>NC_060061.1:44603589-45938413 GCF_020283565.1 Trifolium pratense
TATAACTGTATAAAAAATTATTTCACGTCGCAACGGCCGCAATTGCATCGCAGTGTCCGCATTAGCCGCAATCGCAATACTTGCAACCGCAACCGCATCCACGACCGCAACCGTAATTTAAAACCTTGATATATATATATATATATATATATATATATATATATATATATATATATATATATATATATCATTCTTCCAGTATATAAAAAGCAGTAACGTAGTCTCTGTGAGCTTATCTCAGTTGGTAGGGACATTGCACTGTATGAGCGATATCGAACCAAGGATACTCCACTTATTCACCTTTAAGGTGGATTTTCTAGTCACTAGGCTACTCTAAAAAAAAAAAAAAAAGTAACATACATACCATAGATTCTGAAGCATATTGAAGAAAATATTCCCCCCAAACTGTAGGGTGAAAATCTGCAAGATTTCTTTGCAAGTCGGATTTGGCATCAGGATTGGAGGAGTCAGCTACAGCAGCCATCCTTAGATCTTAAGTATTGAAGTGAATGGATACTTATCACAATGTAACTCTTTTTGGTTGATGAAAGAAGGCGCCTAGGTGCTGTATATATAGGGTCTGTTTGGTAAAATTAAGCTATAAGCTAGCTGATAGATGAAAAGCTAGCTTATAGCTGATAGCTGAAAAACTAGTTGATTTAAATTTGAGTGTTTGGTAAAATTAGCTTTTCAAGTCACTCGTAAATATAAAATGACATAAAAGTACATGTATGTGTAATTTTATTTTTAAAAAATATATTTAAAATCATTTTTAACTATAATTTATTTTAAATATTTAATTTATTTAAAATTAAAGTTTAAAAATTATTAATGTGATATATAAATTTAATTGAGATTTTTTTAACTAAAATTGTTTAGCTTTATTATCAAATTTTTATATTTTATTTTTCAATGGAAAATTATATCATTTTTATTTAAAATGGTACATATGTAAAAAGAAAAACAATAAATATTGATATGCATTCAACAAAAGGATTTGGTTGAAAATAAAATTCAACAAGAGCAAGTGCAGTTACTATTCCTAAAACAAATAACGTGGGTAGTTTAATTTTTTTGAAAAAGAATTAAAATTATTAAAACTAATATAATAAGGATAAAAATGGAATAAATGTAAAAATCTATAAGTTATAAGCTCAAACGCTAGTTGAAATAGCATATCAAAAAACGCTATAAGCTAGTTAGAGAAGCTCGTTACCAAACACTTCACATTTTTTTCAAACAAACTTATAAGCTAGTTCAATAAGCTACAAGCTAGCTTATTGGACTTACCAAACAGTCTCATAGTGCCATAGTAAACATTTTTTTTGACAAATATTTATAGTACTAAACTTTTTTTTTGAACGTAATTATAGTACTAAACTTGAATACTAATATATTTTATTTTATATAGATATAAGTATTAGAGACACATAATATTATTTATCAACACACAATAATATTGAGACATTTCACACTCAATTTGTATGGGTGTGAGTTTTCACTTTGTCTTTTCGTCTATATACCAGAAATAATAATAATAATAATAATAATAATAATAATAATAATAATAATAATAATAATATCTATATTTCTCCTAAGAAAAAAAATCCATGCATTTCATTTCTAATCAAAATAAAGTGGTTTTCCTAAAAAAAAAAAATAAATCATCACAAATTTCAAAATAATTTATAAGGCTCTTTAATATTTGGTAAATAAAAATATTACTCTCGGATAACGAGTAGTTGAAATTCGCATTCATATCCATTAACTAATGAGTAGTTGAAATTTCAATTTATCTTACTCTCGGATATCCATTAGACTACCCGCTTCGTGTCCGCGGCGGATTTTATTTGTGAATATCCGTGGATACGGATATTTTTGTCATCCCTAATTAGGAATAGGCATGGCAATGGGACGGGGACGAGTTTTGCCCTCTCAAACCCATAAAGTTCGGGTTTCCCCAAACTCATCCCAATTTCGAGCGGGGATGAAAAGTATACCCCCAAACCCATACCCAACGGGGATCGGATATCCCCGACGGGGTTCGGATATTCTCGTTACGCCTCTTTTGACATGAATTTGGATTGTATTTTAGTTGTTTTTTTTTCATTAAAAAAAGAACTTAAATGTCCAAGATTATTTTTTTTCAACCCAAACCCATCTTTTGAAATCGGGAAAAACCCAAACACGAACTCAAACTCAGTCAACTCAGGTTTTCCCCGTCAAAGCGGGTAGGGTTTGGGCGGATACCCACGGGTATGGGTTTTATTGTCATGCCTAATTAGGAATATTTAGTATGATTTAGTAAATTTGATGGTAATTAACTTTTACATGGAACGTTTAAAGAGTAATCTGGGAGCACCGTTTAGAAATACCCTACAATAAACTCGAAAGACTTGATTAGTCTAGTTGTAAGAGGATAAATATTCAAAAGTGTATTTAAAGGGAGATAAATATAAATATTTTTCTAAATGTTCTTTAAGCTTTAAGCTTTGATTGGTTTGAGAGAAATAGAGAACAGAGAGATAGAGAAGTTGGAATTTTCTCTTGTTTGGAAAGGAGAGAAATTGAGAAGAGAGAAGAATATTTGGTGGATCTCATGCCTTTTTGTTCTCTCATCTTTCTCTTATATCAATCAATACATCAAATCTACTCTAATTCTCACATATTTCTCTTTTCTCTTACTCTCTCACCAGGCCCAGTTTTGGGCCAGGGTAGGCAGGGCCCGAGCCCAGGGCCTCCAAATTTAGGGGGCTCAATTTTTTCTGACCCATCAAGTTAATAGTAATCAAGTATTGTTGCTACGATTTTATAACACAAGATGAATGATGTCCTAGTGGTTGGGGCGCTAGATAAGTACCAAGATGGTGTGAGTTCAACTCCCACTCAATGCTTTTGTTTACTATTATTTCGTTATAATAATCCATTTCTTTTGGGTACATTTATTGTAATCTATTCATTTATAATGAACGTTTAAATGACTATTTTTGATGTTGATATTATTTATAATTTAAATAAATAATTTTTTTTTTTATTTTATTTTTTATTAGGAGTTAATTTTTATTATTTGTCCTGAATCTACAAAATCTCGGAACCGGCCCTGTCTCTCGCATATTTCTCTCTTCACAATTTCTCTTCACAACCGAACATACCATTAAAAATTTAGGGGTTTCCGGTCTTAAAATAGGACATCATTTCTCACCTTAATTTTCTTTTTGTTGATAATATTCTGTGGTGTCCCACCCCCCAATTGAATTGCACATGGGCAGCAGAGCAGAAGAGGCCATGGTCCATTAGCCATAGGGCCTTGTCTTCTTTGTTTCTCCTTATTCCATTATTTTCTATCTTTGTTTTATGTTAAATATGACCTTGTTTGTCCACCATGTGTAGTCTCTATTTGCAATTCATGAATGGTCTTAAGTCAATTTACATATTTATTTATGGAGTAGTACTTACAACCGAAATGAAAAACACGTGATAATGGAGTAGACCGTCTCTCTGTTTGTTCTATCATGGCAGCATCATTGTCTCTCTCGTCTTAATAGTCTTGTACTCTTGTTAACGTTGTATGATAAATCTAAATCACTAGGATGTCATACTACTTTAATAGAATTTTGGGAGCGACAAAAAAACAAAAAGAATTTCTTGTCCTTTGCCATCATGGTTGTCGACTGTCATCATAGTCAGCTTGCCAAGCGATGTATGTGGAGATCGGCAACTACTTCGATTCGACCATTAATGTATTGTATCGTTATCGCTCCAACTTGCACAGAGTTATGAAATTTTTTTATTTTCATTTTTTGAAAAAGAGTTTTGAAATAAATTAGATACAACTAGCATGACACCCGTGCGTCCGCACGGGAGTCGCGGCGTTGCCGCTCCTTATTTGGTAAGATGAAATTTATTGGAAAGTTGATTAAAATATAAAAAAATAGAAGGGATATAATATTTGGTAAAAAAATCGAAAAAGAACAATGGTAAAATCATTACCAAAAAACCTTAGGTCTCCATATTAATATAGGAATATAAATAAGGATAATGTAAAAATTATGAAAAAAATAGGCTATCTTATTAATATATTAGTAAAAACATAGGTCTTGGAAAAATCACCAAAAAACTTATGTCAATGTATTAATATATGAGTATAAATATAGTCACTAAAAATTATTAAAAAATAGGCAATCATATGTGAAAATATAGGTCTCACAATAATCATAAAAATAATTAGGTCACCGTATTAAATATGAGTATAACCTGTAAAATTGTAAAAAAAAAATAAAAATAGACAACTTAATTTTTATTTTATTTTTGTTACAAACAACTTAATTAATATATAATTAAAAGTATAAGTCCCGTAGAAACCACGCAAACAAAAAAGTTTCCATATAAATATATGAGTATAAATATAGGTCCCGCAAATATTATAAAAGATGGGCAAGCTTATTAATATGAGTAAAACACATAGGTCCCCGTGTACAAAAAAAAACACATAGGTCCCCAAAAATCACACAAAAGATTAGGTTCTCGTATTAATATATGATTATAAATATAGCTCTAAAAAAAATAGTAAAAAATTGAAAACAAAAATTTATTTGAAAAAGTGCAAAAAAATAGGAATTTATTCTTGGATTAAGATGAGCGTATAATAGGAAGATAATGTGCAAAAATCCACTTTATTAATTAAGTGTTATCATTCTAACTGAACACTTATAGAAAAACGGAAGGAGTAAAATATTAAGATGGAATTAACCACCTCAAGAAAATTTTTAAAATATTGAAATTATTTACTAACTTTCAAATATGACACAAAATATTCATGAAAGTGATGATGTGTCAAATTATTAAGTAGGGGTAACATGAGATTTTCACATGTATCTTATTTTCTTAGGTCCTTGTAATAAATATATATATGAGTGTGAATATAGTCCCGTAAAAATTATTAAAAAATAAGCAATCTTATTAATATGCTAGTAAAAATATAGGTCTCGCAACAATCATCAAAATAATTAGGTCACCGTATTAAATATGAGTATAAATTTAGGTTCTACATAAATTATTAAAGATCAGGAAACCTTATTAATAAGAGGATAAATATAGGTCCCGCATAATTCACACAAAAGATTATGTCTTCGTATAAATATATGAATATAACTCGTAAAATTATAAATAAAAAAAACAAACAACTTTATTAATATAGGAGTAAAAAAGAGGTTCCCGTATTAATATAAATATAGCCCGTAAAATTATTAAAAAAAATAGACAACATAATATATTTGTAAAAACACAAGTTCTTTGAGAATCACAAAAAATAGTAGATTTTCGTATTAATATATGAGTATAAATATAGGTCTCACAAAAAATAGTAAAAAACTGAAAACTTCATTAATAAGAGTAAAAACACATGCCTCGCAGAAAATCCCAAAAAAAATTAGATCCTTGTATTATTAAAATATTGAAATTAGTTATTAACTTTCAAATATGACACAAAATACCCTTGAAAATGATTATGTGTCAAAAAATGAAAAGGGGAAAATTTGTGATTTCATATGTATCTTCTTTTTTCCTTCAAAAAAAAATGTATCTTCTTTTCATATATTGTAGATGTGTCATTATATTCATTCATCGGTCATAATTATTAATTTTATGCGGATTTCTATATGTTATTTATTTTATTTTTTTTTAAGGTAAAGAAACGTTTTAAATTGAGTAAGCAAAACAAAATTAATACTGCATATATTAATTAGCCTATATAGTAGATTGTATAGGATTTATCGATGCCCAGTTAATTGATATGTATCTTCTTTTTTCCTTCAAAAAAATATGTATCTTCTTTTCATATATTGTAGAATATAGTTCGTTTTCAATTTTTGTTCTGTTGAAAATCATGAAGTTCAATTTGTGGAATATAGTGTTTATTTTTTTAAGGTAAAGAAACATTTTAAATTGAGTAAGTAAAAGAAAATTAATAACGCATATATTAATTCGCCTATATAGTAGATTGTATAGGATTTATCGATGCCCAGTTAATTGATTTTTGTTTAATAAAAAAATTGAATTTGTATAAAATGAGGTAATTTGAATTTGGGTTACATACAAAAAATTGGAGTTTTAGATAAAAAAAAAATTTTGTGGGAGAAGTAACAAATAAAGTGGAGTTTTATGGTTATAATTGGGTATTTAACTCATATTGGTTCCAAAAATATAACAAATTAATTCATATGGCTTAGTAGTAAATATAATAAGAAGTGTAACTAAAAGGTTAAAGGCTCAAATCCTGCTGAGAAATGTTAGAAATGTTTTAGCATTTTTCTACTAACTTTTTTTAATAAAGACACAAAGTACCCTTGAAAATGATTATGTGTCAAAAAATGAAATAGGGGCAAATTGGTGATTTCTTCTTTTAATGTATTGTAGATGGTTCCAAAAATATAACAAATTAATTCATATGGCTTAGTGATAAATATAATAAGAAGTGTAACTAAAAGGTTAAGGGCTCAAATCCTGCTGAGAAATGTTAGAAATTTAGCATTTTTCTACTAACTTTTTTCAATAAAGACACAAAATACCCTTGAAAATGATTATGTGTCAAAAAATGAAATAGGGGCAAATTGGTGATTTCATATGTATCTTCTTTTAATATGTTGTAGATATATTGTAGATGGTTCCAAAAATATAACAAATCAATTCATATGGCTTAGTGGTAAATATAATAAGGAGTGTAACTAAAAGGTTAAGGGCTCAAATCCTGCTGAGAAATGTTAGAAATTTAGCATTTTTCTACTAACTTTTTTTAATAAAGACACAAAATACCCTTGAAAATGATTATGTGTAAAAAAATGAAATAGGGGCAAATTGGAGATTTCATATGTATCTTCTTTTATTTTTCTACTAACTTTTTTTAATAAAGACACAAAATACCCTTGAAAATGATTATGTGTCAAAAAATGATATAGGGGCAAATTGGTGATTTCATATGTATCTTCTTTTAATATATTGTAGATTGTAGATGGTTCCAAAAATATAACAAATCAATTCATATGGCTTAGTGGTAAATATAATAAGGAGTGTAACTAAAAGGTTAAGGGCTCAAATCATGCTGAGAAATGTTAGAAATTTTTTAGCATTTTTCTACTAACTTTTTTTAATAAAGACTCAAAATACCATTGAAAATGATTATGTGTCAAAAAATGAAATAGGGGCAAATTGGTCATTTCATATGTATCTTCTTTTAATATATTGTAGATTGTATAGGATTTATCGATGCCCAGTTAATTGATATGTATCTTCTTTTTTCCTTCAAAAAAATATGTATCTTCTTTTCATATATTGTAGATGTGTCATTATATTAATTCGCCTATATAGTAGATTGTATAGGATTTATCGATGCCCAGTTAATTGATTTTTGTTTAATAAAAAAATTGAATTTGTATAAAATGAGGTAATTTGAATTTGGGTTACATACAAAAAATTGGAGTTTTAGATAAAAAAAAAAATTGTGGGAGAAGTAATAAATAAAGTGGAGTTTTATGGTTATAATTGGGTATTTAACTCATATTGGTTCCAAAAATATAACAAATTAATTCATATGGCTTAGTAGTAAATATAATAAGAAGTGTAACTAAAAGGTTAAAGGCTCAAATCTTGCTGAGAAATGTTAGAAATGTTTTAGCATTTTTCTACTAACTTTTTTTAATAAAGACACAAAATACCCTTGAAAACGATTATGTGTCAAAAAATGAAATAGGGGCAAATTGGTGATTTCTTCTTTTAATGTATTGTAGATGGTTCCAAAAATATAACAAATTAATTCATATGGCTTAGTGATAAATATAATAAGAAGTGTAACTAAAAGGTTAAGGGCTCAAATCCTGCTGAGAAATGTTAGAAATTTTTTAGCATTTTTCTACTAACTTTTTTCAATAAAGACACAAAATACCCTTGAAAATGATTATGTGTCAAAAAATGAAATAGGGGCAAATTGGTGATTTCATATGTATCTTCTTTTAATATGTTGTAGATGTATAGGATTTATCGATGCCCAGTTAATTGATTTTTGTTTAATAAAAAAATTGAATTTGTATAAAATGAGGTAATTTGAATTTGGGTTACATACAAAAAATTGGAGTTTTAGATAAAAAAAAAATTGTGGGAGAAGTAATAAATAAAGTGGAGTTTTATGGTTATAATTGGGTATTTAACTCATATTGGTTCCAAAAATATAACAAATTAATTCATATGGCTTAGTAGTAAATATAATAAGAAGTGTAACTAAAAGGTTAAAGGCTCAAATCTTGCTGAGAAATGTTAGAAATGTTTTAGCATTTTTCTACTAACTTTTTTTAATAAAGACACAAAATACCCTTGAAAATGATTATGTGTCAAAAAATGAAATAGGGGCAAATTGGTGATTTCTTCTTTTAATGTATTGTAGATGGTTCCAAAAATATAACAAATTAATTCATATGGCTTAGTGATAAATATAATAAGAAGTGTAACTAAAAGGTTAAGGGCTCAAATCCTGCTGAGAAATGTTAGAAATTTTTTAGCATTTTTCTACTAACTTTTTTCAATAAAGACACAAAATACCCTTGAAAATGATTATGTGTCAAAAAATGAAATAGGGGCAAATTGGTGATTTCATATGTATCTTCTTTTAATATGTTGTAGATGTGTCAAAAAATGAAATAGGGCAAATTGGTGATTTCATATGTATCTTCTTTTAATATGTTGTAGATATATTGTAGATGGTTCCAAAAATATAACAAATTAATTCATATGGCTTAGTAGTAAATATAATAAGAAGTGTAACTAAAAGGTTAAAGGCTCAAATCCTGCTGAGAAATGTTAGAAATGTTTTAGCATTTTTCTACTAACTTTTTTTAATAAAGACACAAAATACCCTTGAAAATGATTATGTGTCAAAAAATGAAATAGGGGCAAATTGGTGATTTCTTCTTTTAATGTATTGTAGATGGTTCCAAAAATATAACAAATTAATTCATATGGCTTAGTGATAAATATAATAAGAAGTGTAACTAAAAGGTTAAGGGCTCAAATCCTGCTGAGAAATGTTAGAAATTTTTTAGCATTTTTCTACTAACTTTTTTCAATAAAGACACAAAATACCCTTGAAAATGATTATGTGTCAAAAAATGAAATAGGGGCAAATTGGTGATTTCATATGTATCTTCTTTTAATATGTTGTAGATGTGTCAAAAAATGAAATAGGGGCAAATTGGTGATTTCATGTGTATCTTCTTTTAATATGTTGTAGATATATTGTAGATGGTTCCAAAAATATAACAAATCAATTCATATGGCTTAGTGGTAAATATAATAAGGAGTGTAACTAAAAGGTTAAGGGCTCAAATCCTGTTGAGAAATGTTAGAAATTTTTTAGCATTTTTCTACTAACTTTTTTTAATAAAGACACAAAATACTCTTGAAAATGATTATGTGTCAAAAAATGAAATAGGGGCAAATTGGTGATTTCATATGTATCTTCTTTTAATATATTGTAGATTGTAGATGGTTCCAAAAATATAACAAATTAATTCATATGGCTTAGTGATAAATATAATAAGGAGTGTAACTAAAAGGTTAAGGGCTCAAATCCTGCTGAGAAATGTTAGAAATTTTTTAGCATTTTTCTACTAACTTTTTTTAATAAAGACTCAAAATACCATTGAAAATGATTATGTGTCAAAAAATGAAATAGGGGCAAATTGGTCATCTCATATGTATCTTCTTTTAATATATTGTAGATTGTATAGGATTTATCGATGCCCAGTTAATTGATATGTATCTTCTTTTTTCCTTCAAAAAAATATGTATCTTCTTTTCATATATTGTAGATGTGTCATTATATTAATTCGCCTATATAGTAGATTGTATAGGATTTATCGATGCCCAGTTAATTGATTTTTGTTTAATAAAAAAATTGAATTTGTATAAAATGAGGTAATTTGAATTTGGGTTACATACAAAAAATTGGAGTTTTAGATAAAAAAAAAAATTGTGGGAGAAGTAATAAATAAAGTGGAGTTTTATGGTTATAATTGGGTATTTAACTCATATTGGTTCCAAAAATATAACAAATTAATTCATATGGCTTAGTAGTAAATATAATAAGAAGTGTAACTAAAAGGTTAACGGCTCAAATCTTGCTGAGAAATGTTAGAAATGTTTTAGCATTTTTCTACTAACTTTTTTTAATAAAGACACAAAATACCCTTGAAAATGATTATGTGTCAAAAAATGAAATAGGGGCAAATTGGTGATTTCTTCTTTTAATGTATTGTAGATGGTTCCAAAAATATAACAAATTAATTCATATGGCTTAGTGATAAATATAATAAGAAGTGTAACTAAAAGGTTAAGGGCTCAAATCCTGCTGAGAAATGTTAGAAATTTTTTAGCATTTTTCTACTAACTTTTTTCAATAAAGACACAAAATACCCTTGAAAATGATTATGTGTCAAAAAATGAAATAGGGGCAAATTGGTGATTTCATATGTATCTTCTTTTAATATGTTGTAGATGTGTCAAAAAATGAAATAGGGCAAATTGGTGATTTCATATGTATCTTCTTTTAATATGTTGTAGATATATTGTAGATGGTTCCAAAAATATAACAAATTAATTCATATGGCTTAGTAGTAAATATAATAAGAAGTGTAACTAAAAGGTTAAAGGCTCAAATCCTGCTGAGAAATGTTAGAAATGTTTTAGCATTTTTCTACTAACTTTTTTTAATAAAGACACAAAATACCCTTGAAAATGATTATGTGTCAAAAAATGAAATAGGGGCAAATTGGTGATTTCTTCTTTTAATGTATTGTAGATGGTTCCAAAAATATAACAAATTAATTCATATGGCTTAGTGATAAATATAATAAGAAGTGTAACTAAAAGGTTAAGGGCTCAAATCCTGCTGAGAAATGTTAGAAATTTTTTAGCATTTTTCTACTAACTTTTTTCAATAAAGACACAAAATACCCTTGAAAATGATTATGTGTCAAAAAATGAAATAGGGGCAAATTGGTGATTTCATATGTATCTTCTTTTAATATGTTGTAGATGTGTCAAAAAATGAAATAGGGGCAAATTGGTGATTTCATGTGTATCTTCTTTTAATATGTTGTAGATATATTGTAGATGGTTCCAAAAATATAACAAATCAATTCATATGGCTTAGTGGTAAATATAATAAGGAGTGTAACTAAAAGGTTAAGGGCTCAAATCCTGCTGAGAAATGTTAGAAATTTTTTAGCATTTTTCTACTAACTTTTTTTAATAAAGACACAAAATACCCTTGAAAATGATTATGTGTCAAAAAATGAAATAGGGGCAAATTGGTGATTTCATATGTATCTTCTTTTAATATATTGTAGATTTTTAGCATTTTTCTACTAACTTTTTTTAATAAAGACTCAAAATACCATTGAAAATGATTATGTGTCAAAAAATGAAATAGGGGCAAATTGGTCATCTCATATGTATCTTCTTTTAATATATTGTAGATTGTATAGGATTTATCGATGCCCAGTTAATTGATATGTATCTTCTTTTTTCCTTCAAAAAAATATGTATCTTCTTTTCATATATTGTAGATGTGTCATTATATTAATTCGCCTATATAGTAGATTGTATAGGATTTATCGATGCCCAGTTAATTGATTTTTGTTTAATAAAAAAATTGAATTTGTATAAAATGAGGTAATTTGAATTTGGGTTACATACAAAAAATTGGAGTTTTAGATAAAAAAAAAAATTGTGGGAGAAGTAATAAATAAAGTGGAGTTTTATGGTTATAATTGGGTATTTAACTCATATTGGTTCCAAAAATATAACAAATTAATTCATATGGCTTAGTAGTAAATATAATAAGAAGTGTAACTAAAAGGTTAACGGCTCAAATCTTGCTGAGAAATGTTAGAAATGTTTTAGCATTTTTCTACTAACTTTTTTTAATAAAGACACAAAATACCCTTGAAAATGATTATGTGTCAAAAAATGAAATAGGGGCAAATTGGTGATTTCTTCTTTTAATGTATTGTAGATGGTTCCAAAAATATAACAAATTAATTCATATGGCTTAGTGATAAATATAATAAGAAGTGTAACTAAAAGGTTAAGGGCTCAAATCCTGCTGAGAAATGTTAGAAATTTTTTAGCATTTTTCTACTAACTTTTTTCAATAAAGACACAAAATACCCTTGAAAATGATTATGTGTCAAAAAATGAAATAGGGGCAAATTGGTGATTTCATATGTATCTTCTTTTAATATGTTGTAGATGTGTCAAAAAATGAAATAGGGCAAATTGGTGATTTCATATGTATCTTCTTTTAATATGTTGTAGATATATTGTAGATGGTTCCAAAAATATAACAAATTAATTCATATGGCTTAGTAGTAAATATAATAAGAAGTGTAACTAAAAGGTTAAAGGCTCAAATCCTGCTGAGAAATGTTAGAAATGTTTTAGCATTTTTCTACTAACTTTTTTTAATAAAGACACAAAATACCCTTGAAAATGATTATGTGTCAAAAAATGAAATAGGGGCAAATTGGTGATTTCTTCTTTTAATGTATTGTAGATGGTTCCAAAAATATAACAAATTAATTCATATGGCTTAGTGATAAATATAATAAGAAGTGTAACTAAAAGGTTAAGGGCTCAAATCCTGCTGAGAAATGTTAGAAATTTTTTAGCATTTTTCTACTAACTTTTTTCAATAAAGACACAAAATACCCTTGAAAATGATTATGTGTCAAAAAATGAAATAGGGGCAAATTGGTGATTTCATATGTATCTTCTTTTAATATGTTGTAGATGTGTCAAAAAATGAAATAGGGGCAAATTGGTGATTTCATGTGTATCTTCTTTTAAT
Source organism: Trifolium pratense (assembly GCF_020283565.1). NCBI lineage: Eukaryota > Viridiplantae > Streptophyta > Magnoliopsida > Fabales > Fabaceae > Trifolium > Trifolium pratense. Next base: position 44,616,485 of record NC_060061.1, read on the forward strand.
ATGTTGTAGATATATTGTAGATGGTTCCAAAAATATAACAAATCAATTCATATGGCTTAGTGGTAAATATAATAAGGAGTGTAACTAAAAGGTTAAGGGCTCAAATCCTGCTGAGAAATGTTAGAAATTTTTTAGCATTTTTCTACTAACTTTTTTTAATAAAGACACAAAATACCCTTGAAAATGATTATGTGTCAAAAAATGAAATAGGGGCAAATTGGTGATTTCATATGTATCTTCTTTTAATATATTGTAGATTGTAGATGGTTCCAAAAATATAACAAATTAATTCATATGGCTTAGTGGTAAATATAATAAGGAGTGTAACTAAAAGGTTAAGGGCTCAAATCCTGCTGAGAAATGTTAGAAATTTTTTAGTATTTTTCTACTAACTTTTTTTAATAAAGACACAAAATACCCTTGTAAATTATTATGTGTCAAAAAATGAAATAGGGGCAAATTGGTGATTTCATATGTATCTTCTTTTAATATATTGTAGATATAACAAATTAATTCATATGGCTTAGTGGTAAATATAATAAGGAGTGTAACTAAAAGGTTAAGGGCTCAAATCCTGCTGAGAAATGTTAGAAATTTTTTAGTATTTTTCTACTAACTTTTTTTAATAAAGACACAAAATACCCTTGTAAATTATTATGTGTCAAAAAATAAAATAGGGGCAAATTGGTGATTTCATATGTATCTTCTTTTAATATATTGTAGATACGATATAATACTAATCTAATTAGATACAATACTTATTGGCTATATAAACCTTATGGTGTTATATGATGTAATCAACAATTTACCTAATTACTCTTTTCGGTCTTAAATATAACTAGTCGCTGGTCCGTGCGTTGCACGGGTTCGGCGGAACACCATTTATATATCAATCATGGATATTATCAATCATGGGTGTTGTTGACCATGGTAAATTAAACAACCACCTTATTATTTGATATTTTTGTAATAGTAATTTTAAAACTTTTATTAGCGATCAAAAATTTCATCTTCCTGTCAAGTATAAATTTTTATCAATAAGAAAACTTATAATAGTTATTTTAAAACTTTTATCGGTGCTAAAAATTGTCATCTCCCCTTGAATTATAATTTTTTATCAGTAATAACATGTAATATTGATTTTAAAACTTTTATCAACGGTCAAAATTGTCATCTCCCCGTGAATAATAATATTTTTATCAGCAATAACTTGTAGTAGTGATTTTAAAATTTTTATCAACGTTAAAAATTGTCATCTTCACGTGAATTATAAATTTTTATCAATAGTAACTTATAATAGTGATTTTGAATATTTTATGAGCGATAAAAATTGTCCTCTTCCCATGAAATATAATTTTTTATCATTAATAATATGTAAGAGTGATTTTAAACTTTTTATAAGCGATTAAAATTGTCAGCTCCCCATGAATTACAAATTTTTATCAGTAATAACTTGTAATAATGATTTTAAAACTTTTAGCAGCAATAAAATTGTCATCTCTCCGTGAATTATAAATTTTCATCGGTAATAACTTGCAATAGTGTTTTTAAAACTTTTGTCAAGGATCAAAATTGTCATCTCCCCGTGAATTATAAATTTTTATTAGTAATAAATTATAATAGTGATTTTAAAACTTTTATCAGCGGTAAAAATTGTGATCACCCAATGAATTATAAATTTTGTATCAATAACTTGCAATAGTGATTTTAAAACATTTATTAGCGATAAAAAATGTTATTTTTCGTGAATTATAAATTTTTATCAACAATACTTGCAATAGTGATTTTAAAGCATTTATTAGCGATAAAAAATGTCATTACCACGTAAATTATAAATTTGTATCGGTTGTAATTCTCTATGTTGAGATTTTGGGTAGAATGTCATCTCACAATTTTCTAACCTTATTTTGTATCCAATTGTGAACGATGCTAAGTGTTGGATGACTCGGTTACATCAAATTTTATAGTGGAGCCTTCAATAATCCGTGACATGAATAAAATTTAATTAGTACCATTTTTTTTGCACAATTTATACGATTCTAAATGATAAATATCAATGGATTAAAAAGAAAATAAATTGAAAGGGAAGGGGATGCAAACTGCAACAAATGGGTAAGAATAACAAAAAGAAGAAAAAAAAAATTTCTACCCCTACATTTATCTCTTTACCCCACCATATTTTAAAATATTCTCATTTTACCCTTTTAAAAGTGTGTTGGTATGTTAAAAGTGTGTTGGTATGTTAAAAAAAAAAGTGTGCTGGTATGTTAAAAAAAAAATGTGCTGGTATGTTAAAATTACATTTATCTCTTTAATTACATTTATCTCTTTAACATATTTGACTGGAATAATTGGAAAAAAATTCCGTAAAGAATTAGCAAAAACTATAATATGGAAATAAGATTACCATTAAAGCTTCAACATTATCAAGAAACAAAACCAAAGCCTAATTACAAACAAAATTAACATAAAACACAATTTTTTTTAAAACAATTTTTTGCTGCTACACAATTCAACAATGAAAATTGAAAACAACAAATTCAATTAGAAGAGAAAGAATGAAATTAGCATCAGATCCAACATGTGGACAATACAGAACGAAACTTTTGATATCGGTTCATGGATAGGATACGAAGCCTCCCTTCACGAACATTGATGCGAATCGGTCGAGCACTTTCAAGAATATTGATGCTGATTAACATCCTCTACACATTCGCGTTCTTCTTTTGCTTACTCATCAACATCTTTCCAAATTTTCAATTAACAAAAATTCACCGATCGGAAGAAATTACTCAAACAATGAAAACAAAAACGAATCTCAAAAGAACGAAAACAAAATTGTGAATTGCGATTGGATGACAAAATTGAAAATTGTGAATTCAGAGATCGACGGCAAGGCAGCAGTAACCTTGTTTTTTTCCAGATTCTAATTTTTGCCATGGTTGAACTGTTGCTAAATCTTTTCGGAACTCTTTTTACCAACTGTTCCAGTAAAATATGTTAACTAGATAAATGTAATTTTAACATGCCAGCACACTTTTTGACGTGGTTTTAACATACCAGCACACTTTTATTTTAACATACCAACACACTTTTAACATATCAGCACACTTTTAACATACCAACACACTTTTAAAAGGGTAGAATAAGAATATTTTAAAATATGTTGGGGTAAAGAGATAAATGTAGGGGTAGAAAAAAAAAATTTCCAAAAAGAAAAGCCAAAGCCCAATCCAACAGACCCAGCTGAGCTAAGCTTCAAACAAAAAATAAGGGGAACGATCAGGGTTGTCTGATTGATCGACGTCCCTGATTTGATCAAATGATAAAGCATCTAGGCCATTGGATTTGATCAAACGGTTGTGATGGGAGGCGCATGGTAAACTACATTTTATTATTTCTTTGAAAATAAAGAATTAATTTATAAAATTAAGTTGCAATTTTTATTATGGAACGACCTTATCTTTATGTTAGTTACACAGATAAATGACTATTTTTGATGTTGATATTATTTATAATTTAAATAAATAATATTTATTTGAATTTTATTTTTTATTAGGAATTCATTTTTATTATTTATCCTAAGCCTCCAAAATCTCCGAACCGGCCCTGTCTCTCTCCTATTTCTCTCTTCACAACCAAACATACCATTAAAGACTTTAGATGTTCCCGGTCTTAAAATAGGACATCATTTCTAACCTTAATTTTCTTTTTGTTGATAATATTCTGTGGTGTCCCACCCCCCAATTGAATTGCACATGGGCAGCAGAGCAGAAGAGGCCATGGTCCATTAACCATAGGGCCTTGTTTTCTTTGTTTCTACTGTATTCCATTATTTTCTATCTTGAAAATTGCTTTTTTTGCCCTCCATGTTCCTCTTAAACACCCAAAAAATCTCAAAATAACCTTGAATTTGGGGGATTTAGGAAGTTATGGATCCTAGGATCCTAAATATATTATGTGTGGTTCGTGGGATCCGAAACAAGCCAATTATAGATGGGAACACATTTTTTTTGGGGGGGGGGATCGAAAATTGTGCTTATACGTTGGTTTGAAGTCTACAATCCAAAACCAATTATGTTCGGATTCTGCGAACCGAAATTGTCACGAAAATCACAGGTTTGGATCCTGCGAACCGAAATGGTCACTAAAATTACAGGTTTGGAGTGTACAGTCCAAAATCAAGTTTTCTGCAGAAAGTTTTTACAGTTTTACAGGCCAACATTATGCATGTTCGGAATTTGCTCTTTTGCACTAAATTAAAAGTTAAAAATAACCATTGTCATTACATACGATAACTTCAAACATAATCAAATAAATCACAACTTCAAACTCTAAAACGTAAATTACAACTTCAAACTTAAAAACAATTCAAGCAAAATGAGTTTGTCTTCATTTGGCTCCATCTTCATTTGTCTCTCACAACTACAGGATCATCTTCATTTGTTTCCATCTTCATGTCACCTTTTTCATTCTTCATGAGTTCGTCAAACTCAACCATCCGGTCCATAAATGTATCCTCCCAAGTCTCAGCCTCTGGCGCCCTATGATTTTTCCATTCCTTACAAGTTGGAGGCAGTGGACACCCAACCTTCAATTTAACATACACAAAATGGTTTGGAACCGTACCAACACACATAATGTGTGTAGATGCATCCAACGGTGGACGACCGCGCAGTGGAAAATAGGTTTCACAATAACCAATCTCGTGTTTAGTTAATAAAACTACAACGCGGTTGTAGGCCGTTGGCATGTGGGATCCGAAATGGGTTCGGATTGTATGAGCCAAACGCGACTGCGATCATAAAACCATGAAAATTGAAAAAATTAACGGTTTAAAGTGCTTATTACCTCTTGTATGACTCCGATTGAGTATTGCACCCCTCTTTGAGTGAATAAACGTTGCTTTCAAGTCTCTGATACGCCAAAAAAATCGCCCTAGCTCCAAAGCTCCCAATTGAGTGTCCAAGTGGTTATGAAAGTGCAACTTCTGAAATATAGGCTATATAGACTCTATTTGGATCCTACACACCGAATATGAGCGTTTCTGGTTGGTAGAATCCGAAATGATGCAAAATTTTAAAAATCAAAGCATTTCGGATTGTACAGTCCAAAATCAAGTTTTCCTGGGCAAATCATCAACGATGTACAAGTCAGGCATAGCCAGCCAATGACTTGTTTAAACTGGTTTCGGATTGTATGGTTAATATCAAACAAGTTTCGGCTTCCATACTCCAAAACCGTTAAAAATAAGAACGTTCGGATTGTACAGTCCAAACCCAGGTTTTCCTGGGCAAAATATCACGTACAAGGCAGACATAACCAGCTAATTGCTTGTTTAAACTGATTTCGAATTGTATGGACCATAACAAACAAATTTCGGATTCTAGAGTCCAAACGCATTTATAGGGTCAAAATGGTCACTTTGGTCACTTTGGGGAGCCTTGGAGGAAACAAAGGGGAAAAAAGCAATTTTCTTCTATCTTTGTTTTATGTTAAATATGACCTTGTTTGTCCACCATGTGTAGTCTCTATTTGCAATTCATGAATGGTCTTAGTCAATTTACATATTTATTTATGGAGTAGTACCTACAACCGAAATGAAAAACACGTGTAAGTTTAAATATTCTTATCATCGGAGCATTCTACTATCGTGAAAGATAATGAAACCCACGTGCTAAATTTTTAACCGGATTCTCTCTCCGTGGGCCCATCATATATAACACCAAAACTGTCTCTCTGTTTGTTCTATCATGGCAGCATCATTATCTCTCTCGTGTTAGAGCATGAGCAATGGTTGTGTTGAAACCATTCTCGACATGTATAAAGTAGTGTAGTGGTTGTTTAATTTGGTGTAGAAGATGACACGGAGGAGAGAGGTGATGAGAAAACTCAACACAGTTGAAGCACAGCAAGGGGGACACGCGGCTTGCTTTCTGTGGCTTAAATCAGACGCGTGTACACACGCGCGCAAAGGAGAGTGGGCAAAAATTTCACGCGGAGAGAGAAGAAGATAGGGACACGTGTGAACATCTGATTGGCTGGGCGGATTCTTATCACATTAACACTTTGAACTCAATTATTTCATTGCCAAATAATTTTTTATTTTTTTACCAAAATTCATGATTTTTTTTTGTCTATAAATAGAGACTTGATTCATTTGATTTGGACACAGAAAAAAACGAATTTTTTCATTATAATAATCTTATTATTATCTTCATATTATTGTTAATCTTGAAGTTTTAGTTTTTTCTTAGTGAAAACGGATTTTTTCACTATAATAATCCTAATTACGTTACTTGTGTGTTGTATTTTAAATTAAGTTAAAATAATTTGTATCGTATAAATTATTTAAATAATTATTAAAAAAAACTAAAAAATAAATTGTTAACTATTTATTATTTTAATTTAATTTTAATCGATAATTGCAATTTTATGTAATCATAAAAACAAAAATATAAATTTAAATAAGAATATGAAATAAAAATGGTGGGGTAGAGAAAGTGGTTGAGTAGAGTGTTGAATAAAAAAATCATTGAAGAGGATAAAAGTTGAATGAGTGTTGAATGATTAAGTGGAAAAAAGAAATGATGTGGAGTGTTGAGAAGTGAAAAAGTGGTGTTGAAATTTTTTAACCATTGTACATGGTCTTAGTGTAATAGTCTTGTACTTAGGGGTGATCGCGGTGCGGTTTGGTTCGGTTTTGAGCATAAAAGTCATCCTAACCGCGAGATAAAAATGCATGCGGTTCGGTTTGGTTCGGTTGATTTTTAAAAAGTCATCCAAACCAAACCAAACCAAACCAATGCGGTTTGGATCGGTTCGGTTGGTGCGGTTTAAAACATAACGATTGTACCGAACAATTTTAAGCATAAAAAAAAAATAAAAAATTGAAGTTCCAAAATAACATTGTAGTACCAACAAAAATTATTTATCCAAAATAACATTATAATAACTTACAATTTTAAATATATAAAAAAATTGAATTTTCAAAATAACATCACGGTACCGATAAAATTTGTTTATTTAAAATAACATTACAACACCAAAATAAAATTTCAGCACAAAAAATAAAAATAACTTGAAGTTCGATTAATTTGGTCGATTGACTTGGTAATTGGGCATGTATATTGGAATATAAATATATTTTCTTTTACGATATTGGAATATAAATATATAATAGTAACTTAATGCGGTTTTTGCGGTTATCCGCGGTTTTTGCGGTTTTTGCGGTTTGCGGTTTTGCGGTTTGCGGTTCAGTAAGAAAGCCATCCAAATACATCCAAACCAAATGCGGTTTTTGCGGTTTTCGGTTTGGTTTGGTTCGATTAGCGGTTTTACTTTTGGATTGGTTCGGATACGATCACCCCTACTTGTACTCTTGTTTACGTGTCGATCGTTTGCCGGACGCAGATTCGCAAATGTTAACGTTGTATGATAAATCTAAATCACTAGGATGTCATACTACTTTAAGAGGATTTTGGGAGCGATAAAAAAACAAAAATTAATCGAAAAATCTAAAATCGACGATAAACGTTAAAATAGGCCGAAAATCCAAGAAAAACCCTAAAATCGGCCAAATACCCAAAAATCGACTATAAACCCAAAAAATCAGCCGAAAAATCTAAAATCGACTGAAAACTCAAAAAAAGACTGAAAAACCAAAATATATGCCGAAAAACCCACAGTCGACCCTAAACCCAAAAAACTCGGCCGAAAACCTAAAATCGGCCAAAATCCCAAAAATCGACTATAAACCCTAAAATCGGCCGAAAAACCTATAATCAGCCGAAAAACCAAAAAATATGCCGAAAAAACCCAAAGTCGTTTTTTGGGCTTTTCAGTCGATTTTAGGGTTTATAGTCATTTTTTGGGTTTTCGGCCGATTTTAGAGTTTATAGTCGATTTTAGGGTTTTTGGTTGATTTTAGGTTTTAGGTTTTGGGCCGATTTTTGGGTTTGCTGCCGATTTTTGGAGTTTCAGGTCGATTTTAGGTTTTGGGCTGATTTTTTGGGTTTTCGGCGAATTTTTTGAGTTTCAGGTCGTTTTTGGGTTTACGGTTAATTTTAGGTTTTCGGCCGCTTTTTTTGGCTTTAGGGTCAATTTTATTAAGATAAATAAAATTAAGTGAAAAAAAATTTATTACATTACCAAACAAAGAATTTTACAATTAATGAAATTTCACTACTTAATCCAAACAATGGAATTTAAAAATCAAGGGAATTCAATTGAATCAATTGAATTGTCTGGTATTTCAAATCCCTTGAATTTCTAGAATCCCTTATCCAAACACACTCTAAGAGAATTTTGGGAGAGATAAAAAAACAAAAAGAATTTCTTGTCCTTTGCCATCATGGTTGTCGTCATCATCGTCAGCTTGCTAGCCGATGTATGTGGAGATCGACAACTACTTCGACCATTAATGTATTGTATCGTTATTCCTCCAACTTGCATAGAGTTATGAAATTTTTCTATTTTCATTTTTTGAAAAAGAGTTTTGAAATAAATTAGATACAATACGATATAATACTAATCTAATTAGATATTGATCTTACCTGATCAGAAGTGCGACCGCGCCGACGTTTGTGTTGATGAAACCCTTGTTGAAACGGAGGGGGGTTGTGTACCTGCAGGCACTCCGACGCTCAAGTCAGTGAGGTGAAGTATAGGTTTTCTGTGTTAAAATAATGCGTACCTTACAAATGACAAAGAGTTGGATATATATAGCCCACAGCGCTGGGGCAAGACCCTTGATGACATTAATGGCCATCAAGTGGCTGCCGAAAAACGGCTATGAGGCTTTGATGTGCATAAATGCTCATCATTCCAGTTTATGGCCGTTACGATACGTGGAAGTATCAGACCGTTGGTGAATCGAGCAAGGCTCGTGAGGTCCTCGCGATAGGCTAGCTCGGGTTATATCTGTTCGTCATCCTTCGGTGCTCGAGCATCTTTGCTCGGCCCAGAACAGATATAATACTTATTGGCTATATAAACCTTATGGTGTTATATGATCTTATGGTGTTATATGATGTGATCAACAATTTACCTGATTGCTCTTTTCAGTCTTAAATATAAGAAGAAATTTACTTTTTAGATAAATTGAAAATCTAATATATCGAGTCTATAATATAGACCACATTAGATTCTCAATGAATCTAAAAAGTAGATTTCCTCTTACATTTAGGACAGGAGGGAGTAGTATAATTACGAGGAATGCTACACACTATTTTTTTTTTTTTTTGAAAAAAAAATAAAAAATGAGTGTTCGAAAATTGAATAAACTTGCTACACACTCTTTTGAACACTCATTTTAACACTTATTTTTTAATTGAATAAACTTTATACGGGATCACGTCACTTTGTATGAACCTATTTCCAAAATGAAAGACTCTTATTAATTTTAACTAATTAAAAAGTGAGTGTTAGAGTCCCGTATGCTTATTTCAATTGACTGGATATTGCATTATATGTGTATGGAGTCGGGGTTTAAACTCCGATCATCTCACTTTAAGAGTGAAATTTCTAGCCACTATGTTATTTGACAAAAAAAAAAAAGTGAATGTTAGAAAGAATATTGAAAAGAACAGAAAAATATTTTGAATTTTAAAATATTTAATTCTTTTTGTATTTTTTGAATAGTAAAAGACAGAAAAATAAAAATTCCTAAAGTACGCTAATTGTTTTGTAATATTTGGCATTATATTGCTTACTATTCTTTTTATTATCTGGAGGATTAATATTTAAGTAGTGAAATGTGATGTCGCATAGTAAAATCACGCTATTGCAATTGAGGACGCTGATACTAAACCAATTATAAGGAAACCCTTGATTGTCATGTGTTAGCCTTTTACAAGTTCTCACGTTAAGCTTACCTTGATTGAACAACTTTAAACATGCAGAAATTAACAATGTGTTTCATTAATCCTTTGCCCCTAACCTCGAGTACTTGTATTACTAATTCCAATGTTGGCTAGCTATATTCTCTATTATTAGTTCGAGATTAACAATATAGCCAGTATTACGAATAAAGCATTAAAGCAGAGATAATACTAGATAATAAACTGAATAACAATTAATATAAACTTTTTCTAACCAAATTACATAGTCTCATGCATTCATAGACGAGTTCATCTATTCGACCTAATTTAAATATATTTAACTGCTCATAAACATATTAAAACAGAAGAGTAAAAATATGCATACAAAGTAACCTTGATTCCTTGCAAAGGAAGATTCGTTTCCCTATGGTGGGGACAGTTGCCTTCCCTTGAGAGCTCCTTAGCCCTACTTGCTTCTCCTCCTTTGCTCCATAGAGACTTGTACTTCTTTGGATTTTTGAATGAATTTTGTTGTGGAGGAGAGCTCTATTTATAGTTGATTTGGACTTGGGCTAGCACGCACCATCGTGGCACGATGCATCTCATCGTGGCACGATGTCTCACAGAGATGCATCGTGGCACGATGAGACTGATTTCTTTCCAAAATATTGCGTATTTTCTTCAAATAAATAATCAGCCCATCATGGTACGATGGTTTCTACTCTTTTCTTTAATATATGCATGGGGTCGGGGGTTTAAACTCTGGTCATCTCACCTTAAGAGTGAAATTTCTAGCTATAACGACCGAAATTTATTATTCGCTATTTAAGTGTTTAATTATTTGGTGACGTGGTTTTTAATTAAGATAGTAACTTTAAGTTATTATTGAGCACTGAAGTTAAAACGCGAGTTTATGAATTTTAAGGAGAGTTGGGCCAAACTATTAGGCTTGAGGCCCATTGGGCCTTGTGAGCTAGAGGGGGTGCGCTATTTTAGCCCTTGTAGTGAGAGAAAGTCTCATTTTTCTTTGTTTTGGAGAAGTAGAGAGTAGGGAGAGCTTGAGGAGGAGCTAGGGCAAGAGAGAAAGCTAGAGATCCAAGAGCAACGTTCGTGAGTTCGTCGATCTAAGGTATGAGAGTTAGATTGCATATTCGTGAGTGGTCATAAAGAGGGGAGGATGTCGATTCCTCTATTCCCAAACTCTTTCACTCATTTTTGTTTTGGGTTGTGAGATTTTTCTTAATGAAAATAAAATTCATTGATCATAACATGTTTAATAACCTCTTCACAAGTTGTATGAACGAATTTGTGGGATTTTTAATGGGAATTTGCAGATCTTTGGTTAAAAACTTTGTGTTTATGAGTTTATGCATAAATGTATCAAAATCCATGAAATAAGTGATTAATGATGTTGATAAGTTGTTTTTAAGTGCTCTTGAACATGTATAAACATATTTCATGCTTGATATAAGTTATTAGGTTGGAATAAGTGATTTTGGGTCGAAATAAGTGATTTTTCGTGTAAAATCACGTTTTTGAGGAAATAAGTGATTTACCATTTGTAACCTCCCAAACTGCTTTCAGGATGACCGACTGACCCCACAAACCAACACGAGTCTTTTCAGCGTGCTTTGTCCTCACTCGCACGCTTTTCGGGAAACTTCCCAAAAGGTCACCCATCCAAAGACTACTCAAAGTCAAGTACGCTTAACTGTAGAGTTCTTATGGAATAGGCTACCGAAAAGAAGATGCATCTTATTGGTATAGGTAGTACCCATCAATCCTTATTAGCCTTCCTTCCACCATGTAGTCTCAAACTCGCACAGCCTCAGGATCCCTCTCATTCCGATGTGAATTCGATTCTTTCCTAGAAGCTGCCATGAGCCGCACATTGTCATGCCTCATGCACCGGCGACCACTCCCTGTGCCCTCGTCAGCCTCGGGTGTTACAACAGTTGACCTAGGGGTGACTTTTTGATGGTTTATGCACCCGTAACCTATTTTACCCAGTTTTCGCATAGATTCCGATTTCGGAGTTTGTTTTGTGAGATAATGAATGCTTAATACAATTGGCTTATGTTTTTGGTATTGTGTTAAAATGCAAAGTGAATACATTGTATGTGATATTCGACGTATTATTGATTGTATGATTTAATTGTGTTCGTATGCAATTATTAATGGTTGTTGATGTTGTTTGATGATGTAAAGGAAGTATATTAAGATAGAGGTATCTTAATAAAGACGTAAGTTGAATTATGTTCACTTAATAAATGACGAGCAAAATGCTAATTGTTTGAGTGTGAATTCATGGATTATGCATTCATGAATTGTTGAGGTATATTGGATATTCCAATAAAGACGGATATCAGATTATATTTATCCGATAAAGACGAATATTAGAGGTGAGATACTCTAATAAAGACAAAACGGTACCACATGCATTAGATATGTCTAGGGTGACCAAGCATGAAGTTGAATCATTAGAATGCATTAGGATATGTGTGCATTTATGTGATAATTGTTATGTGACACATAGTTTGATTGTGTGATAAATGATGATTGATAAATGATGCTTAATTATAACTTATAATCAAATGAGATTGTTGATGTATATTTGTGAGTTAGAATATGCATGATAATAATGATGAAGTGTGAGTATATTTCTCACACTAGTATGTTGATGTTTATGTTTTATAACTCTCCGTTTTGTGTATTTGACTGGTTTGAGACCAGATGTTAGAATATTTTCTAATATTTTGTGGGCTGCAATCAATTGTGGCTTTTGAGATTAATAAAAACGGGTTGATGTTGTTGTGATCCATTTGATGATGCTTAAGCCCGATAATTGTGATCAGTAATAATGAGTTTGAACACTAATTCTGATTTGTGTAGAAACAAAGTGTAGGCCCAACTCTAGAGTCCATGATGGGTGGTACTAGGGTTGTTATCTTATAAATAGATAGGCTAGGTCCCTTTGCCATCACGTCGTCAAGATAACAATAAGCTATACGCTCATTTGTTGTCTTCCCCATCAAAGACCTCAAAGACTGGAGCATGTGATAGGCAAAGGAAGACCTTGTCTAATATATCGGTGGTTCCGATATCGGCTTTCTAGTAAACATGATTGTTGATTCACAAGTAAGTGTGTTCTAATTCATATAATATATCAATCTCTAATTAGTAATTTTTACATGTGGTATCAGAGCCTAACATTATATGATTTAGAACCCTAAATTCAATAGTTTTTGGAAATCGGTTTACAACATTAAATAGTCATGATTGACCGATATTTATACATATGAATGTTTAATTTTCCAACTGTTTTTCGTTTGGTTTAAGAGCAGTGCTATACAGCACGACACAATTGGATGCACGACATGCACGACACAAGTTGCCACGCGTATTTGAATTTCTATAGTAGAGTATTTTTCATGGTAATTGTTATCTAGTATGCTATCTAGTATTTTTCTATTAAAAAATGATTTATCGCCGTGGGGTGCACCTGTGTTGTTGGTTAAGAAGAAGGAAGGGAGTATGAGGTTGTGTATTGACTACCGACAGTTGAACAAAGTGACGATCAAGAACAAGTATCCACTTCCGAGGATAGATGATTTGATGGATCAATTGGTCGGTGCTTGCGTGTTTAGTAAGATCGATTTGAGATCCGGATACCATCAGATTAGAGTGAAAACGGAGGATATACCAAAGACTGCTTTTAGGATGAGGTATGGTCATTACGAGTATTCGGTGATGCCTTTCGGTGTGACCAATGCACCTGGTGTTTTTATGGAGTACATGAATAGGATTTTTCATTCATTCTTGGATAAGTTTGTCATGGTGTTCATTGATGATATTTTGGTTTACTCAAAATCCAAAGAGGAACATAAAGAGCATTTGCGGATTGTTTTTCAAGTTTTGAAAGAGAAGAAGTTGTATGTCAAGTTGTCGAAGTGTGACTTTTGGTTGAAGGAAGTAAGTTTTCTAGGTCATGTGATTTCAAGTGGAGGAATAGCGGTTGACCCAGCGAAAGTTGATGTCGTATTGCAATGGGGAACTCCTGAGTCTGTTTCTGAGATAAGAAGTTTTCTTGGATTGACCGGTTATTATAGAAGGTTCATTGAAGGATTTTCGAAGTTGGCTTTGCCTTTGACGCAGTTGACTAGGAAGGATCAAGCGTTTGTTTGGGATGTGAAGTGTGAAGAAAGTTTTCAAGAGCTTAAGAAGAGGTTGACTACTGCGCCCGTGTTGATTTTACCCGATGCTAAAGAATCTTTTGTTGTGTATTGTGATGCTTCGAAGATGGGACTAGGAGGTGTACTTATGCAAAAAGGTCAAGTTGTAGCGTATGCGTCTAGACAATTGAAGGCTCATGAAAGGAACTATTCGACACACGATCTTGAGTTAGCCGTAGTTGTGTTTGCATTGAAGGTGTGGAGGCATTACTTGTATGGATCGAAGTTTGAAGTCTTTAGTGATCACAAGAGTTTGAAGTATCTATTTGATCAAAAGGAGTTGAATATGAGACAAAGAAGATGACTCGAATTTTTGAAGGACTATGACTTCGAGTTGAGTTATCACCCCGGAAAAGATAATGTGGTGGCCGATGCGTTGAGTAGGAAATCGTTGCATATGTCATCACTTATGGTGAAGGAGTTAGAGTTGATCGAAGAATTTCGAGACTTGAGTCTAGTGTGTGAAGTGACTCCTAAGAGTGTTAAATTGGGAATGTTGAAGTTGACGAATCCTTTTCTAAAGAATATCAAAGAGTGTCAAAAGACGGATAAGAAGTTAATGGAGAAGTTGGCACTAGTCGTTGAGGAAGGAAAAGAAGCTAATTTCAAAGTTGACGAGAATGGAGTTGTGCGGTTTCGTGGGAGAGTGTGTGCGAAGCGGGTGGAAAAATGCGCGGGCGGAAGTCGCTCGCTTAGACAGTAAAGTCGCCACCGAACTTTATTTATTCCCGAAGGAATTGGAAAATATCGATAAAACCTTGAAAGAATGGAAAGATGGTCGTCGCAACCATTTCCGAGTTCGGGAGTTGATTATGTGAGGGGAAGGTATTAGCACCTCTCGCATCCGTTGTACTCAACGGGAACCTTCTGGTTAATTTTAGGGTTAAAAGAGTGTTTTAATCTATTTGCTTGCTTTTATTAATTATCGGAATTATTCACAAGTGGGGAAAAATTAGTTTTTTATTAATGGGCTCGACAAGATGTTGAATCCTACTCCTACGTATTCCCTGGTGCGATGGGAAACTCAAAGCCCCGTAGTTCTGGGTAGAAAATGATTGTTGGTTGATTTTATTTATGAAAAAAATGTTGGCCGCGCTTGGGCGAAAAATATTTGTTTGATTTTAAGAAGACGGACTCGCACTTGGGCGATGATATCCGCTCGAGAAAAAATAATTGAACGCACACGGGCGTGAAAATAATGTTTGATGGGTTGAAATTGATTTTATTATTTTTTAAGAGAATGACGATTATCCGGACTACGAGTCATACGTCAAGAGTCCAGAAAACCGGGAAGTGGGGTAGTCATACGTCAATCCACTCATTTTTCATTCGTTTAATATTTTTATTATGTTTTTATTATTTTTATTATTTTTGGTTTGAATTGAATAAAATAAAACAAATTACTTAAGTAAATAAAGAAAGTATTCACAGGGGGTGCAGAAGGTAAACGGGGGTGTGCAGAAAACAACAGAAACAAAGAAACCCAATCCAGAGAGGCCTAGGGCGCTGGCAGCAAAAAAAAAAAGGAATTCATCTCTGCCGTCTGATCAATCAAACGGTCTTGATGAGAATTTGCTGAGGGACATTTGTGGCCGTTGGAGGAAGATCAACGGCCTGGGATAAGTGTACTACGGTGGGCGCGCGCGCATTGGATCCTAGTCTATATTATCTCTAAGATCAACCGATTCCATCATTTTTTGCAATTTTTCTCTCTCTTTCTCCCAAATTCTCTCTTTCGCACTCACGGTCTCTCCTCTCCTATTTTCAAATTCCCAAATCAAGTTTTCACAATTAAACTAGCAACAATCAATACAAAGCCTCTATTTTCCAAATCAACACAATAGCATGAAAGCAAAATAATGTGAAAAGGAAAAAAAGAATGGTTACCGGCGGTGAGAGGGTACGGCGGCAGCGTTCCGCAGAGATGGTGCGTGGTGATTGTTCCGGGATGTTTTGTTCTGCAGCGGCGCTACTGTTCACGGTGGTGTGCGGTTGGTGGTTCGGGACTCGCGGTGTTGGTGATGTTTGCGGCTTCGGCGGCGGTAGCGGAGTGGTTCTGTTTTTTCTCCCTTTTCAATCCATTCTTGTTTCTTTTTGCTTCTGATTTGTTATGGTGGTTGGAAGGTTTATGTCACAGTGATTGAGATTAATGTTGTTGTTGTGAGGCTTATGGTGATGATGATGCTATTGTGATGTTATGATGTTGTTGTTATCAAGCATAATTAGTATTTAATTATTATCATTATTATTTTAGGATTTGTATAAAGTCTATAGAGTCAATCACCTTAATTATTGGAGATATTTGTTCCTTAATTTACTCCAAAATTTACTCCAATTAGGTTACTATACTTGTGTATATATACACCTCTTGTAAACTCTCAAAAGTAATGCAATATACAACTTTATTCATTCTTTTATATGGTATCAGTTGGTAACGTTCCAGCCCTACCCTGTTAAACCAGAAAACGCCGTTTTTTTTTTCTCCGTTTGCCGTAACACTTTGCCTCCCATGGCTTCCGATGGCTCTCGCTCCATAGCTAACCCCTATGAATCCTCCAAACCCTTTGCGTGTATCACCCTCAGCGGTGTCACCAAGCTTCTCCCTACCAATTACCTCAATTGGAAACTCCAGGTAGAAGCCTTCCTTGATGGTTTTGATCTACTCAAATACACTGATGGATCGTTCCCTGCGCCGACAGCAACGATCACCACCACCGTAACGCCTCCGGTAACATCACCAAACCCTGATTTTCAAACATGGCGTCGCCAGGATCGCCTCATCTATGGTGCCATCCTCACCACTCTTTCCGACGAGGTGGCCTCCTTGGTGTCCCAGACGAAGACCTCGCACGACCTCTGGGAGCTTCTCAAGAACACCTATGCCAAAGCCTCCCGCAGTCACCTTAAACAACTCAAGGAACGTCTTCGGATGGCCTCGAAAGGTACTCAATCCATCACGACCTACATGCACTCTCTGAAGCAAACTGCTGATCTCCTCGCCTCTCTCGGATCTGCTGTCTCCGTCGAGGACATGACCGACCATGTCTTGCGCGGCCTTGATGACGGTTACCGAGCAGTCATTGATGGGGTCAACGCAAGGGACACTCCAATCACCTTTGATGATCTCCTCGAAAAGCTCCTCATCCAGGAACTCTCTCTTGCTGCTGCTCAACGCCAATCACCTGCTCCTGTTACTGCGCTGCACGCTCAGGCAAGGTCGACCAACAACAAGCCTCGACCAAGTCAGGCACCTGCACCGACCAACCAACGCCCAGGTGATCGCAAACCATTCCTTGGTCGATGTCAATGGTGCAACACCAAGGGACACGTCCTCGCTGACTGCCAACTCTTTCGGACCCAACACCCCAGCGTCCCCGCACCTCCTCGTTCTTCTCCGAGCACCACTGGCCAGGCCCAGGCCCACACCGCTACTGCTGGCACATCCTCGCCTGGTTTTCTGCTCGACAGTGGAGCAACACATCATGTGACCAACGACCTTACAAATCTGGCACTTCACCATCCATACACTGGCCCCGACTCCCTCTTCATGGGGAATGGTTCAGGTTTAAACATCTCTCACTCTGGAACACTTTTAATTAATGATTTATCCTTGTCTAATGCTCTTTATGTTCCCTCCATGAAACAACAAATCATT
Source organism: Trifolium pratense (assembly GCF_020283565.1). Lineage (NCBI taxonomy): Eukaryota > Viridiplantae > Streptophyta > Magnoliopsida > Fabales > Fabaceae > Trifolium > Trifolium pratense. The sequence continues at coordinate 44,634,193 of NC_060061.1, forward strand.
TCTGTTTCTCAACTCACCAAACAAACTAACTCTGCCGTTGTTTTCTTACCAAACTCTTTTTATGTCATGGACTTGCAGACACGCCAAACAACCCATAAAGGCTCATGTGTGAATGGACTTTATCTGTTGCCCACGACCTCACCTTCCGCCCACACCGTCCAAGTGGAATCCTCTGCTTCCTGGCATCACAAGCTTGGACACCCTTCAACTTCCATCTTTAAATTTATTCAACATCATTTTTCTTTAGGTTCAAATAAATTTCCGCAATCAGATTGTAATTCATGCCAAATTAATAAAAGTCATAAACTTCCTTTTCATGAATCTACTCTTACATCTACTTATCCATTAGAAATAATTTTTTCTGATGTATGGACTTCCCCTGTTTTATCTATTGATGGTCTTCGTTACTATTGCTTGTTTGTTGATCATTATACTCGCTATATATGGCTATATCCCATGAAACTAAAATCTGATGTGCAATCTATTTTTCCCAAATTTAAAACACTAGTTGAAAACTTCTACCAACACAAAATAAAAGTCCCATACACTGACAATGGTGGCGAATACATTGGTCTTCGTTCCTTTCTAAGTACTCATGGCATAAGTCACCACACCACTCCCCCTCATACACCCGAACACAATGGCATCTCTGAACGGCGGAATCGGCACATTGCCGAAACCGGTCTCTCCCTCCTTCACCACGCTGGCCTTCCCCTCACCTACTGGCCTCACGCCATGACCACTGCAGCCTACCTCATTAACCGTCTCCCTACCCCAATCCTCGGGCACCAATCACCTTACTCTAAACTCATCCGCATTAGTCCGGATTATCATAAATTAAAATGTTTTGGATGTTTGTGTTTTCCCTGGATTAAACCTTATGCTAACCATAAACTTGCTCCAAAGTCTACTATGTGTGTTTTTGTAGGTTACTCAGCTGATCAACATGCATATCTATGCCTCGATCCTTCAACTGGACGGATTTACACCTCTCGCCATGTCAAGTTCGTTGAAACTGAATTCCCCTTCCGTTCACTAGTGGCCCAACCGATCACGTCCACGACCTCACAGACTGGTCCACTCCAACTGCCCGTCTTGCCGACCATCGCTCCACCTACTGCGAGCACCAATCCCACATCCCCGGATACCTCACTTGTTGAACCTCCCTCCCCGTCTGGCATTTCCTCCCCGACCACATCTCAATCCTCGTCCTCAAATACAACGAGCAATGAAACGACCAGTAATGACCCCCCTTCCTCCTTACAGCCAACATTGCTCCCACAACCACAAACGACCTCTCCCCCCACAACGACCACTGAACCCCATGGCGGTGGGATCATCACCCGGTCCAAAAACAACATCGTCAAACCCATCCACAAACTCAACCTCCATGTCCGTCCCTCATCCCCGATGGAACCTAGTACTATTACCCAAGCCCTTCGTGATCCGGACTGGCGTTCCGCCATGTTGGCTGAATTTGATGCCCTACATCGCAACAACACCTGGGAACTCGTTGGTCGTTCCTCTGCTCAAAATTTGGTTGGTTGTAAGTGGGTCTTTCGCATCAAGAGAAATCCAGATGGGTCCATTGATAGGTACAAGGCTCGATTGGTCGCTAAGGGTTTCCATCAACGCCCTGGTTGTGACTACACAGAAACATTTAGCCCCGTCGTCAAACCAGTGACAATTCGGATCATCCTCGCCTTGGCAGTTCGACAAGGATGGTCCGTCCGCCAGCTTGATGTTAACAATGCCTTTCTTCAAGGGACGCTCAACGAGGAGGTCTACATGGCTCAACCACCTGGCTTTGTTAACAAAAGCTTCCTTGATCATGTCTGTCGCCTAAAGAAGGCGCTCTACGGGTTAAAGCAAGCTCCTCGCGCTTGGTATATGGAACTTCGTGTATTCCTGCTCTCCATTGGCTTCGTCAATTCCACCGCCGATGCTTCTTTGTTCATTCAGCGGACACCACGCGCGACACTATACTTGCTCGTCTATGTCGACGACATCATTGTTACGGGGAGCTCCTCGACAGAATTGTCTCGTCTCATTGCTACACTTGCTGCCCGTTTCTCATTGAAAGATCTTGGCTATCTCAACTATTTCCTGGGTGTTGAAGTCATTCCTTCCGCTGCGGGCATGTTTCTTTCACAACGGAAATACATCACTGATCTCCTTCAAAAGTCGGGCATGACAGAAGCTAAACCAGCGTCCACTCCAATAACTGCTACTCCTCCGCTGCTCAAAAACTCTGGTGATCCCTTGCCCTCCCCGACTGAATACCGAGCACTAGTTGGAAGTCTCCAATACTTGAGTCTTACTCGACCAGACATTGCCTTCGCGACCAACAAACTTGCTCAGTTCATGCAGAACCCGAGCACCATGCACTGGTTGGCTCTCAAGCGCCTACTTCGCTCACTACTACAAAAAAGAGCTTTAATAGCGCCTATTTAATAGCGCTTATTTAAAAAGCGCTATTAAAACTTTAACACGGAGCTTTATAATAGCGGTTTTGGTATAAACGCTATTAAAACCTTGAACCCAGGAACGTTACAATAGCGCTTTTGAAATAAACGCTATTAAATCTATAAACGCGGAACCCCTATAATAGCACTTTTGAAAAGCGCTATTAAACCTGATACCCTATAATAGCGCATTTTGCATAAACGCTATAGTAAGTAAAATTAATAAATTAAAAATTGTTATGGGTGGGTGTCGAACCTTTGACCCCTTGGTTGCATAATATATAATAATAATAAAATAATAATAATAATAAACAGAGTTCCAATTTATTTATTTTTTTTTAAAAAAAAAAACTTATCTCCTACTCTCAGACACAAATCGTTCCTCTACTCTACTGACAGTTTTTTTGTTCCAATTCTCCTCATCTCTCCATTATTCCTCTACTCTCACAACATCTTGTCTCCTCATCCTTATCAAGATCCTTCGTCGAACCCTAAATCCTTATACCCTCGTTCAACCTCAATCTCCGTTGAACCCTAGGTCTTCATTTCGGCCGACTCCATCTCCGTCGAACCCTAAATCTTGTGATTTTCAGTATACCTGGAATGAAAATTCTCAGCGAACAACCCTTATATCTCCACATCTTTTAATTTGAATACTATTTACAAAAAATTGCAGGCCCAGTCATGTACTCCATAGATTATTTTGATATTGGCGAAGTCGAAGACCTACTAAGAAGAAAACAGTTGAAAACACTCCCTAAGCTTGATTCCAGCATAGGTAGGGGAACGTCTTTCAATTTGAAGCTTTAACATGAACAAGGTGAGCAACCACCATTTTGATTGGGTTTATTTTTTTATATTTCATTGATTCATATTATGTGGGATTGTTAATTGTTGATTTAATTGATGGTGCTTGTTAATATTAACTAATATTACTAGTATTTTTTAATTTCAAGTTGTGTTTGTTTTTCTGTCATTCAAACTCTGTCTGCTGCGTTTTGTTGTTGATACTGCGGTGTGAGCGGAGGTGTTTGTTGTTTGAGGATATTGTTGGTTTGTGCGTTAGTTGGTTCGTATGGCTGTGTGTTTGTGTTAGGCTTGGCAGATGGATTGTGTCTTTTTCCTTTGCATCACAATGGAATATAGCTTATCAAAACTTTGCAGTTTTCTTTTAGTAGGTGCTGGTTCAGTTTGTTGGTTTGTGCTAGGTATTGCTTGGGTTTGAGTGTTTGGTGTGTTCCTGTGACTTAACAGGTCTAGTGTGGAGTGAGTGCTGCCCTTTTGGTTTTCTTCCCTTTGGTTTTCTTGTTTTGGTTATTTGGTTTATGTGTTTCGTTTTTTAAAGTTTTTGTTTTAGTTCAAGGTGCTCCTGGTTTGCTTTGCCACCTAGTGTTGTGGTGTGTGGTGGTGGGGGATTATTAGGTGTTGTTTGTTTTTTAGTGTAGATCATGTTGGAGTGTGTTACCACACAAAGAGGTTTTTGAGTGTAGATCCTGTTGTTTGTTCTTGCTGTAATGCTTATTGGAAATGTTTGATTGCTTTTCCCTTTTCTTCATTTTCTCTCTAAATGCTTACATCTCTTTTTGGTTTTCCCATTTTTTCATGTAGAGTTGTGTACATTGCTAGAAGATGTTTCCACACAATGAGGTTGCTCGCGCCCTCGTGGACGACATCAAGTAAGTTCACATACGCAAAATCTGTGCAATATTAAGTTTGTGAATTTCCTATTTGTAATATTCATATGATTTCATATAGAATGGCTATTGTCTTGACTAAGTAATAAAACACTTCATTGGAATTGTTCATTAAGTTCACTAGAAATGCTAAATTAGGTGAGACAACATTCAGGAGATTATAAGTGAGATAATTTGCATCATTAAGTTCATTGGAAATACTATTTGTAGCACAAGATACTACAACAAATGTTCTTACTTGGATACTCAAGTACCATCATAGAATTTCTAATCATTATAATTAAGTAATTATTCCTCTGTGTTCAAAATTAATATCTTAATGAGTGAAAAAAACTGCACATATTATTGCAGGCAAAACAAATGGCAATATATGAAACCAATATGCAGAGAAGATTCCATTGACATGGAGTCAGATAAAAAATATGCCACTTACTCATAGGGTGTGGTATATGATATATACCATGCAAAAAAAAATATTCAATTTAATTTGAAAGCAACTAAATTCATGTACGACATGAATACATTTCTCAACATTATATATCTTGTATTGTAGGTAATATTGGAAAGCATTTACTTTTAGAGAAAGTTGATGTGGGATACAAAGGTAAGTGTTTTACATGAAAAATCTTTTGTACATTTATAGGAAATTTCATTTTCAAGAGCTATTACTATTTCCTACTTGCGTGATTAATTTCTAAAATGTTCTTTTATGCAACTATTAAGGATATTTAATATTTAATACCAAATCATAAGCAAGAATCTTGTATTTATGTATGTATATTTAGTGATGGATATTTGTTTTTGTTGAAAATGTTATTGTGGTGCATAATTGTATGCCTATGTGTAGGTCGTTTAAGTTCTGTTTAGTGTAGGTTCAAGTGTGTGTACTAGTGTACAAGAATTGTGAAACTAGTAGTGTATTCTTCATTTCGGTCTGAACACTAAGTGATGAATCATCTTTGAATAACTTTCAGGTAAAGAAGCTCTACACCCAAAGAGAAGATTAAATCAAATAGTATATAAAGATCTAATGGGAGAGTGACATAGTTAAATTGGAAGAGATGGTCCACGTTGCACTCATGTTTAGCATTTTAGGTGACTGTTAATTTTTTGTGGAATTGAATTTGCCACTAAACATTAGTAGTAAGGCACCACATGAAATTATGAATCTTGTGACATTAGTACTAAGGTTTTTTCCTTGTACTATTTTGAAACCAGTGGTGTCATATACATACATGCTTATATGCAAAGGATTGATTAAGTTTGTCATTTTCATGCCTCTATTATATTTGAGTTGTATCTTGTTGGATTATTTTATAACTGATACGTTGTATTCACTTATTTCTAATGTATTGTTCTATTTTATGATTAATAAAAAATTGTTTAGTTTTTTTTATTCAAATTTATAATAATTAAAAAAGATATTTTTCTTGAAAGAAGAGATATAGATAAAAAAGGATTATTTTCTCTACCAAAAAAAAAAATTATTATTTTTATTTGGAAAAGGATCTATAACAGCGCTTTTGCAAAGACCGCTATTAAAAGATGACCTATAATAGCGTTTTCAGGGCACGGGAGCTATTAAACGTTGTAGGCTTGAAGAATTATAATAGCGCTTTCAGAATAAAGCGATGTTAAATGTCGTTTCAACAGGCCTCTCAAGTTGCGCTAGTTTGCATACAATAGCGGTTTTTACCAAAAGCGCTGTTAAAAGTGGACTTTTGATAGCGTTTTTAAGCGCTATTATAGGCAACCAGACTTATAATAGCGGTAACAGTAATAGCGTTTTTAAGCGCTATTAAAAGTCAAAACAAGCGCTATTAAATGTCCTTTTTTGTTGTAGTGGCTATCTGGCCGGCACTACAAGAAAACATTATATTACTGACCAAACTTATTGAGGGCTAAAAGCCCTCAGTAATGCATTTGTGCAATATTGAAGGTCCCAGGCCGTCAGTATGTAGTCTTGGAGAACGGAATAAATTTAAAATTGAAATATTAAGAATTACTGACGGTCCTGGGCCGTCAGTAAAGCAATGGGTATTGCAGACGGTCCCAGGCCGTCAGTATGTTGCTAGACGTTGGTGCATTATGACGGTCCTGGGCCGTCAGTAATGCATGTGCTTTATGACGGTCCCAGGCCGTCTGTAAGGAGGTAACCGTTGGTACATTATGACGGCTATTGGCCGTCTGTAACGCATATATTTGAATTTCAAACCCTCAACGGTCCAAAGAACACTCTATATATTACCACTCTTTCATTTCATTTTTTCATTTCCATTCTCTCTCTAAATTTTCTCTAACTTCTCTCTTAAATTTTCTCTAATTTCATACTTTTTCTAACTTCTCTAATTTTCTCTAATTTAATCTTCATACAAAAAGTGGTAAGTGTTTGTGTTTTACTATTACGAATTTAAAATTTTTGTTTTGTTATTTAAATGTATATGTTCTAATATTTGTTGTTTACCATTTTTAATAGCAAGTTTTATTCTCGTGAGGAGCGGAGTTTGTGGGTAAGGAGCGCGCCAAGTAAGAATCTACTCGGCACACAAGTAAGTAACGTAATTTTAATTTATATAGTGATAGTTTTTTTTTACCGTATACTTAGTAATAGTTATTAATTAATACTTTGTAATTTTTTACTAATATTTTCTTATCACTATGTATAAAAGTTATTGTTTTTGTAAAAAAATTAAAAAAATATATTTAATTTTGTTTATTTCGAAAACAGAATTATTATTTTTAAATAAGTATTTTTTTTCTTTCAAAAAAACAGTATATTTATATTAATTTTTAAAAAAACGAAATTTTTTTTTAAAAAATTTATAAAATAAATTTTTTAACAGTTTTTGTATTTTTAAAAAAGTGATGTAATTTTCATATCTCCATCTAAAAAGTGGTAAGTGTTTGTGTTTTACTTTTAAAGTTAAAATTTTTACTTTGTTATTTAAATGTATGTGTTCTAATATTTTTGTTTATTTCGAAAACAGAATTATTTTTTTTAAATAAGTATTTTTTTTTTCAAAAAAACAGTATATTTATAATATTTTTATTTAAAAACGAAATTTTTTTAAAAAAAATTTATAAAAGAAATTTTTTAACAGTTTGTGTATTTTTAAAAAAGTGATGTAATTTTCATATCTCCATCTAAAAAGTTGTAAGTGTTTGTGTTTTACTTTTAAAGTTAAAATTTTTACTTTGTTATTTAAATGTATATGTTCTAATAATTTATTTACAATTTTTATTAGCAAATTCTCGTGGTCATCGGAGGTCGTGGGTTAGGAGCGGAGTTTGTGGTTAGGAGCGCGCGCCAAGTAAGACTCTACCCGGCACCCAAGTAAGTAATATATGTAATTTTAATTTATAATATTTAGTGATAGTTTTATTTTTACCGTACACTTAGAAATAGTTACTAGCATTTTATTATTACTATGTATTTAAAAAAAGAAAAACAATTATATTTTAAAAAATTATAATATATATGTTAAAAAGTCGGTAGTTTTGTCAACTAGAAAACTTAGTATTTTTTAGATTTAATAAACCATAAACTTTAAAAATAAAATGTTAAAAGTTTATATGTTATTGTTGAGTAGACATATATATATATATATGTCCAAAATACTTTTGAAAAATAAAGTAATAAATTTAATACATATATCGATCTAATTATATATTAATTAAACTACACAGATATGGATTTTAGCAATCGTAATTGGATGTACGATAGACATAATCCTGGAAAGAGGGGCCGGGTTAAAGAGGAATTTAAAATAGGGGTCGAAATGTTTATCAATACAGTAAAATATAATGACATTGTGATACGTGAAGGGGGAATTAGATGTCCGTGTGTACTTTGTCGATGTACAAGAATACATAGCGAAGATGAAATTAGGTCTCATTTATATAAAAAGGGATTCCAACCTAATTATTGGGTTTGGTCAAGTCATGGCGAAGGATGTTCCACGACTGTTCCCGTGAATCAAAATCGTGCTTCAAGCAGTGTTTTTCAGCCCGTTGTTGTTCCCCAATATTATCATCAGCATTATGATCCGTTTAATGAGATGGACAATATGATAACTAATGCCCTTGGGTTTAATACGCCGATTTATGTGCCAAATGATGTCGACGACCCTGCTGATGATGAATATGACGCTGATGTTAACGTCGAGAGACCAAATGAGGAAGCCCAGCGATTTTTTGATCTTTTGAAAGAGACAAATACACCGTTGTGTGAAGGCTCCCGAGACTCAAAGTTAACGGTGTGTATTAGACTTTTGGGTATCAAGTCTGAATGTCTTGTTTCAGAATACACCATGGACTTGATAACAAAACTGATGTTGGATATAACAATAGACCGTCCTCTTGATTTGCCAAAAAATTATTACGAAGCAAGACAATTGGTTGCAAAGTTAGGACTCGGAGCGAAGAGAATTGACTGTTGTGTTAACGGGTGTATGTTGTACTATAGCAACGAATTTGGTGTAGATGACGGTGCATTACTTGAATGTAAATTTTGTCAAGAACCAAGATATCGTGTAACAAGAAATTCACGGTCAGTCAGAAGGAAGCCAATCCCAAGAAAGGCGATGTTCTATTTACCCATAATACCAAGGTTGCAAAGGTTGTATGCATCGATGCAAACTGCCAGTAAAATGACATGGCATCGTGAAAACTATGAAAGGAGAAAAATGTCAGGTGAGTTGCGACATCCTTCTGATGGAATGGCTTGGAAGCATTTTGATCAAGTTTATCCTGAATTTGCTTCGGAGCCACGGAATGTCCGACTTGGGTTATGCTCAGATGGATTTACACCATATACTCAAGTATCAGCCACTCCATATTCATGTTGGCCTGTTCTGGTTACCCCGTACAATCTTCCTCCTGATATGTGCATGTCAAAACCTTACATGTTTTTAGCCGCTGTAATACCAGGCCCATCTAGTCCAACTGTTGGTATTGATATCTATTTACAACCTTTGATTGATGATTTGAAGAGATTGTGGAACGGTGTTGCGACGTATGATATCAACCAAAAACGAAATTTCAATATGAGAGGAGCTTTGATGTGGACCATTAATGATTTTCCTGCATATGGGATGTTGTCTGGATGGGGGACACATGGTAAACTAGGATGTCCTATTTGCATGATGGACACCAAAGCGTTTTGGTTAGAAAACGGTGGGAAGGCTACTTGGTTTGACTGTCATCGTCGGTTCTTGCCTACTGATCATCCGTTTAGAAGAAATAAAAATGGTTTTGTTCATGGTGACACCGAGACTCGTGATCCACCAGATTATTTGACATCCCGACAAGTCTGGAACAAAGTGAAAGATATTCCAAAGGTTGAGGTTGTAGGTGGTGTTGCATCTAAACCGCGTGGTTATGGACAAACACACAACTGGACAAAAAGAAGTATCTTTTGGGATCTGCCGTATTGGAAAGACAACCTTTTACGTCACAACCTTGATGTTATGCATATTGAGAAAAATGTGTTTGAAAATATTTTTAACACTGTCATGAATGTCAAAGGAAAAACGAAAGATAATGACAACGCGAGGAGAGACATAGGGTTGTATTGCAAACGTAACGAACTGTTGTTGGTGGAGACATCTAACGGCAAACTTCTTAAACCTCGTGCAAACTATACTTTATCTCCTGAAGAAGCAAAATCTGTTTGTCGATGGGTAAAAGAAGTGAAGATGCCGGACGGTTATTCGTCGAATTTGGCGAGATGCGCTGATGTTGACCATGGAAGGATGCGTGGGATGAAAAGTCATGATTGTCATGTTTTTTTCCAGACTTTACTTCCGATTGCATTTAGTTCTTTACCCCAACATGTATTGAATCCGCTTATTGAAATCAGTCAATTTTTCAAGAATCTGTGTTCGACAACGCTAAGAGAGGCTGATCTCATCAAGATGGAAAATGACATTCCACTGATCTTGTGTAAGTTGGAGAGAATATTTCCTCCTGCCTTGTTTGATTCTATGGAGCATGTTGTGGTGCATCTTGCATACGAGGCTAGGCTTGGTGGGCCGGTTCAATATAGATGGATGTACCCGTTCGAAAGGTTCATGGGTTATGCAAAACGTGCCGTGAAAAACAAAGCTAGGGTCGAAGGCTCAATTTGTGCAACATACTTACACCGCGAAACAATTTACTTTTGTTCGCATTACTTCAAAGACACGTTGTCATCAAGCCATATTCGCAATGAAACTGAAACATCTCGGCCTGTGAGAATTCACCCATTAAACATGTCAATATTCAGCTTGCCTGGTCGTAATGGTGGTGGTGAGAAAGTGTTGTATCCTGGTGACAAAGTTCTCTATTCGGCGCATGTTCACTTGCTGATTAATTGCAATGAAGTCGAGCCATATTTACAGTGAGTATTTTAAATTAGTTAATAAATAATTATTTATTCCAATTAAGTTCGCTTATAACTAACGATATTTAATAACTTAGGATGTTTTTAACACAACATACTTCTGCTCAAATCAATTCGCAATTTCCAGCATGGTTCAAAGAATACATGTACCAACAAACACCCGCAACTCGTGTCATACAACACTTGAGAAACTTATCTGATGGCCCAAAGTCAACCGTTAAACAATGGCACACCTACTTTGTCAATGGTTACAGATTTGAGACACACAGTTGGAGTGAAGGAAAAACAACAGTAAACAGTGGAGTGTGTATGAAAGGTGTGACTGAAAATGGTGAAGGAGATTTTTACGGTGTCATTGAGAACATATTTGAAATCGAATACAATTACCTTGATTACAAGAAAACAGTCGTGTTGTTTTACTGTAAATGGTTTGATCCTTCAAATAGAGGTACCAGATATGATTCAAAGACTAATACCGTGGACATAAAAATGAACAAACATTATCCATTGTATGATCCGTTTGCTATGGCTCATAACGTCAGACAAGTTCACTATGTCCCTTATCCATCGACTACAAGGGATAAGCGAGGTTGGTGTGCCGCAATAACATCAAAACCAAGGGGTCTGATTGAAAAAAATGAGATAGATGAACGTGAAGATGAACCATATCAGGAAGATGAGATGTCCAATGTTGATGATGTCATTGCAGTTGAAACTTTTAATCAACTTTGTGTACAAGAAGAAGCCGAAGAAGTACCTTCTGATGGTGATGTTGATGAAGAGGACGTCGAAGCTAATGGTGATGATGAAGGCAGTGATGATGAAGATGTATCAGATTGGGATGACAATTAATTTTATAATATAGTTATCCGCGTTGTAATAATATTAATCGTTGTACTTGAATATTTGTTTTTGGTTGCATTTGTTTATCGTTTAATGATGATGAATTATAAAACAATATATGTCATGTATTTCTTAATTAATTATATATATATTTGTCATGTATTTCTTAATTAATTATATATATATTTGTCATGTATTTCTTAATTATATATATATTTGTCATGTATTTCTTAATTATATATATATTTGTCATGTATTTCTTAATTATATAAATATATTTATCATATATTTTTTTATTATAGATGAATCCAGATGAAGAAAATTTTGATGATGACAATGTCGATGATGACATTGATGATATTCCACCAGCACCGGGTGTCGGACGCGGGCGCGGACGCGCTCCACGTAGACGTGCTTTACCCCGCCGCGTTGTTCGGAATCGATGGTTGGAGGGTATGCCCAAGTCTCGAACCGTAGACGGTGTGGAAGAGGAGTACGACTCCTACGACGACGATGATGACCACGAGGACGAGGAAATAGCCGATATTGCACTTTTAGCTCCTCAAAATGAATTGTTGATTGACCGGCATGGTAGACCCATCATCATGCCATATACCGCCACAGAGTAAGTTAATTATTATTAAGAATTTGTGTTTAATAAATTAATTGGATATATATGATAATTATTCTTAACTAATATATATATATATATTGTGCAGTTTGCAACCCCAAAATCCGGCGAATAAGGCAATCAATAATGCATTGAAATCCAAATTCCAGGCTCCATATCTCAACTGGACGGAGGTCAGGGCAGATGAGCGTGGATATCAACAATTTTGGAATGGCTTCAGGGTACGTTTTTATTTATAATTACTTTTTTATCCAATCAATTTTGTTACTAAACATATATTTACTAATTTATTAACAATTTTTCTTTATTTTTCGTAGTCGCAAGTAACTTGGCTGAATCACCACACAGCGGCTATTGAGCGTATATTCAACAAAAAAGCCACCAAGCGTCTGTCGACCTTACTTTTTGAAGCGCGGAAAAAGATTAAAAAGGATCCTTCAAAACCACCACTTTGGCTCGCTGGCAATTCATACCCTATGCTCTGCCGCAGATGGGAAGAGGAAGAGTATATTGCAAAGTGTATAAAGAACAAAGCCAACAGAAATACTGATGAAGCCAATCGTGCGTGCGTACACTCTGGAGGGTCTAAATCTGCCGGAACGCTTCGTCTTGAGTTCATCCAACAAATTGGTCGTCCACCCACCTTTATGGAGATGAATGACATGATGCACCGGTATGCAGATTCCGGTGAGTGGACGGGGGCAAGGGCGCAAGAAGTGTCGGTAAGTATTTAATTATATATATTATTTATTATTTATTTCGTATAACATTATTTTTTAAACATTATATAATTATATCTAAACATTATAATTAATTAATTATAATTTTTTTTTAATTTATTGTAGAGGTTGACGCAAATTTGGGTTGAAGAATATAATGCAAGCCAACTACGACTACCACCTCATAGGCGAGATAATGAGGATGTTCGTCGAAACAAGATGTCGTTGGCTTTTGTTAAGAATGCTGGTGGTGCGACTCGAGGTCGCAAATTCGCTGCTGGGTGTACATCTTCTCTATATGCAAGTGACCCAACTGGTTTGAGAGATGTCACTTACACATCTTCATCTTCATCGAGTACAGGACGCTCTCGTCCAACTCAAAGAGAGGAAACCGATGATGAGTATGAAGCGCGAATGAGGGCCACGTATAGAGAAGAATTCCGCGATGAGTTCGAAGCATCATTTGATGACCGGGTGGACGTACGGGTCCAACATATATTGCAGGAATTCTTTGCACAGCAGAGGGCGCCGGCGCCGGCGGGGGGGGGGGGGGGTTGGATCATCATCTCAGGCTTCGGCACGACAAAATCAAAATGCCGGTGAACAAGAATATCGACCGGATTTGAGTAGCATGGTTAATTTGAATCAGCTGCCGGAGTACCGAGAGGGTGATCCAGTACTGAGTATGAGCATAGAGGATATGAGTCAGATGCTTAATGAACCAGTTCATTTACAATTTTTTGATCCTACTGGGCAAACAAGTGGAAGCAGTAGTGGCGGAAGCGGTAGAAATAATCAACAAACTGCTTTCACCGAATACCAGAGATCATTAAATCCACAACAAGACTTCATAATCCCATATGAAAACCCAAATCAACCCCAAGGCAACTTCTTCCCAAATCAAGCCCCAATTAACTTCGTTCATAGGCCTGTGGCACGACCTCCTTCGCGAACGTCACTCCCCGGAGTCGTAATACACGAGGAAGGTAGAGGCCGAGGCCGAGGCCGAGGAAGGTCGCGTCAGCCAACAGACACTGGCAAGGGGAAGCGACCACTATATCAGCCGCCTGACCAACGTTGATGTGTAATTTTAATAATCTGTTGTTGATTATTATTTGTTTAATTGTTTTCTTTTTGTAATGACAATATTATCATTATATTTAATTATACTTATGTTAAGTATTTTTATTATGCTTTTTATTAAATTTTAATTTTAATATTTTTTAATTATTTATTATGCAGTATATTTTTTATTTTAAAAAATTAATATTAATTTTTTTTAAAAAAATTAATAATTTAATTATTTAAAAATCAAATACTGATTTTTAAATAATTAAATTATTAATTTTTTTAAAAATCGTTATTATGCAGTATATTTTTTATTTTAAAAAATTAATATTAATTTTTTTTTAAAAAAATTAATAATTTAATTATTTAAAAATCAAACTGATTTTTAAATAATTAAATTATTAATTTTTTTTTAAATCGTCAAGCATTACTGACGGCTCTAGGCCGTCACAATGTGTAAAAGAAAATGTAATACTGACGGCTCCAGGCCGTCACAATTGCGTGTCCTTTTGAATTGACCAGTGTGTATTATTGACGGCTCCAGGCCGTCAGTAACGTTATTGACGGTCCTGGGCCGTCAGTAACCATTACTGGCGAGCTAATTACTGAGGGCCCAAGGCCGTCAGTAATGCATGCATTTTAGACGAAATTTGTGCATTACTGAGGGCCTTTGGCCCTCAGTAAATGCATGTTTTCTTGTAGTGCGGCTCTTGCGACAAAGGCATTTTCATCTCCGCGACTGCTCCCCTGAACTTTCATGCGTACTCAGATGCGGACTGGGCGGGTGACAAAGATGATTACATCTCTACCACTGGTTACCTGCTCTATCTTGGCGACACCCCCATCTCTTGGAGTTCCCGCAAGCAACGCTCGGTTGCTCGATCATCCACTGAAGCTGAATATAAAGCCTTGGCCGACACGGCCAGTGAACTCCTTTGGGTACTCTCTTTGTTCACTGAACTTGGTCACACTCCTACAGCTGGTCCTGTCATCTACTGCGACAATCTTGGTGCTACACATCTGAGTGCTAATCCTGTCTTCCACTCCAGAATGAAGCACATAGCCTTAGCTTATCACTTTGTCCGTGAAAACGTTCAACGTGGCCGTTTTCGTGTTTCCTTCGTCTCTACCAACGACCAGCTTGCTGACATTCTCACCAAGCCTCTGCTTCGCCCCCGGTTCGAGTTTCTACTATCCAAGTTGCATCTTTCTTCCAGGTCGCCCAACTTGCGGGAGGATATCAAGCATAATTAGTATTTAATTATTATCATTATTATTTTAGGATTTATATAAAGTCTATAGAGTCAATCACCTTAATTATTGGAGATATTTGTTCCTTAATTTACTCCATAATTTACTCCAATTAGGTTACTATACTTGTGTATATATACACCTCTTGTAAACTCTCAAAAGTAATGCAATATACAACTTTATTCATTCTTTTATAGTTGTTACTATTGATTTTGTGATAACAGTATTGGCTATGGTGTTGTTGTTGGAGAAGGTGATGATTTTGATGATGTTCAGGGAGGAGAAAAACGCAGCAATGTTGCTGCTGCTTTTTTTTGTGTGTTTCTTTTTGGTTCTCCCCTCTATTTTCTTGTCCGTCCTCCTCCTTTTTTCTCTGAAATTACTCTCCATTTATACCAAGAGGATTAGTATTGAGTAGTCAAGAATGGTAAGGACAGACTCTTAATTTCTTTTTAATTCCTTAGGTGAGAATTTGGAAAGAACTTGAAGATGGGAGCTTGAATCAAGGATGGAGATTGATATTACACCAAGCTCTTGCTTGTTTCTGCGTCACCAGGAGCGCGCATCATCTGTTTCTTTTATTTGCCTTTTTGTTTGATTTTTGTTACTAATAATAATAATAACAATAATGATAATAATAAACGAAAATAAATACTAAACATATTTTTTGGATTTTTTCAAGAAAGTTACTAAAAAAGAAAAACAACTTAAACAAAGTGAAATATTTATAAAAAAGACATTAATGGGACTTGAACATGCAACCTCGCACTTGAAACTCTTTGAACGCTCTTTTTACTACCAAATTGACTAATTCACATAATTGAAAAATAACGCGAAAAACAATCCATATGATAGTAAAAGATAGACAAAATTTGGGGTATGACAGTGTGTACCCGATGTGCCCGAATTGAAGAAGATGATTTTGGAAGGTCATAGAAGTGGAATGAGTATTCATCCGGGAGTAACCAAGATGTATCAAGATTTGAAGAAGTTGTTTTGGTAGCCAGGAATGAAGAGACAAATTTCTGAGTTTGTTTATGCTTGTCTAGTTTGTCAGAAGTCGAAGATTGAGCATCAGAAACCGTCTGGTTTGTTGCAACCTTTGTTTATACCGGAATGGAAGTGGGATAACATTGCTATGGATTTTGTGGGAGGTTTGCCCAAGACTACGAAAGGTAACGAAGTGATTTGGGTGGTAGTGGATCGTTTGACGAAAGCCGCACATTTTATTGCTATTAAGAAAGGTACTTTGGTGCCTAAGTTGGCCGAGATCTATGTGGAACAAGTTGTGAAGTTGCATGGTATTCCGTCGAGTATTGTTTCGGATCGAGATCCAAGGTTTACTTCGAGATTTTGGGAAAGTTTGCAAGTGGCTTTAGGGACTAAGTTGAGGTTGAGTTCGGCTTATCATCCTCAGACGGATGGACAATCAGAAAGTACAATACAATCTTTGGAAGATTTGTTGAGAGCTTGTGTTTTGGAGCAAGGAGTAAGTTGGGATTCGTGTTTGCCGTTGATCGAGTTCACGTACAACAATAGTTTTCATTTGAGTATTGGTATGGCACCTTTTGAAGCTTTGTATGGGAGGAGGTGTAGAACACCGCTTTGTTGGTTTGAATCCGGAGAGAGTATGATTCTTGGTTCGGAGATTGTGCAAGAGACTACGGAAAAGATTAGAATGATTCGAGAGAAGATGAAAGTGTCTCAAAGTCGTCAAAAGATCATGTTTTCTTAAGAGTTACATCGACTAACGGAATTGGACGTGCTTTGAAGTCGAGGAAGTTGACGTCGAGGTTTATTGGTCCTTATCAAATTTTGAAAAGAGTGGGGAAGGTGGCGTATAAGATTGCTTTACCGCCATCATTGGCGAATTTGCACGATGTGTTTCACGTGTCACAATTGAGAAAGTATGTTAGAGACCCGTCACATGTGATTGAATCGGATGTTGTTCAAGTGAGGGATGACTTAACCGTCGAGACTATACCTTTACGGATCGAAGGAAGAGAAGTGAAGAAGTTGAGAAACAAAGATATCGCCTCGGTGAAGGTGGTTTGGGGAGGACCCGCCGGTGAGAATGCGACTTGGGAATTGGAGAGCAAGATGATGAGTTCGTATCCAGAGTTATTTCCAGGTAATTTTCGAGGGCAAAAATTCTTTAAGGAGGGTAGAGTTGTAACGACCCAATTTTCAAATTATTAGTTTTTGTGTGTTAAAATATTTTATTGACGTGACATTTTAAATAAGTTAATAACTTTAGTTATTTATCGAATACTTTAATTGGGCCAAGCTTTTGGGCTTAAGGCCCAATGGGCCTTATGGACTAGTGGGGGCGCCCATATAGTCATGGGTAGAGAGAGAAATTCATTTTTCTCTTGTTGTTGAGAAGTGTAGAGAGAAGGGAGAGCTCAAGAGAAGCTAGGGCAAGGAAAGGAAGAGATTCAAGATCAATCTTCGAGTTTTTCTTCGAATCCAGGTATGGGAGTAGGTTTCATAATCGTGGGTGACTCGAGGAAGGGGAGAATGTCGATTTCTCCTCACCCGAACTTCCTCCACCCCATTTTCGTTTTAGTTTGAATGGATTTTCTTAATGGAAATCGATTCTAAGGTTCATAACATGTTTAACATGCTTTTATCATGATGTATGAACGAATTTATTGGATAAAAATGAAGTTTATGGATGATTAAACTCAAGAACTTTGTGTTCTTGAGAGTTTTGAGTAAAAGTGTTCAATTCTTACTTTTTCGATGTTTATGATGTAGATCTATGAAATGAACCGTCCTTTTGAGTCTATACATGTTGGTTACACGTGAAATCGAACTTATTTGGGATCTGGAACAAGAAAAATGAGATTTATGAGTAGATTATGAGTCTTTGTAAAAAATGAGTCTTGAATTATAAAATAAGTGATTATAGGTGGTAACAAGTTGTTCTTAAGTGTTTTTGATCATATATAAATGTGGTAAATGATGTATGTGTGTTTTTGGGTCATAATAAGTGCTTATATGTGAAAATAAGTGATTATTTGGTCTTTGCTCAGGAAAACTCGAAAATCACTCTGCGTCCGGCGCCTGGCTCAGCTTTTTCCGAGCCTGGCGCAGCTTTTCTGGGGAGCTTGCAGGTCCCTGCGCCTGGCTCAGCTTTTTCCGAGCCTGGCGCAGCTTTTCTGGGGAGCTTGCAGGTCCCTGCGCCCGGCTCAGCTTTTCCTGCGCCCGACTCAGCTCAGTCAATTTCTGCGTTGACCTTTGGTTGACCGTTGACTTTTGACTTTTGACGGTTTATGTACCCGAAACCCATTTTACTCGATTTTTCGCGTAGATTCCGATTCCGTAGTTTGTTTGGTGAGATAATGTATGCTTAATAAAATTAGCTTATGTTTTTGGTATTGTGTTAAATTGCAAGTGAATACATTGTATGTAATAAACGATGTATGTTGATAGTATGATTTAATTGTGTTCTTATGCAATTATTTGTTGATGTTGTGTGATGATTATAAAGGGAGAATATTAAGATTGAGGTATCTTAATAAAGAAGTAAGTTGAATTATATTCACTTAATAAATGAAGAAGAGCTATATGCTAACTAAATGTGAGTGAATTCATGATATATATACATGCATTCATGAATTATATAGGATATTGGATATTCCAATAAAGAAGTATATCGGATTATATTTATCTGAAAAAGAGGGATATTAGAGGTGAGATACTCTAATAAAGAAGATGGTACCACATGTAATAATTAATAATTTAGAGATCGACATATTATATGAAATTAGAACACACTTACTTGAATCAACAATCATGTTTACCGAAATAGCCGATATCGGAATCACCGATACATTAGACAAGGTCTTCCTCTGCCTGATCACATGCTCCAGTCTTTGAGGTCTTTGATGGGGAAGACAACAAATGAGCTTACTGTGTTTTGTACGTGACGGCAAAGGGGACCTAGCCAATCTTATATAAGATCACAACCCTAGTACCACCCATCATGGACTCTAGAGTTGGGCCTACACTTTGTTTCTACACAAATCAGAATTAGTGTTCAAGCCCATTATTACTGATCACAATTATCGGGCTTAAGCATCATCAAATGGATCACAACAACATCAACCCGTTTTTAATAAAACCAAAACTCACAATTGATTGCAGCCCACATAATATTGGAAAATATTCTAACATTCTCCCACTTGGGCAAAATCAATTGTATATTTTTAATTTGAGAAAACATTTTGAAAACGACTCTCGGGTTGATAACATATTTTAATGTGGCCACAATGATCCCAAGATGCAACATCTAATTAAGACTCCATCCAACAAAAGTTAAATGATATCGAATCATGGCGGCAATTATATCGTTATTGATACAATACCTTCCATAGTTACAAATACCACCAAACTCCGTCGATTAGTCATTCGTGTAGAGTGTAGCGAGAAAATGATATGTTTGTGATCTCAACCATTCTATCATTTTCTTCGTCAGTCCTCAATTTCTCTCAAATGCATTAAAGCTAGAGAAATTATATGGTCCATAAGATACCACAAGTCCAAGCTCCAAAACAATGTTGACTACCGCGGTATAATGTTCTAATCAACATCGAGCTCCAATATTTTAGACATAATTTCTCTCAAATGCCTCAAAGCCAAAGAAATTACATGGTTCTTAAGATACCATAATGCCTCAGCTCCAAAATAGTGTTGATCAACGGCTAAGTGATCCCGACAACACTGAGCTTATTTATTTATGTTTTCACATAATGTCTCAGCTCCAAAATAGTGTTGATCACCGGCATAGTGATCCCAACAACACTGAGCTATAATATTTATTTATACAATGCCTCAGCTCCAAAATAGTGTTGATCACCGGCATAGTGATCCCAACAACATTGAGCTCAAATATTTTTATATTTCAAATTTCAAATAATTTCAAATTTATAAAAGGAGTTAATATAAAATTCAAACTCCCACTAATCAAGCATATCAAGAGAATATAAGTTATCTCCCACTAATCAAGTGATCTATGATGTATTAAAACCAAATTGGATTAGTATTATCATAAGAGGCCAATATAATAGTACAATCACCTTTGGGCAGAATGCACTCACTAGGGATAAAAAAAAAAAAAAAACCTAGTCAAAACCTCATATGAGTTAATCAATGAGTATACATTGAACTTTGAAATTTGTCACCTTTAGGCAGGCAAATTCCTCCGATCAATACATCCTCCAATAACTTCATCTAAAATTAATTTTTAATCGTAACATATGATAATCACCTTTGGGCAGAAAACTACATTTTACAATTAAAAACATTCCTCAAACTATAAAGAAAATCTCATCAATCGATATAAGCGGTCCCACTTTGGTGGTAACAGTTTATACCAACGCACAAAATTCTCTTGCATAGGAATCAATAATTAAAAAACACATTCCTCAAACTACAAAGAAAAGTTTCATCAAATCAATAATATAAGCGGTTCCACTTTGGTGGTAACGGCCTATATTAATGCATGAAATCTCTTGCATAGGAATCATTATCTTTTGTCTCTGGTCAAAATACAACTCAGTAAAAATATGCATCATTTAAATGCATCTAAACTGATAACTCATTATATTTTAATTTGCATTCTCAACATGTCTTGAATTATTCAATGCGGAAAAATAGTATTTGAGGGGAGAGATCATTACTGTGAATCAGTCAACTCAATATAATAAATAAATAATTTATGCAGCGGAATAATATGAGACTTCATTTGAAATATTATTGAGGATATAAAGCAAATAGTCCCGAACTTTTATAAATAACATAGGACTCCTCAATATAAGTCTCTATAAACATTTATAAATAGTTGACATGTAAAACTCTCCCACTTGATAGAGAATTATAGTTGAATTACCAATCAAAAAGTGTTAAAATATTTAAACAAATACTCAACTATTTTCTCTATCACACAATGGACATGTCAAACAATGTCACACTAAATTTATATTTTTCCATAATAGAACTCTCAAAATATTAAACTTGAAATACTCCCACTCATTAGAGTAAAATTTTAAAATCGGAGTATATAACAAAAAATCAATTAATGATTATATAGAGAGTTTATAATTTAGAATATTCCGGAAAAACAATAAAACTTTCATATATAATTGCACATTTATCATTTTAAAAAAAAAGGAGCTAGTAGATAATGTTGGAAAACAAATTTCTCCTTATATGCAATTATATAACAAGTCACAAGAGGATAAATAATTACACCACTAACCTCTAAGAGTGTGACTTTTTCATCCTTGCAAATAGAGTCAATAAGCTTTTGTTGATGACTTTACGATTATCATAAGATATTTGACAGTGTCATCTCAAACAGCCACAAATCAGACAAACCGTTATATATCATGATAAAATGACTTTAATAATAAATCAATGCAAGAATAATTCAATTTTCAATTGCCTTAATAATTGCTCAAATTTACGCTAGGAAATCTCCAATAATTATTTTGCTCTTATTAAGTTCAGCCAATTATTTCAAAATTATCCTATACTTTGAATTGGCAATTAAATAATAGCAATTATAGAGATAGTATATAAATAGATCGTGAACAATGTCTTGCATCCACAGAAGCAATATACTTGAGTTAATTAAACTTAATCATATGTAACATATGAAATTAAGTATTTCTTGAAAAATAATCTGATCATCTATGAGCAGATAAGTGGGAGAAAATATGAATTATAGCAACATCCAAAATTAATAGTCTTGTTGACTTACACGGCAAATTTATAATACAATCCGTGTATTAACCGAAAAGTTATACTTTAGAGTTCAGACTATGCACGATGCATCAATAAACAAAATATATGAAAACAAATATCAGGGCACCATAAAATAAGAAACAAATATTTGAAGCTTTATTTGCCTATGCACATCCAAAGATGGCTTCACCATAAGATAAATAATAATATAGTAATAATAAAATAAAGCTTCACCAACTGAAAATAAGGCATAATACATCTTTAATGTTTCAAACTAATATTGAAACCAAATAGCATCATAATAATCCGATTGGATTAACATAGAATCTGAGCACACGAATAACAAATTTACAAAATATTTATAAATTCATATTCATATTTGGTGTCACAATTAACAAATTTGAGCCTAAAATAAATTCTCTATTATAACTTTTTTAATAAAATATTTCACATTAGTGTTGCTACAAAAAAAAAAAATCACAAATAATATTTTAGGCTCAAATCATGAGAATCCATGATTTATATTTATATACAATTCTCACATTAATCACCAAATATAGAAATTTCTCAAAATAATCTCATTCCCAAAATCAAGAATATATTTATTAAAACAATCAAATATTCTTGTTCTGGACATATAAATGTTATAGGTGTGTATGATATCATAATTTTATTCCAAATAAAATATCAAATTAGATGATTTTAAGGAATAAAATAAAATTCCTTAATGACACTTTAAATGTGGGAGTATGAGAAAAATTTGCAAACAAATTTCACACAAGAAAAATATATCGGTGTCATATAAAAAGAGTAAGGAATATTTCTCACAAAAATAATTGGTGCCGTAAAACCGAATTGAATTCACTCATTAATTGTTTATGCTCAGACAATATACACACCAATAAATCAAATATCAAAAATTAAAACAAAAGAAATAATTATCACACTTTCATGTCCACCCAATTTTGGTATACTGATTGATATATACACAAAATTGAAATTTGACCAATAAGCTTAAATTGAAATTTGGAACCAAATCCTTTTGTTCCTAAGCTGAAAATAATAAATGGTGCATCACAAAATTATAGAAGAAAACCCATCACATGCACTGAATACTGAAAAGTGTGAGTGACCAAAACACATGATTACAGTAACCATCGCACAATAATCACATTAAGATGCTGGAAAATATGTTTAGAAAGGATTACTCCGTATAGTTACATGAATGTTTCTCGTGAAAACAATACAATTATATTCCTTATAATAAAGAAATTTATGGCTTCAAGCTATAAACAGAAAATAGCCATGAATATTGATTTTACTTTTGCAAGTATCAAAACCTATTAAGTTTTCCCGTTGTTTTTCTGACGCTAGCACTTTTGAGGGTATTGATAAAATAAAATTGTAAACCGCTCAACTTAACAATTGTGCGTCCAAACATAGGGAAACCAAATATTAAATAATTTCAATTTCACATAGGAAAATTTGGCTGTTCCAAAATAAGCAGAGTTCATGATCTTGCGATTCATTAACATAAATAAATAGATCCTTAATATATGGTCAAACCTTGAATTAAAAGTATCCCCGATACAAATCCAAATCGTGAACGAAAAAATTCTTGATAATAAAAGACGATTGACTTTGATTTCAATGAGGAAATAATCATGAACCAGAAAAAGCAAACCAGCAAGAGACAAATAATACATTGATCTTTCAAGACAAGGAGACCACTATTTTCAAATTATCAAATTGAAACAATTAACATGTTGCCCATGTATATATAAACCACCGATCATACGATTCATGTAGAAATCAAATTTGAAGGTTTCACCATTAAAAATATATGAAACACTTATGAGTGACATCGTCACAAAAAACTCAGTCGCTAGAATCGTATGATACAAAGAAAACAACCTTGTATTCACAAATTAGGGTTCTAAATCATATAGTAATAGCTCTGATACCACATGTAATAATTAATAATTTAGAGATCGACATATTATATGAAATTAGAACACACTTACTTGAATCAACAATCATGTTTACCGAAATAGCCGATATCGGAATCACCGATACATTAGACAAGGTCTTCCTCTGCCTGATCACATGCTCCAGTCTTTGAGGTCTTTGATGGGGAAGACAACAAATGAGCTTACTGTGTTTTGTACGTGACGGCAAAGGGGACCTAGCCAATCTTATATAAGATCACAACCCTAGTACCACCCATCATGGACTCTAGAGTTGGGCCTACACTTTGTTTCTACACAAATCAGAATTAGTGTTCAAGCCCATTATTACTGATCACAATTATCGGGCTTAAGCATCATCAAATGGATCACAACAACATCAACCTGTTTTTAATAAAACCAAAACTCACAATTGATTGCAGCCCACATAATATTGGAAAATATTCTAACACCACATGCATTAGAAATGTCTAGGGTGACATTCATGAAGTTGAAGCATTAGAGTTACATTAGGTTATGTGTACCTTTATGTGATAAGTGATATGTGACACATGTTTGGCTAATTGTGATAATTGATAATTGATGTTTGAGTATTCGATTATATGTGTTTAAGAACTTATAATTGGATGATAGATGTTGATGTATATGTATAATTGTGATGTATGCATATGTTAAGAAGGAGTGTTTAAGTACCGTTTTACTTACACTTATACTTTGATTATGTGATCTAACTCTCATGCTTTGTGTTATGTGCTGGACCGTTGGGGGTTCAGATTCTCAGGTTGAGGATCCGGCTCAGAGTTAGAGGCGTTGCTTGTGCTTAGTGTAGCACACTTTTTGGTGAGGGGTTTAGCTTAGAATACTCCTTTAGATATTTGTATATCTTTTGATGGGTTGTATAGAATTGCTCTGATTAGGTGTTTACCGTGTCGGGTTATTCGCTTGAATTGTATTAAGCCCATGATGGCATATTTGACCTTGCTAATCCTTACTTTTGTTGTAAACATAATATCCTTGTTGTTTTTTTTTTTGGTGTATCATAATATCCTTGTTGTTGATATGGCCTAGAGCCTAGGGATATTGTGTGAACAATATGGTTATTGTATGATATGCACAATGAACTATATTTGATTTTAATTTCCGCTGTGCTAGCATGATTTAATTCTGCTGTGGTTTTGTATTATAATCGTGACGCCTTAATTTCTTAAGTGTTTTATTTATTTATATTCAATAGATTTGCGTTAAGGGGTTTGGGTGTTACAATTAACCCCTCATTTGACTGATTAGATAGTTGTCTCTGCATGATGCATTGTTATTTCAAGACTGATCTATAACTCTATGATTTTATGAATACTTTGCAGGCTCGTTCCTCCCATTGAAGTTGCGAGGGCCATTAATTATGCAATACGAAATCAGTGACGAGTTCTTGAAATTCTTCCATCAAAATAAGACCACCGAGCTTCGTCAAGAGGCAGAGCGGTCTACACCTCAAGCCGCAAGGATCATATTGAAGTGGCACTTGAACTTGTAAGTATTAAATTCACATGTAAACAACTTCATTATAATTAAATTATTACATGTACCTCTGATTAAAAAATTATGTAGGATGTGAAAAGTATATGTCCTGCCAATTTTAATTGTAGCATCTCCTTGGCTCTTTAGGTAGAAAGTAGAAAGTAGTATAATGATATTCCAAAACAAATATAGATTCATTTTGGGACAAGGAAGAATTAAAATCTATCCAAATACAATTAAAGGACACTTGTAATTACTTGAATATGCAGCAACAACAATAGTGTTGAGATTTATTATAATCCTAGTGCATATTACTCCCACTTTTTTGGCTTTGATTAATGTGTATTCATAGTGCAATTATAATTTCCTTTTCTAGCATTAGTTCAAAGCTTACGCAGCTTCAGTTAGGAGAATGCACTGACACAACCACCACCGTTAAGAGCAACGTTGAGACATTTACTCAAGGTTTATAACTTACATAGCAGTTTTACTTGTTTGTTTCTTTGTAACTGTTTTAACTCCACGATTATACATGGATTGCCAAATTTTGTTGGCTCATGCATTTACATTCAATGAAATCTCCTTTATCTCTTGCATATATATGTTCCACCAGTTGACACTGCTGTCACCACCTTATTGTTGGACTTTAGGTATTCTGGCCATGGGACAAGATTACATGACTTGAAATGGTGTGGTGTAAGCAAATACTCAACATTACTTGATTATATCATTCTTTTTGGTGAGAAAAAGATAGTATGAAAGAATCAAGAACAATCTAAGTGAGGCTAATGTGCTATTAGCATGATTGGACATGTGGAATCAAAGCAAGATTAAGGTATATTCTAAAATTACATATACTATAGTAGTAGAAATTAATTTCTTAATCTGTCATCTGTGTTTTTTGTTGTGAAGAAAAAAAAGCATTTTTAGTGTATTTCTAATATTATTACGATAAATCTTGTCATCGGTCTTATAATGTTTTTTTTTTAAGTTGTAATGTTTGTTTGTGGATGACTTATATCTTCTTGTAAACAAAGTACAAGACAAGCTGCCGTTATATGGGAAGTTTTAATATAAGAGAATTTGTTTAAACAAGTCTTTGGTAAACTAGAATGAGAAAGATTCAATATAATTGAAAATTGGCTTAATTATACTTTTAGTCCTTATCTTTATTTTAAGTTTCAAGTTGGTCCCTTATCTTTTAAAAGTTTCAAGTTCGTCCCTTATCTTTTCTGCAAATTTCATGTTACCATGTTGGTCCCTCTCGTCAAATTTTACACTATTACCGTTACTTTGGACACGTGTCATGCCGTCACTGGAAGACCATACCACACCACACACCATACTTGGCCTGCACACTATACCACCACTCGTCCAGCACGTCGGCGCCGAAACAGTAGACCTGAAAAACACGACCACGAACGACCAGCTACAAAACGCCAGGAGAAACGGCGGTCGGAGCCGTGCGGATGACCAAGCCATCGTCGCACTGCTCAAAAAAGAAGCTACATCTGAGTGTTTAAAATTTGGATTTTGAGGGAACAAGAAGGAGGAGGCGTGAAGGAACCTAGAGAGAGGTCAGAGAAAAAGATTTTTGCAAACGTGGTTTCTGATATTAGTAAATAATTTGTTAATTGGTCTGTTAGTGAGACTTAATTTCTTCCCTTTTGTCTCTCTCGTTCCTGATTATTTAATTCCTTTCATTTTTCTTTCAGGTTCTTAAAGGTCCTCTCACATTCTCCTCTTTGCTTTCATGTGTTTGTATAATCTGATTCATTTGTGTGTTGTTATTTTTTATAGATGCTTCGAGAGCAGTGTATATGTTATGACCAATATTTAGAGTGGCTAGGGTTCGAACCCCAGTCTATATATAAAATACGATTTTTTTATCAGCTGAGCTAAACTCACATAAACAATATCAAATTAAAGTTAATGATACTTTTTGTATAAAAAAAGCTAATCATCATACTTTATGCATTACAATATAATTATAAATTCAACCCAAATTACATTTTATTCCTAAAAAAGAAATTCCACACGACATGCACACATTGCATATTTTCTTTTATTCAAACAAGAAATATAAAGCACATAAACACTAATTTATGTTTAAATTTTGGCAAATGCTACGGTTTGGAGCTTTAAGAAAATCATGGTGTGAATACGATTTTATCAAATTCGCCATAAATTCAAGCATTAATTCATTAGAACTTTGATGCTCATAATGGAACCGGATCAATAAGCACTGCTTTAATAGATGTCTTCATTAGTCCTTTAGAATTCGTGTAGCCATCTTCATCTTTGTAAATCACATCCATAAAACGTGAAAGATTCAGAGCACGGGTGAGAAAAGGCATTGGAACTTTAGTTGGCCTAAGACATTCTTCATTTATATCTTTCCAAGCAATTGCACTTCTCTTTTGGCATTCTAGAATAGCAGCTTCCCTTGAGATACCGTATTGCTTCATATAGCAATCCAACAATGAGCATACATGTCCTCTTTTTTGTTCAAACTGTACAACAAGAAATAATTCATGCAACTATATTTATATCGAGTAAAATAAAATAAATAGTATTTTTGGAAAAATTAAGGTTTCAAATTGTGATCCGCATTCGCAATTGTGCCTGCAATATTGTTGATTTTGTAGTCTCTACAACCGCACAATCGAAATGTAATTGCATTAACAACTCATTAGACGATTTCAGACATGTTTGTTTAAATCTTCTTGCCAAAAGTTAAAATTTCACAACCCATAATAATACTAAACTCTGGCTTTTATTTATTTTTTTGGTAAAGAAAACCATGTGACTCTACTGTGGTAGATAAATAATGTTGTGGCACCATGTGCCACTTAATATAGGGTCCGTTTGTTTCAGCTTTACAAAAATTGATATTTTCTTTGTATTTTTTAAAATAGATTTTATTAAATTGTTTTTCAAAATTTTTGAAGTTTTTATATATTTATTTTTCTAAATTTAAACACTAATTTTGACATCATATAACAAAAACATACATTATTGAAGATCGAAACATAGTAAAAATCACAATCGCAACATTTGTAGTTACAAATTGCATCTGCTACCACATGACCGCTTTTTAAAATCGTAGGAATAATTATCGGTTTTTCTATCATGTGCAAATTTGTTCATGTTACGAAATTTAAAATTTTATTTTAAATTTGTATTGGAACTTATGCATTTTATATTAAATGTGCAACTTTTTAACGAATTATTATTGTTTTTCAATAAAAAATGACTATTTTTAGTTGGTTTAACATGTGCAATATTACACATTAGACAAAATACCTCGCTGGAGACAATTTCATCCATTAATCTGCAAAGATTAGCTGCGGCATTAGCAATTTTTGGCTCATTTGTTATCCAATTGAAGATGTTCTCTGTGGCTGTTTCTCCCATGCCAATGTAAGAAGTTAATATCAGCAAAGTGTAACAACATGATTTTGTTGCTATGCGCATGTACTCTTCTGTTGTTGGTGTATAGTTTTCATTCAGCCATCTGGCCTCAGTTATATATGCTTGGACTGCCTTTTTGACCTGCCATTGTTAGCAACAATGTAATTAAATTTTGAAAACTTTGTTTAATATTTAAGTTGGTATTCTTTGTGCTGATCTATAGTTTGGTATAATATAAATATTATTTGCCAATAAAAAATATATTTAAGAGTGTCTGTTTGGTACTTAAAATAAGTGACAAAATAGAATAATTGTAGCCGGGTGGAATGAGTAGCTCAATAACTAATTGAGCTAAGATTTAGGGGTTAGAACGAAAACAAAAGGAAGTACAAAAAAGAAGGGATAAAATACAACTGCCTGAGCCCCTGACTTTTCATACTTCCAAGTACTGTAATAATTAGAAAAATAACAATTCATACTTCTTTTTTGTAGTATCCAAGGGTATAGGTCCTTCCTTCTTTGCTCATTTCTTGCTCTATTTCTTCGTAAACCATCAAGAGAGTTGTATAAAGAATTTTCATGTAGTCTGGAAGATCGTCTACCATTCTAATATCCCACCTGAAAATCACTTTCGTTACCATCACAATCACCTTTTTTTTTTAAAAAAAAAAAAGGAAAAAGAAGCATTTTTAACAAGATGTGTCTAGACAAAGGAGAATAAATATCACATTTTATTAAAATTTACTAAAAATAGTAAGAGTGAAAGCCAAGGGAAAAATAAGGGTGATGTAAATATATGTTTCCTTCCATGTGAAGTGTTAGTTAACCTTTCAATTGCCTTGGTAAAAAGTTCTAGTTCATCAATCGTTCCATATGCATCATATGTATCATCAATGACCGATAATAGGTTGATTGTTTTAGTCATGATTTTTCTTGCTTGAGAATATTTGGGCTCAAAAAATGTAGTCAAAATCCAAAAGCTACATTCAATAATCCTATCTCGTGCATAAGGTAGTTTGTTGGCCAAGTCCAGCTCCTTCCACCATCTTTAAAGATAAAATAAAAAATAAAAATTAGCATACAAAGGATTAATCTTTACAGTTTTTCTTTTAATATTTTCTTACTTGCAATACTTACTTGCAAATGTTTCCAAATTCCTTTTGATATAGGCTTTGAAGAAAATTGAAATCCAATTTTGCTAAAGTGAGTAGAATTTCATCATGGGATGAATCTTGCTCATAGATTGAAATGTAGCGTCGTGACTCTAGCCTTGGCAAGTTCTTGTGTAGAGCTTGCCTTAAGCTATATTTGACTTGTGTAGCAAGAAAAGGGCTTAATTCGGTGGCAATGGACTCGAGATGAGTTGAAGTAAAACTCAATGCTTCTTCCAAAATTTCTTCTCCATGAATCATCATATGTGATGCTTCATACAAGCTTAACATCCCCTCAACATCCGTGATAAGGTTTTCATTGAAGTTTCTTTGTTCGTCCTTGAATTTGTTGAACACGTCTAGTGTGTTTATAAAAAACAACCATTAGAGTGAATATACAACTTCAAATAAATAATAGTAAAAATAACGACGAGATGAAAACATGCCATTCAAAAATATATGTGAATCTTCAAAGAAAAAACTTATTTACGAGGATATGAACAAAGTATAGACTTTTTTTTAGTGAAAATTGGTTAGGAGAACCTTCAAAAAACGTAAGAACTTTTTCTTATGTAAGCACTATTTTTTTTTCTTACGTAAGAACTTTAATAAATTATTTGTTGTTGTAAGAGGAGAAGTAACCCCGTAACTGCGATCGGGAGGGGACTGAAACTACTTGATGCCAGAACTGGCTCCCGAACCAGATTAAACTAGTAGTGAAACCAAAAAAATAAAAATAAAGAAATTTAAATAAGTTTGAGGTATGCATAGATATATACTCGGGAAAACATGAAATCCTTGTTGCCTTAACACCCTAAATAGCACAGCAAGAGAGTAAAGGTTGTCTTCAAGAGTTATTTCTCCATTTTCAACATAGCACTTGTGAATATCTTGCAAAATATCATCAATTTCATGTTCAAAGTGATAGCTCACACCCAAACGACATATTGAATCAATTAAGTTGACTTTTGCCATTGGTTTATCAGTTTTTGAAACAAGCATCTTTCTCACTTCATCTTTTAATGTATCAATTCGTGCGGCAATATTCTTATCAAGTTCCTGCATTCATATTTTGGGAATAACTTAATTAATACAAATATTTTGATTTGAGATATATATATCATTCTTCTAGTATATAAAAAGCAGTAACGTAGTCCCCGTGAGCTTATCTCAGTTGGTAGGGACATTGCAATGTATGTGCAGGAATCTGGGATCGAACCCGGGATACTCCACTTATTCACATTTAAGGTGGATTTTCTAGTCACTAAGCTACTTGACAAAAAAAAAAAAAAGTAACGTACATACCATAGATTCTGAAGCATATTGAAGGAAATATTCGCCCCAAACGGTAGGGTGATAATCTGCAAGATTTCTTTGCAAGTCAGATTTGGCATCAGGATCGGAGGAGTAAGCTACAGCAGCCATCCTTAGATCTTAAGTATTGAAGTGAATGGATACTTCTCACAATGTAACTCTTTTTGGTTGATGAAAGAAGGCCTAGGTGTATATATAGTAAACATTTTTTTGGCAATAACTTTAATAAAATAAATTTATTAATTTAACAATTTTTTCAAGAGCACGATAATTTCAAGTATATTTTAACAATATCTTTTAACAAATTTTTAAATATTTTAATATAAATAAATTTTCTACCATAAAATAATAAACTTAAGTACATAATGAAAATCAATGGATCTTTGCGAATGCACATGTCTCTAAACTAGTTAAATATCAAATAAAATATTTGATATTTAAGGGAGGGATCCGACTACACTTAACCATTCTGTGTGGTCACATCACACACACAACATTTATTTCTCAGTAATTTATTTTCTGTCTTTAATTTCATGTCATTTACTATTACCCGCAAAGATACCTTTCAAACACCAAAGCTAATACAAAATCATTCCTAAGCGAAAGTAGTAATTTTGTCACAATCCGTGTGGAGAACGATAAACTTATCACTTTATTACTTTGTAGCAATTCTGTGCACTTGCAGAACCACCGTCAACTATCATTGATAAAAATGAGTTTGGGTTCTCTCCATTTATTATCTCTCCATTTATTCTCCATTTGGAGAGAGATAGACACATTAAGAATTAGTGGGACCCAGTAAAAGTGGGTCCCACTAATTTGTGGACCCCACTAATTTTTCCTTGTGTCTATCTCTCTCTAAATGGAAAATAAAAGGAGAGATAATAAATGGAGGGAACCTGAACTCGATAAAAATGTATGATATGAGTGTGCAATTTTTTATTTTTATTTTGAAGTGCAAAATTTTATTAAAAGGCACATGTTAGTAAGGAGTACTAAACTGGCCTAAAAGGTTACAAAATACTAAGAAACCAAACAAATAGATGAATTGATATCATGGTTTTCAAAATATTCTTAAAGTGATTCGTCGATTAACCTATTTGCATCCGATTTGTATAACCGGTGAAGGTAAATCAAAACTAAAACTTAGTGTTCACTTTGAAATTTATGTACTGTTTTAATCATCTTCTTCTTATTTAAGTATTTAAGTATTTAGAGCAGATCCTCCAACTCAAGTTCTCACATATATACAAACATTACATTCTATATAAAAATAAATAATGTATCACTATATTTACAAAGATGTGACACCCCCCTTTCCCGCTCTATCTTCATTGGTGCTCTGACATCCTTCTTTTCCGCTCTATTTTCATTGTTGCTCTGTTTCACTTATTATATATTAATTTTAACTATTTCAAAAATATAAATATAACTGTATAAAATTAAATATATTAATTTAAAATTATTTTTAAAGTGTTTTTTAAAAATATATTTTGAAGTGTTATATAGGTATATATATGGGTCAGTATTAAATGACACCAACTAGTTTGACATCAAATGTTACACATCTCAATAACGTTTTAACCGATATAAATTTTATAAAATACACCGTTGGATTGAAAGTTTATATCACATAGATCATTTGCGTAAAATTTCAGACAAATCCAAAATCATTTGATATGCTACTGCGACACACAAAGAATAACGATATATAAAAAAAAGACGCAAAAATTTGATGTATCTTAATAACATATCAAATGATTTTGAATTTGTATGAAATTTTACACAAATGATCTATATGATACAAACTTTCAATCCAACGGTGGATTTTATAAAATTTATATCGGTTAAAACGTTATTGAGATGTGTAACATTTGATGTCAAACTAGTTTGTATCATTTGATCTTGACCCATATATATATATATAATCTAGTCGGCTCGTGAACAAAACGAACCGAACTATATATAGGTCAAATATCAGGTCATTTAGTTAACAAACTTGATCTTTAGCATAAGTTCGGCTCATTTGATTCATGAATCAAGTTCAACGAATCAATTGTCAAAGTCTCGAACTTAATTTATTCGAGTTGATTCGATTCATTGTCAGAACTAGAAGTGAAGACCAATACTCTTCCCTCTAAACTCAAAATCTTAACAACAAAGATATGGCTCAAATTCAACTATTCATGCCCCAGATTTGATGGTTTTCGTTTCCCTTCTTTGTAATTTGTGTGGCATCTACGAAGGTTTTCCATTTTCATCCATATTTTAATGACTTCCTCACATGGACGATCTACGAAGGTTTTCCATTTTCATCCATATTTTAATGACTTCCTCACATGGACGGATCTAGTATTTGTTTTTGGTGTGACCAAAATTTATTAGCATAAAAAGATTTAAATGACAATTTTAAATTCAAGTTAAATGTTATTTTAGAATTTCGTAAATAGATTAAGAAATAATAAATATTAAAATGTTATGTTATTTTTACTCTTCATTTTTATTAAAAAAAGAAAAAGAAAAATTCATTTAATAGATGTTTTTGGTTTTTACAAGGAAACTAACGGTAAAATATCATGAACTGTACTTTGCTTTTTTAAAAGATCTAAAATTTTGGGACAAAAATAAAAAAATAAAAAATTAGAGATATAACGAATGTTAAAAGTTTAGTATTCTATTTTATTATCATTTTTTGACATGATATTTATTTCAATATGACTTTTTAAAATAAAAGTAATCAAAATTATGACCCAGAAATCAAATATTGTGTTCTTTTTTTTTCTAGATGAACTTTTTTTTTAAACACACCTACAAAATAATCATTCAAAAATACGTTTTCTTAACACTATAGATCAAAATTAACTGCATGATAATTTTTTAGGGATTAAAAAATTAATAAAAATTAAGTAAACACTAAATTTAAAATGTTACTATTTTATAGACCAAAAATATATTTAACTCTTTTTTGTTTAGTAGTCTAGTTGTTAGAAATTTTACTTTAAAAATGAATAAGTGCAATGTTTGGGGTTGAAACTCCAGCTCATGAATAATATATGTGTATGCGATGTTTCAACCAACTGAATTAAACTCCCCAGGACAAAACATATTTAACTATATATTATATATATTAAAAAAAACTGAAAACTTTGGTCTGTCCCAACGTCCTCACACGTTTTTCTTAATTTTATAGCCATACTTTGCGTGTTCCCCATATTAGTAGTGTTAGATAATAATATTATTAGGGCTTTAAGTATTGGGCTTTATATGTTAGTAGTTTAGTAGTCCATTAGGAATTATTATAAATTATTTTGTAATCCTTATTTTGTTAAGTAATGCTATTATAATATTATTGAAACTCTAGCCGTCACTTTGTGTTTCTCTCTGAACTTTAACATGGTATCTAGAGCAAGGTTCGATCCGCCTTGAACTATTTGTCGCTTCCGCTTTTGAATTCCCAAAAGATTGGGAATATATTTGTTGCCGAAAATCTGATGAGAATGAATATATTTGTTCTGTTGAATTTGTGCTGCTGCGTTTTTTGGGTCTCTCTTGATGTGATTTTCCGTTGCGGTTGATTTTAGCGTGTGTTCTGCAAACAAATGTGAGTGTGTCGATATTGTTCTTTTTGGTGGCCACAAAGTGCTTATGTCTCATAGTTTCGTTGCTTTTTGATTTAGTTGGTGTAGTAGATTTATTGCTTTGATTGTGTTTTTTGTTGTTGGACTTGCAACTTTTGTTTTTTTGCAAGTTACATGATAGTAGAAACAAGGGTGATACTGGTATAATACTGTGTGGTGGTTGAGTTGATTTTATTTTGGTCTTTTGTCCATGTCTTGGTTCTGTTTTTTCTGGACTGATTTTGGATCTTTTGTTTTTGTGGTTCAGTTCCGTTTGATTTGATTTGGTTCTGACCGAATTGGTTTTGTTTTGTTATGGTTGGTTTTGTTTGGTTCTGTCTGGTGAGTTAAGATAGTACTCACAATCTGTCTGTCTGGTGAGCGAAAGTTCGCAATCTGAAATTTGAATCCGGTGAGGGAATACTCACAATTTGAAATTTGAATCCGGTGAGGGAATACTCACATTGAATCCGGTGAGGGAATACTCACATTGAATCCGGTGAGGGAATACTCACATTGAATCCGGTGAGGGAATACTCACAATTTGAAATTTGAATCCGGTGAGGGAATACTCACATTGAATCCAGTGAGGGAATACTCACATTGAATCCGGTGAGGGAATACTCACAATTCGAAGTCTGAAGAACTTGAATTTGAAGCTATTAGTTAATTTAGTTTATTTTCGGGTTGATTTGTAACAAGCTCAAAGCTTAGTACGCTTTAGCTTGAGGGGTAGTATTAGAAATAAAATATTTAGTTAGAGTAGTTTGATTTTCGTTTTTTGTTTGACAAACTCTCGATGATTATCTGATAACGCATCGTGAGTTTGAGGGGAAGTGTTAGATAATAATATTATTAGGGCTTTAAGTATTGGGCTTTATATGTTAGTAGTTTAGTAGTCCATTAGGAATTATTATAAATTATTTTGTAATCCTTATTTTGTTAAGTAATGCTATTATAATATTATTGAAACCCTAGCCGTCACTTTGTGTTTCTCTCTGAACTTTAACAAGTAGCTACTAGGTTTAGTAGCCCTCTAGATTTATGTATTTTTGCTAATGAAGGATTTTTAATGCATTTAATACTCATGGACAAAATTTCAAAAAGAGGCTAAATAATAAATTAGTTTATAAAATTTATGTCTTATAATTTATAAATTAAAAGATCTATTTCATAATAGTATTTTCATCATGAGTTTATATCTTATTTTACAAACTTATAGTTTATTTTTTAGAGGTTATTTCAAAAAGCACACATTGATGCCGCATGTGGTTTGTTTTCTACGATACTTGATTCTTTGACTATATTTCA
The DNA here is from genome assembly GCF_020283565.1 of Trifolium pratense. Lineage (NCBI taxonomy): Eukaryota > Viridiplantae > Streptophyta > Magnoliopsida > Fabales > Fabaceae > Trifolium > Trifolium pratense. The sequence continues at coordinate 44,670,288 of NC_060061.1, forward strand.
AATCTGTTGAGATTTGCAGGATTTTTATGAGTCTCTATGGTTTTCAAATCTGTTGAGATTTGCAGGTTTCTTTGTATCTGGTTGATCTCTATCGTGTCAATGTTGACTATTTGGAGGCGGTCTGCGAGCCAAGACTTATTTTCCCAAGTTCTCTTTCTACCGATGCCCCATCAACTTTTGATTCAAGGAGCTGTTTTTTGGATTCTGATTGGCCGATCACTTTTGATTCGAGATCGAGAGTTAGTGTCTAATGACATCTCTATAGGTCGGGTTGATGTCTTATCTGAAAATCTGGAAGCTGAAGAGTGTCTTTCTAAGAATGAGATTAGAAGTTGACCTCTATTAAGTAATGTCTGTTTTGATATTTTCATTTGTGTTCCGCTTATATACAGCGCATTTTTTTTGTAGCCCTTTTGCAGGTCTCGGTAATCTCTTATATTATAAGCTTGTATACACAAGCAAACCATAAACCTAATTTATTTTCCCTCAACTTTTATCTTGCAATTTTTATTAAAAAATAATATAATTTTATCTTGACTACGATTCGAACCAACGACCCTTCAATGCAAGGCAATTTTTCAACCACTATGACAAGTATACCAATTGTGCTTAAAACTATATGCAATAATTGATAAGCACCATTGATTTTCATAGGAAATATTTCATACAACAATTAAACACCATCGAATTATATTGCACAGTTTAAACAATTAAAACCGATAATTAGAAATCTAGCAAATCATCAATTCATACATTTTCTTAGTGTTTTATTTTTCGAAAAAGTTTACATTTTTTTATCCTAGCTAATTCAATATTTTTTACTAATTAACTAAATATGTTAACCATTTTCTTAGTTTTTTTTTTTACGGAAAGAAAAAAATCATTGGAATTAAAATTTACTTTTTTTTAACTAAATATGCTAAGAAAAATATATTTTTTTTAAGTTTTTCTAAACTTAAAAGTTTCTTCATGTTGAGGAGTATGGTTGATCATATTACTGCAAATATATATATATATATATATATATATATATATATATATATATATATATATATATATATATATATATATATATATATATATATATATATATATATATATATATATATATATATCAAGGTGATATTTATGCAAATAGTAGTTGACTCCAGGTATATATCAATGTGACTATATTATTAATTACGAAAAAAATCACTGATTCACATTGGTTTCTTTTGCTAACAATGTATCCTAACATTTCCGGATCAAAGAAGATTGTTTTCTGAATGAGTTTTGGGTGTTGGCGATGGAGAAATCGAAGATGACAACGACGATGATTTAGAACTTGACATTCCATCAGATTTATTGATTCCAAATTCAGGAGATCCTCTTGCTTCTATCGTTGAAAACACATATCCCAAACTTTTACAAAACGTGAACGATATAACGTGTTTCCAAAATAGAGCTATATTAGCTCCTAAAAATTCAATAGTCGACACAATAAATTATTATATGTTGGATTTAATTCCTAGTGAAGAAAAAACATATTTGAGTTATGATACTTCACTCGCACTTAATGTAGATGGTCGATGTTCATACTCTCGAATTTTTGAACACGATTTCTACGTCGGGACTCCCAAATCACAAGTTGAGACTTAAAGTTGGATTTCCTGTTATGCTATTAAGGAATTTGAATAAAAAATTAGGATTATTACAAGATTGAGAAAACATGCTCTTGAAGGAAAAATTATTTTAGGAAGTAATATTGGTGATCAGGTTTTTATACCTAGATTTTCTCTGACACCATCTGACGTAAGAATTCCTATTAAATTTCAACGGAGACAATTTCCTTTAATGATTTCTTTTGTGATGACTATTAATAAGAGTCAGGGACAATCTTTAAAGCATGTTGGGATATATCTTATGTCGCCAGTGTTTTCACATGGTCAGCTGTATGTTGTGATTTCAAGAGTTACTTCTAGAGAAGGATTAAAAATATTGATCATCGACGATGACAGCGAAGATACGACTAAGACTTCGAATGTGTTCTATAAGAAAGTCTTCCACAATATACCTTCATTTGTATGAATATTTATCCAAAATTATTGTTGAACTATCGTTTAATGTTACTAAAAAATTTTCGTATACCTTATATTATTACAATTATCATATCGTAAGTTATAATTACATATCTTACGGCTAATTAGACTCGTGCACCGCATGCATGAGTGGATGTTCTAGTTATTAATAATAAGGTTTAAATGCAGTTTTGATCCCCCTATTTTGAATTTTTTGAAGTTTTGGTACCCCTATTTCAAAAATCAATTTTTCAGTCCCCCTATTTTGGATTTTTTGTACTTTTGGTCCCCCACTTCATTTTGCGTCAATTTTCATGATGCGGCAGATGACACATGGAAACTACAATTACACGTGACATTATTATTTATTTTATTTCAATAAATCATATTATTAAAAATTATTTTGATTACAGTAAAAAAATAATTATTTTGATTAATAAAATATTAAATAAATAAATTAAAAGAAATTAATCCTCAAAATGCCTAATTTTCCTAGAATTCTTCACCATCATAGTTGTGTTCATCCCCTATTTTTTGATTTTTATCCTTTGAACTCAATGATCTCATTGCAAATTAATTTTTTATTTTTTTACCAAAATTCGTGATTTTTTTTTCTCTACAAATAGAGACTTGGTTCATTTCATTTGGACACAGAAAAAAAAACCAAGTTTTTCACTCTCTTAATCTATTATTATCTTTCTAATTAGTCTTTCTTTTGAAGTTTTAATATTTTTTTAGTGAAATGGATCCCAACATTATTTGTATCGCATTAATTATGTTGTTTGTGTGTTGTATTGCATTTCAAAATATTTGTATCGTACTAATTACGTTACTTGTGTGTTGTATTTTAGATTAAGTTAAGATGATTTGTATCGTATAATTTCATTAAATAAATTTTGTTTTTATTACAAAAAACTAAAAAATAAATCGTTAAGTGTTAATTATTTTAATTTAATTTTAATCGATAATTATAATTTTATTTAATCATAAAAACAAAAATTTAAATTTAAATAAGAATATGAAATAGAAAGTGGTGGGGTAGAGAAAGTGGTGGGGTAGGGTGTTGAATAGAAAAACCATTGGAGAGGGTAAAAGTTGATTGTGTGTTGAATGATTAGGTGGAAGAAAGAGAAAATGATGTGGAGTGAAAAAGTGAGTGTTGAATGTATTTTGGTGTTGAAACCATTGTACATAGTCTTAGTTAATTTTAGGTGTCGTTTTAAGGTTATTCACAGATACCAATAAAATTAATAAATTTTGCTACCTTTGATGAAAATATCTGTCTTTTCCTTAAAATACTCTTAATTATTTAGTATTTCATGTCATATACTCCTACTTCTTCGACAATGAATAGTTAAGGGTCTTATTGACAAATCAATAATTAATGTTACATTGAATTTTGAAAACAGCTACTAAATAGAAACAAAATACTTCTACAAAAACCAAATGTAATAAGAAAATGAGGGAGTATTTAATTTTTTTAGTTCTTGATTACTGCAACCAAATACAAAAAGTTATCGAGAAGCAAATTTTTAAATTTTCAAGTCAGGAAAGTTGTTTTTATATGTTATAATTTGCGATAACATCATATAATATCTTTAGTATTATATTAAGTATAGTATTATATATGCATTTGATTCTTTGGCAGGCTGTAAGGAATCAACAAATAATAGCCATTTAAAAACTATATTGTTGCTTTCAATTTGGTCAGTGAAGGACAGGAACTCTTACTTTTGAATAATAAGCCAATGATTTCATTGGACACAGAGGAACCTATACAGCTTTACATCTGAACTAATTTGTAAGATTCAATCTTTTAAATATTAGATATACTACAACTTGGAGATGTCAAACGTAGGACAAACTGATGACAGGGCATAAAACAAAACAGAAAATGTACAAGGACATTAATGTGAAGGAAAGTGCTCAATAATGTGTATGATGTGTGTATATATATATATATATATATATATATATATATATATATATATATATATATATATATATATATATATATATATATATATATATATATATATATATATAGGCAGTGGGGGAGCCAGGAAAAGAAGCTCGGATGGGCCACTAATTTTATTTTATTTTTTTAGAGGAAACCACCAAATACAAAACTTATTTTGTATATAAAAATTTAAGTTATAATAAGTATAAAACTAATTATCAAAAATTTAATTAAATATCTTAAAGATCAAGTGTATATATATGAAAAGCAAATGTTTTTAAAGGCATGTATCATTATTATTATGCTGCTCAAGGTTACCTGATTCAAATACTTATGCTACTTGTTAAAATTGATTTTGTTAAAAATTAAAACAGAATAAAAGCAATTTTTTTAAAAAATAAACAGGAAAAGGAGTAAAAGAGCTGGTTGGAGGTGTTGAACCAGCGTCCTCATTGTCCCTTGGCCACACACTAGCCGCTAAGCTGTTTATAGGAATTGTTAATATGTTGCGCGTGATAATAATATATAGTATCTTTGTGTAATTTTATTAAAACATCATGGATATTTTAGTAATTTCCAGTGATTTTGGGGAGGGCCATGGCCCTGCCTGGCCACCCCTGGCTCCGCTACTGTATATAGGGAAGTTATATTTAGATTTTTCGAAGCACCTAGAATTAAAGATTTAAATACTGTTCAAAACCTTTCTACATCTACAATTAATTTAATTTCTCAAAAGAAAAAACATATTAATATGCTAAATAAAGAAATTCAATATAAAAGGATAGAAAGCCAATTAGAATCTAAAAATATAAAAGACAAAATTATTCTATTACAGCAACGTTTTGAAAAAGAAATATGTTCCGAACATCCCAATGCCTTTTGGGATAGGAAGAATCATATTGTATCATTACCGTATGAACCTAGCTTTAATGAAAGGTCTATACCCACAAAGGCAAGACCAATTCAAATGAATCAGCAATATTTAGAATATTGTAAAAAGGAAATTAAAGATTATTTAGATAAAAAATTAATTCGACCCAGTAAATCTCCTTGGAGTTGTACAGGATTTTATGTCAATAATCCGGGAGAATTAGAGAGGGGTGCTCCCAGATTAGTTATTAATTATAAACCCTTAAATAAAGTGCTTCAATGGATTAGATATCCCATTCCTAATAAAAAGGATTTAATAGGACGATTATCTAATGCAATTATATTTTCTAAATTTGATTTAAAGTCAGGATATTATCAAATTCAATTAGAAGAAAAAGATAAATATAAAACTGCTTTTGTAGTTCCCTTCGGTCATTATGAATGGAATGTAATGCCCCTAGGACTAAAAAATGCTCCTAGTGAATTCCAGCACATTATGAATGATATATTAAATGATTATCAAGAGTTTTTGATTGTCTATTTAGATGACATATTAGTATTTTCCAAATCTCTAAATGAACATTTTGACCACTTAGAGAAATTCTTTAAAATCATTAAAAACAATGGATTAGTTTTATCAGCCAGAAAAATGAAATTATTCCAAGTTAATGTGAGATTTTTAGGATTTAACATATATCAAGGAACCATTACTCCCATTAGTAGAGCTATAGAATTTGGAGATAAATTCCCAGATGAATTAAAAGATAAAACTCAATTACAAAGATTTTTAGGATGTGTAAATTATGTGGCTGACTTTATTCCCAACATTAGGATCATTTGTTTACCCTTATTTAAGAGGCTTAAGAAGAATCCTCCCCCATGGGATGAAACCATGAGTCAAAGCATTAGACAAATTAAGCAACTGATTAGAAGGCTACCCTGCTTAGGAATCCCAGATCCCCAAGCTTTTCTTATAGTAGAAACTGATTCCTCTGATATAGGATTTGGAGGAATATTAAAACAAAGATTACCATAGTCATCTATAGAACAAGTTGTTAGATATTATTCAGGAACCTGGAATCCGGCATAACTAAATTACAGTACTATCAAAAAAGAAGTTTTAGCTATTGTTTTATGTATTACTAAATTTCAAGATGATTTATTTTCAAAGAAATTTTTATTAAGATCTGATTGTAAGGCTGCAAAAGAAGTTTTACAAAAGGATGTTAAAAATTTAGTTTCCAAACATATTTTTGCCAGATGGCAAGCTTTATTATCATGCTTTGATTTTGACATAGAACATATTAAAGGAGAAAAGAATTCTCTACCAGATTTTCTTACCAGAGAATTTTTATAGGGAAAAAGTAACAATGAGCAAAAAAGATAATTATGGCCCTCCTCTCGAGGAGGCATCAAAAAGAGCTAGTACAGCAAAACAGGTGTTACAAAACCCAACTTCGTCAACTCCCCTACATAACAAATTTACTCCTTTAACCCCTTTAGCCTTACCAGCTTTTTACCCACCCTCATCATCTTACTCACCTAGAGCCATTAGACCATCATTAAATTCCAAATTAGTTTCTCCACTAACCTTTGCATTAAGCACTCCATCAGCATTAAATAACCCACCAAAAACCCCTGAAAAATTGCCTTTTTATACCCCTCCAGATTCATTATCTTGTCCCTTCATAGAAAAAGATTATAAAAAGATTCTTTTCCTGGTTGAACCAGAATATAATTCTGAAGGCTCCTTACTACAAATTACTTCAAAATTTTTCCCTTCAGGGTTCCATTACTTACCCTCAAGTCCAGAAAAGACTCGTTTATTTTATGAGTTTATTTTAGTGGATACTGAATCCATTGATATAACTCACACTTTTGTTAAGAATGACAAAAACAAAATTATTTTCTCTAAATTTAAAATTCTAAAGATATTATCTCCTTCAGACTGGAAGGCTCATCCTTCTGCTACAAAAGGTTTCTCTAGACGGTTCTCACCTCAACACTATTCCTATTTCGATTATATGGATGCCTGGAACAATATGTTGTATTATCAACCCTTTGACCATTCTTGGTTCATTTGGTTTAAAAAAGATTTCCCTCTTAAATTCCCTTTTTGGTTCGTTAAATGGTTTCTTGAATGGGGACCAGATGTTAGCATTTACCCAGACTTTGCAGCTCAAGCCTTTGAGAATTTCAGCAGAGAAATTAAGTTTCCAAATCATTTAAAAATATTAATTTTCCATGCTTCATTTGGAATTTCTTGGATTACTTCCTGGAAATTTAGAAAAGAATTATCAGTGCCCGATAGTAATATTTTTTGGATTATCAGATGCAATAAAGTTAAATGGTGGAATAAGTTTAACCCAGATCTTATTAAAAATCAAGTCTTACAAAACTGGTTTTCTAAACATCCCAAATATCTCGTTAAAGGATTAGATACTGAAAAAGAATGTGAGTTCCTGGCCGAAAAATCAAAATTTTTGGCTGATTTATCGTCTTCTTCCAACAAGAAAGAATTATTGAAGAAATTACAAGCTGCTATTTCAGAATCAGATATTAACAATGATAATGATTCTGTTGGATCATCTCAAAGTTCAGCCCCTAATAAATGAGATGACTGTTTTGGAATAATAGATCTTCAAGATTAAGCAATTATTGCAGTAGACAGCATTATTAGAATTATGGCCGACAAGATTATATTGGAATCTTTACTTTAGTTAAAGTTAGTATCGTGGCAAGCAATATTATTGTCTACTTTTGACCATTATGTAAAGTTAGTATTAAAGTTTTATCGATATGTAATTATTTAGGTGTAACTGACAGCTGTCAGTACATTAAGTCTAGATGCTTCCTTCTCATCTATAAAAGGAAGTGTAGTTCATGTTAAGGATCATCGAAAAATTCTCAAAGAAGAACAATCTGAAGAATTCTAGAGATCCTATATCTTGTAAGCATTTTCATATTTGAATAAAAATGTTTTATTATAATTTCTTCTTTCTTTTATTAACTTTTCAAATCGTATTTTACACAACAACTGATTTAGACTTATTTCTTGATGATCTTCCCACTTTTGATCATATTACATTATGGATTATGTTTTGCTTAGAACAAACATTATATAAACAAACATTATATAATCATGATCCAGCTATTATGGTATCAGAGCCCTCAAAGGGGTCTCTTAGAGATTAAAGTTTATTTAAGGTTTTTCGTAAACTAAGATTTACTCCTTATTTTCTTTTGAGAAATTAAATTAATTGTAGATGTAGAAAGGTTTTGAACAATATTTAAATCTTTAATTCTAGGTGCTTCGAAAAATCTAAATATAACTTCCCTTCCCAGGGCGTTTGAAGTGATAGCTTCATGAGAAACTGTGAAAGGGTATAATAATGAAAGAAATGGTGTACCTAAAATGATATGTTGATGAATATTTTTTACTAATAAAAAATGAGTTTTATAACAAACATGATCTTTACAGATCTTAGCATCTGTTAATTTATACTGAACTTGTAGTTTATGACCTCCTGCACCACTTAATCCTTGCAAAGTTTTTTCATAAAATTTTGTAGGTATTAATCCTTCTTGGATACAGTTCATGTCTGCACCCGAATCTATTAACGCTACTAGATCAAATCGTTGATCTTTAACAAGCAAAGTAATTGGACAAAGCCATTTATGTGTAATCATTCTATTTAAAGTGGCAATATAGGGGGGATCATCTATATCTTGCCTAATATTCGAAGTTCTAACTTCATTATTTATAATTTGTTTTCCTTTTAATTCTAAGTATTTAACTTCTAATTCTAAATCTTTTACTTTTAATAAATCTATTTCTTGTTTCATGAGCGAGATTTCATTTTGTAAATCTTTAATAGTTATTGTGGGAGTAATAATAGGTTTAAATCTATTCATGATTTCTTTAAATTCTATTTTTTGAACTGTATTTTTGTTCTTTTCTTCACGATCTATCATGTTTTTAATTTGTAACATGAATTCTTCCTTTTGTGAAGATTCAGGCATATCCTTTAATATACTTATTAAGGTAGTAGCTTGATCACTAGTAATTACATTTATACCTTTAATACATTTATCGCAAGTACATAATTCAGCTCCTAAACAACAATCTTCTTCAGAACTAATTTCTGATTCGGAACTAGTTAGCATTTGATTAAGGTCATCTTCTTCATAAGAAGATTCTTCAGAACTAATGGATGAAGTATCATTTAACATAATATCTCTTAATACATTAATAAGATTTTCTTTTAACTGATCACTGATGTCTAATTTATGAATTTCGTTAATTTTTTGCTTAACACGCCAAGTTTTTGCATAATGACCAAAACGTCCACACTTAAAACATTTAATATCAGATTTATCATTCTGAAATGTTTTCTTCTTTCCTTCAGATTTTTTATAAGATTTGTCTTCAGAGGGTTCTTTATTTTTTCTGTAACGGTTTTTTCGTTTTTTATAAGGTTTATAATTGCTAGAGGCTTTAGTGTAATTTTTTCTAGCCTTTTTACTAGGGGCTCTAATGGGCTCTATTCCAAATTGTTCACAAAAGGAACCTAATTCCCTTTTACTTTGAGTTACCTCAGATTTAATTTTATTTTGTATTTTAAAATCTGTACAAATTCCTATTCCAGTTTCTATAATTTGGCTAGATATTTGTCCAAAAGTTAATATAGAGTAAGGAATTACTCCATTACTTTTAGCTTTAATGGCCATTCTAACATTTTCTGCTAATAATCTAGGTAATCCTGCTATAAATCGTTCTTTCCAATAATCAGCACCACCATCAGGTCTATTACATAGTTTTGATAAAAACATATCTTTGTACCAACGGTAATCACTCATTGTTGGACAATAAAGGTTTGCTAATTGATCTGCAGCCCTATCCTGTATTTGAGCTGGATCTCCTACAAAGTGTTTGGTAATTGTATATAATAAAGTATTTACAGCATCTTCATCTCCTAGGACTCCTGTTATTGGATCTAATTTTTTAGCTTCTAAGATAGCATGTTTTTCTTTAGGACTAATTATATTATCCCACCATCCTTTTAATTGTCCAGTAAAACCAGTAATTATTAATATAGCAGCTTTTTTATCTGAATTTTCACCTATTGATTTAAAAGTTGTAGCTGCCATTTGTCATACCCTAATTTTGTCCTACCTTTTTTTTAAAAAAAAATTGTTGTTATTATCATAAAAAAAAAATCAAAAAAAAGAATAAAAAGAAAAAATAGGGCTTCACGTGAAACACTTGCAACAACAACTTGGCAGCACTCCCTTCTCCCTTTCAAACTCAAAATTTTAACTTTTTCCTTAATTTGATCAAGGCTTCACCATTGATTAAAGGTGGAGCTTTTCCTTCCCTTCTTGGCCACTCAAACCCTAATTTTCTAGTATAAGTAGGGGTAACTTTTCAGAGCATAGGGGGGCGATTTTTGAGAAGAACACGAGAGAGACAGAAAAATAACCAAAAAACTCATCTTTTCACCACTTTTCCAAATTTTCGAAATCCATTCAAACCACCCTCAAACTTCAATTTTCTTTCACTAATATCTTCTAACACATACCAGTAGCGAAACACACAAGGAAAAACGAAAGAAAACCGTCCAGAAAAGCCTACCCAAAACTCCAAAATTGCCAAGAAAAAGGGGTTAACACACCCACTGATACAAAGCTCAAAACAAGTAGGTTTCTAAACGTTTTTTACTCATGAACACCCACTGAAGCTTTTCCATTCGTTAATTTTGCTTAAGCTTGCTTAAATCATATTTTGGTTTTTTGAGTTCTCAAGTTGTTGTTTCGTTTTTTCGAATTATAAGCCTCCACTGTGAAATCTAAGCATAGATTCATGATCAGTGCGAAAAATGAAGCGAAATAGTGTATTCGTTTATGGTTTTTGAGGCCAAAATGATTTTTTTCGAAAAGCTCCGTTTGAGCTTTAATGGAAGTTTTGTTACTGTCGTGAGGAAGAAGAGGTGAGGAAGATGAGTTGTTACTCATCGTATCCCCCTTTCTTGCTCAGCGCGCCCCCCATCCCTTTATTTTTAAAACACAATCGTTAGATCGGATGTAAGGCCGAGATCTGTTAGTGGATTTTTAAATCCAAGCCATTTGATCAAATCAAAAGGCCTAGATCCGGGAAGCCTACCATACACCCTTATCTTAACGCTGTACCTGATTAATTTTTGTTCTGCTCTTTTTTTGCTTGGACGATTTAGTCTGGGCTGGGCCTGGTGCTGTAGATTGCTATTGCTTCACCCCCAGAACCCATTCTGCACCCCAGTGGCGTTTTTGTCCATTTTTAAGTGCTTATTTAAATAAGTGCTTATTTCTTGAAAAAACCCCAAAACTCAACTTTTTTTCTTACTTGTAATAAATGCGATTTGAGCAAAATTGACGAGGATAACAAAAAGCTTCAATTGGCGCATATATGTATATATTTTTGTTTGCTTGATTTGCTCTTTGTTTTGCTTTAATCGTAAAAAACTCAATAAATAGAATGAAAAAGGAAGGGACTGACTTATGACTTTCTCTACCCGAATGGTTCTGAGGCCCTGACGTATGACTCGTGTCTCGGACCATTCTCATTCTCCAACCTTAAAGCACGTAAAAAACATCTCTTAATCTTTTCTTTTGATTTCGTTAAATCAAACTAAAACGACTTAAGATTAAAAGGATGAAAAAGGAGGGGACTGACGTATGACTTTCTCTACCCGGATGGTTCTGAGGCCCTGACGTATGACTCGCGTCTCGGACCATTCTCATTCTCCAACCTTAAAGCACGTAAAAAACATCTCTTAATCTTTTCTTTTGATTTCGTTAAATCAAACTAAAATGACTTAAGATTAAAAGGATGAAAAAGGAAGGGACTGACGTATGACTTTCTCTACCCGGATGGTTCCGAGGCCCTGACGTATGACTCGCGTCTCGGACCATCCTCATTCTCAAACATTTTCACAAAAACTCATAAAATCAACTCAACACACTCAAACCTTTTTCACTGCCCTCGCGCGCAGTAAAAGTAAAACCCTTTTCACAAAACGGGTGATGTTTTCGTCCATTCTCCGTAATACAAACCACGCTTAAGCCTCCGAAGTGCGAGCATACAAGCAGCGTTTAATACGAGAATGCGACTTAGACGTCATGTGTCTAAAAGCAACCAACCCATAAACATTTTTACCCATGAACTACGAAACCCTAATTTTCCCATTGCACCTGGGAATACGTAGGAGCAAGATTCAACATCTTGTCGGGCACAATAATAAAAACCAAAACCTTTTTCCCCGCATATATAATAACATAAATAATAATAAAAACAAACTTTTTCTATTGATCAAGCAAGAAACGAATAATCAAGCAAACATTAAAAAACACATTAAAGCAAACAAACAATTTCCCTCTAAAAGGTTCCCGTTGAGTACAACGGATGTGAGGGGTGCTAATACCTTCCCCTCGCATAACCAACTCCCGAACCCATTTCTCTACCCCTCAAGGTTTTCTCGATATTTTCCTTTCCTTTCTTTGAGATAAATAAAATTCGGTGGCGACTCTGTTTCTTTTCGAGTGTTCACACTCGAGGTATTTTTCGCGCCGCGACACCATTATAACACCCCATGTCAATTTATCTAGAATATTGACAAAGGAGTACACTGAATCGGAACCATTAATTTTTCTTTACATATCGTCTGAATACATAAATAGGATTACAAAATCCAAGAGATTAATACTAAATTGAGCTAACAACTAAAAACAAGAAACTAAATCTTATACAAAATATAAGATAACATGACGTCAGCTCAACTAGCATAATCCAAGTATCTGAACTCCAAGCTTGCAGACCATAATATCTCGATCAACCTGTTTATCTGAAATCAAATAAGTGGGGGATGAGAACAGTCACTTCGTCTCAGTGGATTCCTACTACCCAGTTACTATTGGTGTCTACACCGGGGGCAACTGATGAACTAAAAGTTCCTTGATCCTGATTGTCAGTCTCTAACATAATTTCATAAACATAATAATGTAAAGGTGTAACACAGATTAATTATCTTGTTCATTTTAACATAACTAAGACACTCTGAGGTGAGCCGATCTCAGAGGCCTGACATATCCGTCGTCGATGATTATACGCATCAACACGGCATGAAGCTCACAATCGTAACATGATTGGATTCCTCGAATCCCATAACGTGGTACTGAAGTAACCACCATGATTGACTGACATTCCTTAACTTAACTTAATAATCCTGATTTGTTAACATGCCCATGAATTCCCTCCCAGGGTATTTCTAGCTTGTCCTGATTTCCTCATATTTATAACTTAGCGTGTAATTAACATTATAATCATTTCCTCTACTTACAGTACTCATAGAAACTCTAGAAGGATTGGAAATATAAAATGAGTGATTTCACTATTTTAAAACTTTATGCAGGTTCTGATCTGATGTTCTCGCTTAGCGAGCATTGATAACCAACCACCCTGACAGGCTCGCTACTGCTAACCCAAGTCAGAATGTTCAGATGTCAAAGCAAGCCACAATGAACAATCTCTCGCTTAGCGAGCATACCAGTTCAGCACCCTGTTTTACGAAATTTCATGAATTATGCAGAGATCACCTACAATATCCTTTCCTACTAGCCATGCATCTGTTTATAGATTAAATAATCATAATGGAGTGGTACTTTGGGTTTAAGTCCCTCTCATACACTAATTGATCCTAACTTATGTTATCATACAACAATTCATAATTTTGGGAAACTATCATTCTATTCTTATCATGCATAATTTATTGGGAAACTAAAGTGCTAGGCTATACTAGAAGTTGAGCCTCTAAGGGAACCCACCTGAAATTGACGCTTGAACAGTACCACCGACATTTCCGAAACTCGTCGAAAAGCGGAATTTGCAACGAAACTACTTCAAACTCGTTTGCAGATTTTTCTGCATAACTTCAGCATCAGAGTTCCAACTTCAAAAATGCCCACTGGCCACAATTCTCGTCCATAAATTATGAAACCGGGACCATAACGACCGTATTTGAGTTAGCTTTCCATAGCAATCAGAATAAATCCAAACGGAGTTACAGAGAGAAATAATTTACCGTTTGAGTGCAGCCCAATCCCAAACACTTTCTGCATAAATTCTGTGTTGAAACTTTCACTTCAAATATTTGCAGAGACCTCATTTCTCCATTAAATCTCACTAGGCTGGTACCTAAACGGCCGGGATTACGTTAGCTATCCAGAACATCAAGAATGGTTAAATTTGGACTAACACAGAGAGAGGTACGACCATTTTAGTGAGGATACATCCAGCATACGAATTTCCATAAATATTTCCAATGTTCTTGTTTCCTTGTTCCAACAACTGTCCTTAATTCCTCACAAGTGCTCCAAGACCAGAATTACAAACATGCATACATCTCAATGGGTCAAAATCACAAATGGGTTTAGGGTTCATAAAAGGAAAAGAGGAATGAAACTGAAATTACTACTCTTACCTTAGAATTCCAATGGTCCATATCCTTATGATTGGATGAACAACACATGCAACTAAGAATTGAGAGTGAAATTAGAGTTGGGAGAGTGAGAGGATACGAGAGGCAGAGAGAAGTAGATGAAGGTGGTAATCGTTGCTCATTGCGTTCCTCGAACATCTAGCATACTAATTGCAATGTTGGATTTGGTGTTAGGGAAAAGATTGGTTTATTGGTGATGATGATGATGATGGTGGTGCTGATGAGGCGTGAGAGAGGAAAAGACATGAGGGAAATGTTTCTCTGATTTTTGGAGTCTGAGAGAGAAATAGAAAGAATGAGCAAATGGCTGGTGGTGTGGCATATATGAAGACTTTTGTGAAACTTCCAACTATGCCCTTCACTTAATTCTTTAGTTAATTCCTCATACTTTGATCACTTGTTATTTAATTAACTCCAATAACCATCCTTAATTAATATTTCTTTATTAATTATAGTCGGAATATTACAATCAATCCCCCTTAAAAGAATTTCGTCCGCGAAATTCATGAACTTCTTCATTCACTCTTAGCGTAACTGCTTATGCCTCGTCTAGATTCTAGACTTCGCCTCTTAACCGATCATTATTTGTCGTTCACATTGTACGTTAACATTTGCTTATGTTACTTTTGGAAATTTGACTCGTTCATTTCATGACATCGGATTAACAACCTTAGTCCACATTATAACTCTTAGGTGCGCGCTCATCTTATATTAGTCCCTTTGTGTTACCTTTTCTCAGTCTGATTGCTCTGAACACATCAGTTCCTCTCGTCATACTTTCGTTAGTCTTCTTACGGATATTCAATCCATTGGAATAAAACTTCCTCTCTGAAAGAGTTGTTGGCCTAAAGACCAATTTGCTCACTGCATTATCAACCATTACTTGCTGCGCACTCTGATCTTGACTACTTACCCTCATCTTCCGACTGCATCATTACAGCCTTGGTCTACAAATTCCCGGACACTGTCACACATCGTCTCCTCTTTTCCGGTGTTACTTCTTCTGTTATACTTCTCGTACTATAGTCATCACAAGACAATACTTGCATTACTTCGTGACGTCAGGCACATCACTACATTCATAATATTGTACCACAATCTTACATATCCGCAATACGTCGACTCGTACCATTACACTTGATTGTGATAACTGAGTTGTTCCAACACGCTCTTTACTTCGATCAGTGATGTTCTTCGCGAGTTAGTTTATGTTTGAAATCACTACTTCACCGACCCCAGCTACAATCCATCTTCTTTTAGTATTACTTCCTTTATTGCTCCCGACGATTACTTTATTGCTCAACAACTTCATTAAATCGGTATCTGGCCTGGTTGGGGTATACACTAAAACATGGGACACTGACTGCTATTATGAGGTTAACTTAAGGGTTCGAGCTTTGAATATTCATACCGACAAGTCCAAAAATTTCCTTGTCCCATAACTTATGATTCTGCTCATCCTATCGACATCTCTTAATACTATACCTTTTGATACTAGTCCTTAACTCCATTAAGATAAGGTTTGGGTTTGGCAGAATTGTCTGATGCGAGTTGCAGTAGGGAATTGGCTGAAACAAACTGATTGCTAAAGGAAAGGTCAAATACAAATTGTCTTGATTTATCGATGTTGGTGCTACTACTAATTAAGTTGCATAACTCTGAGTTGCTTGGTGATGCTAATTAATTGGTCACAAAGATATTCAGTGGTTTTCCAAAAAAAAAAAATTAATAAAAATAAAATAAAATAAATTAACACTCATGTTTATTGGCTAGCATTGGTTACAGCGAGTGGAATTGAACAGTTCGCACTATTAGTACTAATCTTGATACTACTTATATCTCTTGATGGTTTTGGATTTTATCCGAAATGAGTTGATAAAACTTTACAAAGGACGGTGAACTGAATTGGTTGAATTAACGTTTCCAACATTCGAAGTATCTTAACAATGTTGCTTAACAGGTTAACAGGACAAGGGAGAACTTAAACTGAGATTACTCATGACCCTGAATAATTAATTAGACTTCTGTGGTTCTGAACCAGTCACAAGTAATGAAACTAGAAGATTGGAGAAGTTCTTGGTGGGGAACATAGTGTTAATGCTCTGAAGGTCGACATGACATACTAGTCAGAGTTACTCTACGTTAGACCACTTAAGGATGTTAACTTGCAGGTCAACTAGAATAGCTGATAGTCCTTAAAGGAACATTAATCAATAATCTTAACAAGCAATTCAAACTTACATAAGTCTGAATCGATTACTTATAACAAGGCTGGAAAGCTGGAGACATTTTGTCACAGTTACATAAGGATAACACTCTAAATTTGAATATGATTCGCTGATATTGAGGAACTAGAAAGGTTCGCAACTCAATTGAGTTCTTACACTAAATGTAAGTGTCGGGTCTCAAAGCACCGAAATGATTTATCTCTCTACTAAAATTAGATAGGTTCGTGGAACTTAATGTTCATAACATAATGAGGCTTACTGACTATGAATCGTGCATCGCATCGATTCGATGAATTTAGCTGAATTAGAGTTCACGCAAAAGGTAGGTGACTAAAGATCCTGATTCGGCCGGATTATGTTCATACTTCATGATTTCCTTCCAATGACAATTCTCTTGAATTGGAACAGACCTGATTCTCATTAGCACTTAGCTGATAAACTCTCACAAAAGATTTGACTGAATATGTTGGGTTTTTAGCTGAGAGGTTTGAATACGGAAAAGTATTTGGCGACTTGTTGAAGTTAGTACTGAACTATGTTACTTGTTCCTGAATCAAATGATAATGACATTTAATATGTCGCCTTAGGTGACTGATAGCATTAGAATTAAATTCCCATTGTTATTCTATACGAGACTTGGCTGCTACTGATCTGGCTTGAGTACTAGTTACGAACTGAAAGGCTGAACTTATCTTATTGGGGCGTCTAGTGTTCTTGTTCTATAGAATGGTACAACAGGCTGACATTAGGAATTAAGGGAATGCATGAAGTCTAGTTTGTCTTTCTCCAATAGTGTATTTAATTGACCTACGCCACTAGGGAAAGCTACTGGGCTGAAAAGAAGGTTAAACAAATTCGAAAAAGTGTTGGGTTCACTGACTCCTGTTAAGTCTTATTTGAGGTAACATGCTTCCGGTAATTAGGTTCACAAGAGTGAGTGATTACTTCTAGGTTCACATAACACATACGTGCCAGTTAGATATTACTGGTGTACCACACTTCAATCTACATTGCGGGTCGTTCTCACAATTCCATCATCTGTATTAATGCACCCATCAAACTTACTACAATTATCCGGTTATCGTACTTCAATACTCAGTCTGGGTTCCATCCGGTCAAAGTTTACTTTTATACTGGGTTTTCCATTCCCAGAATACTACCGCAAGTTGAGCGCGTCCGATTCGTGCATCTCCTAACATGCCCCTTACTACTGGTATTACGCTACATACTATTCCCAAACTCTGCTCGCCACTTGTAGGTGTTACGTTACTTACTCCTGTGGCAACGACTGTTACAGCTCCGACATCCGCTTCCAACGATCTTCACTCATACATCCTTCTATGTTTGCGCTCCTACTGCGCTCTTACTGCTTGACATTCTTGGTCCACTTCGGTTCTCAACTGTAATACCCTGTCTACCATGCACGACACTAAGTTGATCAGGCTCAGTACGCGATGGTTTCAGCGTAAACAGTCCAGACTCCAAAGGGTCCGTACTACTTTGAATTGAATTTTAATGATCCGCGGCAAGGTCCGATACTGAATCGACCTGCTCTGATACCAATTATAACACCCCATGTCAATTTATCTAGAATATTGACAAAGGAGTACATAACTGAATCGGAACCATTAATTTTTCTTTACATATCGTCTGAATACATAAATAGGATTACAAAATCCAAGAGATTAATACTAAATTGAGCTAACAACTAAAAACAAGAAACTAAATCTTATACAAAATATAAGATAACATGATGTCAGCTCAACTAGCATAATCCAAGTATCTGAACTCCAAGCTTGCAGACCATAATATCTCAATCAACCTGTTTATCTGAAATCAAATAAGTGGGGGATGAGAACAGTCACTTCGTCTCAGTGGATTCCTACTACCCAGTTACTATTGGTGTCTACACCGGGGGCAACTAATGAACTAAAAGTTCCTTGATCCTGATTGTCAGTCTCTAACATAATTTCATAAACATAATAATGTAAAGGTGTAACACAGATTAATTATCTTGTTCATTTTAACATAACTAAGACACTCTGAGGTGAGCCGATCTCAGAGGCCTGACATATCCGTCGTCGATGATTATACGCATCAACACGGCATGAAGCTCACAATCGTAACATGATTGGATTCCTCGAATCCCATAACGTGGTACTGAAGTAACCACCATGATTGACTGACATTCCTTAACTTAACTTAATAATCCTGATTTGTTAACATGCCCATGAATTCCCTCCCAGGGTATTTCTAGCTTGTCCTGATTTCCTCATATTTATAACTTAGCGTGTAATTAACATTATAATCATTTCCTCTACTTACAGTACTCATTGAAACTCTAGAAGGATTGGAAATATAAAATGAGTGATTTCACTATTTTAAAACTTTATGCAGGTTCTGATCTGATGTTCTCGCTTAGCGAGCATTGATAACCAACCACCCTGACAGGCTCGCTACTGCTAACCCAAGTCAGAATGTTCAGATGTCAAAGCAAGCCACAATGAACAATCTCTCGCTTAGCGAGCATACCAGTTCAGCACCCTGTGTTACGAAATTTCATGAATTATGCAGAGATCACCTACAATATCCTTTCCTACTAGCCATGCATACTGTTTATAGATTAAATAATCATAATGGAGTGGTACTTTGGGTTTAAGTCCCTCTCATACACTAATTGATCCTAACTTATGTTATCATACAACAATTCATAATTTTGGGAAACTATCATTCTATTCTTATCATGCATAATTTATTGGGAAACTAAAGTGCTAGGCTATACTAGAAGTTGAGCCTCTAAGGGAACCCACCTGAAATTGACGCTTGAACAGTACCACCGACATTTCCGAAACTCGTCGAAAAGCGGAATTTGCAACGAAACTACTTCAAACTCGTTTGCAGATTTTTCTGCATAACTTCAGCATCAGAGTTCCAACTTCAAAAATGCCCACTGGCCACAATTCTCGTCCATAAATTATGAAAATTATGAAACCGGGACCATAACGACCGTATTTGAGTTAGCTTTCCATAGCAATCAGAATAAATCCAAACGGAGTTACAGAGAGAAATAATTTACCGTTTGAGTGCAGCCCAATCCCAAACACTTTCTGCATAAATTCTGTGTTGAACCTTTCACTTCAAAAATTTGCAGAGACCTCATTTCTCCATTAAATCTCACTAGGCTGGTACCTAAACGGCCGGGATTACGTTAGCTATCCAGAACATCAAGAATGGTTAAATTTGGACTAACACAGAGAGAGGTACGACCATTTTAGTGAGGATACATCCAGCATACGAATTTCCATAAATATTTCCAATGTTCTTGTTTCCTTGTTCCAACAACTGTCCTTAATTCCTCACAAGTGCTCCAAGACCAGAATTACAAACATGCATACATCTCAATGGGTCAAAATCACAAATGGGTTTAGGGTTCATAAAAGGAAAAGAGGAATGAAACTGAAATTACTACTCTTACCTTAGAATTCCAATGGTCCATATCCTTATGATTGGATGAACAACACATGCAACTAAGAATTGAGAGTGAAATTAGAGTTGAGAGAGTGAGAGGATACGAGAGGCAGAGAGAAGTAGATGAAGGTGGTAATCGTTGCTCATTGCGTTCCTCGAACATCTAGCATACTAATTGCAATGTTGGATTTGGTGTTAGGGAAAAGATTGGTTTATTGGTGATGATGATGATGATGGTGGTGCTGATGAGGCGTGAGAGAGGAAAAGACATGAGGGAAATGTTTCTCTGATTTTTGGAGTCTGAGAGAGAAATAGAAAGAAGGAGCAAATGGCTGGTGGTGTGGCATATATGAAGACTTTTGTGAAACTTCCAACTATGCCCTTCACTTAATTCTTTAGTTAATTCCTCATACTTTGATCACTTGTTATTTAATTAACTCCAATAACCATCCTTAATTAATATTTCTTTATTAATTATAGTCGGAATATTACAGCCATGGTCATTTCTTGAATGGTATTTAATATATTTTGTTCACTATGTCCATCTATGTTTCATTCTATAATTGAATTGCCGCTGTATGAGCTGGCAACCATGTCTCTAGCTTCTTCAAATTGAAGATCCGGAAAACTAGGTCTAGGATAATAGTTTCTAGTTCTTCCTTGGTAACTCATGTGTTTTCTGATTCTATTAATCTCAGAATTATCCTCATTTTTCTCTAATATATTTACTTGTGCTTTTGCTTTCCCATTAATAGATAAATCAGATAATTTCTTCATAAGATTATCTACTAATTCATCTTTTCTAGGTCCTAATTTGACTTCGCTTAAATCCTTCTCAGGGACATTAATCAATTTGTATATAGGTCTTTGCGGATCTAAAGGAAAATCCTTGTAAGTCTCTATTTTGTTATTTGTAAGAGGAGTATGAGACATCTGAGTCTCTACTCTATCTAACTGATCTGCTATGGTGCTTAATATGGTATTTGAAAAATTCAGCTGAGACTGAACTATTCCTATATCAGCATTTTCTGGTGATTTAAAGGGATAAGCTTCTAAGGGTACATTATGACTTTCTATCTTAATGGCTTCTAATGGAGGATGAACAGATTCAACTGTTTTGTTGGTTAATGTTGTCCATTTTTTAGCAGTTTTTGTAGTAACATTCAAATAATTTGTTTGTATGAAAGGATTAATTATTTTTTGTTCTGTACAATATTCTTCAAACCAAGTGAAGAAATAGACATTAATTCTTTTACTTCTAATATAGTCATAAAATTTCTTAAGATAATAAGCAGTTTGTATTTTCTCAAAAGTACCAAAGTACCAATCTCTTTTTTCTTTATTATATTCCGCTTCAAAGTCTTCCCTAATCCAAGCTTTATCTATTTCAAACTCTCCTTCTAATTCTATAACATTAAGAATTTGTGAGGCAGTAGGAGACATAAGAGGAGAATCATTTCTTCCCTCAGTCTCATAAATAGGTTGGGGAATATTAGGAGTAAAATCAACTCCTGCTAAATTAATATTAATGGTAGAATCTATAGATCTTCTAGAGCTTGTACTAGCTCTACTACTAATAGGTTCTTCAATCCTCATGGATTGACTTCTATTCATTCTGATCCTAATGCTACCATCATTTTCTAATATAAATTGTCTAGGTTGTCTTGATTCTAATTTTGGGGGAGGCATTATGTAACGACCCAAATTTATTATTCACTATGTAAGTGTTTACTTATTTGGTGACGTGGTTTTTAAGTAAGATAGTAACTTTAAGTTATTTATCGAGAGTTTTAGTTAACGCGCGAGTTAGTGAGAGTTAACGCGAGTTGGGTCAAGTTATTGGGCTTGAGGCCCAATGGGCCTTGTGGACTTGTGAGGGGGGCGCTACTTATGGCCTTGATAGAGAGAGAAATTCATTTTTCTCTTGTTGTTGAGAAATGAAGAGAGAAGGGGGAGCTCAAGAGCTAGGGCAAGGGGAAAGTGAAGAGATCAAGAGCAAATCTTCGAGTTTTCTTCGAATCCAGGTAAGAGAGTAGATTTCATATTCGAACTTCCTCCACCCCATTTTCGAATTAGTGTGAATGGATTTTCTTAATGGAAATCGATTCTAAGGTTCATAACATGCTTAATATGCTTTTATCATGATGTATGAACGAATTTATTGGATAAAAAATGAGAATTTGTTGATGTTTGAGCAAGAACATTGGTATTTATGAGTTTTTGAGTAAAAGTGTAGAATCACTACTTTTTGATGTGTTTTGTTGTAGATCGGTGAAATGAACTGACCTTTTATGTTTATATACATGTTATATGCTTGAAAACAAACTTATTTGGGATTTGGAACATCAAAAATGGGATTTTTGGGTGGATTTATGCTCAAACCCGTAGCAGAACTCCTGTGGCTAGCATACTGGCTGGGCCAGCCTTGCAGCGAGGTCTGGCTTTCACTGGCTGAAGCCAGTAAGCCCCGGGTTCCTGCTAGCTTTTTCTGGCTTACAGCCAGTAATCCACGGGTTCCTGCTAGCTTTCTCTGGCTTTCTCTGGCTGAAGCCACCATGACAGGCTAGAACTTATTTTGTTGATGTTTTAAAGTGCAATTAGGCACTTGTAACATGGATTTAAGGTATCCTAACATGCAATTAGGTGTTTATAACCATGATTAATTGTATTGTGATGATAGTTGTTGATTATATTTGTGGAATATGATTGTGTTGATGATGTTTGTTTAAATGTCAAAAGAAGTATATTAAGGTGTTAATCAACTTAATAAAGAAGGATATCGAATTATGTTATTCGATAAAGACGTATATTAAGGTATAGTGTTATCTTAATAAAGACGGAATGTTGGATAGTGTTCCACATTTATAAATGACGAGCTTAATGCTAATTAAAATGATTGTGAGTGAATTCATGAAAAACATATACATGCATTCATGAATTGTTGTTGTATATTGGCTTGTCCAATAAAGACGGATATCGAACTATATTTGTTCGATAAAGACGAATATTAGAGGTGAGATACTCTAATAAAGACGATGGTACCACATGCATTAGAGGTGTCTAGAGGACATAACATGAATGTGAAGCATTAGATTGCATTAGGGATTATGTGTGCATTTTATGATAAATGATGTTTGACACATACTTGGTAAATGTTGATTGTTAATCCGTATGTGAGGAGCAGAGTCCGTCATGACTATAAAATGAACAACGCAGGGTCCGTCATGACCATAATCTGAACAATGTATTTGTGGTGATAGATTACATTAGGAACTTTATGTATATTCCTATTTGTAACTGAGTTATGTGATATTTGTGGATGTTTTGGTATTGTCCGAGATGACGTGAAACTATATGTTTGGTGTATTTTGTGGATGATTGATTATGTGATAAATGAAGTATATGCATGATATATGAATATGCATGAATGATGGTGATGTATATGTATAATGTATGATTATGCATGTTGTTATGAAGAAGTGTTTAAGTACCATTTACTTACACTTGTATATTTTGAGTATGTTGTCTAACTCTCTTTTATGTGTTATGTGCTGGACCGTTGGGGGTCCAGATTGACAGGTTTTTGTGGTGTTCGATGTCGAGTCGTCGGTGAAGCTCCGCTCTGATTGTGACACGGGAAATTGGGGTTTTATATGTATATAGAGTCTCCTTATCTAGGTTGTTTTGTATAACTAATAAATACATTAGTTGATTTAAGATTTGTATAAATAAGTATTTTTACTAATTAACTACATTAGTACTATTTTGATGAAGAATGTAATACTCGAACCACAACTTTTATAATATCAAACATTACTTTCCGTTGCGTATTTTGAAAAAGATTTTACTAAAGATAGAAATATATAAATAATGGGTTTGGGTGTTACAATTGGTATCAGAGCCCCGTTGTCTTCGGACTGTGTGGGTTATGTGTCGATCAGAGCAGGTCTGTGCAGTCAGACCAAGTGAGTGTTGTGTGTCAGTCGTGTTTGTCTAACAATTTTGTTGTGTTTGTTTTGTGAAATGACTTATGTTGTTCATTTAGGAACTATGAGTGGTGCGAATTGGATTAAATTATCCATTCTTTTTGTTGAGTAGTGGTGTGAGTGCTATACTTCTATGTTTATAATAGTTGTATATGCTTAGAGTTTAACCTTTGTGTAGTTTAAACTTGGTTGATTGATGCTTATTTGCTAATTGTTGATGATCCGGCATGATGTAAAACTGCATGTGACGATCCGGCATGATATAAAACTGCATTTGGTAATGATTTGAAATAATTTTAAAAACTAATATTATTTCTTAAAGATTTTGGTGAAAATATAGAGTTATTTTCTTTTGGGTGAGTGAAAATTAAATTTTCAAAATGGTTAGAAGAGTAGGATATTAATGTGTCCTGGTATGTGTTTGTTACATGTTTGTTTATAACATGTGCTAGATGATTACTAGGCATTTGAATTGCTATGCGTTTTATGAGTAAAAACATGAAGATCTCATAATTCTATGTCGTGATTGTTGACGCATGATTCTAATTGTGCTTTCAAGTCTATAATGATGTTATATGCTTGATGTTTTGGATTTTGTGGATTAGTGAGTCGAGAAAACGAGAGTTTAGTGAGCGTAAGTTCAAAACCGTAGCAGAGCACCCAGATTTTTTTGGATGTGCTCGCTAGGCGAAGAATGAACCTCGCTGAGTCTCGCTAAGTCTTGCTAAATCTTGTGAATGTTTTTGACTTGTCTCGCCGGGAGCTCGCTAGCTTTTGCTAAGCGAGGGAGCCAGACAAGAAATTTATTTTGTTGACGTCTTGTTCTGAGTTGATTGAATGTGAGTATGAATTATTGCTATGCAATGTTCATTTTTCTTGTGTTGTTTTGACTTCCTAACTTTGAGAAGTGAGGGAAGTATAGGTTACTTGAATGCTTGCATGAATTTGTGTTAGTGTTTAGGTATCGTGGGTTAGGTTTTGTCCCTTGTATGCGACATGCGTGTAAACGATGTCGATACTAGTTTCTTCTTAGGAAGAATATGTTTAGAGACGATAGAACCGTTAGGTGTGAGCACCAGAAGTTCTAGTGGAAGAGTGTAGGTGGGTTTGAGATGAGTGGGGGAGTAGGTTATATCCCTCCGAGATGTTTCGAACGTGAGAAGATTGGATAAGTAGAGATGTTCTTGAAGCAGAATATTCAGGAGTTGGTGACGTTGTTCGAAGTGGAATGAATGAGAGCAACAAGTTGTGAGAAACTACTAGAAGAGAAGTTGTCGGACCAAGTGTTTCGCCGTAGGGGCGTTAGTGAGATTGGTTAAGTGAGATGAAGAGAATTCGAGACGATTGAGGATCGTGTGTTGCACTAGAAGTATGGAGGCGTTGTTTGTGTGGACCAAAGTAGAAGTACCTATTCGATTAGTAGGAGTCGAATATGTAGAAAAGGAAGTGATTAAGATTCTTGAGGAGATGATGATTTTGAATTAAGTTGTCATCCAAGTGGATCGGATGTTGTAGCAGACGCTTGATTAAAGAAGTTTGTGGATAGATTAGTACTCATAGTAAAAGAGGTGGAATTGGTTGAAAGATTTGGAGTTCTAAGTCTAGTGTGCGAGGTGATTTCTGGAAAGTATGACGTTGTGTATGTTTGAAATGATTAGTCATTTCTTGAGAAGATTGGAGAACTTGGGAAATAGATGTTAAGAGTAGTGGACCGTTGGTGTTAACTAATCGAGGAAAGGAAGTAGGTTTTAAAGTAGATGAGAATGGAATTGAGAAATATCATAATAGGATTGGTATGTTTGTTGAATCGTTGGAAGTAAGGATTGTATGAATAATCGAGTTTATTCAAAGACGGAAGTAGGATAACGATTCGGAGGATTTTGTGAGAGGCTTGTCGAAGAGAAATAATTGGATTTGGATAATGACCGGACAATTGATGTCACATGTTGAGCGAGATCGTAAATTCTTGGAGGTTGAGATGAAGCTAAGTGAGTAGTAACATCTTAGAATGATTAGAAATAAGAAAGTTAGCCATTGAAGAACGTGCAGAGAATGAGTAATGGGAGGTCATGTTGGAAGTGACTTGTGTTAGGTGAGAGTTTGCGAAAAGGATTACCGAACATGTGAGTAGATGTTGTGTTGAGCACATAGAGTGAGGAGTTGAAGGCGATGCCTAAGGTAAGTGTCGGAGAGCAATTGGTAGTGCCCACAAGATAAGAGTAAGTAAGTATTTACTAGGAAATTTGGATTTATGGAATTGGAAGGTCAGTGGAGACTAGTGTTGTTAGATGCATCGTGGATGTTGATGTGGTATGGTCACAATCGGTGACAATGAAGTAAAGGATTTTAAATTGTTTCATCAGGAATGATGGAATGGTAGTGATTTGGTGTATAACTTAGAATGTATTTTTGGACGAGAATTTTGGAAATTTTCTAAAGATGTCATATTGGGAGTAGACAAGGAGTCATTAGTAAGAGTACTAAGACAAAGGTTGATTAGAATTTAATGGATGGGATTAGATCGTATGACGAGTATTTGGAGCTTTGTGGATTTAATTCAAGAGTTTGATTTTGGGATCGAATGTACTAAGGAAGAGTTTAAAGATAGTTGTCCATAGAGAGATGATGATTGGTAGAGGTCAGAGGTGAATAAGAAACCAATGGGTGAATAAACAGAGAAGAGTATGCTGGTTGCAATGCAAGATTACTTGGGAACATAATAGTCGTATTGGGATTCAACTCAATGATTAGAGATATGTGAGAAAAGGAATTTGACGGTTAGAAACGATAATTTCTAGAATGTGTCGAGGAAGATTTAGAATGGTGATCATGAGTGATAAGTTGGGATAAAATTCGAATATGAATAAGTGATGTAACACGGTTAAGTGATTCATGAGGGAAGCAGAGACTTATAGGATTTATGGAGTTGTGGAAGTATTCCACGGAAGTATCTTTTCGGAGTGTGTTCGATTGGTTGTACCTATTTTAGGGTAACGTTGTTAGGCCGTAGAATGGGAATCTATGGATATTTCGTGCGAAGTTGACGTTTTAGCAGTTTGATAAGAATGGTTTATGCCGATATCATGATTGTTGACTATCTATCGACAAATTGAGGAACTGGCCGTCCTTGATCTCTTGTTGATAAATAGACAAAAAAAATTGTGTTGGATGGGTTAAACTAATTTTGTCAAACTTAGTAATGTGTAGTGTTTTGAGCGTTTCGTTGGAGGGTCGGATACAGGAGTTATCCGGAGTTGTTTTAGTAGCGTAATTTTCGAGGGCGAAAATCTTTTAAGTAGGGGAGAGTTGTAACGACCCAAATTTATTATTCACTATGTAAGTGTTTACTTATTTGGTGACGTGATTTTTAAGTAAGATAGTAACTTTAAGTTATTTATCGAGAGTTTTAGTTAACGCGCGAGTTAGTGAGAGTTAACGCGAGGTGGGTCAAGTTATTGGGCTTGAGGCCCAATGGGCCTTGTGGACTTGTGAGGGGGGCGCTACTTATGGCCTTGATAGAGAGAGAAATTCATTTTTCTCCTGTTGTTGAGAAATGAAGAGAGAAGGGGGAGCTCAAGAGCTAGGGCAAGGGGAAAGTGAAGAGATCAAGAGCAAATCTTCGAGTTTTCTTCGAATCCAGGTAAGAGAGTAGATTTCATATTCGTGGGTGACTCGAGGAAGGGGAGAATGTCGATTTCTCCTGACCCGAACTTCCTCCACCCCATTTTCGATTTAGTGTGAATGGATTTTCTTAATGGAAATCGATTCTAAGGTTCATAACATGCTTAATATGCTTTTATCATGATGTATGAACGAATTTATTGGATAAAAAATGAGAATTTGTTGATGTTTGAGCAAGAACATTGGTATT
Organism: Trifolium pratense; assembly: GCF_020283565.1. Lineage (NCBI taxonomy): Eukaryota > Viridiplantae > Streptophyta > Magnoliopsida > Fabales > Fabaceae > Trifolium > Trifolium pratense. Next base: position 44,698,261 of record NC_060061.1, read on the forward strand.
TATGAGTTTTTGAGTAAAAGTGTAGAATCACTACTTTTTGATGTGTTTTGTTGTAGATCGGTGAAATGAACTGACCTTTTATGTTTATATACATGTTATATGCTTGAAAACAAACTTATTTGGGATTTGGAACATCAAAACCCGTAGCAGAACTCCTGTGGCTAGCATACTGGCTGGGCCAGCCTTGCAGCGAGGTCTGGCTTTCACTGGCTGAAGCCACCATGACAGACTAGAACTTATTTTGTTGATGTTTTAAAGTGCAATTAGGCACTTGTAACATGGATTTAAGGTATCCTAACATGCAATTAGGTGTTTATAACCATGATTAATTGTATTGTGATGATAGTTGTTGATTATATTTGTGGAATATGATTGTGTTGATGATGTTTGTTTAAATGTCAAAAGAAGTATATTAAGGTGTTAATCAACTTAATAAAGAAGGATATCGAATTATGTTATTCGATAAAGACGTATATTAAGGTATAGTGTTATCTTAATAAAGACGGAATGTTGGATAGTGTTCCACATTTATAAATGACGAGCTTAATGCTAATTAAAATGATTGTGAGTGAATTCATGAAAAGCATATACATGCATTCATGAATTGTTGTTGTATATTGGCTTGTCCAATAAAGACGGATATCGAACTATATTTGTTCGATAAAGACGAATATTAGAGGTGAGATACTCTAATAAAGACGATGGTACCACTTGCATTAGAGGTGTCTAGAGGACATAACATGAATGTGAAGCATTAGATTGCATTAAGGATTATGTGTGCATTTTATGATAAATGATGTTTGACACATACTTGGTAAATGTTGATTGTTAATCCGTATGTGAGGAGCAGAGTCCGTCATGACTATAAAATGAACAACGCAGGGTCCGTCATGACCATAATCTGAACAATGTATTTGTGGTGATAGATTACATTAGGAACTTTATGTATATTCCTATTTGTAACTGAGTTATGTGATATTTGTGGATGTTTTGGTATTGTCCGAGACGACGTGAAACTATATGTTTGGTGTATTTTGTGGATGATTGATTATGTGATAAATGAAGTATATGCATGATATATGAATATGCATGAATGATGGTGATGTATATGTATAATGTATGATTATGCATGTTGTTATGAAGAAGTGTTTAAGTACCATTTACTTACACTTGTATATTTTGAGTATGTTGTCTAACTCTCTTTTATGTGTTATGTGCTGGACCGTTGGGGGTCCAGATTGACAGGTTTTTGTGGTGTTCGATGTCGAGTCGTCGGTGAAGCTCCGCTCTGATTGTGACACGGGAAATTGGGGTTTTATATGTATATAGAGTCTCCTTATCTAGGTTGTTTTGTATAACTAATAAATACATTAGTTGATTTAAGATTTGTATAAATAAGTATTTTTACTAATTAACTACATTAGTACTATTTTGATTGAAGAATGTAATACTCGAACCACAACTTTTATAATATCAAACATTACTTTCCGTTGCGTATTTTGAAAAAGATTTTACTAAAGATAGAAATATATAAATAATGGGTTTGGGTGTTACACATTATATCCTGTAATATCCATTCTTCTGGTAATTTTTGTCTTAAGTCAGAAGCCTTTAATCTTTTTGGTGTAGTAATATTTGATCGTCTTAAATTAGCTTCAACAATTATGGTTTCATTTTTTGGCGAACTTCTAATTGCCTTAAAATTGTAATTAATATTTGAAACTTTATACTTAATTCTATGACATACATATATATTAGCAACTCCTTCATTAAATAAGTCATCCATACATTGAATATTAATTACTAATGACGTAGGTGTGAAACTATCTGTTAAATTCATAGAGTAATTAGGATAACAGTTAAAATAAACTGGTCCACCATTTAAATTTGATTCAAGGATAGCTATTATAGATTCAGGAAATGTTTTAATTCTGCTATCTCTTAATACCAGTAATATTGGAGTATTTAATCCTAATTTATGTAGAGGTTTTACCGCTACTTGAATTAATCCTAAATGAATATAACGAAAGCCTTGTTTTATATGTTCTTCTAGTAATTTTTCATTTAATAAATTAATAGTTTCTCGTTGATGAGTTATAGATTTTGATGATTCTATAGTTTGAGTAATACTATGTGCTCTAAAGTTGTCAAACATACTTGATTTATAAATTTCTTTGTAACTGATTTCAGGTAATTTCCAATTCTGTAATTTATTTTCTATTTCAGCTATTTCTAATTCATGGTTTTGATATCTATCTTGGTCACTTCTAACTTCTAATTCTTGGGGTGATAATCCAGAAGTAACTATGGCACGATCTCTCCTAGAAGATCCTAGTTCACTTAAAGTTCTAAGTATTCTAGACATACTTCTTGTTTTCTTTATTTTTATTTTCTTTTCTTAACGGGAACACCAACGGACTCAAAAGGTTGCAGGAACACCACCTAACTCCTCTCCTGGGATTTTAACGGGCTTACCAACACAACTATCCGGGCTTACCAACGCTAGGAAATAGAAAAAACCAATAAGAAAATAAGGAGTAAATCTTAGTTTACGAAAAACCTTAAATAAACTTTAATCTCTAAGAGACCCCTTTGAGGGCTCTGATACCATAAAAGCTGGATCATGATTATATAATGTTTGTTTATATAATGTTTGTGTTGTGAATTCGATAAAATCACACCAATAATAATCTTGATGTGTGGAGCAAATACGATTAAGCAATCAAAATAAGCGAACGGCAATAATAATCACAAATAATGATAAACGGCGAGAAAAGAAAAGGACACAATAAATTGTTTACCCAGTTCAGTCAATGTGACCTAATCTGGGGGAGAGAGCAGCTCTCCGTTCCACTATCAAACTTTGTTCCTTGATTACAATGAGATTCTCAAAAGAGTTACAAGAAAATAGAGTTATCCTATTTCTACCCTTTTCCCAAATCTCTTCCCGTGACCAAGAGATTTCAATGAAAGTGTTTCCCAAGGTGATAGAATGATTACCCAACCCTAGAGTGTTCCCAAGATGTTACTCTTCTAACCCTAGTTTGTATGTTGGCCTCAGAAACCCTAAAAACTTGTTATGAAAAACAGAAAACGTGACCCTTTAAATACTCTGCAGCGATTTCCGCCTGAAACACAGCTTTTTCCGCCTGGGGCGGAAACTTCCGCCTGAAACACCAGTATTTCCGCCTGGGGCGGCAAAACAGTGAGCACCCCTTTTCCTGCTTCAAATTTCCGCCCGGAACACAGGTTTTTCCGCCCGGAGCGGAAAACAGCAGACTAGTGTTGTTTTTCTTCACGTTTTCAAGGCAATTTGCAACAAATCTCCACCTTGCCTTTAAAACGATGGTGATGTCAACTTCCCATCAACCACCGTGCTGCTCTCTCCAACCTCCGTCTACTCTTCAACGAAGTTAATTAAGTCCAAGCAATGCTTGAACTTAGCTCTAGGTAACGATTTGGTGAACATGTCAGCTGGATTCTCCTCTGATGCAATTTTCTGTACCATGATCTCTTTTGTTTCAATCATGTCTCTTACAAAGTGCAACCGGATGTCAATGTGCTTTGTCCTTTCATGATACACCTGGTGATTTGCCAAATGAATGGCACTCTGACTGTCACAATGTATCTTCACACACCCTTGACTAATCCCCATTTCTCCAATCATACCCTTCAACCATATGGCTTCCTTGACCCCTTCAATAAGAGCTATGTATTCTGCTTGAGTTGTTGACAAGGCTACAACAGATTGTTGATTGGCCTTCCACGTTACCGCTGTACCGAACAATGTAAACACAAAACCCGATAAGGATTTTCTAGTGTCAATATTACCTGCATAGTCCGCATCCACATATCCCTCCAAGGCATCTCTTCCTGGATCAGTTCTTGTGTACTTCAGACCACCCTTCAAAGAACCATTCAAATACCTCAGAACCCACTTCAAAGCTTGCCAATGAACTTGGCCCGGATTTGCCATAAACCGACTTACCACACTTATTGCATATGATAAATCAGGCCTACTACAAACCATGCCATACATGATGCTTCCAACCCCACTTGCATAGGGAGTACTCTCCATCTCCTTTCTCTCATCCTCGGATTGAGGACACTGTTTTATCGACAACTTTGAATGGTGACCAAGTGGTGTATTCACTACCTTAGAATCTGTCATTCTAAACCGCTCCACCACTTTCTTCAAATAATCATGCTGAGATAAGAACAACTCACCTTTACTCCGGTCTCTCAAGATATCCATACCAAGTATCCTCTTCGCATTTCCAAGATCCTTCATCTCAAATTCACCATTTAATTTCTCCTTGAGCTTTTGAATCTCATGCTTGTCAGAACTTGCCATAAGAATATCATCTACATAAAGAAGGAGGTAGAGAATGACTTTCTCATTCCTCTTCATCATGTACACACAACTGTCATAGTTGCTTCTCACAAATCCAGTCTTCAATAAGAAATCATCAAACCGACGATACCACTGCCTCGGACTCTGCTTCAACCCATACAAAGATTTCTTCAACAGACATACTTTAGAATTGTCTTCCACAAAACCTTCAGGTTGTTGCATGTAGATAGTTTCTTCTAATTCTCCATGTAAGAATGCGGTCTTCACATCCATCTGTTCTAACTCAAGATCATACATGTTGACAATAGCCATAAGTACCCTTATAGAACAATGTTTCACCACCGGTGAGAAGATTTCATTGTAATCAATCCCCTCTACCTGAGTAAAACCCTTTGCTACAAGTCTCGCCTTATACCTTGGTGCTTCGACCCCTGGTATACCTTCTTTCCTTTTGAACACCCACTTGCTACCAACTACCCTTTTATTTTTAGGTAATGGCACAAGCTTCCAAGTCTGGTTTTTCTCCAATGAAAGCATTTCCTCATTCATTGCCTCCAGCCAGTCTTTACTATATATGCTTTCTGATGCTTCCCTGAAGTTCTTTGGTTCAGAGTCTTGCACTTCTTCAGCTGCATTCAAAGCATAACAAATAAGGTCAGCATAACCGAGTCTATTAGGTGGACGAATAACTCTCCTCTCCCTATCTCTTGCTAGCTGATAGTCAGGAACAGTTGTTTCATCACTTCCACTCTCATCAGGTACTTGAGTCTCATCCTCCTTTTCCCTCTCATCAATGGAAGGCTCCACCTCAAACTGAATTCTCTCCATCCCCGTTTCTGGTCTTTTCTCCAGGTCTTTGCACTTCATCCCCATCCGGGTCTCATCAAAAGTGACATCCCTGCTTATGATAAACTTTGATCCTCCAGGCTCCATCTTCCACAGCTTGTAACCTTTCACACCCTCGGGATAACCAATGAAAACACACTTCACAGCTCTAGCATCAAGCTTATCTTGCCTGACATGTGCAAATGCTAAAGCTCCAAAGTCTTTCAAGTTAGAGTAGTCTGCCGGCTTGCCACTCCAAACCTCCATAGGTGTCTTTAGATCGATTCCTGTTGATGGACATCTGTTGATCAAATATGCAGCAGTGTTAACTGCCTCTCCCCAGAAACTTTTGGGTAATCCAGCTCCCAACAGCATACATCTCACGCGCTCCAACAAGGTCCTGTTCATCCTTTCAGCCAGACCATTCTGCTGCGGTGTGTATGCAACGGTTCTATGCCTCTTTATACCTAGTTTCCTGCAAAACTCATTAAATTGCTCTGAAACAAACTCCAGGCCATTGTCAGTTCTCAACACTTTCAGTTTAGTTCCTGTTTGATTTTCTATTAAGGTATGTCATTCCTTAAATTTTTCAAAGGTGTCACTTTTGTTCTTTATTATGTGAACCCATACCCTTCTAGAATAATCATCAATCATAGTAAGAAAATATGAACCTCCCCCATGAGTGGAAACAGACGCTGGACCCCAAAGGTCCGAGTGAACATACTCAAATGGTCTACTAGAATTATGCACTCCCACCCCAAACTTCACCTTGTGTTGTTTGCCTAATGTGCAGTTATCACAAAATTCTAGTTTGTTCAATTTTTCTTGTCCTAGCAAACCTTGTTTAGCTAGTTCAACTAAACCCCTTTCACTGACATGCCCTAACCTCAAATGCCATAGTTTGGTTATATCTGCAGCCTCTACACTAGTTACTAATGCATTAGAAATAACAGTGGAACCTTCTAAAATATAAAGACCATTAATTTTAGACCCTTTAGCAATTACTAATGCACCATTTGAAATTCTCATTACCCCACGTTCAATTCTAGTACAAAACCCTAGACTATCAAACATGCTTATGGAAATTAAATTTCTCTTAAGTTCGGGAATATACCTCACATTCTTCAAAAGGAAATCACGGTCATCAAACATTTTGAGACGGATAGTACCCATACCTTGAACCTTGCACGCCTTATTGTTACCGAGACGGACAACTCCACCTTCTTTAAATTCCAAGGTTTCAAAGTACTCCTTTCTTGGACAAATGTGATATGAGCACCCTGAGTCCATGACCCAGCTTTTCTCAGGTTCCCAACTTGTAACTGTTAGTGCTCCTGCACTCTCATAACCTTCCTCCTCACTAGCGGCAATTTGAACTGACGAACTACCACCACCCCTTCTCTCGGGACAGTCCTTCTTGAAGTGACCTGGTTCATGACAATGGTAACATTTGAACTTGCCACCACCATCACCCTTTGCCCTAGACTTGGACCTGTGTTTCTTCCCTTTTCCTCTCCCTTTGTTTTCACTTCTCCCCCTTGCAATATTCAAGCCTTCTCCACTATCATCAATTTTCATATCTCTGAGTTTAGTCAACTCCTTGGTTCTCAAGGCCGATTGGACTTCATCCAAGGTGATAGTGCCTTCTTTGCCATATAGCAATGCATCCTTGAGATTGTCAAGAGACTTGGGAAAAGCACACAACAGGTGAAACGCTTTGTCCTCATCTTCCAGGTTCACATCAATGTTCGCCAAATCGTCAATAATTTTATTGAACTCCGATAGTTGTTCCATTACCGACTTATTCTCCACCATACGAAAGAAAAATAACCGTTCTTTCAAACACTGCTTATGTGCCAAAGACATCGTCATATACAACGCATCAAGCTTGGTCCACATAGCCACAGCTGTTTTTTCTTTCGCTACTTCTCTCAACACCTTATCCCCAAGGCACAAAATAATCGCACTCAGTGCTTTATTATTCATCTCGGTCTTTTCTGCTGGTGTCAAAGTAGCAGGCATGTGTGCCTCTCCTAGAAGCGCCTCATCACACTTCTGTTGAGTTAATATTGCCCTCATCTTCACCTTCCACAACCCAAAGTCGTTACTCCCGGTGAACTTCTCGATGTCCCACTTAGAACCCATGATACTTAATTCGTTTGATCCTTTGCCCCACGGTGGGCGCCAATTGTTGTGAATTCGATAAAATCACACCAATAATAATCTTGATGTGTGGAGCAAATACGATTAAGCAATCAAAATAAGCGAACGGCAATAATAATCACAAATAATGATAAACGGCGAGAAAAGAAAAGGACACAATAAATTGTTTACCCAGTTCAGTCAATGTGACCTAATCTGGGGGAGAGAGCAGCTCTCCGTTCCACTATCAAACTTTGTTCCTTGATTACAATGAGATTCTCAAAAGAGTTACAAGAAAATAGAGTTATCCTATTTCTACCCTTTTCCCAAATCTCTTCTCGTGACCAAGAGATTTCAATGAAAGTGTTTCCCAAGGTGATAGAATGATTACCCAACCCTAGAGTGTTCCCAAGATGTTACTCTTCTAACCCTAGTTTGTATGTTGGCCTCAGAAACCCTAAAAACTTGTTATGAAAAACAGAAAACGTGACCCTTTAAATACTCTGCAGCGATTTCCGCCTGAAACACAGCTTTTTCCGCCTGGGGCGGAAACTTCCGCCTGAAACACCAGTATTTCCGCCTGGGGCGGCAAAACAGTGAGCACCCCTTTTCCTGCTTCAAATTTCCGCCCGGAACACAGGTTTTTCCGCCCGGAGCGGAAAACAGCAGACTAGTGTTGTTTTTCTTCACGTTTTCAAGGCAATTTGCAACAGTTTGTTCTAAGCAAAACATAATCCATAATGTAATATGATCAAAAGTGGGAAGATCATCAAGAAATAAGTCTAGATCAGTTGTTTTGTAAAATACGATTTGAAAAGTTAATACAAGAAAGAAGAAATTATAATAAAACATTTTTATTCAAATATGAAAATGCTTACAAGATATAGGATCTCTAGAATTCTTCAGATTGTTCTTCTTTGAGAATTTTTCGATGATCCTTAACATGAACTACACTTCCTTTTATAGATGAGAAGGAAGCATCTAGACTTAATGTACTGACAGCTGTCAGTTACACCTAAATAATTACATATCGATAAAACTTTAATACTAACTTTACATAATGGTCAAAAGTAGACAATAATATTGCTTGCCACGATACTAACTTTAACTAAAGTAAAGATTCCAATATAATCTTGTCGGCCATAATTCTAATAATGCTGTCTACTGCAATAATTGCTTAATCTTGAAGATCTATTATTCCAAAACAGTCATCTCCATTATTAGGGGCTGAACTTTGAGATGATCCAACAGAATCATTATCATTGTTAATATCTGATTCTGAAATAGCAGCTTGTAATTTCTTCAATAATTCTTTCTTGTTGGAAGAAGACAATAAATCAGCCAAAAATTTTGATTTTTCGGCCAGGAACTCACATTCTTTTTCAGTATCTAATCCTTTAACGAGATATTTGGGATGTTTAGAAAACCAGTTTTGTAAGACTTGATTTTTAATAAGATCTGGATTAAACTTATTCCACCATTTAACTTTATTGCATCTGATAATCCAAAAAATATTACTATCGGGCACTGATAATTCTTTTCTAAATGTCCAGGAAGTAATCCAAGAAATTCCAAATGAAGCATGGAAAATTAATATTTTTAAATGATTTGGAAACTTAATTTCTCTGCTGAAATTCTCAAAGGCTTGAGCTGCAAAGTCTGGGTAAATGCTAACATCTGGTCCCCATTCATGAAACCATTTAACGAACCAAAAAGGGAATTTAAGAGGGAAATCTTTTTTAAACCAAATGAACCAAGAATGGTCAAAGGGTTGATAATACAACATATTGTTCCAGGCATCCATATAATCGAAATAGGAATAGTGTTGAGGTGAGAACCGTCTAGAGAAACCTTTTGTAGCAGAAGGATGAGCCTTCTAGTCTGAAGGAGATAATATCTTTAGAATTTTAAATTTAGAGAAAATAATTTTGTTTTTGTCATTCTTATCAAAAGTGTGAGTTATATCAATGGATTCAGTATCCACTAAAATAAACTCATAAAATAACCGAGTCTTTTCTGGACTTGAGGGTAAGTAATGGAACCTTGAAGGGAAAAATTTTGAAGTAATTTGTAGTAAGGAGCCTTCAGAATTATATTCTGGTTCAACCAGGAAAAGAATCTTTTTATAATCTTTTTCTATGAAGGGACAAGATAATGAATCTGGAGGGGTATAAAAAGGCAATTTTTCAGGGGTTTTTGGTGGGTTATTTAATGCTGATGGAGTGCTTAATGCAAAGGTTAGTGGAGAAACTAATTTGGAATTTAATGATGGTCTAATGGCTCTAGGTGAGTAAGATGATGAGGGTGGGTAAAAAGCTGGTAAGGCTAAAGGGGTTAAAGGAGTAAATTTGTTCTGTAGGGGAGTTGACGAAGCTGGGTTTTGTAACACCTGTTTTGCTGTACTAGCTCTTTTTGATGCCTCCTCGAGAGGAGGGCCATAATTATCTTTTTTGCTCATTGTTACTTTTTCCCTGTAAAAATTCTCTGGTAAGAAAATCTGGTAGAGAATTCTTTTCTCCTTTAATATGTTCTATGTCAAAATCAAAGCATGATAATAAAGCTTGCCATCTGGCAAAAATATGTTTGGAAACTAAATTTTTAACATCCTTTTGTAAAACTTCTTTTGCAGCCTTACAATCAGATCTTAATAAAAATTTCTTTGAAAATAAATCATCTTGAAATTTAGTAATACATAAAACAATAGCTAAAACTTCTTTTTTGATAGTACTGTAATTTAGTTGTGCCGGATTCCAGGTTCCTGAATAATATCTAACAACTTGTTCTATAGATGACTCTGGTAATCTTTGTTTTAATATTCCTCCAAATCCTATATCAGAGGAATCAGTTTCTACTATAAGAAAAGCTTGGGGATCTGGGATAAGCAGGGTAGCCTTCTAATCAGTTGCTTAATTTGTCTAATGCTTTGACTCATGGTTTCATCCCATGGGGGAGGATTCTTCTTAAGCCTCTTAAATAAGGGTAAACAAATGATCCTAATGTTGGGAATAAAGTCAGCCACATAATTTACACATCCTAAAAATCTTTGTAATTGAGTGTTATCTTTTAATTCATCTGGGAATTTATCTCCAAATTCTATAGCTCTACTAATGGGAGTAATGGTTCCTTGATATATGTTAAATCCTAAAAATCTCACATTAACTTGGAATAATTTCATTTTTCTGGCTGATAAAACTAATCCATTGTTTTTAATGATTTTAAAGAATTTCTCTAAGTGGTCAAAATGTTCATTTAGAGATTTGGAAAATACTAATATGTCATCTAAATAGACAATCGAAAACTCTTGATAATCATTTAATATATCATTCATAATGTGCTGGAATTCACTAGGAGCATTTTTTAGTCCTAGGGGCATTACATTCCATTCATAATGACCGAAGGGAACTACAAAAGCAGTTTTATATTTATCTTTTTCTTCTAATTGAATTTGATAATATCCTGACTTTAAATCAAATTTAGAAAATATAATTGCATTAGATAATCGTCCTATTAAATCCTTTTTATTAGGAATGGGATATCTAATCCATTGAAGCACTTTATTTAGCATATTAATATGTTTTTTCTTTTGAGAAATTAAATTAATTGTAGATGTAGAAAGGTTTTGAACAGTATTTAAATCTTTAATTCTAGGTGCTTCGAAAAATCTAAGTTTCAAATATTAATTAATTACAATTTTAAGGCAATTAGAAGTTCGCCAAAAAATGAAACCATAATTGTTGAAGCTAATTTAAGACGATCAAATATTACTACACCAAAAAGATTAAAGGCTTCTGACTTAAGACAAAAATTACCAGAAGAATGGATATTACAGGATATAATGCCTCCCCCAAAATTAGAATCAAGACAACCTAGACAATTTATATTAGAAAATGATGGTAGCATTAGGATCAGAATGAATAGAAGTCAATCCATGAGGATTGAAGAACCTATTAGTAGTAGAGCTAGTACAAGCTCTAGAAGATCTATAGATTCTACCATTAATATTAATTTAGCAGGAGTTGATTTTACTCCTAATATTCCCCAACCTATTTATGAGACTGAGGGAAGAAATGATTCTCCTCCTATGTCTCCTACTGCCTCACAAATTCTTAATGTTATAGAATTAGAAGGAGAGTTTGAAATAGATAAAGCTTGGATTAGGGAAGACTTTGAAGCGGAATATAATAAAGAAAAAAGAGATTGGTACTTTGGTACTTTTGAGAAAATACAAACTGCTTATTATCTTAAGAAATTTTATGACTATATTAGAAGTAAAAGAATTAATGTCTATTTCTTCACTTGGTTTGAAGAATATTGTACAGAACAAAAAATAATTAATCCTTTCATACAAACAAATTATTTGAATGTTACTACAAAAACTGCTAAAAAATGGACAACATTAACCAACAAAACAGTTGAATCTGTTCATCCTCCATTAGAAGCCATTAAGATAGAAAGTCATAATGTACCCTTAGAAGCTTATCCCTTTAAATCACCAGAAAATGCTGATATAGGAAAAGTTCAGTCTCAGCTGAATTTTTCAAATACCATATTAAGCACCATAGCAGATCAGTTAGATAGAGTAGAGACTCAGATGTCTCATACTCCTCTTACAAATAACAAAATAGAGACTTACAAGGATTTTCCTTTAGATCCGCAAAGACCTATATACAAATTGATTAATGTCCCTGAGAAGGATTTAAGCGAAGTCAAATTAGGACCTAGAAAAGATGAATTAGTAGATAATCTTATGAAGAAATTATCTGATTTATCTATTAATGGGAAAGCAAAAGCACAAGTAAATATATTAGAGAAAAATTAGGATAATTCTGAGATTAATAGAATCAGAAAACACATGGGTTACCAAGGAAGAACTAGAAACTATTATCCTAGACCTAGTTTTTCGGATCTTCAATTTGAAGAAGCTAGAGACATGGTTGCCAGCTCATACAGCGGCAATTCAATTATAGAATGGAACATAGATGGACATAGTGAACAAAATATATTAAATACCATTCAAGAAATGACCATGGCAGCTACAGCTTTTAAATCAATAGGTGAAAATTCAGATAAAAAAGCAGCTATATTAATAATTACTAGTTTTACTGGACAATTAAAAGGATGGTGGGATAATATAATTAGTCCTGAAGAAAAACATGCTATCTTAGAAGCTAAAAAATTAGATCCAATAACAGGAGTCCTAGGAGATGAAGATGCTGTAAATACTTTATTATATACAATTACCAAACACTTTGTAGGAGATCCAGCTCAAATACAGGATAGGGCTGCAGATCAATTAGCAAACCTTTATTGTCCAACAATGAGTGATTACCGTTGGTACAAAGATATGTTTTTATCAAAACTATGTAATAGACCTGATGGTGGTGCTGATTATTGGAAAGAACGATTTATAGCAGGATTACCTAGATTATTAGCAGAAAAGGTTAGAATGGCCATTAAAGCTAAAAGTAATGGAGTAATTCCTTACTCTATATTAACTTTTGGACAAATATCTAGCCAAATTATAGAAACTGGAATAGGAATTTGTACAGATTTTAAAATACAAAATAAAATTAAATCTGAGGTAACTCAAAGTAAAAGGGAATTAGGTTCCTTTTGTGAACAATTTGGAATAGAGCCCATTAGAGCCCCTAGTAAAAAGGCTAGAAAAAATTACACTAAAACCTCTAGCAATTATAAACCTTATAAAAAACGAAAAAACCATTACAGAAAAAATAAAGAACCCTCTGAAGACAAATCTTATAAAAAATCTAAAGGAAAGAAGAAAACATTTCAGAATGATAAATCTGATATTAAATGTTTTAAGTGTGGACGTTTTGGTCATTATGCAAAAACTTGCCGTGTTAAGCAAAAAATTAACGAAATTCATAAATTAGACATCAGTGATCAGTTAAAAGAAAATCTTATTAATGTATTAAGAGATATTATGTTAAATGATACTTCATCCATTAGTTCTGAAGAATCTTCTTATGAAGAAGATGACCTTAATCAAATGCTAACTAGTTCCGAATCAGAAATTAGTTCTGAAGAAAATTGTTGTTTAGGAGCTGAATTATGTACTTGCGATAAATGTATTAAAAGTATAAATGTAATTACTAGTGATCAAGCTACTACCTTAATAAGTATATTAAAGGATATGCCTGAATCTTCACAAAAGGAAGAATTCATGTTACAAATTAAAAACATGATAGATCGTGAAGAAAAGAACAAAAATACAGTTCAAAAAATAGAATTTAAAGAAATCATGAATAGATTTAAACCTATTATTACTCCCACAATAACTATTAAAGATTTACAAAATGAAATCTCGCTCATGAAACAAGAAATAGATTTATTAAAAGTAAAAGATTTAGAATTAGAAGTTAAATACTTAGAATTAAAAGGAAAACAAATTATAAATAATGAAGTTAGAACTTCGAATATTAGGCAAGATATAGATGATCCCCCCTATATTGCCACTTTAAATAGAATGATTACACATAAATGGCTTTGTCCAATTACTTTGCTTGTTAAAGATCAACGAATTGATCTAGTAGCGTTAATAGATTCGGGTGCAGACATGAACTGTATCCAAGAAGGATTAATACCTACAAAATTTTATGAAAAAACTTTGCAAGGATTAAGTGGTGCAGGAGGTCATAAACTACAAGTTCAGTATAAATTAACAGATGCTAAGATCTGTAAAGATCATGTTTGTTATAAAGCTCATTTTTTATTAGTAAAAAATATTCATCAACATATCATTTTAGGTACACCATTTCTTTCATTATTATACCCTTTCACAGTTTCTCATGAAGCTACCACTTCAAACGCCCTGGGAAGGGAAGTTATATTTAGATTTTTCGAAGCACCTAGAATTAAAGATTTAAATACTGTTCAAAACCTTTCTACATCTACAATTAATTTAATTTCTCAAAAGAAAAAACATATTAATATGCTAAATAAAGTGCTTCAATGGATTAGATATCCCATTCCTAATAAAAAGGATTTAATAGGACGATTATCTAATGCAATTATATTTTCTAAATTTGATTTAAAGTCAGGATATTATCAAATTCAATTAGAAGAAAAAGATAAATATAAAACTGCTTTTGTAGTTCCCTTCGGTCATTATGAATGGAATGTAATGCCCCTAGGACTAAAAAATGCTCCTAGTGAATTCCAGCACATTATGAATGATATATTAAATGATTATCAAGAGTTTTCGATTGTCTATTTAGATGACATATTAGTATTTTCCAAATCTCTAAATGAACATTTTGACCAGTTAGAGAAATTCTTTAAAATCATTAAAAACAATGGATTAGTTTTATCAGCCAGAAAAATGAAATTATTCCAAGTTAATGTGAGATTTTTAGGATTTAACATATATCAAGGAACCATTACTCCCATTAGTAGAGCTATAGAATTTGGAGATAAATTCCTAGATGAATTAAAAGATAAAACTCAATTACAAAGATTTTTAGGATGTGTAAATTATGTGGCTGACTTTATTCCCAACATTAGGATCATTTGTTTACCCTTATTTAATAGGCTTAAGAAGAATCCTCCCCCATGGGATGAAACCATGAGTCAAAGCATTAGACAAATTAAGCAACTGATTAGAAGGCTACCCTGCTTAGGAATCCCAAATCCCCAAGCTTTTCTTATAGTAGAAACTGATTCCTCTGATATAGGATTTGGAGGAATATTAAAACAAAGATTACCAGAGTCATCTATAGAACAAGTTGTTAGATATTATTCAGGAACCTGGAATCCGGCACAACTAAATTACAGTACTATCAAAAAAGAAGTTTTAGCTATTGTTTTATGTATTACTAAATTTCAAGATGATTTATTTTCAAAGAAATTTTTATTAAGATCTGATTGTAAGGCTGCAAAAGAAGTTTTACAAAAGGATGTTAAAAATTTAGTTTCCAAACATATTTTTGCCAGATGGCAAGCTTTATTATCATGCTTTGATTTTGACATAGAACATATTAAAGGAGAAAAGAATTCTCTACCAGATTTTCTTACCAGAGAATTTTTACAGGGAAAAAGTAACAATGAGCAAAAAAGATAATTATGGCCCTCCTCTCGAGGAGGCATCAAAAAGAGCTAGTACAGCAAAACAGGTGTTACAAAACCCAGCTTCGTCAACTCCCCTATAGAAAAAATTTACTCCATTAACCCCTTTAGCCTTACCAGCTTTTTACCCACCCTCATCATCTTACTCACCTAGAGCCATTAGACCATCATTAAATTCCAAATTAGTTTCTCCACTAACCTTTGCATTAAGCACTCCATCAGCATTAAATAACCCACCAAAAACCCCTGAAAAACTGCCTTTTTATACCCCTCCAGATTCATTATCTTGTCCCTTCATAGAAAAAGATTATAAAAAGATTCTTTTCCTGGTTGAACCAGAATATAATTCTGAAGGCTCCTTACTACAAATTACTTCAAAATTTTTCCCATCAGGGTTCCATTACTTACCCTCAAGTCCAGAAAAGACTCGGTTATTTTATGAGTTTATTTTAGTGGATACTGAATCCATTGATATAACTCACACTTTTGTTAAGAATGACAAAAACAAACTTATTTTCTCTAAATTTAAAATTCTAAAGATATTATCTCCTTCAGACTGGAAGGCTCATCCTTCTGCTACAAAAGGTTTCTCTAGACGGTTCTCACCTCAACACTATTCCTATTTCGATTATATGGATGCCTGGAACAATATGTTGTATTATCAACCCTTTGACCATTCTTGGTTCATTTGGTTTAAAAAAGATTTCCCTCTTAAATTCCCTTTTTGGTTCGTTAAATGGTTTCATGAATGGGGACCAGATGTTAGCATTTACCCAGAGTTTGCAGCTCAAGCCTTTGAGAATTTCAGCAGAGAAATTAAGTTTCCAAATCATTTAAAAATATTAATTTTCCATGCTTCATTTGGAATTTCTTGGATTACTTCCTGGACATTTAGAAAAGAATTATCAGTGCCCGATAGTAATATTTTTTGGATTATCAGATGCAATAAAGTTAAATGGTGGAATAAGTTTAATCCAGATCTTATTAAAAATCAAGTCTTACAAAACTGGTTTTCTAAACATCCCAAATATCTCGTTAAAGGATTAGATACTGAAAAAGAATGTGAGTTCCTGGCCGAAAAATCAAAATTTTTGGCTGATTTATCGTCTTCTTCCAACAGGAAAGAATTATTGAAGAAATTACAAGCTGCTATTTCAGAATCAGATATTAACAATGATAATGATTCTGTTGGATCATCTCAAAGTTCAGCCCCTAATAATGGAGATGACTGTTTTGGAATAATAGATCTTCAAGATTAAGCAATTATTGCAGTAGACAGCATTATTAGAATTATGGCCGACAAGATTATATTGGAATCTTTACTTTAGTTAAAGTTAGTATCGTGGCAAGCAATATTATTGTCTACTTTTGACCATTATGTAAAGTTAGTATTAATGTTTTATCGATATGTAATTATTTAGGTGTAACTGACAGCTGTCAGTACATTAAGTCTAGATGCTTCCTTCTCATCTATAAAAGGAAGCGTAGTTCATGTTAAGGATCATCGAAAAATTCTCAAAGAAGAACAATCTGAAGAATTCTAGAGATCCTATATCTTGTAAGCATTTTCATATTTGAATAAAAATGTTTTATTATAATTTCTTCTTTCTTGTATTAACTTTTCAAATCGTATTTTACAAAACAACTGATTTAGACTTATTTCTTGATGATCTTCCCACTTTTGATCATATTACATTATGGATTATGTTTTGCTTAGAACAAACATTATATAAACAAACATTATATATATATATAGACACTAGCTAGTAGGATATGGCTCATAATATGTTTTTTGCCATGGCTCCATTAGTCCTCTATTTTACATATATTCTCTCCTTTGTCCTCTTAACCCTTATGGTACAAAAGATAAGAAAGAAGAAAAGTTACTCAACTTATAACATACCACGAGGGCCTACAAAGCTACCCATTATAGGAAATATACACAATCTGTTAAGCTCTCAACCCCATCGGAAATTAAGAGACCTGGCCAAAAAATATGGACCCATAATGCATCTTCAACTTGGAGAGGTTTAGACTATTGTCATTTCATCACCCGAGTGTGCCATGGAGGTGATGAAAACCCATGATATTCACTTTGCAACAAGGCCTAAAATCCTTGCTACAGAAATACTGTCTTACAATTCTACAAATATAGCTTTTGCTCCTTATGGTAATTATTGGAGACAGCTACGAAAAATTTGCACAATGGAGCTTTTAAGCCTAAAAAGGGTCAACTCATACCAACCAATTAGAGAAGAAGTGTTTTGCAATCTTGTCAAATGGATTGCTTCACAGAACGGATTGCAAATCAATCTCACCGAAGCTATACTTTCTTCAATATACACAATTGTTTCGAGGGCAGCCTTTGGCAATAAATGCAAAGACCAAGAAAAATTTATAACATTGGTAAAAGAATCAGTAAAGGTTGCAGCAGGTTTTGACTTGGGAGATTTGTTTCCCTCAGCTAAATGGCTACAGCATGTTACTGGTTTGAGGCCTAAGCTTGAGGGGTTTCAGAAACAAACTGATCAGATACTTGAAAACATCATCAATGAGCATAAAGAGGAAAAGTACACTAAAGCCAAACATGATCAAGGTGAAGTAGAAGATCTGGTTGATGTTCTCTTAAATTATGAGGATGGTAGTGGCAAGGACTTTTCCTTAACAAAAAACAATATTAAGGCTATAATCCTGGTAAGCGTATTAACATCTTCCAAATCTATGAAGAAAAACTGGTTTACTACTGTAAAATCTTTGAAGCTTTGAAATATTTCCCACATGATTTGTCTACTCTGTAGCATTGGATGTTATCTACAAGTTGTCTTTTTTATGTATCACTTTAAATACTCTTCAATTAGCTTGACCTTATTGATAGCTACTTTTCAGGACATTTTTGGTGCTGGAGGTGAAACATCAGCAAGCACCATAGATTGGGCAATGGTAGAAATGATAAGGGATCCAAAAATAATGAAGAAAGCACAAGCTGAGGTGAGAGGGCTTTTCTCAATGAAAGGAAGGGTAGATGAAAATTACATTAACGAACTCAATTATTTGAAATTGGTTGTCAAAGAAACCCTGAGGTTACACCCTCCAGCTCCTCTTTTGCTACCAAGAGAATGTGGTCAAGCATGCGAGATAAATGGTTATAAAATACCGATTAAGAGTAAGGTGATAGTCAATGCTTGGGCAATTGCAAGAGATCCAAACTACTGGACTGAACCAGAAAGATTTTATCCAGAGAGATTCATTGATAGTGATATTGACTATAAAGCGAGTAATTTTGAGTACATTCCTTTTGGTGCCGGAAGAAGAATATGCCCAGGGAGCTCATTTGGGTTGAGAAATATTGAGTTGGCCCTTGCGTTGTTGTTGTATCATTTTGACTGGATGCTTCCAAGTGGAATCAGAAGTGAAAAGTTGGACATGACAGAGGAATTTGGAGTCGCAGTGAGAAGAAAAGATGATCTTTTTTTGGTTCCTGTTGTATATCATCCTTTGAATGTCACATGAGCTTCACAAGAAGAAAATGAAACCTTTGGCAGTGTACTAGTAATGTTTTTAGTAGGGTGCCGAAAAGATACTATTAGACCTCTTACTAAATATTGCTACAGTTATGATTTTTACTAATTAATTATCGTTGTCAATTATGTGTGTTGTTTGTAAGAATAAATAGGAAAAAGAGAATTCATAGTTGGTAGTCTAGAAGTTATTAAGTGATTAATTGGGAGGGAGAGAACCAAGCTCTCAATTATCTGTCCTGTGTAAAACTCTTCTCTGTAACAGTGTGAATGTTGTATGTAATATGTCTCTGTTTTGAGATGAATTCTCCAGAGAACATGTAATAAAATATTGTTATTCAGTATATAATACATAAGGGATTGAAATTTTCAATAACTCGCAAACATATCTGCACCCTTAAGCCTTACTATATAAGGGATTGTAATTTACCTCTCCCTTCCCTTTCAATAAAAACCCTTGCATTGCACAAGTCCTTTAATTTTTTAACAAGTGGTGAATTTACCTCTGTCATTTATAAATAATTGATTTTTCACTCAGCCTTTTTTGTAAAGGCATCAACAATGTCATGGTACTATGAGAAATATAACTGAAATGTCCCAAACTTTAATTCATTCCTTCACTATCTATGGTTTAAGGCATCAAATAATAAATAGACTAATCATGTAACTATTTTATCCTTGAGAGTAACCTGAAAAGCACTAAGTTTGAACTAAATGACGTGTTGCATGATCTTCAAGTTGCTTCTCAAGAAATAACTATAAGTGTGGGAATAACAACCAATCACATGTGGTAACTTTAGAAGTAACTATGATTGAAGTCAAACGTTTTTCACGATCCGACCAATATGATTGAAGTAACTATGATTGACATTATAAAAAATCTCAACATTAGCAGTGTATATGAAAGAAATCAGGACTCACCGAAGCACCGGAGGCCAAACAATCTCATGCATAATTTGTTTCACTTGTTTTCTCGAAACCATCTCACTGCTCTCTTCCATCTTGCAATATTGCTTCTCAATGTATGGAAAAACAGTTCTGACAAAAGAGAAATGAGCAATTTTTAATCAACCTCTCAAACAAGAATACACAATAGGTATAATTCAAATATAAATTAGCAGCATTTCAAATACCCTTTTATAAAACACTACCCTTACTGATAAACATATATTTTACTGCTGCATTTCATCGAACACCTCAAGAGCAGCTTTGTGAACCACAAATTGGCGTCATATTGGAGATATTGGATTATCGTTACATTGGTGCATAACTTAGTTTCTTAGTAGAATAGTCAGTCAAGAGAGGAAGGAATACAGACAAAAGTATTTGTAAGTACTATCTCCCATTTTATAGGACCAAGTATGCTTGGATGATGGGTTTTGGAGAGAAATAGGTTCTGTTTATTTCAACTTTAAAAAAATAGATTTTTTCTTTGTATTTTTTTAAATAGATTTTCTAAAATTGGTTTTCAAAATATTACAAATTTTTTTATATTCATTTTTTTTCTAAATTGAAATACTAATTTTAACATCATATAACATAAACACATATTATTGGAGATCAAAACATAGTCAAAATCACAATTTTTTCAAAAAGTTGTATTTCAAAAATGATTTTTACGAAAATCTATTTGAAATAACTTCTAAATTAAATGATTTTTCGAAATTTTGATATCAAAAAAAGTTTCAATAAAATAATCAAATACCTAAAATAACATTTTAAGAATAACTGTTCAAACAAAATTTTCATTTGATGCTTTTATTTGTAAATTTTCTCCACAACTACGATTGGGAGGAGGCTGAAATGACCCCGAACCGGAATAGGAGGTCCGGTGGACCGGATACTGGTGATGAAAATAAAATAAAGTTGGTTTCAAGTGAATTATTAGTGTAAATTAAATTATAAAAAAAAAATAGTGTAAATTAAGTAATATCAATCAACAATTAATTAATAAAACATTAAATATAAATATTGTTTTGTTTTTTGTTACAATAGAGCTAGAGAGGATCGAACCTAAGACATCCTGCATATTATCCAAACCCCTCACCATTAGGATAAACGTAGTGGCTTAAATATAAATATTGTTGTTACATTACATCCTAATAAATAACGAGTTTGTTGAAAAGATTTTTTTTTTTTACAACAAGAAAAGAGAAAAAAAGTTAGTGGACAAAATAAAAAAAAATTGGGCGGGGAGAACTTTGAGATCTTTTTTGTGTTCCATATTAGATATTACAAACTTGTAATTTGGCGAACTCAAAATTATACTTTAAAAAAAAAGATCGCATAATTATAATTATGAAATATAAAATTATACTTTTTGACAAGAAAATTTTATCTTAGAAAACTCCAAAACTGAAGATGCGATTTTTACATTTTTGATAATCAAGCCAAGATGCCATTTTAAATTTTGTCTTTACTAATTTTTGGAACATGTTGTGTGATTCATTATTTTTGTCTTTAATAATTTTTGGAACACGTGATTTGTCATTTTCGTCTTTAAATTTTGTCTACAAGTTGTTTTTGTTTTGGTAAATATTTGTCTACAAGTTGTTAATCATGTTATTTGATTATCTTATATGTTCCTAATCATGTTATATGTCAAGTATTTAAAAATGCTTGTGAGTGTTATGTGATAGCAACACAACATTTGTTTTAGAAAAATATTACCTTACTATCAACTATGACATCGAGCGATGAAATCACTTGATATCAAAACTAATCCCTAAATTAAATTAGACAGTCCAGTGTATTAGATACAAATTAAATTACCTCACTATGAGATCGAATATATGAATATTTGTTAGCTCGAAGTCTCATCATGCATGTCCTTTATAGCTTAAATATAGGAAATCCTAACTCTTTTCTTGAGATTTTTGAGGGAAAATATAGGTTTTTTTATAAGTAAATTGTTAGTATATTATAATGTTACGTTAGTTTTAAAAAAAGGGAAAAAGAAGCATTTTTAACAAGATGTGTCTAGACAAAGGAGAATAAATATCACATTTTATTAAAATTTACTAAAAATAGTAAGAGTGAAAGCCAAGGGAAAAATAAGGGTGATGTAAATATATGTTTCCTTCCATGTGAAGTGTTAGTTAACCTTTCAATTGCCTTGGTAAAAAGTTCTAGTTCATCAATCGTTCCATATGCATCATATGTATCATCAATGACCGATAATAGGTTGATTGTTTTAGTCATGATTTTTCTTGCTTGAGAATATTTGGGCTCAAAAAATGTAGTCAAAACCCAAAAGCTACATTCAATAATCCTATCTCGTGCATAAGGTAGTTTGTTGGCCAAGTCCAGCTCCTTCCACCATCTTTAAAGATAAAATAAAAAATAAAAATTAGCATACAAAGGATTAATCTTTACAATTTTTCTTTTAATATTTTCTTACTTGCAATACTTACTTGCAAATGTTTCCAAATTCCTTTTGATATAGGCTTTGAAGAAAATTGAAATCCAATTTTGCTAAAGTGAGTAGAATTTCATCATGGGATGAATCTTGCTCATAGATTGAAATGTAGCGTCGTGACTCTAGCCTTGGCAAGTTCTTGTGTAGAGCTTGCCTTAAGCTATTTTTGACTTGTGTAGCAAGAAAAGGGCTTAATTCGGTGGCAATGGACTCGAGATGAGTTGAAGTAAAACTCAATGCTTCTTCCAAAATTTCTTCTCCATGAATCATCATATGTGATGCTTCATACAAGCTTAACATCCCCTCAACATCCGTGATAAGGTTTTCATTGAAGTTTCTTTGTTTGTCCTTGAATTTGTTGAACACGTCTAGTGTGTTTATAAAAAACAACCATTAGAGTGAATATACAACTTCAAATAAATAATAGTAAAAATAACGACGAGATGAAAACATGCCATTCAAAAATATATGTGAATCTTCAAAGAAAAAACTTATTTACGAGGATATGAACAAAGTATAGACTTTTTTTTAGTGAAAATTGGTTAGGAGAACCTTCAAAAAACGTAAGAACTTTTTCTTATGTAAGCACTATTTTTTTTCTTACGTAAGAACTTTAATAAATTATTTGTTGTTGTAAGAGGAGAAGTAACCCCGCAACTGCGATCGGGAGGGGACTGAAACCACTTGATGTCAGAACTGGCTCCCGAACCAGATTAAACTAGTAGTGAAAACCAAAAAAATAGAAATAAAGAAATTTAAATAAGTTTGAGGTATGCATAGATATATACTCGGGAAAACATGAAATCCTTGTTGCCTTAACACCCTAAATAGCACAGCAAGAGAGTAAAGGTTGTCTTCAAGAGTTATTTCTCCATTTTCGACATAGCACTTGTGAATATCTTGCAAAATATCATCAATTTCATGTTCAAAGTGATAGCTCACACCCAAACGACATATTGAATCAATTAAGTTGACTTTTGCCAATGGTTTATCAGTTTTTGAAACAAGCATCTTTCTCACTTCATCTTTTAATGTATCAATTCGTGCTGCAATATTCTTATCAAGTTCCTGCATTCATATTTTGGGAATAACTTAATTAATACAAATATTTTGATTTGAGATATATATATCATTCTTCTTGCATTAATATTCTTATCAAGTTCCTGCATTCATATTTTCATTTAGTTAACAAACTTGATCTTTAGCATAAGTTCGGCTCATTTGATTCATGAACCAAGTTCAACGAATCAATTGTCAAAGTCTCGAACTTAATTTGTTCGAATTGGTTCGATTCATTGTCAGACCTAGAAGTGGAGACCACATTGTAAATACTCTTCCCTCTAAACTCAAAATCTTAACAACAAAGATATGGCTCAAATTCAACTATTCATGCCCCATATTTGATGGTTTTCGTTTCCCTTCTTTGTAATTTGTGTGGCATCTACGAAAGTTTTCCATTTTCATCCATATTTTAATGACTTCCTCACATGGACGGATCTAGTATTTGTTTTTGGTGTGACCAAAATTTATTAGCATAAAAAGATTTAAATGACAATTTTAAATTCAAGTTAAATCTTTGGTTATTTTAGAATTTCGCACATAGATTAAGAAATAATAAATATTGAAATGTTATGTTATTTTTACTCTTCATTTTTATTAAAAAAAGAAAAAAAAATTCATTTAATAGATGTTTTTGGTTTTTACAAGGAAACAAACGGTAAAATATCATGAACTGTACTTTGCTTTTATAAAAGATCTAAAATTTTGGGATAAAAATAAAAAAAATAAAAAATTAGAGATAGAACGAATGTTAAAGTTTAGTATTCTCTTCGCTATATTTAACATTAGACTCATGCTTCTCTTTTATTATCATTTTTTGACATGATATGTATTTCAATATGACTTTTTAAAATAAAAGTAATCAAAATTATGACCCAGAAATCAAATATTCACTACAAAAAAATTTGTGAATAACGACAGAATGATAGGGGCGGTTCACTAAAACCGTCGTCGCTATGTTGTTTTCATGAGTTTGCGACTGTTCATTCTAAACCGTCGTCGTCATATCTGAATATTACCGCTACCCTTTCCTTGTTCCCTCTTTTTTTTTTTTGCACTCACAAATTTGGCTTCCATTCACAAATCGTTCGATCCTTCAACAATAAATCATTCTCAGAAATCCTTCATTTCAGAATTGTTCAATCGAGTTTCAGAATCGTTCAACCCTAGTTTCATTTCAACAAAGCTTCGATTCAATTTCTCAGAAATCCTTCATTTCAGCATCATTCAACTTGAATTGTTCAATTGAGTTTCAAAATCGTTCAACCCTAGTTTCAACAAAGCTTCGATTCAGTTTCTCAGAAATCCTTCATTTCAGCATCGTTCAACTTCAGAGTTGTTCAATTGAGTTTCAGTTATCTCATTTGGAATCGTTCACGGTTCATCACTCGTTTAACCTTCAAATTCTTCGTTGGTAATTAGGTATATCAAATTTATTTATTCATTTGTTATATGTTTTGATTGAGTATGAAGAATTTGGTGTTTGAAAAATTTATTTATTGCTTTGTTGTATGTTTTGATTGAGTATGAAGACTTAGGTATTTCAAACTTTCCGACGGCCGCAATGTTGAGACAAAACTAATATGAACAGAGCTAATATGAAATGATTAATTCACACTGTAATGAGCTTTTCAATATCACGGTAAATAGGGCTTAAATTCTTTGCATCTTAGTTTCTTAAATCAGTGTTCTATCTCACTAACCTATGATATCATTTATTCATTTCTTTTATAGATTTTGGAGGAAGGTAGTGGAATAAAGAATCGTGTTGTTTGACATAGATCAAAGCTCGAACTTTACACAAAGGTTTGCATCTAAATTAAAGCTTATTTGCTTGTTTTTGAATTCTGGTTTTGTATTTGTGTTTTGATGGATAGGGGTTTTGTTCCTATTAATTAATAGTGAAAATTAATGGTTTTCCTTTGTGATTTCTCATTAGTCTCAATCACTACTTGACACCATTATTTGAGCTTAAAATTAATTTTCCGGGTCTGTACCAAATGAGATTCATAAGCTCAGGTACATTAGTTGACATTTGTTTCTTTTGGACTCTTCTGCATTTGTTTTGATCATTTTTGTGTTGTTTTGAAGTATGTTAGTTTGATGAGGATGTTAAGATGTTAGATTATTAGGACACTGAGTTGTTCATGAGCCTGCATGATCTAGAGATTTACTGCTATGAATTTTTAAATTATGCTTTTGAAACAACTGAAGACTGAATATACTTACTGCTCTAGTGTAACAGGATCTCATCTTGGGCCTGCGGTTTTACACGAACTGTTGTTCTTCAATATCTCATCTTGGGCCTGCGGTTTTACACGAACTGTTGTTCTTCAATGGTACTCTATTTAGTACAAAATAATGTCAAGTATCTTACATTAAAATAAGATTTTGTTCTTACACAAGTATCTTGAGCTCTACATGCTAATCTGCACCTTCTTACTAAATAAACATATCTTGTTATGAATTTTAAAGTTCAAATTGTTAATTTGTGGATGATTTACCTCCAGATTCTATCCTGGTGTTACTGATGCATTAAAATTTGCAAGCACAAGAGTGTACAATGTACATTGTCACCACAAAACAGGTCTGACTTCTCTCTCTGCTCCTACCATGAAGACAATAGTCCTAATCCTATGACATGCCATTATTTATACTTTTGCCAATAATTAGCATCTGATAAAATTTATGAATGTGAATTTTGTAAATGTTAATTACCATTGCCAATAATTAGGATATGACACAAATTCCTAATTGGCAACATCTGATTTATCATATCTCACACACCCTGAAATGAAACTAAATTTGCAATAGCTGGTCATACTTGGTCTATGTACTCATTGAAGGATTAGTAATAGTAATAGTGGATATGCAATCACACATGCTGCATTAAATTGTAGTACATGAACACTAACTAGGATTCTTTGTTTTGCATATGATACTTTCTTTTGAGCTTCCATTCACTTTAATTTCACTCCTTAAGTTTAGCAGCGGTAGTACAAAGATAGGACCTCGTAAGAATTCAATGACTTATGCAGAGAAAGGAGTGCTTCATTTTGGGTAAGCTGCTCTTTTTTACCTGACGCTATTGTGCTATTAATTAGTCTGGCTTGATCATGAATAAGGTTTGCTTGCTGCATTTTGGTTTTACAGTACCGAAGTTTTCTGGTTTGGCAGGTTGTGAACATGTTTGTTCTTTCTGATTAATAAATTGGTAATTAGGTATATATTTTGATTATTCAAATTAGGCATTCCAATTATTTATTCATGTGAGTGTTTTGGTAGATTTGTATGTTTTGATTGAGTATGAAGAATTAGGTATTTCAAACTTCTTATATGAACAAAGCTAATATGAACTCAAAACTTCTTAAATGTTTTGATTTTACTATGATGAAATGATCAATATGTGATGTAATCGAAGAATACTATTGCCGTTTAATTATGTAGTTTTTCCAATTTGAAAAAAGGATAGGATTATTTGAAATAGAAATTGCAAACTGCTTCCTGCTAGAAGAAATAGGATTATCTGAAATACTTAGGCTTAAAATGCGTAGGATTGGTATTTGAAATTTATAAGAGTTAGATATTTCTCTGATAAAGATGTAGCTTTAGAATGAGCCAAAACCAACATTGAATAGAAAAAAGAAACTTCATGTTAAGAACAAGCATAGACTAACACATGATTACATCAACCGACATTACTATAAGCTTTTGACGAAAATTAGTAATATGACCAAAATGCTCAAACATGTTTGACTAATTTCCTTCGGTGGCTAATCTCTAATGAGAATAACATCTTTATATGAGAATGATTGGAAAGTGAAAGTGTCGAAATGCAAAGTGAATTGTGAATGAATGTTAAGGACCTTTTTCAACAACTTAGAATAATTCTACTAGATGCAACTGTGTTTAATATTAATATTATCAATCTAGTACTTTTACTTATTCTTGTTCAGATTCACAAAAGCTTGAACTAAGAACACCTTTCTGATAGATACCCTGTTCATAATGTTAGCTACACTTATCCACACATTGTAGTAACTGATCCATGTGTTTGAGTTTCAAGATGGCTTTGTGAATAGCATGGACAATCACCTGAACGAAAAGACAGTTGGAAAGCATCTAACCAATGGTTTTGAGGAGAAATATGCATTCCTCTTGACCAAGGTTTTTGTTTCTCATAACTATTTTTGCACATGAATGTGTGTCGAGTATTGTATCTTCTTTTGGTTTGAAATATTCATATGCTTACATGTAACATCTTTGGTTTCTAATTCATTGCAATCCATTTATATAATTTGTTCTATTCTAAGTTTTCATGCTGGCATTAATTAACTACTATTTTTGTTTCGGTAATGATGAATTTGGATGTCATATCCAAGGTATTCTTATGTTTATGTTTATGGGGCTGATAATTTATATACAGTGTAAATTATATGTTCTTCAATTTGATAGTTTACATGTATCTTGAGTGCAGGCTCAACAGAGGACATTTTTTAGACTATATATTATCTTGAGTGTAAATAATTTGTTCTATTCTAACTTTTCTCTTTTTGGAGTTTTGCAGAGATGTCATTACCGACTTTTCAAAACTTCACAGCCATTACTAGTTTTGAACAACTCCACCGCGTAAGAGCGGTCAACACCAACTCTACTCAACCATTTTGTCATTGCTTAGAAATTTTTTGAATTGGAGTTTCTTAATGATTAATACGTTTTGATGATTTGATTTATGTAGTGGTTTGGGGCAAATTGACTTGTTTTATTATTGTTTATAAATAAGCACTTATTTATGCTATAAGTGCTTAATTAAGTTGTTTAAAAAAAAATAAAGTTGTTTATCCAATCAAGGCCTTAGTATCCTCTTGTTCCTTCATATCAAGTTCAATCTTAATAACAGGAAAAGCTATAAACTAAAAAAAAAAAAAAAAAAAAGGAAAGCTATAAGCTAAAAAAAAAACATAATTTTTTTTAATAAAAAAAGGAGTTGCGACGGTTTAAAACCGTCGGTAAATCAATATTTACACACTGGCGACGGTTCTAAACTGCCGCAAAAGGGTGATATAAATTACCAAACACCTTCGATTTTGCGACGGTTTAAACTAATGTTGCCACGGTTTTAAATGGACGCTACACAAAATGCGACGGTTTGTGCGGCAGTTCATTAAACCGTCGCTGTATAGTACTACCGACGCTAGGATTCACGACCTTTTATCAACTGTCGTAACATACTCTTGCGACGGGTCAAAACCGCCGCTAACCACTTGCAGAACCGTCGCAAACCGCCGCTGACCTTTTTGAATTTTAAACTGGCTAAAATAGTAACAATATTGTGTTCTTTTCTTTTTTTTTCTAGATGAACTTTTTTTTTTAAACACACCTACAAAATAATCATTCAAAAATACAAGTTTTCTTAACACTATAGATCAAAATTGACTGCACATGATAATTTTTTAGGGATTAAAAAATTAATAAAAAACAAGTAAACACTAAATTTAAAATGTTACTATTTTATAGACCAAAAATATATTTAACTCTTTTTTGTTTAGTAGTCTAGTTGTTAGAAATTTTACCTTAAAGGTGAATAAGTGCAGTGTTTGGGGTTGAAACTCCAGTTCATGAATAATATACACGTATGCGATGTTTCAATCAACTGAATTAAACTTACGGGGACAAAAACATATTTACCTATATATTATATATATTAAAAAAAACTGAAAATTTTGGTGTGGCCATGCCATTGCCACACTTGGCCTTAACATAGGTCTGTCCCTGCGTCCTCACACGTTTTTCTTAATTTTATAGCCATACTTTGCGTGTTCCCCATATTAGTAGCTACTAGGTTTAGTAGCCCTCTAGATTTATGTATTTTTCCTAATGAAGGATTTTAATGCATTTAATACTCATGGACAAAATTTCAAAAAGATCAGGCTAAATAATAAATTAGTTTATAAAATTTATGTCTTATAATTTATAAATTAAAAGATCTATTTGATAATAGTATTTTCATCATGAGTTTATATCTTATTTTACAAACTTATAGTTTATTTTTTAGAGGTTATTTCAAAAAGCACACATTGATGCCGCATGTGATTTGTTTTCTACGATACTTGATTCTTTGACTATATTTCAAATCTGTTGAGATTTGAAGGATTTTTATAAGTCTCTATGGTTTCCAAATCTGTTGAGATTTGCAGGTTTCTTTGTATCTGGTTGATCTCTACCGTGTCAGTGTTGATTATTTGGAGGCGGTCTGCGAACCAAGACTTATTTTCCCAGGTTCTCTTTCTACTGATGCCCCATCAACTTTTGATTCAAAGAGCTGTTTTTTGGATTCTGATTGGCCGATCACTTTTGATTCGAGATCGAGAGTTAGTGTCGTCTAATGACATCTCTATAGGTCGGTTGATGTCTTCTTTAATAATCTGGAAGCTGAAGAGTGTCTTTCTAAGAATGAGATTAAAAGTTGACCTCTATTAAGTAATGTCTGTTTTGATATTTTCATTTGTGTTCCGCTTATATACAGCGCATTTTTTTTGTAGCCCTTTTGCAGGTCTTAGTAATCTCTTATATTATAAGCTTGTATACACAAGCAAACCATAAACCTAATTTATTTTTCCTCCACTTTTATCTTGCAATTTTTATTAAAAAATAATAATATTTTATCTTGACTACGATTCGAACAACAACCCTTCAATGCAAGGCAATTTTTCAACCACTATGACAAGTATACCAATTGTGTTTAAAATTATGTGCAATAATTGATAAGCACCATTGATTTTCATAGGAAAAATTTCATACAACAATTAAACACCATCAAATTATATTGCACAGTTTAAACAATTAAAACTGATAATTACAAATCTAGCAAATCATCAATTCATACATTTTCTTAGTGTTTTATTTATTTTTTGAAAAAATTTACATTTTTTTATCCTAATTCAATATTTTTTACTAATTAACTAAATATGTTAACCATTTTCTTAGTTTTTTTTTACGGAAAGAAAAAAATCATTGAAATTAAAATTTACTTTTTTTTTAACTAAACATGCTAAGAAAAATATACTTTTTTTATGTTTTTCTAAACTTAAAAGTTTCTTCATGTTGAGGAGTATGATTGATCATATTACTGCAAATATATATATCAAAGTCATATTTATGCAAATAGTAGTTGACTCCAGGTATATCTCAACGTGACTATATTATTAATTACGAAAAAAATCACTGATTCACATTTGTTTTTTTTTTGCTAACAATGTATCCTAACATTTCCGGATAAAGAAGATTATTTTCTGAATGAGTTTTGGGTGTTGGCGATGGAGAAATCGAAGATGACAACGACGATGATTTAGAACTTGACATTCCATCAGATCTATTGATTCCAAATTCAGGAGATCCTCTTGATTCTATCGTTGAAAGCACATATCCCAGACTTTTACAAAACGTGAACGATATAACGTGTTTCCAAAATAGAGCTACGAGGAGTGCTAGCAACACACTCTTTAACAAACATACTCTAACACACTCTCTTCTATTGGTTAAAATTTATATGGGTCCCATAAAAGTTATATGGGTCCACATTTTTTTATGGGACCCATGTGAATTTCAACCAATAAAAGAGAGTGTGTTGGAGTGTTTGTTAAAAAGTGTGTTGCTAGCATTATTAGCTCCTAAAAATTCAATAGTCGACACAATAAATTATTATATGTTGGATTTAATTCCTGGTGAAGAAAAAACATATTTGAGTTATGATACTTCACTCGCACATAATGTAGATGGTCAAACAGTGGATGATGTTCATACTCCCGAATTTTTGAACACGATTTCTACGTCGGGACTCCCAAATCACAAGTTGAGACTTAAAGTTGAATTTCCTGTTATGCTATTAAGGAATTTGAATAAAAAATTAGGATTATGCAATGGAACAAGACTTATTATTAAAAGATTGAGAAAACATGCTCTTTAAGGAAAAATTATTTTAGGAAGTAATATTGGTGATCAGGTTTTCATACCTAGATTTTCTCTGACACCATCTGACGTAAGAATTCCTTTTAAATTTCAACAGAGACAATTTCCTTTAATGATTTCTTTCAGCTGTATGTTGTGATTTCAAGAGTTACTTCTAGAGAAGGATTAAAAATATTGATCATCGACGATGACAACGAAGATACGACTAAGACTTCGAATGTGTTCTATAAGAAAGTCTTCCACAATATACCTTCCTTTGTATGAATATTTATCCAAAATTATTGTTGAACTATCGTTTAATGTTACTCAAAAATTTTCATATACCTTATATTATTACAATTATCATATCGTAATTTATAATTATATATCTTACGGCTAATTAAACTCGTGCACCGTACGAGTGGATGTGATAGTTATTAATAATAATATATTTGCAAAAAAAAAAACACCTATACAATGCAAGACATTCCAACCGTAAAATTTGCATATCTCAACCTACCAAGAAAACAACCAGGGTATCAAGGTGCGAGAAAATGAGCCAGAAACACCAACAAGTCAAAGGCAATGGCAACTGTGAGATAAAGAAGGAGACATCCACAAAACGACAACGGGCAGTTGACTAATTAATTAACGTGACGAATTAATTTGCTCTTTTTTTTTTACTGTATAAATTATTTGCATTGACTTTTATTTTGTTTATTATGTTTAATAAATTAGCTATTTTATGTTCACAAATCCTAGTTCAACTGACAGAAATGTCGAAATTGTTAGTGTCAGATATTATGACCGAAGTTCAATCCCCGATCCCTCCGATTTGTGTGTATGAGTTTTTAATGGTTTTGCCATTTGTTCAACCAACCGAAACAAAATAGCTATTTTATTACTAACTCCAACTCAAATTATAAATCATTTTAGCAATTTCAACAAATTAAGCAATATTATTGTACACTAGCGGCCGGACAGGGTGCGTTTCACGCCTGTCTATGTCTATTATATAAATTTATGTAAAAAAAATATTTTATGTTATTATAAAAAGCAAGGATATTATGTAAAAAAATTAAGAGATTTTTGCTGCTAAAAAAAATAAAAAGCAAGAATATTATTGGTATTATGAAAAATTTACATCAAAATTTTTTGTATCCTCTTTATATATAAGTATAGATTAAAACAATATCGAAAGAAAATAAAGTATTAAATAGTAAATGTTATATATAGCATTAATATTTTATTGATATTACAAAATAATTTATGATTTAAGATAATTGACCCATCTTCAAATTGAAATTAAAATACCGCAAAAATTTTAAAGTCCACTTCAGCAATATATATAGATTCAAAAATAGGTCGGGTGGAGTGTGGTGTGCGGATGCTTCTGGTTGGCTTGCCTTTGGTATTTTTGGTTTGCTTTGTTGTTTGCTTTCTCCCTCCCTTTCCCTTTTCTCTCTTTTGTTGTATTTGAGTAGTATTTCTTATACTCTCCTTGATTTTATTTTGTTATTTTATTGTACTGAACTCGATTGTCGTTTTCTTCATTTATATATATATATATATATATATATATATATATTGCCATTAAAAAAATTCAAAAATAGGTCTTTAAACTTTTGTTTTACATTGTCACCACTAGCTATGACTTATGAATAAAATACTAATTATTCCGGATATTCCATTATAAAATACAAGAAACGATTAGGTAGCATTTGTTGCGACATAAAAAAAAAAAAAATACTAATTGCAAAGATTCCAAAAAACAATACAAGCAACAAAAGGAACTAGAGAAAAACACTAATTGCAGAGAAGCCAGAGATTCCACAATGTTTCTATATATATGTGTATAAAGAATTAATGTTCTTCACCACTAAACTAGAAAAAGAAAAACTTGTTCAATTACTTAATTACTCTCTTCATATATTATCAACATATGGATCTTCAAACAATTTACCCTTTCACCATTTTGTTCATTTTCCTCATCTCAATCATTGTAACGCTAAAACTAAAGAAGAAAAACAAAAAAATTGACTCAATTCCAAATATACCCCCAGGACCATGGAAGCTACCTATCATAGGAAACATAGCTAATCTTATTGGCTCTCCACCACATAGAAAATTAAGAGATTTAGCAAAAAAATATGGACCTTTAATGCATCTTCAACTTGGTGAACTCTTTGTTGTTGTTGTTTCCTCAGCAGAACATGCTAAGGAAATAATGAAAACACATGATGTTATATTTGCGTCGAGGCCTCATACACTAACCTCAGAGATAATCTTTTATGAATCAACAGATATAGTTTTTTCACCTTATGGCGAATATTGGAGACAACTTCGAAAGATTTGTACCGTTGAACTTTTAAGTATAAAACGCGTTCAATCTTTTCGGCCAATAAGGGAACAAGAGATGAGTAATCTCGTCAAAAATATTGCTTCCGATGAAGGAAGAGTAGTTAATCTTTCTCAACAAGTTGTATCAATGATGTTTTCAATCACTTCAAGGGCAGTATTTGGAAAAAAATACATTGAGCAAGATGAGTTCATAGCGCAAGTAAGAGAAGTTATGCAGCTATCTAGTGGTTTCTATATTGGAGACTTGTTTCCTTCGGCAAAATGGCTTCAAAACTTTAGTGGAATGAGATCTAAGCTTGAGAAGGTGCATCAAATTATTGATAGAATACTTGAGATGATTATCGATGATCATAAAGAAACAAAGTCAAGAACTAAAGATTGTTTAGTTGAAGGAGAGGAAGATTTGATTGATATTCTCTTGAAATTTGAAGAAGGTTGCAGCTGCAATCAGGAACTTTCATTAACTAAAAGAAATATCAAGGCTATACTCTTTGTAAGCATATATACTTTCTTCCAAAATCATATACATGTGAATAATTATTTTTCTGTAGGGTCTGTATGAATTGACTTATTTGAACGTATCCGCTGATATAGTTTATGATATGTTCATAATTTTTTTTCACCTTCTTCCACAAGCTCTTTAGAATAGCTAATGAAAATAGCTTAAAGCTTATATGAAAATAATTGATACTTTAACACTTATATGATAAGCATAAGCACAAATTAAATTGTATATCCAAAAAGAGCTATAACTTGATATTTTTTTTTTCCATTATTTAAGGATATCTTCACAGGTGGAAGTGACACAGCAGCAACTACAATAAACTGGACAATGGCTGAGATGATGAAGAATCCAAGAGTATTGAAGAAAGCACAAACTGAAGTGAGAATGATATTCGAAAAAACAGGAAAAATTGATGAAACATGCATTGATGAATTAAAATACTTAAAAGCAATTATCAAAGAGATTTTAAGAATTCACCCTCCAGTTCCTCTTTTAATTCCAAGGGAATGTGGACAAGCTTGTGAGATTAATGGATATCACATTCCAATCAAAAGTAAGGTAATAATCAACGCTTGGGCGATTGGAACCGATCCAAAATATTGGACTGAGCCAGAGAGGTTTTATCCTGAGAGGTTTATTGATAGTTCTGTTGATTATAAAGGAACTAATTTTGAGTACATTCCGTTTGGTGCTGGAAGGAGAATTTGTCCGGGTATAAACTATGGTATGGCAAATGTGGAATTGACTCTTGCTTTGTTATTGTTTCATTTTGATTGGAAACTTCCTAATGGAATGAAAAGTGATGATTTAGATATGACTGAGCTGTTTGGAGCATCTGTTATAAGAAAGGATGACTTGTACTTGATTCCAATCAGTTATACTTCTTTGGAGTATAGTAGTGAATAGTGAAGTTTCTTCTTCTTCTTCTTTTTCTTGTAACGACAATTATCCAATGTATGACCAATAACATGACAAGAAAGTTGAAGTTTTTAGTAATCAATCTTACTCAAGTGAAAATTATAATTTATCTACATTGCATCTCACTATAGTGAAAAACATATTTTCACTTCAGTACGTAATATATTTTGGCATTAACATGTACTCAAGGGGAGGAGTATACAATATGATAATTTACTTTTAATAAAAGAAATTGTTCCCTTTAATTAATTATTTAGGGTCATGCTAAACAGTGCCCCTGAGGCACTAGTTAAGCATACTAAAAAAGGAAACAAATGATAAAGTTAATGATGAGAGAAAATAACTTTGGGTCATGTTAACATGTGCATAAAAGGCACATGTTAAGGTTCTAAATATAGAAAATTGCATTTATTATTATAAAAAAATTTAATGTTTACGAAATTAAATGCACATATTTCAATATATTATTTCCACTTTTGCTTTCTTAACATGTGCCTTTGGTGCACATGTTAACATTTTCCTTATTTTCACATCATTAAAATATTGAATGCACAATTTACGAGATAAAACTTCTATATTTGTATCCTTAACTAGTGCCCCGGGGGCACTGTTTAGCATTTTCCAATTATTTATCATCATTAAAAAATGAAGAGATTGTTGAAATAATATGTGTTCAAAGCAATATATCGTTCATTGCTTTGATGATAGAAAACATTTAACAAATTAACAAAAGAAACAATTATCTTATACTATGTGTTCTAGTGTATTGGTTTGAGTTCAAAGCATAAAATATGCATCCACATGTTCTCATAAGTTCATCTTCTCATGAACTTATCAGAACATGTCACAAATCTAGCAATACCACTTGTTAGAATTAAAGTTGATTCATAAACCCTAGAATCAATCATGTTAATCATCAAAAAATAAAACATAATTATAAGCAGAAGCGTACCCGAGTTTGTTATAGGTAATGGATTGAAGGTTATCAGGTATGTGATCTTCTAACTGTAGAATTTATTATGGGCTCATTGAATCTCCTCTGATAGGGATGAAGAGAAAACATTTTCTGATGAACTGTCGTGTTCTATTTCTAATGGATGAAGAGAAAATATTATTTGCATTAATTTATCAGCTATATGCTATTTTTTACTAAAGAGATCCTATAGCATTCAAGGGCCTCCTTAGCATTAGATGTATAAATACAAATACAAATAAATGGTGAGACACACTCACAACCAGTGTTTTAAAAACCGGACCGGTCATCGAACCGGCGAGGGTACTGGGTCACTGGTTCATTGGTCGAACCACCGGGTCACTGGTCGAACCGCATGACAAACCGGATTAAACCGGATTAAACCGATGGAATGAACCGGTCTCTATGATAAGACTATATAGTTATTAAACCGGTTGAATCAGATAACTCGGTCTTTAAAAAAGTATAAAAATATGAAAATTTGAAAATTTCATAAAAAGAATGCCATAAATTCTATAAAACAAGGACATATACCACTAATAATAATAAATAAATTTTTATATAAAGAATGTCATATACAAATAAATTATGTTTATAGGTTTTAAAAGAATAAATAATAATTGTATATCTTACCAAAAAAAATTGTATGTCAAATATACTTGATTTATTTTTATTTGGTTAAAAAGAAAAGTAGTCTTTTTATAATATTTTGAGCTATTAATTTACCTAGTTTTGTTGACCCAAAAGCCCAAATAAAAGCTATAACCCTAAAATTGAAATTTCATTACTCCTATTACACAACCTACTTGCACAGCCGCTCTATCTTCTCTCTTCCTCCATCTGTTACGTTTTTTCTTTCTTTTTTCTCTTTTCTTTGATTCTTTTCTCCTCACTATTTAGCCAGATCTTTGTTCTTTCTTTTCTTTCTTCTTTTCTCTCTCTCTCTCTCTGTCTTTCTTTCATCTTACTGATTTTTTTTTCTTCTTTCAAACATGCCTAATATTGATTTTGTTAGCCAAGGTTAGACCTTTTCGGTGATTGATCTATGGATTTCAGTTCATGGGATGATATTGTTACTTTCTTCTTGGAATATTCAAATGGGTTAATAATTTTGAGCAAGCATTTGTTTCTTTTCTATTGTTATTAGTTTTGCCCTATCCAATGTTACTTCTTGTTATGCTTTGGATATCAAGTGAAATTTGTTTCATTTCAAAACAATTTCATCCGTTCTGCTTGTTGTTTACCGTAACAAAAAAAAAAAAAAGCGTACAAAAGAAAGAAAAAAAATAGAAAGAAAGGAAAAAAAAAACGTAAAAAAAAAAGCATAAAAAAAATTTAAAAAATCTGCCCGCAAATAAACCGGCCGGTTCAAAAAACCGCCGGTTCACTGGTTTTTCCGGTTTTCACCGGTTCATTCCGGTTTCCACCGGTTCATTAGCATGTCCGGTCCAACAATCAGACCAGACCGGTTTACCTCCGGTTTCCGGTTCAACCGGTTCGACCGGCCGGTCCGGTCCGGTTTTTAAAACACTGCTCACAACAAGTCAAACAACTTTTAGAGAAACGAATTAATTAAGATTGATGTCAGAAATTTATTTTTTTAATCTGTGTGCCGAAATTTTATGACTATTTATGAACCGAACCAAGTTAAAAACTTTGGGCAACTGTTCTCCACTAGACGAAGACTTAATTTGTGATGGGTGCACAATTGAATATGGTTGTGTGATTTTTATTAACATGATTGGATCACGTTAGATAAAATTATGTGATCGAATCTTGACTCCTAAATAACAATTGGATTGGATCACGTTTGAAGACGGAGAAAATATATACTCACTCCGTCTCAAAATATAAGTAAAAGTTGGTCAACAAAAGTATATGTATTTGTTCCAAATCTTTAACAAAATACATCAAGTTTTTTTGACCCACTTTTACTTATATTTTAGGACGGAGGGAGTATTTTAGTTTAGTGCACCGACTTCATCATTTCTTTACTTCGGAATGGAAACTTGTGATGGGTCCACAATCCATCAAGTGTATCCCACTAGTTTGTTGTATTTTTGTCAAACTTTAGTTGTTTGAATAACATAATTGACTTGAGCATTGGAATTTTTGTAAGTACATGTTAGGAAAAATAGGCGTAGAGAAAATAAAAGAATGCAAGCACAACACAAAAATATAATATGGAAATTTCAAAACCGGAAAAAAAATTACGGTCGTTGTCAAAATTGACAACCAGAGAATATCACTATGTGAAAATTGTTACAACACATAGACTTCACTC
Organism: Trifolium pratense; assembly: GCF_020283565.1. Classification (NCBI taxonomy): domain Eukaryota; kingdom Viridiplantae; phylum Streptophyta; class Magnoliopsida; order Fabales; family Fabaceae; genus Trifolium; species Trifolium pratense. The sequence continues at coordinate 44,736,650 of NC_060061.1, forward strand.
TCAAACATCTCATGACCCCAATACACCCACACTCTCCAAAGTAAATACCTAACTACATCTCACAACACTATAATAAAAGAGTAAGAGAAAAACAAAAAAGTCATATATAAGCTTAAAGTGATACCGATCAATGCAATTACAAACAAAGAACTTAGGTCCATTATATAACCTTGACCATTCTAAGTGATGTGAGACTTCTTCAATATAATTTTTTTGACCTTTTTTTTCTTCATTAGCAATGTGATACTTACATTACAATCAACCTTAATATTACATCATCACCCATCTCGAGGAGCAGCCACGGTTCTATGGCGCATCATATCAACTTCGGCTGTCGTCTTCGGGTCCATACTCCATTATATAGTCTTTCTTGTATGGCTGCTTTTCATATTAATTAAACAAACTAAATCTCTTGATCTAGAAGGATATGATCGAGATAATTAAAAATCAAGAATAACGGAGAAGGTACGTAAGAGCTGAAAAAAGAGAGGTATATATATTTGATAAAGAAAAAAATCCCAATGAAAGAAACAGAACACACTTGAATTGGCTTAGCGGTGCTATTGACTTGGACTTTATAGTGTATTTCTCTTAAGGTCTGTCAATTTCAGTGGGCTAGTTTATGCCGAAAAAAAAAAAGAAAAAAAAAAACTCTAGCTTTAAATCAAAGTGGGCAGTGAAATTAGTCCCCTCAGATTAGTCGAACTTAAGCCAGATACCGAGTTTAAATAAAAAAAAAAAAAGAAGAGAAAAACATGGATAAATTTAAATATTGCTAGTACACCAAACATGTTTTTTCAACGTAATACATTACCAATATGATATTGTTAAAAAATTATGAAATTTCTACGTTCTATATAATAGAGTTACAAACAGAGTTTCATCAGAAAACAAAGAGAGCCATAATTCTGTTTCCAATATGATGGATCTTCAAATCCTATACTTTACATCCATTTTCTCCCTTTTTATTTTTGTGTTCATAGCAAACAAAATAGTAACCAAGAAATTTAACTCAACTCCAAATTTACCACCAGGTCCATTGAAGCTACCTATCATAGGAAACATACACAACCTTATTGGTTCACTTCCCCATCATAAGCTAAGAGATTTATCAACAAAATATGGACCTTTAATGCATCTAAAACTTGGTGAAGTTTCAACAATTGTAGTTTCATCATCAGAATATGCAAAAGAAGTGTTGAAAACACATGATCTTGTATTTGCATCAAGGCCTCCAATTCTAGCTTCAAAGATAATGAGTTATGATTCCCTTGGTATGTCTTTTGCACCTTATGGTGATTATTGGAGACAACTTAGAAAAATTTGTACTTTAGAACTATTAAGTTCAAAACGTGTCCAATCTTTTCAACCAATTAGAAGTGAAGAGATAAGCAATCTAATAAAATCGATTGCTTCAAAAGAAGGATCACAAATTAATCTCACCAAAGAAGTGTTTTCAACAATATTTACAATCACTTCAAGACTAGCCTTTGGAAAAAAGTGTAAGGAAAATCAAAAATTCATTTCGGTCGTAAAGGAAGCCGTGGAGGTTGCCGGAGGTTTTGAGTTGGGAGATTTGTTCCCTTCATTTAAATGGCTTCAACATATGTCTGGATTGAAGCCTAAGCTTGAAAAGTTGCACAAACAAGCTGACAAGATAATGCAAAACATTATTGATGACCATAGGGAGGCTAATAAATCAAGGGTCAATGAAGATGAAGGTGAAAAAGTTGAGGAAGATCTTATAGATGTGCTATTGAATCAGGATTGTTTAACTGATAATAGTGTCAAGGCAGTCATCTTGGTAAGCATATTAATATATTACTTTAATTAATCTAAGTTGAACTATTTAGGGATTCTTTTTATCTTAAAAATATAATTAGAGATGAGATAATAGTGTGTTTGGAAAAAAAAAAAGGGGTTAATTTGCAATTTATAATTTTGGAAAAAATAGGGGTGAATTTGCAATTTATAAAATTTGTAGGGGTTAATTTGAAAATTTTGAAATAGATGGGAGGAAAGAATTTTTCTCTTTCTTAACAAAATAAGAGTAAAAATGACTTAACTTATCAATATTCACGAGTTCTTAATCTATTTTTCAAATTTAAGATTTAGGACCAGAGTATGTATATATCTTATATTGGGATTGCCTAAAAAAATCTCATATATTGGGATGGATGATTTTTGGATATATTAATCATTTTAACTAAGTAGATTTCTTGATCATGAAGGATATGTATGGAGGTGGAAGTGAGACATCAGCTGCTACCATAGTATGGGCTGTGGCAGAGATGATTAAAAATCCAAGAATCATGGAGAAGGTACAAGCAGAGGTAAGAGAGGCATTTGATAAAGAAAAAATAACCAAAGAAAGTGACATAGATAAGTTAAAATATTTAAAATATGTTGTAAAAGAGACATTGAGATTACACCCTCCAGGTGCATTTTTGCTTCCAAGAGAGTGCGGACAAGCATGTCAGATAAATGGATATGATATACCTTTTAAAAGCAAAGTCATCGTGAATGTTTGGGCCATTGGAAGAGATCCAAACCATTGGACTGATCCAGAAAAGTTTTATCCTGAAAGGTTCATTGAAAATATTGTAGACTATAAGGGTAATAATTATGAGTACATTCCATTTGGCTCTGGTAGAAGAATATGCCCGGGGATCACATTTGGTTTAGCCAATGTTGAATTTTCCCTTGCATTGTTGATGTATCACTTTGATTGGAAACTTCCCATTGGAGTGAAGAAAGAAGATTTAGACATGAGTGAGACTTTTGGAGTAACTATGGCTAAAAAAGAAGATTTATACCTTATTCCTTCCACTTATCATCCTTAGCCTACTCTAGCAAGCCAACAAAAAAACAAGACAAGGCGAAACAAAATTTGATGCAAGGCAACTGTCCATCACGAATAGAAGAAAGTTCCGGTAGTACAGATGATGAATATACGGATGAAGAATTCGAAGCACTGGAAATTTGGGAAATCGGTAAAATCTTAAATTTGAAGGCATAAAAAGATAACGAGTATGTTGTAAAAAGATCGTTCAATGCATGCGCAGAAGCAATAGAAAACGAAATAAGAGCGCGCTAATGCTGCATTGGTTAGAGTTAGCTAACTTTGAATTGCTGTGATTGTTGTTGCTTATTGGCTTCCTTCCATGTGTTTTTTGGAGGGCTGCTTGTAGGGTGTGTTAGGGTGTAGTGGTTGCTGCATTTGGGTTTCAGTCTCTTGGTGTTATATTTTTGTTGGTGTGTTTTTTTTCCTCTTCCTCCCCTTCTTAGAAGGCATGGAAGTTTTGTCTTTCGTGGCTTTGCCTTGTTGTTTTTTTTAACGCTTAATTGCATGTATAGTCCCTTATGTTTATTTTAAGTTTTAATTTGGTCTATCATGTTTAAAAAGTTTCAAATTGATTCTTTTAGTCAAATTTTTATTTAAATCGTCTACGTGACTAATTATGGATTTGCATATGCGGACAACTTAAGAAGGTACTATGTGAAAGTTATAGAAAAAATTAATTCAAAATTTAACAAAAAATTATAAAAAATTAACTCAAAATTTAACGAAAATGACGAACTTATATTAAAATCAATATAACATAAGGGACAAAACATGAAACTTTTTAAACATAAGAGACCAAATTAAAAACTAAAATAAACATAAGGGACTAAATATGCAATTAAGTTTTTTTAATGATAGATATATATATTATATATTAATATAACTTGTTGGCTTTGTTATGTTAAGTCTTTTTTCTTGATAAGGAAATAATTATGTTTTTATGTGTGTATGGCAAGATTTTAAATCTTTGGAAATGAAACTATTATTATAGTTTGCAATATAGTTGTCCGGTCAAGAATTTTTGTTTTGTTGCTTCTCATTGATCGGATTCTATCCATAAATAGAATTTTAGTACTATAGCAATTAAGAAAAATGCTCAATGCAGCTAAGCTATCCATAAGTAGTATTATAATACTATACAATTTTTTTTTTGTCAAGTATACTAGTGGTTGGAAAATCCAAGTTAAATGTGAATAAGTGAAGTATCTCGAGTTCGAACTCGGGCTCATGCACATAAAGTGCGATATCCATACCAACTGAGCTATGCTCCTGGAGACTACTCCCTCCGTACCACAATATATGTCACTTTGGAGGAAAAATTTGTACCACAATATATGTCGCTTTATATCACCAATGAAGCATTTAATGCTATTTTTCTTATTATACCCTTAACTATTTATTACTCTCTCTTCTTTCCATTCTTCAAATTTTTTTTTCCATACCATAAATGAAGGACAATTTTGTAAATCAACTCATAATCTCTCTTTTCCATACAACATTAATTATCTTTCTTAATATGTGTAAAAGTGTCAAAACGACATATATTATAATACGGAGGGAGTACTATACAAATATTCCTTTTTTTTTTTGAACGGCAAAGACTACACAAATACTCTAATTCCTACAATTTATATACAATAATTGATGATGACAGCTAAGCATATATTCAGCAAAAATAAGAATCTTAGTGATGACAAAATCACAACAATAATTAAAGATATCATTAAATTACAACATTAATTAAGATTACAACAATAATTAGAGATTAGATAATTAAAATCACAACAATAATTAGCAATTAAATTGATAATGGAGCAGGATATTCTTTATTGACATTCCCTCCGGAGAAAAATTAAAATGATGTTGGTGTAGTGTTGGGAATAGGCTGTACAGGGGCCTTCGGCCTGGCCTGATTTGTTTATTAAAAATGTCAGACTTAAGTCTTAAAAAGAGTCTATTTATATAAATAGACCAGACTCATGCTTCTAAAAAAACCTACAAAGCCTGATAGATGGGTCTGTTTATATTTAATAATTATTGTTTATATTTATATAATATTATTATTTATATCTTGTAAAAAATATATTATTTTTTTACAAAGAAAAAATATATTATTTAGACAAAATATTTCAGCACAATTCACAAATCATCGGGTTAACATTAGTGCTTAGTAAACAATTTGTATTATGGCATACTTAATAGATTTTGTCGTAATCATACTTATTATTTTATTAGCTTTTAATTACTGTGTTAATTATTTTATTAGCTTTTTCTTAATGTTGTAGAAATTATAAAAATTTAAACGTGAAATAGGCTTTAAGGTATGTTTGGCCTATTTAAAAAGACTATATAGAGGCTTTTATATAACACAGACTTTTAAATAGGATTAAAGGTCAGGCCAGGCCAAAAAAAATAATATTTGATAAGCCGTAAACCAGACTTAGATTTGAAGAAAAATCATAGGCCAGACTCAGGCAAGCCTGGACTGGCCTGTTCCCAACCATATGGGTGGTCAAGCATCAATTTCCTGATGTGAAACTGATGCACAAGTTCAAATAACATTAATTAAAATATTTGTTGGTTGAAGTTGTAATGTGACAAGTGTCACGACCCAATTCCAATCGTGACCGGCGCACGAACTAATACTAGTCCGGCAAGCCTAATGACCGAATTTAACAAACAATAAATATATTATTTCCAAATGACTATTTACTTTAGAACAATTTTACTGAAATTTCGACAAAGTCTCATTTGTATTTTCAATGTTTCCAAATCAGAATAAATCCTGTTTGCAGCATATACATCATTCAGTCAAAATTTTCAAAATATACATGTTTAAATTTATACATTTCAAAACAAGATATTCCTAGACTCAAAATAGCTGCAGATACTCGATCAACTCCAAATATACATATACAAAATAGTTGTTCATCAAGAAGGCCTACCAAAAGAGTCACTACTAGAAAAAAATTCATTTGGGACGGAAAATTCTGTCGCACAACAGTTGAAATTTCTGTCCCAAACTAATTTTGGGACGGAATTTGTGACAAACCAAATTTCGTCGCAATTCGCGCGTCGCAATTTGTTGGGGACGGAAATAATCAAACTGTCGCAATTTTGGGACGGAATTCGGGACAGAAATAATTATCAAACATTGGGACCTTTTTAACATTCCGTCTCAATTTACTGACAGATTTTAAAATTCCGTCCCAATCAAAGTGCCGCATAATTTTATCCAATTTCTTGTTTCACTCTAATAAAATCCTAATAAAAGTAATTACTTATATAAATTCATGTAATAATCATCAATTTTCATTCAACTTGTAAGAAATTACATATTTACTTGTCCGATACAAAACATAAATTGCTCAATCATAAACATAATATACATAATCCAAATTATAACAACATATCCAAAAGACTAAACTTCTAATAATTTTGAAGTTTTTACATTCAAAGTCATCACTATTATTATGAAGGCATGGACACACATGCTTCCATCTAAATGCAATCCATATCAATAGGCTTCGGCAAGTACTTCATTATCACCAAACTCCTAATATTGATGTAGAGACTCAAAGTATGAACATAGCCGGAGAATGTTTTCCCTGTAAACTAAAATAAAAATAGAAAACATTAATTGACTGGGGTCTATCTCAACAACTAATTTGCAACAAGTTCAAAAGAATTCTCCCACAAATTAATTAGTATGCATACTTAAAAGAAAAAATGTAACAGGAGGTTGCTATCACATATAGTATCCTATACCTCATACATTATCTATTGTTCTGAAGTTGTATGTATTTTTGCAACATATATACATAGTAAATTAGTCAAGATGCTCATAAAAAACTAAAATGCAGTGATATAAGATATATTTGTTTTCTCTTTTTTTGTGCTGCACAACTAACTAATCAACTAGTTAAGTACAAATGAAAGGAAATAAAGGCCTAATACATTTTAAAAACTTAATATTCAACATTCAACCATTCCCAATTCAGCTTTTCAACAAGTCTATATTTCTTTTGCTTACTCAAAGTAAGACAAAAACAAGGCAACTGATAATTTAGTACACACATATGCATCACTTGTACAAAAACAAGGGCCTTTTTAATACCTTGGCATAAAGAAAATACTTGATCAGTTCAATTCAAATTCCATTAGCTAAAACTTCAGTCATTGTTTCTCCTCTTACTGCATTACTATTAATCAAGAGAAAGGTTAACACATAGAAAAAAGTTTCTTCAGCTCCAAATTATGAGATACAACCAAAACACCATAACAATGATCAAGAGTCAAGACTTACCCCCCATATGATAAATAAGCTATTGAAATTCTCTACCTCTGCCCCATAAACTACGACAGTTGCAGCAGAGCATACAGCTGCATAACCTGTAAAAATGAAATTTTGGATAACACAAGACCAGTACAAGAATCACAATATATCACTCCTAACATCCTGATGAGAAGCCTAATGAAAAACACACCTACAACTCCTGATCAATATATAAACCAAACCAAAGAAAATAAGAAAAGTAACTTGAAGCACGTACTTTTCAAACAAAAAAAAAAAACTTGGAAGAACATATATATGCTGCACCCATCTTTCCAGCCAAAAGAATACATTGAGCTCAAACCACTAATCAAATCAAAATGAACAAAAATTAGAAAACAGCATTAAGGAGAAACAAAAAAATACTGGATAAATTCAATCAAAATTTTCCGAAACAAATCATTAACTAAAACTGAAGACATCTAAAGTAATCACGATACCCTAGATCCAGCGATATGTATATGAAACAACCCTGTTCATCATATACAGAAGTGATAAAACATAGAGAAATTTCCAAAAATATCATAATAATACTGAAATTGAAAATAAAAAATTGAAGAGTTGGTTGAGAACTTACATCAACAACCCTGTTTATCATCTTCTTGTAGCTTCAAACTAGAGAGACGATAGTTTCCTGTAGCTTCAAAACAGTGTTCGGCATAAATATAGGGATTGAGAGAGAGAGAGGAATTAAAAAAATTGAAGAACTAAAATCTTCCTCTTTACTCATAACAAAGATAGAGATCCAATGGAGGTCAGGGAGAAGTTTAAACGAAAAGGGGATGGAAAATTCGTACCGACGATAGTGACTGAGTTGAGAGAAGAGACGGTGACGATTGAGTTGACTGGTGTTGAGACGAGAGATGAAAGTGATGGCCGGTGACTGGCGTTAGGGTTCTCTGGTAGCGATGAGTCGATGACGAGACTGAGTGCTTCATTCTCACTAGCGTTAGGGTTCAATTGGCTTCTTTCTCTAAATTGCCTGTGTTAGAGATTTATCTTTGTTTTACCAACATTTATCAAATAAACTTTTTTTTTTTTCCAGTTATCTTAATAATTTATCTATTAAAGTAAGTAAGTCTTTTTTTTTTTTGACACAATAAAGTAAGTCTTCTAATTTACTTAAAAATAATAAAATTAATTCTTACAATTCTTTGATTTTACCAAATATAATTTATATTTTCGTTTGGTACAATTAGAATTATTTTAATTTAATAAAAGGCCTAAATCCTTACCAAAAAAATAAAACGCCTAAAATAATTATTTTGTATATACTTGCATAATTTAAATTTTTTGTGAAATTTTATAAACCATAATAAATGATATTAAATAATAATTATAATAAATAAAAATTAAATACCCCTTTTTCCCTTTAAATGATATTAAATAATAATTATAATAAAGAAATAAAAATTACATTCCCGTCACTGTGGTAATGGCGCCAATTTTCCCCCTTTAATTTCACTAAATTTTGGAATAATTATGAGACGGAAATACAAATTCAGTCCCAAATTTGCGACAGATATTTTACTTTGTCTCAATTTGGAGACGGAATATCAATTCCGTCCCAACTGACCAAAGAAATTTAAAAAGAAATGTTTCTGAGTGAAAAGCGTCGCAAATTTCGTCCCAATTTAAATATTTTGGGACGGAAAATATTTCGGTCACAAATTTCCGTCCCAGATATATTTGTAGGTTGAAGTTGTAATGTGACAAGTGTCACGACCCAATTCCAATCGTGACCGGCGCACGAACTAATACTAGTCCGGCAAGCCTAATGACCGAATTTAACAAACAATAAATATATTATTTCCAAATGACTATTTACTTTAGAACAATTTTACTGAAATTTCGACAAAGTCTCATTTGTATTTTCAATGTTTCCAAATCAGAATAAATCCTGTTTGCAGCATATACATCATTCAGTCAAAATTTTCAAAATATACATGTTTAAATTTATACATTTCAAAACAAGATATTCCTAGACTCAAAATAGCTGCAGATACTCGATCAACTCCAAATATACATATACAAAATAGTTGTTCATCAAGAAGGCCTACCAAAAGAGTGACATTGACAAATCTTTAACTCTGATAGAAGCTTTCTATTCAGTTGACTTTGAATCTGAAAAAAAATATAAGATGAAGGAGTAAGTCACAAGGACTTAGTGAGAGATAACAACCATTACCAACTAGATGGGAAACACACAAAGGCACGAGCATTTGATTTTTAGAAAGCTTGTAATAATTATTGTGTAGCAGTAACTACGTACTATAAATAATATTCGATCCAAATCATTATAGAGTTTGAAATTTGAAATAATAAAAAATATAGAAATCCAATCAAATAAAAAGAAGTCATAACGAGAGAATCGAGAGACGGCTCCATCTCGTTGATAGCCCTTTCCTCCTAAGAGTGGCCTTTCACTTAGGGGCGGCTCCATCTAACGGATAGCCCTTTTCTCCTCGATTACGAAAATACATCCTCATCTTTAATTAGAGAGTCTACAATATCGTTGATAGCCAATTCGTTACGAGAGAATCGAGAGACGGCTCCATCTCGTTGATAGCCCTTTCCTCCTAAGAGTGGCCTTTCACTTAGGGGCGGCTCCATCTAACGGATAGCCCTTTTCTACTCGATATTATATAACTAGGTGCACCTAGACCGTTATCCTCGTTATCGGTTACTTGATCGAAATCATTATTCTCAAAACATATTTATCAAAATCCACGTTTCACAAGATATTGAAATTTATCTAAAAATACCACAACAAACCTCATTTTCAATTCATTTGTTCAACAAGTCATGGATAAGTCCAAATAAAGTATAGTTAAATTTGATGACTTGGAAATTATATAACAATGACGAGAAAATGTTCAAAGGGTGTGTTCCCCAATTTTATAAATACTTTAACATAGAAAATAAGCAACATAAAATTGATAATAGTAGTTAAAATAAGTAGTAATGATCATCATCAACTCACAACTATGACGAATCAACTCCGTTCCTAGCAATGCCTTCCGGAATGACCACCGGAGCAATTTTCATCGAATCTGAACATCATACAACAATTTCAGCTCTCGTGAAAACTTATTTAATATCACACTACCAATAGATAAAAGAATTAGACAAAACCCCCAATTTGTTAGAGTTAGAGTTTAAAGTGACTCATGAAAAATCTAAGAGTTTACTACACACTAGTTCTGCTACTCATCCAAAATAGATATCATTTTTAAACTCGTGAATCATAAAATTTTACCTCAAAGAATATAAATGACCAACTTTCAAGAGATGGATATTCTTCTCCTTTCTTAGAGCAATAACCCTAACTCCAAAATCTTTACCCATGAACACTTTTAGACTAGGAGATAGCTTTGCTTATATGAGTAATTAACCATCAAGAGTGGAGAGAAGAGAAAAAGAATTATGGTGAATTGGAATAGAGACGAACAAAATGAAAGTGAGAGTGGAGAGAATTCTAGAAGATGGGAGTAGAGAGTGAAAGGCACGTGAGAGAAATAGAAAGGGGTGGGTGGGGTTTCCGTGTTTTATTTGGTTTGTCTTTTTGTCCCATGTTTTTTTTTTTTTTATTATTATTTTTTATATTTTTTTTTATTCTAGAAAAAAAAACCGAAACGGTGCGTTTCAATCTTCCCCCCTTAAGAAAATTCGTCCTCGAATTTATACTACTAATCTTGATTTTTAAATAAATGTGGATACTTGTCACACATGACTTATTTGGGTTCTCAAGTTATTACCTCGTTAAACAATCTTTGCCATAGAATCTCTGCTTAAACGATACCCTTTGATCATAAACATATATATCACTTCCTTATCTATATATATTATAGCTATCAAATGGTTCAACATAAGAAAAATCCTAGTCTAGCTGCACATTTTCATGAATAATCACATGAAAGGGTCATAAAGGTATTTCTAGAGCATAGAAATATAAAATACCGTACGGACTGTCGAGAGATCTGGTCGAAGTCCCAAGTGATAAGATAGAAGTTCGAATCTCTACCGAAACTCTAACATTCCATTGAACCTTAAACTAATTTCCCCCCTTCTGCCAAACCACAATACACCCTACATTTGTGAAACATGTAGGAATACATGCATGCTCTCCCACTGTGAACAGTAAGGGCGACATCTCTGATTAGAGTAAGACTTTTCCTACTTCGAATTGTCATTAAACACTCCTAGAAAATCTTAACCTTTTCAACAATATGTTGAATCAACTCTAGGCCCACTAGTTTAGAGTTTAGACTAGCCAACATCCAATCATACTATCAAAGACATACATTGTCTACATACAATGCCTCAAAGGCGCCACTTTAATACTAGATTCGTAACTATTTATATGAAATTTCCATCATAGAAAAACATTGGTCAACTTCCTCTAATAATAAGAACACAAGCACGAAACATATCCTCTATGTTTTTTTTTTATAGTTTTGACAAATTGACCATCGGTCCTAGGATAATGATTGTACTAAGATTCAAACGGGTTCCTATTTCTGATAGACATCTAAAACGGAGCAGACAACTGAGCACCATGTTGTCAGAGATAGTAAAGATTGACATACCATGTAAAGAAAGGATCTAGTTTAAATAAATCTTAACATAATGATCTATGGATGGTTTAAAGTTTCTACTGTTGCTTATATGTAAAATGGTCTACTGTTGGCACAATTCCACTAGCATTCTTGCTGTAACTAACTAAAATTCAACAATAGATCTTAGAATCACATCTCTTTTAGTTCAATGGTTTATTACTTTAGGCATTTGGAATCATACTTTCACATCTTACAATCATTAAAACAATATACTCAAGGTTCTCACTCTTGTGACATCTGTAAGACCACCCCCAACAAGAACTTATATAAGGTTGCAACATTACTTTCAAACAAAACACACAAGGAATTGAACATAAAATTAAAGGTACCGAACTTAAATTATGTCTTGAACAATGATGTATGGAGGTTTTGGGAGTAGCACTTCACACACTTCTAGTTTTATTTGACACCCTGCTTTAACTATAATCATTGCAGCATATCAAAATCTCCTTTCCACCAACATGCTTCCGCTGCGCAACTCTGATTTGTTTGGTAAGTAGTTTATGACCGTATTCCATAATACTCACCTAATTTACTCTCTACTGTTTCAATTTATCAACTCGTGATCTAATAACCCAAGAAACATATAGTAGGAAATATTGAGAGGTTTAAAAAATAGTCTTCAAGAGCTTATAAATAAAAAATACTTGTTTCATTCATTCCAGAAGTTAATCACCTTGAATGACTATCACAGGGCATCATTCTATTATAACTAGTATTTATGTTACATAAATAAACCACCTACTTCATATTTAATTTACATCTTAATAGTCTACCAACCAAGCCTGGACATACTCAATCCAAATGTATTCCTAAATCAAGGAATATTAAATTTCAAGTTTAATAATATCCTTATCAAGGCCTAAATTTTTACTAATAAATATGTTAATAGCCTAGAAGCTACTAACCAATGCAGAGTTAATAGGTGGTTTTCCGCATGTTTCTATTGCTTAGGAATTCACAGATAAGTAATTTTTTATTTTTTTATTTTTATTTTTGGTGACTCATAAGAAAAGGTAGAATTTTGAGACTTGAAAATAAATTTTTCAATCCTAGTAGGTCTTCAATACAATCTTGATTTGAAAACGCTCAGGTTTATGACCGTTCCTAACTCTATCAAATATCCATAAAGATGTTAGAGAATTAGTAAACTCAAAAGACATAACCAGAATTATATAATGCTCATAGTATGTGCAAAGAGTTTTTATTGAAATAAGACCCCTCTCAACCTTTAATTGGTGATGCCTAGACCGCAAATCAATCCTAGACAAAACACTTAACTTCTTGAAGTTGATCACACAACTCGTCAATTCAAAGTAAACAATATTCAATCGTTACTACCCTCCTATTCGATTCTCTACCACACAATATCACATGGGTTCATCTTTCTTCCCTATAAACAATATCACGGCTTCCCAAGGAAAAGAAGTTGGACTAATAAATATCTTATTGAGAAAATCATATAGCTTTCTCCCTTAACACTTAAAGTTATGCTAACTATTTGATGAAGAGGTATGGATGTCGTTGAGTGTTAGGAACCAAGTTTATAGATATCTTAATATTCTTATCATGAGGCAATCTAAGAAATTCTTCAGGAAAAACATTAGGAAACTCACGTTTTTTGGAACTATTTAATGTTTTTTCTTCACTCACTTGTATTTCCATAATCAAGAATAATTATCCATAATAACTCCTTTTTTTTTTAACAACTTGTTAGATCCTAAACAAGAGGTTAAATTATATGGTACAAAATCACGTTCTACTCGCAAAGGATAAAAGCGATTACCCAATATCTCAATTCTCACTCCCTTGTTATAATAGACTAAGGTGATATGATGGAAGAACGTCCAATTCATACACAACATCCTGTCATAATCTATACTAAAGCTACCAGTGTTAATTCATAACTAGATAATAATTGTGTCGTAGCTGCCAAGGACGACCCCTCCTGTTACTGCATACTCGACCACATTGAAAGTACATTTTACCCTCTTTGAAAAAAAATTCAGATTGAAATCAACCTTTAAAGTCAAAATTATTCTAAGGAAAAGTGAATTATTTATATGCACCATAATCTAATCTACGACTCTACACTGTGTAAAAAATTTTGTCTACTAGAACTATCTCTCTTGTGATAGTAATATTTGTTGTGCCTTGAAAGTTCTGCAAAACGAGTTTTGTTCTTTGAAATTGACATAACCTCAGTTTGTTTAAATCCCTCATAGTCATAATTTAAACCATGCATCTCCAACACTTTCTAAAAGAAAACGAGTCATAAACAATCAAGAGATCTCACTCCATGCCAACGTCGGTGATCCTATTTGTACAGGTAAGTGTATCAAACAAGTCATATACCAAATCCTCCAACTTAAATGATGTCAACTTCACTGCCCCTATATCTGAGCATCCTAACGCTTTTTATAATTAACCTCTTTAGATAGTCAATGAATTTAAGTGGATCCTCACGCACACTCGACGTAGAAAAGGTAAGGGTTTAGGTATCATGAATTTCTCTATATCAACATTAATCTCTCTAGATGGGGTTATCGTCTAGTACTCACCCTGGCTAACTACTTGTGACCCATCAAAATTTGTTTGTCTTAGATTATCATTATCATGCTACTTCTCAACAACAATCACAATAAGTTGTTGCAATACCTTTAGCAATATTTGTCTTCCTCTAGGCACCTCAACACTAACTACTACTACTACAACCAATCACGTCCGTCGACATGAATGCCGCATCCTCGATCATCTACTTTAAATCGACAACGAGTACGTACGAATCATTACTCTTTAACTAGGTTGGGAAGTAAACCATAAGGAAAAACTTTGCTTCTAGTGGAGATCCTAGTGTTGGGTGGCGTCCTGACCAAATGAAAGAAAATTGACCGAATATGGGACAAGACGACAAATCAGATGTAGACAAATCAAAGACCAAAAGAGATCATTGGATTGAACAACAAGTGAGACTACCATAGAATGCTAATAGCTTCTTGCAAGTAAATGGTGCCGCGGTTCACAATTTACTAACAAGAACCTATTCTCATTCTATGTCTGCAGCTATTAGGACCTATAACCAGGCTCTGATACCAACTTTGTCACGACCCAATTCCAATCGTGACCGGCGCACGAACTAATACTAGTCCGGCAAGCCTAATGACCGAATTTAACAAACAATAAATATATTATTTCCAAATGACTATTTACTTTAGAACAATTTTACTGAAATTTCGACAAAGTCTCATTTGTATTTTCAATGTTTCCAAATCAGAATAAATCCTGTTTGCAGCATATACATCATTCAGTCAAAATTTTCAAAATATACATGTTTAAATTTATACATTTCAAAACAAGATATTCCTAGACTCAAAATAGCTGCAGATACTCGATCAACTCCAAATATACATATACAAAATAGTTGTTCATCAAGAAGGCCTACCAAAAGAGTGACATTGACAAATCTTTAACTCTGATAGAAGCTTTCTATTCAGTTGACTTTGAATCTGAAAAAAAATATAAGATGAAGGAGTAAGTCACAAGGACTTAGTGAGAGATAACAACCATTACCAACTAGATGGGAAACACACAAAGGCACGAGCATTTGATTTTTAGAAAGCTTGTAATAATTATTGTGTAGCAGTAACTACGTACTATAAATAATATTCGATCCAAATCATTATAGAGTTTGAAATTTGAAATAATAAAAAATATAGAAATCCAATCAAATAAAAAGAAGTCATAACGAGAGAATCGAGAGACGGCTCCATCTCGTTGATAGCCCTTTCCTCCTAAGAGTGGCCTTTCACTTAGGGGCGGCTCCATCTAACGGATAGCCCTTTTCTCCTCGATTACGAAAATACATCCTCATCTTTAATTAGAGAGTCTACAATATCGTTGATAGCCAATTCGTTACGAGAGAATCGAGAGACGGCTCCATCTCGTTGATAGCCCTTTCCTCCTAAGAGTGGCCTTTCACTTAGGGGCGGCTCCATCTAACGGATAGCCCTTTTCTACTCGATATTATATAACTAGGTGCACCTAGACCGTTATCCTCGTTATCGGTTACTTGATCGAAATCATTATTCTCAAAACATATTTATCAAAATCCACGTTTCACAAGATATTGAAATTTATCTAAAAATACCACAACAAACCTCATTTTCAATTCATTTGTTCAACAAGTCATGGATAAGTCCAAATAAAGTATAGTTAAATTTGATGACTTGGAAATTATATAACAATGACGAGAAAATGTTCAAAGGGTGTGTTCCCCAATTTTATAAATACTTTAACATAGAAAATAAGCAACATAAAATTGATAATAGTAGTTAAAATAAGTAGTAATGATCATCATCAACTCACAACTATGACGAATCAACTCCGTTCCTAGCAATGCCTTCCGGAATGACCACCGGAGCAATTTTCATCGAATCTGAACATCATACAACAATTTCAGCTCTCGTGAAAACTTATTTAAGATCACACTACCAATAGATAAAAGAATTAGACAAAACCCCCAATTTGTTAGAGTTAGAGTTTAAAGTGACTCATGAAAAATCTAAGAGTTTACTACACACTAGTTCTGCTACTCATCCAAAATAGATATCATTTTTAAACTCGTGAATCATAAAATTTTACCTCAAAGAATATAAATGACCAACTTTCAAGAGATGGATATTCTTCTCCTTTCTTAGAGCAATAACCCTAACTCCAAAATCTTTACCCATGAACACTTTTAGACTAGGAGATAGCTTTGCTTATATGAGTAATTAACCATCAAGAGTGGAGAGAAGAGAAAAAGAATTATGGTGAATTGGAATAGAGACGAACAAAATGAAAGTGAGAGTGGAGAGAATTCTAGAAGATGGGAGTAGAGAGTGAAAGGCACGTGAGAGAAATAGAAAGGGGTGGGTGGGGTTTCCGTGTTTTATTTGGTTTGTCTTTTTGTCCCATGTTTTTTTTTTTTTTATTATTATTTTTTATATTTTTTTTTATTCTAGAAAAAAAAACCGAAACGGTGCGTTTCAACAAGAGGAAGAGATATAACATGATTTTCTAATGTTTTTCGAATATAATGACAATCCACCTCAATATCCTTTACGTCTTTGTGAAAATTTGAATACACTTAAATTGTCAGTAAGGAGGGGAGAGTGAATTGTCTTCAATGACAATTTCACCGAAGGTCGGAAGGGATTCAATGTGGATCTCAACTTTCCAAATGCATTATTTTTAATTGAATTACTATAGCAAAAAAATGGTAAGAATTACAATGGACAAAATTTACACAGAAGAGAATCTCTTGCCCAGCAAAAAGTGGTGTGTGTTAAGAAAACCTAGAGACTTCCCAACAACGACAAACAACAAAATCTAGTAAATTGATTTCCATGTATCGAGACAAACAGTCCAATTTGCATCATTATAAACCAACCAAACACTCAGACTTCCTAGCAAAAAAAAATAGGCAACCACCTTTTAAGAGTCGTCTGATTAATTAAACAGCCCAGATCATATCCTATTTTTTTTGTTTGTTGCTGCGTTGGGCCTTCTTGTGGGTTGGGCCTGTATTCTTTCATGCTACATGCATCTCTCCTGCTTACTTTATGCACTCTTGTGATGTTATTTATTTTTTTATTTATTTATTATCTAATTTATTTAATTTGTTTAATTTAAACCAAAAAAATGATAAAAATGATAAAAACCTACAAAACAAATTGTAATTAAATAATTTGGATTTAAAATGAGACCGACAGGTTTACATCTGCTAAACCCTCGAATGACCGAACGTTGGTCGTGTGCTTTGCTTATCGGTTGTTTGTCTTTCGCAAATAAAATTAAAAAATAAAATTGGATTAAAAAGAGGACCGATGGGTTTACATCCGTTAATCCCTCGCTCATCCCTCAAATAATCGAATGATAAAGCTAGATAAACTAATATTAATCTTCTTTGGTATTTTCGAAATCTCATCCTATTTGGTATGTTAAATGGTTTCGAGATATTATACACTGAAACCATTAGTATTGTTAAATGGTTATATATATATATATATACTATTTATACAATATTATTCTGGAAACCATTATGCTGGTTAAATTGTTTTAGAGAGTTAAACAGTAAAACCATTTGTATTGTAAAATGGTTTTATGTGTTTACTAAAACCGATATTGTGTTTTTAGGGTTTTAAAAATCTTGGAAACCATTATGCTGGTTAAATGGTTTCAAATAGTTATACACTGAAACCATTTGTATTTTAAAATGGTTTTACACTAAATGGTTTAATGATTTTAAATACTGATTATTACTGAAACCATAAGTATGGTTTAATGGTTTTGATAGTTTTCTATGTGAAACCAAAATAATTTTCTAATGGTTTTGTAATAAAACAAAAAACCAATGGTTTCGCTAATGATTTATGTTAATTGTAATAAATTAAACCATAATTACAATATATGTTTTAGTATGTAATTTTAAATTAAAATATGACTATATAATCATCCAACACAATTAATTGAAAATAGATTCTTATAATATGTACTTCAAAGGAACAAAAGTTATTATTTAATTGAAAATGGGGGGCACGTTAGAAATTTGGGGGATGTGCTAGAAATCTGGAGGAGGAAAAAAAATTGGGGGGCACGCTAGAAATCTGGGGAGGAAAAAAAATCTGGGGGGCTCGTAAGAAATCTAGGAGAAAAAAAAATTGGGGGGTGCGCTAAGAAAATGTGGGGCGCGCGAGTAATGGGGTAGCATATGGGGGTGCGTTGAGTAATTTTCATTGTTTATACATTGTGCATAACGATGAAGTTTATGCACCATAACTACCGATTTGGATCCTCAGCAGCGAAAGTCTCTGCTGCTGCCCCTGCTGCATCATTTATGGCCATTGGATTATTGTAGTGGCTCAGATTATAAGACAAAAACAACACAAATTTTTTTCTAGTGACACGGAATTATTTTTCTTGGTTTTTCCTTTTCACACTGCACAAACTATCATCGTTAAGAAACACGGAACCATCATTCCTGGTCATTCCTGTTGAATCATTCCTGTGCTATTTTTACCACTTTCTTCATCTAATCAATATGGTAGATAGTTTTACTTTTGTGAAACACTGCCAATAAATTTCCTACCAATCAATTACATATTTTCTCATATTTCTTATTGTTCAAGAACCTTCAATTTTATATGTGAAAGGGGTTTTCAAATTTACTGAAAACATCCATGATTGTGAAATTGTGACCCAATTATGTATAAAAAAGCTTGATTTATCTCAATGATATATAAAATAGAAAACACAGGATTTATTTTTCTTTTTCTTTTTTCCTTTTCTAATCTTGTAATAATAGTTGTGGTGGGATTACCGGTGAAGAAAGCTTTAGCGGTGAGAATTAAAATTTGGGACCAAAGAGAATTAGAACAGAGCATAATTTAATTGTGATACCATCAATTATTGGGGAGAAAACAATTGTCGAGCATACAAACAATGGGTGCCAAAGAGGATTTGGATTCGGAACAGAGCAAATTTGCTGCAAGAACACATTTAATTGTGTTAAAAAATAAAGAACACGTTGTTTTGGTGATTGGAACAGAGCACGATCATAGAGCGGAGTCATGTTGGGCTTTACTTACCTGCTTTACATATTAATATGTATTAATATGGAATAGAAAACCCTATCAATTGAATGGTCAGATCCAGCAGCAGGCACCGCAGCAGAGGTTGCCGCTGCTGAGGATCCAAATCGCCATAACTACACCCTATCCTAAGAGCATAAGGAACTCAATATCGAAATATTTTTCATAAAATTTGTGTATTTAGCTTTTTAAGTGTCATAATATTGTGTTTTTCAATGCAAAAATATTATTTGTAGGATTTCTAACATGTGTTCTTAGGACACACATTAGCAAGACTCTTTATTTATTTATTTATTTATTTATTTTTTGTCGTATATCGAATATTTCCTGCATGCTCAAGTCAGAATCATGATATTGATTATGATAAAAGAAACTTGTGTCATTTTATCTAAACACTCTTGAGTAGTTGTAAGTTTTATTTATTTATTGCAAAACAAAAAAAAAAATTAATGTTTGACCTATTCGTGCAAGACCTATTTAAATAAATTTTTAATTTTTTAATGAATAAAATGAAAGTTTCATCAAACACTTTTTTAGCGTTTGATATAGTATATATTAGAGTTGCAAACAGAGTTTTATCACAACATAATTCTACTTCTTTTTCCCAAATGGATCTTCAAATTATATACTGATAAGCGACTGCTTAGGATCGTCTTGAAAACAGGTAAAAGAGGAACTTGACCCTAACCGCGACCTGCCGGTAGAACCAAAGTTATCAAGATATAGAGGAACTTGACCCTAACCGCGACCTGCCGGTAGAACCAAAGTTATCAAATAAAGTGCGACCCTAACCGCGACCTGCCGGTAGAACCAACACTATAAAGTTCTTATCTCAAGAACAAAGGAAAAGTTCTCACAAGAAAACTCTCAAATTATATTAAACTTCAAGTTGTGCCTTAAGAAGTACATGATAGTCCTATTTATAGCATATCCTTACATAGTAGGATTTATTGTCCACTATCATTCATTCATTATAGACCTTAGAAAATTCCCACTAACTTGCTTATAAATTCCTACTAGCCACTATAATGACTTAGTGCACCACTAGGAAGCATCTAGAGAGCCTAGGGAGCAACTAAAGGTCATCTAAAAACTCTCCTAATACCAAAAACGAAAATTACAATAAAAATAAAGAAAATTGGACTTAATTGTTTTTTTATTTAGTCCAATATTATTAGATCACAATTCAGCCTAAAGATGCTTCTTATCATATGAATTGAGCTTCAAGTTGGGCTGAAGCATCTTCATCCAAATATTTTTTTATGCATTTTTTTATAAGTTTCCTTCCACATGTTTAGGGAACTCATGATCGTATCATTCTCTCCCTCTTCAAGAGGATTTGTCCTCAAATCCAAACCTGCATAAATAACTAAAGGATTAGTAAAAAAAATTCTCTCTTTTGGATATTCCCTTTCTTTTTGCAAGTTGAATTTTTTTTCTTCAATCTTCTCAAAGTTGACATCTTTTTCAACCTCCTCATTTATTTTTCTCTCATAAATTTCCTTTGCTTCACATTCATTTTTCTTTTCTTCTTTTCTCTCAATATTTTCTTTCTCCTCCACTTCTATAACATCATTATATTTTCTCTCACAATTTTCCATCTTCTCTACTTCATTTTCTTTACTTCTCTCAAAAGTAAGATTTCTATCTTCTTCACTAACTTCTCCTTGAGATAAAGACTCTAGAGTACAAGAAGTAAAAGAAGCATTATTAAAAGGAATGATGACATTTTCGGTAACCACAAAAACGCTATCAATTTCTTTTTCGATAATCTCTTCTTTTTCTTTCCCACTCTTAGGAATGGTGACATTTTCGATAGCCACAAAAATGTTCTCAATTTCTTTTTCAATAATCTCTTCTCCCTTCACTTCACTTTCAAGTTTCTCCTTGCTCTCTTGTTTTCTTTTCTCTCTACCAATCTCTTTATTTTGGAAGTTACCCCAAAATACATCAAAATTTGCAATATGTTTTTTTGTTTGTCCCTCACTTTTCATTCTTCTATCTTCTATCTTCTTTTCTCCGTCTCTTTTTTTATAATTTTTTCTATAATTCCTCTCCATGCGATCAAACTTTTCATGAAGCTTTTGAAATTCTTGAAATAATAACTTCTCCAAATGTTTGATGGAGACATGTTTTTCTTTCTCCATATTTTTTTTTTCAACTCTTTTTTTTAACAAGATAAAAAAAATGATAGATCAAACCTGATTTCAAGAGTCGAAGCTCAGATACCAACTGATAAGCGACTGCTTAGGATCGTCTTGAAAACAGGTAAAAGAGGAACTTGACCCTAACCGCGACCTGCCGGTAGAACCAAAGTTATCAAGATATAGAGGAACTTGACCCTAACCGCGACCTGCCGGTAGAACCAAAGTTATCAAATAAAGTGCGACCCTAACCGCGACCTGCCGGTAGAACCAACACTATAAAGTTCTTATCTCAAGAACAAAGGAAAAGTTCTCACAAGAAAACTCTCAAATTATATTAAACTTCAAGTTGTGCCTTAAGAAGTACATGATAGTCCTATTTATAGCATATCCTTACATAGTAGGATTTATTGTCCACTATCATTCATTCATTATAGACCTTAGAAAATTCCCACTAACTTGCTTATAAATTCCTACTAGCCACTATAATGACTTAGTGCACCACTAGGAAGCATCTAGAGAGCCTAGGGAGCAACTAAAGGTCATCTAAAAACTCTCCTAATACCAAAAACGAAAATTACAATAAAAATAAAGAAAATTGGACTTAATTGTTTTTTTATTTAGTCCAATATTATTAGATCACAATTCAGCCTAAAGATGCTTCTTATCATATGAATTGAGCTTCAAGTTGGGCTGAAGCATCTTCATCCAAATATTTTTTTATGCATTTTTTTATAAGTTTCCTTCCACATGTTTAGGGAACTCATGATCGTATCATATACTTTACATCCATTTTCTCCCTTATCACTTTTTTGTTTATTGCACACAAAAAAGTGACCAAGAAATCTGACCCAACTCCAAATTTACCACCAGGTCCATTGAAACTACCTATCATAGGAGGCATACACAACCTTATAGGTTCACTTCCCCATCATAAGCTAAGAGATTTATCAACAAAATATGGACCTTTAATGCATCTAAAGCTTGGTGAAGTTTCCACAATTGTAGTTTCATCATCAGAATATGCCAAAGAAGTGATGAAAACACATGATCTTGTTTTTTCATCAAGGCCTTCTATTCAAGCTTCGGACATAATGAATAACTCTCTTGGTATTGCTTTTGCTCCTTATGGAGATTATTGGAGACAACTTAGAAAAATTTGTACTTTAGAGCTATTAAGTTCAAAACGAGTCCAATCTTTTCAACCAATTAGAAGTGAAGAGGTAAATAATCTAATCAAATGGATTGCTTCAAAAGAAGGATCACAAATTAATTTAACCAAAGAAGTGTTTTCAACAATTTCTACAATAATTTCTAGGACAGCTTTTGGGAAGAAGTGCAAGGACAATCAGAAATTCATATCATTGGTGAAGGAAGCTAGTAAAGTTGTTGGAGGTTTTAATTTGGGAGATTTATATCCTTCTTATAAATGGCTTCAAAATATATCTGGGTTGAAGCCTAAGCTTGAAAAGTTACACAAACAAACTGATAAGATTTTGCAAAACATTGTTGATGAGCATAGGGAGGTTAATAAATCAAGGGTCAATGAAGATCATGGTGAGGAAGATCTTGTTGATGTGCTATTGAAACAGGAATATTGTTTAAATGATAATTGTGTCAAGGCTGTGATCTTGGTAAGTATATTACTCCCTCCGGTTCTTTTAGAAAAGATTTTGTATCTTTTTTATAAAACTCATTTTAAATTTTTGACTAAATTAGTTATCTCTTAACCGCAAAACTTCCAATTACTTTACCTGCTTATTTACCGTAACCAACAAGTAACTGTAATCGAAAAGGGGTTGGAACCACACTTGATGTTAAAATTGACTTTCGAATCAGATTAAGCTGTCCAATGAACTGAATACCAATAGTGAAAACAAAAAAAATTGGAAAACCAATATCGTTATTAACAAATTCAATATACAATTATTCTTAAGGATATATATGTATAATCTCTTATATTGGGCTGGATGCTTTTGAAATAAATTTAACAAACTAGATCTCTTAATTCTGAAGGATATATATGGAGCTGGAAGTGATAGTTCAGCTTCTACCATAACATGGGCAATGGCAGAGATGATTAAAAATCCAAGAATAATGGAGAGGGTACAAGCTGAGTTAAGAGAGGTATTTGATAAAGAAAGAAAACCCAATGAAAGTGACTTGGATAAATTACAATATTTAAAATATGTTGTGAAAGAGACGTTGAGATTACATCCTCCGGGTGCACTTTTGCTTCCAAGAGAATGTGGACAAACATGCGAGATAAATAGTTATGACATACCTTTTAAAAGCAAAGTTATAGTGAATGCTTGGGCTATTGGAAGAGATCCAAATCATTGGGATGACCCGGACAAATTTTATCCTGAAAGATTCATTAAAAGTAGGGTAGACTATAAAGGTAATAATTTTGAGTTCATTCCATTTGGTGCTGGAAGAAGAATGTGCCCTGGGGTCACGTTTGGTTTGGTCAACGTTGAGTATCCACTTGCATTGTTGATGTATTACTTTGATTGGAAACTTTCGAATGCAAAGAAAAATGACGATTTGGACATGAGTGAGACTTTTGGAGTAGCGGTTACTCGAAAAGATGATTTATTCCTTATTCCTATCACTTATCATCCTTAGATACCCCAAATATTAATCGGAAGTGAATAATGATCGTAATGATCATTAGTTTGATTTACGGACATTATTGTGGTGATAATGATCGTAATGCCAAAGGTATATCGTTACTATACACAACACAAAAGAACCAGTTGTGTGTTTAGTTTTTTTCTTTAATCTTGTTAAGAAAATTATGCATTTATGCGTAAGATTTACTTATATATACATACATACAATATTGATGTAAAATGTTACTCATGGTTTTATCAACAAAAAAAAAATGTTACTCGTGGTGAAAACAAAAAAAATTATTTTGAAGATGTATTTAAAAATGTACAACATATTATTTAATTAATATGATAAATCATGTGTTTTTAACTTAATAAATCATGATGTGACAACACACTACAAGAAACAATTTTTTAGCATCAACTAAAAATGGATGCTACAACTAAAAAATTGACGCTAACAACTACTATTTAGCGACAGCATCAGACGCTAAAACTATTGAAATTAAACACTAGCGTGAAGCGTCATCTTAATGTTACTTAGCGCTAGCTCTTTCATACAAATATTTTTCAGGCATATTGTCATCTTAATGTCACACTACATGCAAATATTGTTTAATGACACTAACGTTTACTAGCATATTTTTCTAGTAAAGCTTAAATTAATTAGTGTCAAGGTGTTGCTGACACTAGCTATTTTTGTGCTAGTGGCGTGGAGTAGCGTTTACTTTAGCGTCGCCCATGTGCATGCTGATTAAAGCTAGCGTGATCAATATGTAAATGCTAATTAATTTTTCTTTTGGTATAGAGTAGGGTTTAACGCATCAAGTTAGGTGAAGCTAAATTTCCACAAAATCTCAATATCACAAAAGGGTAACAGACCAATAAAGGACTACAAATTGAAGCATTCAATAAAAGAGGCAATTTAATTGGAAATAAGTATTAAGGTTCAAAGAAGAACAATACTCTCTCCGGACGAATTTTTTTTCAAACTGCACCTGTCAAATATCAAATACACCAAAACATCCTACCTGAGGAAAAATTAACCGAAATACCCTAGTGTTTTTCTGTGAGTGGGACGCGCCATCCATAGGTTGGTGACACTATGAAGGACGCGCCATTGGGAGGTCAGCGTCCTTGTGAAGGACGCGCCATCCCCAAGGCGGCGTCCTGAGTTGGTTTTTTTTTTTTTCATTTTCGTTTTTGAAGGTAAGGGGTAGGGTTTTGGAAGGGTTAGAAGGGTTTTGAGGTTAAGGGTTAGGAGGGTTTTGAGGGTTAAGGGTTAGATGGGGTTTTGAGGGTTAGGGTTTAGGGTTTTTTTTTTTTTTAAAGAAATTATTGAAAAAAATTATACAAAAATTATATTAATTAATATAAACACACTACAACAAATTTTTTTTTTTTTTTGACATTTTGTATTTTTAGGGTTTTTAAGGGTTTTAGTTTTTTTTATTTTTATTATATATATTATGTTTCTATTTTACTTGTTTATCAACAAAACAAAAATTAGAAGTAAATAGAAAACAAAACAAAAGATTTTGAGGAAAAATCGTGCAATATATTTAATATTATTTTTTTACAATACAAAAAATTGCAAATTAATTGGAATTTGGACTAATTATCACGACCACGAGCACGAGCACGACCACGACCACGACCACCACCACCACCAACGTCATCGTCACCTAAATGACTACAAATTGAAGCATTCAATAAAACAAACCAATTTAATTGGAAATAAGTATTAAGGTTCAAAGAAGAACTATACTCCATCTGGACATAAATATAAGCAAAAGTGTACTTTTCAGATTCATTGAATAATTAATGTATTTGGACTATAATATAGACTAGATGCACCTGTTATTCAATGAATCTAAAAGGTGCACTTTTGCTTATATTTATATCTGGAGGGAGTATATAAGTAACCAAAAAAGAAGAAAAATAAACAAAATATATATATATATATATATATATATATATATATATATATATATATATATATATATATATATATATATATATATGGGGTTTTCTAACTTAGACCCTAGTTAGGTCTAAGTTAGCAAGGTGCACCTTTTCAATTGGACCAAAATACCCATTCTTTTTAATTAATTAACCAAAATACCCATCAATGGACGCGGATCCAGTGTCGCGCGTGTACCGAAGGACCATGGTTACAGACCGTTGATTTCCATCAGACAGTCAAGATCTGATCTCATCAAGACTGTCTGATCAATCCGACAGCCCAGATCATCCTGATCCATCAGATTCCAGCGCGTGCGCCACACTGGATTACACCCTGGAGAGAGAAAAATTTTCTTTTTAAAAGTAGGACACGTGTCACACAATGGTTGGCTGGACGTGATTTTTGTTCATTTAATACTTTGAACTCAATTATTTCGTTGTAAATTAATTTTTTATTTTTTTTTTTTTATACCAAAATTCATAATTTTTTTTTTCTACAAATAGAGACTTGGTTCGTTTGATTTGGACACCGAAAAAAAAATGCAATTTTTCACTACCTTAATCTCATTTTTTGTCTACTAAATACGTTACTTGTGTGTTGTAATTTAACACGCACCACTCAACCAACTCACTGAAACCATTATACCAGGAAAATAGTAGATAATATTCTGGAACTTTTGGTATATTTTATGAAATTTTTGGAGACCTGAAACTATTTTTAGTTAATTAAATGAGATAAAACGGTAATTAAAAACTAGTGTTTGCTTCTGAAACCATTTTACTGGTAGAATGGTTGCACATAGTTGTATTCTGAAACCATTTTACTGGTAGAATGGTTTCAATGAGTAATTTATTAATTGTGTTTGCTTCTGAAACCATTTATCTGGTACAATGGTTTCAGAGAGTTGTAATCTGAAACCATTTTGCTGGTAGAATGGTTTCAGTAAGTTGATTATTAGTTATTTGCTTCTGAAACCATTTAGCTTGTAGAATGGTTGCACATAGTTGTATTCTGAAACCATTTTACTGGTAGAATGGTTTCAGTGAGTAATTTATTAATTGTGTTTGCTTCTGAAACCATTTATCTGGTACAATGGTTTCAGAGAGTTGTAATCTGAAACCATTTTGCTGCTAGAATGGTTTCAGTAAGTTGATGTAAGGTAGTGAAAAATGAGATTAAGGTAGTGAAAAATTGGGTTTTTTTTTCTGTGTCCAAATCAAACGAACCAAGTCTCTATTTGTAGAGAAAAAAAAATTATGAATTTTGGTATAAAAAAAAAATTAATTTACAACGATATAATTGAGTTCAAAGTATTAAATGGAAAAAAATCACGCCCAGCCGATCAGACAGCGACACGTGTCCTGCTTTTAAAAAGTAGATTCTTCTCTCTCCAGGGTGTAATCCAGTGTGGTGCACGCGCTGGAATCTGATGGATTCGGATGATCTGGACTGTCTGATTGATCAGACAGTCTTGATGAGATCAGATCTTGGCTGTCTGATGGAAATCAACGGTTTGTAACCATGGTCCTGCGGTACGCGCGCGACACTGGATCCGCGTCCATTAATGGTAATTTGGTTAATTAATTAAAAAGAATGGGTATTTTTGTCCAACTGAAAAGGTGCACCTTGCTAACTTAGACCCAACTGGGTCTAAGTTAGCAGCCTATTGAAGTCACACATAACCATAAAATTAGTACAAACTAAATAAACCGACAAACAACCAACATGTTGCATAAGTGGTTTTGAAATAGATCTTAGTTATATACATCTCGAGAAATTAATCCCTGCAGTTGTCCATATAGTTAATACATTGGTGATTGCAAGAATTCACTCTTCAATCTAGGATCATATGGTTCTATCATTCTGTACCAATACATATACATCGGTAGTGAATACACCTCTGAACAAATTTTGGAAATCGCATATGTTTTAGACAATCAGAATCTTGATAACATTCAATAAGTACTGCAATGAAAAAAGAAAGAATGTTAATAAAGAGCATATAATATAAGATTAAGATAGAAAGTTATGATGAAAAATGACTTACTATCGTTAGCATTTGTTGCAACAAGAAATACAGAAAGAAAAATGATGATTTTATAAACAAACTTAACAATTTTAATCATATTTGTTTTCCTTATTTTGCATTCATGTTCAAAAAGGAGGTCACTTGAAAACCTCAAATATTATATGCTCATGCTGTGAAAACCTCAAATAAATAATTTTTGCACATACAAAGTTGTAAAAAATCCTTTTATTAAATTATAATCATTAATGTCTCTTAAGTATATCTATTCGTTGAACTTGTCCCTTCAACACACTTAAAAAGAGGTCACTTGAAAAACATCTCAATCATAAACTTTCATTTTCTTTTTATTAACTTTTCAGTATTTTTTAAGGGCTAGTTAGTTTGGTTTGGTTTTTTGTTTTCGTTTTACAACTAGTTAGTTTGGTTTGGTTTGTTGAAAAGCTATTTGTAGGAATAATGCAATATTGAGTGATAACATATTTTTGTATAAATTGAAATTAATATACGTAGAGGTGAAAAAAAAATCATTTGATTAAGTTTTTGAGAGAAAATAAATTTGAACCAACGAAGAATAATTGGTTTTATTTGAATCGGTTTTTGCAGTTCTATATTAATTACGAAATCTGAATCAAATGAAACTGAAGAAGAATGAATTGGTTTGATTCAACCAAATTTTCATTTTTACAACATTAAGAAACTTATTTGAAATTCTTCAAAAAAAATATACCTTATTTGAAAAATTCAAAAAACAAAAACTTTTAATCAAACACTAGATTCTTTATACTATATAAACTTGTAAATAAGCTAAAATCATATATACTTTAAAAAAAATACATAAACAACTTATTTTTAAACCCGACATTTTTTACGGTCTGACTTGAAGTTTTTGCCTAACTCGCTTAAAAATGGGGGGAGACAGGCTTACCTGCGGGTTGTTTTAAAAACATTTTTCTTTTTCTTTTTTCATGGACTTGATATGAAAATGGAGAAAAAAATTAAACTTCACGGGCGAGTGTAATACAAAAAACATCCCTCAAATATTTATCTGTAAGGCACAAGCTCCAGACAGCTTCTTTTCTACTCAAAAGAATTACCACAATACAAACCATGTCGGTACGTGATGCTAACATGTCTAAATTTATGGGGAAGCTACACAAGTCATAAGCCCTAATTATCATTATTTTATCCTAACATTGATGTTGAAATGGTGTGTGAACGTGTTTAATATTCAATACTCATGCTTTCACCACTATCTATAAACACTTTAATTAATGTTTCTTCTTGTTAATTAAAGTTGGGATATTACAATCTACCCCCTTTAAAAAGAATTTCGTCCTCGAAATTCGGGAATCCACTTGCCAAACTAGGGTAAATTGTTCTCATTCTCATTTGAGCTCTTGAACTTTTTCTCATATTCTAGTACAGATTGCGTCTTACGAGGTCCAATATTTCTCAATTACTCTATTAATTTGCATTAAGTATTTAACTTTACTTAGTACCAAACGTCT
Organism: Trifolium pratense; assembly: GCF_020283565.1. Classification (NCBI taxonomy): domain Eukaryota; kingdom Viridiplantae; phylum Streptophyta; class Magnoliopsida; order Fabales; family Fabaceae; genus Trifolium; species Trifolium pratense. Next base: position 44,766,340 of record NC_060061.1, read on the forward strand.
ATACACTCGAACTCGCAACTAATATGTCAGCTTTTTCATTCAACTCTTATTTGTAAGATTCTCCCAGCTAATTCCGGATAAGATCCAAATCCATCTTAGTTCAAGAGCATTGTTGATATATAGTAAGAAATCATGTAGCATGATCCTAAGTGCAATAAGAGACATCTCAACAATGGTCAGTGAGACGTGGTAACGAGACAACGAAGGAAGAAAATGTTGTAATTGGGAGGTGCATCAGGAATTTTTTCAGTAGAATTACCCTTATCCCAGGACTTGTCATGTATTCGAACTAACTCAATCACTAATCGAAGTATACTGATGAAGGAGGAACGTGATGTGGCAAATGTGAAGCGAAGAGAATTTGGAAGTGCGAGTAATGATTTAGATTGTTGTGGCGTAGACCCGTAAGATTCAAGAGAAAGAGTAAGGTATGCGGTAATGCGACTAACGTCGCGTGGTGACATAGATTCAAAAATTGAAGTGTCACAATATAAAAGGAGTAATGAGGTGTATAACGGAATGACTAGCAGTGTATATAACGTAATGAGAACGTGTAGCGCATGAACAAACAATATTAACTGAAGGACAAGATCTAGGAAGAGATGTATAGTTGATTTGGCAGTGACTGGAAAGGAGAATGCAAAGCAAGGGAAGGTATAATCGAACAATCATACTAGAATCAACCTAGCTAGATGGCATGGCACCACATGTTGAGAATTTGATCAACCACTTGTTGTGAAAACCAACAAGAAACAATGAAACAAATAACTCTTTAATCCATTATTCAATGTTTTAAGAACCGGACCGGAGGTCAAACCGTTGTGACAACTGGTTCAAGGGTCAACCGGTCGGATCGGTTCAATCGTTATTGAACCGTTTATATTGAACCGTTCATATAATTTTTCTATAATAATAAAATATAATAGAATTTTTTTTAAGGTATAGAATTAGAATTTTTATGATAGTTTTTTATTATCATGTTACTAAATTTGGTTGAGCCCAAGTCCACTTATAATGTTATGTGTTATATAACCCTAATATTAAAAGTTCCTCTCTCATATTACACACACAGCCGCCACCCTCATCTTCTTGCTTTCTTTCCCATATTTTTTTTTTTGATAATTTTTCTCTATTATGTTCTTCATATTTCTCTCTTCTTCTCAATTTAATGCTAGTTTGATTTTTCATTCAACACAAAACATAACTTAAAAAAAACATGATTAATTTTGTACAAATACTACTACTTTTATTTAATATTTATCGACGAAAAGTGAACAAATACCATGAAGCATGGAAAATACAAAATGCAAGGAAGGAAGTAATAGTATTGATTTAACCACATCACACGCACGTCAGATGGTATACAGCAAAGCATCAACAGCGTCCAGGTGCATCCCCTAAACTAAACTAAACCCGATTGATTCTTCTCATTAATTAATTAGGGATTAGGGTTTGGGTTTTCTTCTTCTTCTTCTTCCTCAAATCACTTCATTCTCTTTCTTTTTCCTCATCCAATCCATATTAAATCACCACCGCAAAACCTCTTCTCACTTCCTCTGTTGTTATTCTTCTTCAAAGGCATAATCAATCCATCAACACAAAACTGAAAAACTATATTAAATCACCACCACAAAACCTCTTCTCACTTCCTCTATTGTTATTCTTCTTCAAAGGCATAATCAATCAATCAACACAAAACTGAAAAACTGAAGAAACAAAATTGAATTTTCTGTTTTTTTTTTTCCCAACTGGATTCCGAACCGGCCGGTTTTCCAGAACCGTCCCCGGTTCAATGGTTTCAACGGTTCAGGGCGGTTCAACCCGGTTCAAAGCGGTTTTTATCCGGTTTTACTGACTTCCGGTTCTTGGCCTCCATCCGGACCGCTGATGTCCCCGGTTCACGGTTGAACCGGTCGAACCGGCCGGTCCGGTCCGGTTCTTAAAACATTGCCATTATTAATGCGTCTTGACAATAAACTCAAAATAGTTACAAGAAAATAGCTTCATGGTCCAGGTAGAGAAAACTCGATTTTTTACTATTTCCTCTTCCCAAAGAATTATAAAAGTGAGACCAAGAAATGTATCCCCTGGGATCACTAAGACCGTCCACAATGGTCTACACACTCAACACCACCTTTTTCACTCCACATTATCTTCTCTTTCTTCCACCTACTCATTCAACTTTTATCCTCTTCAATAATTTTTCCATTTAACACTCTACCCCACCACTTTTTATTTCATATTCTTATTTAAATTTTTATTTTTATTTTTATGATTACATAAAATTACAATTATCGATTAAAATTAAATTAAAATAATTAACACTTAACAATTTATTTTTTAGTTTTTTGTAATAAAATCAAAATTTATTTAAATAATTTATACGATACAAATCATCTTAACTTAATTTAAAATACAACACACAAATAACGTAATTAGTGCGATACAAATAATTTAAAATGCAATGCAACACACAAGCAACATAATTAGTACGATACAAATAATTTAAAATGCAATGCAACACACAAGCAACGTAATAATTAGTATGATACAAATTAGAAGAATTAGAAGAATTTTGGCTATTGAAATGGTTATTGGGATCTATTTCACCAAAAAAAGACTAATACTTCAAGATTAATACTAATAGATAGATAATAATAAGATTAATATAGTGAAAAAATAAAAAAAAATTCTGTGTCCAAATCAAATGAACCAAGTCTCTATTTATAGACAAATAAAAATCATGAATTTTTTTGCGTTACCCCCCTGCAAAAAAAAAATTTGTGATTACCCTCCTGTAAAATGAAGATTCCATCATTTACCCCCCTCAGTCGACAACATGGATGTTGACTGGACAAAATTGATGACGTGGGATGCATGTGTGGCTTTTCATTCATTTTTTATTAAAGTTTTTGTGCCACGTAGATAAATAACTTAATATAATTATTAATTTTTCAAAAAGAAAAAGAAATTAAAAAAAATTGTTAATAGAATTTATTTATAAACATTCTTGTTCTTCTTCTTCTCGGTGTAATCACAAATCAAATCCCACACAATCAACAAAATCTTCTAACCCAAATTTCTCTCAAATTTCACATCTTATTAACAACCCTAAATTATTTCTCTTCTATAACCACAACTATACGATACAAAACTAAGCCAAAGTAACAAAAAATTTAAACTTTCCAAAACTCTTCAATTCTTGGATAAAGGTTTGAGTTATTAATTTAAGTTTAATGAATATTTTCCAGATCTACAGTTTGATGAACTTTTTTGTGTTAACAAGAAATATTTTCTGGAACTTTAGGTTTAATGAATATTTTCCAGATCTGAAAACAAAAATCAAAGGTGACGATGAAAGTTTCTGTGGGTTTCGGCGAGCGTGGCGATGAAGGCTTATGTTAGTTTCATTCAAGATGACAGGTTTAGATGATTTGGGTTTGAGTGATGAAGATTTGGGTTTGAAGATGATGTATAAGTAAGTGATGAAGATTTAGGTGTTGAGTATATTGGTGTGTTGATTGATTTTCTTTTCCTAGAGAGGGGATAACTTTTGTTGTTTGTGATTTTTTTGGAGAGAAGGATGAAATTATAGCAATATTGAAGAAGATGAACCTTCAACCCCAATTACTATCGTTTTTTTCTTTTTTTTTTTTAGTTTTTTTTGAAATTAAAAAAATAATAATTATACATTAATTAATGAATTGACAATAAAAAAATAAATATAAAATAAATTAATTCCACTTGTACGTGTCACGTCATCAATTTTGTCCAGTCAGCATCCATGTTATCGACTGAGGGGGGTAAATTATGGAATCTTCATTTTACAGGGGGTAATCACAAAAAAAAAAATTGCAGGGGGGTAACGCAAAACTGGCCTATTTTGCAGGGGGTAAAACTCTATTTACCCAAAAAAAAAAATTAATTTGCAACGAAATAATTGAGTTCAAAGTATTAAATGGATAAAAATTCAGCCAGCCACGTGGCTGGATCTTATCAACTTTACAATCTCTCTCCGCGTGTGACACCAGCCGCTCCCCCCCCCCCCCCCGCGTGGTGTACACGCGCCAGCTGCAAGCCAAAGAAAGCCTGCCGCGTGTCCCCCTGCGTGTCCTGCTGTTCAGTTTCAAATGTGTTGAAGATTTTCATCTTCTCTCACATCCATCTCATCTTCAACACTTAATTAAACATACATTGGAGCATGTTTGGTAGTTGAACCCCACTTTCAACACTACCATTGCTCATGGTCTAAGAGCAATCTATAATTTATCTCATTTTCTCTCTTAACCCTTCAGCGATAATCACTATCCAAAGTATTTAGAGTGTATTTCCCAATGCCCCACATTTTCAGCACGGACCACTGTGTTTATTGTGTTCTTAAACACATCACCTTTTTTCCAAACGTCTCACACATTTTTTTTTAAGCAAAAGAAAGGGGGCAGAGAAAACACCTACTGCAACACCCTCAACATAGATTAATAGAAATAAAAAGTACAAAAAGAGGGGGACTTAACCAAAACCCTCAAAGGAAAAAGAAAAGATAATAACAGAAAAACTAGAAAAACACATAAGGAACAACTTACACCTAGATGACTAACGGTTGGAATCAGCTAGACGTCTCGCACTTTGTTGATTACACGAAATTATGATTTTAAGGCACATTTCACCATCATCCTCACGATAATATAATTTACTCTTTTCGGTTTCAAATATAAGCAAAAAATATTTTTTTAAATATATCGTAGATCAAATTCATTAACTATTAGATGAATAAAAAAGTTGTTTTTTTCCATAAAAAAAAAAGTTATTTTTTATTTATATTTAAAACTTGAGAGTATTAATCTCTAATATTTTTTAATGATAACATAATCATCATATTAGTTTTTCGAATAAATATTTGGACTTAAAGGATCTTTTGGATAAAGAAGACAAGAGATTAAAAACATAAAAGGTCACAGAAATTAACGAGGGATGTCATGGAACTAAATTAGCCATTTGGCACCCGCCACCAATATTTTGAACTTCGGATTCCTTGTATGCAATTCTTCGAAATCCATTGTGGAAAAAGACATAGTACTCCGTATTTAGTTTATTTTTCTGATCGATACCTATCAAGTGTGACAGCGTTGATATCCGACATTAACCTACAACTCAAAAAGTGGTCCAATTCTTATTTATTTTCCTTGCTTCGACACATCTTAACACTCTTTATATGCGACACGTTTACAAGGGAGAAAGACATATTAAAATTGGTCCCTGATAAAACTGTCGTAACTGGTGATCCCTAACATGTTTACCGGAGGTTGGAATGTCTCTTCAGTACGGTGATCGTGATGAGGGAGTGTACCGCAAGAAACTTTGACCCTCAAGTTAGTAGTTTCGTAGAATGAGAAGTTTAAGAGAGTAAAAATACAATATCTTACCCTACTACATGAGAAGGGTGTATACTACCAACATGGAGCCAAAACTATTAATTTCAGGGTGTATCTCGAAGTTTCAACGTTAGTGAATGTCAGAATAATAATTGAAAAGTCATGATTGACTGTAATCTGTAAATGTCAATCATTTTAATGTCGAATGTTACAGAAGTGTCAACTACTACCGCCGTTGAGAAGAGATATGTGGTCTTGGACTCTTGGGTTAACATGTTATTGGACCGAATCTGAACTCGACAACTAAGTGAGCCATGCTCGACGTCGAGTTACACTTATGGCCAGTCCAAAACAGAAATAATGATTATCAATGAAAGGGTTAACGACATCTCGATACAATAATGATCAATGAAAGGGTGAAAGACATGTTTGTGTCATAGTACTACTCTGGGCCTGCACTCCTCTTCGTGTCTATGATGCATAAGATTACATGGTGAATATTAAACCTTATGAATGATTTTCTACACCACATCCACTTGTATGATATTTTCTCTTTAGGCCCCCCATGGTTCTTTTTCACCCTCTGGATTTTACTTTTTTGCCTTTCAATAAAAACTTCGGTTTCTACGAATTGAATTTTTTTTGCCTTGAAAAAAAAATTCGGTTTCTGTTAACCGAAATTTTCCCGAATTTGAACTAGAAAAAAATTCGGTTTCTGCGAACCGAAGTTTTAATCAAGGGCAAAATTGAAATATTTGAGGGTATAAAAGATACACCGGGGGCCCAAAGGGAAAACATCCACTTGTATTTGTCATTGATGACTGGATTGGTCATATTATCAACTGCATTCTTTGAAGTATGGACATGTTGGGTTATGAAGGGAGTTGGATTAGATGTTTTCTCTTTAGACCCCTCATGTATCTTTTATACCCAAAATATTTCAATTTTGTTCTTGATAAAAACTTCGGTTCGCAGAAATCGAAATTTTTTTTAGTTCAAATTCAGGAAAAATTTGGTTAACAGAAACCGAATTTTTTTATTGAAGGAAACATAGTTGGATTATGGGGGATTATTCACATTGGACAAACCCCAACAATTTCTCTATCAAGTGTGAATCAATCAATTTATTAGGCCCCGGAAACTTTTTATCCACATACTTTTTTTTTTTTACTATATCCACATATACTTTTTATAGTCTTAAATTATGATAAAAACATTTAATTAGTCTGTAATTAAGCACGGAAAAATAACGTTACCATATAGCGTAAATAATTTTGAGGTTCAAAAGTGACATAAATCTTGCACTATATACAAATTTAATTTTGCACTATACAAAAATTTGTTTGCACGGTTGAATCATTAAATCCCGTCATTGAATCATATGAGATATAATGTGACGTATGAAAGAAAACAAACTTGTGCATGATGTAAAATTATTTTACTTCTGCACATTAAACTAAACCTTTATTTAAGTCTTTTTCTTGATATAAAAACCTTTGTGTGCCTTCCAATATTATTTGTGCCAAGATATATTCAAATAGGTTCATAATTAATTTGACATCTAAGATAGCTATTCTTCTTCAGAAATCATGGAGTTTGAGCCCAAAAATATTTCATCATCTATGTTCATCATACCCTTCTTTCTATTCACAGTCTTCATCCTAATTTGGATATCAAAAAAATCAAAGCCTTCAAACTCCAAGTTACCACCAGGTCCACCAAAACTACCTCTTATAGGAAACTTACACCAACTTGGTTCATTGCTTCATCGTAGCCTAACAAAATTATCACAAAAATATGGTCCATTAATGCATATAAAACTAGGTGAAATTTCAATCATAGTTGTTTCTTCCCCTGAAATTGCCAAAGAAATAATGAAAACACATGACACAAAATTTTCAAATAGGCCACATATTCTAGCTGCTGATATTATAACCTATGGTTTAAAAGGCATGACATTTTCACCTTATGGTAGTTATTGGAGACAAATGAGAAAAATTTGCACTTTTGAACTATTAACACCAAAACGTGTTGAATCATTTAAATCAATTAGGGAACATGAGGTGTCAAATATTGTTAAGGAGATAGGTTTGAGTGAAGGGTCATCTATTAATCTTACTAAGATGATTAATTTATTTGCTTATGGCTTAACATCAAGAATTGCCTTAGGTGGAAAATCTGAAGATCAAGAAGCATTTATGGTTGCTATGAAGGATGTTTCAAGATTAGTTGGTGGTTTTTCTGTAGCTGATTTGTTTCCTTCTTTTAAAGTGCTTCATTATTTGACAGGTATAAGATTTAAAGCTGAGAAGATGCATAAAGAAATTGATAGGATTCTTGAGAAAATTCTTAGATATCATCAATTGGATACAAGTTTAGAAAAAGAAGGTGAAGACTTTGTTGATGTATTGTTGAGGCTTCAGAAGCAGAACAACCTTGAGCATCCTCTGTCTGATAGGATTATCAAAGCAAACATGTTGGTTAGTATTTTTTCCATTTTAAAAAAGAAATAAGTTTGGAAAAGAGAAAAATTATTGTTAACCATTTTACGACCGTTCCAAATAAGTTTGAACTTCACTTATAAAGTCAAACTCTTATCGTTGAACTGATACCCACTACGAGAAAACACCAATTTCGGGGGCCAAAAGCCCCCAAGAACAACCAAATTATAGTTCTCAAGAAGTAAAAACTTGTTGGCAGCCAATTGACAGCAAAAATCTGTCAACAAATAGCTTCTCGCTATATTTCTTGGCTGCTAAAGTCGCCAACAAATGAGGAAAATAATTTTTTTGAAGAAGAAATAAGAAAGAGAATTGACTACAACTTCTTGGCGGCTAAAGCCACCAATAACTTGCTGACACAATTTTGCACTTCCTAGCAAAAAAATCCGCCAACATATGGCATAAAAGTTCCTGGCGGACGAAGCCGCCAACAAATGTGGCGGGCTTGAAAAAAAAATTCCATCAAAGTGAAATCTTCTTCTCTAAACCACACAAGATGAAGATACAAATTTGTTGCAAATTCCAAAACCAAATTCTTCTATAAGCTTTAGTTTGAGTAAAAAATATTGAATTTGAATTTGCATTCTAGAATGCGAACTCTTTTTTTCATGATATTTTTCATCTAGGGGCCAACTGTTGAGTTTGACTAAAAAATATTTTCACTCGCTACTTAGAGTGCGAACAGTGCTCGCATCTAGAAAGTAATGGGGTTAGTTTGATAATTTCAGGGGGCGTGTGAAGTTTTTTGGGGGTGTGAAAAGTAAATCTCTAACAAGTTTTGTTAGGAAATTGAGTTTTTTTGTAGTGACCTTATAGACAAATATTTTGTCATACATTATGGTAACTACATAACTTTGAAAAAATAGTTCGAAGAAGACATTATCAATGATCAATATTATATTGTTGGCAATTTCTTTCATGTGAACTTCTCTTTCAGGATATCTTTAGTGCTGGAAGTGGAACGGTAGCCAAAACCTTAGAGTGGGCAATGTCAGAACTTATCAGAAACCCAAGACTTATGGAAAAAACACAAATTGAAGTAAGAAATGTGTTTGATGCAAAAGGGCATGTCGATGAAACAAACCTTCATGAACTAAAATACTTAAAAGCAGTGATAAAAGAAACTTTGCGTTTACATGGTCCGGTTACATTGTTACTACCACGAGAATGCAGCGAAAATTGTGAAATTAATGGATATGAGATACCGGCTAAGACTAAGGTAATAGTAAACTCGTATGCGGTTGGAATGGATCCAAACTACTGGGATGAACCTGAGAAGTTTTATCCAGAAAGATTCATTGATAGCATAATTGATTACAAAGGTTTGGACTTTCAATTTATTCCGTTTGGTGCTGGAAGAAGAATGTGTCCGGGTACTACATTTGGCACTATTAATGTTGAAATCTTATTAGCAAATTTGCTTTTCCATTTTGATTGGAAAATGATTAATGGTGTGAAAGCTGAAGAACTTGACATGAGTGAGGTATTTGGTTTGTCTGTTAGAAGGAAACATGATTTGTATCTGATTCCTATTATGTATCATTCAACTGTTGAGTGATAACTAATTACTAAACTATCATTAAATAAAAGTTTGATAAGAAATCAAAATTTACAATTTTTTTTTTACTAACAAACAACAATTCATTCATTCAAATCAGTAGATTATATCGATCGAAATCATTACATATTCAAGTTCACTAAAAACTAAAAAGGATGAATTTGCGAACAAAATCTTCATGACTGGCACCACCACCTAAATTTATTATTTTTTTAAAAAAAACATATTTGGGCTTACCAATTGGGCTTACTCTTTAGGTTGATTTTTTTTTACACCTTTGGGTTGATTTTAAAAACTGAAAATTGAGAGAAAATTGCTATTTAGGCCCCCTATATTACTCTCAGGCCCCCCGTCTTGACGATTTTCCATTGAAACCAATTTGGGAATTATGATACTAATTTGTATGTGTATGTATTGTAACCGAAATCACACACTACAACATTTTCGTCCTATGGCAACACCAAACAATGTAATGTGCAAAAACCGTTCTCTTTTCCTACTTTAGTGAGCTACTTTAGAGAACACTAGAAAACCGTTGCTGTTGATTATAACATTTTTTTAAAAAATAGAAATTTATGGTGAGACCCATTTCATTCATGCACATAGCTAAAAAAAAATTAGACCGGTTATTTGTTGGGTAACACCTCACAAAAAGTCAATACAAATTAGAATAAGTTATAATACAATAATTCCAAAACATAAAAAGAAAACAATCCTACACTTCCTAATGGTGTAGTCTGTGCATTTATTTGGGTCCCATAAGACTCAAAGGATTAGTCTGTGCTGTTAGTTCAGAATTAATCTCACCCATTGAATTTTTAATTGTCATGTGTCATTCATCCATAAAGATACTAGAGTAAAATGGAGAATAAGAAAATGGAACGGATCTAAACTCCACCATTATTAATAACACAGACACGGAGGTGATGTGTTGAGTCAAATCAAATCTGAAGCGAATAACACGAAACTATATTGGATTCAGAGTTCAGACAAAGTGTTTGTTCCATCCTTCCTTCCGCGTATCAAACGGGCAATTTTCACAAGTCAGTCAATTATTTCATACCAAATGACTCCTTCATAAAATAGCCTATAGCCATTGACCAATGACATACATAGTAGAAATTAACAAGTTTCTTCTTCTTCTTCTTTTATTGATTTTTTCGTCCAAATAATATACAATATTCAGGTTGGTTTGGTTTGTTGGTTTTATATATTATATATACATCAATCAATATTGAAATCATATAATTGCTTACAATTTTTCAGTTTCCCTGACAGCAACATAAACAAAAGTAGAACATACACTGAAATAGTTACCTTAATGTCTTCGGATTCTGTTCTTCCTCTACCTGAAAATCCTGTCATTGTGAGTGTCTTCTTCTTCTTGTTGTTTTTTACTATACTACTGTGTTTGTGTTTTTTTTCATTGGAATTGAATGAATGAATGAAATTGTTTGGTTGGTTGGTTTTACTTACAGGTTGGATTTGGTGGGGTTGGCGTTGATCTTTTAGCAACAGTTGAATCGTTTCCAAAACCAGACACCAAGAACAGAACCACTCAATTCAAGGTTCTTTCTACTTTACTTTTTCTTGTGTTTTTATTAATTTTTTTATTATTACAATCAAGTCCCTTATAAAAATTAATGAACTCAGTCCAAAAATTTGTCAATTTTTAAAAATTACTCTTATAAGTGTTTGACTTATAATAATAATTTGCACTCCTTCCGCCAAGTCTCAAAGAGAGACTATCACGTTTATTGGAATCGTTAATATTGAAATCATTGATATATTAAACCGAGTTTTCCTTTATCTAATGATGACATGCTTTAGGATTTGAGGTTTTCAATTGAGCCAATCAAAATGATATAAACGAGTCCATCAAAATTAATCGTTTATGTTTTTTTATTGACTATAATTAATTTTGATGGGTCTCACCGACATATAAATAATTTTCAATTTTTATCAAATTTTTTATGAATTTCAATATAACTGTAAATTTTGTAAAATTTGTATTCGTTATAGTATAATTGCTAACTTTGAAACCAGGCAACACTTCAAGTGATGCATAGCCTCTATCCAGACGTTAATTAAATTAAAAGAGAACTTCTCATCTCATCATTTTGCAACTGTACAATTTGCGAATAGCTAAGGTAACAAATTAATACTCCCTCCGATCTTATATATAAGAAACATGTCACTTTTTAGATTCATTATGAAATTTGATGTATTTAGACAATAATATAGTTTAAATACTTAAATTCTACAATGAATCTAAAAACTAAAATATTTCTTATATATAGGATTAGAGAGAATAATTGAAATCTTCATGAGAGTCATTCATTACTTTTGTGGGTCCATGGATGTTTTGAGAGGCTAACTCTTTATATCTTTAACAAATCCCTCCCTGCCTCAAAAAAAAAACCATTTTTTAATTTGACACAAAAACCCCACTTCAACTACTTCATCCGTCCCAAAATAAATGAATCGATTGACCACCGTCATGTTTGTCAATACACAACTTTAATCATTAATATATTAAATTAGGAGAATGTTATGTGCACATATGACATATGTTAAGGAATCAAAAATAAAAATTATGTTTTAGAATTTGTGCATTTTAACTTTTCAAGCCTTAAATTTTTTGTATTATTAAATGTTAAATTTCTATATTAAGATACCTTAACATGTGCCCTCTATGCACATATTAACAAAACCCATTAAATTATCTATTTATTAAAAATAACATAGTTGACCACCTTCACGTTTGTCAATACACAACTTCGACTACTCCCTCCGTCCCAAAATAAATGACCTAGTTGACCACCTTCACGTTTGTCAATACACAACTTTAATCATTAATATATTAAATTATCTATTTATTAAAAATTATAAAAATTACTGCTCCGGGCCTTAATTATAAGCAAATATCACTTTTTAGATACATTGGTTATTCAATTTATTTAAAAAGTGATATTTGCTTATAATTAAGGCCGGAGGGAGTATATATTTTGAAAATATTCTTTGAGACAAATCAAACATCTCATATGCTAATATTTGCATATACATATTAGTAGAAAAATAAAGTCAAAAAGATAATATAAATAGTAGCCAAAGTAAAAAATATGTCATTTATTTTAGGATGAAGGGAGTATTTCTTTAAGAAAATACTTATGTTAAGCATTCCTAAAAATATTTACTATTTAATTTTTTTTAAACCAAAGGTATTCTCCGTGCGCAACTGCAGAGATTAATTTTTCGAAGTAACTAAGATTCATTTAAGGAGTTAATCTATCCCAATAAATGTTAATGTGTTTTTTTTTCTTTTCTTTTTCCGTTTAGCATTAAAATAGAGTAAAAAGTTTGTTGTCACATATTTAAAATTAAAATGATGTAATTGTAGTCAAAGTGGACCTAGCTTTTGTTTGGTTCAGATTATGGGACTAATTATTTTTTAATTGCTGTTGTTGGGCTAAATTTTTAAAAATTGCAACTCTATTTTGCGTGTCATTTTGTCCTATCCGGCAAGGGTATCTCTAATTGTGCATTCTATATTGCTTAATTTAATTGATAATGTCAAATTTATTAGATTAAATCATTCACTCAAATTCGAATTTGGAATTGTATGCGTGAGTTTCAATAATATTTATCTTTTCGTCTAACCAAAAAAATAAGTTAAAGTGAGCTTCATCTTTTTACCTCACTTTAAAGAACTCATTTAGTTTTTGTTCTAATCATACAACACTTAAGAATTACCGGAAATTGTATTCAATGATATAACTCTTCAAGGACACTTTTTTGTGACAAGGACTTACAAAAAAACATCCATTAAAAATATTCCAAGTGCATATTTAAATTGACAGTGAATTTTATAAAAGCTAGTAACTCTTAAAACATAAGCAAACATGCACTAAGGCATGTAGAATTTTCTGATGTTTAATTGACCCATACCAATTTGTATTTTTGTCAAATGACTTTGTATTGGATTTCTCTATATTTTTATGTACTTTTGTCAAATGACTTTGAATTGGATTTCTCTATATTTTTATGTATTTTTGTCAAATGACTTTGAATTGGATTTCTCTATATTTTTAAGATCAAAATTCAAACCAACAATTTCCTAATGAATGTGTGTTTGCAATACTTGGTTCTCAATAGATACAAGGTGGTGGAAATACCGGAAATGCTTTGACTTGTGCTGCTCGTTTGGGCTTAAAGCCTAGGATAATTTCTAAGGTATTTATTTTGTTTGGCTTAATTTCTAATATAATACATTTCAACAACTTTATGGTTGGGGCTAATTTTCTAATGAATATGCAATTCGTAATGATGACTAGGTTGCCAATGACCCTCAAGGTAGGGCTTTGATGGAGGAGCTAGAAGCTGAGGGTGTAGACACTTCTTCTTTTGTGGTACGTATGTGTGTGTACATGCCAAAAAGTGTCTCAATTTTATTTTGTAAAGTCTAAAGGTATGTGAGACTTTAGCACATTTATACTATTTAATTAATAGGTTTTTATATCATAAAAAATGTTTCAATTTTCAAAGTTACTATAATATATATGATCATACCTAATTTTTTTTTATATCAATTATATAAACAATTTAATATTATATTAACATCATAAATTATACTTTTGAAAAAAATAAGAATTATATGATCGTATTATTGTTGTGGTTTTACAAATTTATGTCACAAACAATTAAAGGCGATGGATTCTCTCCATAGAAACTATAGGAAAAAGTGAAATCTAGACCCTCCTTATTATATAGAAACAAATATAAGAGGACATTTTGTTGTTTTAAAGAACACACAATAAACCACTAGGTTTGGTCTAGTGGTGAAGAGTTTGGGTATAATACTAAAGATCATGGGTTCAATCTTTAGCTCATTGTAAACCAAAGAAAGAAAAAAAATACACAATAAATGTTGAGAAGTAGAAAATTGTGGGTTCCAACATGTGTACAATATCAAACATATCAAATGTACATGATGTAGCACGATATTTTTTTTGTCAAATAGTTTACCGATCAAAATTTCACCCTTAAGGTGAATAAATGGAATGTCCATAGTTCGAACTCCAGCTCCGCATATAAAGTGTGATGTCCCTAACAACCGAGGTACGCTGGGATAGGAGGAAGTTTTTAATATGAAAAATAGGAGATAAAAAATTAAGGATGGTATTAAAATAAAATAAAAAAAGACCTAACTGAAGATTTTAAAATAGAATCTTTTGTATGTGTATGTGTATACACTCTTTTATATTTGGTCGCTTTTTTTTTTGGGTAAGTTAGTTGGAGGTGTTTGAAAGAGTTTATTTAAGATCATTCCATGAACCATGAAATTAGCATTTTTATTTGCATTTTACTTCACTTAGAGCATCTCCAATAAAATTATTAAAGAGAGTTTCATATGTTGATGATCCGTACTTTTTTTTTTATTAAAAATAATTTACATGCATTTTTTTGGTACAATTCTTAGCATCCATTTTAAGTTAATATAAATAAATGTGTAAAAAAAAATTAATTTCAATAATCGCTTAGAGTACGTGTGCTTGAAATAGCTAATTTACAACTTAACTTGTTATATAAGGAAAGCAGAACCCACAATCTTAGGGTTGTCTTACATTGATGATTTGTTTCCTTTTCCATTTGTTTCTTCTAGGTTTCAAAGGAAGGGACTACTCCATTTAGCTACATTATTATTGACAACCACACGTATGTTCCTCCTAATTTCTCACTTGAGGGCCTTTTATTGAATACACAATTATAATTATGAAAATTTTTGTCATTGACAATCCAAAAATGTATGATTAACTCAATTTAAGCACTAGTACTTAAAAGGAACAACCAATAACATTGTCTCTAGTGTGACATGCTCGGCGGATAATTGAATTTCTTAAGCATGTGGTTAGAGGATCGATCTCAACTAATGCAAGCATGCACACATATATATAATGTATAAATTAATCATATAACTTTGAATATTTAGGAAGACGCGCACTTGTATATTCACCGAAGGATATCCTCCATTGGTACCAAAAGATCTTTCGCGTCCCAAATTGTTATCTGCATTGAATGGAGCTAGAGTTGCCTATTTTGATGCTAGGATGCCTGCAACTACTCTTGTCATTGCTCAAGAGGTAATTATAACATAATGCTATACATGGATCAATTCATTTTTTTGTGACTTCTATTAGTTTTCATTGTTGAAAGTAACAAAAGATCTAATTGTATTTGATATTTAAAGCGAGAACGATAAACCAAACCAATTATATTTCGATCTTGCAGGCGTTTCGCCAGAATATATCCATCTTAGTTGATGCTGAAAGGCCAAGGGAAGGATTGAATGACCTATTGAACTTGGCTGATTATGTTGTATGCTCAGAAAAGTTTCCTCAGGCAAGTAAATCATATCATGAAGTACAATTACTAGTTATGTAAAACAAGAACATAAGTTAATTTAAGGAGAATTTCTAAAGTAACTATTTATGACAAATTTGATATAGGCATGGACAGAGGCATCATCTATACCAAGAGCATTAGTTTCAATTATTTTAAGGCTTCCAAGACTTAAATTTGTTATTGCAACTTTGGGAAAAGATGGCTGCATAATGCTTGAGAAATGTGCAGATGGTAAATGTAACTTCTTTTTTTTGTTCAAAGTAATCTAGTGGCTAAAAACACCACTTTTAAGATGGATAAATAGGTGTCCGGGGATCGAACCCCGGTCCCTACATATATAATAAAATATCCCTACCAATTGAGCTAAGCTCACGGGGACATAAATGTAACTTTAATTTATCTTTTTCATTTAATTAATATCCTTATTAAATGCAAGTGTCAATTTACTTTCTAGCAGAGGATTCTCACTTAGAAGAAGCAGACGTGGACAACTCTATGAGATCATTAACAGTGAGAAAGGATGATAGCATTGTCATGCCAACCTGCATTGCCTCGGTAATAACCGTGTACAATTTATAAACTTATGGTGTGTTTCGATTGACTTATCGACTGTTTGGGGTGAGGTTATGGAAACAACTTATGACATGTTCATAAGTTGTTTTCATCATATTTCCATAAGCTCTGCAGGATAGCTTATCAAAACATCTTATAAGAAATAACTTATATATAAGCATTTATATGATAAGCACTTAATTAAGTTGTTTATCCAAACAAAGCTCGTAGCCTTTCCTTCCCAATTTTGGTTACTCTGAATTGCTACAATGACTTATTGCCATCAATAACACCATACAAGGCTTATTTTTATCCTTTCTAATCAAATGGTGCTAGATTTAATCAAATTGATTGATCTAGCTAATTTATTTTTTTTGTTTTTACCACCAGTTTAATCTGGTTCGGGGGTCAGTTCTGGCATCAAGTGGTTCCAGCCCCTCCCAATCGCAGTTGCGGGGATCGAACCATGGTCCTCCCTACCAAGTTCAGCGTCAATCACCGCTGAACTGAACCAAGTAACAATTGGTTGATCTAGCTAATATTGTAAACATGTTTTAGGTAGATATTATCTGCAAAACATGATCTCTTGTTAAATTATACTTAGATTGATCCTTTTTTGCATAATCCTCCCAGAATGTTACAAAATTTAGAGCAGAAGGGATAGGATCTGTATGTGGGAGATTATATTTTGGAACATCTGAAAAGATTCCGCCATCAGAGCTTATTGATACAACTGGTGCTGGGGATGCATTTGTCGGAGCAGTTTTATATGGTATGTTCTCCCCTTTTATATTCCACGCAATAAAATGCGTGACATATTTATTCATCTTGATCGTCCGATCTCACATCAATAATAAATATTATTTAAAGATTGTTTAGCGAGTATTGTGAGCCAATTGATTTCAAATTGATGGCCGAGATCACTTTACAAACTATTTTTTTATCTTCTAAACTTTGATCAATTCACCAAATAACTATTTTGTGTATATTTTGTTTGATTTGATGATACAAATCATAAAATTAACAAAACCTTTTATTTTATTTGCAGCTATTTGTGCCAACTTCTCACCAGAGAAAATGTTGCCATTTGCTTCTTATGTGGTAAGTAGCATAAGATGCAACCAGAATAGTAATAAATTGTTATAATTTGGATTTATAGTCATACTAGTATACACACAAAAGATTGTTACATAAATGGACAACATTAAACTCTTAATCTTACTGTTTTTGATACCTTTCTTAAGGAAAATTTAACTAAAAGTTAGGAATAAAAATTCAATGTCATACTAAGGGTCCGTTTGACCTAGTTTTTTTTTGAGCTTATGCAAATAGTTTATGCAGTATAAATTAAGTTTTATGTTATTTTATAAGTTCACACTAGTGAAAATTGTAATTTTATAAGCTATTTTATCACAAACTACCTTGATAAATTTATAATAATATATAAAAATTACATAAGTTGTTTACATAAGCTCTAAATAAGAGGAAAAAAAGTCAGGTCAAACGATACATAAATATGTTTTTGTTAACAATATGCCTTTCTTGTGTGGTATTACAGGCAGCTACTAAATGTAGAGCTCTTGGAGCTAGGAGTGGTCTTCCATATCGCACTGATCCATCCTTAGCATCTTTTATTAACTAATCATATTTCAGTTTATAAATAACTAATCATTTAGCTCAAATGCTTGTATTGCTTTCTATGTTTCTTGTTGTAAATTAAATTTCAAAGATTTTTAGTGTAATAAATTTGTAAAGCAACATAATTAATATTTTTATTTTGGTTAGTATATTTATTTTTATGTTTTACATAAAATTGCATTCACATGGAAATGATATATACACTATGTCTATTTAATCTATTACTAGCATAAAATTGCATTGTTTAGGCGGCGTATAGTATTAAATTAGTCCCGTTATAAAAATAGACATTTGTATTAATATATGAGAAGAAATATTAGTCTTTGTAGAAATTTAAAAAAACAAAAAATGTGTATTAATTTGAGTTGAAATATAGGTCTCGTAGATTTTTTTTGTAAAAAAAAAAAAAAGACATGCGTATTAATATATGAATAGAAATATATATGAGTATAAATATAGGTCAGCGTAGAAATATATGAATATGAGTATAAATTTAAAATGGTTATATAATAGATAAGAAGTGAATTGTGGATTTTAAAGACATATACAATCCCGTAGAAATTATTAAAAATAAACACTTGTTTTAATATATGAGTAGATATATTGATTTTTCTTATAGGGACTAAAAACAAAATTTGAGATATCTATTTCAAAAAATATTATGAGCGATTTCTTCCATGATACACTCTTCTCTCCCCAGCAGACGCTAATTTTTTATTTTCTCAAACTCTTCTTCATTCATACTTTGAAGAGGTCGGGGTTGTTTTGGGTAATTTTTTTTATCTGGAATCACCCTTCTTTATCGTTTTTTCTTCTCATATATTTAAATAAGTGTTATTGACATATATTTGAGTTATTATTTTCGGTTTTTGTCATCTAAGTGCGGCGTTGTTGGTTTGTTTGTTGTCTTGTGGAACATTTTTTGGTTGTCTCGTCTTAGTGCGGTGTATTGTTTGTTCAGAGTGACGGATAAACTTTGACTAATTATAGGTTCAAACAATGATATATAAATTCAGAGGCATAAATATTATGGTTCGAGTAAGAGGCTATATATGGTGGTTGTGACTAAGGTCAATTTTCTCTCAACCTCGCAAATTTCTTTTTAGTATGTGGCAAAACCAGTCATCTAGAGATCACATTTTAATAGTAGCAATTTCTCATATACGTACGTAGCCTACGAAACATAAAATTAAAAAAAAAATTAATAATTTAAGCCCATTATAAATTTTTAAAGTACAATAAAGACGATTTGACATCATGAGATAAAATTTGTAGACTATAATTCATAGCATTGACGCTTATTATATCTACTTAAAGTGAGGTAAAATTACTTGTCATAATATGTTTGAAAACTATATTTGTATAATTTGGAAATAGACGGAGTAGTAATATGAATTCCTACTACATTGTACAGACTTGCAGTTATTTTAGGTATCATTGATAAATATGTGTCGTATTTAAAAATTCATATATTTTTTATATATTCCTCTTTTGATACAAATTGCCTTTAACTTGATGGAGTAAATTAGTAATTTCATTAGTATCTCATTTAACTAACTTTATTAATTATTATAACATTATTTAATTAAAATTTGGCAAAAAATATATAAAAAAGACATTGCAAAATGACACCAAACCAGAAACAATTAAAACAATAATGCAATACCACCTCACCTTCGGCACTATTGATAAATATGTGCGCAGGTACCACCTCCTCCTTCACAACGGGTACAACCGCCATCTACCAACCAACAGTGCATACCTTACCAACAACCTTATCGTGCAGATTTCAGGTCCAGATTACCTACCTTAAACATCTTCTAGAAGAGGGTATCAATTAAACTCCTCAATTTAACTAACCGGTCTTCTTCTATTCATCATTCCTTTCAAAGGCCAACCTTTTTGGTTGATATATTAGCGAAACAAGACTCAATATCCGATAAGAATTGCCCCCATCAGAAATAATTTTCTTGAATAATATCTTAATTTATTTTATTATAATTTTATTAAGAGTTTTGCTATTTAAAGCGAAATTAGATTCACGAATGCATAATTCACCAAAAAAAAATTCACGAATGCATTACGAATTAATTGTTGCCATTAGATCTTGTCCGTTTGTCAACATACATGAGGGGTTGATGAAATTAAATACATCTATAATATAAAGCTTCTTGTCGTGATACCGTCGTGATAAAACCATTCGTGATAAATAGCTTTTCCTTTTCTTAACTAGTAGGACACCCGTGCGTCCGCACGGGTGTCGCGGCGTTGCCGCTCCCCACTTGGTAAGATGAAAGGATATAATATTTGGTAAAAAAAATAGAAAAAGAACAATGGTAAAACCATCACAAAAAAACTTTAGGTCTCCGTATTAATTTTGGAATATAAATATAGATAATGTAGAAATTATGAAGAAAAAAAATAGGCTACCTTATTAATATATTAGTAAAAACATAGGTGTTGAAAAATCACAAAAAAAACTTATGTCCTTGTATTAATATATGAGTATAAATATAGTCCCGTAAAAATTATTAAAAAATAGGCAATCATATTAAAATGTTAGTGAAAATATAGGATAGGTCTCGCAACAGTCATCAAAATAATTAGGTCATCGTATTAAATATGAGTATAACCAGAAAAATTGTAAAAAAAAATAGACAACTTAATTTTTATTTTATTTTTGTTTCAAACAACTTAATTAATATATAATTAAAAGTATAAGTCCCGTAGAAACCACACAAACAAAAAAGTTTTCATATTAATATATGAATTTAAATATAGGTCCCGCAGATGTTATAAAAGAATGAGCAAACTTATTAATATGAGTAAAACACATAGGTCCTCATGTACAAAAAAAAAACATATAGGTCCCCAGAAATCACACAAAAGATTAGGATCTGGTATTAATATATAATTATAAATATAGGTCTAAAAAAATAGTAAAAAATTGAAAACTTCACTTAATAACATAAAATAGTAATTTATTGGGAAGTAGATTAAAAGATTAAAAAAATAGAAAGATATAATATTTGGTAAAAAAAATAGAAAAAGAACAATGGTAAAACTATCACAAAAAAACCTTATGTCTCCGTATTAATATTTGAATATAAATGATAATGTAGAAATTATGGAAAAATAGGTTACCTTATTAATATATTAGTAAAAACATAGGCCTTGTAAAAACCACCAAAAAATTAGGTCCCTGTATTAAATATATGAGTATAAATATATCCTTTTAAAATTATTAAAAAATAGGTAACCTTGTTAATATGTTAGTGAAAATATAGGTCTCACAAAAATCATCAAAATAATTAGGTCACCGTATTAAATATGAGTATAATCCGTAAAATTGTAAAACAAAATAGGCAACTTAATTAATATATAAATAAAAGTATAAGCTCCGTAGAAATCACAAAAAAAAAGTTTCTATATTAATGTATGAGTATTTTATAGGTTCCGTATATGTTATAAAAGAACGGACAAACGTATTAATCGTATTAATGAGTAAAAAACATAGGTCCCGCATAAACCACGCAGAAGATCAGGTTATCGTATATTAATATATGAGTATAAATATAAGTTCACAAAAAATAGTTAAAAAATGTAAATTTTATTAATAAGAGTAAAAACATAGGCCCTGCGTACGTGTATGATATAAATTGTTGTTGTTTTGTTTGACACACCTTGTGCCAATCAGGACTCATTATTAATAATAAAATTCATTTTAGTTTGTTCAAAAAAACAACACAGGCACCGCAGAAATCACACAAAAGATTATATCTTCTGTTAATGCATGAGTATAAATATATGTCAAGAATGAGCAACCTTATTAATATATTAATAAAAAAAATATATGGCTCGTAAAAATGAACAAAATAATTAGGTCCTTGTATTAATATTTGATCTAGTATAACCCGTAAAATTATAAAAAAAATAAACAACTTTATTAATATATGATTAAAATTATAAGTCTCGTAAAAATAAAAAAAAAAGGTTATCTTATTAAATGATGAGTATAAATATATATAATCCTACATAAATTATTAAAGAACATGAAATCTTATTAATAAGAGGAAAAACATATGCCACTTTTTGCTTTTTCATAGCCGCCCCACAACAACAACATAGTAAACCCTACTTTTTGCTTTTTATTCTTGTTCATCTTTCAAAGAGGGGTGATTTTGGATCAATTTTGATCTAAAATCACCCCTTTTTGATTGTTTTATATATTTTTTTTTATTTAAAGGCTTTAATGCAGTTTTTGTCCCCCTATTTTAAATTTCTTGAAGTTTTGATCCCTCTATTTTAAAAACCAACTTTTTGGTCCCCCTATTTTAATTTTTCTTGAGTTTTTATCCCCACTCCATTTTAGGGTCAATTTTGATGACATGTCAAGGTCATTAATGACATGACAATGCACACTTGGCAAAAACATTATTTATGTCATCAATTTGGTATTTATCTTGTTTTCTGGATTAATGTTTGTTCTTCATTTATTTTCTGCAACTCAATATTAAAAATATGATCTTCCACTCTTTGGGTTTTAGGGTTTGTTGTTGTGGATGAAACTTATTTTGAAGGAAGGGTTAATAGTAATGGAGTGAATGATGGTGTTGATAGAAACATATGACGAAGGATGGCGATGACGTTGAAGATATGATTAAAGAGAGGGATAAAAAATATCAATCACTAATTAATATATTTAAATTTTTTTTATAAATTCTTTTAATTTTCTTAATATTTAAAATATATTTATTGAAATGGAAGAAAAAGTTTAATGACATGAATATTGTTTTGGCCAAGTATGTCATGTCAATAATAATCTTGACATGTCATCAAAATTGACCATAAAATGGAGTGGGGGACCAAAACTCAAGAAAAATTAAAATAGGGAGACTAAAAAGTTGGTTTTTAAAATAGGGGGATCAAAACTTCAAAAAATTGAAAATAGGGGACCAAAACTCCATTTAAGCCTTATTTAAATAAGTGATTTTTCACACATTCTTATGTTTCATTTGAGTTTTCTTTTGTTGTTCTTGTCTGATGTTGTTTTAATTCCGTCTTAGTGCAAAGTTTTTTTGTCTTGAGTGCGCGTCTTGGTACGGTGTCCGGTTAATTCCGTTGTAGTACAATGTTTGTTTTGTTCAGATTTGCAGATTTGCTCCGATTCAGATTCAGTGCAGATTCACACGTACTCTACTTACTTGAATAAATGAATATTGTTTGTTGTTAGTCTAAAAAAAAAAGAAAAACATAGGTCCCGTAGAATTCACACGAAAGATTATGTCCCCATATTAATATATGACTATAACTCGTAAAATTATAAAAAAATAAAATAAACAACTTTACTAATATATGAGTAAAAATATAAGACCCGTAGATATATCCATAAAAATTAGGTTCCCGTATTAATTTGAATATAACCCGTAAAATTATTTAAAAAAAATAGGCAACATAATATTTTAGTCCTTTTTTTTCTCCAATAATTTTCTTCCGCATAGAAAAATCTCATAAGAACGAAAGTCATATCTTTCTTATTATATCTTTCTTGTGTGATTTGTTTATGGTTTTGTTTCTCTGACTCTTTGTAAACTTTTGTAGTTTACCTCGGTACGTCTTGTGTTGGGGAGGTTTTCTATGTTACTATATCTCATTTTGGTTTGTTAAAAAAAATATTAGTCCTTATATCAAAAACAAAAAAAATTTTTAAAAAAAAAACTTCTAAAAAATGTCATTTATTTTTCAACTATTTTCAACTTTGTATTTAATTTTTACTGTTTTTTTTTTAAACTAAATGTATCATTCACGCGCAACTATAGAGAATAATCCTCTTGAGGTAACTGACAATTTTTATTGTTTTTGTCTCACCATTTTTTTACGGGAGTTTTTCAGTTTTTCTCCCACCATATTCTTGTATTAAATTAATTAAATTTATTGAGTTGAACTACAAATTGAAAATTAACTTAATTAAATATTGGATTGAAGTCCATAAATCAAGTTGAGTGAATCTAAAATAACGAAACATAAACAATAAATGATAAAATTACACTAAAGAAAGGGTTGGACTCAAATAAAATATCATAAATAAATGGAAACAACACCATGTACCTCTATATTGTAAAATACACTTATGACGTTGAAATAAAGAATTTCATTGAATCTCTCATTTTATTTGTACATGAATTTTACTCTCTTATTATAAAAAAGAAAAAATAAATAAACACTTCCCCTTTCTTCTTTTAACTTAACTCATGTTGATTATATGTTGGTTCCAAAAATATAACAAATTAATTCATATGGCTTAGTGGTAAATCTAATAAGAAGTGTAACTAAAAGGTTAAGGGTTCGATTCCTACTAAGAAATTTTTTAGCATTTTTCTACTAACTTTTTTTAATAAAGACACAAAATAACCCTGAATTGATTATGTGTCAAAAAATGAAAAAGGGGCAAATTAGGAATTTCATATGTACCTTCTTTTCTTATATAGTAGATGTCCTCCTTGTATTGGATTGTCAAGATTTTCTAATTCTTCATTCAAATTCAATTAGTTAATAAATGCGTAATTTATAAAATTTGTATGAATAATATGTAATGAATGTCCATTATTGTGTAGGTTTTCTTGTCCCCTAATTGTGTCCTATAAATAGGACCCTTTGTTATAATGTAATACACACCTTGAATAGAACAATACAATAGTCTATTCTCTCTTCTCTTTCTCTCCTTCATCTATTCTTCCATATTATTGTTCATGCTTAGAAATTGTTCATAACACGTTATCAGCACGATAGTCTCTCCCCTTTCAAGAAAGGTATAACAACAAAGGGAAGTGACAATTTTATTTTATGTATGATTTTTTTTATTCTATTCTTTCAGATAATTTTTTGTCTTCTTGTTTTTTTTATATTGATTCACAAACCTTCGATCCAGAAGTATCGTGGTGAAATTTTTGAAATATGAATCCCGAAGATTCATAGTATGATAAAATTTTAAAATATGAATCTTGAAGATTCATATTATGATGAAATTTTAAAATATGAATCCTGAAGATTCATGGTGTGATAAATTTTAAAATATGAATCCTGAAGATTCATAGTATGATGAAATTTTAAAATATGAATCCTGAAGATTCATAGATATAAGTAAAATGAACATCAATCCCTGAAGGATTGGATAAATAACTGATTGAATATATATTTGATCCGTTATACAGTTCTTAAACAATTTTAAAATCAATTTGTATTACCCACGAATTCCTGAAGAATTCATTACGGATACATCTTTGAAGGATTGTACAATTAGATATATTATAATATAACGAAGAATATGGATTATTCTTATGAGGATTGCATAAAGGATTATTCTTACATTATAACAATATTATATAGTTCCTGAAGAACTTAAAAGAAAAATCAAATTATTTCTTAAGAATTCCAGAAGAATTCAATATACATATGCATCCCTAAAGGATAGTTTTACCAATTTTTATAAAATTTTGGCAATTTACAATTTTCAATGAATTTATTTATTTATTTCTATATTGTACAAAACATAAAAAATGTATATCATATGCCAATTTTGTTATCAATACGTTATATGCCAATTTATTTTAATTTTTTCAATAAGTTACTAATTAATCTTATTCATAACATAGGTTACATTATAATTATAATTAAGTTACTATTTAATTTGTATTATAAATTTTCAGTACGTTACATTACATTAGTATTAATAAAAAAAATAATTGGAATTAATTTTTTTATTTGACCATGTTTATTTTGCTTATCTAAGTATTTGCTTAATTTTATTATTTGATGATAGTATATATCAATGATAAATGAATGAAAAATCATTTCCAGAAGTGAATGAAGTCCAACCCATTGATGTTACTCCATTCCCGGAAGTGAATGTAGCAACACACGATTACCATGGACAAAATTGTGGCCATCGTTGAGGTAATAGTCATGGCCGTGTTAATTTTAAAAGTCCGGCTTCTCGCTAGAATTGAAAGAAAAAAAAGGAAAAGTAGACAAATTAGCAAAACTAATGAAAATATATGTGATATTAGCTAGTTCCCGAAGAACTAATTAAAGAATAAAAAGGGAAAACCTTAATATTGAAGCATCTTTGAATGATTTCTCAAAGAATAAAATTTTCTTGAAGAAATTATGAAGATTATTATGATCATTATATGAAGATCACTTGTGATATAGTTCTTGAAAAGCTAAAGCTTTAATATTAGCGCATCTTTGATGGATTGCTCAAAGAATATGGATTTTCTTAACCAATATTATGAAAGATTGTAAAATTGTGTTTTTCTCTAGCCATTCTGAATAGAGATTTGTTGTTGAGTTCCTGAAGAACTAATTTTTGTTTACAACATGATTAAAGTCCATATGATCTATTTGATCTTAGTATAAATTGGACCAAAATTAAAAGAACAATTATGTATGTCTCTTGAATATGCTCATGAAGTAGCAAACTTATGAAAATAATTTCAAAAAAATATTTGATTAATCATATTTTAGATTGGTACAATTTCAATAATTATCAATTGAAATGTGAAAGTTTTTACATGATAATTCGACTTTTTTCTCGATGTACAACTTAGTAAGATCTCTATCTATCTATTTTATATTTTACTATGAGGTAGACGATTATTATTCCCTATGAAATATATGCCTAAGAAAAAAGTTACATTTAGCTTTTTATACATTAAACTTTTTTTTTTTTTCAAATTATAATTTTTATATATATATACGAAGGATAATTACACTTGAATGGAAGGCAAACGGGCAACAAGTTGCGCCGCTAACCCTTTTTGAATGGCAAAACCATTAATTGTTAATTACCGGTGATTATGTTAATTACTGGCAACAAGCTGCACCATTAAACTTTGAATTTATTTTATGGTGATTATGTTTTCTTAAGCTTTGAATACAATTATTTTCTTAATTACTTATAATTATAATTCGGTTACAGTTTGTAAATATAAACTGATTTTAATTATTCCGGTTACATATTTAAATCAATTGATTGATTTTAATTTTAAAATCTTTTAATTGTTACTATATTTTAATTTCTAATTCTACTGAAATCCACATAAAAAAATTTTTGTTATACTTTATTTTTACTCTTTTAATTCTCATACAAATAAATTATTACTATTTTTTTATTGTGTTCCACCGAAAAGATTTTTTACTCTTATTTTTTACTCTTTTAATTCTACTGATATCTTTTTTATTGCGTCAATGCATTCTCATATTTGTTTAGCTTGAAAATATTCATCGATACTACTATTCATGAAAAATTAAATTTTATATTTGGTAGTACGAAAATTATTGAAGACTCCAGAAGAGTCAATGCATTGTTATATCGAGAAACAAAGTTGCACTTTGCTAATGTATTTTATATTTTAAGTCTTAAAGAAATTTGTTACCGAAGGATATTCACATAAATGAATATCATATTGAAACAAGAAACGACGGAGATATTTTATCTCTATATTACGAGACATATTATCAACTTTTATCTCTAGTTTGTGGTGTACTTATGATATTAGTGCAACTTAAGCACATGTTTAAGTAAACCAGAAGTTTACAATTTAAATTATATTAAGTTTGTAATTGGCAAGATCGGATGGGTCATCCCGTATCTATTATGATGTGAAATATAAAATAATTTTATATGAATTGAAGGGCCTGAAGTTTCTTCAATCTAATAATTTTTATGTGTTACTAGTTCCCGAATAAAGTTGATAAATTAAGTAAATGAGCATCTTTTATTTTTTAGAATATATATAAGGTGATATTTGTAAATCAATACACCGATCATGTGGACCGATTAGATTCCTAAAATTTTAATTGATGCATCAACTAAATGGTCACATGTATGTTTGTTATAAACTCACAACCAGAAGTTTGTGAGATTATTTTTAAGAGATCGTTTTATATATATTATTCTAGAAAATATTTGATAAATATCATATGTTAATTGAAATTTATACCAAACATCTTGTGAAATATGTTCATACAAACAAAACAATAATGGACCTGAAGATTCATTCTAAGTTATAGTTGGGAACACTCAAACATGTATGTTGAGATATTGAATAGCATCATGCCAACAAATTATTATATACATAAGCTCTCCCCTAATTTATTTGAATTTTAGTTTATAAACCTATTTTCCCATATAATTAAACATTTTTGGATGTGTTGGGTACGTTTCAATTGCTCCAATATAATGCATTTAAATGGGTAGTAAAAGAATATTGGGAAAATAATTTTTATATGAATCTCCAAAGTGAGCCAATAATTGGAGATCTTTTTACAGCTTTATGGGCTGATTATCAATTGGTGAATTAGTTTTCCCAATATTAGGGGGAGATAATAAGCATCTAAAAATATGAACTAGAAGTTCAATTGAAATGTTTTGAAATAAATTAATAATTGTTATTTTGATCCTCTTAGAAATCAATATGAACCAGAAGTTCAAAAGATAACTCATTTGCAAAGTTTATGAAATCAATCAACAGCTGCTAATGCTCCAATAAAAATGAATGTCCCTGTTGGACAATCTAATATTGCAAATGATTCCTAACCACGCGTGAAGCATGGTAAGCAAATCGGTTCCAAAGATAAAAATCCTCAAACAAGAAAATGAGCTAAAAACAAAGATGACCCGAGTGACGATATGAAAATAGTATTTGACATAATCAGTTCCAAAAGAACTTATCAGGTACCTGTAATTTAAGAAAATATAGAGATCTCGACAAACTATGTCATGAATGGAATACGATGGAACCGAGATGAAGTCAACGTTGACAATATTTTTGCACATAATAAAGCGCTATATATGTGATAAATGACAATGAGGATCATAAATCAAAGTCTATTAAAGATTATAGACAATGAAATGATTGACTAAATAAGATAGACGCAATGGATACAAAATTAAACTAGCTTTGCAAATCGAAATGTTTTTGGACCAGTAGTCCATTTCATCTGCAGATGGAGATAAATCGATATGAATAAGTTTTCAAGAGAAAAATAATAAAAACAAAATGTTTAGAGTTTGAATTGTTATTCAAGTATATTGATAAATGTCAATCATTGATTTTCAAGAAGCATATTCACCTGAAGTGAATTCAAAAAATTAATTAAGTTGAGTAGCATCTGAAATACTCAATTCATTTGAAATATGTGTTTTAACGTATTTTACTGGCTCACTTGATAATGATGATCCCTGAAGGATTTAGTTATATTTGACAATGAATTATTTATATCTGAGGCTTAAATTAATGATAAAATATCATCTAGACTCCCGAAGAGCTTATGAGATATTCTCATTTAAATTTATAATTTAAATAAGATTATATAGCAAAAGTATTAAAACAGTTTGACATTAACCAATCTAATTTGTTGTATACTAAAAATGGTTGCAATGTCATTTGTTGTGTCATGCCTCAAGAAAATGATGAACAATTTGAATTGGTCCTGAAGTACCATATCTTAATTCAATTAAGCTCACTAATATATTTGCTATAATTTCGTAGTATTTTATTTTTGCCTATTCATCCAACCCAAATATTGAAGTAAAGCAAAACATAGAATTATTTATACTTTAAAGAAACAACAATATCATCCAATCATGTGAAGATTTTAGCATTACATCAAGCAAGCTGAGAAGATGTTTTTGTTGAGGATTGTAATTCAACGCATACAAGAAATTCGTTGTTTTATTACAAAATGATGGTTCCTGCAACAACTCAACATGAAGATAATTTCAGACGCAGTGCTAATTTAGAGAAGAGTATAATAAAGAAGATATGACAAAATTTTCTACAGAGTCAACTTTTAGTAAAACTTTGGAGCAGTTAGTACAGAAGATTATTTGATTTTTCATCTCATGTATAATAATTGTCTTTATGAGGGGGAGATATAAATATGTTCTGCACTCTTTTTCCCTTCACCGTGGTTTTGTCCCACTGGGTTTTCCTGGTAAGGTTTTTAATGAAGCAGTTCACACACAAATGATGATGTACTCTTTTTCCTTCACTAGGGTTTTTTTTTTTAGAGAAAGAATATCCTTCATGGACATTCAAGGGGGAGTGTTATGAATAATATGTAATGAATGTCCATTATTGTGTAGGTTTTCTTGTCCCCTAATTGTGTCCTATAAATAGGACCCCTTTGTTACAATGTAATACACACCTTGAATAGAACAATACAATAGTCTATTCTCTCTTCTCTTTCTCTCCTTCATCTATTCTTCCATATTATTGTTCATGCTTAGAAATTGTTCATATCAGCCTATAGATTATCATCTTGTTTTTGCATGATACTCATTAAAATCACTATTATTAAACTAATAAATATATTAAATCTTTTACAATTTATTCATATATATCAGATGAAAACCATATTACAAAAGTATGAAAACTAACAAGAATTATTACATGTAAAGAAAAGTACACCTCAATCTACCTAATTGGTATTCTTCTATCATCACGGCTTTCTAGACAACTCTTTTTGGTGATATTTTAGCTAAACAATGTATTGGCAAGAATTTTTCCTACCAAAAATTCGAATTCTTCCGAATAATTTTCTTTAGGAAAAACTCATTAATCACTTGAACTCGGTGTCTTGATTTGTTTGATTGTAATTTTCTTAATGCCCTCCTTGTGTTGGATCGTCAAGGTTTTATCATTTTTCATTTAATTAGTTAATACTCCATCCGTCTCAAAATTATTGTCACAATTTGACTATGTCCACTATTCATACATGCTACTTTGACTTATATTTTTTTATTAATGTATAAAGATAAATATTAGCATATCAAATCTTGTTAGATTTGTCTCGACGAGTACTATCAAAATATCAATTTTTCAAAAATTTTAATAATACACAATTAAAAATATTAATGATAATGTGCAGTAGTAAAATGTGACAATTATTTTGGGATGGAGGGAGCCTCTGATTATATAAAAAACAAAAAGTTAAGGGAATAAATGCGTAATAATTTATAAAATTTAGCCTATAGATTATCATCTTAATTGTTTTTGCATGTTACACATTAAAATCACTATTAATTTTTGCATTTGTATTAAACTAATAAATCTACTAAATCTTTTACAATTTATTCATATATCAGATGAAATGCATATAATAAAAGTATGAAAACTAACAAGAATTAATTATTTCACGATAACAAGGATTCTAAGCTTGGTGCGAGATAAATGTCTTTAACCTAGCTACACATCCACCCGATTTTCATGGGTTATATCCGTCAAAATAGGAGTTGTTGTTCAAATCAAGTTTAGATATAAATAAACTTGATTAGTTATGTTTCAAGGTCTATGTCTTAACGGTGACATAGCTTCTTCAATATTAGGCATGAAATCTTTTTCACCATGTCTCTTGAATCAAAACCTTGTGACATGTTTTGAGAGATTGTATTCAAGACTCTGGTCTTGAAATGTGATCCAGAAGCGTTGCACACCACTGACTTTTCATGGTCAATCCTATACTCTGTTATTTATTTATATCTAAACTTGATTTGAACAACAACTCCTATTTTGACGTATAGGAATGACCATGAAAAGCCAGAGTTATGCAACGCTTGTGGATCACAAATTTCAAGTTCAAGAGTAACTCTTGAACACAATCTCTCGAAACATGTCACATGCAAGATTTTGATTCAAGAGGCATGGTGAAAAAGATTTCATACCTAATATTGAAGAAGCTATGTCACCGTTAAGACATAGACCTTGAAAAATAACTAATCAAAGAAATCACGGTTGCTGAAATAATAAAAATTTCATGGACGGATCTATCAAACATATATGCACTAATGGCATATTGAGATTGAGTTGTTGCTGGGCTCATCGATTCATGCAAAAAAGAGCAGCTTTTGGCTACATGGAATTCAAAGGAATGTGAAGAGTATTTGTTCAAAATGTGAATGGAATGGTTGCGGCTAATGAAAGGGTTGTAGTTCTTAAACCCTAGGTGAAAAAATAGTGTATATATAGGAGTGGAGTGTCGAGTAGTTGAATTGGATGATAATGAATGAGTCAGCAACACATAAGCATCTGAATCATGGTCAATTCCACATTTAATGCTTTGGTCTTATCCAATATTTCATCTCGTACTACAATAAATCGTTTTGACCATGTCATACAAATTAAAAAATATACTTCCTTTGTCCCATTTTATAATAATCATTTTAACTAAATGTACTATTCATATGTCTTGTTTTCAACGTGCTTTTCTAAAAAAGTATAAATGTAGATATAATTATATAAAATGTTGTTTGATTTGTTTCGATGAATATTTTTAAAATATCAAATTTCTTTTTTTTTTGACACAATAAAATATCACATTTCTATAATTTTTACTAATAAAGAATTAAAGATATTCGTAATCAAAATTATGCATTGATATACGTGCAATGACAAATAAGTTCTTATATTTTGGGATGAAGGGAGTAATTAATATCGTTTGTAAAAAATTTAAGATCCTCTTCAATTTTTCTTTGTTCTTTTTAGAAGATTTTTTTAAATTTTCAAGGGAATTAATTATTTTTTTTACAATCAAGTCCCTAACTAAAGCGCATCTTTTTTTACAATCTGTAAAAAAATACTGTAGGAAAAATTATAATTCATTCTCTCTCTTGAATTGTAAAAATAACACCGATCGTCAACAAATTTAATACCACAACTCACTTTCTTAATCTCTATAATTTTCTCAATGGGGTGTTATATTTGGCGACAGAGGTAGTGGTTTACAAAATTATCCTTCATTTATTGTATGGAAAATGATAAATTAATGAATTAAAAGTATAGAGTAATAAATAGTTAATGATATAATAGAAAAAAATATCATTAACCAACATAGTGTGGCACAAGTGGTAGATACTTGGGTCCCTTAACCATTTTGGTCCTGGGTTCGATCCCCGGCCGGTGTGTATGGATAAGTATTTGTTGGGACTGCAGTTGCGCGCGGAGGATACCTTTGGTTTACCAAAAAAAAAATCATTAATGTAAAATGTTTCATCTATAATGTAAAATGACTTATAATTTGATACAATTTTTTTTATCAAAGAGACTTATAATTAATTTGATACTTAAGGAGTAAATTTGTACTCCCTCCATCCCAAATTATAAGGGGAAAAATTCACTTTTTTTTCCTCAAATTATAGGGAAAAACACAAACATTTATCTTTTTCAAGATTTGTTTCTGCTTATTCTCATGAAATTAAATGCAAACTACAGTTAATTTACGCTCTCTCTTATCATTTTCATAACCAATAAAAATTGTTTTTATATCTTTCCATGCAACTATTTTCAAGAAAAATACAAAGAAACATATTTCAAATTATTATATTTTAGTTTTTCTTAATAAGTGTGTTTTTTATTTTTTGCATTATAATTTGGGACCGAGGAAATATTCAATTCTGATAATTATGAAATGAGTCAGCTACACGTAAGCATCTGGGTCAAATTCACATTTATTGCTAAGATTTGATCTAAAAAATTTCTATTTAATTGTTTAATTAATTTCTAATTTTTTTCAATAAAGGTTTTTTATTTTTTTTCTTTTATTTTAATCCTCAATATTTTTCCTATTTTAATTTTTTTTTTAACTTGACAAAAGTATATTATTCAATTATTTTCAAAAAAAATATAAAGAAACATATTTCGAATTATTATGTTTTAGTTTTTCTTAATAAGTATATTTTTTTTCTTAAGATGGAGGGAGTATTTAATTGTGATAATTATTAATTATGAATGAGTCAGCCACATATAAGCATCAGATCACATTTATTGCTATGGTTCATTTTATTTTTTGACAGCTTTAATTTCTAATCTCCTTAATATTTTTTCCTATTTTAATTTTTTTTTAACTTGACATAAATATATTAACAATCTATATATTTATATTACTATTTTTTTTTTCAATGTTGTCAATGAGGATCTAACGTAAAACTTCATGCATGTTACCCAAACTCCTCACCACTAGACCAAACCTAGTGGTTTATATATATTACTACTTAAAAGAACACAATTCGACTCCTAATAACAACAAAATATTAATTTATAGATATTACGATTGCCTTGAATATTTTTTACCATTTATTTAATGTGTTGCATTACAAAATATAATAATTAAACACAATATAATAATTTGTTGATAATATAGATAACCAGTAACAATCATGTGTAGTGTAATATAGAGGGAATCAACACAAGTGTTTATGTTGTTAAGTACTTATAACAAGGAACTTTTAACATATTATTCTTAACTAGATTGATAAGTGGTGGGAACCAACCACAAATCATGTTTTCTTCTAACAGTCAACCCAAAAGATTCTTTCATGTCAAGTTCTTCAGCCTTGTATCCATTAGGCATATTCCAATTAAAATGGAAAAGCAAATTTGCACTTGAAATTTCTAAGTTAGCAATACCAAATGATATGCCAGGACATGTCCTTCTCCCAGCACCAAATGGTATAATCTGAAAATCAGCACCTTTGTAATCAACTGAACTATCAATGAACCTTTCTGGATAAAATTTCTCAGCATTAATCCAATATCTTGAATCTCTGCATATTGACCATGCATTATCACTTGAACTCGGTGTCTTGGTTTGTTTGATTGTAATTTTCTTAATGCCCTCCTTGTGTTGGATCGTCAAGGTTTTATCATTTTTCATTTAATTAGTTAATACTCCCTCCGTCTCAAAATTATTGTCACAATTTGACTATGTCCACTATTCATACATGCTACTTTGACTTATATTTTTTTATTAATGTATAAAGATAAATATTAACATATCAAATCTTGTTAGATTTGTCTCGATGAGTACTATCAAAATATAGTAAAATGTGACAATTATTTTGGGATGGAGGGAGTACAAGCCTCTAATTATATAAAAAAACAAAAAATTAAGGGAAAAAATGCGTAATAATT
The DNA here is from genome assembly GCF_020283565.1 of Trifolium pratense. Taxonomy (NCBI): domain Eukaryota; kingdom Viridiplantae; phylum Streptophyta; class Magnoliopsida; order Fabales; family Fabaceae; genus Trifolium; species Trifolium pratense. The sequence continues at coordinate 44,801,336 of NC_060061.1, forward strand.
TATAAAATTTAGCCTATAGATTATCATCTTAATTGTTTTTGCATGTTACACATTAAAATCACTATTAATTTTTGCATTTGTATTAAACTAATAAATCTACTAAATCTTTTACAATTTATTCATATATCAGATGAAATGCATATAATAAAAGTATGAAAACTAACAAGAATTAATTATTTCACGATAACAAGGATTCTAAGCTTGGTGCGAGATAACTGTCTTTAACCTAGCTACACATCCACCCGATTTTCATGGGTTATATCCGTCAAAATAGGAGTTGTTGTTCAAATCAAGTTTAGATATAAATAAACTTGATTAGTTATGTTTCAAGGTCTATGTCGGTGACATAGCTTCTTCAATATTAGGCATGAAATCTTATCTTTTTCACCATGTCTCTTGAATCAAAACCTTGTGACATGTTTCGAGAGATTGTATTCAAGACTCTGGTCTTGAAATGTGATCCAGAAGCGTTGCACACCACTGACTTTTCATGGTCAATCCTATACTCTTTTATTTATTTATATCTAAACTTGATTTGAACAACAACTCCTATTTTGACGTATAGGAATGACCATGAAAAGCCAGAGTTGTGCAACGCTTGTGGATCACATATTTCAAGTTCAAGAGTAACTCTTGAACACAATCTCTCGAAACATGTCACATGCAAGGTTTTGATTCAAGAGGCATGGTGAAAAAGATTTCATGCCTAATATTGAAGAAGCTATGTCACCGTTAAGACATAGACCTTGAAACACAACTAATCAAAGAAATCACGGTTGCTGAAATAATAAAAATTTCATGGACGGATCTATCAAACATATATGCACTAATGGCACATTGAGTTGTTGCTGGGCTCATCGATTCAAGCAAAAAAGAGCAGCTTTTGGCTACATGGAATTCAAAGGAATGTGAAGAGTATTTGTTCAAAATGTGAATGGAATGGTTGCGGCTAATGAAAGGGTTGTCGTTCTTAAACCCTAGGTGAAAAAATAGTGTATATATAGGAGTGGAGTGTCGAGTAGTTGAATTGCGATGACAATGAATGAGTCAGCAACACATAAGCATCTAAATCATGGTCAATTCCACATTTAATGCTTTGGTCTTATCCAATATTTCATCTCGTACTACGATAAGTCGTTTTGACCATGTTATACAAATTAAAAAATATATTTCCTCCGTCCCATTTTATAATAACCATTTTAACTAAATGTACTATTCATATGTCTTATTTTCACCGTGCTTTTCTAAAAAAAGTATAAATGTAGATATAATTATATAAAATGTTGTAGTTTGATTTGTTTCGATGAATATTTTTAAAATATCAATTTTTTTTTTGACACAATAAAATATCACATTTCTATAATTTTTACTAATAGAGAATTAAAGATATTCGTAATCAAAATTATGCATTGATATACGTGCAATGACAAATAAGTTCTTATATTTTGGGATGAAGGGAGTAATTAATATCGTTTGTAAAAAATTTAAGATCCTCTTCAATTTTTCTTTGTCCTTTTTAGAAGATTTTTTAAATTTTCAAGGGAATTAATTATTGTTTTTACAATTAAGTCCTTAACTAAAGCGCATCTTTTTTTACGATCCGTAAAAAATACTGTAGGAAAAATTATAATTCATTCTCTCTCTTGAATTGTAAAAATAACACCGATCGTCAACAAATTTAATACCACAACTCACTTTCTTAATCTCTATAATTTTCTCAATGGGGTGTTATATTTGGCGACAGAGGTAGTGGTTTACAAAATTATCCTTCATTTATTGTATGGAAAATGATAAATTAATGAATTAAAAATATAGAGTAATAAATAGTTAATGATATAATAGAAAAAATACCATTAACCAACATAGTGTGGCACAAGTGGTAGATACTTGAGTCCTTAACCATTTTGATCCTAGGTTCGATCCCCGACCGGTGTGTATGGAGAACTATTTGTTGGGACTGCAGTTGCGCGCGGAGGATACTTTTGGTTTACAAAAAAAAAAATCATTAATGTAAAATGTTTCATCTATAATGTAAAGAATTTAATTTATATGCACCGTCGGTGTAAAGTTATTTTGCACATGCGTCCAATAAAAAACCGACACATCATGTATGGTCATTAAAAACACATGATGTGTCACATTCATTAAATGATGTGGCAACGCGTCATTGGATGTATGTGTAAAAATAATTTACACCGACGGTGCACAACAATTAAACTCTAATGTAAAACGACTTATAATTTGATACAATTTTTTTTTATCAAAGCGACTTACAATTAATTTGATACTTAAGGAGTAAATTTATACTCCCTCCATCCCAAATTATAAGGGGGAAAATTCACTTTTTTTTCCTCAAATTATAGGGAAAAACACAAACATTTATCTTTTTCAAGATTTGTTTCTGCTTATTCTCATGAAATTAAATGCAAACCACATTTAATTTACGCTCTCTCTTATCATTTTCATAACCAATAAAAATTGTTTTTATATCTTTCCATGCAACTATTTTCAAGAAAAATACAAAGAAACATATTTCAAATTATTATATTTTAGTTTTTCTTAATAAGTGTGTTTTTTATTTTTTACATTATAATTTGGGACCGAGGAAATATTCAATTGTGATAATTATGAAATGAGTCAGCTACACGTAAGCATCTAGATCTGGGTCAAATTCACATTTATTGCTAAGATTTTATCTAAAAAATTTCTATTTAATTGTTTAATTAATTTCTAATTTTTTTCAATAAAGGTTTTTTATTTTTTTTCTTTTATTTTAATCCTCAATATTTTTCCTATTTTAATTTTTTTTTAACTTGACAAAAGTATATTATTCAATTATTTTCAAAAAAAATATAAAGAAACATATTTCGAATTATTATGTTTTAGTTTTTCTTAATAAGTATATTTTTTTCCTTAAGATGGAGGGAGTATTCAATTGTGATAATTATGAATGAGTCAGCCACATATAAGCATCAGATCTGGGTCAAATTCACATTAATTGCTATGGTTCATTTTATTTTTTGACAGCTTTAATTTCTTATTTCCTCAATATTTTTTCCTATTTTAATTTTTTTAACTTTACATAAATATATTAACAATCTATATATTTATATTACTATTTTTTTTTCAATTTTGTCAATGAGGATCGAACGTAAAACTTCATGCATGTTACCCAAACTCCTCGCCACTAGACCAAACCTAGTGGTTTATATATATTACTACTTAAAAGAACACAATTCGACTCCTAATAACAACAAAATATTAATTTATAGATATCACGATTGCCTTGAATATTTTTTACCATTTATTTAATGTGTTGCATTACAAAATATAATAATTAAAAACAATATGTATATTAGGATTGCCAAGAATTTTATACGCATAGGACACTTACTTAATATTGTTGATAGTATGGGATATTCATCCTCTAGAAGCATTGTGATATAATTTGTTGATAATATAAATAGAGGAAGGTTATATTGACTCCAAGAGTAACTTTAAAGAGTTACTTCATATCTCCACCCTTGATTTTGTTTAAATCTAATGGACTAAAATTAATTCTCATTAATAATGACGGACTTCATCTTCCTCAATTATTTCTCATCATATTTATGATTTTTTTTTTACAGTTTTATAGTTTCCTTTATTATACTCAATATTCATTCTTTCCTTAATCATAATTTTTATACCACAATTAATAATTGTTAAAATAAGAAAAAAAGAAGCAATATCCACATATTCTTTCGAATCTCATGTGCATTGTGCAAGAATGATTTCTTAACCATGAAAGCAAAAAGAATGTGTCAAGTGACATTACATCTCTCTATAAATAACAAGTTGAATTTATTGATTTTTTTAACAGATTGAATTTGTTGATGATTTTATATAGGGACATGTAAACATTATCAAGAATGTCAAGTGTCATTCCTTAAGATTAATTGTAATCTTATATATGTTAAACCTAACCCTAAAGAAGAATATGTCAAGAACCTTTCTCTTCTTCTTCCTGACGATTTTGATCTAGGGACCTATATGTTGTTCTTTAATTGATAGAATAAAAAAAAAGTATTAATTTTGACAAAGAGGGAATCATAATGTTGTGAAGAATAATTAGGGAAGATGAGGTCTATGATTATTATTGAGAATTAAATTTACTCCATTAGATCTAAACAAAATCAAGGGTGGGGATGTGGAGTAACTCTTTAAAGTTACTCTTGGAGTCAATATAACCCTCCTCATATAAATAATCAGTAACAATCATGTGTAGTGTAATATAGAGGGAATCAACACAAGTGTTTATGTTGTTAAGTACTTATAACAAGGAACTTTAACATATTATTCTTAACTAGATTGATAAGTGGTGGGAACCAACCACAAATCATGTTTTCTTCTAACAGTCAACCCAAAAGATTCTGTCATGTCAAGGTCATTAGCCTTGTATCCATTAGGCATATTCCAATTAAAATGGAAAAGCAAATTTGCAAGTGAAATTTCTAAGTTAGCAATACCAAATGATATGCCAGGACATGTCCTTCTCCCAGCACCAAATGGTATAAACTGAAAATCAGCACCTTTGTAATCAACTGAACAATCAATGAACCTTTCTGGATAAAATTTCTCAGCATTAATCCAATATCTTGAATCTCTGCATATTGACCATGCATTAACAATTACCTTGCTTTTGGCTGGTATTTCATAACCATTAATTTCACATTTTTCACTAGATATTCTTGGAAGTAACAATGGACCTGGTGGATGTAAACGTAGTGTTTCTTTAATAACTGATCTCAAGTATTTCAGCTTGTGAAGACTTATTTCATCCACATTGCCTTTTTCGTTATACACACTTCTTACTTCAGCTTGAGCTTTCTTCATTACAAGTTGATTTTTAATTAATTCTGACATTGTCCATTCTAGAATTGTGAATGTAGTGTCGCTTCCAGCACCGAAAATATCCTGATCATAATTAATTAACATATTATACTAAATATGCATCTTTTATGCAGAAAAAAAAAGCAAGAGAGTGGAATTATTGTTTTCACAATTAATGATTATAATTAATTCATTCTCTTCTATTTAAATTATGTTTTGATAATTTTTCAATACAATAAAAAAATAAGTCTTACTTTGTGTTTTATGATCAAAATTAATGAATATTAAAATTAAAGGTCATGATTTGGAGTAGCTTTTATAACTTATTCTTGAAGTCAATATAACCCTCCTCATATATATCCGTGGACAGAGGCGGATCTTCTTGAGAGCCCGTGAGGTGTCGCGGAGCCTGTCAAAATTATTTTTTATTTCATAAATATAGGTATTTTCATGTAGTAGCAAAATTAACGTTTGTATATATATTATTTGATTCCAAAATATAGCAAAGTTCGCGGAGTAGGCTGGTGGTATTTAGGTATAGCAATGGGGCGGGGCGGAGACGGGTTTTGTCCTCCCAAACCCATAAAGTGGGTATTCCCCAAACTCATCCCAAATTTGAGCGGTGATAAAAAGGATAACCCAAACTCATACCCAACGGGGATCGGGTATCCCCAACGGGTTTCGGGCATCCCCGTTACGCTTCTTTTCACATGAATTTAGATTGTATTTTAGCTTTTTTTATTTTAAAAAAAAGTTAAATGTCAAAAATTATTTTCTCTCAACAATATTTTTTTAAATAAAGAAAAAAATAGAGAAAATAGTTTGTTTAATACTCAAATAAAAAATAAATAAAAAATATATGAATGTAATTTAAGAGATTGTTTAACCGTTTTTAATTTAAAAGATGTGTAATCTATTTTTTAGTATAAATGGAGCGGGTCGGGGATGGGTTCGGCGTGGGTATCAATGCACCCATTACCCGCCCCAATCCCATCTTTTGAAATCGGGAAAAACCCAAACTCAAACCCAGTCAACTCGGGTTTTCCCCGTCAAAATAGATATGGTTTGGGCGGGTACCCATAAGTATGGGTTTATTGTCATGCCTAGTGGTATTATCCCCTATCCACAACCTTTGGATCTTGGGTTGAACACCCTCTGGTTCCATTTTTTTATTTTTTTATTCTATTTTTTCACTGCACTCCCTAACATTTTAAGTAAGATCAGCCACAGCACGTGGAGGGATCAAATTAATAACTCAATATTAAACACTCTTTATAATGAAAAAAATTTAAATTAAATTAAAGTTGGGGGACTAAAATGACAAGAGAGTGAATATTCTAAACTAAAACCACCCCAAATTAACACCTAAATCAATCCCACTCTTCTCCCTCTTATCCTTTTTTTTTTTTGACATAATCTCCCTCTTATCCTTGAATTGTAATCAATTGAAGAAAGATTGAAGATGAATGCAGTTCCTCTATTTTCTCAACCTTCAACTACCCATGGTTTGTTTTTCAAAGATTCGGTAAGCTAAGTGTCCGGAAAATATTAGATACACAACGGAGAAGTGAGACTCAATAAGTTAACTACGGTACATGTCAACAAGAACAAATGGTTTCGTGATTAAAGATAACCTCTGAGACCACTTTGACTAACGAAAACTCGATTCAAGGACTTTAAAATGCTTTTTATTTTTAATGATTCCTGGAATACTATGACAGATAACGACACTTTCAAGTTTCAAGAACGAAAATGATTGTTCACTCAATACTAACAATATTAACATTTACCATTGAAAAAAAATTTAACATAGTACTTACCAAAATTGTTGCTTTCACAACGTTGTCTGATAAGGGATGTTCCAAATCACCATCCTTTTGCAGCTTCAAAAGAACATCAACAAGATCCTCCCCTGTTTCTTCCTCAGCCTTTGTTTCTAAATTCTTTTCTCTATGACTTCTTATAATGTTCTCTAGTATCTTATCTGTTTCTCTATGAATCTTCTCGATTTTTCGCCTTAATCCTGTAAGAACTGGAAGAATTCCAATTGAAGGATACAAATCAGCCAAAGAAAACCCTGCAGCTATCTTTGAAAGATCCTTCATAAGTTTCCTAAACTTTTCTTTATCTTCAACTTTTGCACCAAAAGCTTCTCTTGATGTTAATCCATAAGCCAATGAATCAAGCTTCTCACTAAGATTTATAGATGACCCTTCACACAAAATTATATCTTTAACAAAATTTGCCAATTCTTCTTCCCTTTGTAATCGAAAAGATTCAACGCGCTTTTGTGATAATAGCTCCATAGTACAAATCTTTCTCATCTGCCTCCAATATGATCCATGTGGTGAAAAAGTCATACCTTTAAATCCATAAGATATTATTTCAGCTGCAAGAAGTGGTGGCCTATTTGCAAAGTTGAGATCATGTGTTTTCATTACCTCTATAGCCATTTCTTGAGATGAAAAAACTATGCAAGAAAGTTCACCAAGCTGCATATGCATGAGAGGTCCATATTGTTGTGCTAATTTTGCTAGGGATTGATGAGGTAAGGCTCCAAGCTGGTGGATGTTCCCTATGAGAGGAAGCTTTCTTGGTCCTGGTGGTAATTTGGAGTTTGTTTTCTTGGTTGTTGATTTCCATGTAATTTTTATTAGTATGAACAAAAGGAAACCAAGGATAGATGATATGATAACTTGAAGCTCATACCCCATGGTTACTTTGGAAATTAACTCAACTTAAGTTTGTTTAAGGTTTTGGTGACCTCTTATAAAGAAAAGTTTTATGGGTGCACTTTGACGGAGTGACTGCGTTACTCATCTTAGTTGTTCAATCTAAAATTAAATATCGAGATTGATTACGGTTAATTTTGTTAATATGTAATCTGAAGAGTTTGGTCTAAAATTCAAGACTGTGATTTAAAACCGTGTTGTACTGTATGCTGCTTTTACAACAACCGATAATATTCCAAACATGAACAAGAGATTAATCTTACGAGTAACGACGATTTATTTTATTAAGGACCACTATCAACCAATAATATTTCTTATACACCGTCATGAAATTGAGGTATGTAGAGTACAACAATTATTATATTGAATTTTGAGTAATCACACAATAGAAATCTATATATATAATTCTTATATAGTTCTCCTACTATCAATCTTAACCCTAATCCACATCACTCATTTACATCCAATTAAATCACACAATAATGCCACATCACTTCCTTATATTATATCATTTCCATCTCTATTTTTTTTGTTTCCACATCACTTCCTTATATATTTTTTCAATATAATCAATATTATATCATTCTCATCTCTATTTTTTTTTTTTTATATTATATCAGTCTCATAATAAATAATAAAGAATTATGCTTCTCCAATTATCCAAAAATTGATGTCACAATATGTTACAATTTTCTACATTATTATTGAATTATACATCTCCAATTATCCAAAAATTGATGTTGTGATATTACATTTTTCTACATTATTATAACATTTCTTAGTGACAATGAAGATGAACATGGTTGGATTCTCTTTCAATATTTATCTCATTTAAATGTCAACCGTTTTCATAGAAACAACAAAGAGTTTATAATTTAGTCACACAAAAAAAATACGAAGATATACATTATTGACTTAATTACATTATAATTTTAGAGAAGAGTGAAGGTTATGCAAAAAGTTTGGTTATGAGATTGAAATATATAATAACCATTATCATTATCATATTTCATTCAATTTTAGTGTATCGCCTATGCGTTGCACTATTGCATTGGCTGGCACACCCCACCAAAAAAATAAATATATTTCATTCAATTTTGATGGTCCGTACTCATTCTCTATACATATAGGTATATATATTGGTTGGAGGAAGTGATAAGTACATCACTTTTATATTATTATTATTATTATTTTCATTTTATAATACTTATTGTTACAATTTATACTAATAATTTTTCAACATTATAATATAAAATACCACATAACACCTGTGTATCGCACGGGTGTGAGACTAGTAGAAAATTAACAAAATTATATTATGAGTTATTTATATTATTTATTTGTAACAATTTAGTTATTTATATTTTATTTTTCTATTTAAATTCTTTATATTTTATAATATATATATATATATATATATATATATATATATATATATATATATATATATATATCAAATTACACCGGTGTAACATTTGAGTAATGTTACACCGTTCAATAACGCTTTAACGGATGCAAATTTTACAAAATTCACTGTTGGATTGAAAGCTTATATCGTATATCTATGTTTAATTGTATAAAAATCTAAAATCGTTTGATATGTTTTTGAGATAGATCAAGATTAACGGTATTCAATAAAAACGCATAAACCATTAATCTTCATCGATCTCAATAACATATCAAACGATTTTATATTTTTGTAAAATTTAACATGGATGATCTATACGATATAAGTTTTCAATCCAACGGTGGATTTTGTAAAAGCGTTATTGATCGGTGTAACATTACTCAAATATTACACCGGTGTAATTTGATCTCTCCCCCATATATATATATATATATATATATATCAATTTTTTAAATTTTGTTAAAAAAATACCCACGTAGCAAGCAATACATGTAGGGGTGGACAACGGGCCGGTTTGGGTCGGTATGGGCCCAAAACCTCAAACCGGCCCAATCCACGGGTGAGATCATCTGGCCCATATTGAACTGGATTTGGGGTTCGGGTAAAGCGGGTTCGGGTTAAGCGGGTAACGGGTCAGACGGGTAGTTTATTACGGGTTGGACCAGATCTAGCCCAAAAGATTTTTTTATTTTTATTTTTTAAATGGGCCACACTTCTTTTAAAATTAGGCTGTTTTGTCTCATCCATTCTACTAATTGGACCCTTATTTTATTTTTGGATCATTTTTCTGTCTCATTTTTTTTTTACACAATTTTTCTGCCTCAATTAAATTCTACAAAATTCAAATTGGGTCCATTTTGTTGTATCATTTTAACTTCAATCCAATTAAATTAACACAAAAAATGACGGAAAAACTCCTTTCAAGCTTTATCTTCATTTTCCTAGTTTTCTTGGCTAAAGACAGAACAAAAAATGACCGAAAAACAATTATTATTTTCACCAAATCTAACAAAAGAGAAACTTGGATCAATAAATAAGAGAAACCATAAATCAATAACAAAGACATATTGTAAGATCTGAAAAATTTTATGTACCATGTAGATCTGAAGAGAAATATATGTGGATCTAAAGATTATATTATTTACCATGTAGCCTCTTTGATCCTCAACCATGAGCAGTTTTATATGATAGAAAAATAAAAGGAAAATTGTTAAGAGTTGTGAAAACTTAAAACAACCAAATCCAAAGTAAAGAAATTAAATCATACACAGAAAATGGAGGAGATAAGACGGTGGAAAAGGAGTTGTGAAAGCAGAGGAGAAAGACGGAGTGTACAGCGGCGGCTAGGGGTTTGGTAATAGAAAAGAGTGAGTGAGAGAGGAAACAAAAGGAATTGGAAAATGTTAAATGTAAAACTGAAATTTGGAAACGATGCATCATATTCATATACTCCCTCCGTCCCAAATTATAAGGGAAAATAAAAAAATCACACTTATTAAGAAAAAGTAAAACATGAAAATTTGAAATATGTTTTCGTGGGTTTTTCTTGGAATAAGTTGCATAGGAATATGTAAAACCAATTTTTATTGGTTGTTGTTTATTGAGAAAAGGGGAGAGAGAGAAAATTAAATGCAATTTGCATTTAATTTTATGAGAATAAGGGAAAAACATTCTTGAAAATGATTTTTTCCCTTATAATTTGGGACAAAAAAATGGGCTTTTTTCCCTTATAATTTGGGACGGAGGGAGTATATTAAGAGTAATAATAAAAAAATATAAATAACATAGTAATCACGGGCCGGGTCGGTTATCCGTGGTTGACAAAACCAAAACCGGACCCGTCCATCTCTAGTCATGTGAAACCAATTTTTTGGGCCTGCAGACCCGTTTTTTGCTTGAACCCGGCCTGTTTCGGTTTGTTTTGTTGGGTTAATACGGATTGGGCCAGTTTTTCGGGTCCTGTCCACCCCTAAATACATGTAGTCTTTTAGCCCAAAATTTTAATAAATTTTATTATTATATATTATTCAACGTCCACTTTTATTTAATATAAGAATCTAATATATTTATTTCATATTATTAATTAAATAAATTAGGTTCTCATTAAATTTAAATAATAACGCTTCACTTATAATAAAGATAGGAGAAGAAGGGAGTACATTTTATAATAAGTAAAAGCATAAAAATATCTATCAATCGTTAGTTGGTTCAGTGGTGATTGACGCTGAACTTGATAGAGAGAACCGTAGTTCAATACCCCGCAACTGCAATCGAGAAGGGACTGAAACCACTTGATGTCAGAACTAGTTCTCGAACCATGAAAATCAATGTTAACTACACGTGTTGCATGCTGCGAATTCTTGTATTAATTGTTGTTTGCGGCCACGTCCTTCTGTTATATTTGTCGCACATCACATCACATCATAATTCAATTTTTTGTTTTTTGAGTTACCATAACATAGGTAATTAGGTATAGAGTTTTTTTTTAATTAATTAAATAATTCCTTAAAGAAATTTTTTGTTTCATATTTCGTCTAAGTCCCTTAAAGATAATCCGTTAGTCATAATGATCATTTTCGTCAATTTTAAAAAAAGGAAAATGCTAAACAGTGTTCCGGGACACTGGTTAAGCATGTTAAAATAGAAATTTTGTCTCGAAATGCGTGTATTCAATGCCTCAAAAGTACAAAAAGTTTTCTTTTCAATATAAATTTTATTTTTTATTTCTTTTTTAAGTATGCTTTAACAAGTGCCCCGGAAAAACCGTTTAGCATGACCCTTAAAAAAAAAACGTTAGTTTTGCACAAGTCCACTATAACTAATGGTGTACCATCAACATCCAATTTTATTTTCCTTCTTTCATCTTCAACCTTCATTTTGTTATTGATCTTTAACAACAATTTTCATAAACTTCAACAACAAAATTTCAAATCTTCAAACAAACTCAAAATACACACTTCAACCCAAAAAGTTAAAATCCAAACACACATAAATTAAAAATAATTCAATTATCAAACTAAAAAAAAAAAAAACCAGATCTGTAACTTCAAGTCCACTGTTAATTATTGTGCTTTCGTGTGAAATCAAAATCAAAAACACCAGATTTATAAAAAAAAATTAAACAACTAAATATCGAAAATCACATCTTTTCAAGCACAAGAAGTATCGAAAATAGGAAAAGAGATACACAAAAAAGATTATGGGTGAGGACAAGAAGATTATGGGTGTTGCAATCCTAGGTTTTTGTTGAGGACATTGTTGTTTCGTTCGATGGAAGAGACATATAGTAGCATCAATACAATGGAAAGATTTGAGATTTTTTTACTTTTATTTTTTTATTTTCTGAGTTTTTTTTTTTTTTAATAAAGAAAACTTCTGGATTTGCTGTTGAAGATATAAGGTTGTTTGATGAAGATGATGAAGAAGGAGAGTGAAGAAGATTAAGAAAAGTGAAATAGTATTATTTGTTGGTAGTTTACTATTAGATCCAAAGCAGTTTAAAGATCCAATGGTGTTTTTTTATTTAAAAATATCAAACGGTTAAAATTAAAAAAATTAATGAGGTCTATGGTGGACCATCTATATTAGTGGTCCACCATATACATTTAGAGTTAAAAACTAACGGGAAGGACCATTATGATTTACTACAAGAAAATATGGGATTTGCTACGACGGTCTTTGTAGCTAATTCGTAGCTAATCTCTAGTAAAACAGAGTTAGCTACAAATTTGTTGTGAATTAGCAATCGTATAGGGCGTAGCATGGATTGAGTGGCAAATCACCTATCAAAAACTTTCCTAGTTAATATTAACGGATGTATCTTTAAGGGACTTAGACGAAACTTTTTTTCTTTAAGGGACCAATATGAAACCAAAAATATCTTTAAGGGACTATTTAACTAAGTAAGTAAACTTTTTTTTTTCATAGGTATAGAGTTTCTATAGGCACATAAAAATGAATTCTCCTCTCCTATATCCAAATTCTTTTGATACGCATAAGGTATAAGGTATGAATATGCTCTTTTGATCTCTCTTTTCAATTACTTCTCTTTCTTTTTCTTTTTTTTTCTTCATAAATTTGGTATCATTTATGCGCAATAGTAGAGACAATCCCTCTATAAAGTAATATTGATTTTTCTTATTTTAATGCAAATTGACAGGATTAAATATTAATGAATGATATATTAGAAAAAGAGTAATAAATAATCTTATATTTAAAGATAAAGTTTTTTTTTTGTAAAAAAATCTTGTAATTAAAGAAAAAGGAAGTAGTGAAGTACCCTAACCAGTAATACAACATTTAAATAGACAAAAGTGTGTACAACCTCTATTTAATTCTAACGAGCATTAATGAGAGGATCGATTACTGAATTGATTGACCGTCAACACAGTACGAGTTTAAGAATCAACAACTCCTAGCAAAAACAAGCAAACAAATCGTATCAATCGATCAGTTCAATGTCAAACAGAAGAATAACGAGGATATTAAAAACCGTCCAAAATTAGTGTATTGATACCGATATTAAAAGAGGAAGAAAAAAGTCACCTAATTTTCCAGTTTGGTTTTAGAATGTGCTTCTATATTGGCCTAACAGTCTGAAAATAAAAAATTTACAGGTTGGAAGTAGAAACCAAAACTCCTTAATAGTTGAATGACTCTCCCCCTCTCTCAAAATTATTGTCACAATTTGACTGAGTGTACTATTTATAGAAGCGACTTTGACCATATTTTTTTTAGTAATGTATAAAGATAAATATTAGCATATGAGATCTTGTTAGATTTGTCACGATGAGTACTATCAAAATATCAATTTTTCATAATTTTTAATAATATACAACTAAAAATATTAATGATCAAAATTGTGCATCGGCAACAAGTGTGCAGTAGTAAAATGTGACAATTATTTTAGGACGGAGAGATTACATGATAGGAATCATATACAAATCATGTTGTCTCCTTACAGCCAAACCAAATGACTCGCTCATGTCAAGTTCTTCGGCCTTTATTTCATTAGGGTCTGTTTGGTTCGGGGGTTTTGGAGGGGAGGTGAGTGGATATTTTAAATTAATTGTGTTTGGTTCAATTTTTAGGAGGGGAGGTGAGAGGAGGTGAGCAAAATACCTCCAAATCCCAATTTTTGCTTCCCCCAAATTAGGGGGATTTGGAGGGGAGGGGAGGGAAGGAGAAAGATATCATTATCATTTTAATTATTTTGACATAATTGTCCTCATAATTATTTTAAAATGCCAAAATTATCCATTTTTTAGTTCTAATATTTTTTTTCAAACTTTTTTTTTATTGTTACGCATGTCTTTTTATATTCTTAAATTGTTGTGCTAATTTTTTTTGTATTACATTGTTATCTTGTAAAGTTCATATAATTTTTTGAATCAACGTTGTTATTTTTTTTTTTATAGAAAATTAATGTTGTTACTTACTTTGTACCCGCATCATATTAGTATTTATATGCACTATTATATTTTTTAAAATATCTTTAAGTTTGTTACGTTATAACTTATAATACAAGAGTTTTTTTTTTTTTTTTACAATATTAGTATTAGTACAAGATCTTTATACTTATAAATAAATATTACTTTTTTTTTGTACAATATTAGTATCAGGACAAGTTTTCTTTTTTAATAATTATCAAAAAATTCTTTTAAATATATTTATAGGTAATTTAAACTTATAAATATTATTTTTGGGTTAGATCAATCATAAAAATTGAGAAAATATTGTGGATATATAGTAGGTTAATTCGCACCAAGTAGCTATAAAATTGTCGGACTACATGAAAATTATAAGGATAAAAAAGTAAATTAGTTTTAAAATATCTCCCCTCCCCCTCTTGAACCAAACATATATCTAATTAAAATCTCTCACCTCCCCTCACCTTCCTTCTTTTGAACCAAACATATGTGTAAGTACAAATTTCACCTCCCCTCCCCTCACCTCCCTTCCCCTTCATTAAAATACCTCTCCTCCCCCTATGTTGAACCAAACAAACCGTTAACCATAATTTCCAATCAAAATGGAAAAGCAAATTTGTTAATAAGATTTCAATATTAACAATGTCAAATGTAATACCAGGACACATTCTTCTCCCAACACCAAATGGAATAAATTGAAAATTCAAACCTTTGTAATCAATTGAGCTATCAATGAACCTTTCTGGATAAAACTTCTTAGGTTCATCCCAGTAGTTTGGATCCATTCCAATTGCATAAGCATTTACTATGACCTTAGTCTTGGCCGGTATCTCATAATTAATTTCACAATTTTCACTGCATTCTCGTGGTAGTAACAATGTTACCGGACCATGTAGACGCAAGGTTTCTTTTATCACTGATTTTACATATTTTAGTTCATGAAGGTTTGCTTCATTTACAATCCCTTTTGCATCAAACACCTTTCTTACTTCAGTTTAGGTTTCTGATAAGTTCTGACATTGTCCACTCTAAGGTTTTGGATACTGTTCTACTTCCAGCACTAAAGATATCCTGAAAGAAAATTAATTTCAATTAATTTCAATACCATTGGACCATTTTAACTGCTTAAAAAAAAAATTCAACACTACCCACTACAAGAAAAAAGCCATTTTAGTGGCAACTTTTGGCCCCCTCAAAGTGGGAAAAACTGTCACAAAGTTGAAAAATCAGCGAACTTACTGGCGGCAATGATGGGCCGCAAAAATGGTCGCTGGAAACACTTACCGGCGGCTTAATCGGCCGCAAACTTATGGCACAGGTCTGACACAAACTTACCGGCGGCCAGGACTGCCGCAAACGTATGGCACATGACTGACACAAACAGACAAACTTACCGGCGGCCAGGACTGCCACAAACTATCAGAACACGCACAGACCCACTTACCGGCGGCCTGGACCACCGCAAAATACTAGTTAAATACAATTATTTATTTTAACTTAGCGGCAGCTTGGACCGTCGCAAACTTAAATATATATTTTTTAAAAAAAAAATTATTTATTTTAATTATTTTGTTTATTAATTTAGAAAATATAATTATTAAAAAACTTAAAAAAAACGTATTTTTATTTAAATAAATAATAAAAAGAAAATTTAATATATAATAAAAAACATAAATTAGAAATAAAATATTCAATAACAAAATACATGATTATTGACATACATTACAAAAGAAATACACGATAATTGTTATAAATGACAAACCAAATACGATAGTCGAAATACGAGATAAATGTCATAAGTTACAAACCAAATACGAAATACGCGATAATTGTCATAAGTTACAAACCAAACGCCACCATAGTTCCACAAATCTAGAAGAACAAACACTAGAAGAAATTTGGAGAAAAAAATTTAAAGAGAAGTAGGAGAAAATCCTAGAGAGAGATTGAAATGGTGGAAATGAAATGAGAAGGAAAGAACGACTATATATAGAGGCTGCTGCTCCTGCCAACGAATTTATTTATTTTAAACCGGTTTCACTTACCGGCGCCCAAAGCCCCCGCAAAGTAATAACGGTACTCTGCCAGCACGTACAGAAATAATATATTTTAAGTTTGCGGCAGTTTAGGCCGTCGGTAAGTTACCAGTATGCTCCAAAAATAATATATTTTAATTTTGTGGCCGTTTTTATTCAATTTGCGGAGGCTAAAACAGCCACAAACTTACCGGCAACTAAAACAGCCAATAAATTAATATCGAATCCGTCACAAAATCCATGTTTTCTTATAGTGACTGTTGCGAGGGATTCGGATTTACTGCAGTTGGGATTTCACCAAGTTTCACAAAGTTGAACAAATCTAGACCATTCAAATAATCCAATGGACCAGATTTTTGCCTTTATGCAAACATGGACATACTCACGTGTTGGGTTAAAAGAAAGTACAATTTCACACATACACATGTTAAAATAAAAAATAAATTATATAAAAAACAAGTATGTAGATGAAACATCTTTTTCTGGTTTTGCAGATGTATCTGCAGCTGTTTGTAACCACCATGGAAGTTCCTGCTTTTGCTTAATGAAATTGTGTTAACTTCAAAACAAATCCTGATATCAAAGGAAAAAAATGAACAACAATAAATCCTGTGAAAGAGATTTGTGAAATAGAGGATGTGTAAAATCAATAAGCATATATCAATTGTGGAGGGAGGAAGATGATGGGTGGAGCGAAATCTCGTGCGCTTCTTCGACGGCGTTTGATGGCAGCCGCATCTGTTCTGATGGCGTTTGATGGAGCGAAATCTCAGCCGATTCTCCTGACATCATTCTGTTGCTTCGTCCATCGTCGTTCCTTCTTCGCGGTGCCGCGGCGCCATCCTCAACCGTTCTTCTCGTTGTGCCATCGACCCGAACAAGTTCTTCATTGTGCGAAATCGCAACCGTGAAATTGTGGTTGACGATTTGTTTTCACTTTTCACAGGTTTTGGTTTGAAAGCGTGTGGGGCATGTGGATCCCGTTATTTTTTCATTAAAATTAAAATAAATAATTTTTTAAATTAGGATAATCCATTGGATTATTTGGATGGTCTGAATTTGTTCAACTTTGTGAAACTTTGTGAATCCCAACAGCAGTAAATCTGAATCCCGTTGGGAGTAGTCTAAAAAACAAAACAAAATTACATCACATCGCAAATTTAAAGTAGTGTTTTTCTTTTGTCTCCCCGTCCTTTTGTTATCATGTCATGTCACACATCACAAATTTATTTTTATTGTTTTCTCTTCAATTATTTTCTTCTGATCCTTTCACATGATTTGCATCAGTTGACTTTGTGAGAGATAGTATAATTTCCATCAAAACTATACGATGTCCAACAAATGCATCTTATTTTTTCCATAGTCTCACTTTCATAAGAACAGCATAATAAAGATAATTACTAATACCTTAAGGACATTTTGAATTAGTTGGAAAATTGTTTTTTTAGTTCTTAAAAATTTCAAGAGAAAAAAATATGTTTAGTAATGGATTTGAAGAGGAGGTCTTATCCTGTGCACTTTATCTCCGGTTCAATTTCAGCCCTTAATTTTTTTTATAATTGCATTTTTAATAATTTTCTTTAAAATAGACAATTGAGATGTTTAGTGGAACACCTCCAATGAAAGTGCACTGGTGGGAATTTATTTTTCCATATTTTGGTTTTCAATTTTTCTTCTTTGTTCTATAAATAATTAATTATAAAGGAGTCTCACATATCCTAACTCAACTAATAAAAATATAAAAATTGTTAGGTCGGACGTCATGATATAGATTCGAATCCTGATCCCTTCACTTTATATGTGCGAGTTTCGATCTACCTTTTGAATTCATTTCATCTATCTAAAAAATAATTAAGGAGATGCATGGAAAACCAATTTTTTGATTATCAATATCTTTTGAATGAAAGTTTGTTAAAACTTAGTTAATTATTTGATTAAATTATTTCTTTTAAGACGATTGCTAGCTCTTCGCCCTTCAAATTTTCAAAAATGCCCCTAAAAGTACCTCCTGTCGAGTCTTTTCAATTACAAAGGGAAGAAGAAATAGAAAATCTTGTCAAAGATACAACTATGAGTGAAGGATCACCTATAAATATTAGTGAAATGGTTGATTCATTGGCATATGGATTATGAACAGCTGTTGGTGCACAAATTGAAAGTAAAGAAAAGTATAGGTAAACTTATGAAAGATGTGTCAAAGATTGCTGGAGAATGTTATAAGAAATCATGAACAATAGAATTTGAAAACATGGGACAAGGAAGAAACAGGGGAAGATCTTGTTGATGTTCTTTTGAAGCTGCAAAAGGACAGTGATTTGGAACATCCCTTATCAGACAGCATTATTAAAGCATCAATTTTGGTTAGTACTATGTTACAATTAAATGTTGGAAAATGAATAATTTGAATTATTAGTAATAGATTGCATCAATAAGAAGAAAATATGTCTAAGAATCCCTTTCGTTAGCATGTTAAACTTTTGAATAAAAATTACAATAATGTAGGCTTCGAATGCTGACATTCGAAAGAAAGATGTTTTATGGACTTGAGCTATTTTCATTTAAGCATGAAGTTTCAGGTGAAGTAGTAGTTGGATTCGAAGGGCAGTTTGGTTCGGAAGACAGTTACTCGCCCAAGACTGAAGAAGGATCGTGGGATTGTGCGCTTTGGATAGCTGGCGAAGCACGTTTGTAGGTAGTTACTTATTTCTATGTCTATAAATATAAATTTCTTCAGTTGGAATAGGCGTCACAATTCAGATACAGAAAATTCACAAAACTTAAAGTATCTATGCCTTCGAGAGAAAATTGTGCAGTGAAGAAAATGTATGAATTTGTGAACCATTTCTTTTCATTGTAAAACTTTTACATTTCAATGCAATTTTAACCTTTCATTGCAATTTATCTTTTGAAGTTTTAAATGGTTCTCTCATTCGAGTGAACTTCTTGTTCAATTTACATTTTATGTGCAATTTACGCTTTTAAAACTCTTTTTCAATCGTCTTTATTTACCTTTTTCCCGCAATTAATCTCAGTAAATGTTTATTTCAATAATGAACATTCAATCTTTTTCATAATCAATGCACAAAACATGTCTTAGGATTTACTAGTTGATCCTGCAAGTAATTAATTTAAGCTAGCGGTTGTTTACCAAAAACCAATGTAAACAGAAATAGAGAAGGTTGATAGATTAAACACACATAAGAGGAAGACTCATTGTACTAAATATATCATTTTATTAATTTAATATCTCATTTTTAAGTTGATTTGTTTTTGTCTATATAATAGTGATTTTTTCCCACTAGTATCCGGCCCACTGGATCACCTAATGGTTCGGTGGTCAGTTCTGACATCAAGTGGTTTCAGCCCTCTTTGATAGCAGTTGCAAGGGATCGAACCTCCTAATAGTGACTTTTTAAAGTATTCTCTCTCATTTACAATAATTATTAAAATAATAAACTAATTTCTATTCTAAGGAAAAAATTATATTTTTAGACTAGAAATTGTTTAAAAGCCTAAAGAAACACAAATAAAACTATTAAAAATGTTGATTTTTCTCTCAAATATTATGTAACAAACACACTTTATAAATGTTAATTTAGTGAATTGAGCAGATAAAAAATAAATTAATATGGAGAATTCCATTTTTCCCTTACTCTTGATATTTGGTCATACATAAAAAATGAAGGTAATAACAAATACAATTACTAATAAAATAAAGAAGGATTAAGAAATGAAAATAATATCGACAAAGATTAAAAATTGCATACACAATATAAACTTTGAAAGATAAAGAAAGATTAATTTTGGCATATAAAAATTAATTTAATAATAACATATAATTAATTTAATAATAATAATAATATATAAATTAAAAAATAATTTTGATGAACGATGATAGAATATGGTGTGGACACTTTATTATAGTCTATAGTAGACCTTTGTAATGGTGAAAATTTGTTTCTCATAATAAGAGACCTACATGTCTTTCCCATGCTAGACTCGTCCGTGTTACAATTTGGGAAGGTAAATCTTCCAATCACACCTTATTGGGCTCAAACAGTACAAAATGGACCACAAAGTGGGCTACAATATTATTTCTACGGTTTATATGATGAATCCTACTTCTCGCACCCCCTGAGAGTCATGACCATCCCCTCAAAACCCCATTTTACCCCTCTCTACTTAGGATGTGAGTGTGTAAATAGAAAAATTGGGAGGGAAAAAGTTCGCTTTTTAGATAGCAAACTGCAGTTGAGTTCGCACTATACATAGCGAGTGGTAATATTTTATATTCAAACGCGACGTATGCGCCTCCTATGAATGAAAAATTATGAAAAAAAAGAGTTCGTTTTCTAGATAGCAAACTCTAGTTGAGTTCACATTCTAGATAGATACCAAACTGCAGCCGACGTTCGCTTTCTAGATAGCAAACTGCAAACTGAGTTTGCTTTCTAGAATGCAGACTCATTTTTTCATGATTTTTTCATTCTAGGGGGTGGATATGTTGGGTTTGAGCTAAAAATATTGCCACTCGCTACTTAGAGTGTGAAAAAGTGCTCACATCCTAGAAAACGAGAGGGTTAGTTTTGTCATTTCATGGGGTGACTGAGGGAATCCAATGGGTGTGAAAAGATGGATTCTTTGATGATAGCTTCTCTTTCGGGATCCCATGTTTCTTTTATATCCCAAAAATTCCACTTTGCCCTTGAAAAAATTCGGAAGACAGAAACCAAAGATTTTTTCAAGGCAAAAAAAAATTCGGTAAATAAAAACCGAAGTTTTTATTGAAGGGCAAAAAAGGAAATTCATGGAGGAAAAAAGAAACATGGAGGGCCAGAAGAGAAGCTATTGGTTTATATATCTAAACCTATACAATTATATAACAAAAAACCTAAGTTGTTGTCTTATTCTTAGAACAATGTTACCGGTGTAAGTTCTAGGCAAAAGGGTTCTTCTGTTTCGGAAGCAGCAATCTTTGGCCAGAACGATCGTATTGTACAATGCATACGCCTCCGCAGTGAGGGGATCGGAGAAACTGTCAAACTTCCATGTAGCCACCGCCATAGCTGCACGTTCATCATTGAGAATGATGGCTCCCATACCCCAAGAACCATCTTGACTCAAATTAATTAGCATCATAGTTGGCTTTTAGCACTCATAGAGGTTTCTGCCATTTGAAATTGTGTTGCCGGGTTCCATAATTTGAAATTGTTGTTAATATTGTGCTCATGTGTGTTGGGTAGGGGTGGCAAAATAGATCGGGCAGTCGGGTCAGGCCGTTTAATCCGTTGTTTTTAGCAGGTTAATCTGCTTTAAAAATGGGGCGGGAGAGTTGGCCCACATGCATTTTAAAAATAAATTGTTCCTTTTTTTTTTCTTTCTAGATTTGAGATAGATGAAAAAATTGAGAAAAAGTTTAAGCTTCACCGGTTAATTGATCGTTGTTGTACGTGGTCAAAATAATTAAACAAAATAAAGAACATAGTAACAATGCAGTTGGTCGTCTCTCAAGGACCTCTGAATTATCAATAGCAAAAAATAAGAACTTAAATAAAATCAAAATTGGGGATTTTGGTTGGTAATAGAAATTTGTTAATTAAGAGAAGAAAACTTAATTACTTTTTTTCACGGAGAAAACTTAATTACTTAAAACGACCAATTCACTAGTTACGATTATTTTTCATTCGGATCTATCCTAGATTTCAAAATATTATTTTCTCATGATTCTATTCTGAATTCTGATTCATCACGTGTTTAATATTTCTAAATTTTAGTAAATGAAAATTTTGTAAAGTGTTAATCATGCTTGAAGAAAATTCATTCAAATATTTAAGAGTTTAAGGTTAATTAAACAAATTTGATATTAGCAAGGATTAAAAATTTCGTTTAGCGAATTTTTGTAAAACTAAAAATATTATAAAAATTAAGGATTAAAGGTCTTCATTTTATAAAAACTCAAAATATATTTAACACAATTTTTAATTATTAACACAAGATGAGAACGTCATTGGCTTTGGCCACTTCATCATCCCTGTTATATTTGTATTATTATTGAGGCAAAAGTGAGTAAGATTATTTCGCAATTTTATATTTTGCATTATGGTGTGTACCACATCAAAAGTCAGTTACTTGGGAGGCACGTTTTGTGGGCGTTTACTCTTTATAATGCTGTTCTCATGAAAGTGAGAGGATTGGAAGAAAAAGAGAAGGCAGCATTTGTTTCACATCTTACTCCCTCTAATCTTTAATACTATAAATATAATAATCTGCTTTTGAAATTTATGTAATAGTTGATATTTCTGTTCAATATTTTAATAAAATATATCAATTATTTTATGAATTTTAAATTTTTAAATTTTTTATATTAAAAACTAGAGGGAGTAATAGAAGTAGATTATTTGTTTTGCTCATTTTAATAGTTAACTAGCGGGTCAGACAAACGCGTTTCGCGCCTTCCTGTGTCTAACTTATGTCAATAAAAAAAAATTGTCTTATGTTATTGTGACTTTGTTAATAAAAAAAATTTCTTGCTACTAAAAAAATCAAGGGTATTGTTGGTATTATTGTTAAGTGTTATTTCAAATTATAGTGAAGGGCAAAATGGGCCAAAAAAAAGCCAGCCCAAACTCCCCTATCACCTTTATATAAAAAAAAAAAAAAAAGATATGTCTTATATTATTGTGAGTTTGTTAATAAAAAAAATTGTTGCTATTAAAAAAATCAAGGATATTGTTGGTATTATTGTTAAGTGTTATAGGGAAGGGCAAAATAGACAAAAAAAAGTCAGCCTAAACTCCTCTATCCTCTTTATATATTGTTATAGATGAAAGATAAATTATTGTGAGAAAAAATGAAAAAGATGCTCTAATCATTAGTAACGGATAGTTAGAAAATTTATAAAGTTCGAGCAAAATCTTAGTTTTAAATAAAAATCTCAATTTTATTATAAATTAACCCTTAAAATTTCAGTTTTACCCTAAATTGAATTGATGAGTCTTATGTAAAAAGATAAGAAAAAAAGACAAAAGATAGATAGAAAGAAAAAAGTGAGAGGAAAAGATTAGAATTGTGATATGTGATATGATTTCAAAAGGATGAGGGAAGAAAAAGCAAAACTAAAATCAGCAAGAAACACATGTTGTGTTTAGTTCTATCATAAATGACTTTTCTCATTCTTTATGCTTTAACATGTTCATATCAACGTGATTGACACGGTTGGGAGATGATTAGAGATGGTAATTGAAATCATACATTTATTGGAGAGTGGATCCTCGCTTCCTTGCATTTGCATATGCGCTCGTCAAGCCAACTTAACTTTTTTGAAAGTTAAATTGTGCTCGTCAACCTTCAATTAACTTTTCTCTATTTTTTTAAATTTAAATATTATTTTATATTCATAATTAGAGCTGGGTATACGGACCAAGGTCCGCGGGCCAACCCGTTTAACCCGCAGGCCGCGCGGTCTTAAGACCATTTTTTTTTGGCCCGTTTATATTTTTGCCCGTGTGGGTTGGACCGTTAAAACCGCGGGTTATGCGGGTTAAATCCGCGGGTTCGCGGGTTAGCCCGTGGCCCGCATTCTTTTTTTATATATGTAATTAATTACAAAATTTATCATTTATAAATAATTTGGTCCATATCCAAATTCAACACTTTTAACAAAAAAAAAAAAAAAGTCTAAACCTAATTATAAAAAGCAATAACACACTCCTATTTTTACTCACGTGGACAACAACAACACAAAACATCATGATCCAATTCAAGTGTTACAATGGAGGCATCGAGCAGGAGTGACTATTTTCCTTCAGTTTTCATTTAGTTAATTATATACATTACTGTTTTGTTTTTGAATCGGTTGGTGGTATTAGATTTTTGGTTGTACTTTTAATATTGGTTTGGACTATTAAATTTCTTTTTTATATTTTGAACAAGTTAAAGTTCTTATTCAATATCATCTGGGTTTATTTTATGGATTTGAAGTATGTGTGGAGAAATAATTACGATAAAAACGAGTTGAATTTAATTTTAGTTGCATTATTTTCAAAAAGAAGATAAATAAACTCAATGATATATCACAAACTTTATTTATTTTTATTTGTTAGTTCAAGTTATAACATAAAATTATTAATAATATAGTTTTTTTTAGCTTTTATTATATCAATATTTTACTAATTTTGTTTATTATTTTGAAAAAAGTTTTTTTTGTAATAGTCCGCGGATTAACCGTTTAACCCGCGGGCTTACGCGGACCGAACTCGGACTTAATTTTAAAACTCGTTTATATTTGATGACGGGCTTGTTCGCCCCGTTTAATATGCGGGCTTATGTGGGGCGGGTTAAACGGGGCGGGCTAGCCCGCATACCCAGCTCTATTCATAATTCAATGGTCTAGACTCTAGATACCACATTATTTTCTCAAATTTTTTTTTCACTTGAGAAAATCGAGTTACTTAAATATTTGAGTAATATACCCAATATTTATTTCATTTTTGTTAAACTCATGAAAACTCTCCTCTTTTTAATTCAATTTTTTGGACTTTGTTTATAAATTTGTTGTAAATTTGATCTCTGCCAATATTTTTCCACTAGCTATATTAAAATGGTATTTTCTTGTAAAAAAAAATTGATTTATTGTCTCAATACTAAAATTAACGATAAAACATCACAATTTTTATGACAAAAGGCATGAGTTGAGACAAAAATTCCAATAAATGTAATAATAGAGAGGATAAAAAGTTCAACTCAAAAATAATAGTCCATAAAATAAAGATTCATAATATTAACTTTATATATATTATAATTTTTTGAATATTTTATTGTTTCAAAATGAGACAACTTCAAAGAAACTACTTTGTTCCAAATTAACCATATAAAAGTCAAATCATCATTGACCGCCGTCCAATTCAACAAATGTTAATTTTGTTAAAATAATATTATATTTTTATTTAAAAAAGAGGGGTAAAGAACAGAGAAGTTTGGATCCCAAAAATTATGTTTAGGCAGTTCCTTTGCTGAGCACAACAGAATGAAGAGGAATTTGAATCATTTTCTGGCATTCATATTTAAATAGCGGACGTTATAAAAATGAGAAATTTGACACTTCTACATTTCTTTACTTAAGTAGCGGACGTGTAAAAAATTGAAATTTTCAGAATTTTACATTGTACTCTATTTAAGTAGAGAACTGCGTTAGCTACTTGACTAGCTAATACCTCATATTCATATAAAGTTCATCGCACGTGTCCATCTAATACAAACAAGGGCATACCCATAATATAAAGATCATCATCTCACAAATTCACACATATTGGACAACAATTGTATCAAGTACTTATTAAAGATCATCGTTTAAGCATAGAAGAATTGGATAACCAGACAAGTCACACATGATATCAGACACTAAGCATATTTTTCATTGACCAACAAGACTTCAATTTAACTCTACTTAACGTTGTGCAACTTGAGGGATGAGATGAACGAACACACACGAATAGAGTACTTGATCTATTTATATGAGGTGTTAGCTAGTCAAGTAGCTAACTTAGTCCTCTACTTAAGTAGAAAAAATGTAAAATTCTGAAAATTTCAAGATTTTATATATCTGATGCTTAAGTAGAGAATTGAGTTCGATACTTAAATAGAGAATTGCATGGGGTGTCAAATTTCTTATTTCTCAGTTTTATAACATCCACTACTTAAATAACAAATGGATAAAAAATTGAAATTAACCAGACACGCAAGAAACACATAAGGAAATTCTCTCTATATTTGGGGAATATGCTTGGTGCATGCACCCAAGAAAACAAAACATAAAAAACTTCTCTTTATATATAGTCACAAATGCCTTAAACTAATTAAGTTGAGTTGATTGAGAGTTCATTTCCAAAGTAACCATGGGGTTGGAGCTTCATATTCTCATATCAACCCTTGGTTTTCTCTTGTTCATAGTAATCAAAATTACATGGAAATCAAAAGCTAAGAAAACAAATTCCAAATTGCCACCAGGACCAAGAAAACTTCCACTCATAGGGAACATCCATCAACTTGGAGCCTTACCTCATCAATCCCTAGCAAAATTAGCACAACAATATGGACCTCTCATGCACATGAAGCTTGGTGAACTTTCTTGCATAGTTGTTTCATCTCAAGAAATGGCTAAAGAAGTGATGAAAACACATGATCTCAACTTTGCAAATAGGCCTCCACTTCTTGCAGCAGAAATAATCACTTATGGATATAAAGGAATGACTTTTTCTCCACATGGATCCTATTGGAGACAAATGAGGAAGATTTGTACTATGGAGCTTTTATCACAAAAGCGCGTCGAATCTCTTCGATCACTAAGGGAAGAAGAAATAGCAAATCTTGTCAAAGATATAACTTTGAGTGAAGGGTCACCTATAAATATTAGTGAGAAGCTTGATTCATTTGCTTATGGATTAACTTCAAGAACAGCTTTTGGTGCACAAATTGAAGGTAAAGAAAAGTATAGGAAACTTATGAAAGATGTATCGAAGATGGCTGGAGGGTTTTCTCTAGCAGATTTGTTTCCTTCAATTGGAATTCTTCAAGTTCTTACAGGATTAAGGCAAGGAATTGAGAAGCTTCATAAGGAAATGGATGAGATACTAGAGAATGTTGTAAGAAATCATAAACAAAAGAATTTGGAAACTAAGGACAAGGAAGAAACAGGGGAGGATCTTGTTGATGTTCTTTTGAAGCTGCAAAAGGACAATGATTTGGAACATCCCTTATCAGACAACGTTGTCAAAGCAACAATTCTGGTTAGTACTATGTTACTACAGTATCAAAAGTCTATGAATAATATTGGAATAATTTTGGTTAGTAACATATTTCATCTTATAAGTGGGTGAGATAAGTAATTTAACTGGTTGAACTAGTTGAGTTAAGGATTAAAAGAGTTGGAAGTATGAGCTTCAAGTCCTTATGACAATTTGGCATAGTAAAAAAAAAAAAACAATATGTTAACATAGTAACAATTTGGCATTTAAAAAAAAAATCATCTATAAAAAAAAAAGAATATGTTTCATATGATTTTTTATTTTGTGTTTTGTCTCATACTGTACTTGAACTAGATTTTTTGAAGTATTTGTGAAACAATCCCCTGGTTTGCTTTTGGATAATGGCCATAATTGAGTCAAACCGTAGATTTTTGCTAGCAAGTTACTTATAGAAACTTTTTGATTAATTCATCATAACTCAATTATTTTAGTTGTCTATAAGTTGGTGTACTACTTTTTTTCTTTTCATAGCAAATCTCCACATCACATGGTCCTTTCAAATCTTTTAATGACACCATATCTAATGTACTTTCCTTAAGAAATATAACAAAATCATATTGGGCCTTTTGGATGACAAAAATGATAAGAAAGAAAAGTTTGTTCTTGAAATTGTGAGCATGCTGGAATATATAGTTTCTGAATGTTACAAATTGCCTAGTATATTTCAAAATTTACTAAGTTTTAATAAAAATGGAAATTTCATAAATTTCTAGTATTAAAGGCTATGATGTTGCATGTTAAATGTGTCATTTTACGTGGATCTCACAACAATACCACAATATTTTTAAAATTTGTTTGCATTGGATAATAAATTATGGATTTTTTTTTAATGGTAAAGATATATACATAATTTATGGATTTGATGTAATTATGATTTAGACACGACTTCATAACAGTATGCTATTCATATAACTTAATTCAAATAGCATAGTCGAGATGTCATAGTTAAGTTCTTGCACACCATTCTTTGTATAAAAAACATAGTTGTGAATTTAAAAAAAAAATATTTAATATTATAATTTATGTCATGTTCTTTTTTAGGATATCTTTAGTGCCGGAAGCGACACCACATTTACCATTTTAGAATGGGCAATGTCAGAATTGATTAAAAATCCACAAGTGATGCATAAAGCACAAGTTGAAGTAAGAGGTGTCTATAATGAAAAAGGGTATGTCGATGAACCAAATCTCCACAAGCTCATATACCTGAAATCAGTTATAAAAGAAACGATGCGTTTACATGCACCAGTTCCATTGTTACTTCCAAGACAATGCAGTGAAAAATGTAAAATTAATGGATATGAAATACCAGTCAAAAGTAAAGTCATTGTTAATGCATGGTCAATAGCTAGAGATTCAAGATTTTGGATCGAAGGTGAGAAATTTGTTCCAGAAAGATTCATTGATAGCTCAGTTGATTACAAAGGTGTGGATTTTCAGTTTATTCCATTTGGTGCTGGAAGAAGAATTTGTCCTGGTATGATGTTTGGTATTGCTAACTTGGAAATCTCACTTGCAAATTTACTTTACCATTTTGATTGGAAAATGGCAAATGGGGATAAGGCTGATGAACTCGACATGACTGAATCGTTTGGATTAACCGTAAGAAGAAAACATGATTTGTGGTTGGTTCCCACTATTTACCATAGCTCATGTTAAGGGCTCGTTTGACCCAGCTTTTTTTAGAGTTTATACAATTTTTATATATTATTATAAGTTTGTCAAGATAGTTTATGATAAAATATTTTATAAAATTACAATTTTCACTAGTGTGAACTTATAAAATAGTATAAAACCTAATTTATATTGCATAAGCTATTTGTATAAGCTCTAAAAAAAGCTGGGTCAAACAGATCATAAGCCTTAAGAAGATAAGTAATATAATGTTAGTGAAAAATAATACAGTATATGTAGTGTTCTTTTACCGTAAAAATAATATATGTATAGTGTTAATGTTATTTTTGTTAAGTGTACTTTAATCACTCCCTGTGAATTTCAACGCTAGGTGTTATTCTTAGTTGACGGTACTTAAGAAAGGCTTAGGATCAAAATGATTAATATGTAGAAAGACTTAAGAAAGGCTTAGTATAAAACCATTAAATATGTAGATATAAAATTAATTAATATGTAATAATATGTCATTAAATAGTACTAGCATAATTAACCTTTGGAGAATCAAAATGATTCAAAGACTACATGTATATATACACACTTGAGACTATGAAGTAAGGCAGGTCAATATTCGAACAGTGTGGAAGAATTGGATGGAGATATAGTTGGATGAATGGGTCGTGAATGAGTCGGTTTTGTTTTAGTGCGTTAAGAATATAGATAGTTAGGGAGTTAGTTACTCCAAATAGGTTCTATAAATAAGCTATTTCATTGTAATTTTTACTCATTTTTTTATCAATCTACATTCATTCAATATGAATGTTTATGGGTATTTTCCTCATGAATACTCTTATCCACTCTATCTTGCTGACATCTATGATCTTTATCCCTTCGATTCTGATCTAACCTGTTGATCAGAAAGGTTGAGGCCGGTCCGTTGAGCAAGCTTCCACACCGAAGGGGGGGTTTGTACCTGCAGGTGCTCCGATGCCTAAGTCAGCAAAGAGAACAAGAGAGATACAAGAGAAGAGAGAGAAAGTATGGTATAGAATGATTCAGAATACCTGGCTCTCCTGTCTAGGAGAGCTTTTATAGTGCCCCCAGCGCTGGGCCAAAGGTTGGTCTATTGGGCTGGGATAACCGGCCCAATAGACCCAACTGCCAAGATAGTCCCCGTATCGTAGGGGAAGGCCGTTATTCGCCTCTATCTTGGTTGGAGCCGTTCCGCTATTCGCGGGTAAGGGATAGGCTCAATGACGGATGTGGTTGGATAAAGGAGCACGTGTTAAATGTGCTGCTTAGCTGTTAAGCTACACGGGAGTGGATCAACGTGCGCGGATGTATGAGCAGGACACGTCGAGCAGGACACGTCATTGGCTGACGTGTCGAGGAAGTCTCCCCTTATTGGGCTGTGCCCCAAATGTCGGGCATAAGGGATTGGGCCAGCCCTTGGCCCGGTCCAGAACAGGAGCCCCCCAAGTCGTTGCTCCTAGGCATAGGAGTAATGACTTAAGGTTCAGGCCCCTATGTCGAGGAGATGTTTTTCCCCGTCAATCCTAGGAGGAGTTTATAATTTATTGGTTATGGTTGTTGCTCGTTTGCGCGAGGAGCGCATTTGTATGTTGCTCGTAAATTCCTCGGTGGCATGACGAGGAGGATTTTCCAAGGAGGAAGTTTCCCTTTGCTCGTATCGCGTGCCACGATGTTCGAGGAGGGATTTACGGGGAAGAGATTTTGTTTTTGGAAGTCATTTACTTTTACGTTCCTCGACGGATTGTCGAGGAAGTGTTGTGTTGACTGCATCTCGTGGATGCTGCCTGTTATTGCGGGCACGTTTTGTGGTGTTTGTTTCAACTGCCCGTTTTCGTAGACCACGCGTGGTGTCAGGGATGCATCAATTTAGGATATCGATGGAATCCTCGAGGAGCGCGTCGTCAGTTTGAAGTGATGTGAGGAGACTTATCGCTTCGCCTGCTAGCGCCACGTGTGTGGGCTATGGAGAGACGCAATTATTGCCTAGGGAACAGACATTAATTGCTTCGTTTCACGAGGAGGCTTTCTAGCCGTTAGATCGTTGCGTCTTTTGATTTCTCTTGAGATTGAATCTTGGCCATTTGATGGCTTTTAATCACAACCGTTGGATTCTGATCAACGGTGTTTATGTGTTAAGATGCATTGCCTCGTGATGGAGGTGCAAGGTTGTGGTGAGGTTATAAATAGGAGAAGAGGAAGTCATTTGTACTTTTCTCCTTTTTGTGTTCTGCTTTCTCTGCATTTTGCTGTTGCTGCTTCTGGTTCAAAGGATCCTTCAAGTTTCAACAGATTGTGAATCTCTTTTCTTCCTTTTATCTTCGAGATACAGAGGTAATGTAACGTTTTTAGTCCATTTCTCTGCTCTCTTTTTCTTTTTGTGCTTCGTTGCTTATATCTTTAGATCTCCTTGGGTTTTTGAGTTTTTAGTTTGTACCCATTTTGGTTTTGGGTCAAACCTTATTTGTTAGTGGTTTAGATCACCGTTTTTTAGTGAGGTATTAGTGTTTGGTGGTGGTATTTTCACTATCAAACGCTGTTTCTGAGTGTTGTAGTGTTTTCGTGATTCTGGGTTTTGCCCATATTTTTTCCGTTTTCTGGAAAAAACAACGAACTTTGATGAACTTTGATGAATTTCTGGGAAATGATGACGAACATATGATGAAGGTGATGAATCTTCTGGGTTCCGCGAAGAACGTTCATAGATTTCTGGGAATTTTATACGTTCTGTGTCGGGGAGAGAAGCGTTGTTTTCTCTCCTCGTTACAACTAGTCTTCTCCCCGTTTAGTATAGCAAATTTTTAGGTTAGTTATACCTTGTGTTGGGGAGCTTCTCCCCGTTTTCGCCTTCGTGAATTATGCGTGTCTTTGACAAATTTTATGAATGTCGGGGGGCTTCTCCCCGTTTTTAACTTAAGAATTTCGCTGGAAAATGAGTTTGTTCAACTCTTTGTCGAGGACCTTCTCCCCGTTATTTCGCTGGGAAATTTGGTAGATACGTGAGTTTGTAGAAACTCTGTGTCGGGAAGCTTCTCCCCGTTTTTAACTTGAGGTTTTTATGCACAACTAAGTTTGCTTCTAAGTGTCGAGCAATGTTGATAGCTTGTTGAATGGTTCTCCTCGTCTCCTCTGTTTTTGTCTTTGTTTTGCCATTTTGATAAGGGCTTTTGGTCGGGGACAGCGTCCTCGCCCTATTCTACGCCCTTTCACTTGATTTGTGGTGAAAGGGTGGATTTGATATTTGTCGAATTCACTTTATTTTCGCTACTTTTCAGGTGTTCGAAATGTCAGACACGGAGGAGATTATGGGGAGCCAAGCGGCTGCCAAGCATAAATTGGTCGATACCATAACGGATCCAGCGCTAGACTGGGTCGCGCCCGAGCCGAGGGGCATTGCTTCGACGCTCACAGCTGAAGATCCTCGACTTTACACCATCGTTGAGAACGTTAGGAGTGGGCCAGTGAATTGGGAAACTCATTTGCCCGAGGAAGGGAAACGGATCTGCTCGACATTTTCCGAGGATGGATTCGCTATGTATGAGCTGGCCTTTAAAGAAATGGGCTTTAAGTTGCCTTTCAGCAATTTTGAGTGTGAAGTTTTTGGCCGGTTGAAGGTGGCTCCCTCACAGCTCCACCCCAATTCGATGGCGTTTATCCGGGCATATCCTATTCTTTGCCGGTACTTAGATGTCGAGGCCACCGTTCCCCTATTCTTCCACATCTTTAAGATTCAGAAGCAGATTGTCGGGGAGAGGCAGGGTTGGGTGTCTTTGAAACATGCGTCGGCGAAGATTTTCAAAATGTTCGTGGAGTCTGCCCGGGGGTTCAAGGAAAGATACTATGTTGTCAAACCGGTGACACAAGCTGCCCGGGATTCTCTTTACATGGAGAGGGGATTGTTTAATGAGGATGGGTCTCCCCGACTTGATGACCAAGGGGTCCCTATGACTGAACGGGTACCCCGATTCCCTTTGGCTTGGTCGTCCGAGCATTTTGACAAGAGGACGGAAGAATATTTGACCGCTGCTGTGGATCTGTCCCCGGAGGAACAGGCAGGGTTCTTGAAGCTCAAGACTTATGTCAAGGGCTTCAAGCCTTGTACTTTTACTGTCGCCTCGGGTGCTGTTGCCCTCGACAAGAAGGGCAGGCCCAGGGTCGAGCCTCGGTTTGTGAATACCAAGGCCTTGCTTGCGTGCAAGAGTGTCGAGGAGGAAAAAGTCTTGCTCGGTATTTATTTTCAATTTTCCCTTTGCCCGTATTTGGACTTGTGTTTATAATGTTTCGTTTTTTGCTCCTCCTCGTGGTACTGACCATTTAATGCTTTGTTTGCAGATAACATGGCGGACCTTGCGTCAGAGCTTTTTAAGCTGGCTGCCGAGCACAAGGGTGACAAGCCGAAGAAGAAAACCAAGAGGGCCAAGGTTGGGTCGAGCAGCACAATGAATCTGGAGGAAACTGCGTCCGGGAGTCCGAGCCAATTGATAGAAATTTAGCAAGTGTACTAAATAGCCGTCAAGTAGTATAATAAAATCGTTCTTTCCGCAGGGATTGTTGTAAATCAATTGTAAATTGAAGATATACTCATGTAAATTGACATAAATTGTAAAAGGGGGTTCTTGTTTGGTTTCAAGTTCAAATTTTTAAACTTTGGAATTGCTTTGGTGTTTAGATTGATGTAAGAAAAGCGATTGGTCCTTTTTGGGTCATCTAATTACTATTTTTCTTGGTAATTTCATGTATGATTACAAATTACTCAACTTTAGTTTCACGATTAGATTAAATCAAAAATAATTATGCCCAATGTCTTGGTAACATAATCCTCTCCCTTGATCATCGATCCCTAATGTCTTAGGTAATCTATGATCAATTGAGGTTTATAACCTTTAATCCTTTAATCTCAATTAACAATCCAAAATGTCTTAAGTTAAAGTTAATTGATTAATCATTCCTAGATCGATGATTTATTTCTATTGTCATAGTAAAACAAATCATTGCAATCATCATATAAGTCGCGAATTCATACAAAGCATTAAGCACAAAGAACAATCAATAGAAACTAACTTCGTAATTCATTAATCATATCATATGACAATCACATAATTCAAGATCAAAAGTAATTAGAATCACCTAAGGACCAATCATGAGAATTTAGCTAGACATTGCAAATTCAAAAATTACATCAATTAAAATGAAAGAAAGCATAATTACAAGAAGAATCTTGATGTGTTTCCACACTTGAATCCTTGCTTGGTCGCTCTTGATCCTCCAAAATCACTCCAAATGCTGTTCTCAGTGTCAAAAATTCCATCATGATCCAGATCTGATGTTTCCCCTTTATAAAACTGATCAAAAGTAACGTTTTCCGCCTGAAACACAGAATTTCCGCCCCAGGCGTAAGCAGTTTCGTTTCAGGCACAAGAAATTCGCCTGAAACGGCAAAACAGTGAGCAAACCAGCTTCTTCAGTGAAATTTCCGCCTCAGGCGCAAAAACTTCCGCCCCAGGCGTAAAAATACTTCAATTTCCACCAATTTTTATCTGCTATCTTCCTTCGCATGTAGCTTCAAATCAATGTCTTATTCTTCATGATTTAGGTCAAAAACCTCTAAAAACACTTGAAAATGGTCTTTATTTCCATGTAATGACTAACGTCATCACAACCCCAAACTTGAACTTTTCCTTGTCCTCAAGGAATATCTCAATCTCTAGGAAAACAAAACACTACCTCAATCCATCTGGCTAAACAAACTCAAACCCAATCAAGTTAGACGTAATTTGCATAACATTTCAATGATCAATTTCGTCATGATTCAAATACACACAGCTTCAAATTTAAGCAAAACAAAGAGCATCAAACAAAGATTGACCATACTTAATCTCTTCACACCCTCACCGACTCTCCTGTTTAAGGGTAATATAATCACTCAATCAACACATCATAACTAGACTACTATAAATTTGCAGACATTCTCAAAAATCAATCACCATGTCATGAGCACACACATTAGAGGACTTTTAAAGGTTATAACGTGGCCTGGTTAAAAGGTGGATGGTGGCTTTTCTGGTAAGTGAGTAAAAAAAACTTGAAGTCAGATACCACTGAATTGAATAGATACAACACCCCACCCTACTTTGTAAGAATTGATACTAGAGAACAATTTTCTTTCACAAATTTTTCTTTCAAGGAATTCCTTTTTGTTTTCAAGAAGATCACCATGATTATATATATATATATTTTTTTTTTTTTCTTCTTTTTTTTTTTTCGATACTTCTTTTCTTGGTGAACTTTTGAATTTTTCTTTCATAAAATTTTTAGTTCTCTAGTATACCCACCCCAAACTTAAGTTGTTGCTAGTTCCAAAAGCAACCCCAAACTTAGTGACATGCATTGTGCAAAAACACTAAAGGTATCTAATTCTCCAAGAAAATCATTTTTTTTTTTTTTATTATTTTGATAACTTGGGTCAGATAACAAACAAACAGTTTTCTTTAAGCTCAAAAGGGGTTAAACAAAGGATAAGCAATGATAAGGGTGGCTAGAACAGGCTCAAGGTACCAAACAACTTGCCTCGTGTGTACATCACAACAATAAATCAATTAAAGAGAACATGCGCAAATTCTAGAGACATAGCTAAGTGTGGAATTCTCATAATCATCAAAAGAAATCAGTGTTTGGGCTCAAAATCTCACAGTTTTTGCTGAATTAAACTATGGTCAATATTTGTGAGAGTCCCTTAGCCTTGCCTAAATTATCACTATGATGCATCAGAAACAATCAAAAACATCACAAATTCATATCACGCAGTTGGTCAGCAATTTTGAATCTAAGATGATAGCCAAACAAATTTCAAATAGTATGAGGTTTTCAAAAAGACTAAGACATTCAAGGAAAACAAAATGACTAGCTCAAGTATTTATTATAGACCAAAATCAAGCATGCAACAATTTCAACAAAAGAATCATAACACACAGGCCAAAAAGAATTCATAGAGGAGGAGAAGGAAAGTAAGATGAATGGCACAAAACCTCAATCCTGCTCAGGCATGTTATGATCATGATCAAAACGAGGCAAGTTTCCAGGAAATTGCATTGAAGAAGACCCTCCTTCATCCGGAAGGCCAGCTGCCCTCCTTTGGCGAATGTAGGTGGCACGGTTCACTTCATGTGTAGCTGCCATGCTCCTAACTCTTTGATTGTAAGCTTCATCAAAATCATGCATTGTTGGATATCTCGGATAGAAATATGCCGGGACTTGCTCTCGGTAACGCATGGATTCTTGCCATAAGGCGGATGAAGTGTCATAGTGGTCCGCCATATCAATGCCCTGTTGAGTACTCATATCCATCTTCCACACCATATCCGCAAGAACATTCGCATCAAATTGCGGAGCTGGAAAACCCTCCATTTCCGGAGCCTGTGGCATGTCATGGTGCATCACATTTTCAACATTCTCCTCCCTTTCTTCACCTCATCCCTCAACCGTGTAATCCATCACATCATCCACGTCAGCAAATGGAATGAATGTCTTCCCGAAAGTTTTCCTTCGCACATCTCTCACAAAAGCCGTAGTGACTTTTCTAGGTTCTTCTATTTGATCATCATCAAAAGCAGCAACATTTTGATCAAGACACAGTTTTGTGATCAAACAGAGATGTGTCAGACTATATGAACCGGGGTCTCTCTGGATAAGTGAAGCCAAATCATCACTCAAAATTGTGCCCAAATCTATGTCTTCTCCTAGCAAGATAGCTTGAAGTGCTAGTCCTATATCCATCGGAATCTCAGAATTGTTCCCACTTGGCTCCACGTTGTTTAGCCAAAATTCAGCCCAAATCCGTGGAATATCCAACAAATGAGCGGTTTTTGTAACACCCCGAACTAACTACCCTTAAAAACGTGATCTTAAAAACTCTTTAAAGATAAGTAGCCGGAGCGCTACGGAAAAACATTTTCAATACGATCGTGCACATGACACGAAACGTCGCAGCGGAAAACATAACATAAAGGATTTTCAAAGCAATGAACAAATAGTTCAAAAGATAAATCATTTACATAAAACATAAGTTAAGATGTTCGCATCGATATACGATGGAATACAAACGATCCCCGACTCGATGTTACAACTACCAGAGCACTAATATACATCTCAACCAAACTAAACTTAACAAAACTATACAAAGGTAGCCTACACTAGCTCCTCACCAAAAGTGCTCCACACCAAAACGATCTGCAGCTAAAGCTCGATCGAAACCTCGACCTGAATACCTGAACCC
Source organism: Trifolium pratense (assembly GCF_020283565.1). Classification (NCBI taxonomy): domain Eukaryota; kingdom Viridiplantae; phylum Streptophyta; class Magnoliopsida; order Fabales; family Fabaceae; genus Trifolium; species Trifolium pratense. Next base: position 44,838,528 of record NC_060061.1, read on the forward strand.
CCAAAGGTCCAGCACATAACAAATAGGTAGAGAGTTAGTAAACATAATCACATACATACGAATATAGAAACGCACCTATATTCAACCTATCACGTATTACTAACTCACACACATGCCTCTATAGGTAATACACCAGATAACACATACTCACAAATACACAACCAGATAGTTTCACGTCGTTTCGGACAACACAAAGAACTCACATAACACATAACACATAATTGCACATTTACTCAAATGCGACTAATGCCAAACATTCAATGTCATGCCAACCTAGACACGACTAATGCATGTGGTACCATCTTCTTTATCAAGGAACTTACCATTGATATTCTTCTTTATTGGACAAGTCCAATATCCTTCTTTATCAGACAAGTCTGATATCCCTAAATAATGCATGAATTTATGAATGCCATGCATTTACCAAACATATGATAATCACTTAGCACGAAGCTACTGCTCACTACATGGATAACATAATCCATTAAACTTCTTTATCAGACAAACTGATATTCTTCTTTATCGGACAACCCGATATACAAAATACATATACTTCTTTGACATTTCATATAAATGCCATCACACAACACAATTATTAAACATATAATAATTCAAAACCAAAACAGAACCAAATACATGGATACACACACTTTACAAACATTAACAAAAATTGCTGTCACAGAGGCCTTCGCTAAGCGAAGCCTTAGCGAGACTTGGCGAACCTCACCAGGAAGTCACCTGCTCATGGCGAGCTTTGGCGAGCTTCGGCGAACAGGTTCGCTACAGCGAACTCCTGGTCGCTTAGCGAACTACACCAGAAAAATATCTGTTCTTGAGTTTTCCAAAGGCGGTTTAACACTCAAATCCATCCAAAATACATTATAACATGTTATAAATGCATAACAAGTGATCAATCATGTATATACCATACATATATACATGTATTAACATTCACAAACACCAAAACACATCACACATACAAAATCATGCCAATTTCTTGCAAAATAAGCAAAGTTGCATAAACATGCAAAACCATCATCAAACATATACATATTCCCTCCTAGATGTTCATTAAGCATACTAAGATGAAAAGGACATGTTTATGATAAAGAAATTTCACCCAAACCCCAAAGAAATTGAGTGAGAGAGTTTAGGAATGGAGGCTAGACACCTCCCCTCTCTTGGATCACCCAAGCTTATGCTTAACCACTCTCACCTTAGATTGAATGATGATTCTTGGCCTCTAAATCTCTTCTCCTTGCTCGTGTTCTTCTAGCCAAAACCCTAGCTTAGCTTTGCTCTTGCTCTTGCTCACCACTTCTAACTTCTCATGAAAAAATGAATTGTGAGACTATTCATGGTTTTGACTTGCTACTTATACCACTCTCTATTGGTCATGAACCAAGCCCAATGGCTTAGGCCCAATAAGCTCTATCACACGCCCCAAGCCCACTAACATGGCAAAGGTTTCGCTCACAAACTTATGTTCGCGATAAATAATTATACGTCGCGTAAATAAATATTTAACACTAACCCAAAATATATGCAAATATATAAAATATCGATTTACTAAAAATCGGGTCGTTACAACTCTACCCCCCTTAAAAGAATTTCGCCCTCGAAATTTCCTAAGAGATAAAACAGAGAACGAACCCTCAACGCGGCATCTTCGGTTTCTTGCATACCGGACTCTTGTGACCTTCCTCGCCACAATTGAAACAAAACACTTTCACCCGACAAGCATCGGCCTTGTGCCCAAACTGTCCACAATTGAAACACTTGTCGCTTTTCCTCGGGCAATCATATGACATATGACCCCGCTCTCCACATTTGTAACAACTTCCACTTCCTTGCTTCTTCTTTCCACTTCCATTGCCCTTGTTCTCATACGGCTTACCACGATCCAAACCTTTTCCTTTCCTATCATTCAGAACCTTATAGTAGTTGGTCTTGGCTTTGCTATCTTCATCACAAATCCTTGCCTTGGTTATAAGGGTCGGAAAATCCCTGATTTCAGAAAATCCAATCAAAAGCTTGATATCCGGACGAAGTCCACTCTCGAACTTGACACACTTATCCTCTTCGGCTTCCACCGTGTTGTAGTGTGGACTAAACACACACAATGCTTCAAACTTAGCCGAATACTCGGCGACCGATAAATTTCCTTGCTTGAGCTCCATGAACTCGATCACTTTCTTATTCTTCACATCAGCCGGAAAGTACTTCCTTAAAAATTCCCTTTTGAAAGTTTCCCAAACGATGGCAACACCGTCCACTCCTATCCTGAGTCTCACATTCCTCCACCAAACGATTGCCTCCTCTCTAAGGGCATAAGTTCCCAAAGTAGTCTTGTTCTCCTCAGAACAACTCATTGCTTCAAAGATGATCTCAACCTCATCTAACCACTTGATAGCTCCCTCCGGGTTATAGCCCCCAGTAAACAGAGTTGGTTTATGCGACATAAACCTTTCCAATCTTTTCTCACTATCCCTTCCCGGGTCATTATCCCTTACCACCAATGTAGTCAAAGCAGTCAAAGCTTGTGCAATCTGAGCGTTGGTCCTAGCAGCAGCCATGATTCCTGAACGAATCACAACTCGACGTTAGAATGTATTAACAGTGTACCCAACACATGCTTCATACAAGAGAAAGAAAATCCTAATGGCTCACATGAACCGACCTGCTCTGATACCAACTATTGTAACACCCCGAACTAACTACCCTTAAAAACGTGATCTTAAAAACTCTTTAAAGATAAGTAGCCGGAGCGCTACGGAAAAACATTTTCAATACGATCGTGCACATGACACGAAACGTCGCAGCGGAAAACATAACATAAAGGATTTTCAAAGCAATGAACAAATAGTTCAAAAGATAAATCATTTACATAAAACATAAGTTAAGATGTTCGCATCGATATACGATGGAATACAAACGATCCCCGACTCGATGTTACAACTACCAGAGCACTAATATACATCTCAACCAAACTAAACTTAACAAAACTATACAAAGGTAGCCTACACTAGCTCCTCACCAAAAGTGCTCCACACCAAAACGATCTGCAGCTAAAGCTCGATCGAAACCTCGACCTGAATACCTGAACCCCCAAAGGTCCAGCACATAACAAATAGGTAGAGAGTTAGTAAACATAATCACATACATACGAATATAGAAACGCACCTATATTCAACCTATCACGTATTACTAACTCACACACATGCCTCAATAGGTAATACACCAGATAACACATACTCACAAATACACAACCAGATAGTTTCACGTCGTTTCGGACAACACAAAGAACTCACATAACACATAACACATAATTGCACATTTACTCAAATGCGACTAATGCCAAACATTCAATTTCATGCCAACCTAGACACGACTAATGCATGTGGTACCATCTTCTTTATCAAGGAACTTACCATTGATATTCTTCTTTATTGGACAAGTCCAATATCCTTCTTTATCAGACAAGTCTGATATCCCTAAATAATGCATGAATTTATGAATGCCATGCATTTACCAAACATATGATAATCACTTAGCACGAAGCTACTGCTCACTACATGGATAACATAATCCATTAAACTTCTTTATCAGACAAACTGATATTCTTCTTTATCGGACAACCCGATATACAAAATACATATACTTCTTTGACATTTCATATAAATGCCATCACACAACACAATTATTAAACATATAATAATTCAAAACCAAAACAGAACCAAATACATGGATACACACACTTTACAAACATTAACAAAAATTGCTGTCACAGAGGCCTTCGCTAAGCGAAGCCTTAGCGAGACTTGGCGAACCTCACCAGGAAGTCACCTGCTCATGGCGAGCTTTGGCGAGCTTCGGCGAACAGGTTCGCTACAGCGAACTCCTGGTCGCTTAGCGAACTACACCAGAAAAATATCTGTTCTTGAGTTTTCCAAAGGCGGTTTAACACTCAATCATGTATATACCATACATATATACATGTATTAACATTCACAAACACCAAAACACATCACACATACAAAATCATGCCAATTTCTTGCAAAATAAGCAAAGTTGCATAAACATGCAAAACCATCATCAAACATATACATATTCCCTCCTAGATGTTCATTAAGCATACTAAGATGAAAAGGACATGTTTATGATAAAGAAATTTCACCCAAACCCCAAAGAAATTGAGTGAGAGAGTTTAGGAATGGAGGCTAGACACCTCCCCTCTCTTGGATCACCCAAGCTTATGCTTAACCACTCTCACCTTAGATTGAATGATGATTCTTGGCCTCTAAATCTCTTCTCCTTGCTCGTGTTCTTCTAGCCAAAACCCTAGCTTAGCTTTGCTCTTGCTCTTGCTCACCACTTCTAACTTCTCATGAAAAAATGAATTGTGAGACTATTCATGGTTTTGACTTGCTACTTATACCACTCTCTATTGGTCATGAACCAAGCCCAATGGCTTAGGCCCAATAAGCTCTATCACACGCCCCAAGCCCACTAACATGGCAAAGGTTTCGCTCACAAACTTATGTTCGCGATAAATAATTATACGTCGCGTAAATAAATATTTAACACTAACCCAAAATATATGCAAATATATAAAATATCGATTTACTAAAAATCGGGTCGTTACAGTTTTAAACCGCTGGGGTGGGAGCTGTCTAGATGGTCTCACCCACATACTTCCAGGTGCAGTCAGCTGAGATTTTAATGCCTCACGTTTATCTGATGCCATGATTGCCCTATTCTCACGTCGATGTTTCAAAACGCAGAATTCAGGAACAATAAAATGAAACACCCTATTGATAGCTTCCGGGGAATAGTCTACATCTACCCCGCGTACTTTAGCAATCCGCGGTGACACATTTTTCACTCGCCATGCATTACTCAAAAATTCTAATGCCAAAGTACGATTTCCAGACCTAAGACAGAAATTAAATTCATACCAATGCCGGTTGCGGAATTCTGCTTCAATTATGGGACATGCTAACACTTCATCCGTGAGACGCCTTTCGGGTTTGAAATCTTTACTTTTGAGAGTCTGGTACCGATTGAAAGCCGTTTGACGAACAAAGCGTGACCGAGGAATTTCAGTCACAACCGGTGGTGGAGGAGGTGGTGATTGCTCTCTAGGCGGTGATGGTGGAGGAGAAGGCGAAGGTGACGGTGTAGGAGTTCGTGCTACTCTCCTTTTTTTCACTACTTTGGATCTTGATTTTGAAGACCCAACTTCAACTTCTTTGTCTTTTGAAGATTTTTTGAATATGTTCTTCATGGTGAGAAAGGTAAAGATTAAGAAGGGTAATGGTTTATGGGTGATTGATGGAAAAGATGAAGATTTATGGTGGTTTTGGATGAATTTTCGTGTAGGTTTAATGGTGGGTTTTTGGTTTTGGGTTTTTGGACAAAGTCGAGGAATTGGTTGTTGTTGATGATGAGTTTTGAAGAATAGAGTTGGATGGAAAGAATTTTCGTGGGTTTGGTGTTATGGGTGTGAGAGAGGTTGTTGTTTTAATGGGGTTTTGAAAGATTTGGGAGGTTTGGGTTCAAGAAGGGTTTGAGATTTGAGGGTAGAATTTGTGAAAAAGAATGGGTGAATTTGTTGTGGTTGTTGTTTTAATGAAGGATTTGTGTTGGGTTTGAAGGTTTGGTTGGTTGTTAATGGAGGATTTGTGTGAGGAAGATGAAGTTTTGTGAGAAAGGATAAGGTTTGTTGAAGAAGATGAAGTTTGAGAGAAAGAATGAGGGTTTCACGTTTCCTTTTCGCCTAAAACGAGCAATTTCCGCCTAAAACGTAAGGTTTTTCCGCCTGAAACGGCAAAACAGAGAGCACCATCTTTTTCAGCATGATTTTCCGCCCCAAACGGCAATTTTTCCGCTCCAAACGGCAAAACATTGAGCAACCCAATTTCTTCAGGATTTTTACGCCCCAAACGTAATTTCTTCCGCCCCAAACGGCAAAACAGTGGGCACCCATTTTTCATCATTATTTTTACGCCTTAGGCGCAATTTTTTTTGCCCCAAACGTAAATAACTCAGGATTTGAATTTTTCTGCTCCTTTCTTACGCCTTAGGTGCAATTTTTGTGTCCCAAGCGTAAATTCCTGATTGTGACACTTTTCACACTCCTCTTTTTTTTCAATTTGACCTGCAAAACACAAAATTTCAAAAGAAAAACTATTACGATTAAATAAAACCTTGGGTTGCCTCCCAAGCAGCGCTACTTTTAGCGTCATTAGCTTGACGGTCTCGAAACCTCAAGGGTCTTCGAAAAGTACTGCCACCTTGTGGCGATTAAAATCTCCTCCCTTATAAAACTTGAGTCTTTGTCCATTTACTTTGAAAGATTTCTCCTCCTCTCCTGGTGTAAAAATTTCCACAGCCCCGTGTGGAAAAACTTCCTTAATGACAAACGGACCAGACCACCGAGACATCAGCTTACCCGGGAACAACCTTAAACGAGAATTGAACAACAAGACTTGCTGTCCTTTCTTAAACTCCTTTCTTACCAACCCTTTATCATGATACTTCTTTGTTCTTGCTTTAAAAATCACGGCATTTTCATACGCTTGCATCCGCCATTCTTCAAGTTCATTCAGCTTAAGCAATCTTTTCTCACCCGCAAGACCTGCATCAAAATTCAAAAATTTTACAGCCCAATATGCCTTGTGTTCTAACTCAACCGGTAGGTGACATGATTTGCCATAAACTAGTTGGTACGGAGAGAACCCCAAGTGTGTCTTGAACGCGGTTCTATAAGCCCAAAGTGTATCATTAAGCTTCATTGACCAGTCTTTCCTTGAAGTAGAAACCGTTTTCTCCAGAATTTGTTTCAATTGCCGGTTAGATACTTCAACTTGTCCACTTGTCTGAGGATGGTATGGAGTGGCCACCTTGTGCTTGACATTGTATTTCTCCAAGACATTCTCCAAGTATTTGTTACAAAAATGTTTGCCTCCATCACTAATGAGAATTCTAGGAACCCCAAACCGAGTAAAAATATTTTCTTTAAGGAACTTCACCACAGTATGAGAATCATTTGCTTGGCAAGGAATAGCTTCCACCCATTTTGTAACATAATCTACACACACCAATATATGAAGATTAGACCGTGAAGATGGAAAAGGTCACATGAAATCAATCCCCCAACAATCAAAAGGTTCTACTTCGAGCATTTGGTTTAGAGGCATCTCATCCCGCTTTGAAACATTGCCGGTCCTCTGGCAATTATCACATCTTCTAGCAAACTCTACACAATCTGCAAACAGTGTCGGCCAAAAGAAACCACTTTGAAGCACCTTTGCTGCTGTTCGTGGACCACTGTGATGACCACCATATGGAGAACTGTGGCAATGCCACATTATGCTTTGCGCCTCTTCTTCATCGACACATCTACGGATCAAGCCATCTTGCCCCACCTTAAATAGGTATGGATCATCCCAAAAATAGAAGTTAGCATCTCTAAAGAATTTCTTCTTTTGTTGATAGGAATAGTCCTCCGGAATTTCATTTCCTGCTTTGAAATTAGCCATGTCAGCAAACCAAGGCCTTTTAGAAACCATCAGCAATTTTTCATCCGGGAACTCTTCATTAATGCACTTCTCTTTTGTGGTCACCATTGGATTTTCTAACCTTGACAAATGGTCCGCGACCACATTCTCCACACCTTTCTTGTCTTTTATCTCCAAATCAAATTCCTGCAAAAGTAGTACCCACCTCAAGAGTCTAGGCTTTGAGTCGCCTTTTGTGAGGAGGTACTTAAGTGCCGAGTGATCTGAAAAAACAACAACTTTCGATCCAATCAGATAAGAGCGAAATTTTTCCAAAGCAAATACTATTGCAAGCAACTCTTTTTCAGTAGTTGTGTAATTGATTTGGTTTTCATTCAAAACCTTGCTTGCATAATATATAGCATGGAAAAATTTCGCATGTCGTTGGCCAAGCACCGCTCCAACCGCATAATCACTTGCATCACACATTAATTCAAAAGGGAGATCCCAATTAGGTGCAACGATTATGGGCGCGGTGACCAACTTTTCTTTAATCACAACAAAAGCATTCAAACATTCATCATCAAATTTAAATTCATTTTCCTTCACAAGGAGGTTACTTAAGGGCTTTGCTATTTTCGAAAAATCTTTGATGAAACGCCGATAGAAACCGGCATGACCCAAAAAACTTCTCACTCCCTTAACATTAACGGGAGGGGGCAATTCCTTAATAACCTCTATCTTTGCTTGGTCAAGTTGAATGCCCTTTGAAGAGATTTTGTGTCCAAGCACAATACCTTCTTTAACCATAAAATGACATTTTTCCCAATTTAAAACTAAATTGGTACTTATGCATCTCTTCAATACAGCATTCAAATTGGCTAAACATTTATCAAAAAACTTACCAAACACAGAGAAATCATCCATAAATACCTCGATTGTGTCCTCCATCATATCAGCAAAAATAGAAAGCATACACCGCTGGAATGTGGCTGGTGCATTACACAACCCGAAGGGCATCTTCCGGTAAGCGAATACTCCAAAAGGACAAGTAAAAGCTGTTTTCTCCTGATCCTCTGGGTCTACCACAATCTGATTGTACCCAGAATATCCATCCAAAAAGCAATAATAGGCCTGCCCTGCAAGCCTTTCCAACATTTGGTCCATGAATGGAAGAGGAAAATGGTCCTTCCTTGTTGCTGAATTCAACCGTCTGTAGTCTATACACATCCGCCACCCAGTGACGGTGCGAGTGGGTATCAGTTCATTTTTTTCGTTTCTCACAACTGTCAAACCACCTTTTTTCGGGACCACATGGACAGGACTTACCCAAGCACTATCCGAGATTGGATAAATCATACCAGCTTCTAGAAGTTTAAGAACCTCTTTCTTTACCACCTCTTTCATGGTTGGATTTAGTCTTCTTTGAGGTTGCACCACAGGTTTGTATTCATCTTCCATTTTTATTTTATGCATGCAGAATCCGGGACTAATCCCTTTCAAATCAGAGATGCTCCAACCCATGGCTTCTTTATTTTCTCGCAAGACTCTAGTTAGCTTCTCTGCTTCCAAAGAACTCAACCTGCTGCTTATGATTGCCGGTTGTGAAGTATCTTCTCCTAAGAAAACATATTTTAAGTGAGGGGGGAGCTCTTTCAACTCCGGAATAGTAACTTTTAGGTCCCCCTTACCACTAGCTTTCTCTTCTACAGCATACACATTTTCAAAATCTTTCTGTGCTTCTTCTTCTTTACATGCTTCAAGTTGACGGAGACAAATTTCAATCTCCTTGTCCCATTCCTCTTCCAAATCATCAATGGAATTAACAATTACTCTTTCTAATGGTAAGGATGGTGTTTCTTCCACTAAGACATCTTCTACCACTTCCTCAATCACGTCAACCTTGTAACATTGTGGCTCATCATCATGGTGTTTCATAGCTTTGAACACGTTAAACATGACTTGTTCCCCATGTGTTCTCAACATAAGTTCTCCCATCTCAACATCAATCAATGCTCTTCCGGTAGCTAAGAATGGTCTACCCAACAACAATGGTTCTACATCTGCATCATCTTCCATATCAAGGATGACGAAATCAGCCGAAAAAACAAACTCCGCAACTCTTACCAACACATCATGAAGTACGCCGTAAGGATGTACAATAGAACGATCAGCTAAAGAGAGCTGCATCTTTGTGGGTTTTGCAACAGCTCCGGGTATCTTCTTCATCATTGACAATGGCATTAGGTTGATGCTAGCACCTAAATCACATAGAGCTCGACCAACGGAGATGTTACCTATTGAACATGGTATGGTAAAGCTTCCAGGATCCTTCTTCTTTTGAGGAAGTTTCTTTTGGATTATGGCACTACATTCCTCTGTCATCTCCACTGTATCATCATCAAGAGGTTTCCGCTTCTTTGTCATAAGTTCTTTCATGAATTTGGCATAGACAGGCATCTGTTCCAACACTTCAGCAAAAGGAATGTTAATTTGGAGATCATGTAGCATCTTCATAAACTTTTTGAACTGTTGGTGATCATTAGCCTTTGCCTTTTTCTTGCGCGGATATGGCAATTTGGCATGGACAGAACTTTCTTTCTCCTCTACACCCTTGCCTCTCTTTTCAACTAACTTCTCATCATTCTCTTTTTCAATTTTTTTCTCTTTCTCATCTTCAACTAACTCCTCTTTCTCAATCTCAATCATTTTCTCCAACTCATTTTCAACTTCTCCCTCATTCTCATTTTCAATTTCTCCCTCAACATTATTTTTTTCTTTCACTCCCTCAACACTAGACTCACTCTTTTTCTTCGTTACAATCTCCGGTGAAGGAACCACTCTATTTCTCAAATTAATCGCCTTGCAACTTTCATTCCTCGGATTATCCTTTGTAGAACCTTCAAAACCATTATTTTGAGTAGCCGCGAATTGCCTTGACAATTGCCCAACTTGAGTTTCCAAGTTCTTAATTGAAGCTTCATGATTCTTGTTGGCAATATCTTGGTTGGTTTTCATTTGATCTTGGCTAACCTTCATAGCTTCGAAGTTCCCTTGAGTCACCTTTATGAATTGAGTAAGTGTATCCTCTAATTGAGAAGGTCTCCTTTGTTGAGAGTTTTGTGAAGAAGATTGTTGTTGAGATTGATTTGAGTTTTGATTTCCTCCCCAACCAAAATTTGGATGATCTCTCCAACCTGGGTTATAAGTGTTTGAATATGGATCATACTTTGGGTTGTTCCTTTTGAAGTTGGCTAGGTACTTTGCCTCTTCTGACCCTTCAGGAAAACACTGGCCATTAGCATGCCCTTGTCCACAAAAATCACATTTCACTTCATTAGCTGCCATGACTGGCATCTGGGAATTTGGAGTGCTAGTGAGGTGTTTCAACACAGCTGCTATTTGAGAGTTCATCAATGTAGATTGGGCCAAAAGAGCAGTTTGAGTATCAAGCTCTAGCATGCCTGCCTTCTTCTTTGCACCACGATCATTTTCAACTCTGTACTCATTTTGAGCCATGGATTCCACCAACTCTCTAGCTTGAGTTTGATTTTTATTTTTCAAAGATCCACCTGCCGATGCATCTAGAAACATTCTAGTTTGAGCTCTCAATCCTTGTGTGAAATGCTGCATTTGAGTATGACTATCGAGCCCATGCTTAGGACACTTCTTCAAGCACAGTTTGAATCTTTCCCAGGCATCATACAATGTTTCGGAGTCTCCTTGCTCAAAACTTGTAATGTCAGCTCTTCTTTCAAGATACTTGTGAATTGGAAAGTACCTATCCATGAATTTCATCTCTAGCTCTTGCCAAGTAGTGATGGTGTTAGGTGGTATTGTGTCCAGCCAGTCTTTAGCTCTTCCAGTTAACGAGTACTTGAAAAGCCTTAATCTTTTATCTGATTCAGATACTCCTGGTGGGTCTGTATAGTCACAAGCTTCATAGAAATGCTCCAGGTGGAGATTTGGACATTGTGTTTCTGCCCCTGAGTATTGATTCTCTTTGAGGGCGCTGAGCACTGAATTCTTGATATCAAATGACACATGATTCCTTGGTTGAAAACCCAGATTGGCAAGCTCTCCGTTGTTTCTTTGGCCATAGTCACCTAATGTCCTTTCAGGCACAACTGGTGGAGGTGGTGGTGGATTCTCAGCCATGATGTTGGCTTCGTTGTCCGATGTGTTTGGACTAGAAACCACTTCTTCACTACTTTCTTGTGCAACCTCTCGGGCTAACCGAACTGCTTTCCTGTTTGCTTTAGCTGTTTTCTCTATTTCAGGATCAAAGATAAGTTCTCTTGCTGCTTTCCTACCTTGCATAAACAACCAGAAAATACCTTAAGAAGCAACTGCACTACACAAGAATGAAAATGAAAATAAAATTCAGAACTAATTTTTTTTTTTTTTTTATATATATAAAAAAAAACAAAAACTTAATCAATAAAACAATAAAATTTAAAAAGTATGAATCAATTGCCTTGTTGATTTGATCAACAATCCCCGGCAACGGCGCCAAAAACTTGATAGAAATTTAGCAAGTGTACTAAATAACCGTCAAGTAGTATAATAAAATCGTTCTTTCCGCAGGGATTGTTGTAAATCAATTGTAAATTGAAGACATACTCATGTAAATTGACATAAATTGTAAAAGGGGGTTCTTGTTTGGTTTCAAGTTCAAATTTTTAAACTTTGGAATTGCTTTGGTGTTTAGATTGATGTAAGAAAAGCGATTGGTCCTTTTTGGGTCATCTAATTACTATTTTTCTTGGTGTAATTTCATGTATGATTACAAATTACTCAACTTTAGTTTCACGATTAGATTAAATCAAAAATAATTATGCCCAATGTCTTGGTAACATAATCCTCTCCCTTGATCATCGATCCCTAATGTCTTAGGTAATCTATGATCAATTGAGGTTTATAACCTTTAATCCTTTAATCTCAATTAACAATCCAAAATGTCTTAAGTTAAAGTTAATTGATTAATCATTCCTAGATCGATGATTTATTTCTATTGTCATAGTAAAACAAATCATTGCAATCATCATATAAGTCGCGAATTCATACAAAGCATTAAGCACAAAGAACAATCAATAGAAACTAACTTCATAATTCATTAATCATATCATATGACAATCACATAATTCAAGATCAAAAGTAATTAGAATCACCTAAGGACCAATCATGAGAATTTAGCTAGACATTGCAAATTCAAAAATTACATCAATTAAAATGAAAGAAAGCATAATTACAAGAAGAATCTTGATGTGTTTCCACACTTGAATCCTTGCTTGGTCGCTCTTGATCCTCCAAAATCGCTCCAAATGCTGTTCTCAGTGTCAAAAATTCCATCATGATCCAGATCTGATGTTTCCCTTTTATAAAACTGATCAAAAGTAACGTTTTCCGCCTGAAACACAGAATTTCCGCCCCAGGCGTAAGCAGTTTCGTTTCAGGCACAAGAAATTCGCCTGAAACGGCAAAACAGTGAGCAAACCAGCTTCTTCAGTGAAATTTCCGCCTCAGGCGCAAAAACTTCCGCCCCAGGCGTAAAAATACTTCAATTTCCAACAATTTTTATCTGCTATCTTCCTTCGCATGTAGCTTCAAATCAATGTCTTATTCTTCATGATTTAGGTCAAAAACCTCTAAAAACACTTGAAAATGGTCTTTATTTCCATGTAATGACTAACGTCATCACAAATCTTCCCCGGTCGTGAGCTCTAAGGTAGCCCCGGGTAGCCGAACAAAGAGGCAGAGGGACGAGGCCCTGGCTACTATTGTTGATCTGTCCGAAGGGGATGGCGGGTTTGTTCTCCCCCCTTGCCTGAGCAATGGGAGTTTCTTCGACAATAATCCTCCCCAAGTGCCTGTTTCAGAGAGAGATTATCTGATGGGCACCTCTGCAGCTGCTCGTCAACAGCAACTAAACCGGGATGTCGCTGCGGTTATTAGGTTGGCGGAGACGACACTTGTTTTGAACGAGGTGTTGGAGTAAGCCCTAAAAGCCAATCTATTTTGATAGAATCGTCTTTTGTATGATGACTTTGATTTATATATTTAATATATATAATAAGGCATTTCTTTATTATGTTTGTTTCAAGCTAATAAAGTCCCTAGAATAGCTAGTCTAATTAATGGAACATTAAGTGTGACTTAATAGTGAGACTCCATTAAACATAATGACGCTATTCTTAAAGTATCCATAGTCAAGTTTTACTGTGATGTGGGATAACAGTAAAACATAGAGACTATTATGTGAGTAGACCGATGACTTCATCTCACGAGTCATGGATATGAGATATCAAGTCTTCACATAGATATAAATATTAGGAGTAATATTTATATTGGATTGACCCGTCATGAGAATGCTACATTGTATGTTATGAAAAGTGTCATAAGTTATTCTCATAGTGATAATGGTGTATACCACCCTTCGACCTGAAACTGCTATGGACCCTAGATATGGAGTAGAGTACTTAGTTGCCGTTCAAACATTGTCCGTAACAGGATGACTATAAAGTCGGTTGATGGGTACTCCACAAATCATGCTGAGGGACATGAGTGACCTAGATGGAATTTGCCCCTCCTACATAACAGGAGCAATATCTGTAGGCCTCTTGATGGAATATGACTGATAAAATGCGTGGCCACGCCGAACTAAGTCAATATGAGATATTGAGCTTATTCGTTGCTCAGTATATTCTGGGATCAAGAAATAAGATATTGAACCATACAAGGGTGACACAATCTATGCCTTGTGTTCAATATAGATATAAGGGCAAAGGGGTAATTATACACACGATCGTTATCACGGAAAGGTTTCGTCAGATCACATGACATTCTCGTCACTTGGGTAGCAGTGATGTGTTGCTAGATACCGCTCACTGTTTATAATATTAAATATGTGATTTAATATTATTGCCAACGTTACGAGAACCTATAGGGTCACACACAAATGACAGATAGATGAGAGAAATAAATAAGTAAGACTTATTTATAAAATAATAAGTAGGACTTATTAGTAATTAAATAATTAAGTATGACTTAATATTTAATTTATGAAAATAGAGAAATGCGGTCCACCGTAAGGTACGGTGAAGTGCTTGGTTTGATGACCACACAAGTAGTTCTATAAATAGAACCCTTGTGATGAAGTTTTGTAAGCTTTTTTGACCTAATTCACAAAGTGAAACCTAGCCGCCGCTCTCTAAACCCTATTCTCTCTGAATCTCTGGTGGAATTGGCTAGCACTGGTCATCGGAGAAGTTCTGTTCGTGTGGACTGAGTAGATGCATCGCTACTTTGCTTTGCTCGTGATCAGAAACTATTTCTGCTTCAAAGGATCTGCTCTTCGAGAGGTAAACACATGAATCCTTAAAGTGTTTAAGTTTGTGTTTGATTTGTGATTAATGATTTAATCAAGATCCGTTCATCGGGATTATTCCGCTAAGAGGATTAATTTTTTTTGAAAAACCCTCTTAAATCCCTTCAGTGGTATCAGAGCATCGGTTGTGATTAAATCATTTAATTCAATTACCTCTAATGCATATCAATAATTATATGGTGATATAATTATTGTCGGAATGCGTTTACATGATTCAAGCATGTTTATATGGTTTATATGTTTGTTTTGTCCGTCATATATAATTGATATAAGTATGTATATGATACATAATTGATTTCTTTTAATTTGGTACACTAATCGAGTATATATGATATACTTATTAATTCGCTCATTCAGCCTAGAATAAGTAATTATTGTCCATTCGAATGATTAATGTTTATGCTTCGGAACCGTCTTTTCTGGTGAAGTGTAAGTCACTACGGTCAGTCAGATTGAACAAGTAATTGCTTACCTCTGAATGGAACGATAATTATTGTATAAACGCATCAAGTGTTGATGCAACAATTAGTTAGTAATTGAAAGAGATATAATTTAATTTTGAAATCGTTTTAAAATTCAAGAAATATCTTTTAAATTGTTTTAAAAATAATATTACCAATTTTGGGAAATAATTTGATTCAAAAGAGTTTTGATCAAATAAATCTTCATATTTGATAATTGGAGAATTGTCAAGATTTAATTCAAAATCAAAATTGGATATTTACGCATTATTTTCAAAACAGATTTTGAATTCATTTGATTTCTAAAATATCGGATATGAGTTGAATATATATGATTCAGGTTATACAATATTTCTTGTGATTGGCCAGTACCTTAGTTTCATTGGTTTTAATTTTGAATTTGATTCAAGTGTTCTCATCTGTAATATGGATTGCGTGAGTTTGAAACCAATTTGTCTTTTTGAAATTAACCAATTTTGACTTTTAATTTGGAATTAAAGATGTTATTGTTGGTAAACAATCAAAAATATTATTTGTGGGACAAATAATAAACAATAATTTGAATTTTCTTAATGGTTAAGATATTTTCCAAATCGATTGCCTGTAATTTGTTACAAGTGATTCTTAATAGTTAAGATTTGGTTTGGTGTTTTAAAGTGATCCAATTGATTCAAAAAGTTTGATTCGATCCGTTTTAAATTAATTATTTGAATTATTTAAAGTTTATTCAAAAGGAGTTTTGATTAATTAAATTACCATATTTGATGATTATAGAATCATTAAAGATTTGATTCAAAATATTTAATTTAGAATTAAAAGATTTGAATAAAATAAAATTGATTTGGTACTTTTAAAGCGATGATGAATCAAAAGGTTTGATTCTGATTTAAATTAATTCAAAAGTGTTTTGATTAATTGTTAAAGATTTGATTTAAAAGTTTAGCATAAATTTAGCATTATTTTTTTTTTATGAATCAAAAGATTTGATATATATCCATGTGATGCGATATTATTTTGAAATAATATTAGTTTGTTATGCCAATAAAACAGAAAGAATAATTTTTTTTTTTTTTTTTTTGGCGCTAGTTTGTTAAGATACAAAATTTATCTAACTTTATGTTTCCATAAAAATCTGAAACGTTGTTATTGGCATAACAATGTAATATTAATTTAATAATAATAGTAATAATAAGATGTTATTATTACTTATTTATTTATTTATTAAATATATGGTATATGGTTATGACCTTAGATATTTGGTGCGTTAATTTATATTGCCTGCGTGTCGTGGTTTATTTTAAAATACGGCCTGCGTGTCGTGCATTTTATTTATTTATTTAGTTACTTAAATAATGTAATTGCTCGAGTTCAAAAAAGACAACGCCAAATGATGATACCGATGGAGAAGCTTGAGAAGTTTGCTCGAGGGTCAAAGAATTGTAATAAAGTAGTTTATTTAATTCTTGTGCGTTAGGAGGTCATAACCATACTACCTAGTCTATTTTATTTTATGTATGTGATGCATGAGATGTATGTTTTAATTATATTTGCCATGTATGTTTTATATAATTATTAAACGCATATTTACATGAATGTCATGTAAAGTGAAACGCGTGTATAAGATACACATGTCGGTGAGATCAAATTTAATTAAAAATCCTTCAAGTACTCATAAAGACTAATATTGAAGATGTAGGTCTTGCCAACGCAAGGTGAATTTTCTATACTAGTAAGATGTGTCTATATTAAGTTTTATGCTTTCCAAAGAATAGCACCCTTCAAGATCAATATCGATTAATGTAGGTTTTGCCAACGTAAAGTGCATTGTCAATATTGATAAGTTGCGGTGAGATAACCAGTTTATCCGATTGCTATTTATTGGGTTTAACTTAACTAAAGAAAAATATAATATGATTATATGACTTTAGAAGCAAATGTTGGGTTATTCCATATGATGGATTAAAATAAGTGTTATTCACCCAACGGAAAGGATATGAGAGTTGTATGAGATACAATTGGAAACAGTTTCCTACCTAAATAACTACGTTTTGTGTAATCAGCCCAACGCTGACTTAAAACAAAGTGAAATATGGATCTCATTCCCACTAGAAAATTTTCAACGGGATTTTCCGAATCAAATGTCGAGGGTCATTTGTTTTGAGTAAAATAGTGGGAGCATATTTAATTAAAGACCTAGTTAAATATGTTTTAATCATGATACAAATATTCTTATCTTCATAATTAGATATATTTGGCATATAGTTTATATTTCACTAAAGGTCCTTACGAAGGACATAAGGTTCGGAAAAGAGTTTCTGAATTGGTACATATATTGAGAATTGTTCTCAAATACGAGAAAAACTACTAATAGTTTTGAAAGAGTCAAAATGGAAGTAAGACTTCTTCATACATCTTGTTATAGAAAGTTAAATTATTTACTTTTACATCTAAGGTATATGATACTAGATGCAAATTTCATATTTGTTGAAATATGAAATTGTTTTAAAGAAGTAAAAATTTGACTATAGATAAAGTCAACTTACGTTTAGAATGAAATAGTTTCATTGATCATATAAGTTGAGTTTAACATGGAACCAAATAATTGTTATTAAGTTTCATTTAATAATAGAAGCATTGAGCCTAAACCTTGTATTGACAACAAAAGGACTACTTGTTTCATTTCTCTTACTTCATTTACATTGCTAATAAGTTTAATAGATGTGAATATGTGTATTTGACACAAACTATGATTCTTTGAATTTGTTCAAAGGATTCATGAATGAATGAAGTAAAGGAAATTTTGAAAAGTATTTAGACCATACGAACATGTCGTGATGGTAAATGCTTAAATAAGAAGTATAATAATAACTATTTATATTACATCATGTTTGACATGTTTACATATAAGATAGTTCATTTATATCTCTTACGACTCTTTTTGAAAAATTATTTTAATTACAGTTATTCTTTACCCACAACACGTTCCAATAAATCAAATCATAAAGACACCATATTCGATATGGAGGTAAGAGTACCTTATTTGACTTTATGATAGTTTGAGATTGTAAGGTTTATTAGATAAACTTAATCCCAAATTGAATGAATGTGTATTTGTGGAAGTACCTAAGGGATACTAATTTTACGACACTCTCTAGGATAAAAGTTGTTTTATTACATGAACTGAAATATTTCTTTAGAAGAAATATGTCTCTAAAAGAGACAGTGGGAGTGACGTAAAACTTGAGTAAATTCAAGTAACACAAAACACATGTCCTTTCAAAATTGGAACACGAATCAATTCCACAAGGTTGTTGTTGGACTACCGGTTCGAGTAGCACAAGAACTAGATGAGTCTAATATGTCCTATCAAAAGTTGAAGGACATGGCCTCACCATAACACTTCTGGCGGATAGATAACGAGGTTCTATTCCTTAATTGGAATGACATTACATATGTATTTGACATATGGATAGGGTTTTGTTAATCTAAAGGATGCTAGAAAAGTATATAAATTACAAAATTCATTTGTGAATTTGTTCAAATTTCTCAAAGTTGAATTATCAATTTTATTGATCAAGTTTTATGAAAACAAAGATTAATAAAGGAAATCTTGTGCACACAAGAAAGTCAGTGGGAGTATTTAAATTAATCTGGTATTGTATGTGGATGACATACTGATCATCAAGACAATTTTCATACACTACACATGTAAGACATGATTAGGTAATTGTTTCTTGATTAAATGCTTAGGTGAGACTTCCTAAAAGATAGGAATCAAGATCTATAGAGATAGATTGTTGACATATCTCAACCTTAACCTATGTACAAATTTGATGAAGTGTACAGACACCTCATGTGCTTAATTTTATTGAAATTATTGCATACATCACATGATGTATTTTTGTCTCAAAGACAATATCCAACCTCATTGGATGAGAAAGGGATGCATGAGAAGTATCCAAATGCTTTGGCAATTGGGTTGATCATGTATATCATGATATGTACTAGACGAGATGTACTATATGCTATTAGCATAAACAATATGTACCAATTATTTCTAGTGATTGTCATTAGATCACCATCAAGAATATCCATGGATATCTTAAAATCACTAAGGATGACTTCTTGATTGGATCTGGAAATGATCATTGTAAATGAGTTACAATGATATTGATTATCCAAAACTGAAGAACAGTATACCCAGATTGTAGTCTGGAATAAACTTTATGCTCGGATGTCAAATCTGTAAGCTTACAAGCTTCAGAAGATTGATATATCTATTACAAAGGTCAGATATATGATTTGAATCGTTTGTCTCATAAGATGAGGCAGAAAATTGTTTTCCTTACGTTGCAGATTCCCTTGACCTCATTAAAGATGGTAATGGTTTAATCTTGCAAGCAACGGAAAACCAGATCTCACCAACGATTCAAATACAAGTTTTGACACTTGATTTCTTTTTATAGAAGATCAAAAGTGCAAATTGGAAGATGTAATGGGTACCAACATAGGAAAGAGTTTCTTATCCACTAATAGAAAATCTTGCATAGATTAGATTACAAATTACTCAACTTTAGTTTCACGATTAGATTAAATCAAAAATAATTATGCCCAATGTCTTGGTAACATAATCCTCTCCCTTGATCATCGATCCCTAATGTCTTAGGTAATCTATGATCAATTGAGGTTTATAACCTTTAATCCTTTAATCTCAATTAACAATCCAAAATGTCTTAAGTTAAAGTTAATTGATTAATCATTCCTAGATCGATGATTTATTTCTATTGTCATAGTAAAACAAATCATTGCAATCATCATATAAGTCGCGAATTCATACAAAGCATTAAGCACAAAGAACAATCAATAGAAACTAACTTCGTAATTCATTAATCATATCATATGACAATCACATAATTCAAGATCAAAAGTAATTAGAATCACCTAAGGACCAATCATGAGAATTTAGCTAGACATTGCAAATTCAAAAATTACATCAATTAAAATGAAAGAAAGCATAATTACAAGAAGAATCTTGATGTGTTTCCACACTTGAATCCTTGCTTGGTCGCTCTTGATCCTCCAAAATCGCTCCAAATGCTGTTCTCAGTGTCAAAAATTCCATCATGATCCAGATCTGATGTTTCCCTTTTATAAAACTGATCAAAAGTAACGTTTTCCGCCTGAAACACAGAATTTCCGCCCCAGGCGTAAGCAGTTTCGTTTCAGGCACAAGAAATTCGCCTGAAACGGCAAAACAGTGAGCAAACCAGCTTCTTCAGTGAAATTTCCGCCTCAGGCGCAAAAACTTCCGCCCCAGGCGTAAAAATACTTCAATTTCCACCAATTTTTATCTGCTATCTTCCTTCGCATGTAGCTTCAAATCAATGTCTTATTCTTCATGATTTAGGTCAAAAACCTCTAAAAACACTTGAAAATGGTCTTTATTTCCATGTAATGACTAACGTCATCACAAATCTTCCCCGGTCGTGAGCTCTAAGGTAGCCCCGGGTAGCCGAACAAAGAGGCAGAGGGACGAGGCCCTGGCTACTATTGTTGATCTGTCCGAAGGGGATGGCGGGTTTGTTCTCCCCCCTTGCCTGAGCAATGGGAGTTTCTTCGACAATAATCCTCCCCAAGTGCCTGTTTCAGAGAGAGATTATCTGCTGGGCACCTCTGCAGCTGCTCGTCAACAGCAACTAAACCGGGATGTCGCTGCGGTTATTAGGTTGGCGGAGACGGCACTTGTTTTGAACGAGGTGTTGGAGTAAGCCCTAAAAGCCAATCTATTTTGATAGAATCGTCTTTTGTATGATGACTTTGATTTATATATTTAATATATATAATAAGGCATTTCTTTATTATGTTTGTTTCAAGCTAATAAAGTCCCTAGAATAGCTAGTCTAATTAATGGAACATTAAGTGTGACTTAATAGTGAGACTCCATTAAACATAATGACGCTATTCTTAAAGTATCCATAGTCAAGTTTTACTGTGATGTGGGATAACAGTAAAACATAGAGACTATTATGTGAGTAGACCGATGACTTCATCTCACGAGTCATGGATATGAGATATCAAGTCTTCACATAGATATAAATATTAGGAGTAATATTTATATTGGATTGACCCGTCATGAGAATGCTACATTGTATGTTATGAAAAGTGTCATAAGTTATTCTCATAGTGATAATGGTGTATACCACCCTTCGACCTGAAACTGCTATGGACCCTAGATGTGGAGTAGAGTACTTAGTTGCCGTTCAAACATTGTCCGTAACAGGATGACTATAAAGTCGGTTGATGGGTACTCCACAAATCATGCTGAGGGACATGAGTGACCTAGATGGAATTTGCCCCTCCTACATAACAGGAGCAATATCTGTAGGCCTCTTGATGGAATATGACTGATAAAATGCGTGGCCACGCCGAACTAAGTCAATATGAGATATTGAGCTTATTCGTTGCTCAGTATATTCTGGGATCAAGAAATAAGATATTGAACCATACAAGGGTGACACAATCTATGCCTTGTGTTCAATATAGATATAAGGGCAAAGGGGTAATTATACACACGATCGTTATCACGGAAAGGTTTCGTCAGATCACATGACATTCTCGTCACTTGGGTAGCAGTGATGTGTTGCTAGATACCGCTCACTGTTTATAATATTAAATATGTGATTTAATATTATTGCCAACGTTACGAGAACCTATAGGGTCACACACAAATGACAGATAGATGAGAGAAATAAATAAGTAAGACTTATTTATAAAATAATAAGTAGGACTTATTAGTAATTAAATAATTAAGAATGACTTAATATTTAATTTATGAAAATAGAGAAATGCGGTCCACCGTAAGGTACGGTGAAGTGCTTAGTTTGATGACCACACAAGTAGTTCTATAAATAGAACCCTTGTGATGAAGTTTTGTAAGCTTTTTTGACCTAATTCACAAAGTGAAACCTAGCCGCCGCTCTCTAAACCCTATTCTCTCTGAATCTCTGGTGGAATTGGCTAGCACTGGTCATCGGAGAAGTTCTGTTCGTGTGGACTGAGTAGATGCATCGCTACTTTGCTTTGCTCGTGATCAGAAACTATTTCTGCTTCAAAGGATCTGCTCTTCGAGAGGTAAACACATGAATCCTTAAAGTGTTTAAGTTTGTGTTTGATTTGTGATTAATGATTTAATCAAGATCCGTTCATCGGGATTATTCCGCTAAGAGGATTAATTTTTTTTGAAAAACCCTCTTAAATCCCTTCACGAGGGTGGCCCGACTCATGAGGTGGAGAAGCTGGCCGCAAAAAACAGGAAGCTGGAGGCTGAGATTGATTTGTTGGAGAATGACCTGCTCGACCTTAGGACCAAGCAGGAAAATTATTTTAAGAATATGGAGGAGGCTCGACTTACCGCTGAGCAGCTGGAGAAAACGAATAAGGTGCTCGAGGACCTTAAAGTCAGCAGTGCCGGGCAGAGGAGTAAGATGCTGGAGGAAATGGCTATGTTGCAGGCCAAGTGTGCCCCTCTTGAGGATGAAAAGGAGGAAACCCTCAAGTTGGTGACTCGAGGAGATCTCGTGAAGGAAATCCGGAGGCTTGGGGGCCTGATGCTGGCGAGCATGGTGCACGGGTGGAAAAACGCCATTGCCCAGCTCAAGATTGTTAATGTCGAGCACGGCCTAATTACTGAAGGCATTCACAAGCTTAAGAAGGTCGAAAATGGGCAGATCGTTATTCCAGAGAAGTACAGGGAGATGGCCCTTGAGGAGGAAAAGGATGAAGAAGACGAAGATGATGATGATGATGACGAGGAGGAGGATGCTGAGGAGGAGGCTGTCGAGGAGGAGAAAAATCCTGATGGGGATAAGGAAGGCCACGACGAAAGCCACTAGACCTCCTCGACGAACTATTTGGGCCTGCGCGCCATGAGCTTGTACTTTATTTACTTTTTATTTTATGACAATTTATTTTTGGGGGCCTGCGTGCCCGATTTTTGTAATACCTGAACAAGTGGGTTTTTATGCCCGGTATTTTTATGACAGTGCCCGTTTTGTTGCTCCTGCTCGCCTATTGTGTGCTCCTCGTTTGTATGTTCAAATTACTGTTTTCGCTTTTGTTTTTGCTAAGTTATGCCTGTGTGAAATATGCATGTCTTTATGCTTGCTCGTTTTTAACTTAACAAATTTTTGGTTTTGATATTCGTATACTTGCTCGACATTGTTGTATGCCTGCCCGACAAAACCATTTTTTCTATTTGCAAGTTTTTGTTGCGAGCGCGTTTCGTCGAGGAGGTCGTCCTCGGATTTAACTTAGAAAGTTTAGGGAACTATCTAAGCGCCTAGAGTTGTTTTCTGAGGCTAATACGGAGGCCGACACGTTGTTGTGCCCGCCCCCGCGGCTTGAACTTCCCATCGCGAGCTGGGCGTTAAGCCTTGGCACGAAGACGAGGAGCTTGTCTCAAAGGTCATCCTCGTCGGGGAGACGCTCTGCCCTTCCTGAGCCAGAGTATCTCCTTTTCAATTATTGGATCAAACACGTGTGCCCGCGTGCTTTCCGTTGTCGAGGTGTCGAGCTCGTTGCTAGAGGATCCGAGCAGCCTTTTAGAAGTGTTTTTTATTTTGGCAATAACTTAGCTATAATATTGTTTTAATTTTTGGGCGTTCCAAGGTCGAGAGAGTTTCTTTCCTCGAAGATCCTCGAGATAATACGCGCCATTTTCTGTTTTGTCAATGACGCGATATGGTCCTTCCCAGTTGGCCGCCAATTTACCATCCTGGGAGTCCTTAGCATTTCGTCTTAAGACGAGGCTGCCCACTTCAAATTCTCTTTTGATGACTTTGACGTCATGTCGGGCAGCTATTTTTTGTTTAAGGGTGGCTTCCCGAAGGGATGCCCCCGTTCGGATCTCTTCGACGAGATCAAGCTCTTCACGGAGAGCTTCGTCGTTCATTTCTTCTTCGAGCGGTTGCTCGGTTCGACGAGATGGCTCGCCCACTTCCACGGGGATGACTGCTTCTGTTCCGTATACCATTCGAAATGGAGTCTCCCCGGTCGTGGAGTGTGGTGTTGTGCGATAGGCCCAAAGGACGCTTTCAAGCTCCTCAACCCATTTCTTTTTATTCTGGTCCAATCTTCGTCGTAGGCCGCGCAGGATTACTCTGTTGGCGGCCTCGGCTTGCCCGTTAGTTTGGGGATGTTCCACGGAAGTGAAATGTTGTTTGGTCCCCAGGGCAGCGAGGAAGTCTTGGAATCCTTTGTCCGTGAATTGTGTCCCGTTGTCCGTGACGACGGCTTGTGGTATCCCAAATCGGCAGAGTACATCGCGTTTGAAGAAACGGAGTATCCTGAACGACGTTATGTCGGAGAGGGGTTCTGCCTCTACCCACTTGGTGAAGTAGTCCACGGCGACTATTAGAAATTTATTTTGGTGGAGTCCCTTTGTGAAGGGGCCAAGTATGTCCATGCCCCACCAAGCGAAGGGCCATGGTGACGACAAAGATTTGAGTTCGTGGGGAGGAGCCAGGTGTATGTCCCCATGTCGTTGACATTTGTCGCATTTTTTCACATGGTCCTTAGCGTCTTGCTGCATGGTGGGCCAGTAATATCCTGCTCGAAGAGCTTTCCTGGCCAGCGATCTTCCTCCCAGGTGCTGGGCATTGATCCCCTCGTGTACCTCGCGCAGGATGTAGTCGACTGTTTCCTCGTCGACACATTTTAAGAGCGGGATTGAGAACCCTCGTCTGTATAACTTTCCGTCGAGGATGACATATGCGCATGCTCGACGTCTTATTATTGCAGCTTCTTTCTGATCGTCGGGGAGGGTTCCGTTCGCGAGGAAGTTGTAAACGGGGGTCATCCAGCAATTTTTGTCGCCAATGACATTGATGTCGAGGACGTTGGTCGTCTTCTCGATGCTTGGTCGAGGGAGTATTTCTTGAATGACGGATTTGTTTCCGCCTTTCTTTTTTGTGCTCGCCAGTTTGGACAGGATGTCTGCCCGTTTGTTGTGCTCGCGTGGAACGTGTTGCACTTCCACGGATTGGAACTTAGTGATTTTTTCCTTCACTAAAGCTAAATACTCGGAGAGGTTATCATTTTTGGCTTGATACTCTCCTAAAACTTGTGAGGCAACAAGTTGTGAATCTGTGAAGATTTTAATTTCTTTTGCCTCCATGTCCTCGGCCAACCGTAGGCCTGCTAGGAAGGCTTCGTACTCTGCCTGGTTGTTCGATGTCGGGAAGGATAGTGCTAGGGATACCTCGATGATGATCCCGTTTTCGTTTTCCAGGATAATTCCTGCTCCTGCTCCCGTGGCGCTCGATGCTCCGTCGACGAATATTGTCCATTTGTCTGCCTCGCTTGTCGTGGAGGATGGACTCGTCATTTCGGCCACGAAGTCTGCTAAGACTTGTGATTTTAGTGCTTTTCTGCTTTCGTAACGAATGTCGAATTCGGAAATATCGAGGGACCATTTGAGCATCCTGCCCGCCATATCTGGCCGACCAAGCAATGACTTGATTGGTTGGTCGGTTCGGACTACGATTGTGTGTGCTAGGAAGTAGTGACGTAGTCTTCTTGCTGCGTTAATCAAGGCAAGGGCCACCTTCTCGATTTGTGTATATCTGAGTTCGGGCCCCTGGAGAGCCTTGCTTGTAAAGTACACTGGTTTTTGTCCTTGTGTTGTTTCACGGACAAGGGCTGCGCTGACGGCCTCAGATGCGACGGAGAGGTAGATGTATAACACTTCCTAGACATCCGGGCGTGAGAGGACTGGGGGTTCGGACAGGGCCTTCTTAAGATGTTGGAGGGCCTGCTCGCACTCGCCCGTCCATTCGAACACAGCCTCTTTCCTTAGTAATTTGAAAAGCGGTAATGCGTGTTGAGCAGATTTTGCTACGAAGAGAGACAATGAGGTCAGCATTCCGTTCAGGGTTTGTATGGATTTCTTGTTGTTCGGAGTTGGGAGCTCCGTAAAGGCACGACATTTGTCGGGGTTGGCTTCGATTCCTCGTTCTGTTAGGTAGAATCCGAGGAACTTTCCTGCTCGTACCCCGAAGGTGCACTTTTCTGGGTTGAATCGCATGTTGTGTTTTCTGGCCTGCTCGAAGACCTTACGTAAGTGGGCGGTATGGTCGATTTCCTCATGGGATTTTACGATCATGTCGTCCATGTAGACTTCGAGCATGTCGCCTATTTCTCCCCGGAATACTTTGTTCATCATCCGTTGGTATGTAGCACCAGCGTTTTTTAGACCGAAGGGCATTACGTTGTAGTAATAGTTGCCCGACTCGGTCATGAAAGCTGTTTTTCCCCTGTCGGCCACAGCCATTGGGATTTGGTTGTATCCTGAATATGCATCCATAAAAGACAATAATTTAAAGCCAGAAGAATTATCGACTAGTTTATCAATGCAAGGTAAAGGATAAGAATCTTTAGGGCAAGCCCTATTGAGATCGGTATAGTCCACACACATTCTCCATTTTCCATTAGATTTTTTCACAAGTACAACGTTAGACAACCAGGTAGTGTATCTGGCTTCAGAAATAAAATTTGCCTCTAGGAGGTCTTTTACAGCTTTTTCAGCAGCCTCCGCTTTTTCGGGAGACTGCCTACGCCTACGTTGCACTACGGCACTAGCAAGTGGGTCGACAGTAAGTTGATGACAAGCGATGTTTGGATCCAGCCCGGGCATGTCGGCAGCGTGCCATGCGAACAAATCAGCATTTTCTCTAAGGCAGGCTTTCAGCTGCTTCCTCGCCAATTCGGGGAGCCCTGTCCCAATCTTGACTCCTTTTTCTGGATCCTCGCCAAACTGGACTATCTCAAAGTCTCCATCTGGAATGGGGCGATAATGCTCTTTGCTCGCCTCATCGTCCTCCTTCTCCTCCTTCCTCAGCTTTTTCTCCTCCTTATGTTGTTTCTTGGAGGTGCGGCTGTCAAGATCAACAGAGCTCACACTTGGACCGGGCATACTTGGTGGTGCTTCCGGGGATGGCTTTGGTGGTGTTTCCGAGGAAGGCTTTGGCTTCTTTGGTTCAGGAGCTTTACCAATGAAATTGTTGCCTTTGGATGCTGCGTCAAAGCACCTCCTCGCGGCTTCAATGTCCCCGTGTAGAGTAGCAACCTGCCCCTTATGAGTGTAATACTTCATCTTCAGGTGGGCGGTAGAGGGGACAGCGATCAGGTCTGCTATGGCCGTCCTGCCGATGATGCACTGGTAGAGGCAGGGGCAGTCTACGACCAAAAATTTTACCCTGATCGACTTGGCAGTTTCCTCGGAGCCGAAAGTGACTATGAGGTCGACATAGCCCCAAGGCCTAGTGGTTGCCCTGTTGAATACTGTGAGATCTGAGCCCAAGTACGGGGTGAGGTGTGTCTCGTCCAGCTGTAAGGTCCTGAACAAACTGGCGTACATAATGTCGCAGGAGCTCCCCGGATCGATGAGGACCCGACGGACGTCCATGTTGGCCATGTCTGCCCGGACGAGGAGGGGAATTTGGAAATTGGCTGTCCCACCGGGCAGCTCTTCTCGATAGAAGGCTAAAGGCATTGATCGCCCCTTCGCTTTGTCCAGCGTTGCGTTCATATTCGAGGACGTGTTGATGAGATCCTCGAATTTTCTTTTTATTGATCCGACGGTGTGCTTGTCCATATGACCGCCGGATATGACGAATGAGTCTGTGAAATACTCCCACGTGCTAAGCGTAGGACCAGTATAGGTGTCCCCAAAACCGCTGGGGATAGCAAAATCTTCTGGCCGGAATACGCTCATAGCTATTTGCTTGGCGTTTTTCTGCCCGGCTGGCTGTGGAGGTACTTCCTCGACCGCGCGAGTCTCCGCGGTTTCTGGTCGAGGATCATTGTTTCTTTTCACGAACTGTCTTAGTTGTCCGCTTCTGATCATGTTTTCAATAGCATCCTTCAGTTGGATGCAGTCGTCGGTCCTGTGACCATAACTCTTGTGGTATCTGCAATACCTATTTCTGTCTTGGCCGGGCTTCAGGGGGGTTGGCTTTGGTTGCTTCACATTTGCTCTGTCGAACTCAGAGATGTGAACTTCAGCGAATATCTCTCCCCGTGATTTGACGAGGGGGGTGTAGGTGGCGAATGTGCTTGGAGGGCCACGAGGCTCTCGTCTTTCGCCTCTCCTTCTGTCTCTGCCCCTCTCGCCACCCCGATCGCCGCCTCTATCGTGTCCCCTATCGCCGCCCCTATCATCGCTCCTATGGGAGGACTCACGGGCAGGGTGGCTGCTTCCAGGTCGGGCAAGGCGGGCGACATCAGCTGCCTGGATTTCTTCGTACTCAATGTATTTTTGAGCTTTTAGGAGGAGGTCGTCCCAGGTGGGTGGTTTTTCTATGCCAACGGCTTTGGCAAAATCGCTGCCCGGGCGAAGGCCCCTCTGCAGCAAGTACTTCTTCATGTCGTCGGACGTCTCGACTTGCACAGCCTCTTTATTGAACCTCTCGACGAAATTGCGGAGAGTTTCATCCTCGGCTTGGTATATAGCCTCCAAGGCGTGCACAGTTTTTGGGTGCTTGCGGGAAACAGTGAAGTGTCTGCAGAACTGGTCTGTAAGGTCTTTCCACGAGTAGATAGATTGAGGGGGCAGGCTTTGGTACCATGCCATCGCTCCCTTCCTTAGCGTGGTCGGAAAAAGTCTGCACCTGATGGCACCGCTAATATTCCTGAAATCCAGGTTAGCGTTGACATTAGCTATGTGATCGTCGGGGTCGGTCAAACCATCGTACGCGGGGAGCGTAGGAGGTCTCTCGAAGCCCTTTGGAACACGCTTCCTCAGAATGTCTGCGGACAGGGGGCATCGGGGATCACCCTCGTCACTCCCGTTGGGAGAATGGTCCTCGGACGACCGGGGAGAATAATCGCCGGGCATGGGCGTTGGACTGCGAGATTTGCGAGGACGGTAGCTGCCCGACGCGCCGTGCTTGGCCATCATCGCCAACCCTTGAGGTGAATGGCGGCGCGGAGCTTCGTGTTTCCCTTTCTTGCCCGGGGAGGACCTACCCTCGCGATGAGGAGGAGTACGATCTTTCTTCCGAGGAGTAACTTCGACCCTCTCTAGGTCGGGGCGTCGATGTTTGACGGCCGCCGGACGGGGAGGGGAAGGATCAGCTTGGTGTCTCCGCGGGGGAGAGTTAGTCTTTCTGCGGCGCCGGCCTCTTTCCAGCGCGGCGATTCTTTCACTTTGTTCGTCTAGTCGACGACCTTGAGCCTGCATGGCCTCCGTTGTTTGTTTCAGAGCAGCGATCAAGGCCGTGATCTCGGAATTGGCCAAGATGGCGGGCTGTCCAGCGTTGTTTGCCGGAGTTTCTTGCTTGAACTGTGGGCGTTTGCCCATCCGACGATCGGTTAGGACCTCAACGTCCTCCTCATCGGAGGAAAGTGAGGTTTCCCGTCCGTCGCGGGGGTCGGTTTCTGGACCGCGTGCTACGGTGGTATCGTCACGCACCAGTGATAGGACGGTGTTTTGTTGCGGCGGCGGAGAGGGTGGAACGTTGAGCACGTTCTCGTCGCCGGTATCGGTGTTGAGTTGCTGTGATGAACTAGCCATGGTGAAAGTTGTTGAGAGAATCGGTTTTGATCTTTGTTTCTTTAGGAAAGATTAAAGAAGGGGAAGAACTCAGGTTCCCACAGACGGCGCCACTGATCTAACCTGTTGATCAGAAAGGTTGAGGCCGGTCCGTTGAGCAAGCTTCCACACCGAAGGGGGGGTTTGTACCTGCAGGTGCTCCGATGCCTAAGTCAGCAAAGAGAACAAGAGAGATACAAGAGAAGAGAGAGAAAGTATGGTATAGAATGATTCAGAATACCTGGCTCTCCTGTCTAGGAGAGCTTATATAGTGCCCCCAGCGCTGGGCCAAAGGTTGGTCTATTGGGCTGGGATAACCGGCCCAATAGACCCAACCGCCAAGATAGTCCCCGTATCGTAGGGGAAGGCCGTTATTCGCCTCTATCTTGGTTGGAGCCGTTCCGCTATTCGCGGGTAAGGGATAGGCTCAATGACGGATGTGGTTGGATAAAGGAGCACGTGTTAAATGTGCTGCTTAGCTGTTAAGCTACACGGGAGTGGATCAACGTGCGCGGATGTATGAGCAGGACACGTCGAGCAGGACACGTCATTGGCTGACGTGTCGAGGAAGTCTCCCCTTATTGGGTTGTGCCCCAAATGTCGGGCATAAGGGATTGGGTCAGCCCTTGGCCCAGTCCAGAACAGATTCTATGATTCTTAATATAGTGATTGCAATATTTAATAATCAATTGTATTGATAAAAAATACAACCTTAATCAATTATTTAAAGAGGAACATATATGACTCTGTGCATATAACTGTGTTGATAGGAATATTGTAATAATATCACCACAAGAAAATCTCATTTTGTTAATTAATATTGTTGGGAGCTAAAAGCCCTCAACAAGTTAGAAAAATCGTCAATAAATATATTGCAATTAAAATTTAAGTTTAAAAGAACTTCTTGATGGCTAGGGGCCGCCAACAAATGATGCTCGTTTGAAAAAAAATTGACCAGGACTTCTAGGTAGTTTTTTTTTTTTGAAGGAGACTTCTAGGTAGTTGTGGACCGCCAATAAGTGGAACGATTTCTTTTATTTAAAAAAGCGGGATTAAAAAGAAAGTGGACCGCCAGATGTTTTCTCTTCCCCCCTCCCATGAATCTTTTATACCCCCAATATTCCAATTTTGCCCTTGCAGAAAAATTCGGTTCTCAGAAACCAAATTTTTTCTAGTGCAAATTCAGAGTAAATTTCGGTTTTTAGAAACCGAAATTTGTTTTCAAGGCAAAAAAAAATTTCGGTTTCTACGAACCGAAGTTTTTTCAAGGGCAAAATTGAAAATTCAAGGGGAATAAAAGATTCATGGGGGGTGGGAAGAGAAAACATCAAGAAAGTGAGCATATCACTTCTTGTCGGTTTGGGCTGCCAACAATTTTCCAGGCCCATCAACTAGTCTTGACCGTTGAACACTTCCTGGCAGTCATTGGCCACCAATAAATGTCTCAAAAATTAAAATGACTAGCTTCTCCCTCTTTCTCTATATTCATCCCACTTCAAATTCATTTCATATATTCATTCTCTCTAAATTTTCTCTGACTTCTCTCTAAAATTTTCAAACTTCTCTCACACTTCTATATCTTTCAAACTTACTCTCAATTTTTTTTCATTTCTCCATCTAAAAACTTGTAAGTGCTTATACATTTAAATTTTGAAAAAGTTTAGCTTATTGATTTATTATTTAAATAAAATATGTATATATTTCAATACTATTTTCTTACAATTTTTTTTTTGGGTACAATCTTACAATTTTTATTTAGGAAGTGTTGATTCAATTCTAGTGTTCATCCAAGTAATAAAGTCAGAGACTACTCAGCGAACCAAATAAGTAATGTAATTTTAATTTAAAATAATATTTTTTATTTACACTTTAAAACTTAGTAATATTTTTTAATACATGGTAATTTTTACTAACTTTTTATTAGTAACTAGTGTAACTAAGTTTAGTAAAGTTAGACACTAAGTTTAATTTATTAGTGTTATGGATCGGCTAAAGCCCAGCTTACGAGAAGGCCCATCGAAATAGGACAAAACTATGCGTGTGGCAAACGACCACAGAAAGGACACAAACGGGCATGAACTAAAGGTGAAGAGCTTATAACCGTCCTCAATTGCCCGTACGAAAGGACCCCACGGTATTGTAAGCCCTAATATTCTCCCATATAAATATGTTCATACATCAATCCCTAGGTATGACATTCTACACCTCCATTTACACTATTTTAGAACCTCTTTCATATACTGACTTGAGCGTCGGAGTGCCAACATGATTGCAGGTACCATTTCCCTTCCAATACAAAGGCCGGAATCGTCAAGCTTACCACCATCATCGATACTCTACCGCTAGCTGAGACATCACCGTTCAGAATTCGACGTTGTCAGCTCACATCCCTTCTGAGCAACCAGTTCAATTAGTAACTTTTTTTTACAAAGCATTTATTAGTAAGTTAGTAATAGTCATATTTAAGTTTAATTTTTTTTACTTCACAAAAAAAAGTTTGATTTTTTAGTATTAAATAAAAAAATAAAAAATCCTTATTGTTATTATTTTTTTTATTATTGTTATTATTATTATTATTATTATTATTATTATTATTGTTGTTGTTGTTGTTGTTGTTGTTTTTTATGCAAATTATTATTGTTATTATTATTATTATTAGTATTATTTTATATACAAAAATCATAATTGTATAGAATTGAAAGGTCTCATCATTTGTTATTACTACTAGTTTATCAAACTTTCTCAATTCCTTAATCATTTAAACCTGACAATTTCTCATAAATCCCTCAATAGTTCTTCTTCTTCTTCTCATAAATCCTAAGTTCCAACTTCATCAATGTTATGGCTATGTATGAATTTTTATTTTAAATTAAATAAGTGTGTTTTATACAATTTAAGTGTAAAAAATGTGTCACAATTGTGTTGAATTGTATTAAAAAAAATTTAGATTTCTTTAAAAAATGTAATCTTTTTTATCAAAAAATTATTTTTAATTTTATGAACAATCCGTGACCCGTTAATAACGGGTTGGTCCGGTTTGAACATGATATATTGAAAAAGCAGGTTTAATGATGAATGAATCCAACCCAATAAATATTGTACAGATTGGGTAACAGGTTAGGCCAAATACTGAGTTTTCAAAAATAAACAAAAAAAGGTAAGGCCAAATTCGACCCAACCTAACCCACGTGCACCCATAAGTTGAACCGTGCATCAAATTGCATTGAACCTGGAACCAAACACACCCTTTCTTTGAAATTCAATAAGTGCCTTATTACTTTTTATAATATCGATTGCATATAACATCAACATTATTTATGAAGTGAAAATATCAGTAAAGTTGTATGAATGTACAAGTATTTTATTAGAAAAAATAAAATAATGGTAAGAGTTCCAAAAAATAATAAAAATAAAAAGAGCAGTGTCATCAATAGTGTTCCATTTATTACTTTTTGTTAGAAAAAGAAAATTTTAGAATTTACTTTTTGTAGAATTATTCTAAATGCACACACTTTCTATATAAACAAATTTATTGAATAAATACTATTATATTTGGTCAATAAGTTAAACTAAATACAACAATAATTCAATGAATCTGTATAAAAAAAAAATAATTCAATGAATCTAGATAACTGATATTTCAAACTTTATTGAGAAAAATCCTTTCTAAAATAGTAATTTTTTATTTTTTTTCTCTTTTTTAAAAAATAAATATTTTATTTACTCTTAAAAAGAAAAATCTTTAATCTTACCAAAAAATAAATAAAAATCTTTGACTACTCATTTTGTTCCGTTGCTTGGTAACAATATTAATCGACGTCACATTTTGTACTTACTCACTTTTCCGATTTTTTTCTTCCCATTCCCAATTTCCCTCTCATTTCTCAGTACCATTACCACCTTTCGCTTCAACCCTTGCTTCACGATCATGGAACCGCGATCTAAATATGAACCCGATTACTGTTGGCGAAACCGGAGCAACTTGAACACCATGAGCATTTCCGAGCTATTTTCGAAGCTCAAAGGCACGTTCATAAAAAGTGATTTTGATTTAGTTGAGAAAACCCTAGTTTCTAGAGAAGAAATGTTGAAGGAAGAGATTGAAGAGAAGAAGAGAGAAATGGAGTTGTTAGAAGAGAGAATGAAATTTGAGATGTTGGAAAGGGTTACCGTTGAGTTCAAGCTGGAGAGGATTCAAGAAGAAATGAATAAGAAGGTGTTGATGAAGAAAGGTAATGAAAGGGGTGATGTTGTTGTTGCGGCGAAAGATCGCCTTGTTGGTGATGGTGTTGCTAGTCCTGTTGATGAAATGGGAATGAATGAGGTGTTGAAGGAGAGTGGTAATGTTGAGAAATGTGGAATAGAGTTTGAAAGTGATGGTGATGCAGTGAAGAATCGCGTTGTTGGTGATGGTGCTGCTGCTAGTGCTGATGCTGAAAAAACTGGTGAAAATGTTAGGGTTTTGATGAAAGCGAAGCAAGGGGTACTTGATGAGCAAAGCAAAAAAGATGGTCTAGGTGCTTCAGGTATGAAGATTCTAATTTTTAAAAGCTTGTTTGATAATTTTGTATACAATATTGCATGAGTAAACAAGCAAATTCGTCTCTGAATTTTTAATCGTCAATCAAATTTGTCCCTGAATTTTTCAAAATAGCTAAAAGGTTCTTGAATTTGTGAGTGTTACAACAAATTAGTCCCTCGGTCAAGTTGGATAGTTAACGGTGCTGACGTGGTCGTTAACCGCTTAGGCATCCTTTCACGTCAACAAACACATCCAGAACCAATTTGAAGGATTTTGAAATTCAAATGTCAAAAAATTTCACTATTTCTGTAAAACAGCTATGTCAAATTGGTCCCTAAATTTTTAAACTTATAATCTAATTGATCCCTGAATATTTATACTCATATATTTACAAGTAGATATCAAATTAGCCCTTAGAATTATGTCGTTAATTAGAAATTTAAACTAAAAGCCACTTAATAAAAGGCAACAAGTCACTTTCTGCATAAGCATGATTCTGATGCACTCATTTCATGTTTACTAGTGACATAGTGCAAACTAAGTATAAAAATAAAAAATGTACATGCATACATAATCAGTGCATACGGAATCTAACCACCAAGTAATCTTCTTTGTCATCTACGTATATTCACGATATTTGCTAACCACTGCTTGCGATCCTAACAACTCCATCACTCTTTTAAGTTTGTTGAGTTTCTTTTACACGAAACTTCTATTATCTTTTATGGTCGAAATCTACTCTAAACTAACTTCGAACAAGAGGTTAGTACACATTTGTTCGCATTTGGTTGATTTGATTTGATTTTTCTATGTTTGTTTTTGTAACTGGTATAATCCACTACTTAAGTTATTGAAATTGTTCTATTGTTTCATATTTGTTTTGAAATTATTGTTCTGATGTTATTTGATATTTTTTCTTAACTTATTGAAATCGTTCTGATGTTTTTAAAATTGTTATGGTTCAGATATGGAGGAACCCCCTTTGAAGCGTGTTAGAGGAAAGAGAGGTTCATCTACCACCGCGTCTTCATGGCGGGAAAGGGAAATAACACGCCAAAAGGAGGGTGGTCAAAGTGTTTGGCTTGTTCAACGTCAACCTGAGGTTGATGA
Source organism: Trifolium pratense (assembly GCF_020283565.1). NCBI lineage: Eukaryota > Viridiplantae > Streptophyta > Magnoliopsida > Fabales > Fabaceae > Trifolium > Trifolium pratense. Next base: position 44,874,100 of record NC_060061.1, read on the forward strand.
AAAGGAGGAGGATGAAAATTTGATGGATGCTGGTAGGGATGAGGAGGATGAGCGGGTGGTTCAGGTGGCGAAGATTAATGCCGCGACCTTTACATACCCTGAGCCTGAGCCGACTGAATTTCCAGGAGGGCCGTCAGACAAAGGTGTGCTCTCCTTGTACGCGAGCCATATTGCCCGACATATATTTGACGGTCAGGTAAGTTACAAATTTAATTTTTACAATTTGATAATTTTTGTTGTTGTTTGATTCTTTATAATTCTATTTGTATTTTTTTTTCTTTGTAGGTTCGTGAAGTTCTCACCGTTGTCAGCCACGGGAGAAAGGTCCAAAAGTTTGATACTCCTGACGAAGATTGGTTTCATATCAAAATGGCGCGCACAGGATTGGCATACCTATCCACCACCGGTTACGAGTTTCTTGATCCAGCCTTGATCAGTGCCTTTGTTGAGAGGTGGCACGAGGAGACCTCAAGCTTTCACCTACCGGCAGGGGAAATTACAGTGACACTAGATGACGTGTCTTGTCTGCTGCATCTCCCCATTGAGGGGAGTCTGTTAGACCACAATAACACCTTGAACAAAGATGAAGTTGCTATGATGATGGTGTCTCTTCTTGGAGCGAAACCATTTGATGCTAAGACGCAGGTCAGAGTCACCAAAGGGGCCCATGCGAAGATAACCTATTTGAAGGAGCTTTTTGCAAGTCATGTGCAGAGTGTGGCTGATTATACTAAGGAGTCGAATCTTGAGGAGGCCAACAAGTTCCAGGACTTCGCCATTAGGGTTTATTTGCTCATCCTGGTTGGCTGGACTATTTTTGCCGACACGAGCAAGAATACTGTCCAACTCACATATCTCAAGTACTTCAAGAACCTTGAGATAGTGGACAACTATGCTTGGGGTGCTGCTGCATTGACACACCTGTACAAAGGTCTTAGTGCTGCCACCGTACCAAAGGTGAAGATTGTTGCAGGTTATATGACACTACTTCAGGTAACCAAATTAATATAATTCTCTAGTTAATTGTTAATAAATGATTTTTATGTAATTGTTACTTACTTAGTTAATTATTAATAATTGTTACCTCAAGGCTTGGATAATTCAGCACTTCCCGAGTTTATGCGGACAAGTTGAGAATGAGAGGTACATTGAAGCACAACCCGCTGCAAATAAATTTCTTCCAAAAAAAGGACAAAATAATGTAGAGGGATATAGATCGGCGCTTGACCGAATGTTGACATTTGATATTCATTGGAACCCATATGACAACCACCGGGTGACACGACCATTCGAGGAGATCTCCTTCTACTCCGGCTGGATTAGATGTGGACCGATGATTGTGAGGTACCTGCCTGAGCGAGTCCTTCGTCAGTTCGGTCGTGTGCAGACCATTCCTCGCCATCCATCTCATTCTGCAAATCCGCTCACTCCTCGGCTACAGATTTCCCAACAGTACGCCCAATATATGGACTGGGTATTGACTCCAGAGGAGAGAGGCGATCTTCCTTTACATTCGTGGAACGTTGCACCTGGGTACATGAGGTGGTATTTCCGGATCTCACATCCCTACATGATTCCTCTGCCACCAGGAGATCCACCTAGGCCATTTGAGATGGAGGCCCTTATAGAGGAGGATGCTCACTGAGATGGCTCAATTGCTTCTGACATGGTCATTGCTAATAGTGGGTTCCTACAGTTTGCGGCTTCACTGTTAAGGAGTGGGGAATTAACGGAGGGCTCACGTGTTAGGGTTGTTGTGGCTGAAATGTATTCGGTTCTAAATTATGCATTTTGTTACCGAAAGAGGGGTGTTGGAGGGGGGCTGTTGCTCAGTAGTCCAGTTGATATTTGTAATTTTATGATATTTTTTGTTTGGATAATATTGGTATTATGATAATATTTAAATAATTGTAGGTTACTTTTGTTATGTTAATATATTGGTGTTAATTGTATACCACCTTATTTTATTGTTTCAAGGGGAAAATATGCTTTTAGGTAATTTTAGCCAATTTAAACTATATCCTAAAATAACAAATCCTTTTTTGTCCCTGTAAAATTTAAACCAATAGGTTTTCATCCTTAATGAGATTTGTCACCATTTTAGATCAAGACTTCGCATGGGTTCAGTGACATAAGTGACTCATTAAAATTCAAAGTAAACAAAAAGAGATTTTTACGGGACTAAAATCAAAAGGGGGGAAAACATTTTGAGAGAGAGAGGGACAGAAAGATAGAAACCTTTCATCTTTCAAACCATTTCTCAACATTTCACAAAATACCATTGAAGTAGAACAACAACACTGAACTCGCGACCAGACGAAGAAGAAGAGATTCTACGTTTGTGTGTGTTTTCGATGAATACACCTGTACGTTTTCGTCATCTTTCTCCTTTGTTTTCATATTTTGGTTGACTCGTTTTTCTCCTTCGTGTTCATCCTAATGCTTGGTTCGTCTAAAAAAAAAAACAACGAATGCATCTCTAAGTCCTGTTGTAAAGAAGCATGCATGTGCAAAACCTGTAGCAAAAAAAAGTCTAAAAAAGATGCATTTGTAAGCAAGAAAAATCCTATAGATGAAGTATTGGGGTTGCTGCTGCGATGCGAGAAGAAGAGGAAGAAGATGGAAACATTGCAATTGCTACATCGGTCTTTTTTTGTTTTTTTGCTGATTCAATCAACTAATCCACGTGTCAGATACCACATCACCTCAAACCCATGCCACATCACATTCTAAAATGGTGACATATCTTATTAAGGATGAAAACATATGGGGTTTAAATTTTAGGAAAATGCTAACTAGTGTCCCGGGGCACTAGTTAAGGATACTAAATATAGTAAAATTACATTGAAACTTGTGTAGTCAATGTTTGTAAAGTATAAAAAGTGTCATTTCCAATGCAAAAATTGCTTTTTTTGTATCCTTAACTAGTGCCCCGGGGGCACTAGTTAGCATGACCCTAAATTTTATTGGGGTGAAACGGAAAGATTTTTTTTAGGGACCAAAACCAAATTTGCAAACTTTACATAGACTAAAAGCAAATTTTGCTCTTGTTTTAATGTAACGATAATTTCGCGTGTTAATAAATATAAGTCGTGAAAAGGTTCTACTATCGAAACATAACATCCTTGTCTTGGAAACACATTGTTTGCCAGGTATCCGTTACTAAAGTAGCGGACTTGTGACAGAAAACACAAATTGAAACAGGAGCAAAAACATAATATCAAAAAAAATATATTAGACAGAAAAATTACATCAAGTGTCTCAACTTCAAAGTTAATATAACAATAGAAGCCTATATGGAATCTTCCCTTGATTGATTTTCAGCTGTTAAGTGAAAGAGTTTGGCCAACAAGTCTCACTTCTGAGTTTCTTAAAACAGGCTCACACTTAAGTGGGAAATCTTTTGTTTTCGGTCCTACAACCCTCTTATCTACTCCAACCCGTTCCGTTAGTCATAAAGTTCTTAATTTGGCCACAAAAAGTTCCTCCTTGATTACCATAATATTCCCAACCATGATGATTAAAGAACACTGGTATAAACGATATAAATAACTGATGACTGACTATATGGTCGTCTACGTACGAAAAAACAAAAAACTAACCAAGACTAAACAAAATGAAGAAAATATTTAAAACAGAAGAAAAGAAAGAAGGAGAGGTGAAGAGAAGAGGTGAGTGAGGAGGGTTTTTATTGGTTTCTGGTGCCTCCTGACTGGCCAAAAGTCATGTCATGGCCGCACAAGTGGCCAATCAAATTTGGGCACTTGATATGCCTTTGACTAGTGCAGAAGCCTTGACCATTAATCACTCCGCTACTTAAGTAGTGGACACTATCTACAAGACAAGTATCAGATGATGATTTTCAAAATTTCAACAGAATTTCTCGTTTTTAATACATATTACATAAATAGTGGAATAACAGCACCAAGCGCGAGAACCACGAGAAGCGCCAAAAAGAAATTCATGAAGTGTTCACGTAGCAAGGCAAATGCCCATATTCCCAATAATGAAACATTCTCATCCCTCTTTCGTGATAATAAAAATATGGAGATCGTAGGTTAAAACTTTTTTAGGTTAAGAACTAAAGTGAGTTTTAGTATATGTATCAAATAATATTTCGTTTCCATTTTAAATGTTTGTTGAATTTTTTATTAAAATAAAAAATAATATAATTTTATAATATTTAATCTTATTTTATATTATGTAAGAAACATATTTTATTAGAATTTTGTTAAAGAAACTCTTTATTTTATACAAAAACAGTTTTTTCTTCATTATATCTTATTTTCATGAAATTTATAATACATTTTTAAATAATAAATATGAACATTATATAATGTTTTAGTAAAAAACAATAATGTTGTTGCACCGTTTGTTTTCAATTTTTACAAGATATAATTGGTGTACTAATCTATTAAAAAAGATTAAAAGACGTTTGTTTGGTTGAGTGGAAAGAAAGATGGAGGAAATAAAATTACGGAAACCAATGAATAAACTTGGACTAAAGTTAGTCTAAATTCATTCATTGATATCCGTAATTTTCTTTCCTCTCACTTTCTTTCTACTCAACCAAACGGACATGCATATAAGATATAGTATGCAACATTGCTTTACACCCCCTTAAGAAAAAGAGTACAAAAGAAGGTGGTGTGGGGGTGGGGCATAACCAATGTAACATCCCGACTTTAATTAATGGAGAAATATTAATCAAAGATAATTATTGGAAACTAAATGGAAATATGTGAATAGGTATGAATGAATAATTAGAGAACACAAGTACATTTTGGTAGTAAGTGGAAAGCATGACAAAATAGTTATAATAGTAAAGGTGAAGGGTAATTATCTTGTTGTGGCTATCTAAGACCCTTGGACAACCCACTTTCATATTCATTGATCCATTTTCAGGGAAAAAGATTTGGTGCCGTAAAATAGCACACAGTAAACACACATTTTTCATATAAACCATTAGATCAATTTATGATGATGTGACAGTTTCAATCTAGAGGCTACAATATCAAACAACACCAAACTGTGTTATTTTTAACCGTAGGAAATCCAGGTCCCATTTTCAGTAAAGAAAAGACACTCCTTTTACATCTCTCTCTCTCTCTCTCTCTCTCTCTCTCTCTCTCTCACGCCTTTTGCATGTGAACACCTCTTGCATAAATCATGAAGTTAGATTGTGAAGACAACAACCCATGAAAATAAAAGACATTTTGATTTCTCTCTTCCTTTATGTTTGGCCGCAAACCCTTTTCCATGGCGTCTAAACCCAAATTCAATTTCTTTATCATCTATGAGAAAACTTGCATGTATGGTGGTCATCACTTCCCTCATGAACTGTTAGTACTTAGTACTTGGATTGAGTTGTTGTTGTGCAGAAAGTAAGGTAAGGAACTCACTCTTTATTTACAAAAGTATACATGAGTTTTCTCTTGTTGAATCCAAACATTTAATCTTAACCCCACACATGAATAGATGTTTACCTCTTCATTTACTTTGATTGCATGTGGTGGATTGAGTAATTGCGAACTGTGGATGTTTGGAAAATCAAGTTGAGGTTATTATAAAGAATCATTGTTGGTTGAGGAATGAATGGAAGGCTGTAGAAACAGAATTGGAGAAAGTTAGAATTAGAAAGGTAAGAAATTCTGCATAATTTTCGTAGGACCTGTGTTCAGTAATTAATCTGTATCTGTCAAACCGTAACTTGATTTTAATGGTATTTACATGTCTAGAAAGCTGACAGAATTACCTTCGTTATGGTGTCAAATTCGTGGAATTTGACTGAGAATTGAGATTTGGAGACCAGTTTGAAGTTGAGGGTCTGATATGGAAATTGTGCTGAAAATTCTGTTTACCGGTTTAAACTGCTTTTGCTGCAAATTCTGCATTTCGGCGAGTTCCTAAAATATCGGTTGTATTGTTCAAGCGTCAACTCAGGTGGGTTCCCTTAGAGCCTTAAACTCTAGTTAGTTTAGCTCCATTAGCTTTCCCAAAATTTATGCATGATAACATTAGTCTAGATAGGATAATAGTATCCCCAATGTATGATAAAAAGTAAGATAACATTAAGGTTTAGGATGAATTAGTGTATGAGAAGAGCTTAATCCCAAAGTTCTTCTCCATTTTAATCATTTAATCCATTATAGTGTGTACAACTATTAGAAAGAGGGATTGTAGGTGAATTTATGCATTGTTTATATAAAACAGAGTGTTGAATTGGTATCCTCGCTAAGCAAGAACAGCAAATCAGTATCCTGCACAATCTTTTAAAATGCGATGCTTTCACTCTTTTTAGATCCCTGGCCCTTCTAGATATTTTCTGAGGATACTGTAAGTACATTAAATAATTAGAATGTTAATTACACGTTAGGTACATGATAATCAGGAAATCAGGACAAGTTAGTATTACCCCAGGAGGGAATTCATGGGCAGGATAACAATCAGGATTATTAAGTTAAGTCAAGAAAGTCAATAAATTATGGTGGTTACTTATGTACCACGTTATGAGATTCGTTAGAATCCAATCATGTTATGATTGTGAGCTTCAACCGTGTCGATGTACATTATTATCGCAGACGGACATGTCAGGCCTCTGAGATCGGCTCACCTCAGAGTGTCTTTGTTATGAATAAAACGAACAAGATTAATAATTTGTGTTACACCTTTATGTATTATGTTATGAAATTATGTTATGTAAATCATGTTTAGAGATTGACTATCAGGATCAAGGAACATTGGTTCATCAGTTGCCCCCAGTGTAGACACCAATAGTAATTGGGTAGTAGGAATCCACTGAGAGGAAGTGACTGTCTCATCCCCCACTTATTTGATTTCAGATAAATAGGTTGATCGAGATATCATGGTCTGCAAGCATGAAGTTCAGATGCTTGGATTATGCTAGTTGAGCTGACGTCACGTTATCTTATATTGTGAATTAGATTTAGTTTCTTTATGTTTCCAGTTGTTAGCTCAATTTAGTATTAATCACTTAGATTTTTGTAATCCTATTTATGTATTCAGACGATATGTAATGAAAATTTAATGTTTCCCGATTCAGTTATGTACACTTTTGTCGATATTCTAGATAAATTGACATGGGATGTTATAACCAAACCCTTCAAGAAAATTTAAAACAAGGAAAACCATACCTATTATATATATGATTATAAACCTCTAAAGTTGGACTATGAATGATGACATGAAACCAAGTAAAACCAGAAGAGGAAAAAGCAATTGAATTTGAAGCTAGCTTGTCGGCCACACTATTACCCATCTATAAATGGCCAAGTCTAATATGCACAAGTCTATCAAGTTGTGTACCATGCATAAGTTATCGAAAACACTATAACGAATACGAATTTTACAAAATTCACCGTTGGATTGAAAGTTCATATCGTATAGATCATCCATAATTTTTTTAAAAAAAATTGAAAATCATTTGATATGTTATTGAGACCCATCAAAATTAACGGTTTATGGATTTTTATTGAATACAGTTAAACTTGATGAGTCTCAATAACAATATCAAATTATTTTCAAAATTTTTTTAAAAATTTATGTATAATCTAAACGTTATAATATTTTCATCCAACGGCGGATTTTGTAAAATTCATATTCGTTATAAAAATATCGAAGACTTGTGCACCATGTACCACTTAATCAAGTGGTGCATGTTAGACAAAGCCTCTATAAATATGGTTAATGATAACATTTATATATCTTTCAATAAAACCATGCAATTAGACCATCTATAGTTAATTTTAAACTGCTAGGGAATCATTGACGAAGCTTTGAAAGAAAGGGTAGTCAAGGAGGAGTCAGTTTCAAGCAAAAGATTCCACCAACTATTACGATGAGCAATCTCAATAGCTTGCATAAATCCCATAAGTTCCGCATGAAAATCAGTTGCTTGGTCGATATTCAGAGTGAAACAACCCATAAACAGAGCATGATTTCTAAAAATTTCAGTGCAAGTAGCCTTACCAGGACAACCTAAAGTTGCACCATCAATGTTACATTGAGTCCAGAACGGCAAGGGATGAGACCAAATCACTTCGTTAATATTAACACTGAAGGGTTTAAGCACCAAGGAATCAGACATAGAGGAGGAGGAGATGAACTTGGTAGAATTACTTAAAGTAGTCATGTGACTAATAATAAAAGCTTTAACTGATCTCAAGCAAGGACAGACATGATTAAATCTAGCTCGATTTTTTTTTGGTACATGAAGAGGGATCTAGCTCGATTTTATTGTGTCAAATAGAATTGAAATCTAGCTTTACACCCACTTTAAAATCTACTATTTGTAGCTTTAAATAGACTTAAAATTTGGTCACCACAAATTCTTGCTTAAAAAAAATAACTAAACAGAAGAAACGTGCATCCAATTGCATTAAACGTTTAATCAAACACACAATTTTTATGAAATTCAATAGATGTTTTACTCCTTTTTATAAATATCGATCTTATATAACATAATTATTTATAAAGTGAAAATTTATAAAGTAGTGCGAATTTTTTGGTATCTTGTTAGAAAAAATAAAACAACTGGAGTATTTCAAAAAAGAATAAAAATAAAGAGACAGTGTTATTAAATAGTATTTATTTACTTTTTGTTAGAAAAAGATAATTTTATAATTTACTTTTTGAAGGATTATTCTAGATGCACACATTTTCTGTTTAATTTAAAAAAAAGAAATTTTCAATGAACATAGAAAAAAAATATTTTCAACTTTATTCAGAAAATCCTTTCCAACCTTTCAAAAAAAGAAAAATCCTTTCCAAAATATTTGCCTTTTTTCACTTAAAAATATTTGCCTTATATTTTTATTCTTAAAACGAAAAATCTTGGCACTCAATTCCTCATTCATTTTGTGGTTCCGTTACGTGCTATTGCGTGTCAACATTAAACGACGTCGCATTTAGTACTTAATCACTTTTTCTCTGATTTATTTCTTCACATTCCCAATTTCCCTCTCATTTCTCTCGCTTTCTACCACCTTTCGCTTTCAACCTTCTCTCAAATTTCCGAAACCTACATTCAAGATCATGGGATCCAGAAACGAACGCCGTTCAACCTCATTTTCCGGACCGGTAGACTGGCGTAACCGGCGCAACCTAATGAGCATTTCCGAGTTGTTTTCGAAGCTCAAAGACGCGTTCAAGAAAAGCGATTTTAGTTTAGTTGAAGAAACCCTAATTGCTAGGGAAGAGATGTTGAAAGAAGAAATTGAAAAGATGAAGAGAGAATCGGAGTTGTCAGCTGAGAGAATGAAGTTTGAGAAGCTTGAAAGGGTTACTCTTGAGTTCAAGCTGGAGAAGATTCAAGAAGAGATGAAACAGAAGGCGTTGATGAAGAATGGTAATGATAGGGGTCATGTTGTTCCCGTGAAGAATCGCCGTGTTGCTGATGGTAATGGTGTTGCTAGTAGTGCTGATGCTGTTGCTGGTGAAAATGTTGGGGTTTTGGTCAAAGATAATAAAAGGGTTGATGAACAAAGTAAGAAAGATCGTCTAGGTATGGAGATTCTAACTTATAAAAACTTGTTTGAATGTTGCTATTAAAGAAGTTCCACGTCGTTTGCGATATGGCCTGAATAAGTGTTTATAAAGTAGAGACAATCATCACCTTAAAAAGTCGGTTTTGTAAGGATGAGAGGCCCAATACTCAATTTTAAGATGGTATGACAGCCTATCCACTCTGGGCCACTTCGTCGGGCCGCATGCCATCGGGTTTTTGATTGGGCCCTCCACCATCCACCATATATATATATATATATATATATATATCCGCGCAACAAGCCCAACAAGCCCAACAGTGCTGAGCGCGAGGGGATGTGTTAAAGAAGTCCCACATCGCTTGCGATATGGCCTGAATAAGTGTTTATAAAGTAGAGGCAATCTTCACCTTAAAAAGCCGATTTTGTAAGGATGAGTTAGGCCCAATACTCAATTTTAAGAGTTGCTTATGCACTGTTTGGCAATGACATATTTATAGTTTATGACTTACAACTTATAGCTCATAAGCTCTAACGAAATAATGTGTTTGGTAACCTTTTTGTTTTATGAACTTATAACTTATTTTTACTAGCTTATAGTTTATTTTGATAGGCTAATTTATTAGTTTATAACTTTTAGCTCATCATTTTTTTCTCTCAATTTTAACCCTAGTGTTTAGGAAAAAAACGTTGAAGGAAGCAGTTGAAGAGAAGGTAGTGGGGAAACTACAAGAAAATAATGAATTCAAGAGTTGGGGAAGGATCAATGTTGATATTGAGGTGAAGGCTGACACGGGAGAAAGGCGTGGAGAGGAGTTAGTGAAGGTTGAGGAGGCTCCTGCTACTGAACTTGTATGTGAAAAGGTCGACATTTTGGCTGAGAGCCTAGTGGTTAGGAAAAGGATGCTGAAGTCAGCAGTTAAAGAGATGGTGGGGGAACTAGAAGAGAATAATCACTTCAAGAGTTTGGGAAGGATCAATTATGAGATTGAGGTGAAGACGGTCACGGGAGAGAGGTGTGGAAAGGAGTTCATGAAGGTTGGGGAGAATGGTAATGGATTTGGTTTAGATGATGGTAAGGTTGTGAAAGCTGGAGTGGGGCATGAAAAAGGAAAATTTGAGGTGTTGAAGAATAGAGGGGTTGGTGATGGGGAGGCTCCTGCACCTGCTGAACAGGTGGGCGAAAAGGTCAAGGTTTTGGCTGAAAAGAAAAGATTCATTGGTGAACCAGGCAAGAAAGGTTGCCTAGGTGCTTCTGGTATGGCGATTCTAACTGCTTGTTTGATGACTATGTATGCATTCTTTAATGTTACTTGAAGAAACAAAAAGAAAAATTGCAATATGTTTTATTAGTAATGGGATCATGATAATTTGTTTAGGCTATATAGGACTATAGTTTTATTATTTGCGGAGTCAAGAAAAATTGTTGAATGGATGGTGATTAACTGTGTCAGATGGTGCGTGCAGTGAATTTGATGAAAAACGTGGTGAATATTTTGGTATAAAACTTTGTTGCACAAAACTCATGAATGTGGTTACATTTGCTTCAATGTGAAAGAGCGTCTTTTAGTAACTAACATTGTGTGGCATGTCGATTTCCACATTGCTCTACCTGTGCCTTTTTAGATTGTTTAGATAATGCCATGTAGTTATTGGCAGGTTATCCTTGACTTATATCTTTTCAAATTCATTTGATGTAATTAGTAAATATAAGGTTCAACTTTCTGTTTTGGCATTTTTATTTGTGAAATTTAGTAGAATTCTGAGTCCTTGTTGATGGCCACTAAATTTTCATGAATGCAGGAAAGTTATAGCAATGTTCTATGAGGATTATAGACTCTACTTCACATAATTTCCTAAGCTTCTTCTTGAATTATTTTGTTGACTAATCTATCCTATGTTGTTGCAGATACTGAGCGGAAAAGTTCATCAGGAGCTGTCCAAAAAAACCTTGATGGAAGATTAGCTAAACCCATTGCAATACCACCTGATGATGCAATGCGGAAAGCAGCAATTGCAGAGAAAATAATGTTACTTCAAAGGAAGAATCATTTTAAGAGCTCAGGAAGACTCAATTTTGATGGTGAGGGGGAGACGGTCAATGGAGAAAGCTGTGGTGAGAAGTTCGTTAAGGATGGGAAGGTTGTGAATGCTAAATTGGGGCATGAAAGATGCAAACTTGAGGTATTGAAGAATAGTGGGGTTGGTGATGGGGAGGCTTCTGCTGTTGCTAAACTCAAAGATCAAAAGGTTGAGGTTTTGGCTGAAAAGAAAAGATTGGCTGGTGAACCAAGCAAAAAAGATGATCTGGGTTCTTCTGGTATGGAAATTCTAACCGCTTCTTTGCTAACTATATGAATTCTTTTAGTGCGCATGTTTGCTAACAATATATGCATTCTTGGAAAAACTATTGAAGTTATGGGTTTGAGATAAAAGAAGAAAAAAAAAGAGAAATAATAAAGATTTTGAATATGATAGTGTTGTAATATAATTGATAATGACCTTATACAAAAAACTAAACACTGGATACAAAAAACTAAACACTGACATCCATTTGTAGAGATGCTAGACTTCTAGTAACTTCCTTAATAAATAGAGAAATAAAAAACGAACCATGATAATAACTAGGATATATGCAAACTAGTCATAGGAGATAATCTATAATACTTAGATAAACTATTATACTTAACAAAATATTAAGATACTCTAAGTTTTGTTTTATATTCTGAATTCTAACACTTCTTTCAAGCTAAAGCTTTGTTAGCGTTAAGCTTGTTATAAATATACCTTAGTAGAAAAACATAGCACCCAACATAATCAAATCCAAAAAGAGATTTTTGATAAACCAATTGTGAACACAAGAACAATTATTAGTCAATAAGTTTGTGCCCAGAACAAACCACTGAACAAACAGTAGCTGACGCACGAACTGGAACAATTATTAGTCAATAAAGTTTGTGCCCAACAGTGGCTGAAGCATGAACTGGAAGATGTCACAACTTCAAACAAATAGAATGATATGCATTGACTAAAACAATTATGTGGATCCTTTTAGAAAACACACATTCTAGAACACACGTGTTCCAACACCCCCCCTCAAGTTGGTGCATAGATATCCATTATGACCAACTTGCTTATCAAATGCTCAAAGATGGGTCTTGCCTAGTTTTTGGTTAAAATATTCGCAGCCTATTGACTAGAGGTCACAAAATATAGACATATGATTCCGGCATCTAACTTCATCTTTATGAAATGATGGTCAATCTCAATATGCTTGATCCTGTCATGTTGAACCAGGTTGTCAGTTATGAAAATTACAGCTTTACTGTCAAAATATAACTTAATTGGAAGCTCAATTTTCATCTTAAGTTCCTCCATGACTCTTTGAATCCATAGGCCTTCACAAATACCCCGAGCCATAGCTCTAAACTTGGCTTCTACACTACTTTTTGCTACAACTCCTTGTTTTTTTTATTCTCCAGGTCACAAGGTTATCCCTTGCATATGTACAATCCAGAGGTTGATCTTCTGTCTGTGACTGAACCTGCCCAGTCTGCATCAGTGAATATAAACATATTTCTTTCACTAGACTTCTTAAAAAATACTCCCTCCGTCCCAATATATAAGAAATTTGACTGATTCTAGTAAGGGCACAATTGGTTTTTTACATGTCCTTTGTTGTTAACACACTTAACCGTCATTCTCAACATCATATTCTCTCACCTTTTCACCGATCCTCCACTTCACCATCATCAAAGCTTTGAGTCTTCGTCTCTTCGACCACTTCCAAGGCCGATGGGGATTATGTTGAAGAAGATGAGTTTGAGGATGATTTTTAGACTTAGGACCCGTTTGGCCCTACTTATTTTCCACTTTTTTTCTTCTCCTTAAAAGTAATAAATAAGTAAAAAATTGTGTTTGAACTTCTCCTTATTTTCTACTTCTTTACTTTATTTCTCTAATTCTTTTAAGGAGAAATAGGACCAAATACAATTTTCTACTTCTCTATTTCTTTTAAGGAGAAGTAGAAAAGTAGAAAATAAGTAGGGAGACTCATCAAAGTGACTAAGTTCATCATCAAAGTGACTGAGACGGAGACTCATTGCACTGACTGAGACGGTGATGTCAGGTGTAGTGTGAGACAAGTAAATTAGCTTACCCACCAACCTCTGGTATCTTCCGGTGTCAACAGGAACATTTCCTTCTCCCCAAAGTTTTGCATTAGGATCCATGAGGGTGTAAGCTGGTTGACAACAATTCAGTCTCGTTTCTTGCAAAAGATTGAAAATGTATTTCTGTTGTGAAACCATAATTCCTTTCTCCAATTGAGTAACCTCCATACCAAGAAAGTATCTCAAGGATCGTAAGTCCTTAATTTCAAAGTCTGCAGTTAGTCTTTCTTTTACTCTTTCTCATTTCAACAATATCATCTTCAGTTAGGACAATATCATCTACATAAACAATCAATGCAACAAATTTATCATCAGAGGAGAATTTGGTGAATAAGGTGTGATCAACTTGTCTTTGAATGTACCCTTGGTTCTTCATGTACTCAGTAAACCTTTCAAACCAACCTCTCAAAGATTGCTTTAAGCCATAAAGAAACTCATTCAACTTGCATATCTTTGATCTGAATTTGTCTTTAAAATCAGGACCATCCGTGTATGTTTCTTCTAGTTGACCATTGTGTAAACATTTTTAACATTCAACTGATGTAGAGGCCAATTTAGGTTGGCAGCAACAAATAAAAGTATTCCGACGGTGTTCAATTTTGCAACATGATCAAATGTCTCTGAGCAGTTTATGCCATAGGTCTGAGTGAATCCCTTAGCCACCATGTGAGCTATATATCTTTCAATTGATCCATCTGAATTGTACGTTACAGTAGACACCCATTTACATCCGACGGTCTTCTTGCCATTGGTAGTGTCATATCACTCCAAATTTTGTTCTTTTGAAGAGCTTTCATCTCTTAAAGTACAACTTCCCTCCGCTTGGAACTTCTAGAGCATCCTGTTCATTCTTTGAAATCTCTACACTAGACAATTGGGAGGTGAAGGAAAAAAATATGAAGATAAGTGTTAAGAAGTTTCACATCGGATGTGAGTTGCCTTGGACAAGGGTTTATAAGTAAGAGACAATCCTCACCTTACAAGCCGGTTTAAGTTTGAGTTAGGCCCAACACCCAATTTTAAGATGGTATCAGAGCCTCACCAAGATCCGTTGGGCCACCCGCTATCGGGATCAACCACCATTTATATCCACGCACCAAGCCCAATGGTTCACTAATATCATTATCAAATTTCACATTGTTTTCTTCATGAGAAAATGTAGGCTCAGATTCATCAAGTTCCTTACTCATAGCAGGAGTAGGTTCAGGTAGTCAATCATGGCCATTTTTTGTTGGTGTAGGAGTTCAAGTCTTAGAATTCCTTGATAGAGACAAGGAAAAATCATTTAAAAAACTTATTGTCTCTGTTTGAAACGAGTCTTCCTTTAAGTTTCCCCCTTGAAGATGAGTATCATAAAAAAAAGATTTATTTTCAACGAATGTGACATCCATAGCGACAAACATTTTCCTGTTTTATTGAGTCAAAACATTTATATCCCTTATGGGTTGGAGAGTACCCAACAAAAGCACATTTTATAGCATGAGGTTCAAGTGGGTAATGAGCTCCTGACTAATCGTTCGGAAGAACCCGAGTTCGATTCCTGATGGTAACAATTTTTTGTTAGACTTTACTTATCTCGTGGCCGAACTCTAGATTACCGGGGCCCCTTCCCCTGCGAACCAAAGTGTTAATACAAATAAAAAAGATGTATTACCAAAGATTTCTAATTTGAAAAACGGACAATAGCAAAACATTCTTTGATAATATGAATTGGAGTTTAAAAATTGAGAACTTTAGAGGGCATTCTATTTAGGCATGTGAAGGTGGTTCTGCAAGTGCACAAAATCGCTACCAAGTAATAAAGTGATAAGTTATCGTTCTCCACAAGGATTGTGCCAAGGTTACTAGTTTCGCTTAGGAATATAGATAGTTGCCTTCGCTTTGTGTATTTAAGAAGGTATCTTTGCGGGTACTTTAGTAAAATACAGGAAATAAATGACAGAAAATAAATAGCGGAAAATAAAAGGTGTGCGTGACCACCCAAGGTGGTTAAGTGTGGTCGGATCCCTCCCTTACTCCTGCTTGGTGGCTTAATTATTTCTCTCTTTAAGGATTCAGACTTCTGAAAATAGGTATGAAGGATTTTTCTGTCCTATTTCGATTACAAGTTGTTACAAGGCCTAGTTTAAGGTTGCCATATCTTTATTTAGACGCCATGATCCATAACTCCACTTTTTAGTTTAAACTTTGGGCTCATCGCCCTGAGGACCCCTAAATTATAAGCCGTCACGTATGCCCTGAACTATTCACAAACCCTGCAAGGTAGAAATTATCGTTCTTTCCAGAATTTAATGGTCTCATGTAGGCCCTAATATGTCATCCTTCGGTCAGGATTACTAGCTTTGTTTCCTATGCGATATCCACTAGGTCCTTATATTTTATTCTAATGTGATCAATATTAAAATAACTAAAACCGGACAACAAAAAAGTTTGAATAGAAATAACTAAAATTCATAAACATTATAAATACTACAACCAATCATTCGTCAGGGAGTTTCTCGACTCCACCTAACCTAGGAAAAATAAATTACAAAGACAGAAAGAAAAGAACCTTGTTGGCCTTGGAGTTCCTTGACCTCCTTGCCTCCTCCTTAGAGTTCTCCTAACTCTCTTGTGAATATTCAATGCTCTGAATATTGTGGAATGAATAATTGTGAAGGAGGAAGACTCTATTTATAGTTTTACAGCTGAGTTTGGGCTTTTTCTGCGCATTTATCGCACCCATCGTGGCCACGATGACGTGTAATTTTGCCTCATAGTAGCCACGATGGATCCTATCGTGGTACGATGGAAGATTTACTCGGGATTTTCTGCTTATTTTTCAAGTCATCATCGTGCCACGATGACAAGTCATCGTGCCACAATAGTAAAGATTTTTAGCAGATTTTCTTCAATTTTATCAGTCTTCTCATCGCGCCACGTTGAACCTCATCGTGGGTACGATGGTGCGCTGCTTTATTCCATTTTTGCTCGTTTTTGCTGCTTTTTCTACTTTTATTGCTTCTGGTCCTTGTGTCTTCACTTTTCCCGATATTTGCTTGCTTTTGGTTTTTATTTACTATAAAAACTATACTAATCTACTACTAAAAACATCATATAATTGGCTGTCATTGGCAACAGAGCGGGACGAAGACAAATTTTGTCTTCCCTAAATCCATAAAGTTAGGATATCCCGATACCCGTCTCAATTTTCAACGTGGATGAAAAGTAGAATTTGAAACTCATACCTAACAGAGTTTGGGTATTCCCGATTGCATTCGGGCATCCTCGTCTATCCCTATCCCCACATGAACTTAGGGTTGCATTTTGATATGTTTTTATTAAATATGGAAACTAATCCTACAAGATAGTCTATGACCCTGTTACTATATTAAATAATATCAAAATATTACAAATACTTAAATTCTAATAAAAACAAAAAAAATAAAATAATGAGTTTCAGAGAATATTGGAATGAATATATTAAGCTGTTAAATCTACTACTATGTAGGACTTACATATCTCTTTTAGGCTAGCAGAACATAGATTAGAACATAGATTGAGAATAAGATTTGTTACTGATATAGGAGATAATGATTAAGATGAAGTTAATTTATCAGCAATATTGCATATAAAAGAGACTATTTCATGTGTTATTATATATACTACGCACCAATGTTCACTAGGGGCAATTTAGAAAAACCTTGCAACTTTTTGGATTGCTCCTGATCAACTTTGGAGCTTAGCATATGTAATAACACATGAATGTAGTCTTTTTTCTATGAAATTTTTCTTGTGAATTATCTCATCTTCGTCATTGTCTTCTCTATGAAATTTTTCTTGTAAAATATGCTAGTTGCAGGCCCAATAAAAGTATAGTATTCTAGCCTAGCTTAATTGTATGTTGTATTTGAATAAATGGAATAGGAGAAGGAAAAGGGTGGTGTCAGGTTAATTAGTTAATGGTTTGTGAGAGACTAGGCTCTCTAATTCCTAACGGTTACAGGCAGTTACATTCCTTCCCAAACTCTCTCTGTATTTCCTTTATTTTATTTGTAACAAAGCTCTGTAGGAAGATTATTCCCAATGTTTGATCTATAAATTCATAAGTATTATTTAGTAAAAATATAGGAAACAGACCAGTTCTGTCAACATGCCCGGTAGGAGACACTGTTGAAGTTCCAATAGTTGTTCCCTAATCTAATCGAATTCTTTGTGCATGTTTCTGTTTTTTCATCTACTCATCTCTCCAAATCTCTCCCCCCATCCACACTCGCAAACTGGTAGGAGTTTTTTTTTTTAAAAAAAAACTCGGTATCCGGCTCTAGGACAAACTAATCCGAGGGGACCAATCCCACCGCCCACTTGCGGGGGCACCATTTAAAGTCAGAGTTTTTTTTTGCTCTGTATGGACTACCCCACCAAAATTGGCACCAGAGAGAATCGAATCTGAGACCTTGAGAGGAGCATACTCCAAGGATCCAAGCCAACACTACTAGACCAATTCAAGTGAGTTTTAACTTTTAAAAGACGGAGAAGAGACGGATAATGAGGACATTGATTGAAATTTACAAGTCCTACTAAATTTATGTAGGACTTGCATGGTTTAGTGGAATCCATTTGAATTTTAACTAATTAAAGAGTGTGTTGTTAGCACTCATCAATCTACTATTTCATGTTTGGTTTGCGGTGAAGACAAGTGTAATTCACAAGCAACATTGAATAAAAAAGAGACTAATTCATGTGTTATTGTAGGTAAAATGCAGAAAAAATCATCCGGAGCGGTTCAGGAAAACCTTGCAACAAAGCCGGTTGAATCCATTGGAATTAAGAGAGATCTTGCAAATTGTATTTTGGACTTAGATAGTAGTGATAGCTCCTCTTCTAGTTCAAGTTCTTCATCTGACGGATTTGATATGGACATTCCTCCTTTGATGTCCTTAAGCAATAAGAAGTTGAGAACCAATGGCAGCCAGTCTACAAATGAACTCTTTACTAAGTTGAACAAAGGTAAATAGATAAATAGAATAGGAAAACATACTTGGCACATACTTTTGGTTGTTTGGACCACAAAGAGAAATGACAGCTAAGGTATACAGCAGAACATAATAGAAAGGTGGGGATGAGAGAGGAATGGTAAACAAAATTATGGTTTTGTTTTTTTTTGTGGTCATGTTAAGGTAAACTTCGTTGTAAATTCTCATTGCCTCATGAAATGGCAAACGTTTTGCTCTGAGATCTCAGTATTCAAAATCAAAAGTTATATTACAAAACCATTACTTCTTTCCCTTTACTATAGGAGATTTACTTTTGGCACCCTATCAGGTTCTCGCGCGTCCTACGCATTTCCCGTTTTACTCTTCCGCTACTTAAGTAGCGGATGTTATAAAGGTAAGGTGTTTTTGGGGTGTCTGGTACCTAAATAGAAGACGGGAGTATTTTAGTAAATTTGTAGGGCGCGTGAGAAAATGTACAGGGTGGTAAAAGTAAATATCTTATTATATGACCACCTACAAAAAATTATAGATAAAGGTTGATGCCTAAATATATTTTGAAAATTTTCGAATGAAATATAATTTAAATTTATATTTAAAATAAAATAATATTATTTTTTATATTTAAAATTATGATTTAAAATTTATATTTTTGTTTAGAATTTTTAGGATTTGTTTGTTTTTTAAAGATATGATAATATGATATAGAAATTTGTAGCTCTATATATATAATTTAGCTATGAATTGCCCTTGCAAAAAACTTCGGTTTGTGGAAATCGAAGTTTTTTTTTTGCCTTGAAAACAAATTTCGGTTTATAAAAACCGAAATCTACTGTGAAATTGCACTAGAAAAAATTTGGTTTCTGCGAACCGAAGTTTTTTGCAAGGGTAAAATTGGAAAATTGGGGGTATAAAAGAATCACGGGGGGTCTGTAGAGAAAACATCCCAAAATGTTAGGCCCCCTTGCTTTTATTTCTTTCTAATCCCAAGCCCCATATTATTTGAATTTTGCTTTTTAGGCCCCATGTTGCTCTTAAACCCCCCAAAATCTCAAAATACCCTTGGATTTGAGTCTAGGATCTTATGGATTCTAAAATCTGAAATCCATTTTGGTTTGTAAGCTAGAATACGATTTTGGCTTGTAAGCTAGGATACGAAATAGCTTAATTTCGGAATGTTTGTGCCGAAACCATATTATATAGCCGTCGGGGACTTGGTGTTTCTTTAATTGTGGGGTGCGATTTCAAGGTTAGTGACGGGGAAAATCTTTAATTGTGGGGAAATTATTTTATTTATGTTATATTTATAAATCTTGACGTTTTTTAGAATTTTTTTTTTTTTGGTAGTAAAAGAGGGCTAACGCCCAAAAAGAAAAGAACTATAGAGTTACATGAAAATTTCTAGGCATGCAAGTCCCAGAAAAGTCATCAAAAAGAAGACTCGAAACCTCATTTGGAGGAGTCTCCATAACATGAATATTAAAAGAATTCAGAGAAAAACTGAAATTAGCCAGCCAATCAGCACTTCTATTTCCCTCTCGCCAAGTATGATTGAATTGCACCTGCCAATCCAACTTTAAAAGCTCTTGTATACGACGCACCAAGGTAGGCGGATTGCCATTGAATTTAACTTTCCCCGTGATCATATCAACCAGATTTTTTGAGTCACTTTCCACCTGAAGATGGCAGAAACCTTGTCTCCAACCAAGTTGCATTCCCAAGTACATTCCCCACATTTCAGCGGAGAGAGCGTCACAAGTTCCTATTTTGCGCCAGTATCCTTTAATCCATCTGCCATCTGAATTTCGAAAGAGTCCACCACAACCAGCTAAACCCAAAGAATCCTTGTAGGCTCCATCACAGTTAAGCTTAATCCACCCTTCTCGGGGTTTTTTCCATCCAATGAAAATAGTGCCACATTGACGAATATTCAGAGGATGGTGGATGCACTTGTCTATGTCTTCAGCCATCTTGATAATCATGTAGGTTGGGTCAGTCGGACGTTGAAAGTCATCTTCAAAAATCGTTTGGTTTCTCCACTTCCACATGTGCCAGCACGCCACCATAAAAATTGTTTTCCACTTCCTATTCTGGATATCTTGCAGTTGAAGGTTGATGTTTTTGAAGATCCATTCACTGCAATTAGAAGAAGAAAAAAAATTAGTGATTTGATTTGAAGGGACTAACCTTATCCAGGTTTGGGTTGCAACAGGGCAATCCCTCAAAACATGAATAAGTGTTTCATTGACTCTGTCACATCTAGAGCATGTGGGAGAAGCTCCAACACCCCATTTGCTCCTACGAAAGTTAGTGAGCAACCGATCATGAGCCGCCATCCACATAAAAGTTTGAATTCTATGAGGTCCTTTCCAACTCCACACGGCCTTCCAATCTCCCTCAATAGGTTGATCTCTAATGTTTTGATTCTCATAAGCACTTTTAACTGTGAAATTCCTAGTGTTGGTCCCTCCCCAACCAATTGTGTCTTTCCCGTCTATGTCCATAGGTGCTGGGATAGCAAGAACCTGAAAAGAAAAATTAGATGGTAAATTAGAAGTAAGGAAATCAAAATCCCACTCTCCTGAGGGGGTAAGCACATCCCTCACAGAAAGAGTCGTGTCAATAATAATTTGATTAGTAACAGAGAGCAAAGAAGTTCCACTCGGGGTCCATTTATCCAGCCAAAAGTTGATATTGTTTCCATCTCCCAACTGCCACACAATATTCTGCTGGAATTTTTCCCAAATACCTGTCAAAGCTTTCCACAAAGGAGAGTCATAGGGTTGAGAGCTTATTGTTACTCTCAAGTCCTTATTTCTTCCATACTTATTATAAAGAACCTTACACCAAAGGTCATCTGGTTTGTTGATTAGATTCCAAAGCATTTTCATAAGAAAAGCGTCATTTATATGTTGAGGTCTCTTAATGCCTAGACCACCCTCATTCTTTGGGAGACAACAAATGTCCCATCCAACTAGATGGGGTTTACGAGATTGGTCAGTATCTCCCCATAAAAAACTCCTTTGAATTTTTTCCATCTCATTACAGAGGTTTTTTGGGAGCTTGGCATACTGCATATGATAGTATGGTATAGAGCTCAAAACTGATTTAGATAGAATAAGTCTGCCTGCAAAGCTCAAACATTGTTGCTTCCATCCACTCAACTTGTTTTGTATTTTGTCAATGATGTTATTAAACTTTCCCCTAGAAGCTCTGCCTGGACTAATATTTGCCCCCAAATACCTGTCCATGTTATTGATTTGTTTATAACCCGTGTGATGTAAAATGTCCTCCCTGACCTGTTGATCGACATTTTTAGAGAAGTAGATTTCTGTATTTTGACTATTGATTTTTTGTCCAGAAGCTTGACAAAAAATATCAAGGCAATGCATAATACAATGTGCTTGCTCGATAGAAGCCTCTGCAAACAAAAGAAGATCATCAGCAAAAAGAAGATGAGATATTTGAGGGCCATACCTACCTGCACGCATTGGTTTCCAATACTGGGCATCCACCTGATCAGCTATAATATGAGACAGTCGTTCCATACAAATGACGAAAAGGTAAGGAGACAGAGGGTCTCCTTGTCTAATGCCTCTCGAAGGAGTAAACATATCTGTTTTCTCACCATTCCATAAAATTTTAAAAGAGGGGGAAGAAATACAATGTTGAATAATGTTAATGAGGTTAGGCGGAAACTTACATTCATTCAGACAATTTTCCACAAATTTCCAATTTAGACGATCATATCATGTAATTTTTACCTATGTTTAAGGTTGATGTAGAATATGATAAACTACCTTTTTTTATTTTTTATTTGCAAATCATATCATGTAATTTATCATTCCTTGGACAATTGCGGTTGCGGAAGACATAATTGTCGGATAACTAGGCCTCAGATTTTTACCTAGTAAGTACTATCGTGTAATTTTTGCATTTTACGTGTTTTTGCTAATGTCAAGTTTCGAACCAAGTACCTCTAGGCAGGGACGGATTCAAGGGGTGGCAAGGGTGGACTTTGGCCCCTCCCTCCCATCCTTAATGTTGTATATATTATATATTTAAAGTTGTTATTTTACACATAATTATTATTAATAGACTATAATTTTTATGTATAATCATAGTGTAAATTAATTCTGATAAATAAATCAATGTAAAATAGTTTTATATCGGTATAATTTGATCTCTATTTATATAAATTACAATTAAATTTTATGTAATATTTATTAAAAAAATGGTCAGCCCCCCGTTTGGTTAATTTTTGGATCCGTCCTTGCCTCTAGGTTGCAAAGTGATTCCTCAAATCAAGCGGCTACCCGGAAAATCCAAAATTATTAGTATTTTGTTTTTATTTCTTCAAAATTTTATACATCACCATCCCCATAATCAACATGATCGACTATGTATGATTCAAATACAGTGTTGAAATTATTTGACATTATTCTACAAGTACTCTCATATGAATTTATCTTAGTCATTTAACTAACCAACAACTTTGGTTATAAAAAAAAAAAAAACCAACCAACAACTTCGAAAAGTAAATATTCTTAAAATCATTCAAAAAGTGCATACAAAATCATAATGATTTATCATTACATCTGAGAATTGAGACAAAACTTAACACAAAATAACAAAAGAGAATTCCATAGAACACAAAAAAAAAAAAAAAAATTTAAGGTAATTAAAATCTCTAACGGGTTGCATTTGTGTCAAGTTCATTTGCTTTTGAAGCAATTTCCTCCAACTTCCCATTAATTTCACATGCTATAACATTCAAAACATCTGAATTCAGAGTCTTGATGAAACTTTCTTGGAGAAGACATTGATACAATGTCAAGGACTTCTGCATTTCCAAATTGTTCTTCTCTAGTTTCACCAATTGCACTTTCGACTTTGTAACCCTCTGCGTCAAATAGGTTTCATGGCTTAGCTTCTTCTTATTACCTTGTTCAAATTCAAAATGATTTTTGAATTTGTTGATAATCCTTTGGACCTCTGATGGAGAAGGCCAAACCTCTGGCTCTGAATGAAATTCACTATAAATTATACCGCAAGCATCAATTCCACAAAGGGTAGTGATTTCAGCCATACTTTTGTTGAGACTCTTTTTTCGCTTATTGTAGGTTATCTTTCTCGCTGACTCATTGACCATGAATGCAAGTTTCAACTTCTTTTTCATGGTGGATGTAAAAAGTTTTTTGTTGTGTGATTTATAGAACATTGAGTCATTTTATATAGCCTAGGCGCTCAAATTTCCTTTTGCGCATAAGCATTCATATACCTAAAATATGGAAAAATTTGGTACGTATTTGGGAATATCATAGCTGTACAAAAACATTTATATATGATAAGGACGTTTTTGGAAAGTTATAAATTATTAAAAAATAGTTATAGTTATTTGTTTAATTTGGAAAGTTTTATTAAGAAGGTGCATCAAAAGTGGTAATTACTTTTTATCATAATAATTAATGAAAACATACATTTCATCTAGCTATATTATATTTTTTTTATGGTGAAATCCAGCTATATTATATATATTATTATACTATATAGATAAATTTTCCTTATTAAATTGATGTATGTATATGGAAACCTTTTAAGTGGGAATTTTTTTTTGTTCATCAAAAGTAGTTAATCAAAACATACATTTCATATTTTCATCTAGCTATATTATATTATATTAGTATCCAGACTCGTGCCAAACTTCGGGTAAAATAATATTATTATACTATATAGATAAATTTTCAAAAACAAAAGGATTATTAACAAACTCAAGATAATAAATTCTAACTTAGAAATTCAATCTTATCTGACATATGCTGTAGTTACATGACATTTTATATTTAGATATGATGAGGTCAACTTCTTGGAGTTTAAGTCTAATAATTAATAAAATGCAGTAAACGTATTTCCTCAATAAAAAAAAGTAAATGTGCAGAAGCATGGCATTATAAAATTTAAGACAGGATATGACATGCTATAAGCATGGATTGAATTGGAAGGAACATGACTGCATGCAATATGGAATTCAAAAAAATGGTGTTAGACTATTTTATTATATTCTAATATTATTATGTGGATATGTATTTTTATTTAAATATATTATCTATTTATTAATAAGTTTTATTTAAAATGTGAAAGTATACAAGAGTTTGATTAAAACTTGAGACCAAAAGTTGTGATAGAAAAATTTTCAGGGACAAAAAAATGCGAAAAAAAATTTTGGGACTAAAAAGGAAATTATGGAAAACTATAGGGACCATCTACTTACATAATCTTAAGTAATTAATAAGACTAATTAAATTTTAATTGGGTAATTATATATAATAATGATCCGTTTCCGATGATAATCTTCTAATTGGTCATCATTTGCCTTCTAGTATCGTGTAGAAGATACTATTTTAGTATCGAACACACATCGATATCGGCACGTAATTATATTGAATTGTCATTTTCATAAATTATTATCAGTATCAACGTGTCAATGTTTGTGTTTAGATGAGTACTTAGCTCCTTCTTCCTTTCTTGTCTCTAAGGCCATAACTTGTATATAACCAAAATTCTTCATTTCATTCACCACCCCATTTCATAGAATAACACAAGTTCTGAAACTTGTTAATCGATTCTCATTCAACAATTCAAGTACATTATGTCGTTTTTCTTCCCATTCCATTTTCTTGTACACAAAGCAACTATTTTTCTTACTTTTTTCACCAATGTGAAACCAGTTTTCTTGCATGGCTTATCTGGTTTCCTCCATCTACTTCTGTTAGTGGCCTTATTAGTGTCATGGTTGTGGAAGAAACTTGCTACTATAGAATCCAGAAAGAGAATACAAAAGACCCTTTTCACAAGGACTCTTTTTTGTTCTTTTTCTGCTTTCAATTTTCTGCTTTGTTTCTTTGATTACTTCAGTTGGTATAGAAATGGTTTTTCTAAAGAAAAACTTGTGACCCTTTTAGATTTGGCTCTCAAAACCATTGCTTGGGGTGGTTTTTGTGTTTGTCTTGAAAGGAAACTCATCTGTTCATTGTTCTTCAGAACTTGGTGTCTTTTTGACCTCTTTGTTTCATGTTATTGCCTTACATTGGACATTGTTCTTCATGAAAAGCAAGCAATTCCATACTTGGTTTCTGATGGTTTTTCTGTTTGTGTGGGGTTACTTATCTGTTGCTTATGTTTTCTTGTGAAAAATGAGGGTGGAATAAAAGATAGAACTCTTCAAGAACCTCTTTTGAATGGCGATACAAAAGAAGCCAAAGGGTTTGTACTCAAATGCTGGTTTTTTCAGTATTCTTACATTCTCTTGGATTTTTCCACTGATTGTTGTAGGAAAGAACAAAACTTTAGACCTTGAAGATGTTCCTCAACTTGACAGAAGAGATAATTTATTTGGCGCTTTTCCGAATTTCAAGAATAAGCTTGAAGCATATTGTAGTGGTAATACTAATGACATCAACAAAGTGACCACATTTAAGCTAGTAAAGTCATTAGCATTCACATCTTGGAAAGAGATTCTTTTGACTGCTATTTTTGCATTTGTAAACACATTGGCATCTTATGTAGGTCCTTATCTTATAAATGATTTTGTTCAATATCTTAATGGACAAAGAAAATTTGAAAATGAAGGACTTGTTTTGGTGCCTGCATTTTTTGTAGCAAAGCTTCTTGAGTGTATAACAAAGAGACAATGGTTTTTCAGGTTGCAGCAAGTTGGAATTAGAATCCAAGCACTTCTTGTAACAATCATCTATAATAAAACTTTGACACTTTCATCTCAATCAAAGCAAGGCCACACTAGCGGCGAAATAATCAATTTCATGACTGTTGATGCAGAAAGAGTTGGCGACTTCAGTTACCATTTGCATGATCTTTGGTTGGTAGTTCTACAAATTTTAGTAGCTTTCTTTGTTTTGTATAAAAATCTCGGACTCGCATCGATTTCCGGGTTTGTTGCAACTATCATTGTAATGTTGGCAAATGTTCCTTTAGGATCAATCCAAGAGAAGTTTCAAGACAAGTTGATGGTGTCAAGAGACAAAAGAATGAAGGCCACATCAGAGATTTTAAGGAACGTGAGGATTCTTAAACTACAAGGATGGGAAATGAAGTTTCTGTCTAAGATAACTGAGCTCAGAAAGAATGAAGAATTCTGGTTATAATCAGGAAAGATCTTATCTTCACTTGCAACATTTCAGATTCTACAAGAACCAATTTATAATCTTCTCGAAACGATTTCAATGATGGCACAGGCTAAGGTTTCTCTCGACAGGATTGCATCTTTTCTTTGTCAAGATGACATGAAGTCTGATATTGTAGAGAAGCTTCCAAAGGGTAGTACTAGTAATAGTTCTGATATAGCAATTGAAGTAGTTGATGGAAATTTCTCTTGGGATTTACCTTTTTCAAATTTAGTATTGAAAAACATAAATCTTAAGATTTTTCACGGAACGAAAGTTGCTATTTGTGGTACTGTTGGATCAGGTAAATCTACTTTACTTTCATGTATATTAGGAGAAGTACCAAAAATATCAGGGGTAGTAAAGGTTTGTGGAATAAAGGCCTATGTAGCTCAGTCACCATGGATACAAAGTAGCAAGATAGAGGATAATATATTGTTTGGGAAGGATATGGAAAGGGAAAGATATGAGAAGGTTCTTGAAGCATGCTCACTAAAGAAGGATCTTGAGATTTTGTCATTTGGAGATCAAACAATGATAGGGGAGAGGGGAATAAATTTGAGTGGTGGACAGAAACAACGGATACAGATTGCCCGTGCTTTGTATCAAGACGCTGATATATATCTATTCGATGATCCGTTTAGTGCTTTGGATGCTCATACCGGAACTCATCTATTTAAGGTAACTCATTTTATTTTTTTACTGTTTTCAGCATAGACTTTAGGCATTACATTTCTTTACAAACATGACAATTACACCGACATGAAGTTATTGAATGTAAGCACATTTATCAGTGTCCTTGTCAAACATTGACACCATTCGAAATTTGTACCCGTCTTCAATATGAAATGTTGGTTCTGAAATGTGGCTCTTCTTATAGCACGTTCCTTGTGTTATTATTTTGGTAAATGATCATTTTCTTTTGATCATATGGTAGGAATGCTTGTTGGGATTTTTAAGTTCAAAGACTGTGATTTATGTCACGCATCAAGTCGAGTTCTTATCTGCTGCTGACCTTATCTTGGTAAGAAATTCTTATATCGTTTAAGTCAAGAGATTTTGCTTATTTTATTTCTTACTTATCAAATTATGCATTGTTTGTAAGGTTATGAAAGATGGAGAAATAACTCAATGTGGAAAGTACAATGATCTACTCAACTCAGGCATTGATTTTATGAAACTAGTTGGTGCTCATAGAGAAGCTTTGTCTGCACTTGATTCATCAAATGGAGATACAACAATATCTGATAAAATAAGTACATCACAAGAGTCTCTAGGTATCGCTCTTTCACACGAAGTCGACAAAATAGTACAGAATGCTGAAATAGATGACAAGTTTGAGGCAAAAGGCCAGATTGTTCAAGAAGAAGAAAGAGAGAGAAAGGTAAAGTTGGGTTTTCAGTGTATTGGAAATATATCACAATAGCATATGGAGGAGCTCTTATACCATTCATATTGATATCTGAAATCATGTTTCAACTTCTTCAAATTGGAAGCAACTATTGGATGGTTTCATCAACTCCTATTTCAAAAGATGTGAAGCCAACTGTTGGAGGAAGTAAACTCCTAGTTGTCTATGCAGCTTTGTCCATAGGAAGTTCTTTATGTGTCCTAGCTAGAGCAATACTTGTTGTCACATCTGGTTATAAGACTGCTACTCTACTCTTCACTAAAATGCATCTTTGCATTTTCCATGCTCCAATGTCATTTTTTGATGCCACTCCAAGTGGAAGAATCCTTAATAGGGTATGTGATACTGTGGATTTTACATTCTCTATATATTTTTTAGATTGAATATGTAACTAGATCCTTGAAATTATATGCATTGATCAAAATAGTCACATTCATCTTGTTAGTTGTTTCATTGTATATATGTTATGTAATTGTTTTGACAAATTTCATTTTCTTGTTCTTTTGAAGGCTTCTACTGACCAAAGTGCAGTGGATATAAACATTCCTTTTCAAACTGCATTAGTTGCTTGTTCTGTGATCCATCTTCTTGGAATTATAGCGGTGATGTGTCAAGTTGCATGGCAGGTTATCATTGTCTTTGTTCCTATGACAGCAATCTGCATATGGTATCAGGTATTTCATATGCAGCACATCTTGTACTTGCGATACTTTTTTTTTTTACTGCAATTGTACTTGCGATACTTATTCACAATGTTATGTGTTAAAAGATGACATCTTACAAACTTATAATTGTGCAGAAATATTATATACCATCAGGCCGTGAACTATCTCGTTTAGTCGGAGTTTGCAAAGCACCTGTCATCCAACACTTTGCTGAAACAATTTCAGGTACATCAACTATCAGAAGCTTTGATCAGGTATCAAGATTTGAAGAAACAAATATGAAATTAACAGATGGATATTCACGCCCCAAATTCAATATTGCTGGTGCTATGGAATGGTTGTGTTTTCGATTAGACATGGTGTCATCTATCACATTTGCCTTTTGCTTGGTAGTCTTGATAGCGGTTCCACAAGGAGTCATAAATTCAGGTAAGAAACTAAATTCTGATATATTTTCCTGTCATAAGTACTATATATGTTTGTTTATGTATAACATAATAACCGCTCCCCCTATTTGTTGTTTTCGAAGATGTTGCTGGTTTAGCCGTGACATATGGCCTTAATCTGAACATTATACAAGCATGGATGATATGGGAACTTAGCAACTTAGAGACCAAAATTATATCAGTAGAAAGAATACTTCAATATACTTCTATTCCTAGTGAGCCTCCTCTTGTTGTCGAGGAAAACCGGCCACAAGCTTCTTGGCCATTATATGGCACAATTGATATTCACAACTTGCAGGTAGTGTGCGAGTTATTACTTTTTTATCTTTTGTTCTGTTGTTGATTTCCAAAATCTGTACTAAGGTGTTTGTGTTACATAGATTGAAGTTGGTTTTGAAAACATGAAAATCTGTATAAAGTTATTTTACACATGCATCTAATAATGTGAATTTAATTAATTATTTTACACCGTTGGTGTAAAGTTATATTACACATGCATCCAATAATGTGAGTTTAATTAATTATTTTACACCGTCGGTGTAAAGTTATTTTTACACATGCATTATTTTACACCGTCGGTGTAAAGTTATTTTACACATGCGTTAATTATTTTACACCGTCGGTGTAAAGTTATTTTACACATGCATTAATTATTTTACACCGTCGGTGTAAAGTTATTTTTACACATGCATTATTTTACACCGTCGGTGTAAAGTTATTTTACACATGCATTAATTTTACACCGTCGGTGTATAGTTATTATGCATTAATTATTTTACACCGTCGGTGTAAAGTTATTTTACACATGCGTTAATTATTTTACACCGTCGGTGTAAAGTTATTTTACACATGCATTAATAATTATTTTACACCGTCGGTGTAAAGTTATTTTTACACATGCATTATTTTACACTGTCGGTGTAAAGTTATTTTACACATGCGTTAATTATTTTACACCGTCGGTGTAAAGTTATTTTACACATGCATTAATTATTTTACACCGTCGGTGTAAAGTTATTACACATGCATTATTTTACACCGTCGGTGTAAAGTTATTTTACACATGCGTTAATTATTTTACACCGTCGGTGTAAAGTTATTTTACACA
Source organism: Trifolium pratense (assembly GCF_020283565.1). Lineage (NCBI taxonomy): Eukaryota > Viridiplantae > Streptophyta > Magnoliopsida > Fabales > Fabaceae > Trifolium > Trifolium pratense. The sequence continues at coordinate 44,904,558 of NC_060061.1, forward strand.
TGCATCATCCAATAATGCGAGTTTAATTATTGTGCACTGTCGATGTAAAGTTATTTTACACATGCATCCAATAATGCGAGTTTAATTAATTATTTTACACCGTCGGTGTAAAGTTATTTTACACATACATCCAATAATGTGAGTTTAATTAATTATTTTACACCGTCGGTGTAAAGTTATTTTACACATGCATCACCTAATGAGTAACAAAAATGATTTGTAGTATTTAGGGATGAACTGTTCATACAAACTTCAGAGATTATCATGAAAAGATATTCATATATAGTCATACCTGCACAATCCTTCTCTCATCAAGCCATTGTCTGACAGGCATGACCTTATTATTTTCATCCTTCCATTCATTAGCCATAACATTTGCAATTCTATTGGCAAAAACTTTTACTGTTGCTAGTTCCCTCTCCAATGTCCTTTTCTCCTCCTGAAAAATTACATGCAAAACCAAGTTACCACCACATAGGATCAACAAAACAATCAGTCATCAAAGGAAAAACAGAAAATCATGCCTGGAAGATCTCAATCTATCTCCTTAAGTCAAAATTTTGATGTTGAACGCCTTCTCTAGTGTACTTTCCAAAATCTTCTCTGCTTTCTATCAATGTAGTTTCTTTGGACTTTTTATCCTTTCCAAAGCCTTCTTATCTTCTTGAAGTGTTGTAATCTACGAAGCCAAATTGTATGTTAGTGTTGTCAGTCCACAAAATTCACTTAGATTTTTTTCTTTCTTTACAAATAAGTCCTAGCTTGCTGGAAATTGTACTATTTGTTATATTGTACCTCATTCCTATACATTTTAATCTCAGCTTCAAGTGGGGCAATGACAGTATCAATTGGAACAAAATATTCATCCTTTTGAAAACCAAATGAGAATAACATCAGTTTCCTCCATCACTTTCTTCCATAATAGAAAATGTTATGTTACAAGAAACTTTTTCACATTCACTGCAATACATAGTTTTTCATATTCAATACACTAACTCAAGCAAATCTCTTTCATATAAATATAGTGTGATAAAAAACTAAACCATGAAAGTTCATAAACTTGACCCCTCAATTTGATCATGATCAGTGTCTTCATTCTCTCAATTCAAATAAGCTATTTCAAAATAAAGTAAGCTAAAAATATGATGGATCTTACAAAGTGCCAAAGTTTATGAACAAATATCTCAACTTCAGAAATCAATAACCATCACTGGACCTTTATCATCATACACTAAACACTGAAATCAATAGTTTCTTTCTAACTTATTGTTCTTTCCAATAAAAGTGTGAAGTAAAACATATGCATAAATGAAACCAATTTACATGTACAATCACAAAAAAAAATTAATTCAACCACTACATGTGCCTCTTTGCTTACCATGCGAAAGACTATCCAACATCAATATTTGAAACATTATATCACTTTCAACCCCTTCATGCAACCATTTACTGATGATTTTGTTCTTTTCTTTTTCATATGAGAAGTATCACATTTTTTTTCTCTTTCCTTATGCTTATTTTTTTCCTTAGTTATACATTATGTGGTGAGAGCATATAAAAAACTGAAATTGACACTAAGTTAACCATAACTTGTTTCAACTTGCATCCAGGGACTAAATCCTAAAGAGCTTCCACCCTTTCACCAATCTTAATCTTTCAGCCAAAATCTTAATCTTAATTCAAAATAGCCGTTACTCGGCGTATCTAACTGAAAACAGAAAAACAATCAAATTCATTTGAAACAACAATAAGAGGGTTTCAGAAGGTGAAAAACATTTTTGTTTTCTCTAACCTGATTGACGCGATTCATTCTTTAGGGTTTCAGAATATAAATTTTACCTATAAAACAGAATGAAAAAAGAAAGAAACAGAAAGAGGATTAGAAAATTCAATCGAAGAAAATTTGGGCTTGATTTTTGTTTAACTTTGTATTTGATGAAGGTATGTCATAGTTTGTGCTTGATTTTTGTTTAACTTTGTATTTGATGAAGGTGCGTTATGCTCCACATATGCCGCTAGTTTTACGTGGCCTTACATGCACATTTGATGGAGGACTGAAAACTGGAATTGTTGGAAGAACTGGAAGTGGTAAATCAACTCTCATACAAGCTCTATTTCGAATAGTTGAGCCTTCTTTTGGGACAATTATGATTGATGGTATCAACATATCTTCCATTGGACTTCATGATTTGAGGTCAAAACTGAGTATTATTCCTCAGGATCCAACCATGTTTGAAGGGAATGTGAGGAGTAATTTGGATCCATTGGAAGAGTACACAGATGAACAAATTTGGGAGGTGAGTTAGTTTTATCCTATTTCTCCCATGCACGCGGCACACCCACATGCTGACACACACAAACAAACACTATCATGATGCTCAATATTGTGAAAAAATCATTGTCAAATGTGGATTATGCAGTCTTAATCGCAGCCACATTGTAGTCGAGATAGTATAAAAAAACTTGACATCGCATTACAGATTGCATTTACAAATCTTTTCATTAAAAAACTCTACATATAGTCATTCTTCAAAATAGTACCGCATTCGGCTTAACATTCTTTTATATAGGCACTAGATAAATGTCAACTTGGAGACGAAGTTAGAAGGAAAGACGGAAGGTTAGACTCGGCAGTGAGCGAGAATGGTGAGAATTGGAGTATGGGTCAGAGGCAGTTAGTCTGTCTTAGTAGAGTGCTGCTCAAGAAAAGTAAAGTCTTGGTACTAGATGAAGCTACTGCATCAGTCGACACGGCTACCGATAATTTTATACAGCAAACTCTTAGGCAACATTTCTCTGATTGCACAGTAATTACAATTGCACATAGAATAACTTCTGTTATTGACAGTGATATGGTTCTACTACTTAATCAAGGTGAGAAAATATGTTGTATTACATTCTTCTTTGAACTTGAAATTTATTTGTTATGCACTATTTCATATGATATAATTGGAAACAAATGCAGGAATAATTGAGGAGTATGATTCTCCAACAAGATTGCTAGAGAACAAGTTGTCATCTTTTGCTCAACTTGTTGCTGAGTATACCACAAGGTCCAACTTCAGTTTTCATCCACAAAAATAGTGTTTATATTTTAATGATAACAAATTTATGGAAGTATACAAGATTATGGAAGTATTCTGTACAAATTTATCTATCAATTCTATTATAGAGAAATTAAATGACACAATTAATGCAGGAGCAATATTTTGAGTCTCAGACTATGATATCTTAGTACCTTGTTTAATGATAACATGTGTGCTATGTTCTCTGCACCTATCAATTCAAAATAAGTTCTCATTATACAGCATTTCAAAAATATTAGACAATTATAATCAATCATAGTTCTTCAAGGAGTAAGTCTAGATTAAAATATAACAATAACAATAAACCATAGACAAAAAGATAAGTAAATGTACCCATAAAGATGATAAGAAATATTTGCATTCTCAACCAGTCACTCAAATGAGTCGATATGTGATCAACAGGCAAGATACAGAATCAAGCTAAGCTTTTGTTTCTAACAAAAATGATGAATCTGATTCCTGCCACTAAGGTCCTTTTACATTGTATATCATCATTCAAATAGCTTTGTCAACATCCATAGCATGCTCACTAGTAGTGCTGCTGGACCACAGCTTTATGGTGCGATCATGAGAGACGGTAACAATATACCCACCATCTCCATGAACATCCAGATGATAGTGTCTTAACAGGCTTAAAGTCGCGGCCTGACGAAACCTTGGCCGTCATGTCATATGAGGCAGTTACCAAAAAGTAACCCTTGTAACACCCAAACCCATTATTTAATAAAATTCTACCATTATAAATCTTTTCAAAATACGCGGCGGAAAATCAAAGTTTGTTATTATAAAAGTCATGGTTCGAGCATTACACTCTTCAACCAAAATAATACTAATGTAGTTAATTAGTAAAAATTAAATGCTTGTTTATACAAATATTTGAATCAAATAATATATTTATTGATTATACAAAACAACCTAGACAATAGACTTTATATACAATATAAAACCCTTTATAAAAGATACATTTTTCCAATCTAAATACATAAGTCATGAATGACTCTATATACTATATACAACCCACTTTCCCGTGTCACAATCAGAGCAGAGCTTCACCGACGACTCGACATCGAATACCACAAAACCTGTGAATCTGGACCCCAACGGTCCAATACATAACACATAAAAGAGAGTTAAACAACATACTCAAATATACAAGTGTAAGTAAATGGTACTTAAACACTTCTTCATAAAAACATGCATAATCATACATTATACATATACATCACCATCATTCATGCATATTCTTCATTTACAAGCATACATCATTAATCTCATTCAATCATAAGCTACGAAAGGTTATAACCAAATATCAATCATAATTCACATAACTCAATTACCAATAGGAATATACATAAAGTTCCTAATGTAATCTAACACCACAAATACATTGTTCAGATTATGGTCATGACGGACCCTGCGTTGTTCATTTTATAATCATGACGGACTCTGCTCCTCACATACGGATTAACAATCAACATTTACCAAGTATGTGTCAAACATCATCTATGATAAAATGCGCACATAATCCCTAATGCAATCTAATGTTTCACATTCATGCTATGTCCTCTAGACACCTCTAATGCATGTGGTACCATCGTCTTTATCAAACAAACATAGTTCGATATTCGTCTTAATTGGACAAGCCAATATCCCTAAATATTCATGATGCATGCACTCAAAACTCATGAATATATCCATCAACAATTGACATATAGCCCATCAACAATAACGTGGAACACTATCCAACGTCCGTCTTTATTAAGATAATCAATACCTTAATATTCGTCTTTATTAGAATAACAAGATCCTAATATCCGTCTTTATCGAATAACATAATTCGATATCCCTCAACAATTACGTCAACAACATCAACAATATCAACTAACATATATATCAACACATCATCAACATAATCAATAACAATTATATTCCACACATATAATCAACAATTCATCGACACATCATCACAATACAATTAATCATGGTTATAAACACCTAATTGTATGTTAGAATACTCTAATCACATCTTACAAACCTTTAATTGCACTTAGAAACATCAGCAAAATAAGTTCTAGTCTGTCATGGTGGCTTCAGCCAGAGAAATCCAGAGAAAGCTAGCAGGGACCCGTGGCTTACTGGCTTCAGCCAGAGAAAGCCAAAGAAAGCTAGGCCTCGCTGCAAGGCTGGCCTAGCCAGTAAGCTAGCCACAGGAGCTCTGTTTTCGGGTTTGAGCATAAATCCACCCAAAAATCCCATTTTTGATGTTCCAAATCCCAAATAAGTTTGTTTTCACGCATATAACATGTATATAAACATAAAATGGCAGTTCATATCACCGATCTACAACAAAACACATCAAAAAGTAGTGATTCTACACTTTTACTCAAAAACTCATAAATATCAATGTTCTTGCTCAAACATCAACAAATTCTCATTTTATCCAATAAATTCGTTCATACATCATGATAAAAACATGTTAAACATGTTATGAACCTTAGAATCGATTTCCATTAAGAAAATCCATCCAAAACTAAAACGAAAATGGGGTGGAAGAAGTTCGGGTGAGGAGAAATCGACATTCTCCCCTTCCTCGAGTCACCCACGAATATGAAATCTACTCTCTTACCTTAGATCCGAAGAAAGCTCGACGATTGCTCTTGATCTCTCTTGCTCAAGCTTGCCCTAGCTCTCCTCTTGCTCTCCCTTCTCTCTACTTCTCCCAAAAACAAGAAAAATGAATTCTTTCTCTCTCTAAGGGCTTCATATAGCGCCCCCCACCTTAAGTCCAAGGCCCATTGGGCCTCAAGCCCAGTAGCTTGGCCCAATTCGCGTTAACTCTCACTAACTCGCGCGTTAACTAAAACTCTCGATAAATAACTTAAAGTTACTATCTTACTTAAAACCACATCACCAAATAATTAAACACTTAAATAGTAAATAATAAATTTGGGTCGTTACAACCCTCATGCGGCTCAAATTTGACTTGTGATCGATATTGGATTAGAGTGAGCGGGAATGGTGTACAGGGATTTCTTTTTACGCATGTCCCAAATGCGACAAGTGTTATCTTCACGACCGGTGGCTTTCCAAGAACCAGTTTGACATGACCTTCTAGTTCTAGTTCAAGAACACTTCCCCCAGTACGAAGATCCCACAAACGAGCTAGAACATACAGTCAACAAGACGCAGCTAACGATCCATCATGATGAAAAGCTAAACTGTATACGCTTCCACTATGGCCTTCTTGAAGAAGCAACTCCTCTCCTTTTTCAATGTCCCATAATCTCCATGTCTTGTCAAAGCTAGCAGTGCCTAATTATTTCCTTGACAGATGGAAGGCAATGCGTGCAATTCAAGACTATCAACATGACCCTCAAATCAAATGTTCTCAAAAAAGATCCTTGATCATTCCAATACTTCGCTGTCCGGTCAGCAGAGCCAGTTGCTAAATGATTGTGCTGAATAAGCAACATCTGGAGCACGCTCGGTGTGTCCCTTTAAGGTATAAACTTTGGGCTTATTTGGATCCACGTACTATTATAAGTTTTTCAAGCTAGTTTAGGAAGAAAAAAAAAAAAAAAACAGTTTATAAAGATACAAATTTTGTTATTGAAAACTTATGAAGTAACATAAAAGTTTATTTATTTGCATAAGCTCTATTTATAAGCTAAAAAATAAGTCAAATTCAAATGTACCCTTTATCTCTCTCTACTTTTCTCAATAAACAATCACCATTCACCAATGAAAATTGTTTTTGCGTCTCACATTTATTTTAAGGAAAACACAAAAAAATACTCCAAATTACGCTTTGATTTTTCTTAATAATTCTCCCTCCGATCCTATATAAGAAAAAGTTTGTTTTTCACATTAATCGCAAAACTAATGTATATAGACAATATTATAGTCTACATACATCAATTTTACAATTTATATAAAAAGTAAACATTTTCTTATATATAGAACTAAAGGAAGTATGTTTTTTGTTTTAATATTCTTTTAAGATATACTACATACAACTCCTTACTTAAAAAAACAAAAAGAATACTGTTGGTGTTTTGATTGGCTACATTTTGCAAAAGCCAACCAGCCAGATGCTGGACTGAGGTGCTGTAGCATTATAGTACAGCATCCTGAAGCTCTGTTTTTCGTGCAGAATTTTTATTTCAAATCTGAGTCAAGATTTGCTTCAATTATATATTCAGGCACGTGCGTCTGGGCAAAACGAGCCTTGCTCAGCAAGTTTTATTGAAGTCGGTTGAAGGAATGTTATTTAAAACAAAAATATAATTATATTATATTTTTAGCGTTTTTTTTGTTTGGTACAACATGAATTATATTTCTGGAAATAATTTAGGGTTGGCCACAATTCCTACAGCTGTATTTGTCTGAAGACCTAGCTTGCCCATCAAGACAATTGAAGACTATAAATATGTGAAGCCTCAAGCTATTCTACTCATGTATTCTAAACCGTGTTCTTTACAAAGTGTGAGTTTTTAGGGTTTAGAGTTTGTGTCTTTTGTCAGCCTTTCTTGTGTCAATCTGATGCAAGTTTAGGACTGTGTTTGTGTTGTTTATTGTAAGCTACTCCTAAGCTTTGAAGCACGGAGTTAGTGTGTGTGATTCACTCATAAGCTTTTAAGCAAGAGTGTGGTCTAGTTTTTAGGAGAGTGTCTCCATCCTGATTATTATTATTGACAGCAACATAGTACGTGTTGTTAGAGGGAATTTGGGACGGGGTCTCATTATCTAAGAGGTTCTTAGGTAGGATTGCACGGGTAGTGTCTAGGTGATAAGTCAAGTACCGGGTGTTGGTCGAGGGCTTTGAACTAGAGCTATTATAGTGGATTCATTCCTGGATTGGTATCCCCCAGAGTAGGTGACGTTGCACTGAACTGGGTTAACAACTATCTGTCTTATTTATTATTCTGCCATTTATTTATTTATTTCCTGTGTTCTGCGACTGTCTTGCTGCAACGTATGCTATAGCATCTTGTGCAGCATTGTGTTCACTGCGTGCCAGATTTCAATTGGTATCAGAGCAGGCACCCTTTCTGGTTATAGGGTGAGCTCCAGGGAGAATGTCTGGCAACATGGACAAAGAAGGAGGGCTTGTAAGCAGACCACCGCTTCTCGTTGGTGTCTCCAACTATGATTATTGGAAATCACGCATGATTGCTTTCCTAAAATCTATGGATAGCAAAACTTGGAAAGCTGTTCTGAAAGGATGGGACCCCCCTGTGGTCATGGACAAAGATGGAAAGCCAACACTTGAACTAAAAGCTGAGGAGGACTGGTCTAAAGAAGAAGATGAGCTTGCTTTGGGAAACTCAAAAGCATTATATGCATTATACAATGGGGTAGACAAACACATCTTCAAGCTGATCAAAAAATGTGTCTCAGCAAAGGAAGCTTGGAAGATTCTTGAAACTGTTCATGAAGGTACTCCTCAGGTAAAGATGTCTAAATTACAGATCCTTACTACTCAGTTTGAAAATTTACGTATGAAGGATGAGGAAACAATCCAAGATTTTCATATGACTATTCTAGATTATGATAATCAATTTGATTCTTTGGGGGAGAAAATTCCCGAAGAAAAGTTAGTAAGAAAAATGCTCAGATCTCTTCCAAAGAAATTTGATATGAAAGTCACAGCTATGGAAGAAGCCAAAAACATATCTCAGATGAAACTGGATGAACTGGTTGGATCACTCCAAACTTATGAAAGTGCTGCAAATGGAAGAAGTGAAAAGAAAAATAAGAGCATTGCATTCTCATCTAAAAATAATGAAGAAGAACTGGAGGAGGATGAAGAATCTAATGAAAGTATCTCTGAAGCTATGGAATTGCTGGGAAAACAGTTCAACAAAGTTCTAAAACAAATGGACAAAAGACCCAGACCAAATTCTAAGAATGATGCTCCAAGCACTATGCGCAACATTGTGAATCAAGGAAAACCTAAGAGTGATGAAAAGTCAAGCTTAAACAAGAATATTCAATGTCATGAATGCGAGGGATATGGTCACATCAGACCTGAATGTCCAACATATCAGAAAAGAACGAAAAAAGGACTAACTGTCAGTTGGTCTGATGATGATGACTCAGAAGATGATACAGCATCTGTGACTGCCAAACATATCTCAGTCTTAACAGGTACTATTACATCTGATACAGAATCTTGTGATGGAGAGGTAACCTACGAAGAACTTGCTGATTCTTACAAAGAACTCTGCCTCAAGAGTGGAGAAATATGCAGAGTCATTGAGAAACAAAAGGTAACCATCAATCAATTGAAGGCAGAAAAATTTGAAAATATATCAAAGATGGATGAGCTCCAGAAGAAGGTAAATTATCTATCCTCTGATCTTGATGAAGCTAAGGAAGTCATTGAAAAATTAAATGCTGACATTTGGCGTTTGAGAAAATTCTCCGACATGTTGTATAAAGATGATGATCATCTTGATAAACTTCATAAAGCTGATGGTCAACTAGAAGAAATCTTAGACAAAAATGTTCTAAAGCCTAAATATATTGGGCTTAGTTATGAGAATGTCAACAAACACAAAGGTTACAGCTCAGATCTCACGTACATGCATCCAAAAGAAACTCATAAGCAAAAGATGCCTCAACAGATGCTACAACATCATAAGCAGCATCCCTTGTCAAAGAACAAAAGAAAACATCACTCTTGGATATGTCACTACTGTGGTAGAAAAGGGCATATAAGACCTTTTTGTTACAAATTGTTTGGATACCCTAACAGGCATCATCAGCCTAAACCAGTTTCCACAACTGCCTCCACTCAACAAGAATGGAAACCTAAAGGTAAGAATGTGAAGACCAATGATGGTACTCAACTTGAGAAGAAGATTACTGCTCTGGTTGCTCACACATCACTTAGAGCTTCATCAAGGGAAGACTGGTATTTCGATAGTGGTTGTTCAAGACACATGACCGGAATTGGAAAATTTCTTGTTGATTTAAAGTCTTACTCAACTAGTTTTGTAACTTGTGGTAATGGTACTAAAGGAGAAATTGTTGGTATAGGGGAGCTCAACAGTAATAGCTTGCCTAAACTAAGCAATGTGTTGTTAGTAAAAGGATTGACTGCAAATTTAATAAGCATCAGTCAATTATGCGACCAAGGGATGAAGGTAAACTTCACCAAGTCTGAATGTTTGGTTACAAATGATGAGGGTGAAATTTTGATGAGGGGCGTCAGATCAGAAGACAACTGCTACTTATGGGTTCCCCAAGAAGAGGCAAATGTGTCGACATGCTTAATCACGAAAGAAGATGAAATAAAATTGTGGCACCAAAAACTTGGCCATCTCAACCTAAGAAGCATGAAGAAAGCTATACCTGAAGAAGCCATCAAGGGCTTGCCAAATCTCAAGATCGAAGAAGGAAGCATTTGTGGTGAATGTCAAATTGGAAAACAAACCAAGAAGCCACATCCAAAGCTGCAGCATCTTACCACTACCAGAGTTCTTGAGCTTCTACACATGGATTTGATGGAACCTATGCAAACTGAAAGCTTAGGAGGAAAAAGGTATGCCTATGTTGTTGTAAATGATTTCTCTAGATATACCTGGATAAATTTTATTGGAAAGAAATCAGAGACCTTTGACGTATTCAAAGATCTATGTATTCTACTTCAAAGAGAGAAAAACAATGTTGTGTTAAGGATCAGAAGTGATCATGGAAAGGAGTTTGAAAACTCTAGATTCTCTGACTTTTGTGCCTCTGAATGCATCATCCATGAATTTTCATCTCTCATTACACCACAACAAAATGGTGTAGTAGAAAGAAAGAATAGAATTATACAAGAGTCTGCAAGAGTAATGTTACATGCAAAGAAACTCTCTCATGGTTTTTGGGCAGAAGCTATGAACACTGCTTGTCATATTCATAATCGTGTCACCTTGAGATCTGGAACTACATCTACTCTGTATGAATTGTGGAAAGGTAGAAAACCTACTGTTAAGTACTTTCATGTGTTTGGAAGTAAATGTTATATCGTGTCTGATAGAGAACCAAGAACTAAAATGGATCCTAAAAGTGATGAAGGCATATTCTTGGGATACTCAACAAATAGCAGAGCCTACAGAGTATATAACTACATAACCAAAACCATGATGGAATCTATAAATGTAGTAATAGATGGTATTTCAAGTGAAGTTGTGAAAGATGATACAGAAGATGCTACAGCATCTATCCAAGGTAGTATAGATTCTGAAACTATTGAGGAATTCAAGAATGATACAGAGATTACTACACCTGAACCAATCTTTGCTACTTCAAAGAAAGGGTCATCCATTCGTACTCAAAAGAATCATCCTACAGATCTGATTATTGGTAATCCTAATCATGGAATTACTACTAGAAGGACACTTGACTTAGTTCCTAGACCAGAAAATACTAATGTGATTGGTACCAAGTGGGTCTACAAGAACAAGTCTATGCTAGAGGGGTATTGTAACGCTGATTGGGCAGGTTGTGCAGATGATAGAAAAGGCACCTCAGGAGCTTGTTTCTTTTTAGGCAACAATCTTATATCCTGGTTCAGCAAGAAACAAAAGTGTGTATCTTTATCTACAGCTGAAGCAGAGTACATAGCTGCTGGTAGTAGCTGTTCCCAACTATTATGGATGAAACAAATGTTGTTGGAGTACAATGTGGTACAAGATGCTATGGCATTGTACTGTGATAACCTTAGTGCAATCAATATTTCAAAGAATCCTATCCAACATAGTAGGACGAAGCATATTGATATTAGGCACCATTTTATCAGAGATCTTGTTGAAGAAGGTATTGTGACTCTTGAGCATATTGCCACTGAAGAACAACTGGCTGATATTTTTACTAAGGCTCTAGATGCGGTCCAATTTGAAAAATTGCGAGGCAAACTTGGGATTTGCCTATCTGAAGAGTTATAGCAATTATTGAAAGTGTGCCGTGCAGTTTTCTCTTCAACTTATTTAGTAATGCACGCTGTTATGGGTAATGTTGAAACATCTGAAGATTTGGTAAGAATTGTGTGTTTGTTGATGATAAGGATGTTTCTTGTGGTGAGAAAGTATTTGTCAAAGAAAGTTATGTGGTGTTCTCCCCTGCTGTGTTTAACATTTGTTGGTAATGATATTAGCGCTCCAACTGAGGTCAAAGATGACTCTGTGTTGGAACATGTCAAGAAGAGTGTTCCTGAGAAAGATGTTGCACATGATGCTACAACATCTGCAGCACGGGAAAATTTGGATAACATTGTTATACCCGAGTCTCCAGATAATGTTATTGTTCCTAACAAAGAAAAGGGTTCTGAAGCAACTACTACTGATAATGTTTTTGTTCATCATATCTATGTGATCCCTTATGTTGATGATAGTGGTAAAACTATGTCTGTTCCTTTGAATGTTGATGAATCTGCTGAGAAAGATTCAAATGTTATTTATGTGGACAATCTCAACCTTACTGAGAGGACTCCTGCTTCTAGTACTAGGAGGCTGAGAAGCAGTACTGGAAAGGGTTTAGCAACCTCCTCTGAAAAAGCTGTATTTGGGCCTAGGAAACAGTGGAGCAAGGTCACTGTACCCTCTGAAAGTAAGAAGAAGATTGTGAAGAGAAAAACTATCTCTTCTAGTGATTCTGATTATGAGGAAGATCAAGATGCTGGAGCATCTCCTGCAGCATCTCCTGCAGCATCTCCTCAGAAGTCTGCCAAGAGAAAAAGAATGGCTCCTAATGTCCCATCTGTACCAATTGATAATGTCTCCTTTCATTGTGTTGAGTATGTTGACAGGTGGAAATTTGTGGTGAAAAGAAGAATAGCCATTGAAAGAAACCTTAATGAAGACTTCTTGAAATGTCAAGACATTGTAAATCTTATAGAGGAGGCAGGGCTGATTAAAACTGTGTCTGAACTGGGAAAATGCTATGAAAAACTGACAAGAGAATTCTTGGTGAACATCCCATCTGACTGTGATGATCCTTTGAGCCCTGAATACTTAAAGGTGTATGTAAGAGGAAAATGTGTTGATTTCTCGCCAGCCATCATCAATGAATATCTGGGAAGAAGTGATGATCCTGCACCTGAGCTGGAGATTTCTATGAATGAAGTTTGTAAGACTATAACTGGTGACAAGGTAAGAGTGTGGCCAAGAGCTGGCAAACTGTCTGCTGCAAAATTGACTACAAAATATGCTCTGCTGAACAAAATAGGTGCAGCAAACTGGGTCCCCACTACACACTCCAACAGTGTAGCTACAGGTTTGGCCAAGTTCATCTATGCCATAGGTACTAGTACTGCTTTTGATTATGGCACTCATATTTTTAATGCAACAATTCTCCATGGCTCTTCCACTGCTGTAAAAATGCCAATAGCCTTTCCCACTCTGATCTGTGGTATTATCTTGTCTCAACATCCTGACATCTGCACTAACTCTGATGTGCCTGTCCCTAGACCTTCAGCTTTGACCATTGATTTTAGATTGTTGGAAGGTACTCATGCTGCAGACATTGCTGTAGCATCTTTGAAGAAACCAGCTGCAGGTATGACCAAGAGACAGATGATTGCTAATCTCAGGGAGGTTAGTAAAATGCTAGGTGAGAAGAAGGAGCTGGTAGATGGTGTAATCCAAGCCTTGGAGCTTGAACAGTCACAGGCAAATGAGGATGGAGTTGGTCCTTCCCATGGTGCTTCCCATGATGATGATCTTGCAGGTGGTGACACTGTAGAAGAGGAGATGGCCTCTGATGAAAGCCCCTCCATATGAGCTGCCTATTTTCTTTTGGCTGTTGTGTTTTTGTCTTTATCTGGATTGTATTTTTTTGAAGGCTTAGGCCTCTTGGGTTGTAATATGTACTATGTGGTTCCTTATGCTCTGACATCCTATGACTTTGTGGTACTTGGTATTCTATGGATCTTTGTTTTGCTCCTATTCTGTGGTACTGACTTTATTTGTCAGAATTTATGGCTAAAAAGGGGGAGTAAAATGTGATATGAATATGCATGATGTGATGAAGAATGCTATAGCATCTGTATAGCATGTTTTATGTGAGATGCATACTTTGAGGGGGAGTGAAAGTTTATGCATGATTTGAGGGGGAGTAGGTAGAATTTATTTTTCTACTACTTTTAATATGCATGCTTATATAGGAATTTATTTTTCCTATTCTCTGTGGCGTTGCTTAAATTTTACGGAGTTTATTTCTCCTATCTTGAATCCACTATGTGAGAGTTTATTTCTCTCTATCTGTACTTTGAGGCTAGATGTGTTATGTTCCGCTGTTGTATGCCTCTGATGCTTACGTGCTAGCTATCTTTTCATCTGATGAATTTCATACTTTCTTTCTTAGTTGTGTGCTTATGTTGACTCGAAGGAAAGTTTAAATAGCTTAGCATCGTTCTACTTTCTTTCCTAGTTGTGTGCTTATGTTGACTCAAAGGAAAGTTTAGACTGTATCTCTCTATGCACTGGCCTAAGGTTGTTTTAGCCAAAATTTGCCAAAGGGGGAGATTGTTGGTGTTTTGATTGGCTACATTTTGCAAAAGCCAACCAGCCAGATGCTGGACTGAGGTGCTGTAGCATTATAGTACAGCATCCTGAAGCTCTGTTTTTCGTGCAGAATTTTTATTTCAAATCTGAGTCAAGATTTGCTTCAATTATATATTCAGGCACGTGCGTCTGGGCAAAACGAGCCTTGCTCAGCAAGTTTTATTGAAGTCGGTTGAAGGAATGTTATTTAAAACAAAAATATAATTATATTATATTTTTAGCGTTTTTTTTGTTTGGTACAACATGAATTATATTTCTGGAAATAATTTAGGGTTGGCCACAATTCCTACAGCTGTATTTGTCTGAAGACCTAGCTTGCCCATCAAGACAATTGAAGACTATAAATATGTGAAGCCTCAAGCTATTCTACTCATGTATTCTAAACCGTGTTCTTTACAAAGTGTGAGTTTTTAGGGTTTAGAGTTTGTGTCTTTTGTCAGCCTTTCTTGTGTCAATCTGATGCAAGTTTAGGACTGTGTTTGTGTTGTTTATTGTAAGCTACTCCTAAGCTTTGAAGCACGGAGTTAGTGTGTGTGATTCACTCATAAGCTTTTAAGCAAGAGTGTGGTCTAGTTTTTAGGAGAGTGTCTCCATCCTGATTATTATTATTGACAGCAACATAGTACGTGTTGTTAGAGGGAATTTGGGACGGGGTCTCATTATCTAAGAGGTTCTTAGGTAGGATTGCACGGGTAGTGTCTAGGTGATAAGTCAAGTACCGGGTGTTGGTCGAGGGCTTTGAACTAGAGCTATTATAGTGGATTCATTCCTGGATTGGTATCCCCCAGAGTAGGTGACGTTGCACTGAACTGGGTTAACAACTATCTGTCTTATTTATTATTCTGCCATTTATTTATTTATTTCCTGTGTTCTGCGACTGTCTTGCTGCAACGTATGCTATAGCATCTTGTGCAGCATTGTGTTCACTGCGTGCCAGATTTCAAATACAAATCCTTAACTACTACTACTACCTCCGTCCTTAATTATAAGACACTGTTTGATAAAAATGTACTATTTATTTATCTTGTTTTGACCGTATTTTTTAATAATATATAAATGTAAATATTAACATATAAAATCTCTGTGTATCTTGAAAAGAACACATTCACATCCATCAAATCATATTAGCATATAAAATCTTGTTCAATTTGTTTTGATGAGTATTTTCAAAATAATAAAAATTGTAATAAGGATAATATTAGAATTCTAAAATATATTGAGAATAATTTTGTCAGTTTAATAAAATTTAGAAAAGCTTCCCTCCCCTCCAAAACCCCCCAAATTCGGGGGAACAAAAATTGAGTTTAGGAGGGATTTAGCTCCTCTCCCCTCCCCTCATATCCCCTTTTAAAAAATGAACCAAACACACAAAATTTAAAATATTACCTCCTTTCCCTTCCCCTCCAAAACCCCCGAACCAAACACACCCTTAAAGTCATTAAGTTTGATCCAGTGGCGAGAATATTGGATAGTATGCTAGAGGTTGTAGGTTCGATTCTTAACTCCGTTGTAAAAAAAAAAAACTTAGCCTTGAAATAATGAACTTTCCATTTTTTTCTTCATTATCTTTTACCAGCTTATGCTGAGACCCCACTTATGTATACCACTCAATTAATTGTGATCAATCAATCACAGAACTCTTACTTTAGAATAAAGTCAACAAGTCAACCATTACTCTCTTAAGGTAAGCTCTTACTCTTCACTCTCACACTACTTTCCTCCATGGTTTCACCTTCCAACTGATTTTCTACCTTCACAATCATGGTTTCCTGTAATACAAACTCAAACCGCTACTTAGTGTTTGTTTGGATTGATTTTTTGAGTTTATCTACTAATATAAAGTTTGTGTGACTGTTTTGAAGAACTTCTAAAAACAATAAAAATTTTATAATCTTTTTTCAGTTTATTTTCATAAGTTTCCAATATAGCTTATGAGAAAAAACTTATAACATATAAAAAAACTTAATTTTATTTTTTTGTTATAGAAATAGCTTACTAAGAAACTTTCCATAGTATGAACATGATGGGTCAAAAGAACTTATCGCAATTTTTGATTTGGCTACTAAAGTAGTTGCTTTGTATGTGTTTGTTTAAATGTTAGAAAGAAGAGTGTACACTACAGGAACTGAGTTTCCTATGTTTCTTGGGAATTTTCTGCTTGGTCTATGCTTTTGTGTATTCATGTTGCCTTGTTAGTTACTAACTTTGTGGGATATGGAAAATATGTTTATGCCAATAACATATTGTTTCTGATAGGGGGTTACGTAGTTCAACTAGTTTAAGCTAAGAGTGAAAGGATTTGAACGAGTTAAAACTTGGGTTCAAACTCTGGTCAAAGAGAAAATACTAATATAACTAATATCCTAACATTTTCGTTTCCAGAAAAATACAGTTTCTGATTAAGGTTCCTCTATTACAGGTCTATTTCTATGTTATGTTGGATGTTCTATTAACAATATGACTAAACTTAGCCCTCTTGAAGAGTCCCTTTTGAATGGTGAAGCTAGTGTAAACAAGGATTCTGATGCCAAAAACACACTAAAATCCTGTTATTCAAATGCTGGATTTTTCAGCATTCTTACTTTCTCATGGATGAGTCCACTAATAACTTTAGGCAGTAAAAAGACTTTAGACCATGAAGACCTTCCACTGCTTTCTACTAACGACAGTGCCTATGGAACTTTTTCAACTTTTAAAAAAAAGCTTGAGTTGGAGTGTGGTAATGTTAGGAATTTGACCACTATTAACCTCACCAAGGTTTTGTTCTTCTCAACTTGGCAAGGGATTCTTCTATCTGGCTTTTTTGCATTCTTGTTCGTATGTGCTTCTTTTGTTGGACCCTACCTTATAGACAATTTTGTGCAATACCTCAATGATGAAAACAAAGCTAAAAATGAAGGCTATATTTTGGCTATGATGTTTGTTGCGGCAAATCTTGTCGACTCTCTTTGTCAGAAGCACTTTATATTTAAGATCCAACAGGTTGGTGTTCAGATGCAATCAATGTTGGTGTCAATGATCTATACTAAAGGTTTGACTCTTTCGTGTCAATCGAAAGCGGAACACAGTAGCGGCGAAATCATCAACTTATTGACGGTTGATGCTGAAAGGATAGGTGAATTTTGTTGGTACATGCATGATATATGGATGGCTGTTCTTCAAGTTTCTTTGGCTTTGTTTATTCTTCATAGAAGTGTAGGGGTTGCTTCAGTAGCTACTTTTGCCGCCACCGTAGTTGTGATGTTGCTAAACCATCCTATCGCATCATTGCAAGAGAAATTCCAAGGTAAGTTAATGGAGTTCAAAGATAAAAGAATGAAGGCGACGTCTGAGATTCTAATGAACATGAGGATTCTCAAACTGCAAGCGTGGGAGATGAAGTTCTTATCAAAGATCATTCAGATTAGGAAGTTAGAGGAGATTTGGCTAAAGAAATTTCTTGTTGGTTCAGCAATTGTTAGATTTCTGTTTTTTAATGCGCCGACATTTATTGCTGTGGTTACTTTTGGTACTTGTGTTCTTATAGGCATTCCACTTGAATCAGGAAAGATCTTATCTGCACTTGCAACATTCAGAATTCTTCAACTGCCTATTTATAGTCTTCCCGACACAATTTCAGTGATTGCAGAAACCAAGGTTTCTGTAGATAGGATTGCTGCGTTTCTTCGTCTAGATGATTTGCAGGCCGATGTAGTGGAAAAGATTCCACGCAGTAGTTCTGATATAGCAATTGAAATTGAATATGGAAATTTCAGTTGGGATTTATCTTCTGTCAATACAACGTTGAAAAACATAAATCTTAGAGTTTCTCATGGAATGAGGGTTGCAGTTTGTGGTACTGTTGGATCAGGAAAGTCTAGTTTACTTACTTGTATAATAGGGGAAATGCCAAAGCTATCTGGAACCTTGAAGGTGTGTGGAACAAAGGCTTATGTTGCTCAATCGCCATGGATACAGAGTGGGAAGATAGAAGAAAATATACTCTTTGGTAGAGAAATGGATAGGGAAAAGTATGAGAGGGTACTAGATGCATGTTCATTGAATAAAGACTTAGAGGTTTTACCATTCGGTGATCAGACCATTATTGGAGAAAAGGGAATCAATTTGAGTGGTGGACAGAAGCAAAGAGTACAAATAGCTCGTGCTCTGTACCAAGATGCTGATATATATCTGCTCGATGATCCCTTTAGTGCTGTTGATGCTCATACAGGATCCCATCTCTTTAAGGTACTATTTTCTAAACTCTATGGTTTTCAATACAGTTTGTTGTTGTCTTTTCATGATAAAGTAATTTGAGAATGCTAAATTTCATGGAATTTTATGTTTCCGATCTAGATACCAAATCAGTAGTATATTTTGCCCATAGATATTGTTGGGTATGGCTCACAGTTTACTCAGAAGTGGGCAGGTTGCTCGAGCAGTTCAGGGTATTCCTGTAAAATGGACCGTGATATTTAAACACAAGTTCTATGCTGTAAACCGTAACTTTCAACAAAACAAAGGTGTTGCAGCTGCTTCTGCAGTTGGAACATAGGCACAATTGACTTAACACGGCGAGTTTTTTTTTTTGTTTTCTGTTTTTTTTTTTTTTTTTAACCAGGGGTTTTGTTTTAAGAGATACAGTTATAACATCATTAAATCAGGGATTTGGATTGTTCTTATTGCCGTGATATATGATATCCTTCAATCTTCAAACATAATTTCACTAGTTTAATTATGCTTTTGGTTGAAAAGTTTGTTGTCTAACTGCACATTTACTACTGTAATGTTTCAGGAGTGTTTGCTTAACCTTCTGAAAACAAAAACTGTGATATACATAACACATCAAGTAGAGTTCTTGCCTGATGCTGATCTGATACTGGTGAGTGATTTATATATTTCATCATGTTCATGAATTCAAAGTTTCAAACACTATAGCCTACTGTTTTATTAGTACGTTTCTCTTTCTTACAACTCATATTAGGTCATGAAAGATGGAAGGATAATTCAATCAGGAAAATACAATGACCTTCTTACGTCCGGAACAGAGTTTATGGAACTTGTAGGTGCACATAGAGCAGCATTGTCTTCAGTAAAGTCCTTAGAGAGAAGGAATACATTTAAAGAATCGAGTATTACTGGGGAAGACACAGGTTTATTAAGTGATTTTGAACTTGAGCAAGAAGTGGAAAACATAGATGATCGAAATGGCAAGTTAGATTACACAGTTGAACAGAAAGGCCAACTTGTTCAAGATGAAGAACGGGAAAAGGGTACAATTGGACTTAAAGTGTTCTGGACATACATCACAATAGCTTATGGAGGAGCCCTTGTACCTTTTATATTTCTTTCACAGATACTCACTGTGGTTTTACAGATCGCAAGCAATTATTGGATGGCATTGGCAACTCCTGTTTCCGCAACTGCAGAACCAAATATTGGAAGCCTTACTCTTATGGTTGTCTATGTTTCTTTATCAATTGGAAGTTCTTTTGCCACCCTTGCCAGAACAGTTCTTGCAGTTATATCTGGATACAAGACTGCCACCTTGCTCTTCAATCAAATGCATTCCAGCTTTATTCGAGCACCGATGTCTTTTTTTGACTCCACACCAAGTGGAAGAATTCTTAATAGAGTATGTCATTCTTCACGGTTTTTTTAGGCTTAATTGCAGTTTTAGTCCTCTATTTTCACTATTTTGTAGAATTGGTCCTCCAATTTTAAATTTGCAGTTTTAGTCCCTCAATCAAATATTTGGTCTAAAATATGGTGATACTACATGTTTTAAATTAAATTTATAACTGAATTTTTTAACAATTTCATCAATGTTGGTATTTGCTTATCGTCAGATCATATGTCACCGTTTAAAATATATCACATCATCAATTTTTAGACAAAATATGCGATGGGGGGCCTAAAACTATCAAATTTTAAAGGCTTAAATATATTAATAGTCCCTGCAATTGTAACAAATTTTGGTATTAATCCCTGCAATTATTTTTGTTTGGTTCAAGTCCCTGCAGTTTGTAAAAAATTTGCTTTAAGTCCCTGCTTTGAGTGTGACGTTAAAAAAAACGTTAAAACTAATGGAGTGCACATGGCCCAATTATTTCACGCCACGTGGCACAGTAAAAGTTAATATTTTTTTGCTATTTCCTTTTTTCCTGACCGGGAATACGGCGACGCAACAGAAGAAGCATAGGAGAAGCTTGCTTGAATTATGACTTTAGGAGGAGCTTGCTTGAATTTATAATTCTAGTTCTCACAAAATGAATTTAGTTAAGAGATCCAATTAGTATCAGATGAGTCCTGAATTATAGCTAGTGCCGCCGTTATAAAACCTCCTGCCGGCGATTTCGCCGTCGCGTTCCATTCGCTGCAGAAGAACCCGTCGGGAATTTGGATCGACGATGAGGAAGACATTGCGGGGTGGTGATGATGAAGGTTTTGGAGAGAAGAAGATGGAGGGTGAATGTTTTTGAAAGAAGATGAAGGTTGAAAGTTCAGGAATGAAGAAGATATTGATATTTGTTTTTCTTCATTTCCATTTTTTTTTACACAATAATAAAACAAATTTTGAAAAAAAAGGAAATAGCAAAAAAAATTAACTTTTACTGTGCCATGTGGCGTGAAATAATTGGGCCACGTGGCACTCCAATAGTTTTAACTTTTTTTTAACGTCACACTCACGGCAAGGGACTTAAAGCAAATTTTTTACAAACTGCAGGGACTTGAACCAAACAAAAATAATTGCAGGGACTAATACCAAAATTTGTTACAATTGGAGGGACTATTAACATATTTAAGCCAATTTTAAAATAGGGGACCAATTTGTAAAATGGTGAAAATAGGGTGACCAAAACTGCAATTAAGCCTTTTTTTAAAAGACAAGTGTTTACCTCATCATGGTAGAAACATATTTACTTCAATAATTGCATGACGTAGTTACTGATCTCGACTGTGTGATTTAAATCAATGGTCATGATTGTTTAAAATTGATTTGGTGAACGTTTAATCTGAGCTGTCTAATCTCAAATAAATGATAGCTATTATTTTTTTTTTGAAAACTTGGTATGCGGCCCTAGGACCGACTAATCCAAGGGGATCAATCCCACCGCCCACTTGCGGGGGCCCCATTTAAAGACAGAGTTTTCTTTTGCTCTGTATGGACTTAACCCACCGAAATTGGCACCAGTGGGAATTGAATCTGAGACCTTGAGAGGAGCATACTACAAGGACCAAGCCAACACCACTAGACCAATCCCAAGCGGGTTAATGATCGCTATTTATTACTGTGTGAAACTAATGGCTTAGTACATCCCTTTTGACAGTTCATTCTCTCTGTAAAATAAGTTTTTTTCTTCCAAATCTCCATATTGAACGTAATTGTTTGTCGATGTCTATGTTTTATTTTAGTTTTTTGTTGCAGGCTTCAACAGACCAAAGTGCAATAGATATGAGCATTTCAAATCTAGCATGGGCATTTACCTACCGTGTGGTTCAGCTCTTTGGAAATGTTGCTGTGATGTCTCAAGCTGCATGGCAGGTGATTATAGTATTGATTCCTGTCGTGGCAGCCAGCATATGGTACCAGGTACTCTCCCCATGTCATATTACGTGTCGTTTAAGGTTACATGCACTTCTCAAATTAGCTTCATTTACAAATGTACCTTTGTTAACATAGTAGTTTGTGGGAAAAGTAATACACATTTTATTGGTAATCATAAATGACAAATAATCAGACAGAGTAAATGTTCCAAACGTGATACTTAATACGGAACGTCTAACATATCATTCCACAACATTCAAGTTAAAGTCATGCTATCAAATGTGTTTGACTTTAACTGTATGAAGTTACTCTCATTGATCAAATAATTAAATGCACTTACTTAAAGGAAAAATATGAATTTGTCTGGTATTATTGTGCAAAAAAAGTGTTATGTATTCTAACTTGCTAAGTAACAAAGGTCTGCTTTATATTTAGCGATACTACTCGGCATCAGCACGCGAATTGGCACGATTAACTGGTATATGCCAAGCTCCAGTTATTCAACATTTTTCTGAAACAATTTCTGGATCAACAACCATAAGAAGTTTTGAGCAAGAATCAAGATTTAATGAAATGAATATGCAATTGATAGACAAATATTCGCAACCTAAGTTATACAGTGGTAGTGCAAAGGAATGGCTGAGTTTCAGATTGGATCTTTTATCCATTACAGTATTTGCGTCCTGCTTGGTTTTCTTAGTGTCTTTTCCAAGTTCAATAACTAATGCTAGTGAGTATTTCAATGTTAATTTACATACATTAACTAGTCATGCTCGCTCATCGTGACATTAGGCATAAAATTTCATTCCTTACCAGGTATTGCGGGATTGGCTGTGACATACGGGATTAACCTATGCGAAATACAATCTGATTTAATTCGGTTTTTTTGCAACTTGGAGAACAAAATTATATCTGTAGAAAGAATACTTCAGTACACTTCCATCCCAAGTGAAGCACCTCTTGTAATAAAAGAAAACCGACCAGATCATTCTTGGCCATCGTTAGGAGAGGTTCATATTCAGGATTTACAGGTACTACAGCGTTCAATAACAATTTACTTCTATCAAAACCTACTGTTGGATTCAAAGTTACCATCATATAGAAGATTATATATATATATATATATATATATATATATATATATATATATATATATATATATATATGTAAACTTTTCCACTAATTTAAAATTATTTAATGCCATCAATATATACATAAGCACTTAAATGATAAACGCTTATGCTATAAGAGGACTTGAGCGTCTATCGTAGTATTTTAGATTGTATCTATCTTTAAATAAGGCATTGTGTGATACAGGTTCAATATGCACCTCACTTGCCTCTTGTTTTACGTGGACTAACATGCACTTTTACTGCTGGAGCAAAAACTGGCATTGTTGGAAGAACCGGAAGTGGAAAATCAACACTAGTGCAAACACTTTTCAGACTTGTTGAACCTGTTGCAGGACAAATATTGATAGATAAGATCAACATCTCATTGATTGGAATCCATGATTTAAGGTCAAGATTAAGCATAATTCCTCAGGATCCAACAATGTTTCAAGGGACAGTAAGAAGCAACCTAGACCCGCTTGAAGAGCACACAGACGAACAGATTTGGGAGGTAAATTGGTTTTGTTTGACAATAATAAACAATTTATCTCTTTAGTGCAAGTTGTACAAATTTATATATTTTATGAAATATTTTAGGCTTTAGATATGTGCCAACTTGGAGATGAAGTGAGGAAGAAAGAAGGAAAGCTTGACTCCACAGGTTTGACTACACTTCTTAACTTACGAATTATTTTTCTTTATGGTTGTGAATATAACTTGAATCTCACTTAATATGGGACGTAAAAAGCTTATAGCGAGTGTTAGATAACATCATGAATCATGAATTTTCCAGTTACTGAGAATGGAGAAAATTGGAGCATGGGTCAAAGGCAGTTGGTTTGCCTCGGCCGTGTTCTACTTAAGAAAAGCAAGATCTTGGTGCTCGATGAAGCGACTGCATCAGTTGATACAGCTACAGATAATATAATTCAGCAGACTGTTAATCAACATTTCACTGATTGCACAGTTATTACCATTGCTCACAGAATAACTTCAATCCTCGATAGTGACATGGTTCTGTTTCTTAGCGAAGGCAAGAACCTGGTTTTTTCGCTTGTTCTTTATTTCATCATTTTTTACTCATAAACAAATGTGAATATGATTTTTCTTCATATTGATCATATAGGGCTTATTGAAGAATTTGATTCACCAAAGAAGCTGCTTAAAGATAAATCTTCATCTCTTGCTCAACTAGTTGCAGAATACACAAGGAGGTCAAACACTGGTTTTGGTAGTTGAGATCTAAAACTGTACAGAAAATTAACTAGAATATAAGTTGTAATAAGGGTATACAAATTAAGAATAATATAGTTTGTCTGTGCTTTTAACTATTACTGAAGCTTATGTGTAATAGAAGAAAGTAAACATTTGAGGAAAACATAAAAAGTCACTTCAAATTATTTTTACATTTTCCCATGAAATTTATTTCGAGGAAAACATAAAAAGTCATACTTTTATTTTATTTTTAAGAAAATATACATTATTGAAACTTTTACAACGAAAGTGAACGGTACGCTCAAATAAGACTAGCCAAATTTATTCTTTCCGGGCAGAGGCAAAACTTATTCTAGAATGTATTCCTTTCTTTTTTCATACTTGCTAGCTTATCAAAATGACACTATGCTATGAGCCATGTTGAAGCAACTTTACAAACAAAAAAGGCACTCTCGACCTGTAGATATCTCTAGAATGGATCGAGGTTCATTGATTTCTAAGCTCAGAAAAAACTTGCAACAAAAAAGGTATGTTTTCGTATTTGATGATGTATGGAACATACAGTTTTGGGATGAGATTGAATATGTTGTGATTGATAATAAAAATGGGAGTAAGATATTTATTACAACAAGAAACATGGATGTTGCTTTGTATTGTAAGAAATCTTCTTTTATTGAAATGCATGAGTTGCAACCATTAACCAAAGAAGAATCTTTGGAGTTGTCCAAAAGAGTTAATTGATATATCTTCTGAAATTGCTAGAAAATGCAAAGGTTTACCACTAGCAATTGTGACAATTGGTGGTCTTTTATCTACAAAGGAGAAAAATGCATTTGAATGGCAGAGATTTAGTGATAATATGACTTTAGAGATAAAGAAGGATTCTCATTTGACTGCGATAAAGAAAATTTTAGGTTTCAGCTATAATGATTTGCCTCTTTATCTTAAGTCATGTTTGTTGTATTTTGGAATATATCCTGAAGATTATGAAGTTCAATCAAGGAGACTAATTCGGCAGTGGATAACTGAAGGATTTGTGAAAGAAGAAAGAGGGAATACTATGGAGGAAGTAGCAGAAGGATATTTGAAAGAGTTAATCCATAGAAATTTGGTGCAAGTATCTTCAATTAAAAGTGATGGAAAAACTAAAAGTTGTTGTGTTCATGATCTAATACATATGATGATCGTTGAAAAGTGTGAGGATTTAAGTTTCGGCAAGCATATTGGTGAAGATGGTTATTCATCTTTAGGTGGAATTATTCGACGCCTATCAATAACAACCAATTCCAATGACTTTTTGGCATGTCTTGAAAACTCACATGTTCGGTCGCTTTTTCTTTTCACAAATAAACCAAATGTTTTAGATGATTACTCTGTGAGAAGAATCTTGACCAAACATAGGCATTTGAATGTTCTTGATTTTCAAGATGTTAACTTGCATACTATTCATAAAAATTTGGGAAGTTTGATCCATTTGAAGTATTTAAGTTTCGAGAATTCTCATATAATACTAGATCAACAAAATCTTTACAAATCTATTGGCATGCTGCAAAATCTGGAGACCTTAGATCTAAGGACTTGTTATAGTTTTCATGGGATACCAAAGGATTTTAGTAAGCTTAAGAAACTATGACATCTTCTTGGCAACAAAATGCCTTTGTCTGAATTGATAGGTGCAGGTATCGGAGGCATAGAATCTCTACAAACATTGAGTGAAGTGATAATAGATAAAGAAGAAAAGGAGTTGATTGAAGAGTTTGGAAAGTTGTGGCAGCTAAGAAAATTGGGTTTGGTTGGTGTTAGGAGAGGAATTGTAAACACTTTATCTTTCTTATTGATCAAAGAGATGCGGCAATTGGAGAAACTACGCATTGGGTTAAAATCGACACCTCTATTTCCTTTCGAAATCATAGATTTGCATTTGGTTTCACCCCCTCCTAGTATTCGAAGTCTTAGACTATATGGAAAGTTGGATAATTTTTCAGAGTGGATTTCTGAGTTTCAAAATCTTGTCGAGTTAAGGTTAAAATACTCCCACTTAACTGATGATCCATTAAAGTCTTTAGAAAATATGCAAAACTTGTTGTCCCTCCAAATCGACTTCAAAGCTTATAAAGGTGAAAGTTTACATTTTCATGATGGAGGGTTTCAAAATCTAAAGGAACTATATATTAGAGAGTTGCTTGACTTGAATTCAATTGTAATCGACAAAGGTAGATGGATAGCTTCTATTGTCGACTTTTATAACAGTGGCATCTTCATGTTCCTGTTTGGCACTTGTGTTCTAGAGAAAAGAATAATGTGTTTGTCTTTCTTCAATAATAACTGTATATGAAACCTCTAAGTTTATTTGAGATTTGAGTTGTCTGTGATCATGTGTCATATATGCAATATGTTGTAAGAACTTTTCTTACAAGGATTGTAAGACCTTATTATTTCTCTGTTTATGTAATTTATAATTTATATCTTTTGCAAGTGAATATGATTCAATATTAGAGAATAACTATAGCCTATAGGGTCAGTCCTCTACATAGAGGAAGCATTTTCTTGTCTTAAACAAAACTAATGGGACGGTAGAGTTTTCTTACGGATATAACCTTTAGGGTCTGTTTGGTTCAATTGAGGGGAGGAAAAGGGAGATTTTAACGAGTGACCCCGGGTACTCTTTAAGCATTCCATTTAAAGAAACTTTTTATTCAAAAAGTTAAATACTACAATTTCCTCACTTTACTTTTCTTATGTCATATACTTTCTATATTTTTAAAAATTCTACATTAATAATTATAAGGTTTTTATTGTAATCCTTTTAATCTGAGCAGTCCATTTTCCATAATTTGTTGTTAAACTGTAGGTGGTTGGCTTCTCCAAGTGGACTTTTACAACAATGGCATCTTTATTTATGTTCATGAAGCTTTAGCACTTCAGTTCCCCCAGTGAAAAAATGTGTTATCTTTTTTTTTATAGTGGTATTGAAACCTCAAAGTTATTGATTCAAAATATATACTTTGTTTTTTTATTTGAGATTTGAGTTGTTTGTGTTGTATCATATTCATGTATTCAATATGTTGTGAGAGTTTTCCTTTTAGAATATGAAAGTGAAGTTTTATGTAGTTTATAATGTTGTTCATTAGATATTTCTACTCTATGATTGTTAGGTATGATTGTTAGGTATGTATATAGTACTGGATTAGATGGAAAAAAACATTAAAATGCTGATTTGTTATGTGATCCTTGCATATTATTGGAAAGTGTTCAGTGTTGATCCTCACCTTTAATTATATTTGACTAATTGAAAATAATGGTAGAACAATTGCTAGGATTCAAATGCAGACTTTTACACTGTGGACAATTTGTTCCTCATATATATTGGTACTTCACTTGAAAAAATAGCTATGGAAATTGAAGTTAGCATGTTAGATAAACAATTCATATTAAAATCCATCGTACAATGACATTTTTATTTTTTTATCAAAACCTTCCGATTTCTTTTTTTGTTAACTCTCGGGTTTTAAGGGAAGAGGTCCTAATAATACGGAGTTCGGCTGCGAAATAAAATAAATTTTGTTCAAGAATTGTTCTGCCCAATATATAAGACCTTTTTGTAAAATTTTGTTGTCTCATTTTATTTTATAAGATCTTTTTCAAAGTTCAAAATGCATTAAATTTTCACAAAAATACTCCTAATTAAAAGAAGAAAAGTAAAAGATCATTAAAGGTAATTTTGCGATAAGAATGAATATTATTAAAAAATTTAACGCAAAAACAACTTTTTTTTAGTTCTTGTGATTTTGTAAAAGAGCTCTTATATATTGAAACGATGAGAGTAATTAACAAACCAAACCGTGCGGTCTTTAATATATAAGAAAAAATACAATAGTAGCAACTTGAAAATTACTGTAGATGGTAGTTGAAAATATAAATAGATGGCAGTTGAAAATTGAAAGCTTTTTTCAGAGCATTAAAAATGGTCGTTGTGTACAATGTGCTTGATATTTACTACTAGTACTAACTTGAACATTAGATGGTAGTTGAAAATATAATAAGATGGCAGTTGAAAATTGAAAGCTTTTTTCATTCAAAGCATTAATGACTACTATTCCTTATTCCCATTCAGAGGCGTGTCGCACACATGTGCGAGGTGTTCGATGGCATCGAGCCTCAAAATTTTGAGGGTCTCAACTCAAAATTTTGAGGTCATATAATATTACTAATATATTATTTATACTTATAAAATATCAAATGTATATTAATAAATTAATTTTTAGGCCCTAAAATAATAGTTATATATTGTTAATGTTCATAAAATATCATATGTATCAATAGATTAGTTATCTATAATCGTAAATATAGTTCTAGTCCATTTTAATCTTTGCATACAATTTGATCTTAGATTAGGATGTTCATTTTTGACGTTATATAAAGATAATTATTTTGTATTTCTTGTTCCATTTAATTTAATACAATTCATTTAATATTGATAATTTATATGTTTATAAGAATGATTTTTTTTTTATATTATATGCTTTACGGATTACCATTGTGTGGATAGCATGGAATTGCCTTCTTTCTTTCTTTCTTTGTTTCTTTCTTCATGTAGAAATTAGAAGCTGCGCATAACAGTGTAGTCTTCACATACAGCAAAAAAGAAATTGCCACAACTTATCTAAAATGGCCGAAATGGCCGTGTCTTTTGTTCTTGAGCAACTGATTCCACTGTTAACAGAAGAAGCCAAGCTGTTGGGAGGTATTCACAAAGAATTTGCAGACATTAAAGATGAATTTGAATGCATTCAAGCCTTCCTTAAGGATGCTGATAAAACAGTTAAAAGAGACGACACTACTGAAGGAGCCAAAACTTGGGTGAAGCAAGTTAGGGAAGCAGCTTTTCATATTGAAGATGTCATTGATGATTATCTGATCCAAGTGAGACAGGAGCCTCGTGATCCTGGATTTGTAGCTTTACTCCATAAGATTGTTCACTCACTCAAAGTTATTATCCCTCGTCATCAAATAGCGTCGAAGATTCAAGACATTAAGTCATCTCTTCGTGGGATCAAGGAAAGAAGCCAAACATATGGCTTTCAACGTTCTTTGGAACAAGGATCGAGAAGCTTCAGAGGAAGAAAAAGTGCGAAATGGGACGACCCTCGAATGGATGCTTTGTACATTGATGAAGCTGAAATGGTAGGCTTTGAAGAACCCAAAAATAAATTGATTGAATGGTTGCTAGAGGGAAGATCTGAGCGCACTGTCATCGCTGTGGTAGGTATGGGAGGACGAGGAAAAACCACTCTTGCAAAAAAAGTTTTTGACAACAAAAAGGTAGTGGGAGACTTTGACTATCGTGTATGGATCACAGTGTCACAATCATACTATACAGAAGGGTTGCTGAGAAGCATGTTGAATGAGCTTTACAAACAAGAAGGGGACACTCCTCCTCAAGATATCTCTCAAATGGATCTAGGGTCGTTGATTTCTATGCTAAGAAACTACTTGCAACAAAAGAGGTATGTTTTTGTGTTTGATGATGTGTGGAACATACATTTTTGGAATGAGATTCAAAATGCATGTATTGATAATAAAATGGGGAGCAAGATATTTATTACAACGAGAAATATGGAAGTTGCCACAAATTGTCTGAAATCATCTGTTGTTAAAGTGCATGATCTGCAACCTTTATCGGAAGTTCAATCATTTGAGTTGTTCAAAAAGAAGACATTCCAAAAAAAAGACATTCCAAATGAGCTCAAAGAGATATCTTTAAAAATTGCAAACAAATGCAAAGGTTTACCGCTGGCAATTGTTGCCATTGGCGGTCTATTGTCTACAAAAGAGAAAAGCTTACTTGAGTGGCAGAAATTTTGTGATAAATTGCCTTTAGAGCTAAAGAGGGATTCCCATTTGACCGGGATAAACCAAATTTTAGCTTTCAGCTATGATGATTTGCCTTTTCATCTTAAGTCATGTTTGTTGTATTTTGGAATATATCCTGAAGATTATGAAGTTAAATCAAGGAGACTAATTCGGCAGTGGATAGCTGAAGGATTTGTGAAAGAAGAAAGTGGGAATACTTTGGAAGAAGTGGCAGAAGGATATTTAACAGAGTTAATCCATAGAAGTTTGGTGCAAGTATCTTCTGTTAGAATTGATGGAAAAGCTAAAAGTTGTTGTGTTCATGATCTAACACGTGAGATGATTCTTGAAAAGTGTGAAGATTTAAGTTTCTGCAAGAATATCAGTGGAAATGGTCATTCAACTTTATCTGGAAGTATCCGGCGCCTATCAATAACAACCCATTCCGATGATTTTATGAAACGTATTGAAAAATCATGTGTTCGATCACTATTTCTTTTCACAGATAATTCACAATTTTTGAGCAAAGCTTTTATTAGGAGAATCTTTAGAGAATATAGGCGCTTGAAGGTGCTTGAGTTTGATGTTTTCTCTAATGTTAGATTGAGTAATATCCTTCGTGAAAATTTGGGAAGCTTGATTCACTTGAAGTATTTAAGCTTCAATAATTATCCTCTGAGTTATATTAAACTTCCCAAATCATTTTCCATGCTCCAAAACCTGGAGACTTTGGATATGAGACATTCCATATTTTATTACCTACCAAAGGAGGTTAGCAAGCTTAGAAAGTTACAACATCTTTTGGGCTACAGAATGTCTTTGTTTAAATTGAAGGGTGGTATAGGAGGCATGGAATCCCTACAAACTCTGAGTAGTGTGAAAATTGAAGATTGTGATGATGGAATAAAGATAATTAAAG
Organism: Trifolium pratense; assembly: GCF_020283565.1. Classification (NCBI taxonomy): domain Eukaryota; kingdom Viridiplantae; phylum Streptophyta; class Magnoliopsida; order Fabales; family Fabaceae; genus Trifolium; species Trifolium pratense. Next base: position 44,935,823 of record NC_060061.1, read on the forward strand.
AGCTGGGAAAGCTAAGGCAGTTAAGGAAATTGAGCTTGTATCTGGAACACCACCAAATAAGCACTTTATCTTCTTCATTGAATGAGATGCAACATTTGGAGAATCTAAGCATTCAGCCAATAACCTTTACAGAAAATTGTTTTGATTTAACTGATTTGCATTTGAATCCACCTCCATCTAAGCTTCGAACTCTTAAACTATTAGGAATGTTGGAGAAGTTTCCAGAATGGATTCTTCAACTTCAAAATCTTGTTAAGTTGGAGTTAAAATTTTCCAAATTAATTGATGATCCAATAAAGTTTTTAGAAAACATGCAAAACTTGTTGTCCCTTTCAATCAACAACGATGCTTATGAAGGTGAAAGTTTACATTTTCATGATGGGGGGTTTCAAAATCTAAAGGAACTACACCTCATTTGTTTGACTAACTTGTATTCAATTGTAATTGAAAAAGGAGCATTGCAATCTCTAAAAAAGTTCGAGTTATCCTTTATCCCCAACCTCAAGACTGTTCCTGCTGGCATCCAACACTTAGAAAAACTTCAAGTTCTCAATGTTCGACATGTGCCACATGAAGAACTTTATCCTAAACTTTAAGGAGTTAGAAATCATAAGCCATCCAACTTCAAGGGGGGAGAAAAGGTGATCGTTTTATTCCATATAATTGAATAAATATATCCTTGGTAATATTTTTTGTTCTATAATCATTCAGTAACATACAAGCTTATTTTTATCCTAAAATGATTTCTCTATTTTTCCTCATTTTATTTTTCTTATGTCATATGCTTTGTATATTTTTGAATTCTTCATCAATAATTATCATATTATTTTTATTGTGTTGTGACCCTCAAGAACTATTTTGTTGTAATCATTTCCATTCTCTCCTCAATGATCTTTAGTAATAATTTGTTATTAATCTTTAGGTGGTTGGCTTCTAGTGCGATGGAAATTCAGATTTCTCCAAGTGGACTTCTACAATAATGGCATCTTTATTTATGTTTTTGTTTCTTTGTTGGACATTTGAGTTGTTTGTGATGTATCATGTATGTAAGATGTTGTGAGAGCTTTCCTTTCGAGAATTGTAAGAGATAATTATTTATTATATTCAAACTGCACTCTTTTTCCCTACATCAAGGTTTTATCCCACCGGGTTTTCCTTGATGAGGTTTTTAATGAGGCAGTTGACCAATAATTTGGTATGCATTGTTGTTATTTTGGGTTTTGGTCTAGTCCCCCCAAGCTTTTTCTTTTTTATTTTAATAATATTTGGTTAAAGTTGAGCATTTTGAATGTGGATGAAAATGTGCCAACATAGTTGGGATGTATGTGGCTTCATCTTTTGCTTCACTTTAACTTCTATTGGTGCTTAAATTGGAAAAATTAGCAGAAAAAATTTTGGTCAGGAACAGTGGGAGGGGGGTGTTTGAATGAATTTTCTGGTGAGTTGGAGGTGCATACTTTGAATGTATTGTTGTTTTGATTGTATATTTGGTCATTTTAGAATGTCATTTGTTGAAAGATTATAATTTCTTTTAGATTCAATGCATTTCATTTAGATTAAATTACTGTACATGGTAGTTGAAAATATAATTAGATGGCAGTTGAAAATTGAATGCATTTTTCAGACCATTATTGACTAATGACTACTATTCCGTATTCCCATTGGAAATAATCATTGTGTATTGTGGATTCTCATTTTGTGGATAGAATGGAATTGTCTTTTTTCTTTCTTTCTTTCTTCATGTAGAAATTATAAGCTGCGCATTGTTGTGAATTCGAACCGAAAACCACACCAATAATACTTAGTGTGTGAGACAAATGAATTGAAGCAACCAAATCAACAATGAATGAGCAATTAAACACAAAAGCTAAAACTATGAAAGCGATAAAGAACACGATGAAATTGTTTACCCAGTTCGGTTAAAACCAACCTACTCTGGGGGAGAGGGAGCTCTTTGTTCCACTATCAATAGAATACTTGATTACAATGACATTCACCACAAGAGTTACAAGATTTAGAGTTTTCCTAAATCTACCCTTTTCCCGAATCTCTTCCCGTGACCAAGAGATTCAATCAATAAGTGTTTCTAAGGTGTTACAATCACTTCCCCAACCCTAGAGATTACCAAAGAGAAACCCTCTAACCTCTCCAGGCTTCATGTTGGAGAAAGAACCCTAAAAATCACATTTTTCCTCCCTCTTGCGGCTGCAAAACGCAGCAGAAAACATATATATCAGGTGACCTGCGCATGGCGCAGCACCACCTGCGCATAGCGCAGCCAACAGATCAAGAAACCAATTCTTGAAACAACAATTGCGCATGGCGCAGCCTCTCCTGCGCATGGCGAAGGGCAGAGGGGCAGGACTCTGTTTTCTGCTTTTGTGCATCATTTCAAAGACACTGTCATCTCTGTGGTAGGTATGGGAGGGCTAGGAAAAACCACTCTTACCAAAAAGGTTTTTGACAGCGCAAAGAGGCAATGCGACACTTTGAATGTCGTGTATGGATCAAAGTGTCACAATCGTACCATATAGACGGGTTGCTGAGAGGCATGTTGGATGGGCTTTACAAACAAAAAGGGGACTCTCCTCCTCGAAGTATCTCTAAATGGAATCGTGTTTGATGATGTATGGAACATACATTTTTGGAATGAGATTCAAAATGCATGTATTGATAATAAAATGGGGAGTAAGATATTTATTACAACAAGAAATATGGCAGTTGCCTCAAATTGTCAGAAATCATCTCTTGTTAAAGTGCATGATCTGCAACCTTTATCGGAAGATCAATCATTTGAGTTTTTCAAAAAGAAGACATTCCGATATGACTTGGATGGATGTTGTCCAAATGAGCTCATTGATATATCTATTGAAATTGCTAAAAAATGCAGAGGTTTACCACTAGCAATTGTTGCCATTGGCGGTTTATTGTCTACAAAAGAGAGAAAATTACATGAGTGGCAGAGATTTTGTGATAACATGACTTTAGAGCTAAAGAAGGATTCCCATTTGACCGGAATAAACAAAATTTTAGCCTTCAGCTACGATGATTTGCCTTTTCATCTCAAGTCATGTTTGTTGTATTTTGGAATGTATCCAGAAGATTACAAAGTTGAATCAAAGAGACTGATTCGACAGTGGATAGCTGAAGGATTTGTTAAAGAAGAAAGGTTGTATACTTTGGAAGAAGTAGCAGAAGGATATTTAACAGAGTTGATCCATAGAAGTTTGGTCCAAGTATCTTCTGTTAGGTTTGATGGAAAAACTAAAAGTTGTTGTGTTCATGATCTAACACGTGAGATGATTCTTGAAAAGTGCGAAGATTTAAGTTTCTGCAAGCACATTAGTGGAGATGATCCTTCATCATTGTCTGGAATTATTCGACGCCTTACAATAACAACCGATTCCAATGATTTTACGAAATGTATTGAAAACTCACATGTTCGTTCACCATTTTTTTTCGCAAATGTGTGGCAATTTTTTATCGAAGATTTTATGAGGAAAATCGTTACCAAATGTAGGCGCTTGAAGGTGCTTGAGTTTGAAGCTTTTTCTAAAGATAAATTGAGTAATTTCCTCAATGAAAATTTGGGAAGCTTGATTCACTTGAAGTATTTAACTTTTTCAAAAAAAAAAAGACTTGAATAATTTAAGCTTCATGAATTCTACCGAGAAATTTGACTTTGAACTTCCCAAATCAATTGCCATGCTTCAAAACCTGGAGACTTTGGATCTGAGGTCTGGGATATACTATAAGATACCAAAGGCGGTTAGCAAGCTTAGAAAGTTACGACATCTTCTGGACAGCCAAATGTGTTTGTTTCAATTGAAGGGTGTTATAGGAGGCATGGAATCTCTACAAACTCTGAGTAGTGTGAGAATTGATGATGGAATAGAGCTAATTAAAGAGCTGGGAAAGCTAAGGCAGTTAAGGAAATTGAGCTTGTTTCATGTGATGGAAGACCATATAAGCACTTTATCTTCTTCATTGAATGAGATGCAACATTTGGAAAATCTAACATAGACTGCCTTAAGCATCATGTAATTGAGCTAAAACATTCTCAAATAATTTTCTCAGTTTTACTATGTTCACACACTGCCTTAAGCAATAACTGAGATGAAACTCAAAGTCAACAACTTGATCAACACATGCCTTAGGTACTATTATTACATCTACCCACTATTTAAATCACACATGATCAACAACTTGCTCTTGTACGACGAAATTTAAAAATATCATAAGAAAATGACACATGATGTCAACGTATTAAACAATAACTGAGATGAAACTCAAAGTCAATGGTTCCTCTCACAGCTAATAACATTGAAAAGCATTTTTACCAAAAAAATAAATAACACTGAAAAGCATCAAGCATATACAAAACTCCTTAAACAATAAAAAACAATGTTCAATTACTTTTATAGGTCCGATGAATCATATGATTCACAAGAAGCTCTAGTGCAACAAAATATATAGAAACTCTCAAATTGTTCTTAATTTAAAACATATTGCAGAATGACGAAGGCAAATTAAAAGTCTTCCTTTCACGCGGTAGAATCTTAGATAAATATAGGTTTCAAGAAATACAATTTTCATCTAAAAAAGAACACAAACCAGAGCCTATAAAAAAAAAAAAAAAAACACAAACCCGAGCTTGGCTAAAATGGCGGAAATGGCAGTGTCTTTTGCTATTGACAAACTGCTTCCATTGTTAATAGAAGAAGTCAATCTGCTCAAAGGTGTTCACAAGGAATTTGCAGACATTAAAGATGAACTGGAAAGCATGCAAGCATTCCTTAAGGATGCTGATAGAAGAGCTGCAACTGAAGGAGATATCGATAATACTAGTGAAGGAGTCAAAACATGGGTGAAACATGTGAGGGAAGCAGCTTTTCGCATAGAAGACATCATTGATGATTATTTGATCCATGTGGAACAACAACCTCTCGATGATACCACCGGGTGTGTAGCTGTACTCCATAAGATTGCTCAATTACTCAAAACTATGATCCATCAACATCAAATTGCATCTGAGATTCAAGACATCAAGTTATCTGTTCGTGGAATCAAAGAAAGAAGTAAAAGATATGGGTTCCAAATCCAAAATTCTATTGAACAAGGATCAAGAAGCTTTAGAGGAAGCCAAAATGCCAAATGGCACGACCCTCGAATGGCTTCTTTATACCTTGATGAAGCTGAAATTATAGGCTTTCAAGAACCCAAAAATGAATTAACTGGATGGTTGTTAGAGGGAAGATCTGAGCGCACGGTCATCGCTGTGGTAGGTATGGGAGGGCTAGGAAAAACCACTCTTGCCAAACAGGTTTTTAATAACAAAGAGGTAGTGGGACACTTTGATTGTCGTGTATGGATCACAGTGTCAGAATCATACTATATAGAAGGGTTGCTGAGAGGCATGTTGAATGAGCTTTACAAACAAAAAGGGGACACTCCTCCTCAAGATATCTCTCAAATGGATCGAGGGTCGTTGATTTCTGTGCTAAGAAACTACTTGCAACAAAAGAGGTATGTTTTTGTGTTTGATGATGTATGGAACATACATTTTTGGAATGAGATTGAAAATGCATGTATTGATAATAGAATGGGGAGTAAGATATTTATTACAACTAGAAAAATGGATGTTGCCAAAAATTGTCAAAAATCATCTTTTATTGAAGTGCATCAATTGCAACCTTTAACGGATGATCAATCTTTTGAGTTGTTCAAAAAGAAGACATTCCAATTTGACGACTCTGATGGATGTTGTCCAAATAAGCTCAATGATATATCTTTCAAAATTGCTAAAAAATGCAAAGGTTTACCACTAGCAATTGTTGCCATTGGTGGTCTATTGTCTACAAAAGAGAAAAATGTTATTGAGTGGCGAAGATTTTGTAAAAATATGACTTTAGAACTAAAGAAGGATTCTAATTTGATAGCTATAAACAAAATTTTAGCTTTAAGCTATGAGGATTTGCCTTTTCATCTTAAGTCATGTTTGTTGTATTTTGGAATGTATCCAGAAGATTACATAGTTCACTCAAAGACACTGATTCGACAATGGATAGCTGAAGGATTTGTGAAAGAAGAAAGTGGGAATACTTTGGAAGAAGTGGCAGAAGGATATTTAACAGAGTTGATCCATAGAAGTTTGGTGCAAGTATCTTCTGTTACAATTGATGGAAAAACTAAAAGTTGTTGTGTTCATGATCTAACACGTGCGATGATTCTTGAAAAGTGTGAAGATTTAAGTTTCTGCAAGAATATCAGTGGAAATGGTCATTCATCTTTATCTGGAAGTAATAGGTCCAAAAAGATACCAAAGGAGGTAATATACGTGAAATCAATTGGCAAGCTCCTAAACCTGGAGACTTTGAATCTCGGAAGTAATAGGTCCAAAAAGATACCAAAGGAGGTTAGCAATCTAAGAAAGTTACGACATTTTTATGGATACCGAATGTCTTTGCTTCAATTGAAGGGTGGTATAGGAGGCATGGAATCTCTACAAACTCTGAGTAGTGTGAAAATTGATGATGATGATGATGTTGGAAGAGAGCTAATTATAGAGCTGGGAAAGCTAAGGCAGTTAAGGAAATTGAGCTTGATTAATGTGACGGAAGACCATATTAGCACTTTATCTTCTTCATTGAATGAGATGCAACATTTGGAGAATTTAAGCATTGTGTCAAAAAGAAACGGTAAAAATCGTTATCATTTCATTGATTTGCATTTGGATTCACCTCCATCTATGCTTCGAAGTCTTAAACTAGATGGAGTGTTGGTGAAGCTGCCTGAGTGGATTCTTCAGCTTCAAAATCTTGTTAAGTTGAAGTTAGAATTGTCCCACTTAGAAAATGATGCAATAAAGTCTTTAGAAAATATGCAAAACTTGTTGTCCCTGCAAATCGACTTCAAAGCTTACGTAGGCGAAAGTTTACATTTTCATGATGGAGGGTTTCAAAATCTGAAGGAACTATACATGCAAGGAATGCCTTTCTTGAATTCAATGGTTATCGACAAAGGAGCATTGCAATCTCTGTTAGAGTTATGCAATATCCCCAACCTGAAAACTGTTCCTGCTGGCATCAAACACTTAGAAAAACTTGAAGTTCTCAAACTTGGTGGAGTTATAGCATTTGATACAAAGAATATTCCGCCACTACCACATGTAACTTTATCATTCTGGAAACTTTAAGGAGTTAGAAATCATAAGCCTTCCAACTTCAAGGGGGAGAAAAGGTGAACATTTTCTTCCATATAATTGTATAAATATATTCTTGGTAAGGCTTTGTCTAACATGAAAGTCTTTCATGGTGCAAAAGTCTTCACTATTATTACAACGAATACGAATTTTACAAAACTCACTGTTTGATTGAAAGTTTATATCATATAGATCATCCATAAATGATTGTCAAAAAATTTGACAATCATTTGATATTATCGAGACCCATCAAGATTAACAGTATTCAATAAAAATCCATAAATCGTTAATCGTAATGGGTCTCAATAACATATCAAATGATTTTCAATTTTTTTTAAAAAATTTATAAATAATCTATATTCTATACGATATAAATTTTCAATACAACAGTAGATTTTGTAAAATTTGTATTCATTATCGTAGTATTTGTAACTTGTGCACGGATGCAGTCTTTCACCATAGACTTGGTCTCTTGGTAATATCTTTTGTTCTATTATCATTCCGTAACATACATTCTGTCCACAATGATTTATAGTAATAATTTGTTATTATTCTTTAGGTGGTTGGCTTCTATCCAAGTGGAATCCTACAACAATGGCATCTTTATTTTTGTTCATGCTTTTGCTCTTTTGTTTGTTTCTTTGTTTGAGATTTGAGTTGTTGGTGATGTATCATGTATGCAATATGTTGTGAGAGCTTTCCTTTCAAGGATGACAAGACCTTATTTCTCTCTGTTCATCTCCCTTCTAAGTGAAGGGTTCCCTTGGCCTGAATGGTTCTAGTTTCACTTGGTGGGAATATGTTACTAATAATGTTTATGTAGTTTACAATAATAACAGGCTTGGTCTTCCTGAGTTTAGATTTAAGTAAAAATTATTTCTTGAATAAGTGAAAATTATTTCCTGTATTCAAACTGCACTTTTTGTTTTCCTACATCAAGATTTTTTTCCGTTCTTTGATGAGGTTTTTAACGAGGCAATTGGCCAATCATTTTGGTCTACATTTTTGTTATTTTGGGTTTACTTTTTATAAGATAGTTTACTTTTTAGATACATTGAATAACTAATGTATCTAAAAAAAATTAAGTTTTTCTCTTGTATTAAAGACTAGATGGAATATTTTTTATGATCCTTGAGCAAGTTGAGCATAAAAAAAAGTGATTGACTTTGAATTGAACATCAATATTAGCGAAAGTATTAGTATTATTATTTCACAAAAGTAACCAATTCTTCGGCAAAAGTTAATATGCATAAGGGGATGTTTATGCATGGTGCATAAGCCCAGAATTACTCGCGCGCCCCCCAGAAATTTCTCGCGTGCGCCCCCCAGCCCCCATAAAGGCTCGCTATCCCCACCCCCTTTCTGCTGATGCACACGTTTTGTTTTTATTTTTAGCCTACTAGGCCTGAAAGCCCAATTGCTACGCGCGCCCCCCAATTGCTACGCGCCCCCCCCCATTTTCTAGCCCCCCAATTTCTAGCGCACCCCCCCAGGTTTTTTTTTTTTTAGATTTCTAGGCTTTTTTTTTTGTCTCAGAATCGAATTTGAACGGCAATGAAGAACGTATGAATTAGACTCGAATTGGGTAGCTTGGTTTTTCTTTTTGTGATGAGGTTTTTTTTAGTGATAAAATATTTGTGTTTTTGCTGAATGGAGACAAAGTAGAGTGATTAATTTTTATTTTTTTTTATAATTGTTGAGTGATTATTGGTTAGAGAATCTTGAGATGTTAATTTGGTTCAGTAATAGTAATAATAATGAAGGAATATTATTTCTATAATACAATAAATTCAATATTAAAAACACAATATTGATTTCAATAAACATATAAAACCATTTGATAATACAAATGGTTTCACTTTTTAACTCTCTGAAACCATTTAACCAGCATAATGGTTTCCAGGATTTTTAAAACCATAAAAACACAATATTGATTTCAATAAACACATAAAACCATTTTATAATACAAATGGTTTCACTTTTTAACTCTCTGAAACCATTTAATCAGCATAATGGTTTCCAGAATTTTTAAAACCATAAAAACACAATATTGATTTCAATAAACACATAAAACCATTTTATAATACAAATGGTTTCACTTTTTAACTCTCTGAAACCATTTAATCAGCATAATGGTTTCCAGGATTTTTAAAACCATAAAAACACAATATTGATTTCAATAAACACATAAAACCATTTTATAATACAAATGGTTTCACTTTTTAACTCTCTGAAACCATTTAACCAACACAATGGTTTCCAAAATAATTGTAACGAAAATTCACTGTTCATCTTCTCTTACGCGAAACAGTGAAAACGTGATCACTGTTCATCCGCGATCACTGTTCATCTTCTTCACCTTCTCTCACGAACTCTGATTCCAATTCATCTCAGAAATTGCAAAACTCCGATTTCGATTCCGATTCATCTCAGAAATTGCAATTCGTTCTCGTTTTCGTTCGATTCAAGAGAATCGATTTGTAAGATTCCGATTGGAAAACGAAGATAGCGAGAGCGAAGAAGATTGAAGAGCTTGCAGCGGTTACAGCAATGATGGTTTGGCATGATTTTAGTTTAAAACCTCAAAGTTATTTATTCAAGATGGGTGTTGAAGGTGTTTTGGTGTTGAAACTATTGTATATAGTCTTAGTCTTAGATGGTAGTTGAAAATATAATAAGATGGCAGTTGAAAATTGAAAGCTTTTTTCATTCAAAGCATTAATGACTACTATTCCTTATTCCCATTCAGAGGGGTGTCGCACACATGTGTGAGGTGTTCGATGGCATCGGGCCTCAAAATTTTGAGGGTCTCAACTCAAAATTTTGAGGTCCTATAATATTACTAATATATTATTTATACTTATAAAATATCAAATGCATATTAATAGATTAATTTTTAGGCCCTAAAATAATAGTTATATATTGTTAATGTTCATAAAATATCATATGTATCAATAGATTAGTTATCTATAATCGTAAATATAGTTCTAGTCCATTTTAATCTTTGCATACAATTTGATCTTAGATTAGGATGTTAGATTAGTTATCTATAATCGTAAATATAGTTCTAGTCCATTTTAATCTTTGCATACAATTTGATCTTAGATTAGGATGTTCCTTTTTGACGTTATATAAAGATAATTATTTTATATTTCTTGTTCCATTTAATTTAATGCAATTCATTTAATATTGATAATTTATATGTTTATAAGAATGATTTTTTTTTTATATTATATGCTTTACGGATTACCATTGTGTGGATAGCATGGAATTGCTCATTGGAAATACTCATTGTGTACTGTGCTTTACGGATTACCATTGTGTGGATAGCATGGAATTGCCTTCTTTCTTTCTTTCTTTCTTTCTTCATGTAGAAATTAGAAGCTGCGCATAACAGTGTAGTCTTCACATACAGCAAAAAAGAAATTGCCACAACTTATCTAAAATGGCCGAAATGGCCGTGTCTTTTGTTCTTGAGCAACTGATTCCACTGTTAACAGAAGAAGCCAAGCTGTTGGGAGGTATTCACAAAGAATTTGCAGACATTAAAGATGAATTTGAATGCATTCAAGCCTTCCTTAAGGATGCTGATAAAAAAGTTAAAAGAGACGACACTACTGAAGGAGCCAAAACTTGGGTGAAGCAAGTTAGGGAAGCAGCTTTTCATATTGAAGATGTCATTGATGATTATCTGATCCAAGTGAGACAGGAGCCTCGTGATCCTGGATTTGTAGCTTTACTCCATAAGATTGTTCACTCACTCAAAGTTATTATCCCTCGTCATCAAATAGCGTCGAAGATTCAAGAAATTAAGTCATCTCTTCGTGGGAACGAGAAAAGAAGCCAAACATATGGCTTTCAACGTTCTTTGGAACAAGGATCGAGAAGCTTCAGAGGAAGAAAAAGTGTGAAATGGCACGACCCTCGAATGGATGCTTTGTACATTGATGAAGCTGAAATGGTAGGCTTTGAAGAACCCAAAAATAAATTGATTGAATGGTTGCTAGAGGGAAGATCTGAGCGCACTGTCATCGCTGTGGTAGGTATGGGAGGACAAGGAAAAACCACTCTTGCAAAAAAAGTTTTTGACAACAAAAAGGTAGTGGGAGACTTTGACTATCGTGTATGGATCACAGTGTCACAATCATACTATATAGAAGGGTTGCTGAGAAGCATGTTGAAAGAGCTTTACAAACAAAAAGGGGACCCTCCTCCAAAAGCTATCTCTAAAATGGATCGAGAGTCGTTGATTTCTATGCTAAGAAACTACTTGCAACAAAAGAGGTATGTTTTTGTGTTTGATGATGTGTGGAACATACATTTTTGGAATGATATTCAAAATGCATGTATTGATAATAAAATGGGGAGCAAGATATTTATTACAACGAGAAATATGGAAGTTGCCACAAATTGTCTGAAATCATCTGTTGTTAAAGTGCATGATCTGAAACCTTTATCGGAAATTCAATCATTTGAGTTGTTCAAAAAGAAGACATTCCAAAAAAAAGACATTCCAAATGAGCTCAAAGAGATATCTTTAAAAATTGCAAACAAATGCAAAGGTTTACCGCTGGCAATTGTTGCCATTGGCGGTCTATTGTCTACAAAAGAGAAAAGCTTACTTGAATGGCAGAAATTTTGTGATAAATTGCCTTTAGAGCTAAAGAGGGATTCCCATTTGACCGGGATAAACAAAATTTTAGCTCTCAGCTACGATGATTTGCCTTTTCATCTTAAGTCATGTTTGTTGTATTTAGGAATGTATCCAGAAGATTACATAGTTCACTCAAAGACACTGATTCGACAATGGATAGCTGAAGGATTTGTGAAAGAAGAAGGTGGGAATACTTTGGAAGAAGTGGCAGAAGGATATTTAACAGAGTTAATCCATAGAAGTTTGGTGCAAGTATCATCTGTTAGAATTGATGGAAAAGCTAAAAGTTGTTGTGTTCATGATCTAACACGTGAGATGATTCTTGAAAAGTGTGAAGATTTAAGTTTCTGCAAGAATATCAGTGGAAATGGTCATTCATCTTTATCTGGAAGTATCCGGCGCCTATCAATAACAACCCATTCCAATGATTTTATGAAACGTATTGAAAACTCACGTGTTCGATCACTATTTCTTTTCGCAGATAATTCACAACTTTTGAGCGAAGATTTTACGAGGAGAATCTTTAGAGAATATAGGCGCTTGAAGGTGCTTGAGTTTGGTGTTTTCTCTAATGTTAGATTGAGTAATATCCTTCGTGAAAATTTGGGAAGCTTGATTCACTTGAAGTATTTAAGCTTCAATATTGTTGAACTTATTAAACTTCCCGAATCAATTTCCATGCTCCAAAACCTGGAGACTTTGGATATGAGACATACCATATTTTATGACCTACCAAAGGAGGTTAGCAAGCTTAGAAAGTTACAACATCTTTTGAGCTCCGGAATGTGGATGTTTAAATTGAAGGGTGGTATAGGAGGCATGGAATCCCTACAAACTCTGAGTAGTGTGAAAATTGAAGATGGTGATGATGGAATAAAGATAATTAAAGAGCTGGGAAAGCTAAGGCAGTTAAGGAAATTGAGCTTGTTTCATGTGATGGAAGACCATATAAGCACTTTATCTTCTTCATTGAATGAGATGCAACATTTGGAGAATCTAAGCATTCTGTCAATAACCGTTACAAAAAATTGTTATGATTTAACTGATTTGCATTTGAATCCACCTCCATCTAAGCTTCGAACTCTTAAACTAATAGGAATGTTGAAGAAGTTTCCAGAATGGATTCTTCAACTTCAAAATCTTGTTAAGTTGAAGTTAGAATATACCAAGTTAATTGATGATCCAATAAAGTTGTTAGAAAACATGCAAAACTTGTTGTTCCTTTCAATCATCAAAGATGCTTATAAAGGTGAAAGTTTACATTTTCATGATGGAGGGTTTCAAAATCTAAAGGAACTACACCTCATTGGTTTGACTAACTTGTATTCAATTGTAATTGAAAAAGGAGCATTGCAATCTCTAAAAAAGTTCGAGTTATACGATATCCCCAACCTCAAGACTGTTCCTGCTGGCATCCAACACTTAGAAAAACTTCAAGTTCTCAATGTTCGAGATGTGCCACATGTAGAACTTTATCCTAAACTTTAAGGAGTTAGAAATCATAAGCCATCCAACTTCAAGGGGGGAGAAAAGGTGATCGTTTTATTCCATATAATTGAATAAATATATTCTTGGTAATATTTTTTGTTCTATAATCATTCAGTAACATACAAGCTTATTTTTATCCTAAAATAATTTCACTATTTTTCCTCATTTTATTTTTCTTATGTCATATGCTTTGTATATTTTTGAATTCTTCATCAATAATTATCATATTATTTTTATTGTGTTGTGACCCTCAAGAACTATTTTGTTGTAATCATTTCATTATGCACAGTCTAATTTCCATTCTCTCCTCAATGATCTTTAGTAATAATTTGTTATTAATCTTTAGGTGGTTGGCTTCTAGTGCGATGGAAATTCAGATTTCTCCAAGTGGAATTCTACAATAATGGCATCTTTATTTATGTTTTTGTTTCTTTGTTGGACATTTGAGTTATTTGTGATGTATCATGTATGTAAGATGTTGTGAGAGCTTTCCTTTCGAGAATTGTAAGAGATAATTATTTATTATATTCAAACTGCACTCTTTTTCCCTACATCAAGGTTTTATCCCACTGGGTTTTCCTTGATGAGGTTTTTAATGAGGCAGTTGACCAATAATTTGGTATGCATTGTTGTTATTTTGGGTATTGGTCTAGTCCCCCAAGCTTTTTCTTTTTTATTTTAATAATATTTGGTTAAAGTTGAGCATTTTGAATGTGGATGAAAATGTGCCAACATAGTTGGGATGTATGTGGCTTCATCTTTTGCTTCGCTTTAACTTCTATTGGTGCTTAAATTGGAAAAATTAGCAGAAAAATTTTTGGTCAGGAACAGTGGGAGGGGGGTGTTTGAATGAATTTTCTGGTGAGTTGGAGGTGCATACTTTGAATGTATTGTTGTTTTGATTGTATATTTGGTCATTTTAGAATGTCATTTGTTGAAAGATTATAATTTCTTTTAGATTCAATGCATTTCATTTAGATTAAATTAGAATCAAAACATAGTACAAAGGAACGGCAAAACATAAATACAACTAGGAGCCACATGCAAGATACGCATATATAAGACTTCAGGAATGCAGAATGAATATTTGCAATTGTGTGAATGATTTGTACTTGGTATACTAATATTAAGATCATATGTTCTCAGGATTGTGACAAAAACTGCATTGTCTGTTAAATTTTTGCATATCTTGCTCAATTATTGTTTAGTCTTTGTTGAGAGTACTGGATAATTACTGTAATTTTGAGTGTTGATTACTGCAACTCTTTTCTGCTATATGTACACTGATTTACATGTGGACTTTATTACACAATACTGCAACTCTTTTCTATATAATTTGTTGTTCATCTGTAGGTGGATGGCTTCTATTGTGATGGAAGCATTTTCTTATCTTGAACAAAACTAATGGGACGGTAGACTTTTCTTACGGATATAAACTTACTAAAGAAGCTACTGATTTCAAGATTTAAAAAGAGTAACTTATATATGTTACAAAATGATTTAGGCAAGGGAGCCAAAATGCTCAATGAAATGGGGTGACTAATAATAGGTAACAATTGGCAGCAAAGATATACAAAATCAAGCAGTTTTAGAAGGAGCCAAAATGCCAAATGGCACGACCCTCGAATGGCTAGTTTATACATTGATCATGCAGAAATTGTAGGGTTTCAACCACCGAAAAATAGATTCATTGATTTGTTAACAAAACCAAACCAAACCATGTAGTCTTCAATATAACAAAACCAAACCAAACCATGTAGTCTTCAATATAACAAAAAAAGAAATAGTCACAATTTGAAAATTACTGTACATGGTAGTTGAAAATATAATTAGATGGCAGTTGAAAATTGAATGCATTTTTCAGACCATTATTGACTAATGACTACTATTCCGTATTCCCATTGGAAATAATATCATTGTGTATTGTGGATTCTCATTTTGTGGATAGAATGGAATTGTCTTTTTTCTTTCTTTCTTTCTTCATGTAGAAATTATAAGCTGCGCATTGTTGTGAATTCGAACCGAAAACCACACCAATAATACTTAGTGTGTGAGACAAATGAATTGAAGCAACCAAATCAACAATGAATGAGCAATTAAACACAAAAGCTAAAACTATGAAAGCGATAAAGAACATGATGAAATTGTTTACCCAGTTCGGTTAAAACCAACCTACTCTGGGGGAGAGGGAGCTCTTTGTTCCACTATCAATAGAATACTTGATTACAATGACATTCACCACAAGAGTTACAAGATTTAGAGTTTTCCTAAATCTACCCTTTTCCCGAATCTCTTCTCGTGACCAAGAGATTCAATCAATAAGTGTTTCTAAGGTGTTACAATCACTTCCCCGACCCTAGAGATTACCAAAGAGAAACCCTCTAACCTCTCCAGGCTTCATGTTGGAGAAAGAACCCTAAAAATCACATTTTTCCTCCCTCTTGCGGCTGCAAAACGCAGCAGAAAACATATATATCAGGTGACCTGCGCATGGCGCAGCACCACCTGCGCATAGCGCAGCCAACAGATCAAGAAACCAATTCTTGAAACAACAATTGCGCATGGCGCAGCCTCTCCTGCGCATGGCGAAGGGCACAGGGGCAGGACTCTGTTTTCTGCTTTTCTGCATCATTTCAAAGACAATTCCAACACGCAACACCGTGTAGTCTTCATAGCAAAAAAGAAATAGCCACAACTTAACTAAAATGGCAGAAATGGCCGTGTCTTTTGTTCTTGACCAACTGATTCCACTGTTAAAAGAAGAAGCCAAGCTGTTGGGAGGTATTCACAAAGAATTTGCAGACACTAAAGATGAACTTGAATGCATTCAAGCCTTCCTTAAGGATGCTGATAAAAAAGCCGAAGGAGACAACACTAGTGAAGGAGTCAAAACTTGGGTGAAGCAAGTTAGGGAAGCAGGTTTTCATATTGAAGATGTCGTTGATGATTATGTGATCCAAGTGAGACAGCGGCCTCGTGATTCTGGATGTGTAGCTTTACTCAGTAAGATTGTTCACTCACTCAAAGTTATTACCCATCGTCATCAAATATCATCTGAGATTCAAGACATTAAGTTTATCTGTTTGATGATGTATGGAACATACATTTTTGGGATGGAATTGAAAATGCATTGATTGATAATAAAAATGGGGGTAAGATATTTATTACAACAAGAAATATGGATGTTGTTTTATGCTGTAAGAAATCTTCTTTTATTGAAGTGCATGAATTGCAACCTTTAACGAAAGAACAATCTTTTGAGTTGTTTAATAAGAAAGCATTCCAATATGAATTTGATGGATGTTGCCCAAAAGGGCTAATTGATATATCTTTTGAAATTGCTAGAAAATGCAAGGGTTTACCGCTAGCAATTGTTGCCATTGGCGGTCTATTGTCTACAAAAGAGAAAAATGTATTTGAGTAGCGAAGATTTTGTGAAAATATGACTTTAGAACTAAAGAAGGATTCTCATTTGGCCGGGATAAACAAAATTTTAGCTCTCAGCTACGATGATTTGCCTTTTCATCTTAAGTCATGTTTGTTGTATTTAGGAATGTATCCAGAAGATTACATAGTTCAATCAAAGAGACTGATTCGAAATGGATAGCTGAAGGATTTGTGAAAGAAGAAAGTGGGAATACTTTGGAAGAAGTGGCAGAAGGATATTTAACAGAGTTAATCCATAGAAGTTTGGTGCAAGTATCTTCTGTTAGAATTGATGGAAAAACTAAAAGTTGTTGTGGGCATGATCTAACACGTGTGATGCTTCTTGAAAAGTGTGAAGATTTAAGTTTCTGCAAGCATATCAATGAAAATGGTCATTCATCTTTACATGGAATTATTCGACGCCTATCAATAACAACCCATTCCGATGATTTTCCGATATGTATTGAAAACTCACGTGTTCGTTCACTATTTCTTTTAAAAAATGAGTCACAATTTTTGAGCGAAGATTTTACGAGGAGAATCTTTACACAATATAGGCGCTTGAAGGTGCTTGAGTTTGAAGTTTATTCTGAAGTTAAATTGAGTAATATCCTTCATGAAAATTTGGGAAGCTTGATTCACTTGAAGTATTTAAGCTTCATGAATCTTTCTACGGAAACTCAAATTGAACTTCCCAAATCAATTGCCATGCTCCAAAACCTGGAGACTTTGATT
Organism: Trifolium pratense; assembly: GCF_020283565.1. Lineage (NCBI taxonomy): Eukaryota > Viridiplantae > Streptophyta > Magnoliopsida > Fabales > Fabaceae > Trifolium > Trifolium pratense. The sequence goes on from NC_060061.1 coordinate 44,953,327, forward strand.
CTAAGACATGAGGTAGGCTATAAAATACCAAAGGCGGTTAGCAAGCTTAGAAAGTTACGACATCTTCTGGGCATCAGAATGTCTTTGTTTCAATTGAAGGGTGGTATAGGAGGCATGAAATCTCTACAAACTCTGAGTAGTGTGGTAATTGATGATGATGATGATGATGATGGAATAGAGCTAATTAAAGTGCTGGGAAAGCTAAAGCGGTTAAGGAAATTGAGCTTGTTTCTTGTGAACGAAGACCATATAAGCACTTTATCTTCTTCATTGAATGAGATGCAACATTTGGAGAATCTAAAGATTGGGACAAAAAACGTAAGAAACTGTAGTTATCATTTCATTGATTTACATTTGGATTCACCTCCATATATGCTTCAAAGTCTTAAACTAAGTGGAGTACTGTTGGTGAAGTTGCCAGAGTGGATTCTTCAACATCAAAATCTTGTTAAGTTGAAGTTAGAATTGTCCCTCTTAAAAGATGATCCAATGAAGTGTTTAGAAAATATGCAAAACTTGTTGTTTCTCTCAATCGTCAACATCGCTTATGAAGGTGAAAGTTTACATTTTCATGATGGGGGGTTTCAAAATCTAAAGGAACTACACATCATTTTCTTGCCTAACTTGAATTCAATTGTTATCGACAAAGGAGCATTGCAATCTCTAAAAAAGTTTGAGTTATCCTATATCCCCAAACTCAAGACTGTTCCTGCTGGCATCCAACACTTAGAAAAACTTCAAGTTCTCAATGTTCGAGATGTGCCACATGTAGAACTTTATCCTAAACTTTAAGGAGTTAGAAATCACAAGCCACCCAACTTCAAGGAGGAGAAAAGGTGAACATTTTCTTCCATATAATTGTATAATATATTCTTGGTAATATTTTTTGTTCTCATTATCATTCAGTAACATACAAGATTATTTTTATCCTAAATAGTTTATCTATTTTGCCTCACTTTATTTCTCTCTACAATGATCTATAGTAATAATTTGTTATTAATATGTAGGTGGTTGGCTTCTAGTGCGATCGAAAGTCAGATTTCTCCAAGTGGACTTCTACAACAATGGCATCTTTATTTATGAAAAATTCTCATCCCACCCATCATGTTTCTCGTTCACCCCCTAGCACACAGAAAAATTCAAAAAATACGTTCCGAATTTTTTTTCTAGTATAAATTTTACTGAAATTTACCCTAAAAAAAATTCGGAAAACGTTTTCCGAATTTTTTTGTGCGAGAAGAGAAATTCAGAGGTTGGGTTGAGAAGTCATCTTTATTTATGTTCATGCTTTTGACTTTTGTTTCTTTCTTTGTTTGAGATTTGAGTTGGTTGTGATGTATCCTTCTAAGTGAAGTTTTATGTGAACGGTTCCCTTGGTGGGAATATGTTACTAAGGATGTTTCTGAAGTTTACAATCATAACAGGTTTGGTCTTCCTGAGTTTAGATTTAAGAGATAATTATTTCTTGCAATCAAATAGCACTCTTTTTCCCTACATCAAAGTATTATCCCGCTAGGTTTTCCTCGATGAGGTTTTTAATGTGGCAGTTGACCAATCATTTTGGTGTGCATTGTTATATCTTGGGTATTGGTCTAGTCCCCCCAAGCTTTTTCTTTTTTATTTAGTAATATTTAGATAAAGTTCAGCAGTTTGAATGTAAACGTAGAGGCGCTAACATAGTTGGGATGTTTGTGCCTTCATCTTTTGCTTCACTTTAACTTCTATTGGTACTTAAATTGGAAAAAAAATAGCAGAAACATGGGAGTGGGGTGTTTGAATGGATTTCCTGGTGAGTCAGAGGTGCATACTTTGAATGAATTGTTGTTTTGATTGTATATTCAAGACAGTGAGGTATGTTAGGCTTATAAGTTTTGAAATTCTTAAAATCAAAATCAGTTGCAATATTGTGGTTTCTATTGTTAAAGTCCCACGTTAAAATTTCTTAGCACCTGTTAGATTCCACAGATTTTTCTTCTTCTTATTGTTGAATTGGTTTGGATAGGTATTTCTAATTACTTGTTTTGCAGATTCAATGTCTATTTGATTAGATCTATGTTCTTTAATTACATATATGACTGAAAAATATAATAAAACAAACAAAATTGTAAGGAATTTTGATAATAGACTAAGAATAACTTGGAAACAGAATAGTGAATGTAAATTGTGTGAATGATTTGTACTTGCTATACTCATTATAATTATTTCTACAAAAAAAATAAAAAAAAATTGAAAATGATTTATTTTAAATTTTTCTTTTTAGAAAAATGACATTCATTTTAAAATCGAGTGTGCCGTAGTGACTATTTCAAAGCATGTAGTGACTATTGAGAGGTATTCACAAGGAATTTGCAGACATTAAAGATGAACTGGAAAGCATAAAAAGCCTTTCTTAAGGATGCTGATAAAAGATCAGCAGCAACTGAAGGAATCAAAATATGGGTAGAAGATATCATTGATGATTATTTGATCCAAGAGGGACGACAACAAACTCGTGATACAGGACGATGTGTAGCTTTATTCCATAAACTGAAAACTATGATCCCTTGCGTCGAATACTGTCCAAGATTCAAGTTATCAAGTCAGCTGTACGCGAGATTAAGGAAAGAAGTGAAAGATATGGCTTTCAAATCCAGCCTTCTATTGAACAAGGATCAAGCAGCTTCAGAGGAAGCCAAAATGTCAGAGGAAGCCAAAATGCCAAAAGGCACGACCCTCGAATGGGGGCTTTATACATTGATGAAGCTGAAAGTAAAAATATTTGGCTTTTTAACAGCAAAGAGCAGAGCAGAGCGCACTGTCATCTCTGTGGTAGGAATGGGAGGGCAAAGGAAAAACCACTCTGGCCAAAAATGTTTTTAACAGCAAAGAGGTCGTGGGACACTTTGAATGCTGTGTGTGGATCACAGTGTCACAATCATACAATATAGATGGGTTGCTGAGAGGTATGTTGAAGGAGGTTTACAAACAAAAAGAGGACTGTCCATCTCAAGATATCTCGGAAATGGATCAAGGGTCATTGATGTCTGAGTTGAGAAACTACTTGCAGCAAAAGAGGTATGTTTTCATGTTTGATGATGTATGGACCATAAGTTTTTGGGATGAAATTGAATGTATTGTGAGTGATAATAAAAATGGGAGCAAGATATTTATTACAACAAGAAATATGGATGTTGCCATGTATTGTAAGAAATCTTCTTTTATTGAAGTGCATGAAATGCAATCTTTAACCGAAGAACAATCTTTCGAGTTGTTCACTAAGAAAGCTTTCCGGTTTGATTTTGAGGTATGTTGTCCAAAAGATCTGATTAATATATCTTTTGAAATTGCTAGAAAATGCAAGGGTTTACCATTGGCAATTGTGGCCATTGGTGGTCTTTTATCTACAAAGGAGAAAAATGCATTTGAATGGCTGAGATTTAGTGAAAATATGACTTTAGAGCTAACTAAGAATTCCCATTTGTCTGGGATAAAAAAATTCTTAGGTTTAAAGCTATGATGATGTGCCTTTTTATCTTACGTCATGTTTTTTGTATTTTTGGAATATATCCAGAAGATTATAAAATTGAATCGAAGAGATTGATTCGACAGTGGATAGCTGAAGGGTTTGTGAAAGAAGAAAGGGGAAATACTTTGGAAGAAGTTGCAGAAGGATATTAAACAGAGTTGATCCATAGAAGTTTGGTGCAAGTTTCTTCGGTTAGAATTGATGGAAAAACTAAAAGGTGTTGTGTTCATGATCTAATACGTATGATGATCATTGAAAAGTTTGGGGATTCATCTTTAACTGGAACTATTCGACGCCTATCAATAGCAGTCCATTCTAGTGATTTTATGGCATTTATTGAAAACTCGCATGTTCGGTCACTATTTCTTTTCAGAAATGAATCAAAAAGTCTAGACACAAATACTTTGTGAGGAAAATATTGACAAAATATAGGCGTTTGAAGGTGCTTGATTTTGAATGGGCTATGTTGTTTATGGTTCATGAAAATTTGGAATGTTTGATCCACTTGAAATATTTAAGCTTCAAGAATTCTTTTATAGTAGGAACACATGAACTTGGATCTAAGGGTTTCGAACAGTTTTTATGAGACACCAAATGACATTAGCAAACTTCGAAAGCTACGACATCTATTAGGTTTCAATATGTCTTTGTTTCAATTGAAGAATGCAGGTATAGGAGGCTTGGAATCTCTACAGACACTAAGTGAAGTGATAATAGATAAAGATGGAATAGAGTTAATTAGAGAGCTGGAAAAACTGAGGCAGTTAAGGAAATTGAGTTTGGTTGGTGTCAAGAGAGAACATGGAAGTGTTTTATCTTCCTTATTGAATAAGATGCTACACTTGGAGAAACTACGTGTTGGGTCAAAATCAAGATTTCAATTTGATTATGAAGTCATTGATTTGCATTTGGTTTCACCACCACCTATGATGCTTCAAAATCTTTGACTGCATGGAAGGTTGGAGAAGTTGCCAGAATGGATTCCCAACCTCCAAAATCTTGTTGAGTTGTTGTTAACGCGCTCCCAGTCAACTGATGATCCAATGAAGTATCTAGAAAATATGCAAAATTTGTTGTCCCTCTCGATCATTGACAATGCTTATGTAGGTGAAAGCTTACATTTTCATGATGGAGGGTTTCAAAAGCTAAAGCAAGTAGGAACTATACATTAAAGAATTTCCTAACTTGAATTCAATCATTATCGACAAAGGAGCATTGCATGTTCTAAAAAAGTTCCAGTTATCTAGTATTCCAAACCTCAAGGAAGTTCCAGCGGGCATCCAAAACTTAGAAAAGCTTGAAATTCTCAATGTTTGGGATGTGCCACTCGTAGAATTTTATCCTAAACTTTAAGGTCTAAGGAGTTACAAAGCATATGCCATCCAACTTCGAGGGGGAGAAAAGGTGAAATATATTCTTGGTGATATTTTTTGTTCTGTCATGATTAATCAAAGGACAAGCATAGTTTTCCCTAAAATAATTTTCTCTATTTTCTCTATTCTTCTGGCATATTTTTTGTATGTTTTTTAAATGTACATCAATAATAATTTGTTGTTAATTGGTAGGTAACATTTGGCAGCAAAGATATACAAATTCAAGCAGTTTTCTGCAGGAATCAAGCAGTTTTAGAGGGAGCCAAAATGCCAAATGGCACGACCCTCAAATGGCTACTTTATACATTGATGATGCAGAAATTGTAGGCTTTCAACCACCCAAAAATAGATTGATTGATTTGTTGGTAGAGCGAAGAGCCGAGCGGACTGTCATCTTTGTGGTTGGAATGGGAGGGCAAGGAAAAACAACTCTCATAATAAAATCCCTATTATATTGGTACTTCACTTGAAAAAATTGCTATAGAAATTAGAGTTAGATAGACAATTCATAATAAAATCCATCATACAACGACATTTTGATTTGCCCAATCCAAATTTATTTTTATTTTCTATTAATCCTTCGGTTTCTATTAGAATTTGACTGAAAAGTAAGTAAAATCTCATAAAAAATTGTTCTGCCAGGAATCAAACTTTCAAATATCTATCTTGTCCTATATGGTGGTTAGATATATCAACATTGCTACCTGAAAAGATTAATGGCTAGCCTCTAAATTCTTATTGCACAGCTTTCCAAATTTATACAAGATATATTAAATTTAGCATAAATAACAGGAACAGAACAGAGGTGCATACTTGAATGGTTGACTATATGAACTCTTTTCACTTTGCTGGATGGTGAATTGAAATTTTGCAATACCATTGATATCAAAACATATATACCTGTAAAATATTGTTACTTTTATTAGCATTTTTATAAAATATTAGTAACTTATTCCTAATAAAATAGTAATAATTTTTTCGGTAAGTACAAACGAATATTTTCATTTCTCTATGCTTAATGTGTGGAATTGTCACCATTAAACTATTGAACAAATAGATGTAGTAATGGTTTTATATTATGTAGATTAAAAAAAATTAATGAAATAAATAATTTTACTAAATTATTATTTATGTAATTTTATTATTATAAACACAAAGTGAAAAATAATATCATACAGATATATTGGCTAAAATGTATAATTAAAAAGTAAATAATAATTAACGAACCAAAACGGATTGTCTTCAATATTTCATTTTGATATATTTCATTTTGTTATATATGCATAACTAATTTATCCAAAAGACACGCTTGGATTCTCATTGTGTGGATAGCATGGAATTGCCTTTTTTCTTTCTTTCTTCCTTCATGTAGAGATTAGAAGCTGCGCAAAACCGTGTATTCTTCACATATAGCACAAAAGAAATAGCCACAACTTAACTAAAATGGCAGAAATTGCCGTGTCTTTAGTTCTTGACCAACTGATTCCGCTGTTAATGGAAGAAGCCAAGCTGTTGGGAGGTATTCACAAAGAATTTGCAGCCATTAAAGATGAACTTGAATGCATTCAAGCTTTTCTTAAGGATGCTGATAAAAAAGCTGAAGGAGACAACACTGACGAAGGAGTCAAAATATGGGTGAGGGAGGTTAGGGAAGCAGCTTTTCGTATTGAAGATGTCATTGATGATTATCTGATCCAAGTGACACAGCAGCCTCGTGATCCTGGATGTATAGCTTTACTCCGTAAGATAGCTCACTCACTCAAAATTCTTACCCAACGCCATCAAATAGCGTCCCAGATTCAAGACATTAAGTCATCTGTTCGTGAGATCAGGGAAAGAAGAGAAAGATATCAGTTCCAAGCTTTTACTGAACAACGATCGAGAAGCTTTAGAGGAAGCAAAAATGACAAATGGCACGACCCTCGAAGGGATGCTGAGTACATTGATGAAGCTGAATTTGTAGGCTTTGAAGAACCCAAAAATGAATTGATTGGATGGTTGCTAGAGGGAAGATCTGAGCGCACTGTCATTGTTGTGGTAGGTATGGGAGGGCAAGGAAAAACAACTCTTGCCAGAAAAGTTTTTGACAACAAAAAAGTAGTGGGACACTTTGACTGTCGTGTATGGATCACAGTGTCAGAATCATACTATATAGAAGGGTTGTTGAGAAGCATGTTGAATGAGCTTTACAATCAAAAAGGGGATACTCCTCCACAAGCTATCTCTCAAATGGATCGAGTGTCGTTGATTTCTGCGCTAAGAAACTACTTGCAACAAAAGAGGTATGTTTTCGTGTTTGATGATGTATGGGACATACATTTTTGGAATGAGATTGGAAATGCATGTATTGATAATAAATTGGGGAGTAAGATATTTATTACAACAAGGAAAAAGGAAGTTGCCACAAATTGTCATAAATCATCTCTTGTTAAAGTGCATGATTTGCAACCTTTATCGGAAGATCAATCAATTGAGTTGTTCAAAATGAAGACATTCCGATTTGAGTTTGATGGATGTTGTCCGAATGAGCTCAAAGAGATATCTTTGGAAATTGCTAACAAATGCAAAGGTTTACCGCTAGCAATTGTTGCCATTGGCGGTCTATTGTCTACAAAAGAGAAAAATGTAATTGAGTGGCGAAGATTTTGTAAACACATGACTTTAGAACTAAACAAGGATTCTAATTTGACCGGGATAAAGAAAATTTTAGCTTTCAGCTATGATGATTTGCCTTTCATCTTAAGTCATGTTTGTTATATTTTGGAATGTATCCAGAAGATTACATAGTTCAATCAAAGAGACTGATTCGACAATGGATAGCTGAAGGATTTGTGAAAGAAGATAGTGGGAATACTTTGGAAGAAGTGGCAGAAGGATATTTAACAGATTTGATCCATAGAAGTTTGGTGCAAGTATCTTCTGTTAGAATTGATGGAAAAACTAGAAGGTGTTGTGTTCATGATCTAACACGTGTGATGCTTCTTGAAAAGTGTGAAGATTTAAGTTTCTGCAAGCATATCAATGAAAATGGTCATTCATCTTTACATGGAATTATTCGACGCCTATCAATAACAACCCATTCCGATGATTTTCCGACATGTATTGAAAACTCGCGTGTTCGTTCACTATTTCTTTTTAAAAATGAGTCACAATTTTTTAGCGAAGATTTTACTAGGAGAATCTTTACAAAATATAGGCGCTTGAAGGTGCTTGAGTTTGAGGTTTATTCTAAAGTTAAATTGAGTAATATCCTTCATGAAAATTTGGGAAGCTTGATTCACTTGAAGTATTTAAGCTTCAAGAATTATAGAGCGGGAACTATATTTGAACTTCCCGAATCAATTGGCATGCTCCAAAGCCTAGAGACTTTGGATCTGGGAATTTATTGCTATGAGATACCAAAGGTGGTTAGCAAGCTTAGAAAGTTACAACATCTTCTGGGCTTCAGAATGTCTTTGATTCAATTGAAGGGTGGTATAGGAGGCATGGAATCTCTACAAACTCTGAGTAGTGTGAGAATTGATGATCGAATTGAGCTAATTATAGAGCTGGGAAAGCTAAAGCGGTTAAGGAAATTGAGCTTGTTTCATGTAATGGAAGACAATATATGCACTTTATCTTCCTCATTGAATGAGATGCAACATTTGGAGAATCTAAGCATTCATTGTCCTCATTTCACTGATTTGCATTTGAATCCACCTCCATCTATGCTTCGAAGTCTCATGCTACATGGAGTGTTGGAGAAGTTTCCAGAATGGATTCTTCAATTACAAAATCTTGTTAAGTTGAAGTTACGATGGTCCTCTTTAATTAGTGATGATCCAATAAAGTTCTTAGAAAATATGCAAAACTTGTTGTCGCTTGAAATCTTCGATGCTTATAAAGGTGAAAGTTTACATTTTCATGATGGAGGGTTTCAAAATCTAAAGGAACTATACATTAGAGACTTGCCTAACTTGAATTCAATTGTTATCGACAAAGGAGCATTGCTCTCTCTAAAAAAGTTCAAGTTATACAAGATCCCCTACCTCAAGACTGTTCCTGCTGGCATGCAACACTTAGAAAAACTTGAAGATCTCGATGTTCGAGATGTGCCACATGAAGAACTTTATCCTAAACTTTAAGGAGTTAGAAATCATTGATGGGGAATTAGCACAATAATAATAATAACGAGCAATATGCAGCGGAAATAAAATTCCCCAAACTTGTAAGAACCTTGAGGATCAACAACAAATAATATGGCAGACAATAAAGCAAAATAAAGACACCGGAATTTTAACGTGGAAAACCCTCGATGTGAGAGTAAAAAACCACGGGTCGTCCAGACCAAAGAAATAGCTCCACTATAATCAAATAAGGGTACAAAAGAGTCTCCAAGTGAGGCACAAATAAGTGCTAACAACCAATTAAACAACAAAGCACTAAAGCTTTCAAAACAAGAACAAGAAGATGAAAAATACCCAAAACAGAACTGCTTCAGTGCGGACTGAATATCTCACGAACCAGACCTGATTTCGACGATCCGAACGGTGAAAACGTAGCCCCTGGAGCTGCGAACCTGCCCTCCAAATTTGAGCCAAATCCAACGGTTAACGAATCGGGAATCGGAGTTTTAGTGGGACTGATTTGAGAAAAACGGGAATTGTTTTCTCTCTTCTTTTCTCTCTTTTTGAAGGTTGTTCTCTCACAAAATTTACTCACATAATAACCCTAGTATGACCACTCTCCACTTATATAAGTGAGACATAATGGGCTAATAAAATTGGACTTTTCTCCACATAGGAAGGGAGCCCAAAACCCAACAATCATAAGCCACTCAACTTCAAGGAGGAGAAAAGGTGAACATTTTCTTCCATATACAGTAATTGTATAAATATATTCTTGGTAAGGCTTTGTGTAACATGAAAGTCTTTCATGGTGCACAAGTCTTCACTATTATTACAACGAATACGAATTTTACAAAACTCACTGTTTGATTGAAAGTTTATATCATATAGATCATCCATAAATGATTGTCAAAAAATTTGACAATCATTTGATGTTATCGAGACCCATCAAGATTAACAATATTCAATAAAAATCCATAAATCGTTAATCGTAATGGGTCTCAATAACATATCAAATGATTTTCAATTTTTTTTAAAAAATTTATAGGTGATCTATATTCTATACGATATAAATTTTCAATACAACAGTAGATTTTGTAAAATTCGTATTCATTATAGTAGTATTCGTAACTTGTGCACGGATGCAGTCTTTCACCATAGACTTGGTCTCTTGGTAATATCTTTTGTTCTATTATCATTCCGTAACATACATGCTTATTTTTATCCTAAAATAATTTCTCTATTTTTCCTCATTTTATTTTTATTGTGTTGTGACCCTCAAGAGATATTTTGTTGTAATCCTTTCATTATGCACAGTCTAATTTGTTATTATTCTTTAGGTGGTTGGCTTCTATCCAAGTGGAATCCTACAACAATGGCATCTTTATTTTTGTTCATGCTTTTGCTCTTTTGTTTGTTTCTTTGTTTGAGATTTGAGATTTGAGTTGTTGGTGATGTATCATGTATGCAATATGTTGTGAGAGCTTTCCTTTCAAGGACGACAAGACCTTATCTCACTTCTAAGTGAAGGGTTCCCTTGGCCTGAATGGTTCTAGTTTCACTTGGTGGGAATATGTTACTAATGATGTTTATGTAGTTTACAATCATAACAGGCTTGGTCTTCCTGAGTTTAGATTTAAGTGAAAATTATTTCTTGAGTAAGATTCAAACTGCACGTTTTGTTTTCCTACATCAAGATTTTTTTCCACCATGTTTTCTCTGATGAGGTTTTTAATGCGGCAGTTGGCCGATCATTTTGGTCTACATTTTTGTTATTTTGGGTTTACTTTTTATAAGATAGTTTACTTTTTAGATACATTGAATAACTAATGTATCTAAAAAAAACTTAAGTTTTTCTCTTATATTAAAGACTAGATGGAATATTTTTTATGACCCTTGAGCAAGTTGAGCATAAAAAAAAGTGATTGACTTTGAATTGAACATCAATATTTGCGAAAGTATTAGTATTATTATTTCACAAAAGTAACCAATTCTTCAAGGATGCACGTGATCTCATAAACTAGCATCAAGCAAATGCACGTAACTCTTTAAACAATGTCAATAACATAAATTTTAATCACTTATTAGCAACTTGCTCTATAGCACAGAAAAATATTGGATAAATAAGTCCAAATCTCAACTTCCTCAAAAGAATAATATTACAGCGTGAGAGAGAAGAAAGGAAACTAAAAGTCTTCCTTTGGATCCACCGCATAAGTTGCGCTAACTAAGTCTTCATCTAGCCAAAAATCCAAAACTGCAAAAACTGAGAGGTTGACTCAAATGGCTGAAATTGCAGTGTGTTTGGCTATTGAGCAACTACTTCCAATATTAAGAAAAGAAACTAATTTGCTGAGAGGCATCCACCAAGAGTTTTCATACATTAAAGAAGAACTAGAAAGTATCCAAGCCTTTCTTAAGGATGCTGATAAAAGAGCTACGGCTGAAGGAGACAATATTCGTGAAAGCGTCAAAATATGGGTGAAGCAGGTAATAGAGGTAGCTTTTCGCATAGAAGATATTATCGATGATTATATCATCTATGTGGAACAACAGCCTCGTGATCATAAATGTCTAGCTCTACTCTGTAAGATTGCTCACTCCATCAAAACTTTGACCTCTCGCTATCGGGTAGCATCTGAGATTCAAGATATTAAGTCATCAGTTAAAGAGATTAAGGAGAGATGTGAAAGATATGGGTTTCAAATCCAACCTACTTTTGAACAAGGACCAAGCACAAGTCAAAAAACCAAATGGCATGACCCTCGAATGATTGCTCTTCACGTGGAGGAAGCTGACGTTGTAGGGTTTCAGATGCCAAAAGAGAGATTGATCGATTTATTGGTAAATGGAAGACTGGAGCGCACTGTCGTCTCAGTGGTAGGAATGGGAGGACAAGGTAAAACCACTTTGGCTAAAAATGTTTTTGACAGCAAGGAGGTCATTGGTCACTTTCATTTTCGTGCATGGATTACAGTGTCTCAATCATATACAATAGAAGGGTTGTTGAGGGACATGTTGCGTAAGTTTTACAACTCTCTCACTTGCGATATCACTAATATGGATCGAGGGTCATTGATTGATGAAGTGAGAAACTACTTGAAGAAAAAAAGGTATGTTATTGTGTTTGATGATGTATGGAATGTACATTTTTGGAATGAGGTTGAATCGGCTGTAATTGATAATAAAAATGGAAGTAAGATATTTATCACAACAAGAAACATAGATGTTGCAATCTCTTGTAAGAAATCATCGTTTGTTGAAGTGCATGATCTACAACCTTTAACTCAAGAACAATCTTTAGAGTTATTCAATAAGAAGGTATTTCAATTTGACTTTGATGGATTTTGTCCAAAAGAACTCATTGATTTATCTTTTGAAATTGTCAAAAAATGTAAGGGTTTACCACTAGCGATTGTTGCCATTGGTGGTCTTTTATCAACAAAAGATAAAAACACCTTTCAGTGGAAGAGGTTTAGTGAAAATCTAAGATTAGAGTTAAACAAGGATTGTCATTTGACTGGGATACAAGAAATTTTAAGTTTGAGTTATGATGATTTACCTTACTATCTTAGGTTATGCTTATTGTATTTTGGAATATATCCAGAAGATTATGAAATTGAATCGAATAGATTGTTTGGACAATGGATAGCTGAAGGGTTTGTGAAAGAGGAAAGGGGGAAAACTTTGGAAGATGTTGCAGAAGGATATTTAACAGAGTTGATTCGTAGAAGTTTGGTGCAAGTATCTTCAATCAGCATTGACGGAAAAGTTGAATGTTGCCATGTTCATGATTTAATACGAGTGATGATCCTTGACAAATTTGATGATTTTAATTTTTGCCACCATATTAGTGAATATGGTCAATCATTCTTCAGTGGAACAATTCGACGCCTATCAATAGCGTCAATCTCTGATGATCTAAAGGAATGTATTGAAAGTTCGCATGTTCGATCACTTCTTTGTTTCACCGATAAAGAATTACCTGAACACTTTGTGAGGAGAATTCCTACAAAATACAAGCAATTAAAAGTGATTGACTTTAAAGATGTAGAGCTTCGTTATGTTCCTAAAAATCTAGGGGGCTTAATCCACTTGAAGTTCTTAAGCTTGAGAAACAATAGACATATAAAAAGCCTTCCTAAATCTATAAGCATGCTTCAAAACCTCGAGACCTTTGATCTACGGGATACAGGTGTTCGTGAGATGCCAAAGGAGATTGGCAAGCTACGAAAGCTTCGACATCTTTTGGGAGACAGAATGTCTTTGATCCAACTAAAAAATTGTATCGGATGCATTACATCATTGCAAACGCTTCATAATGTTAGTTTAGATGGAGATGGAGATGGAGCTGGAGTTGTAGAGCTAATTACAGAGTTGGGAAAGTTGAAGGAGTTAAGGGAGCTAGGCTTGGTTGGTGTTGTGAGAGAACATGGAAGCTATCTATCATCCTCAATCAATGAAATGAAGTGCTTGGAGAAACTAGATATTGAGTCAAAATCAAAGGAAAAAGTCATTGATTTGCATTTGATTTCATCTCCACCACCTATGCTTCGAAATCTTACACTAAATGGAAAGTTAGAGAATTTTCCAGAATGGATTCCTGAACTTCAAAATCTTGTTGAGCTGAGGTTGGTACGCTCTCAATTAACTGATGATCCAATGAAATCGCTAAAGAATATGAAAAACTTATTGTCCCTCTTTATTAGTGATTGTGCTTATGAAGGTGAAAGTTTACATTTTCAAGATGAAGAGTTCCATAAACTTAAGGAACTATGCATTGCAAATTGGGATAACTTGAGTTCGATTGTTATCGAAAAAGGAGCATTGTGTTCTCTGAAAATGCTTACGTTATACTATATCCCTCAGCTCAAAACAGTACCCATTGGCATCCAACATCTAGAGAAGCTTGAAATTCTAAGAAATTGGTATATGCCAACTGAATTTGTGGAGAGTGTTTCTTCTGATGGAGGAAAAGAGCATTGGATCATAGAGCATGTGCCCCTGGTTGAATTCCGTACCCTTGATGGCACATTTATTCGACACTCCAAGACTTAGAAATCCAACTTTGGGGGAAAAAAGGTTTTATTTTCTTTATAGTTGTAAAATTATTTATTGTTTGGTTATCAAAACACTAAAGTAATTATTTATATTTGTGATTGATAAAATCAAATGTTTGAATATTTTATATTACATAATGTCACTTACCAAAAAAAAAACATAATGTCAAGTTTCTTTATTGAACAATGTCATCCATTAGTTTCTAAATTTGAATGTTTTCTTTTGAAACTAAGTGAACAATATGTTTGAATATTTCAGATCATGAAGCTAATGGAAGACCAATCATAATATGTTTGGAAGTCGGATGCTGAAACGGATGAGCATCTCTCACCGCAAGCCTTTGATTTCCTCACCACCACCTTAAACCACAACTATTACGGTTGTTGTTTTGTTGCTCTCTATTCCTAGTTTTCATGTTTCTGTCCCTTTTGTAACAACCTAGTCATTCGATTGTAAGATATTTTATATGAAATCCTGAATTCGAATCTGGACCACCACATTTCCTCCTTCCTGTGTGTCTTTATGTGAGTTATGTGTTGGCCACTAGGCCAGTAGCAAAAAAAAGTTTCCATGTTTCTCCATTTATGTTTTATTTTGGTGTTAATTTTAGTGGGTACTTTGTTCTATTTGGTTGACTAATTTGTAAAACTATGTTTATTTATGTTCAAACTTAGTTATTACTCTATTGACCATTGACTGTACGTTTATTTCATTCGACTTAATCTATTAACATCTTCAAATATGTTCTATGTTGTATTGTATTCCTGTCTATTTTGTATGGAATGTGATTATTATTTTTAGATTAGATATATGACTTGGCATGTATGGTTTTCCCGAAGTTTGTCAATTATATAATGTACATGTCTGCAATTTTAATCGATTATTCTAATTTTTCTGTTGTACTTTTTCTATTTGATGATGTCAAAGGGGAGAAGTAATTGATATTAGTAAGGTTATTTGCGTGAAAGAAAAACGAGCACACAAGCAGAAGCAGTTTTGAATGAACATATCCGTTAAGTAATTGATATTAGTAAGATTATGAATTGATTCATGAAGGACAGTGAATTGATTTATAACATTGCTCTGTGTAGTAAACAAACTTCTTTAAATATACAACAATGATACCAAGACTGTTTCTGCCAATTCTCATGACAACACTATGCTGGGGAGTAAGATTGATACAAGAGACTAAAAACCTTTTTTGCAAAAGCATTGAGATCAAAACATACCTGTAAGACGATTAAACCTGATCCCGGTTCAAGATGAATTCCTCAACACTCATTGAATGTAAAGCTCTAGGCAGATGCCCACGCATATACCCATCCGTTGTACGATTACTAAATAGTCTATTCTGCATATTTCTAAACGAAGGACTATTAACAAGATCAGATAATCCATCACGGTGTAATGGATCTTCATGAAAATTAGAAAGAAACTCGACAACATTATCACTTAGTTCCTCAGTCTCATCATGTAGCAAGTCAATGAGAATTGGAATTGCACCAGCATCAGCAAGGGCCATTCTACCGCTTTCACTATAGCTCAGCTGAGAAAATACCCCAGAAACATGTAGCTTTGCTTCCTCACTCCCATGGAGCAGAAGCTCGACAAGGATAGTGACACCTGAATCATGAATCACAGAAATTGTGTTGCTGTTTGCAGACAGATCCCAAATCACATCAGCAGCTGTTGTTTTAGCTTCATCATCATCTTCTCTAAGAATTCTAACCAAGTGACCAACAATTTCAACGGCATTCGCCTCTTCAAGAGCCAATATACAAAACATATTCTTAGCTATCTCCTTACCAGAAACATCGGGTCCTTTAAGAAGCTCGGCATAAAGAGGTATAGCCCCGGCTTGAGCAACTAGTTTAATGTAATCAAGACGAGCTACCACACCAAGACTATTACCGGCAACAAGTTTCATAGTTTTATCTCCTACGCGAAACAACTCCACAAGCACGGGTATGACTCCCAATTCAACAAGTGTACGCCTAGTTTGTTTCGTAACTCCAATCAATCCAATTGATTGACATGCCCTTTCCCTAGAAATCATGCTGCCAACACTAGCAGCTTCCACAAGAAAACCAAGAGCTCCTATTCTAGTAAGTTCCTTCCTAACTTCCCTCAGAAGCGTCAATGCACTCAAAATCTCTAACAAATACAATCTAACATCATTGCCACCAGTAATCAACAAAGTGATTATAATTAATAAACCCTCATTAGCTCCAACAACTGCCCTACTTGTACTACAAAAACTAACAACAACCATTAAACATTTTGTCAGAGATTTCTGCATCATTCCCTCGGAACAAAGCAACAACCTTATCAGAGTAAGTGGAACACAATGTCGACCCATTTCAATAGCCAAACTACCATCACCTCTACAAGCAATGCACTTCAAGCAATAAGCAGCAGCCTCTTGAAGTAAATCCGGAACCGAATCCCTTCCAATGTCCTTATAACCAAGAATCTCATTGAGAATTGGTATGAAGCTAGATAATACATGTTCAGGGGCTTGTTTAGAGTATTTAGCTAGATTAACCATAGCTTTAATTTTCATAGATTTGGTTCCTGAAGCTAAAACATTCTCACACTTTCTTAATGCAATTTCCCAATTAGGGTTCCCAATTTCACTACTTTCACAATCTTCCATTATTTTCTTTCAATCTCTTGAATGACTAATTCAGAAAATTCAAACCTAATTCAATACAATGATAAATAATTGAAAACAAAAATCATTATTGAAAATATTCTACAACAAATCAACAATAACAAAATCAAAAACAAGTCCGAAAATAATGTATAGAAATTAGAAAATAGTAAGAGTAAATAAAAGCCATTTGGAAAAAGTGAATGAATTTGAAGAAAAGGGAGAGAATGTGAAATGGTACCTCTGAAAAATCAAAACTTTTGCAGAAAACGAATGGTAAGAATAAAACCCAAGTTGCGCAACAGCTTAACTCAAGGAACGGTGTCATTGTTTGAGAGAAGAGAAGAGAAGAGTAGCCTCCGCCAATCAATTTCTCTTTTTCTATAAATTTTTAATAATGGTTTTTATATAATTTAATTCAAAATAATAAAAGTTACATTAAATTTTATCTTAATAAAAATCACAACTTTTTTTGCTTATCAAAGACCCTTAAAGTTTTAACATTAGTGCATATCCAAATTAGAGATTGAACTCAGAACCTTGGTAACTTAGAAGAAATTAGTGTAATCTCATCTATAAATGCTCTCGGGTAGTTTCAATATTTATCATTTGTGCCAAACATTTTTGGACTCTTACCACTTTTAGTAAAAAAAAAAGTGAATTTTATATTGATAATAAATAGGTAATAACTATTATTAAAATTTATTAAAAATAGAAACATGCACATTTGGACCAAATCTATATTCGGTGTCCATAAGAAATAAATCTATATTCAACATTTGTTTCTTGATTGTGGTTAGAGGTGGGAACAGGCCAGGCCGGCCTACATGGCCTTAAGGCCTAGCCTAGATAGGCTCAGGCCAGGCCAGCCTATTTCTTTAAATAGAGCAGGCCAATGTTTTTTTATAAGCCTATTTAGCTAAAAAGGCCAGGCCGCAGGCCATTAAAAAAGCCTTTGAGGCCTACTAGGCCGGCCTATTTAAGTTAACATGAATAATATTTTTATTACGATTATTATTTATATATTAAAATTTATAGTTTGATTAAATTGTAAATCTATTAACTTTTTAAGTAATTTAAGTTTATTAATCTACATTAGTTTTTAACATATATAAATGTATTATTATAAACTAGAATTGAAATATGATGACATATATAGTCAAATTCTCTAAAATATCAAATGGAACATTATTTTATTAGTTCATAAGTATATTTCAAAATAAATATAATTATTTATTTAAATATGTTCATATGAAATAGGCTTTTAAACAGGCTAACAGGCCACATCAGACTTTCAAAAGGCCAGGCTCAGGCCTAGAATTTAAGCCTATGATAGGCCACAGGCCAGGCTCAGACCTTCGATTTTTTGACAGGCCAGGCTCAGGCTTGGCAAAGCCTAGCTCGGCCTAGCCTATTCTCACCTCTAATTGTGGTGATAATATAGCATGCATATTTTGCATAATTTAATTACTAGCTTTTTTTTATGTTTTCAAATGTATTTGTTGGACATGTAGTACACAATAGCTAGCTACATTTGTATAAACATTAAAATTACTTTATTTTTTTTATTAATAAAACCTTATTTATAGACAAATTTCTCTTGTTTCACGCATATTAAGAAAGTTATTATTTTTACTAAAGTGCCCTTAACAATACATTAAATTTACATTGCTATTTTTACTAAAGTGCCCCTAACCTTATTGTACGGAGTATGTTAAAAGTAGAACAATTAATTAGTGATACTTTTTAAAAAGGACAATGTTAACTTGTGCACCAAGACACATGATAAGGAGTAATAAATGATGATCGGAGGGAGTATTAGAATCTAACATACAAAATTTTTAGATTCTAAAACAAAAATGTGTTTTGTATTTTTTTTCTTTTCAAAAACTCTAGAAACATTAAAATTGATTACTCCCAACTGGATCTTATTGTTTGAAGGTTTTAATACTTCATATCTAATCAAATAAACCCATCAAATTGTTTAACGGTTTTAATTTTTCTTGCTAATTTTTAATGAAATTAATAGGCGATTAAATTGATAGATTTGTGTTTAATAATTAATTTGAAGAAAGTAATTAAAGAGGGTGTGCTTGTGAGGTAGAAGAAAAGAATAAGAAACACAAGTGAGAAACTCCAATGAAAGAGATGATGAAAAGAGAGAGAAAGAGATGATGAAAAGAGAGAGAAAATATATAAATATATAAGGTACAGTTGGTGCACCATAACATATCTCATCCAATGGTTCACATGACTTACCCATGGTGTGGGAGATCTATCTAACTCTCCCACCCTAGCATTGGGACCTGGATTCCATGCATTCAAATGACCATGCAGTCATGCAGTCATGCATTTCTGACCTTTAGATCAAAATTTTGGTGGTCCAGAGTTCAAAATAAATGGCTGTGATTAACCTGCAGTCAAATAGTGACTGCAGGGAATCCAAATCCCTAGCATTGGCCTTCAAACAACTTGGTGACTGGGTGTTAAACCCAACGAGCCGAAGGTTGGGGGTTCTACTTCCTGCTACCTCAATTTTTGCTCTTTTTCTGTTTTAATTTAAAAAATTTAACAAGAAGCATGATGATTTTAAGAGATGTCTTTGAGAAATTGAGAAACATAATATTGTACCATACATTAAAACAACAAATACATCTTTTTTTAAAAATTGCTTTTTCATATCTATATATACCTCTAAATTACTACATTTAAAAAAAAAAAAATATTAGATAAAACTACATTTAACAATTTCAGTTGTTAGTTTATCTTCAACTTTGTGCGCAACATATGTATAATTGTTTATCATCAACTTTGTAAAAGTATTGGTTCAAAATTAATTGTTAATGATTTCAAGTGATTTAGTACACATAGAATATTATTTTAAGGTATTTAATTAATTTTTTTGATAATCATCAACTTTATGCTTATTATAGCTTAAATTTTTATATATAAAATAATTTTTGTATATAATTTATATATTATAATTTTTTGTGGCCCACCCGAATATATTTTTTCGGCTCCGCCACTGAATAAGGATGTGGTGATGACAGCTGTTGAAACTGAGGCATGGAGTTTGCGTGAATGCCTTAATTGGTTAGCTAACATGAGATATCACAAGGTCATGTTTGTGAACAATTTGAGCACAATCTGAGTAAACTTGAACATATGTGTGTCGGCAAGACATACAAGTACTACTCCAAGTCTCGAAGTACCTACGGATGATGGAAATGTGACCGTAGGATGACATGGACAACATGCAGTCAGTCAGGCAGCCATATAGCGACTTGGACTACGTGAAAGACAGAAACGGATTGCTTGTTTGTCTGAATTTAATGGCCTCTTTGAGAATTTATGTGGGCAGACTTTCAAATAAGGAATCATAAAATAGAATGAATGAAAGATAAGATCAAGTAGAATGAATGAAAGAACGTGTCTCTTGAAAAGACAGATAAAGGAGAGAATTAAAGATATTTGTAGGGCTTAATTATATATTTGACCCCTTACCTTTATTTTATGTTTCAATTTGATCCCTTATGTTTAAAAAGTATCAATTTGATTCCTTACATTTGTTTTAGGTTTCAAGTTAGTCATTTCTGTCAATTTTGGAACATGTGGCAGCCAATTTGCATATGTAGACTGACATGTGGCACTTGGACACACTGACGTGTACTGTTCAAACGATGTTAGTGACAAAACTAACGAAAAAGACTAACTTGAAACCTAAAATAAACGTAAGGGACCAAATTGATACTTTTTAAACGTAAGAGACCAAATTGAAACCTAAAATAAATGTAAGGGACCAAATGTGTAGTTAAAGCCTATTTGTAATCAAAAATATATATTGACATACTGTAGTGGTCAAAGAGTTCATTTTTTGGGACGGAGGGAGTAGTTGATAACTTATAGCTTATAGTAGTACTCCATCCGTCCCAATATATAAGACCTACTTTCACTAAATGTACTATTCATTTATCTTGTTTTGACCGTATTTTTTTAATAACATATAGATATAAACATTAACATATGAGATCTTGTTTAATTTGTTTTGAAGAGTATTTTCAAAATACCAAGTTTTTATAATTTTTACAAATAAACAATTAAAGATATTAGTGATCAAAGTTGTGCATTGGCGTACGTGCAATAGTTAACTGGATCTTATATTATGGGACAGAGAGAGTAATTTATAGTTTATAAGTTTATTTGGCTAAAAAGACATGTTTTGTAACATTTTTTCAAAAAAAGTTTATAGTTTATTTTAGGCTTAATTAGTCTATTGATCCCCTAACCTCAAAAAAAAAAAAAATTAGTCTATTGATCCCTTAAAGACATTTTAGGTTTCACAATGCTCCCTTAAAGAAAAAAAGATCCAGACTGGTCCCTTAAAGGAAAAAAAGGCTCGGATTGGTCCCTTAAAGACATATATGTTTGTCATATTGGTCCTTTCCGTTAAATTTTAACTCTAAATATAACAAAAAATTCTAATGGTTAAAATTTTTAAAATGAATAAGGTTTTTGGTGGACCACATACACTTAATGACATTCACAATTCAGTCAACTAAAACTAATGTTTTTTGTAAAAAATTGACGGAAAGGACCAATTGAGAAACGAATGTGTCTTTAAAGGACCAATCCGGACCTTTTTTTC
Organism: Trifolium pratense; assembly: GCF_020283565.1. Classification (NCBI taxonomy): domain Eukaryota; kingdom Viridiplantae; phylum Streptophyta; class Magnoliopsida; order Fabales; family Fabaceae; genus Trifolium; species Trifolium pratense. The sequence goes on from NC_060061.1 coordinate 44,974,670, forward strand.
TTTAAGGGACCATTGTGAAACCTAAAATATCTTTAAGGGACCAAAAGACTAATTAAGCCTTTATTTTACTAGCTTATAACTTATTTTTAAAACGTTATTTCAAGTAGCTTATGAGCTTATAACTTATCATTTTTTCTTCTAACTTTACCCCTATATCATCTTACTTGAAAAAAATGAATATTAATTAAACGTATGTATGTATATATATATATGCATTTCATACTTATAAGTCAGTTCAACCACTAATTTTACCAAACACTACAAATTCCATCAAGCTAACTTATTCGCTATAAGTAATTAAAAGCTATCTTAATACCTTATTCGCTATAAATTAATTTATCGACTATTCGCTAGTTTTTGCCAAACATAACTTTTGTGTTTGGAAGAGAGAATTTTGTGGGAATTTTTATTTTATTTTTAAAACAAAGCATAATCACCCTAAATTAAGAAATTTAGTCCCGTTTGTTAGGCAAGAGACATAATATGATAATTATATCATATTATATCTCAATCTAGTGTTTGGTGAAACAATAAAATATGATAAGTTAATCCTAAAACCTTTTGGTTTCACAACCAGTTTAATCTGGTTCGGGGGTCAGTTTTGACATCAAGTGATTCCAGCTCCCTCTGGATCACAGTTGCGGGGGATTGAACCGTGGTCCTCCCTACCAAGTTCAGCGCCAATTACCACTGAACCAACTAACGATCAGTATCCTGAAACCTTTCTTATCTTATATGTGTAGTTCAAATTATTACCCTAAATTTTAGCTTAAGAAAAATAATTTATTGATTCATAAAATATACTTTAAAATAAGAAAATGAAATAAATAAAATAATTTGATATTAAATTAAAATATACATAAATAAATTTTAAAAATATAAATTTGTTGTAAGGGTAATTTTGTAATTTACATAATCTAAAATATTAAAAACTTTCTAAAATTAGTATATATAACCGTACAATGTTTAATTTTTTTGACAATAAAATAAAGTAAAATAATTATTAAAAATTACGCATTAATTTAAATCTTATGCCAAATTAAAATAGTATTCTTGTAATGGTAGCTTTATTATACACATATAATATAATATATATCATATATTTTTTTAGCTTATTTAACACATATAATAAAATTATTTATTTGCTCATGGTTTTTATTTAAAATTACTTAATTTTTTAAAATTTATATAATTATAAATTTTTACAAAATAATTGATGAAAATTTGTAATTGTTTTATAAGGTTAATTTTTTCATTTAAATATTATATATATCTTATCATATTATTATTATAAGGTGCGTTCAAAAAAACACGATATGATAAAATATTATTATCATGTTCTCACAAGATAGAATAACGATTATCCTGCTTATATCTCATATAATTATTATCCTGCTTAATGATATATCTTGTCTCTATCCTATCTTTCTTTGTTTGATGTTCTGGGATTTTGAGTAAACAAACTTCAAACAAGTTTATTGCTACCCTAGTGGTTGTACTTATACTTTATTTTACACAAATCGGTTGGTGTCCAATTCTTCCACAAAATATTTGAAATTTTTTTCTAACATTAGTATCCAATTTGACACTACTTCCTAGCTACTATTAACTTACAATTGGTAGGGTGGTGACTGGTGCAAACTTCTGAATCGACGTGGTTAGATTCTTGGGAATGATTGTGATTTGTGGTCTAAGGTGGTTACTATCTTGGGATTTTTGTTAGGAAGGTGATGGGTGTTTTCTTGATCGAGGTTGTGCTTGGAGGTGAATGTGGGATTGGTTTCATGCTTAGCCATGACTGAGTGAGGGTATGGGAAGAAAAAATAGTTGTTGATGTTGAAGGATACATTGGCAAAATTAAAGAAAAAAATGAATCTTTGATAATTGAAAGCTTGCAAAATCTTTCAAAAAAACACATTAGTGGAGAACATATTTATTAAGTCAGTAAAAAGAACTTCTAAAGTTATAGTAAGTAACGACGTAACAAGTTTTGAATTATTAAAACAAATTTTGAGTCGCGTAGACTACTGCAAGCATAAGAATGAAGGATTTTAATTCGATTTTTTATCCATGCAATTAAGTTAGATAGACAAATAAATGACTTAACAAATTTGAAATTATTTTAAAATTGTAATACCTATTCTACCCCTTAAAAATTTCTACTAAAAATGTATTTTTGCACTAGTGACACATGAATAAGGATGATCACAAACTATCTCTCATCCTTCAAAAACTTGTTTGGGTGCTTCAATGAAAAATTTATGAAAGAACGAAGCGGAATAATTATCTTCCTAACATCATATAACAATTTTTGATAGAATTTATAAGTGTAAAAAAAGTAGAGAAATTATAGAAAATAAAATTGTATGAGGAGTGCTAGCTACATTCTTGTCGATATTCTTTCTAACACTCATTTTTTAATTAGTTGAAATTAATAAGAGTCTTTACCAAAAAAAAAAAAAATTAATAAGTGTCTCTCATTTTAAAAATAGGTCCATATAAATGCATTAATTAATGGTCGACGTAGTTGCCAATCTCCACATACGTCGGCTGGCAAGGTGACAATGATAACAGTCGACAACCAGTAGTATATGACAATGGACAAAAAATTCTCTTAAGATAGTTTGACACATACGTGTTATTATCATCCAAGTGATTTGATTTATCATACTCTTAACGTATTCGCGTTAATGTTAGAGAATCCGTGTCCAACAAACGATCATCGACGTGAACAAGACTATAACACTAAGACGAGAGAGACAATGATGCTGCCATGATGGGACAATAGAGAAACAATATTGTTGCTATATATGATGGGACGACGGAGAGAGAATCGGGTTAAAATAGCATGTAGGTTGCATTATCTTGCACGGTAATAGAAAAATGCTCCAATGATATGAAAATCATTCAAAATTTCTAATTGTTTTTCATTTCGGTTGTACGTAGTATTCCATAAATAAATATGTAAATTGACTAAGACCATTCATAAATGGTAAATAGAGACTAGACATGGTGGACAAAAAAGGACACATTTAACATAAAACAAAGATAGAAAATAATGGTACAAGGGGAAACCAAGAAATCAGGAATTTGTCTTCAATTCTCAACAATGCATTCATCAATTGACGTGACTTGTTAGCCTTATTTAAATTTCCTGCTGTAATAAGGCCCTATGGCTAATGGACCATGGCCTCTTCTGCTTCTGCGCCTGCCCATGTGCAATTCAATTGGGGGGTGGGACAAGTTGGGGTCAAGGATTTGGCAAATTAATAGAGATGATTTAATTTTTACCACAAAATAAATATTATTAAAAAAATTTAAGGTGAGGAATAAGAAAGATCTTAAGTCCTCAAGGTTAACATAGCGTTTAAAAAGATATTTATATTTATTTCTCTTCAAATGCAATAGCAGGATTCGAACTCGAGATATTTCATTTTAAAACTTGTCTTCTTACAAGTATACTAATTAAGTCTTCGGAGTTAATTATCTTCATTTTAAAGTAAATGTTGTTTTTGTACCCAAAAATAAATAAAAGTAGATGTTGTTTTAGGAAAAAATAAATTATTCTAAAATAAGCTAGTTTATGATTATGTTTGATAAAAGTCATAAAACTAAATTTTGAGCTTATAGCAGATAATTTATAAACTCTTATGACTACTATAAACATGTTTGATAACAATTTTTTACCACAACCTTTTAGTATTTTTTTTGGGCACAGTAGCACTTTTTATATTAGCCTTTGAAGAGATAGTGTTCCTGTCCATAATCACAAGAAAGAGTCATTGCAACATTTGACATGAAATTGATTTGATGGCTACTTTCTAGGCCGTCAGGTACAGAAGTTTGAGTATACAAGAGAGTTTCAATTTTTAAACTCAATCTTTGTATTGCTTTACTTCCAACCTTTGATGACTTCATTGGATTTGATGGAAGCTAAGTCAGAGGCTGCCTTTGCATATTTGAAGTTATTAGTAGGAATATAAAGGAATATTCATAAGATAAACAATATGTTAAATTAGATACTTATAATCAACAATGAATTGGTTCAAGTAGTAAGGGTCTTGATTTTTTTAAATATGTGTTCAATTCCTGGCTCATGTGTTATGGAGAAAATTCGGTTGAAAGTGAAAAACTCACTTGGCCACATTGTATGCCGCACAGGTTCCCTGACAGAGATTAGTCTTCACTAACGGCGGTGGAAACTTCGTACCAATACCATGGTAACAAAAAAAAATAGACACCAGATATTCAAGTATTATTGTGGACGGTCAAGATTAATGATATTCAAATAAAACGCACAAATTGTTAATTTTAATGAATCTTATTAACTTATTAAACAATTTTAGAATTTTGTAAAATTAAATATGAATGCTTTATATGATATAAAATTTCAATCTAACAATAAATTTTGTAAAAATTGTATTCGTTAAAGCATTATTAAGCGATGTAACATAAACTTATTGCTTTTAATTAAGATAATTTTTTTTATAAGGCGAGACATCAGAGGATAAAGCAGACTTCGCTCCATCTTTACTTATATCTCTTTATCTATATATATAAATCATAAATAGTTCTCCTACCACTAATCCTAACCCTAATTGTATCAACCAATCATAGCCTTTAGTTCATATATTTTTGTGTGGATACGAACCTTTCTTTTCTGCAGCAATGGAGAGGAATTGAGAGGGGAAACAATAGAGAATTGAGAGGGTTTCTGCAACAATGGAGAGAGCGACAGTTAACCTGAGAGCAGCGGAAGTGCCTTCGCGAAGAGCGGTCGTTAACATGAGAAATTATCTCACGAAGAAGGACGGCGAAGAAGGATGGCGAACCGTGGGAGAGAGCGGCGGTTACTACTCTCAGTGGGAGACTGGAGGATTAATCAATGGTTCTGAAATTTAAGAATGAAATTTTCTTAAATTTTTAGGGTTCACATGTCCCGCCAATGTGAAAAAGTAGTGGGAAATATTTTATACTAAAAGAAAAAAAGTAATGATAGAAGAACCTATACCATCGGCTATTCTGAACCTATACCCACTGTTTTACTTGCCGTCGCTAAAATTGTCCGTTGGTATATGGCAGATTTGTTGTAGTGTCAAGAGTTAGATAGTAAGTGGAATCTTTTAATTCATACCATACATGCAATAAATCATTATATTGGATTACTAAAATGCTTGTTTCACTACTTCCGGTTGAAATTGTTATATCCCTCCTCATACATATATAAGCATGTGAAATTTCTATTGAGAAGAATGATATGTTTCTAAAATTCTATTATTTTATTGTATCTATCATTTTCTTCGTATTCAACGAGCGAGACTATATATAGATTTTGATGCTCTTTATTCTATTTTAACACTTCATCGTAATCATTGTATAGTGAATTCTTCTAACAACCAATCCTCTTTCTCATCCTTATTTCTTCATTTCTTTCCCTTTTAATATTCAATATTTATTTTTTTCTTAGCATTTTTATTCTCTAATTTGTGATATTTATGTAGTGGGACTTTGTATAATATTTACAAGAACAACAAATAAATTGTTTGAAATGCAAATACAAATATAATTCATATTGTTAATATTTTTAATTAAGTTTTATTGTTAATATTATTTTGATAATATCTATTGTTTCAATTATTAATTCACTATTCATACCAAGGTTATCAAAACCGGACCGGACTGGCCGGTCGGACCGGTCGGACCGTGAACCGGTCATGAAAACGGTTCGGTTTTGAGCAAAAAACGGATAGGAAACCGACCGGCAAAAAAACGTGTGAACCGGGGTCGGACCGGGTCAAACCGGCGAACCGGTCGGGCGGTTCAAGCGGTTTTGCAGATTTTTTTATTTTTATTTTTAAAAAAGAGGGTAAAACGACGTCGTTTTAATTTTTTTTTTAAAAAAATCTGAAACAAAACAACGACGTCGTAGGAATAGGAAAGGTTTTTGTTTTTCATCTATTTTTCATTTGGTTTGAATTATAAATTTTATTTTATGTTGACTTGTGATAATTTATCTTTTTAATGTGTGAAATTATGAAATATTTAGCAATTATTCATATATATTTATTTATATATTAATTAAAATATATATTTAATTAAAAACGGTTCGACCCCGATTGAACCCGGTCCGACCAATTGAACCTTGAACCGGTGAGCTCGCCGGTTCGATGACCGGTCCGGTTCTGACAACCTTGATTCATACAAATAATTTTTTGACGTTTCATTATAAAACAACGGATAATGCCCGTACATCGCACATGTAAATGCTTAGTTATATTAAAAAGAAAAAATGAAACACTCAAAATATTATAGCAAATGATTTATTCTAAAATAATATTAATGATGATTTTACAATCATCTCTAAATGATCTAGTCTATATATACGTTACCCTAATAACGACAAGTTAGGTTTCTATAAGCAACACATTGTTTTTTTTGTTGTCAGCCTTGTCAGTATTTTGGTCAGCATTAAGCAAGTCACCAATATGATTTAAAGTTTGTCTTGGACCACATATTGCATAGGCAATTGCCCATTAAAGCGTAAGGGCCATTTTTTAATACTAAAAAAAGTAAGTCGGCAGTTGTACGGTTAACAATATGCATTGTTCAATTTGTTTGATTACTATTTCAGGAAATTACCACTAATTAATTCCTACGAAGCCTTGATATGCGACACAATATCGATACGATATGATACTGATACGGCGAGATATGTTATTTAAAAATTAAATTTAAAATAAAATATATAAATGCACAATATATAAACATAATTAAAATTGATAATGATAAAAATTAATATTCAAATTACTCAAAATAAGAAAACAAGTTACAATTACATATTAATGAAGCTAAGTACTACCCAAAAAGAGGGTGAGATGAGTATCTCAACTAGTTAAGCTAGTTAAGCTAAGCGTTAAGGAGTTGGAGGTCAATAGTTCAAATCATGATAAGGAGAAATACTAATAAAGACATAATTGATAACATCACTATAACATTCAATACTTAAGAGAAAATACGAATTGCCCAATACTTTTTCGATCGATACGCGTATCAGAAAAATATCCGACAAGTATTGGTTATATTTTATTTTAAAAAATAACATTAATTGCTGATACTTCACCGATACGTGTATCGAAAAATATCGGACGAGTATCGGTATCGAGTACGTATCAGATACGATACTTTGTCATTTTTGAAGTATCGCGGGGTTTCACATATTAATTCATATGATCCATAACTTGCTCTTGTACGACAAAATTTTAAAAGAACAAAATGACAAATCATGTACACCTACTCGATAAGTATTTTGGATCCTCATCTGCAGTCACCTCTGCTGCTGTTTCTGCTGCACAAATGAGGTCCATTGGATCAATCTAGCGGATAAAATTCTGGTCTTTTCTCCAATTTTCTGTCGCACGAGAATAACTTCTCTGTTGCTTCTCTTACGACCCTTTATGAAATTGAAATGGGTTTGTTGGAGCTTTAATGGGACTTTAGTGTGAGAACACAAACATCAGGTGTGAAAATATGGGGTTTGGAATTTCATGGAACAATTTTTTTATTTGCCTCTCTATTTTGTATACTTTTTAGTAATTCCTTCTTTTCTATTTCTCATACAAGTTGGGAGCTTTCTCTCTAAAATCCCTAAAGCCATATGCCCAATACTCACTTTCTCTCTTGTTAAATTTTGTTTTTCTTTATTGTCAAAATCTATGGAAATCTGTTAGATATCAAAGAAAATAATACATAATTGCTTTGCTTGTGACTAAAAGTTGAGATCGAACAGAAAGAAGTTGTCCCCTCTTCACTGGTAGCCCACCGTCGGTCACTCAGAAGCATAAATTCGTAGAAACTCCCCTGGTCTCATACGCGTATGGTGGTCAGGGACGGATCCAGAAATATATGAAACGGGGGCCGAAAAATCTATATTAATTTTTTTTTTGTTACTAGGTTATTGATACAAAGTTTTCCCTATTGTTTTCTAATTTTTAGTGGCTTTAATATTTTCTTGATAGAAATTAATTTTTTTTTTGTTACAATGTTATTGGTACGAAGTTTTTACCATTATTTAGCAGTGACTAATCTCTATATATTGAGAATCCTCTGGAGTACACAATGTAGTTCTTTCATCCCAACCAAATTTTTTCATACACAAAACATAAATAGATCGAACTCTGACTACTTGCTTAAGAGATATAAGATTCTTATTCACTTAAATCAATTTATTGTCCATGTATATTCATTCATAATATTCATAGTCTTATGTATATAAAAAGCTAATGAACAAGAGGGAGGGAGGGGCTCAAGCCCCTGCTTGCCCTGGCTAGATCCGTGCCTGATGGTGGTGTTGTGGCTGTTTTGATTTTTTCCCCCAAAATACCCCTAGGCCCCTCTTATCCGTAATACCCTCTCCAAACTTATTTCCCGTAATATCTCCTCAGGGGACAAAAACTGACGTTGCATGCAAGGAGAGGGAGTAGCGACATTCTCAATGTCGTCATTGCCTCACGTATAGCAATGGTCCCAATGTTGCTATTGACCAAGGGAATATTTGTTTTGTTTTTTCCGGTCTGCGTGGGAGGGAGAGAGAAGGGTTTTTTTTAAAAAAAAAAATATTTTTTTATTCTACTATCTCATTCTATAAATATCACACCCCACACTTTCATTTTTCACTCAACTAACTTCATCTTTTTCATTTTATTATCTCATTTTCTCCACTCTCTTTATTTTATAGGAAATGACATCTTCATTCAATGGTTGCCATAATTTTTCTGTTAAATTTGAAGGCCGCAAAGAACATTTTAAGTTACTGATTGACAAATTGAGTTCGTTTGCAGCTTTAAAGAATAGGATTCAAGAAATGTTCTTGTTAAAAAACAATGTACATATAGAAATCCAACATATGGCCTATTTAAATTCATGTACGGACATCACAAGTGACTCACTCGAAGCTACAATAACATTGGTACAAATTGAATGGTGATTTGGAAGTGCAATTGATGTTTTCCTTTGTTGAAAACGATGTGGAATGAACCACATCGTTTGTACGCGACCTTAAAGAAAAGTGGTTAAGTTGTTGTTGTACGTGGTTTATTTTTTTTTATTTTTTTTATGGTTTATGTACTATAGTTAATTAAGAATGATGCAAGTCTTCATTTTATGGTTTATGTATGTGAACTTTAGTTAATTAAAAATGATGTAAGTCTTTATTTTATTTTAGTTATTTCGTATGAATGTGGACAATTACGTGTTTTGCACCGAAATTTAAGCTCAAATATTGATAGATTCATTCATAATATAAACAAAGAAAAAAATTACATAAAATTAAAAATTAAAGTTACGACGAGGGTCCCGCAGCATTAGGACAATTAGTCCTGTTATGATCCGGCAATAAAATTCGAATAGACAACAACTTATTGCAAATTTTTTTTTCATCAAATAAAAAAAATTTAAAAAAAATGAAAAAGCTTTCTCTCCGTCCCATGCAGACCAGACCGGAAAAAACAAAAAAAAAATCCTTGGTCAATAGCGACGGTCAGAGTGTCGCTATTGACTGTCAATGGCGACATTGGGAGTGTCGCTACTCCCTCTCCCTGCTGCAGCGCCAGTTTCTGTCCCCTGAGGGGATATTACGGGAAATAAGTTTGAGACGGATATTACGAGAAATAAGAGGGGCTCAGGGGTATATTTTGGGGAAAAAATCTGGCTGTTTTTTCCTAAAAATTAATTTATTTTCTAATATATTGTACCAACCGTTTTTTATATTAACAATCAAAAAGAATGATTCAACATTCTATGTCGTATTAAGAAAGCGAATTAAAGACATAGCAGAAAATAATTTATTAATAGTATAAAATTATTTTACACCGTCGATGCATATTCTATTTTTTTAGGAAATATTTTGTTGGTCTTATGCTGTGATTGACTGTTTGCAAGTGTACAATTTCGTCAATTGAGTAATAAAAAAGATATCGATCATCAGGGATTGCGCGATTGTAACAAAGTAATTGTGTCTATAAACATACTAACATTAACACACATTTTGGGGGTTTGTTTGAGTAGTTTGGGTTGTAAGAAAACGTTACGAGTGAGGTTGGATCTTCGGAACCACCTAAGCTATAGTAATAACATGCAATCAATTATATCGAATTGAATCACTCAAGCGTTACAACTAGATCAACAATATGGTGAATCTCAATCTCTTGATAAATTCACCCTATCCTTTGTCGATACTCCTCCGATCTCTCGGATGAAAGCTACCGACAACGGAGTAATTGAAAACGTGTTGATCGTGTGCTACACTCTATGTTTCAATCTCTCGACCGGAAACACTCAAATGCTTCATGAATTCAGTTCGGATTCTAACTCATATTCTCATACATAATTAGAATCTAAGATCATTGCAAAGTTGATCAGAATTTAAAATGCATTAAGTAAAGTCATTCATGAAATAACACTTACAAGAGAGTTTCAATTCAATAAGTAAGATTACATTAGATTACAGCCTAAGTTTCATCCTAGATCCAACCTCTATGAGGGATTTAGCTCCTCATAGCTTCTTGATTCACTCCAAGCTCCAACTTCATGGTAAAAGCTCCCATGCTGCTGAATCCCTTGAAGCTATCCACTGGAATGCAGGATCGGACCTCAATTCTTGCCTAGAATCTCTGAAATGTAGTGATGAACTCAGGATTTTCGAACTCTTTCACAGAAAACTGACTTTTCAATATATACTGATTGCAACCACGCCGCGCGTCAGATCCATCACGCCGCGCGTGGTTGCTTCTTTGCCCACTACGTCGCGCGTGTAACTGCTCCACGCCGCGCGTGATTAAGTCAGAGGAGAACTGATCTTCAGTAAAGCTATTACGCCGCGCGTAACTGGTTCCACGCCCCTGGCGTAGTTCAACTCCTCCATCACGCCGCGCGTGATGATATCAGTGACAAACCCTCTTCTGATCAGGGTATTACGCCGCGCGTGGACAGGTCCCCACGCCGTGCATAATTAAAGCAGGATGTACTCTTCTCTGATAAGTTAATTACGCGGCACGTGATGCTTCACGCCCCCAGCGTAGTTGAAATGCATAATTTCCTGTTTTCTTGTATTCCAAGTAACCTTGCTTCTGAGTTGATTTCTCTTGATTTATTGCTTAAAAACCTCTAAAATAAGTCTAATATTCCTCAAATAAGCATGAATTATGAGAGTGTGACGATACGTCATCATGCTGCATATCACTTGCAATATAAAATACTAGGAAACACTTATTTCAATGATCAAAATTAAGTCTATATATATGTGTGTACAAAGAATGATGTTCTTCACTAAACTATAGTAAAAAAGAAAAAGAAACTTGTTCATCTAACTCCCTTGTTTCTTTCTTTATCTACATATGGATCTTCAAGCAATTTACCCTTTCACCCTTTTTACCATTTTCTTCTTCTCCATCATTGTGACACTAAAACTAAAGAAGAAAATCAAGAAAATTGAGTCAATTCCAAATATACCTCCAGGGCCATGGAAACTACCTATCATAGGAAACATAGCTAATCTTATTGGCTCTCCACCACATAGAAAATTAAGAGATTTAGCAAAAAAATATGGACCTTTAATGCATCTTCAACTTGGTGAAGTTTTCTTTATCATTGTTTCCTCAGCAGAATATGCTAAGGAAATAATGAAAACACACGATGTTATATTTGCATCAAGGCCTCATACACTAACCACGGATATAGTCTTTTATGATTCAACCAATATAGCTGCCGCGCCTTATGGTGAATATTGGAGACAACTTCGAAAGATTTGTAACGTAGAACTTTTAAGTATAAATCGCGTTCAATCTTTATGGCCAATAAGGGAACAAGAGATGAGTAATCTCATCAAAAGGATGTCTTCTGAAGAAGGAAGTGTCGTCAATCTTTCTCAACAAGTTGTGTCGATGATGTTTTCATTCACTTCAAGGGCTGCATTTGGCAAAAAATACAATGAACAAGATGAGTTTGTAATGGCGGTAAGAGAAATATTGCAGCTAGCAGGTGGTTTTTACATTGGAGACTTATATCCTTCGGCGAAATGGCTTCAAAACCTCACTGGAATGAGGCCTAAGCTTGAGAAGTTGCATCAAAAAGTTGATAATATACTTGATATGATCATCAATGATCATAAAGAGACAAAGTTGAGAACTAAAGATGATTTAGTTGAAGGAAAGGAAGATTTGATTGATGTTCTCTTGAAATATGAGGATGGTAACAACAATGATCAGGAATTTTCCATAACTAAAAGAAATATCAAGGCTGTACTCTATGTAAGTATATATTTACTTTCCTTTCTTCCAAAATCCTATGCTTATAAATAATTTTATTTATGCAGGTATGAATCGACCTATTTCAATTTTTCTACTGATAATCTGATATAAACATTTGTGAGATTGTTTCTAAGAGCTTATAGAAATAGCTAGCTTATGATATGTTCATAAGTTGTTTTCAGCATATTCTCACAAACTCTCTAGAATAGCTAATAAAAAAGCTTAAATGTCCCTTACTTCATGTGGTAGGGACATCACATATATTATGCAGGAGTCAGGGTTCGAACCCCAGACACTCCACCTATTCACCTTTATATGAAAACAATTTATTTAATTTTTTATTATGGAAATATATTTTGATAAGCACTTATAAACATTTATGCTATAATTAGCTTTTTAATGAAGTGGTTGATGTGGTATAGATATATTTGAAATATGCATCAATTTAACTTGATGTGGTTTTTTCTCTCTCTCTCTCTTGCATTCTAGGATATCTTCACAGGAGGAAGTGACACAGCAGCAACTACAATTAACTGGGCAATGGCTGAGATGATGAAGGATCAAAGAGTATTGAAGAAAGCACAAGCTGAAGTGAGAGAGATATTCAAAAAAAGAGGACAAGTTGATGAAACATGCATTGATGAGTTAAAATACTTGAAAGTAATTATCAAAGAGGTTCTAAGAATGCATCCTCCTGGTGCACTTTTAATTCCAAGGGTGTGTGGACAAGCTTGTGAGATTGATGGATATCACATACCAATAAAAAGTAAGGTAATAATCAACGCATGGGCGATTGGAATGGATCCAAAATATTGGACCGAGCCAGAGAAGTTTTATCCGGAGAGGTTTATTGATAGTTCTTTTGATTTTAGAGGAAATAATTTTGAGTACATTCCATTTGGCGCCGGGAGGAGAATTTGTCCTGGTATAAATTATGGTTTGGCAAATGTTGAATTGGCACTTGCTATGTTATTGTGCCACTTTGATTGGAAGCTTCCAAATGGAATGAAAAGTGAGGATTTGGATATGACTGAGCTATTTGGTGCTTCTGTTATAAGAAAAGATGACTTGTACTTGATTCCAAGCACTTATGCTTTATTGGAGTAGTGCTGAAAAATGAAAAGCTTCCATTGCACACAAAATAGTGCTTTTATAATTATTTTGGTATTGTATTTTTTCAATCTTTTATTGCAAAATTATTCATAATATGATTTATTTAAAAAATATATGTTTTTTTTTTGTGCACAAAATCAACACAAATGTTGTGGTATATATTACCATTCGGTATATAAAATTAGTTTATAAAAATTTCCTTAATGTATACCAGAAAAACTGCGCCCCTAAAATTTTCGGTTCTGGACAATGTATATTATCGTTCTCCATCTTAACTATAATACTGAAGCAACTCACTAGTTTGCAAACTGATGGAAACAGCCCAATGCAGAAGAACCAGCTTAATAGTCTAACTTATGCAGTCATAGGATCTCTGGTCATGCCACATGCATGCGATCTTAGATACTCGAAGAGAAAATGTCTTCCAACCTAAGCTAAACGGACATGAGTTTTGAGATACTATCCATGACAACATAACTAGACTACAATAATGCATCCTGTTGGGAATTGCCTTGAAAACGTGGAAAAACTCAAATCTGCTGTTTTCCGCTAACACAGTTGTCACTGGCACTGCTGCGAATGGATGGCCTGATAAGAGTTAGATTGTCACACTGTCTGCCTGCACTAAGAGCTGCATAACCAGCAGTGCACTAGTCAGATGAACTAGGATCTGCAGTGCATCAATCAGATGAACATACACAAATTTCACTGCTGTAAAACTCAAACACCAGCTAACATAATTAAATCCGGGCCGCAACACCATAGCACACTGCACCATCCCTGCAAAAGAGGACGAAAATTTCTACAAACTAGAGCTCTGGCAGGTCGATGCACACAGGTCACCAAGTGCGAGCTGAACCTAACAAAATTAGTGTTTAACCGACCCTATCCAAACCAATTTCATTATTTACAAGATCTGACGGATGTGATTTTTAGGTGTTTCTTTTTGTATATTTAATTTGGGACTATCGATTAAAAATTAACGGCCAAGATTCACAACAGCGTGAAACCGCGTGCTTTATCTACCCAGATCCAATCCTCAACTATTTTATATAAATTCTACTCAGCATATTATTTCATGTGGATGGCAAATGTTTTTGTGAACATGAAGATTGTAGTTGTAGTTCGTATGCCACTATTTGTCGTATTTTATTAGTTTTAAATTAAAAAAAAAAAGCCTTTTGGGCCTCGAACCCACAGAGCTAAATAGGTAATATTCGAATAAAAATAACCATTGGACTTGTAATATTCAAACAATCATTACCATAAACTAAACGATTTCGTGAACAAAATTCCACTTTCAATTTAACATGTGGAGTAGGCTAATTAAGGATGATAAGTGGTAGGAATAAGGTATAAATCATCTTTTCGAGTAACCGCAGATCCAAAAGTCTCACTCATGTCTAAATCTTCGCTTTTCAATCCACCGGAAAGTTTCCAATCAAAGTGATACATCAACAGTGCAAGTGGATACTCAACATTAATCACACCAAATGTGATTCCTGGGCACATTCTTCTCCCAGCACCAAATGGAACGAACTCAAAATTATTACCCCTATAGTCTACACAACTTTCGATAAACCTTTCGGGATAAAATTTCTCCGAGTCGGCCCAATAATTTGGATCTCTTCCAATAGCCCAAGCATTCAGTATCACTTTGCTTTTTAAAGGTATATCATACCCTTTTAAGTTGCATTCTTGTCCACTTCCACCTCCATATATATCCTTCAAAATCAAGTGATTTAGTTAATTAGTTAACTTGATTGTAAAAGCATCCCAAACAGTTTGTAGTTGTAGCACAAGGAATCAATAATAAAATGTTTTCTTTGCACCATAAGGAGAACGATTTTGAGCCGTTGCATAAAATTTATAAAATTTCACACTACTGCACCAAAATATGAATAACCGTTGCTCATGACATTCTAAACTATATCTCTCAGCCTTCAAAAACTTGTTTGGGTGCTTCAATAAAAAAATTATGAAAGAACGAAGCGGAAAAATTATCTTTCTAACATCATATTACAATTTTTTTTATAGAATTTATAATTGTGTAAAAACAGTAGAGAAATGTATAGAAAATATAATTGTATGTGGAGTGCTAACTACATTCTTTCTAACACTCATTCTTTAATTAGTTGAAATTAATAAGAGTCTCTCATTTTAAAAATAGGTCCATATAAATGCATTAATTAATGGTCGACGAAGTTGCCCATCTCCACATACGTCGGCTAGCAAGGTGACAATGATAACAGTCGACAACCAGTAGTATATGACAATGGACAAAAAATTCTCTTAAGATAGTTTGACACATACGTGTTATTATCATCCAAGTGATTTGATTTATCATACTCTTAACGTATTCGCGTTAACGTTAGAGATCAATCCGCGTCCAACAAACGATCATCGACGTGAACAAGACTATCACACTAAGATGAGAGAGACAATGATGCTGCCATGATGGGACAATAGAGAAACAATATTGTTGCTATATATGATGGGACGACGGAGAGAGAATCTGGTTAAAATAGCACGTAGGTTGCATTATCTTGCACGGTAATAGAAGCATGCTCCAATGATATGAAAATCATTCAAAATTTCTAATTGTTTTTCATTTCGGTTGTACGTAGTATTCCATAAATAAATATGTAAATTGACTAAGACCATTCATGAATTGTAAATAGAGACTACACATGGTGGACAAAAAAGGACACAGTTAACATAAAACAAAGATAGAAAATAATGGTACAAGGGGAAACCAAGAAATCAGGAATTTGTCTTCAATTCTCAACAATGCATTCATCAATTGACGTGACTTGTTAGCCTTATTTAAATTTCCTGCTGTAATAAGGCCCTATCGTATGGTTAACGGACCATGGCCTCTTCTGCTTCTGCGCTCCATGTGCAATTCAATAAGGGGTGGGACAAGTTGGGGTCAAGGATTTGGCAAGTTAATGAGATGATTTAATATTTTTACCAAAAAATAAATGTTATAAAAAAAATTTAAGGTGAGTAATGATGTCATATTTTAATGTAGGAAAGACCTTTATGTCGTGGGTCAGAGAGCGTTTATAAAGATATTTATATTTATCTTCTTTCAAATACAAAGTAGAACTCAAACTCAAGACATCTCGCATTTAAAACTCATCTTCTTACAACTAGACTAATTAAGTTATTGGAGTTTATTGTCTTCATATTAAAATAAGTGTTGTTTTAGAAAAAATAAATTATTCTAAAATAAACTAGCTAGTTTATGATTCTATTCGGCAAAACTAAAATTTGAGTTTATAGCAGATAATTTATAAGCTCTTATGACTACTATAGACATGTTTGGTAACAATTTTTTACCACAACCTTGTAGTATTTTTTTTGGTATAGTAGCACTTTTTTACCAGCCTTTGAAGAGATATTTTCCTGTCCATGATCACTTGTAAGAAAGAGTCATATATTGCAACATTTGACATGAAATTGATGGCTACTTTCTAGGCCGTCAGGTACAGAAGTTTGAGTATACAAGAGAGTTTCAATTTTTAACTCAATCTTTGTATTGCTTTACTTCCAACCTTTGATGACTTCATTGGATTTGATGGAAGCTAAGTCAGAGGCTGCCTTTGCATATTTGAAGTTATTAGTAGGAATATAATGGAATGAATATAATGGGATATCCATAAGATAAACAATATGTTATTAGAATTTGAGAGGCCTATACTCAACCATAAAAGCTAGCTTGAGAGTTGAGGTTTGCACTACACTTATAAAGGCTATCTTTACCATATCTCTAGCCAATGTGAGACTTCTAACACACCCCCTCACGTCCAGAACTGAACAAGCTGGAACGTGGGATCAACAACAACGGGTGACCCAAATATAGGAGGTCTCCACAACAAACAACAAATGGATCTAGGATAAGCTCTGATATCATATCAGAATTTGAGAGGCATATACTCAACCACAAAAGCTAGCTAGCTTGAGAGTTGAGGTTTGCACTACACTTATAAAGGCTATCTTTACCATATCTCTAGTCAATGTGAGACTTCTAACATATGTTAAATTAGATGCTTATAACCAACAATGAATTAGTTCAAGTGGTAAGGGTCTTGATCTTTTTAAATATGTGTTCAATTTCTGGCTCATGTGTTATGGAGAAAATTTCATTGGAAGAGGAGAACCCACTTGGCCACATTGTGTGCTCCACAGGTTCTTCGACGGAAATTATTCAAGTAACAAAAAAAAATAGATACCGGATATTCAAGATTAATGATATTCAAATAAAACGCGCACAAATTATTAATTTTAATGAATCTTATTAACATATTAAACAATTTTAGATTTTTGTAAAATTAAATATGGATGATTTATATAATATAAAATTTCAATCTAACAATAAATTTTGTAAAAATTGTATTCGTTAAAATATTATTAAATGATGTAACATAAAATTATTTCTTTTAATTAAAATAATTTTTTTTATAAGACGAGACATCAGGGAACAAAGCGGACTTCGCTCCATCTTTACCTACATCTCTTTATTATATTAAAAAGAAAAAACAAAATACTCATAATATTATTGCAAATGATTTAGTCTAAAATAATATTAATGATTATTTTACAATCATCTCTAAATGATACGTTACACTAATAACGACAAGTTAGATTTCTATAAGCAACACATTGTTTTTTTTTGTTGTTGTCAGCCTTGTCAGTATTTTGGTCAGCATTAAGCAAGTCACCAATATGATTTAAAGTTTGTTTTGGACCACATATTGCATAGGCAATTGCCCATTCAAAATAACCTAAATAAAGCGTTAGGGACATTTTTTAATACTATAAAAAGTAAGTCGGCAGTTGTACAGTTAACAATATGCATTGTTTAATTTGTTTGATTACTATTTCAAGAAATTACCACTAATTAATTAATTCATATGATCCATAACATGGTCTTGTACGACAAAACTTAAAAAAGAACAAAATGACAAATCATGTACACGTACCTACTCAATAAGTATTGGGTAAATTTTTTAATACTATGGTGTTTAGTTGGATATAATAGTATCTTATAAATAAAACTAACTTTGAAGTTTTTCCTAATGGCGCTATCGGTCGTCTTTCGAGAAGCGTCTCGTGAACTTAGCTCAAAGTTGACAGAAACATTACATTAGATATGTAGGGGTCGAAGTTCGAATCCCGGTCATCTCACTTATCAATTTTAAGGGTAAAATTTCATAATTCTAAAGTGTTTATTTGAGTAATACTCTCATTCACTTTTTAGATACACTGAAATATTGATGTATCTAGTCTATAATATAGTCTAGATACTTTAATATTTCGATATCCAAAAAAAGTAAACTTCTTTTCTTAAATATCCTATCACACCGTTGGACTTTATGCTATATAAATCTTGAAGGAAAAATATCTTTTCATTCACAACTCATCTCACTCATAATATTATAACAAATCAAAGATACATTAAAGTGTGTGACAAAATGTGTGATATTTTGCAAGCAGCCAACATGCTTAGGGGTGTACCAAAAGAAATTGCAGAAATGAAAAATGAACTTGAAAACATTGAAGAATTCATCAACAAAGCAGATAGAATGGCTGATGATGTTGAAGATGAGAACACAAGTCAAGGAATCAAAGCAAGGATCAAACAGCTCATAGAAGCATCTTTTGATATACAAGATGTCATTGATGAATATATGATCTATGAGGAAAAACCTCATGGATGTGCTGGTGGTGCTAACTTGGCCAAAACTATGATTCTTCGTCACCGAATAGCCAACAAGATTCGGAACATTAAATCCCGAATTAGTGAAATGAATGATGCAAGGGGAATGGATCATATCTTCCATATACAATCAACTTTGGAACAAGGGTCAAATAGTTCTGCAATAAGCTTAAACGCCGATTTATTGCAGAACCTTCGAAAGGCTCCATTTTACATGGATGAAGCTGATATTGTAGGCTTTGAAATGCCTAGAGACATGTTGATTGATTGGTTGGTAGAGGGAAGAGCAGAGCGAACAATCGTCTCCGTTGTTGGAATGGGAGGACAAGGAAAAACAACTCTAGCCAAGAAAGTTTTTGACAACAATAAGATTGTTAAACACTTTGATTGTCATGTATGGATCAAAGTGTCTCAATCATACAATATAGAAGGATTGTTGAGGAGCATGTTGCACAAGTTTTACGAACAACAAGGAGCCAATCCTCCACCGAATATTCATCAAATGAATCGAGCGGTCTTAGTTGATGAAGTGAGAAAATACTTGAAGAAAAAAAGGTATGTTGTTGTTTTCGACGATGTATGGAACTTGCGATTTTGGGATGATATCGAATTTGCTATGATTGATAACAAAATGGGTTGTAAGATATTAATCACAACAAGGGATATAAATGTTTTGAATGCATGTAAGAAATCTGCTTTTGTTGAAGTGTATGAACTGAAATCTTTAACTGAAGAACAATCTCTAGAGTTGTTCAATAAGAAGGCATTTCATGACTTGAACGGACGTTGTCCGGAAAATCTTATTGATATATCTTCCAAAATTGTTGAAAAATGTAATGGGTTACCACTAGCAATTGTAGTCATTGGTGGTATTTTATCTTGCAAAGATAGAAATACATTAGAATGGTCTAATTTTAGTGAAAATCTAAATTCAGAATTAAAGGAAGATTCCCTGATAAAAAAAATTGTATGTCTTAGTTACCATGATTTGTCTTACAATCTCAAGTCATGTTTGTTGTATTTTGGATTATATCCCGAAGGCTGTATAGTTCCTTCAAAGATATTGATACGACAATGGATGGCTGAAAGGTTCGTGAAAGACGATATGGAAGAAACTTTTGAAGAGGTTGCAAAAGGATATTTAACAGAATTGATCAATAGAAGTTTGGTGCAAGTAGTTTCAATCAGTATTGATGGAAGAGCAAAAAGTTGTTGTGTTCATGATCTGGTCCATGCAACGATCCTCGAAAAATGTGAGGATTTAAGTTTTTGCAAGAATATTGATGAGGATGACCAATCATCTTTAAATGGAATGGTTCGACGTCTATCAATAGCAATCAAATCTGATAATTTAATGGAAAATATTGAAAACTCACAAGTTCGGTCACTTCTTGTCAAAACATTAAATGAAGCCTTTGTAAGAAGAATCCCTACAAAATACAGGCGGTTGAGCGTGCTTGATTTGGAGCATGTTGGATTGCGCAATGTTCCTAAAGATTTAGGATGTTTGAGCCACTTAAAGTATTTTAGGTTCAGGGAGAACTTTCGAGGTGACCGATGTGTACTTCCAAAAGCCATTGGCATGCTTGAGAACCTAGAAACCTTGGACTTAACACGTACAAGTTTCCATGCTATGCCAAAGGAGATATGCAAGCTTAGAAAGCTTCGCCATTTTCTAGGCTACAATATGTCTTTGATTCTATTGAAGGATGGTATTGGAGGTATGACATCCCTACAAACTCTACGCGATGTTTATTTAGATGGTGGAGTGAATGAAGTAGTAAAGCTAATCCAAGAGCTAGGAAAGCTAAAGCAGCTAAAGGAATTGGTCTTGATTGGTGTTAGGAGTACATACATGAGTGCTATATCTTCCTCAATCAATGAGATGCAACAAATGGAGAAACTACATATTCGCGCAAATGGATATAACATGGTCATTGATATGGATTTGAGTTCACCCCCTCCTATGCTTCGACATCTTACTCTTGAAGGGAAGTTAGAGATGTTGCCTGAGTGGATTCCAAAACTTCAAAATCTTGTTAAGTTAAAACTTAAATATTCTGAACTAACAGATGATAAAATGGAATTACTCAAAAGCATGCCAAACTTGTTGTCCCTTTCTCTTAGGGAAAATGCTTATGAAGCCGAAACCTTACATTTTCAACATGGATGGTTTGAGAATTTGAAGCACCTATATCTTGAAGATTTGGAAAACTTGAATTACATCATTATTGATGAAGGCGCATTGTGTTCTCTAAAAAAGCTACAATTAACCTTCATCCGCCATCTCAAGACGTTGCCAACTGGCATTCAACACTTAAAAAAGCTTGAAGTTCTCAACATCAAGCAAATGAGCCACTTATTTAGTGAAGCCTTTTTCTTCGATGAAGGAAAAGCGCATTGGAGCTTCAAGCATGTGCCCGTCGTAGATATTTAAACTCATCAATCGGGATGACAAATACATAGGAGGGTCAAAGAAAGGTGTGCTAGCTTTTATTTTTTCTCTTCCATACAATTTTTTAAAAAAATGTCCATGGTAATATTTACTATTTAATTTAGTCATCATAATACATGCCCTATTATTGATGATTTGTTATGTATATTGTAGGTGATGGCCTTCGATCAATGTGATCATGGAGATTCAAATTTTTCGCGGACTACTTTCGTTCCTCAATAAAAATAAGTGTAGTTTTTCATTGAGTTGTTTCTTATCGTGTATGCAATGTATCTTGTGAGAGCTTTTGTAATTTCAATTTGTAAATCATCTTCATTATTATTTATTAATTGCATTATTATGTGTTAATGACATCTCAATTATGTTACAATCCAACAAATCAACAATCAAATGCAACACCAAAATAAGAAAAATATATCAGTTCTCACTTTTTATTATGTGTTCATCCTTATTTTACCATCTCTGAAATGCACACTTTCTT
Source organism: Trifolium pratense (assembly GCF_020283565.1). Taxonomy (NCBI): domain Eukaryota; kingdom Viridiplantae; phylum Streptophyta; class Magnoliopsida; order Fabales; family Fabaceae; genus Trifolium; species Trifolium pratense. The sequence goes on from NC_060061.1 coordinate 44,996,746, forward strand.
CTTCTATTTTATTATTTGTCCATCGATGTGTGCAGCAAAATCCTCAACTTATGTTCTCCTCTGCTAATTTCAATAATCTTTTACCCTCTATTTTTCTTCATTTTCAACTTAAATTCACCGATCTACACATATATGATGTATCGGTGCTACTAGTATTATTAAGTGATCAAAAGTGTGATGAAGTTGGTGATGAGAATCATGAAGCTCACCGGGATAATTGTAGTAGTTAGGATTTGTTAGTGTTTCTTGTTTTACAAGTTTTCCGCCATTTCTAACTACTTGTAATTTTACTATATTGTACAATGTACATTGATGATCATATTAGAGTTTGTTACATTCTCTAATTCTCAACATGGTATCATCGCGCCTTCCGATTCAATTCCATTCAACTATGATCACCACTGTCCTACTTTCTCTCCACCATGCTTCCCTGTGTGGCTCTCGTTGATCCTCTCCTTGATCAATCAAGTCCTTTCCATTCAACTCTGTCGCTGTCAGTCTGGTGCTCACCGGCTCCAACTATGATTCTTGGAACGCTCTATGCGTCGTGCACTTGACGGGAAGATGAAGCTTGAAAAATAAAATAACAAAAAACTTGAGAGTTGGGCTGAGTCTAACTCAACCTTACAAAATCGGTAGATGATGGTCTAATCAGAAACTCGATAGCAGGCAGCCAACGAATTGTGGATGAGAATTTGATACTATCTTAAAATTGAGAGTTGTGCCTAATTCAATCATATAAAATCAGGTTGTAAGGTGAGGATTGCCCTCATTTATAAACATATACATATGGGTAATCTGATGTGAAACTTTTAAATTTAAATATTTTGTAGATAAAACAAACATATTTAGAGTGAATGTGAGAGCGATGCTTGAACCTCTTACTCTATAACATTGATTGAATTTATTTTTCTTGGACAACTTGCAATAAACCAAATCATGATGACTAAATACAACTTGCCGATTGCACATTCAAACTAAATTCTTTACTCCCATGAGATAACCGTTCTGAAGCGCAGCGTCATTCTTCTATTTAAAAAATGAGTTGGTAGTTTGTACAACTAAGATCTAACATTGACATGCATTGTTTAATTTCTATTATTATAGCTAATTACCACTAATTAAATCACACATGATCAATAACTTGCTCTTGTACGACAAAATTTAAAAAGAAAAAAAAAAAAAAAAAAGATATGACAAATGATGTCAAGGTGCTCAATAAGTATTAACAATGGAACTAAAAGTCAATGGAGTTCATGCTATATACATCTTGAAGGACTAACGGCATTTTCCTCATCTCACTCACAACATTAGCAAATTAAAATCAAAAGATACAAAAAAATGTGCGACACTGTACTTTCCTGTGCTCGTGATCACTTGCTTCCACTAGCTCGTGATCATTTGCTTCCACTCTTAAAGGAAGCAGCCGATATGATTATGGGCATCCCAAAAGAAATTGTAGAAATTAAAGATGAACTCGGAAGAATTGAAGAATTCATCAGCAATGCAGACAGAGTGGCTGATGCTGATGAAAACAACAAAAGTCAAGGAACCAGAGGAATGATCAACCAGCTGATTGAAGCAACTTTTCGCATAGAAGATGTCATTGATGATTATATGATCTGTGAGGAGCAACAACTTCCAGATCCTGGATGTGCTGCTGGTGCTGCTAACTGTTTCAAAACTATGTCTCTTCGTCTCCAAATTGCCTACAAGATTCAGAACATAAAATCTCGAATTAATGAAATAAGAGATACAAGTATCGTAAGAGTTCGTGGCTTCCAAATAAATTCATCTTCAGAACAAGGAGCAAGCAGTTCTGGAGTAAACTCTGTTGTGAATTCTGTTCTAAAAACCACACCAATAACCAATAGTTAAAACCAACTATCTATAGTGTGTGGGACAAATGGATTGAAGCAACCAAATCAACAATGGATGAGCAATTAAACACAAAAGCTAAAACTATAAAAGCGATAAAGAACACAATATTTGTTTACCCAGTTCGGTCCAATAATGACCTAGTCTGGGGGAGAGAGAGCTCTCCGTTCCACTATCAATAGAATACTTGATTACACATGAGATTCATAGAGTTACAAGAATTAATCCTAATTCTACCCTTTGCCCGAATCTCTCCCCGTGACCAAGAGATTCTATGAAAAGTGACTACCAAGGTGAAAGAATCAACACCCAAAACCTAGAGATGAACCAAGAGTAACCCTCTTAACCCTAGCCGCCGTTTTGGTGAAAGAAACCCTCAAAACTTCCTCTCAAAAAACAGAAAACGTGACCCTTTAAATACTCTGCAGCGATTTCCGCCTGAAACACAGCTTTTTCCGCCTGAGGCGGAAACTTCCGCCTGAAACACCAGTTTTTCCGCCTGGGGCGGCAAAACAGTGAGCACCCCTTTTCCTGCTTCAAATTTCCGCCCGGAACACAGGTTTTTCCGCCCGGGGCGGAAAACAGCAGACTAGTGTTGTTTTTTCATGTTTTCAAGGCAAATTTGCAACAATCTCCACCTTGCCTTTAAAACGATGGTGATGCCAACTTCCCATCAACCACCGTGTTGCTCTCTCCACTTGTTTACACCATACCCTCTTCGGCCCCCGGAGTCTACCTCTCCGTGCTCCCGAAAAATGCTTGCCTCCAATTGCCCTTGGATTTTTAGGACAACCCACAAGCTACACCGTACCCTCTTCAAACCCCGGATTGTAGCTTTCCGTACTCTTGAAGATATGCTTGCCTCCAACCAACCTTGGAATTTTTAAGTGGTTTCACAAGCTGCAACCTCAAACTCTCCTTGTGTCCAACTACCTCCAGCAGTCTAACAAGTTACCAAGCTTGATCACCGTTGCTTCCACACAAGGTCTCCATAGCCATACCACTTTGGTGTACCTCCACCTCAAACCGAGATTCCTCCACCAAAGCCTTAAACCGGTATATCCACTATGTCTTCCACCTTGTAACGTAAAACTTTTCAACTACTCCGAAACCCACATCAAGTCATTATTAGGCTCCAACACTTCCCGGTTTAGTTCCACCACCTAGTAAACTTCATTTCACTAGTACAACTAAAACCAACCAATGTCACTAACAACCAACCGAAGTTTCACAACTTATCCACACCATGAGAATCACAACTAGTAACAAAGCTCAAGAACAATACCTCGCATTGTGTGAAAGAAATTCAACCATACCTTGAACCTTATAAGCTTTCCCGTCGCCAAGATGAAGAAACTCCACCTTCAACTAGCTCTAGGGCTTCAAAGTACTCCTTCCTCAAAAACACATGTGATCGGAGCATCCAAAGTCCATGACTTCAACTCCATTGATTCCCAACTTCACCACACTAGCACATCCGCATTCTCACAGTAATAAAGTTGTTGTTTCGAACGTAATCTTGAGTATTATTCCACCGCCTCTCCAGGCCGATGCCGAGTATTGTTCCACCGCCTCTCCAGGCCGTTGTTGAGTATTATTACCACCGCCTCTCCAGGCTGATGTTGAGTATTATTCCACCGCCTCTCCAGGCCGACCCTGTTCTTCACCATCGCGATCTCCATTAGCCTTTTACCTCCGAGGCACCGGATAACAACACACCATGTTTTATCCATCATCCCAGACATTGAAATTGCTCTTGCTCTTATCTTCACTTTCCACAATTCCCAATTGTTTCCGGAAAGTCCCTCGATAACCCATCTTGAATCCATGGTACTTAATCCGTTTAACCCTTTGCCCCACGGTGGGCGCCAATTGTTGTGAATTCTGTTCTAAAAACCACACCAATAACCAATAGTTAAAACCAACTATCTATAGTGTGTGGGACAAATGGATTGAAGCAACCAAATCAACAATGGATGAGCAATTAAACACAAAAGCTAAAACTATAAAAGCGATAAAGAACACAATATTTGTTTACCCAGTTCGGTCCAATAATGACCTAGTCTGGGGGAGAGAGAGCTCTCCGTTCCACTATCAATAGAATACTTGATTACACATGAGATTCATAGAGTTACAAGAATTAATCCTAATTCTACCCTTTGCCCGAATCTCTCCCCGTGACCAAGAGATTCTATGAAAAGTGACTACCAAGGTGAAAGAATCAACACCCAAAACCTAGAGATGAACCAAGAGTAACCCTCTTAACCCTAGCCGCCGTTTTGGTGAAAGAAACCCTCAAAACTTCCTCTCAAAAAACAGAAAACGTGACCCTTTAAATACTCTGCAGCGATTTCCGCCTGAAACACAGCTTTTTCCGCCTGAGGCGGAAACTTCCGCCTGAAACACCAGTTTTTCCGCCTGGGGCGGCAAAACAGTGAGCACCCCTTTTCCTGCTTCAAATTTCCGCCCGGAACACAGGTTTTTCCGCCCGGGGCGGAAAACAGCAGACTAGTGTTGTTTTTTCATGTTTTCAAGGCAAATTTGCAACAATCTCCACCTTGCCTTTAAAACGATGGTGATGCCAACTTCCCATCAACCACCGTGTTGCTCTCTCCACTTGTTTACACCATACCCTCTTCGGCCCCCGGAGTCTACCTCTCCGTGCTCCCGAAAAATGCTTGCCTCCAATTGCCCTTGGATTTTTAGGACAACCCACAAGCTACACCGTACCCTCTTCAAACCCCGGATTGTAGCTTTCCGTACTCTTGAAGATATGCTTGCCTCCAACCAACCTTGGAATTTTTAGGTGGTTTCACAAGCTGCAACCTCAAACTCTCCTTGTGTCCAACTACCTCCAGCAGTCTAACAAGTTACCAAGCTTGATCACCGTTGCTTCCACACAAGGTCTCCATAGCCATACCACTTTGGTGTACCTCCACCTCAAACCGAGATTCCTCCACCAAAGCCTTAAACCGGTATATCCACTATGTCTTCCACCTTGTAACGTAAAACTTTTCAACTACTCCGAAACCCACATCAAGTCATTATTAGGCTCCAACACTTCCCGGTTTAGTTCCACCACCTAGTAAACTTCATTTCACTAGTACAACTAAAACCAACCAATGTCACTAACAACCAACCGAAGTTTCACAACTTATCCACACCATGAGAATCACAACTAGTAACAAAGCTCAAGAACAATACCTCGCATTGTGTGAAAGAAATTCAACCATACCTTGAACCTTATAAGCTTTCCCGTCGCCAAGATGAAGAAACTCCACCTTCAACTAGCTCTAGGGCTTCAAAGTACTCCTTCCTCAAAAACACATGTGATCGGAGCATCCAAAGTCCATGACTTCAACTCCATTGATTCCCAACTTCACCACACTAGCACATCCGCATTCTCACAGTAATAAAGTTGTTGTTTCGAACGTAATCTTGAGTATTATTCCACCGCCTCTCCAGGCCGATGCCGAGTATTGTTCCACCGCCTCTCCAGGCCGTTGTTGAGTATTATTACCACCGCCTCTCCAGGCTGATGTTGAGTATTATTCCACCGCCTCTCCAGGCCGACCCTGTTCTTCACCATCGCGATCTCCATTAGCCTTTTACCTCCGAGGCACCGGATAACAACACACCATGTTTTATCCATCATCCCAGACATTGAAATTGCTCTTGCTCTTATCTTCACTTTCCACAATTCCCAATTGTTTCCGGAAAGTCCCTCGATAACCCATCTTGAATCCATGGTACTTAATCCGTTTAACCCTTTGCCCCACGGTGGGCGCCAATTGTTGTGAATTCTGTTCTAAAAACCACACCAATAACCAATAGTTAAAACCAACTATCTATAGTGTGTGGGACAAATGGATTGAAGCAACCAAATCAACAATGGATGAGCAATTAAACACAAAAGCTAAAACTATAAAAGCGATAAAGAACACAATATTTGTTTACCCAGTTCGGTCCAATAATGACCTAGTCTGGGGGAGAGAGAGCTCTCCGTTCCACTATCAATAGAATACTTGATTACACATGAGATTCATAGAGTTACAAGAATTAATCCTAATTCTACCCTTTGCCCGAATCTCTCCCCGTGACCAAGAGATTCTATGAAAAGTGACTACCAAGGTGAAAGAATCAACACCCAAAACCTAGAGATGAACCAAGAGTAACCCTCTTAACCCTAGCCGCCGTTTTGGTGAAAGAAACCCTCAAAACTTCCTCTCAAAAAACAGAAAACGTGACCCTTTAAATACTCTGCAGCGATTTCCGCCTGAAACACAGCTTTTTCCGCCTGAGGCGGAAACTTCCGCCTGAAACACCAGTTTTTCCGCCTGGGGCGGCAAAACAGTGAGCACCCCTTTTCCTGCTTCAAATTTCCGCCCGGAACACAGGTTTTTCCGCCCGGGGTGGAAAACAGCAGACTAGTGTTGTTTTTTCATGTTTTCAAGGCAAATTTGCAACAAACTCAAATACCATATTATTGCAGAACCTTCGAAAGGCTCCATTTTACATGGATGAGGCAGATGTTGTGGGCTTTGAAGAGCCAAAAAACCTACTGATTGATTGGCTGGTAAGGGGAAGAAAAAAGAGGACAGTCGTCTCCGTGGTAGCAATGGGAGGTCAGGGAAAAACAACTTTGGCAAAGAAAGTTTTTGACAACCCACGGGTTGTTAAACATTTCGACTGTCATGTGTGGATCACAGTTTCTCAACAATACAATGCAGAAGGACTGTTGAGGGAAATGTTGCACAAGTTATACAAAGAGAAGGGAAATGATCTTCCTAAGAGAATTAATCAAATGGATCGAGACTCATTAGTTGGTGAAGTGAGAAATTGCTTGCAACAACAAAGGTATGTTGTCGTTTTTGATGATGTATGGAACATATGTTTTTGGGATGAAATTGACTTTGCTATGATTGATAACAAAAATAGTTGTAAAATAATAATCACAACAAGGAATATGAATGTTGTGAATGCATGTAAGAAATCTTCTTTTGTTGAAGTGCATGAACTGAAACCTTTAACTAAAGAAAAATCCTTGGAATTGTTCAATAAGAAGGCCTTCTATGATTTGAATGGACGTTGTCCGGAAAATCTTGTTGATATATCTTCTAAAATTGTTGAAAAATGCTATGGATTACCACTGGCAATTGTAGTCACCGGTGGTCTTTTATCATGCAAAGATAGAAATACAATTGAATGGTACAAGTTTAATGAAAATATAAAGCCTGAGTTAAAGGAAGATTCCAAGATAAAAAAAATCTTAGCTCTTAGTTACCATGATTTGCCTTACAACCTCAAGTTATGTTTGTTGTATTTTGGATTATATCCTGAAGACTATATAGTTACATCGAAGACATTGAATCAACAATGGATTGCTGAAGGGTACGTGAAAGAAGAGAGGGGAAAAACTTTGGAAGAGGTTGCAGAAGGATATTTAATAGAGTTGACCCATAGAAGTTTAATCCAAGTTTCTACCAGAATGGATGGAACAATAAGAGGCTGTCATGTTCATGATATGGTGCGTGCAATGATCCTTGAAAAATGTGAGGATCTAAGTTTTTGCAATAATATTAGTGACGAAAAACAATCACCTCTTACTGGAATGGTTCGTCGCCTATCAATAACAGACACCAACTCTGACAATTTAATGAAAAGTATTGAAAACTCACAAGTTCGATCACTGTTAGTTCTCACTTCTAAAACATTAAATGAATCCTTTGTAAGTGAAATCCCTACAAAATTCAGGCGATTGAAGGTGCTTCTTTTGTTGGATGATGGATTTCTTGAAGTTCCTGAAAATTTGGGAAGTTTGAGCCACTTGAAGTATTTAAGGTTATGGGGTCGAGGAAGAACATTGTCACTTCCAAAATCCATTGGCATGCTCGAGAACCTGGAAACCTTGGATTTATCAAGTACAAAATTCAATGTTATACCAAAGGATATTTGCAAGCTTAGAAAGCTACGCCATTTTCTAGGCTTCAAAATGTCTTTAATTCAATTGAAGGATGATATTGGAGATATGACATCTCTACAAACACTGCGTGATGTTTGTTTAGGTGAAGAGGAAAATGAAGATGAAATTGATGAGAGAGTCGTAAAGCTAATCCAAGAGATGGGAAAGCTAAAACAACTGAGGGAATTGGTCTTGCTCGATGTTAGGGGTAAATATATGAGTGTCATATCATCCTCAATCAATGAGATGCAAAAAATGGAGAAACTAAGTATTAGCACAATTGGACATGAAGCATTCATTGATATGGATTTGAATTCGCCCCCACCTTTGCTTCGAAATGTTAAACTTAATGGGAAGTTAAAGAACTTTCCTGAGTGGATTTCAAAACTTCAAAATCTTGCTAAGCTGAAAGTGCAACTTATGTATTCCAAGCAAACAGATGATTTAACGAAATTACTCAAAAGTATGCCAAGCCTGTTATCACTCTATGTCTCTGGCGCTGATGATGATGAAGGATTAAAAGGTTTATATTTTCTTGATGGATGGTTTAAGAATTTGAAGAGGCTATATGTTGAAAATTTCCATAACTCGAGTTACATTGATATTGACAAAGGTGCGTTGGGTTCGCTAAAAGCCCTCTATATAGTCTCAATCCCTCAACTCAAGATGTTACCAACCGGCATTCAACACTTACAGAAGCTTGAAGTTCTCAATATCAGGGGTGTGAGTGAGGATTTTATGAAGACCATTGCTCCCGATGAAGGAAAAGAGCATTGGATCTACAAGCTAGTGCCCTCTGTAAAAATTACTCCTAGCTAGGATGACTATGACTGTGAGCTAGAAATCACTTACAGGCATGCTTTTACTTTGCTTACAATTTGAAAAAATATTTTGCGATAATATTTTTTAAATAATTTCTCAATTTGTCCTCCTTTTAATTTTCTTATGAATACATTGTTATCTATTTGAAATTTACATATAACACGTTTTAGGGCATTATTCTAGAAAAGCTTTACTTTTACTTTTCTTATTAAATTGTGTAATCGTTGCGATGTTATTGTTATTTTATATTGATAATTTAGTATCTAATGCAGGAGTATCAATTCTCTACAAGTGGACTTTTATATCAGTGGCATTGCTTCTTCTTTCTGTTACTGTTTTGCCACCTCCCTTGCTCAATAAAAAAATGTGTTTGTTTGTATTGTATACTATGTTCCGAGAGCTTGCTTCTTCTACTGAACTTCTACTCCCTCCAGAGTTTTGGCTATTTGTTTTACTTGTATTGCGTGTTGCACCTCCTTTTCTTTGTATTTTCTTTTGTTTTGTGGCCTCGGTTGCTCTCTGTTGTGTATTGGGTTAGACTGTGAGTACTTTGTACCATTTTCTATATATGATATGATAACTTTGATCAAAAAAAAATTTATTGTCATTATTATTAGTGGAAAGATGGACACGTCGATGTGTTAATTAAACAATTAGGAATTAGAGGTTACACAGATAGCTTGCTTGACAAGCTTTTGTGTTATAGGATTGTTATGATCAGTATTATCAATATAGATTAACACAAAGCCTTACATTTTCTGTTATCATGACTCAGAAGGTTATTACTTATTAGGAGTCTATTAGTACTCATTTATGATTGTAAAAGTTCAGCACATGGCACTACAAGAAATGAAGGTTATTTGACAGGGGAAAAACTCTCGGGAAAACGTCAAATGCCCCTAGCAAACACATATTTAACAGGGAATCAAGACCAACACCAACACGCCATAAAATTCTGATGGCCATGATAAAAGATAGATTGCACCTCCCATACATGGAACTTGAATTGAAGTAGCAGGAGTTTCCAGGATTCCTAGCTATAGTTGTACCACATTCACATAAAACTTTACCATATATGATAGTACATCACAAACAATTCAATTTATGCAATAAAAAACAAAGTAACATGAGTATTTGTAACTTGCATATAATTATTATCAACGAACAACAACACACTTTTATTGAGGAACAAAACTTCTAAAATAGAAACAGAAAGAAACAATGCCCCTGAGAAATTGGAATTTCCACTGAAGCCCCATCATGATCACCTACAATTCACACAAAATTATAGTAAATATGTATACATCAACATGCCAAATTAACTTTTAAACAGTCTAGGATTGGTAAAAAATTATAGCCCTTGAGGGTCCAGAACATTGGTCTAATTAAAATGAGTGATATGTAAAACTAAAATAAATAAATTAAATATCCAGAAGAAAAGTAAACGAAGGTAAAAGAAAGAAATTATATAGTTAAAAAATTACAAGAACACATACTTTTTTTTTTAAGATGGACGGTGTATGACACCTAGCTCCTTGATCCACCAATGAATGCGGCATTCGGACAATAAATTCGTACAAAGGGCACTTGCTTGAAGATCCAATGGTCTTGTCCTCCATTGAGTAAAAAGTTCTGTGTAAATTTCTCACTCATAAATCTAATAGTGAGATATTCAAGCTTCTTTAAGCGTTGAATGCCAGTTGGTAACGTCTTGAGTTCGGGTGCTTCGGATATGGAGAGCTTTTCCAGAGAAGGCAACGCACCATGGTCAATAAGGATGTCTTTCAAGTATTTCACATACTCAAGACGTAGTTCCTTCAAATTCTTAAACCATTCATTTTGAAAATGTAAGGTTTTGCCTAGATAAGCATCAAGGAGGAAACTAATGGACATCAAGTTTGGCATACTTTTGAGTAATTTCATTGAATCTTCTCTTAGTCTGGATGAATTAAGCTTCAAACTAACAAGATTTGGAAGTTTTGAAATCCAGTTGGGCAACTTCTCCAAATTACCTTTCAGTGCAAAATATCGTAGCTTAGGTAAATTCAAATTCAAATCATCGAATGTGTAGTAATCTTTGTACCCTAGATATTCTACCAAAGTTAGTTTTTCCATTTGTTGCAGCTTATTGATTGAGGAAGATATAACACTCATAAATTTTCTGTCAAGAGAGCGCAAGCCCAACTCCTTTAGCTGCTTTAGCTTTCCTAGCTCTTTGATTGCCTCTACAATATCATCTTCACTTTCATCTTGTTTCAAATAAAGCATACGTAGAGTTTGTAAGGATGTCATTCCTCCAATACAATCTTTCAATTGAACCAGAGACAATGATCTGCCGACTAAAAAATGTCGTAACTTTCTAAGTTTACAAATTTCTTTGGGTAAATGATAGACTGCTATTCCCGTTAAATCCAAGGTCTCTAGGTTCTCAAGCATGCCAATGGATTTTGGAAGTACAGTTTCATAATCATATGGCTTCATGATACTAAAATACTTCAAGTGGTTCAAACTTCCCAAATCTTCAGGAACTTCAATTCCTCTAGCAAGTTCAGCATCAAACACCTTCAACAACTTGAATTTTGTAGTAATTTTCCTTACAACGGATTCATGTAATGTGTAGGGGTTGGGAACGAGCAGCGATCGAACCTGCGAGCTTTCATTACTTTCCATTAAATTATCCAAATTGGTTGTTATTGATAGGCGTCGAACTATTCCATTTAAAGCTGATTGGCCATCCTCACTAATATTCTTGCAAAAACTTAAATCCTCAAATTTTTTAAGGATCATATCATGCACTAGATCATGAACACGACAACTTTTTGCTCTTCCATCAATTTTGATTGAAACTACTTGCACTAAACTTCTATGGATTAATTCTGTTAAGTATCCTTCTGCAACCTCTTCCAAAGTCATTCCCTCTTCCTCCTTTACGAACCCTTCAGCTATCCATTGTCGAATTAGTCTCGTGGAATAAACTTCCCAATCTTCAGGATATATTCCAAAATATAACAGACATGACTTGAGATTGTAAGACAAATCATGATAACTGAGAACTAAAAATGTGTTTATCACAGAATCTTTCTTTAACTTTGGCTTGATATTATCATTAAACTTGTACCATTCAATTGCATTTCTATTTTTACATAAAAGACCACCGGTGACTACAATTGCTAGTGGTAATCCACCACATTTTTTAACAATTTTGGAAGATATATCAATAAGATTATCTGGACAACATTCCTCCAAGTCATAAAATGCCTTCTTATTGAACAATTTTAAAGATTGTTCATCATCTAAACCTTTCAATTCATGAATTTCAACAAAAGAAGATTCCCTACAAGAAGTGGCAACATCCATGATTCTAGTGGTGATTAATATCCTACAACCTTTTTGTTTATCACTCATAGCAAATTTAATATCAGCCCAAAAAGGTGAGTTATTCCATACATCATCAAACACTACAACGTACCTTTTCTCCTGCAAATAGTTTCTCACTTTTTCCACTAATAACTCTTTATTCATTTCATGAATCATTTCAGGAGGACTGAAATTTTGTTGTTTGCAAAGCTCCTTCAACATCTCTCTCAGCAACTCTTCAATATTGTATGATTGTGACACTGTGATCCATACATGATAATCAAACTGTCCCTTGACCTGATCAAAAACTTTTTTAGCAAGAGTAGTTTTTCCTTGCCCTCCCATTGCTACTACGGAGACGACAGTGAGCTCATCTCTTCCCTTTACCAGCCAATCAATCAATTTGTCTCTTGGCTTTTCAAAGCCGACAACATCAGCTTCCTTCAGGTAAAAAGGAGCCTTTCGAAGGTTCTGCAACAAAGTGGCATTCGGGTTTATAGCAGAACTGCTTGATCCTTCATGATTGGTTTCAGAACTTGTATCTTTTATTTCAGTAATTCGGGATTTGATGATCTGAATATCATGGGCTATTTGGAGACGGAGAATCTTAGTTTTAACATATTCAGAAGCAACAGTAGCACATCCAGGATCTGGAAGTTGTTGTTCCACACAGTTGATATATTCATCGATGACATCTTGTATGCGAAAAGATGCTTCTATCAACTGCTTGATTTTTTCTCTGGTTCCATCACTTGGGTTGTATTCTTCAGCATCAGCCATTTTATCTGCTTGATGGATGAACTCTTCTATGGTTTCGAGTTCATGTTTCATGTGTGCAATTTCGTCATTTGGGACGCCCCTAATCATGTTCACAGCTTCCTTTAGTATTGGAAGCAAATGATCAAGGGCTAGTGGAAGCAAATGCTTACGAGCTAGTGGAAGCAAGTTTTCACGAGCACAAGAAAGTACACTTGCACACGGATCACACATTTTGTTGTATGTATCTTTTGATTTCAATTTGCTAATAATATTGTGAGTGAGATTAGTGATGAGAAAAAAGCTATTAGTCTTTCATGATTTATATAGCATAAAGTTCAAGGGTGCTGTGATGTGAACACATAGACTTTGAGTTTCCCAATCAGTCATTGTTTAATAATTTTTGAGTGCCTTGCCTTGTGTCATTTAATTTGTCTTTTTATATATATATATATATATATATATATATAAAATTTTGTACAAGAGCAAGTTGTTGATCATGTGTGATTTAATTAGTGGTAATTAGCTCTTATTTGTATAACTACCAATGCTCATTTTAATTTTTAGTCAATAATTAAGTTTTGAGCATGCAATAGGCTCTTATAATAATGTGTGGTGTAATTTAGCCATCGTAAATTACAAGAGAAGATGTTAATATCTATTGCACAAGTAGCTAATTTATATAATTAAATTGGCGACTTTATAATGCTTTGTTTAAAGAGACCAAATTTATCTCATAAAAAAAGATACCAAATTTATCTCATACGTTTACGCGGGACATATATATTGGTGATAAGGGATTTTATTAGATCTCTCCAACTTTTGTGGTGTCTTCATCTCAATTATCCATTCATGTTTTTTTTTTTTTCTCTATTCAAAATTGTTTCTTTTAATTTATTTTTTTATAAATTATCATCCGTTGGATGAAAAGCACATTTGGAAAACAGATGAACAGTAGAGATCCGATTTCAGTGATAAGATGTTAGTTTTGGTAATATGCAAACTTTGCACCGCTCAATGGCTTTGAATTGGAAACAAACAATTGGTGCAAATCAGTGTTAAGCCTCACGCGTATTGTCAAAACTCAATCTGCATGATTCTTTTTGAGTTTCTGTTGATGTCCAAATTTGTTGAGATTTGCAGATTTCTATGTATTTGGTTAACCTCTATTGCATCGGTGTTGACTAGGCATGGCAATGGGTACCCGCGGGTACGGTTTTTACCTTCCCCGTTCCCCATACCCGAATCATTGATAAATACCCGTTCCCCGCCCATTACCCGACGGGGATGAAAAATTGAACCCAATCCCCGTCCCAAATGGGTTCGGGTATACCCAAATGGGTTCGGGTATCCCCGAACCTTGCCCTGCCCTGCTGAACCTTACCCGAACGCAAAATTTTCCCGAACACTGACATACATACAATACAAAAAAATTCAAATAATAAAGTACAAATCAAAATTTCAATGCATTAAACATACAAATGAAATGATATTCCAAAATATCAAACCAAAATTATCAAAACCATAAAATAGTACCGGTACAAACCAATATTCCAAAATACCATCAAAACAACCACATAACCAAGAATGTTCTACATCATTGTTCACTGAAATTGCTAAAAAAACAAATAACTAAGAACCATTGTTCATTAAAAATCCTAACTCAAGTAGATAAATTATATGATATGTGACATTATAAATAAATAAATAGGCGTAATATAGTAATTTTATATAAACGGGCGGGTTCGGGGACGGGTTCGGGGTGGGTACCAATATCTCCGTTACCCGCCCCATCCCCATGTTTTGAAATCGGGGAAAACCCAAACCCGAACCCAAACCCAGTCAAATCGGTTTTTCCCCGTCAAATTCGGGGTGGGTTCGGGCGGGTACCCGCGGGTACGGGTTCTGTTGCCATGCCTAGTGTTGACTGTTTGGAGGTGTTCTGCGAACTGAGACTTATCTGCCTGATTTTCATTCTACCGTTGTCCATCAACTTTTGGCTCACGGAGCTGCTATTTGGTTTCTGATGGCCGGTCACTTTTGATTCGAGATTGGGAGTTAGTGTCTAGTGGCGTTTGATGTAATCTCTAGTGGTCTGGAAGTTGAGAAGTGTCCTTCTAAGTATAAGATTAGAGTGGACATTTATTAGGTGGTGTCAGTTTTAGTATTTTCATTGATCTTCAGCTTATATACGGCGCCTTGGTTTTGTAGCCTCTTTTTTACCAATTTATGTTCGTCTTGAGCAGAAATCTGATTTTTAGTAATAATATATTTACTGTTCCAAAAAAAAAAACTATATGGAAAACCCAATTTCTTAATAAAACTTGTTGAGGGCCAAAAGTCCTCAACAAGTTGTTGAGAACTTAAGCCCGTAGTAAGAAAAACCCTCAATAAATATATTGTAGAATGGTAAAACAATACGGGATGTTTATTTATATTGGTGGGAGCAGGGGCGGACCCGGCCAGAAATTTCTAGTGGGGCTAAAAAATTTAGACATTACAATTGTTTTCATCTTGATAATAATTCAGTTAAACAACAAACAATATGTGAAATTACTACTAATACAATATGTATATCCAAAAAAAGAACAACAAACCAACAAACCAGAAACTATTTATTAAAAAAAAGAAACCAATAAACTATATCTAAAAACCACAAAATTTCTATTCGAAAATTAAAAGAAAAAACTATAATTTATTGAATATATGTTAAATCATGCATATCACTTGTTTAACTCAATCAACTTATAACTTATTAATTTTTATTCCAATTTTATCCGTATTATCTTACTTGAAAAAATTAAATATATTAAACATTTTTTTATTTCATATTATATTTATATGCTAGTTCAATCGCTAATTTTACCCAATCTTATAAATTCAATTAGTTGTCCACTATTTTTTGACAAAAAAACTCGGTTGATTTTTATAAAATTAAAGCCTTAATTACATATTTGGTCCCTTATGTTTATTTTAGGTTTCAATTCGGTCCCCTATCTTTAAAAAGTTTCAATTTGGTCATTTTCGTCAAATTTTTGTTTAAATCGTCGACATATCTAATGAATTTGCGTACATGAACCACTTAAGAGAGTACATCGTGAATTTTTAGAAGAAATTAACTCAAAATTTAACAAAAAAATCGAAAAAATTAACTCAAAATTTAACGAAAATGACCAACTTATGTTGAGATAAATAAGATAAGGGACCAACTTGAAACTTTTTAAACATAAAAGACTAAATTAAAACTTAAAATAAACATAAGGGATTAAATATGCAATTAAGCCAAAATTAAACTATATAACTTAAAATAATATTTCATGTATAACCAAAAACTTAAAATCATCAACAATAGACTATAAACTAATATTTGCACTAAAAATTAAACCAATATGTATACGAGATACTTACAATTATCAATAATAAACTCTAAACTAATATGTATACAAAATGACTTAAAATTATTTATAAAATTTTTATTTTTAGAAAAATATGCTATAAATCCTGAAGGACTAATACCTTCTTCTTCATCAATCATTTCACTCACAATATTAACAAATTACCCCAAAAGAAATTGCAGACATGAAAGATGAAATTGAAAGCATTCAAGAATTTATCAACAAAGCAGATAGATTGGCTGATGCTGAAGACGACAACAAAAGTCAAGGAATCAGAGCAATGATTAAGCAGTTGATAGAAGCATCTTTTCGCATAGAAGATGTCATTGATGAATATATTATCTCTTAGAATTGAGTATTGGGTCTAACTCAACCCTACAAAACCGGATTGTAAAATGAGGATTGCCTCTAGTTTATAAACACTTAGTCAGGCCATATCGCAACCGACGTGGGACTTCTTGACATTATCAATGAGGAACAACAATCTACAGATCCTGGATGTGCTGCTGCTCAAGTAGTTCTGCTGCAACAAACCTAAATTCCACGTTATTGGAGAACCTTCGAAAGGCTCCATTATACATGGATGAAAATGATGTTGTTGGCTTTGAAAAGCCAAAAGACATACTGATTGAATGGCTGGTAAAGGGAAGAGCAGAGCTCACAGTCGTCTCCGTGGTAGCAATGGGAGGCAAGGGAAAAACCACTCTAGCCAAGAAAGTTTTTGACAACAACAAGGTCGTTGAACGATTTGAGTATCGTGTATGGATCACAGTTTCTCAACCATACAGTGTAGAAGGACTGCTGAACTAGAGGTCAGATTTCGAGGGTTGAATATGACTGACTGACTATGGAAAAAAAGGGGTATCCGCAGAAAACACTTCCACGCCCAAGTCAGTATAAACTTGAAGTGGAGGTAGAGGTTAAAACAATACATATGTGAGGTGGTATTGAATGAAAATTTCTCTTTACACCCCATGGTTCCTATAAGCTCCCAAAAAATCATTTTTTGCCCTTCATCATCCTCTCTCTATTTCACATATTTATAGATGAAGGGATAATCATCACCTCCTTACCCGCTTTTGATAATGATCGACCTCTCCAAGAGTTTATTCTCCTCCAAATTCGGTCTTTTATGTAAAAGAATGTCGCCTTCTTGCTTCTCCCAATCATAGAGGTAAGTCCCATGGGACACCATCGGTGCCCCTCGACAAATCTTCACCCCCATGAATATCTCCTCTACCCACCGCCTGATGGATAAGTGAAATCAAGCCCTCTGATGCGGCCCCCTCCTTGGCAAAATAGGGTCAATTCAGTCAAAATTCATCAACACCAATAATTAAATACTCAAGTGTAAATTTTTATCTTAAGTACGCAAGTAGAATTTTTTTCAATCACTTATTGGTAAAAATATAGCTTTGTAATTTTAAGTTGGAACTTGGAATCTCCTCCAAGATAGTTTATCAAATGGCCGTTAATAAAAGTTGTCCCCTTTTCCAATAGGAAAAAAAATAAAAAACTATAGTGCGTGAATTTGGCCACTCTTTTGATATGGATTAAACCTAGCTACACCTTAAAAATTAGGGTTCAAAAGGGAGAATTGTTCAATCATATATAAACTCTCACACACCAGGTTTATAACTTCCGATGTGGGACTCCAAGTTGGGTTCATGAAGCTCAACTTGCACATGAAAATCGGTAACATCTTCATACTTAGTGGGTAATTTTTGCCATTGGATTCTTTAAAAAAAAATACTTGCTAAATTAGTGTCTTATTAGTGTTTTAAAGTCATATAATTAAAAAAACAATTAAAATATTTTTATTAAACTTGCCAAAAAAAACATTATCATAAAAAATAATTAAATGGCATATGTGATTGGTGAGTGACACAGTAGAAGAATAAGTAAGGGTCATATCATCGAGTAAGAAGCAAAAAATATTGCCTAAAATCAATGATATTTGAACAGGTGGATGTGATATTCAATACTGGTTTTAAGGAAACCAAATATAGATAAGACAGCACATACTGAAAGAGTCAGAGAGATAAACTAAGATTGTGTTAATGCTTAGACTGTGGTTGTTGGTTACTTCCTATAACTACACTTAAATAGACAACACAAAAACCACTCAATCCCTTTGTCTCATTACATTTGCATTTCAATTCTCACTATTTCATATATATTAACCATTTTTTAATCTTTTTACATTTTGGGTTATGAACAACAATTATGTGGTTTATATGATTGTAAAATGAAGGTCATGATTTTGTAGGAAAGTGAACAAATTTGGTGATGGAATAAGCAAGTGTTGAAAAGCTTTGTGCTTGAAGCACTTGCTTTCTGTTTTTGGTCTTCCTCTGTTTGATAGGTATGAATTATGAACCTTTGCAAATTTTGTTGGTTTTTTATTTTATATTTTTAATTTAATTTTTATAAATTTTGTTTATTTTAACAAAAGGATCTTTGAGATTGTTGAATTTTTGGTAACATTTTTCCTCTTTGAGATCAAAATTTGAAATGCTAGTAGTGGATTTTAATTAGAAAATTGATGGCATGGTTTTCTTGTATGTGACTTTTTGCTTGTATGAAATGCATGCTTTTAATGGAACAATTTTATGTTTTTTATTTATTTGGTTTTCTCTTTGCATTTCCAAATATACCCAATTTCTACTTTTCATTAAAAATACTTCCTTTTTGAGAAAAAAACTAGTGATAGTGTGTGAAAAAAAAATTTCTCTACAAGGGTGTTTTTGTGTCTTGTTATGTTGTCACTTGCCTAGGGTACCTTTTGGTTGAAGATCATAACTTTTTGTTTTACATGGTTTGTTGAATTGAATCTCTTGCTAGCTCTTTTGTTTTTTGTGTCAATTTTATGGTTTATTATTAGATATGTATGTATTTGGAAATCACAATGAGTTTGACAAAATCATAGTAACACAATGATTTGTTGAATCCTCAAAAGGTAGCTTGTCACAGTGGCATGTCGTGATTCTGACAAACTCACTATCAATTCGACCATAAACTAAATCTGCAACTTTTTTTTTAACCTTGTGCAGTAACAAGACAAAATATGGATATTTCTGAGTGTACAAGGATTGTTTTCGACAAAATTCAACGATTTGAGCCAGAACATGCTACGAAGATCATTGGATATCTACTTATGCAAGATAATGGTGAACAAGAGATAGCTAAGTTAGCTTCATTTCCAGATCATTTGATTCATGATATTGCCCATAATGCAAGAATGGAGCTTGAAAAGTTGGCTACTAGATCAGTAATCTCGTCCGGAAATCATTCGCCTGCAAGTTTCCAGGTTCACTCTCCCTATTACAATCTGCATAATGGAAATACTAATCCAGAATTTATGACAATAGGTATCAATGAACATCAAAACCGTACCGCATTGTTCGGTTCGGAGAATCATCAACATGTAGATAGTGTAAATTCTACAACAGCTAACTTTGATTACTATAATTACTGCTTAGAATATGCTTCAGCTGTTGCCAATTTGAATCGAAAAAATGGTAGAAGGTTTTCAAACATGACTGAATTTCCATTCAAAACATGTCACTATTTCAGCAAAGGATATTGTAGGCATGGAAATAGTTGTAGGTTCTATCATCATGGACAAGCTGTTTCTGAGATATTCTCTCAGATGTTTGGAAATGACGCTGCTGCTAATGACGAACAAGCGATTTCTCCTGGATCACTGGCGCAACTAGAGTCGGAAATCGTTGACCTCTTAAAACAAAGAGGAAATCCTATTTCAATTGCTTCATTACCAATGGCATACTATGATAAGTATAAGAAGGTACTACAAGCTGAAGGGTACCTAGCCGAGAGTCAGCGACATGGTAAGTCTGGCTACAATTTGACAAAGCTGCTTATTCGATTGAGAAACAGTATTCGACTAATTGACAGGTGAAGACTTGGACGTTTAAATACGTGTTCTTAAGTAATCGATCGGTTGAGTTTTTTTCTTACTTTAATTTGATTCTTGTCATGGTTGATTAATAGGCCTCATGGGCAGCATGCTGTGGTTTTAGCGGAAGATGCACCAAAATTCATGGGAAAGACGGATTGTCAAAATATTAGTGCATCACAACAAATTTACTTAACATTTCCAGCTGATAGCACTTTCTCAGAAGAGGATGTCTCGAACTACTTTAGGTAAATACTCATATTTTGGATGTAATGTGACACTTATCATGCTTATTATCGGTTTTATATTAGAAAATTCTACCTGTTTTAACATTTTTCCTTTTGCAGCACTTTTGGGAATGTTGAAGATGTAAGAATTCCATGTCAGCAGAGAAGGATGTTTGGATTTGTGACATTTGTTGATCCAGAAACTGTTAAAATGATCTTGGATAAGGGAAATCCTCACTATGTTCGCGGATCTCGGGTTCTTGTGAAACCTTACAAGGAGAAGCCAAAACTTATTGACAGGTAAATTTATTTATTCTCATTCAATAGCATGTTTTTGTAGATTGGTGTATTAAGAAAAGCTAATATTCAATGGACGATTGCGAGTTTTATTTTCTCTAGTGCACGTGCATGTTTGTGTGGCATCTACTAAGTCTCATTCACTATTAATGCTGTTTTATTTATTTTCTTGTGCAGGAAGTATCCATATAGACTTGAGAATCATGTTTGTTATTCACCGCGATATGTAGACATTGATGCTGAAATCGCCTCAAGTCCAAGAAATTGTGGCAATCCTCGGTATCTAAGAAGGCTCCTCGAAGAACAAGACCGAATCTTTGAACTTGAAAGAAGGCGTCTTGCAGTGTTGCAAATATCCCAAAAATCTTTATCTGCTCCACCCCATTTCGGTATCAACATGAATGGATCAAGAGTTTCAAATGGTATTGTCCAAATATCTGCATAACTAGAATCATTAAATTTTCTATGGGATAGCTTAAGAAAACAGCTTATAAAAATAGCTTACGACTGTTTGATAGATCTTTTTCATTTGTTATAGAAATAGCTTATGCATAAGACTTATACAATAAACGATTACACTATAAGTGCTTAATTAAGTTGTTTATCCAAATAGATTCTAAGTTTGTGTTTCTTTGTACTTGTACTAATCAAGATCATTTTGCCTACAGATCATTTCCATGTCCAGCCTACAGAATCTTTTAGTTATGCGCGCAATGACAGAGCTGAGTACACAAATGCCAATAACTCTGACGAGGAAAGGTTTGAACCCAATCTTCAAAAAAATCTCTTACCATCCATTCTTCAATATATAGATTATATATGTACCTGACACTTGATTCACAACCACTCCACTCGAGGCAATAAGACTTTTAGAATTGGGAGTTGGGTAACTCAACCCTACAAAAACGGCTTGTAAGGTGAGAACCTCTTAACACACCCCCTCACGCCCAGAACTATTGGGCTTGGTGCGTGGATACAAATTGTGGGTGGCCCAATAGCGGGTGGCCCAACAGATCTTGGAGCCGAGAGGCTTTGATACCATTTTCGAATTGAGAGTTGGGTCTAACTCAACCCTACAAAACCGGTCTGTAAGGTGAGGATTGCCACTTACTTATAAACCCATATTCAGGCTAACTCACATCCAATATGAGATTTCTTAATAAAGACTGCATACATCTACCCTCTCGATATCCTACCTAATGGAAGCCTCGTGCACTAGACCACAATGGTCGCTCGTCTCACATTAGACAAATCAAATTTCTTAACTTTCCGTATCTGTATATTTTATTTGAACTTATTTTATGCAGCAACGAAGGACTAAATCTCCCGGACAGCCCGTTTTCGTATCGAGTAGATACCGGAATTTCAGCAATCATGTAGTTTCAGAAACATAAGCAAAGAGAAAGAGTTACAAAAGCTCAGTTTCATACATAACAGCTATTCAATTTAGTCAGAAAAGACTAAAGAAGGATGCTGCTATTTTTGCAACTGAATTGGTGGAAGGAATTAACAACTTATTGACACATGTAAGATCTTCTTACATGTTATAGTAGTTTTTAGTTACATTAGCAAAAGGTTTTGGTTTGGTTTCTAGAAGATTATGCAATAGTTAGTTACTAGTTAGTAGTAACTTTCATTAAAAAATTCATCAATTGATGAAACATGAAAGGAACTTAGTGGTAATAGTCTTTATCTATAATTTTTTCACTAGATATTTAGGCTACTTTAGCAATTTTTATGGTTGTCCTTATAAAATGCTAGGGTGTTATTCAGAATAAATATAGAGAATATCTTGGATTGGAAAGCCTTATTGTTATTTGAAAAGGCAAAACCATTTTCTCTGTAAGGTTATATTTGATGTTTAGTTAATTAATATTATATGCAGAATTTGGTGTCTTTCTTTGTGTATAATTACTCAAGATATTTATTGTTAATGGCTTAATGCTGCAGTTATTGTTGGAGTGTGACATTCATTTAAGAAAATATTAAACTTCTAAATGTATAGTTTTCTCAAGAGCCTATTTTGGCTTTTAGGTGAACTATAGTGTCAGTTATTGTTGGATTCTGATAAATCACATGTAAAATTGTGATTAATTAAGTTGAATAGATGGTTAATTTAAATCACGTTTAAAATTGTGAAATTGTGGCTAATCACCTAGTTGAATTAACCACAATTTTAACCGTGAAATGAATTAATGATCTGTTCAACTAAATTAATAACATTTTTTTAACATGATTAATCAGGGTGCCGCAAGTGTAAGAAAAAATGTAATACTTGTAATGTACTACTTGTAATTTGATCATTGTTGTCAATAGTGGAAAATACCAATTCATTGAAATTTTACCAAGTAATAGTGCTATGAACTATTTGACAATATTTTACACTAAATAGCAATTTGTTCAAATTCCACTTCGGTATAAAAGTATAGCGCATCTATTTAACAACACCAAATTTGACTACATCTAACGATGCACCATATTACATCAAATGAAAGTCAGGCTTTCATCTTATAGAAATTATTGTTTAGTTTCATATAAAAAAAATAATAATAATACATACCTTCATAATCTTTGGTCTAAACATTAATTCCAGTTTGGCAATGCAACAATCTTTAAACATAAATGGAGCCTGTTTAGATTGACATATTTGAACTTATCCGTTTGACGGAACTTATAAAAATAGCTCATGACATTGTTCATAAGTTGTTTCTCCCTTATTTTCACAAGTGTTTCCGGATAGCTTATTAAAATAGCATATAGCTTATACGAAAATAATTTGAATATAAATTTTCATATAAAAACAACTTATACATAAGGGTTTATGATGATAAGCATTTAAGCTATAAAGAAAATTGTTTATTCAAACAAAACCGCTATCACTAAGTGCATCTAACAATTGTCTCATTTCAGCTTTGGAACTTTAGCATTTTAAATAAATTTGTTAGCCTAAATTTAAATAAATTGCAACTTTTTATGTTTTTAAATGACAAATCTTAATTGTTATTTGTTAGTGGGAAGAGTTGAACTAATAACATAATGTCATTATCAATTCAACATTTTTTATACTTATGTAGTTTTAATAGAGATAATATCAACTATACATTTAGGAACTCAAAACATATTACAACAAAATTTAGGTACAATACAATCGCCCTAGCAGGAGTATAAGCAATTGTATTTTTCGTGTGTGGAACTGTATTTTTTGTTTTTTATGCCTAACAAAAACCTTGGAACAATTTTGTCTACTGAGTAGGGATTATCTACAGGTTGATACTATGGAGCCAAATTCAGAAAAAAGCCTAGGCAATTGGTTTTGCATCAAATTTAAGGACAACCTGTCCCAAGCAAAGTTGGTCCAGTTTAAAGCTTCCAATATATTGCTAGAACCTCACCTTCAAACAGGACTCACCTACCCAAATTTTGTTTTCAAGAAGCCAAATTCATGATGGAGACAGAGATCATAGCATTAGCATGTATGATGATTGGCCACGAAAAATATGGCATCGCGCGACATTACATTTCAAGTACTTGGGATGCCGGAGGGTGTTGAGTCATGACGGGATCGTACACATACACATGATATGATATTTTTAACAATCTCCTCAACAATTGTGCGTTCATCCATACATTTTGGAATTACTCCCCGGAGCTTTTTATAACATGTCCACTTGCACTGTTTAATTGTTGGCTCGCGTACATCCATAGAGCACGCCACCTAACCGCTAATGTTACGGAGTCTTTCGATACAAGGAGTCGGTCACCATTAATTTAATCATCAACTCTGCTACCACAACTTTCTAGTTCTTTAAATATTAAATCAATCATTTATTCAAGTGCATTTTGTTGATGTTAAACTTTTCACATGCATTAAATAGGTCAATCCTTTGGTTTCACTTGAGCCTTCTCTTAAGATGCGATCCAAAATTTCTTGTTTTAACTTTTAAGTACATTCCGTCTAAAAAAACTTTGAAGTACAAGAAATAAAATTAAAAATAGAATAATCAAAATTTTGAATTGACAAATAACTAAGAAAATTAAAATGTGATCAAGAGTTTTTATTATTTTTTGTCAAATCAATATTTAAGTAATTAAATTGAAGGTATTCCACATCCTTGCTTTAAAAGTTGGACTAGTGATACCCAGTGATAAGGATATCTTTATTAATTTAATTTAATTTTTCCCTATATACCCAATTTGAGAACCAAAACTAAAGGTTTCATTTTTATTTATTTTTTACAAAACTAGCTGTCAATGAATTAAAGTCCATAGATCAAGTGCAAATAATTTTCATTTCATTTTCATTCTATTGGTAGCAGGTGGTGGGGTACTTTTGTTTATCATTTTTGTGTTACATATTCCTTTATAAATACTCGATAAAGCTAAGGTCAAATATGCTTTTTTTTATTATAATTTTTTTTTTCAAAATCCATGTACTCCTTGATTATGACATACAAATTTCATTAAATCAGCTATAGTTGCATAGAAGCTTCTTATATATAATCAAATAAAATCATGTCACTCATGATGTCAGATTTTAGTGACTCCATTTATGGTTGAGTAAAAGATTATTTTGTTTGTTTTTTGAAGATAGAAGATTATTTTGTTTGTTAAATAGGGAGTATATGGCATCACTATCCAAAATGAAACATAAGCGATTACTTTTGCTTATATTTCATGCAAGTGGGAATAGATCAAGCCGGTCTACAAGGCTTTAATACCTAGTTTACGTAGGCTCAGGCTAGTCTATTACATTAAATAGAGCAGACCAAATAAATTTTATAAGCCTATTTAGTTAAATAGGTTGAGCTGCAGATCATTAAAAAAGTATTTTAACCTACTAAGTCGGCCTATTTAAGTTAATATCAATAATATTTTTTATTACTATTAATATTTATATATTAAAATTCGTACATTGATTAAATTATAAATTTATTAATTTTTCAGTAGTTTAAGTTTATTAATGTACATTAATTTTTGACATATATAAATGTATTATCATTAACTAGAATTAAAATATGATGACATATGTATTTAATCTCTAAAATATCATGTTAAATATCAAAAGAACATTGGTTTATTAGTTCATACGAATATTTAAAATAATATAATTGTTTATTTAATATGTTCATGTGAAAAAGGTTTATAAACAGACTAACAGATCACATTAAGCTTTCAAAATGACAGACTCAAATCTAAAAAATAAGCATATGATAGATTATAGACCAAACTCAGACCTTTAATTTTTTGACAGGCCGGACAAGATTAGAAAAGCCTAGTCAGCCTATTCCCACCTCTAATTTTATGGAAAAGGTTAATAATTATTTCTAAATATTTGTTAAGAAAACAAGAAAGAAAAGTATATATTTGAAAAAGGTTGTGTGTCCATTTCTCAACAACAACAAAAATTAGACAAGTTTTTATTTTTCACCAAATTAAAGCCATAAAATATTCTGAAAGATTAGAAAACGCTAACAAAGACTTATTTATTGTCAGTAAGACTCCGCGTTAAATTCTGCATCCATTCATCCATCAATCAATTCTACTACAAAATCTGCAACCTTATCTTGATATGCTCATTAATCACAAGAATTTTGTTGCACCAACTTTAAAGAATATGACCAATATTTTATTGGGTTATGTTAACTTGTGCCCTAAGGGCACATGTTAAGCTACCTAAAAATAGAAATATAGCATTTAATAATAAAAAAATTTAATGTTTAGAGAATTGAATACACCACAAGTTCAATAAATTTTTTTCACATTTATCTCCTTAATATGTGCCCTTAAGGGCACAATGTCCTGTATCAAAAAAAAACTATTTTATGTCATTTTAGATTCCCCTCCATTTAAATCAAGCAGAAATATTAGACTTTTGTGACAAATTTCTTGGTTGAAAGTGTTGTACGTACTATGATGATAGTTACATGCCCTACACAAGGCCTTGTTTTGTGATGACTTGTTGCAATTAAGATTTCTTGTCTTAAGGTGTTTGAAACTTTGAATTGAATAAATACAAAAGAGCCACGATGTTAGACTTTATAGCATTAGTGATTAGTGATGATCATAGCAAATTTTGTCACAAGCATAGTATAAAGCTAGAATTTGACTTATGTGAAGAATAAAGAGGAAATTTAAGACTCAAATAAATAGAAATTTTTATGATTCATGGGAGTTTAGTAGTGTAGTCATTAATTTGGAGTAGTGATAAATTTTAAACATGAGTAAAATCTAAAGGTGTTTGATCTTTATCTAACAATCTAAATGTTTGTCCCTTGTGGAAAATTGTAACTTATATAGAACTAAACAATTTAAAACCATTATACATGAATGATTTATTTTGCATTTTATACTCAATTTATCAAATTTGAAGTATGGGTCGTCTCTTAAGTGTATGACTCATAATTACTGATAAGTGGATAAATCGATTGAGTGAAATGAGAGACATGCCCTTTAGGTCAAGGGTTCATTTATGTGTTTTTTTTTTTCTTTTTGCATTAGTCCTCTAACAAAATAAAACAATTACACATTAATGATGCAAGGCTTACAAGAAATTGATGTCATGTTATATCAACAACTATATGACATTAATAACCATAACGTCCATGTTGGTGTGTTGAAATAAAAACAGAAAACAACAAAATGAAACAAGAGATTCAACTCAACTTCCACATATCTTTTGCATAAACTAGTTTTTTTCAACTTTATGGGACATGTTGGCTATAAGGATGTGCCTAAAATCACTTGAATTAAATCACTATTTTTACTTTCTGTTCTTTTCCTTTTTCAGAGTCTTACTTTAGACATTATTATATATTTATTATAATACGATCCACAACACCTTTCAATTTCTTTGACATTGCATGCTTTAGACTTTTACCTTAATTTGTATAAAGGACTACTTTGAATTTGAAGGCTTATCAACAAGCATTAATTATTAATTAAATAAAGTCATATGTAAATATTAGGTAAAAAGAATTATGCTCTTTTCATCACAATTTCTTCTAAGTAATTTAATGATTAAAATTTCACTATTTTTTTGACTCGGAATTTCACTCTTTTAAGATGAATTAGTAAATATTTTAAATTTCAATGTCTACATATATAATGTGATATCTCTATCAGCTGAACTAAGCTTTAAAAACAAATTTATTTAAGAAATTAGTGACCGATAATAGACTAGTCTTGTGCTTATGGTGTGGATATTTTATTTCTTTGACTTAAATTCGACCATTGCATTTCATATTCTATATTATAGATTGTCAATACAAGTGAATAAAATCAAAGACACGAGCACACTAGCATTAGACTTTGGCCATTTTGTCAATCGTGTATTTTGTCAACAATCTCATTTTCATATTAATATATTAGAAAAACTTAATTTTGACATTCAAGTCAGTACAAGCGTGAATTGAGAGGTTTTAAAGAGATATTAGATATGTAAACATTTTTTATGAAATTAAAGTGACCCTCGAGGTGAAGCCACAACCATTAATGTGAGGACAAATATGACGGCTCAACGTTAAAAGTTGTCAGAATAACGATCGTAATACCATGTTTGATATTAAAAACCATTCGTTTTAATGTTTGTCATTACAAAAGAATTTTCTTCTGCACTTGTTGGACAATATACTGAAGAAAAAAAGTTAAATTAAAATAGTACAATATATCAATACATAGATAACCAAAAATGTAATTAAGTTCAATTTTATTAGATAGGTGAAAGAAAAAACGAAGAAAAATTATATAACACATTGTAAAATAGTAGTGTGTGTAATATATATATATATATATATATATATATATATATATATATATATATATATATGGGGAGGGATCAAATGACACCGGTGTAACATTTGAGTACTGTTACACCACTCAATAATGATTTAACGAATACAAATTTTACAAAATCCACCGTTGGATTGAATGCTTATATCGTATAGATCATCCATGTTAAATTTTACAAAAATGTAAAATCGTTTGATACGTTTTTGAGATCGATAAAGATTAATGGTTTATGTGTTTTTATTGAATACCGTTAATTTTGACATATCTCAAAAACATATCAAACGATTTTAAATTTTTGTAAAATTTTACATGGAAGATCTATACGATATAAACTTTCATATCCAACGGTGAATTTTGTAAAATTTATATTCGTTAAAGCGTTATTGAGCGGTGTAACATTACTCAAATATTACACCGGTGTAATTTGATCACTCCCATATATATATATATATATATATATATATATATATATATATATATATATATATATATATATATATATATATATATATATATATATATATATATATATCATACTTTGTTATGAAAAAGTAAAGTGACGATAAAAACAAGCACAAAGTAAGGGTAGGTGTCACCACATGTTCGAGGAAACGAGTGAAAGAGACCGAAACCGCGTAGGCTAATTTAATGATACGATGCATAATTACTATTCCATAAAATAAAAAATCCAATTTTACTACTATTTTTTTTTTGTAATCCAATTTTACTACTATTTGAAAATATTTAACATGTCAGTCTTGATTATTTGGAACTCCGATTTTAAATGCAAGGAATATAAAAGGGATAATTTGGGCTTTGGCCCTCTTTTGACAAAAAAATTAAAAAATAAATAAAAGGGATAATTTTCATTTGAACTGTAAACAACATCAATAAAAATTTGGCTTGTTCAAAAACATCAATAAAAATTTGGAGGAGAATATGCGTGTTGTGTTTGTGCTTGAGACGGCACAATTTTTTTCGTTCAATTTTTTTTCCAAAAACATTAAGGGAACTAGCCACTTTGGATCGAAGAAACATTTGACTTTTTATTTAATTTTAGTTGTTTTACTTTTTTAAGAGGTCTACTACGATATAATTTTTTAAGGCTAAAAAATGGAGTCACAGTTCCATAAGCCACCTTGGACATGTTGCAGGTCCAATGTAGCAGTGTTAAGTTCTCTTGAGGGGGAATTTTATCACTTTTTGCAGTTTTATTTAGTTCGATGGATCAATATTTGTAGTTGTGCGTCGATAATATCTTATTTATACTAAACAAAATATTTACATTTATATTCTTCTTCTTCATTAAAATATTAAGAGAGTATCAGTGACCATATATAGGACCCGTGTGGATTCGGCTTATTTTTTAGATTATAAAAATAACTTATGCAAATAAATAAATTTTTGAGTTAATTCATAAATTTTCACAAAAAAATATTATATTTTTATAAGCTATTTTATCATAAACTAACTTGAAAATTTTATAATAATACATAAAATTTTATTTATTTGTATAAGTTGTTCCGGATAAGAAAAAAAAAATAATTTAAACCAACTCATAGTTCAGTTGATACAACCGAGTTTTCATTTAAAATTTTCCCTCAGCTATTTGACTAAAATAATATTACGTGAACTTTTTGATATTGTCTCTAAAGTCTTGGAGTCAAACATCATAATTTTTATTATATTTTTCAATTTTAGTTTCGCTGTTTTCAATTTTAAAATTTAGTTTAATACTAGTATATTGAAATCTGACCTGAACTTTTATAAAAAAAGTAAAATTGAAAATAAAATACAAAATATCAAGAAGAAATAAAATTTAAGAGATTTTTTTTTATTTACAATAGAGTTAATGAAAATCGAATCTAAAATTTTAAGCATCTTACTCAAAATTCATATCATTAGATCAAATTTTATGTCTTATAGTTTGAAAGAAATTTTTAAATCAACTAAAAATAAAATTGAAATATTTAATGGGTAAATACAGTCAATTTATGAAAGTGTATAGATTAGAAAAAAAATCAAAAACAATATATTTAACCATGTTATATACTAGTCACCATTTATTTCAACATTTTTCTATTTATTTATTTTTCAAACATTTTTCTACTTATATTGAAGATTTATTATTTTTAATTTTTCTATAAATAGAAGAAAGAAGATAATTGTACGAATCGTACCAATATATACTCCTTGTCTTAAAAAAGTGTGTTAATTAAGATTTTGGTAAAAATAAAAAGGACAATTAATAATTTATTTATTTCACAAAAGAAGAGAGAGACTTTCCTTGTTGGCGTCCGTATAAAAACAGCATAAACGCACTTCAGACACTTCATTCATTCATTCATAGATAGTCATAGTGGACCAAACCAAACCAAAACAACAACCAACAATCTTTGTGATTTACCATCTGTTCCTCCTCCTCCTAACTTTTAATATCAAACCTCACAAACCATAACCTCCTTATCTTAACAAATTTCAGTTTCAGCTTCAATTCAACTTGGTCAAGCTTGTGTATAAGCTGGTTTCAGATCAGATTTTCTTTTTGAGGTGAGAGAGACGCATAAATTTTTTAACTTTTTCACTTTCCTTATTTATATGAAGCTGTTGTTAAAGTGGAAGTAATTTTTATTATAAGTGTTTTTTCTTTCTTGCCATGATGATGCATCTTGTGTTAAAAAAAACTGT
The DNA here is from genome assembly GCF_020283565.1 of Trifolium pratense. Classification (NCBI taxonomy): domain Eukaryota; kingdom Viridiplantae; phylum Streptophyta; class Magnoliopsida; order Fabales; family Fabaceae; genus Trifolium; species Trifolium pratense. The sequence continues at coordinate 45,027,835 of NC_060061.1, forward strand.
ATTAGATAAATAAAAATATATTTTTTATCCATTTTGGTTTGGTTTTGATGAGTTTGTGAAAATGGGTTTATGTTAAAATTGATAGTAAAGGGGAAGTAATTTTTGTTATCAAGTGTTTTTGGTTCTTGCCATGATGATGATTGATGAATATGCATCTTGTTTGAATTATCAGAAAAAATAAAAATATGATTTTTATCCTTTTGGGTTTAATTTTGATGAGTTTGTTAAAATGGGTTTGTGCTAAAATGGATAATAAATATTGTTTTTAAAGGTTGGGAGATGATTTTCACCCTTTTCTGTTTTTTATCTTTAATGAGTTTTTGTTTACTAGATTTGCTTTTCAATTTTTTGGGGGTTAGGGTTGGGGAAATCCCTATGATGGGTTTTTGAAAATTTCAGTTTTTTATGTTAATTGAGTTAAAGATATGATTGTGTGATATATGAACAGTTAATATTGAAAATTGTAACTTTAGAGGGGTTGGTGTACTGTTTAATTGGAATAGCATGTAACGTTATCATTAAAAACCAACTTTTTAGGTTCTGATTAATTTTAAAAGCTTAAATAAACACAATTAAACCACTAGAAATGATTCTTGTAGTTAAAAAAGGTGATTTTTCTCTCAAATAGTTTGTGACAAGTAGGCTCATAATTCTGTGCTTAAGAAGCATATTCTTCTGGTATTAGAATACATGTTTGATAGATATTACCTAATTTTTCAATTCTTGTTATTATCTAACTTTTCTTTGATTAATATTACCTTCTACTTCATCAATATTAGTAGACTGCATCTTTGTTTTCGTTGTTTACGGTTCTAGTAATCATTATCTTGTTAGATATTGTATTTATCTAACTGTTTATTTCTTTCCTTATGCAGAAATAATAGCTCATATTTTCGGTACACTGCTGCTATTGCCGCAGAAAATTGAAGACAAGTGTGGATAATGTTTACCGAGCTTAGAAAGTAAATCTTGTTCCGAAAAAGAAGGCTATTGGAAAATTTCTGAGGTGTTTGTGCCAGAAAGTTGATTGGTAGTGCTCGAGAAACTTATTATTTATCAATGCAAACATCACAGAAACATGAAATTTCTTATGGTTCTGGCAGGTTCTACGTTGAACCTGTGCAGAATCTGGACTCATATGGCTTACCTTCGAGTGAGAATTTAGAAAATTATTCTTCCTCTGATAACAGCAGCCAAACATTCTATCCTTCTCATCAAATTCTAGAACCATATGGCACCTTTGAATCTGCTTCAACAAGCAACAACAGTTTCCCTTACCAAAATTCTCCGTCTACTCTCAGCTTCTCACCTAACAATAGTCCGGTGTCACAGCTAGAGTCAAATTCATACGTGTTGAGACCACAACATTCTCTTGAATTTGTTAATGGTTCTCCTGAGGATGATGACTCTTACTTGAGACACGACCTTGATGACTTGAGGCATAAGATGCTAGAGCTGGAATCTGTTATGCTCGGACCTAACGCAGACATGCTAGATACATACGATGCTGAAGTTAAACAAGAATCTGCTTCGTTCTTATTAGAGTCAGAGAAGTGGAAGAAAAACATGGAGATGGTATCTAAAGGAGATCTGAAAGAGATGCTTTATACTTGTGCAAAAGCCGTAGATGAGAATGATATTGAGACAATTGAATGGATGGTTACCGAGTTACGCAAAATAGTATCGATTATGGGCAATCCGGTTGAACGATTGGGAGCATACATGTTGGAGGCTCTTGTTTCAAAGATGGCTTCTTCAGGAAGCACAATCTACAAATCGTTAAAATGTAGTGAACCTACTGGTAATGAACTACTCTCTTACATGCATGTACTTTATGAAATATGTCCATACTTTAAGTTCGGGTATATGTCGGCAAATGGAGCAATTGCTGAAGCTATGAAGGAGGAACGTGAAGTACACATAATTGATTTTCAAATTACTCAAGGAACTCAGTGGGTGAGTCTGATCCAGGCTCTTGCTCGCAGGCCTGGAGGACCCCCAAAGATCAGAATAACAGGCGTTGACGACTCGTATTCAGCTTATGCGCGCGGAGGAGGGGTTGATATAGTGGGGGGAAGGTTATCAACGCTTGCACAGTCATGTCATGTACCCTTTGAGTTCAATGCTGTTAGAGTTCCTGCTTCTGAGGTGCAACTCGGAGACTTTGAACTTCGACATGGTGAAGCTGTGGCGGTGAATTTTGCGCTTATGCTACACCATGTGCCGGATGAAAGTGTCAACATTCATAATCATCGTGACCGGTTGTTGCGATTGGCTAAGCACATATCTCCCAAGGTGGTGACTCTAGTTGAGCAAGAATTCAATACCAATAACGCTCCATTCTTGGAGCGTTTTGTCGAGACAATGAACTACAACTCAGCTGTTTATGAATCGATTGATCTTGTTCTTCCAAGGGATCACAAAGAGAGGATTAATGTCGAACAGCACTGTTTGGCTCGAGAAGTCGTCAACTTGGTAGCCTGTGAAGGGGAAGAAAGAGTGGAACGTCACGAGCCTATGAGTAAGTGGAGAATGCGTTTCGCAAAGGCTGGATTTACGCCTTATCCATTGAGCTCCTTCATCAATTCTTCAATCAAGGATCTTCTGGATAGCTACCGTGGACATTACACTCTAGAAGAGAGAGATGGTGCACTATATCTTGGTTGGAAGAATCAAGTTCTTGTTGCTTCTTGTGCTTGGAGATGAAAAATCCATTGACAGTTCATTTTTGTTACCGCAGGTTTTTATGTTAGGCTATGTGTCATCCTCCTATATATAGATTTACTCTTCTTATTATAGTCAAATAACTGTTTTGTAAAAGAGTATCTTAAAACTTTTATGTCACAAATACTAGTAACAGCACTAAGGATTATATATGTAAAATCTGTCTATCCAATGTGTTTTATAGAACATATTTTCCTTACCTTAGATTAAAAAACAATGAAGTAGAGAAGTGAGTATTTACCAAAATTTTATTTGCTAAGCTAGACTGCATTTCTCCCAACTTTGTTGTGACAGATCCCTTTGTAATCACCATCAGCACTGCAGCTCTAGCAATTATCATGCAGTTCATAACAGCTCATCACTTTCTTTTTTTTTCCTGTTCTTGTTTTGTGCCAAAATTTTGCAATTACCGAATTCCTAATCTTAAAATTGAGTTTTTGGCCTAACTCAACCCTACAAAACCGGCTTGTAAGGTAAGGATTGCCTCTATTTTATTAACACATGTGCATCACAACCAATGTGAAACTTCTTAACATGCTCAAATAGTAAAATTTGGTGATTCAGTTACAATTTTTTTTAGTTCAGAAACCTAGTTAAAACTCCTGAAATAGTTCATAAACCACCTTGAGAGTAATTAAAATTAGTGGCACTAGTTAAAATGGAAAAAAAAACAGTTGTAATTGAAAAAAAAAAGTATAGTTTACATTTTTAAGAGGTTGAATTTAAGATAATTTTACTATATTTGTTTTTTAACTCGTTAACTACCTCATTGTCTTATGATTCCCAAGTCACACTTTATCATGAAGTATAGTAAAATTATTCAGTGGTGAAGAAAGGAAAGCGGAAATGAAACACGAAAATTGATAAATGAATTTGGACTACCTTAGTCCAAATTCATTCATCGATTTTCATGATTTCTTTCCTCGTCCCTTTCTTTCCACCCAACCAATAATATGTCTGGAGGGAGTATATGTTCCGTCAATGGAAAAATCCTATTGATGGATTCATGGAATCTTATCTTATACTCCAGGTCCTACTTAATTTATGTCTAATCCACATAACTTAGTTTATTTCATTAAATTCTATCTAACCAATGATGAGAAACAGTATGTTAAAAACTGTGTTGAGTGTTGCTTTTACTGTACATTTATATGTGAATCCTTTTCCACATCCATTATTAGTCAACAACACAGCTGTTGGAAATCATACATTTCTATACGTTTCATCATCCTATTCATTACTACTACCATGTGATAAATCATAAATGCCTTGAACATGTGTTGCACAAATTGGTACAATTATGTCATGTGGTGATTGTGTTTATTGTTTTTTTTAACCAACTCTCATAAGGGAAATTCAGTACAACCAGTACTAGTAAAAGTTTAGATTATTAAATAATTGATAAATTTAGCAGTGTCAGTGAACACTGAACACAACTTATTTGGCAAAATTGTGTTGAAACAAGTACTAAAAGCAACCACTCACTCACTCATATGTTTCCATTTTTTGAAACAAGTACTTTTGAAACAAGATCTTCACATAATCACTCACATGTGCCTCACTTGGTTGGTTCATTGTTCTACTATTTATGAGCTGTTATTATTGAAACAGAAGCTTCATTCAATCAGTGTTGCATTTATTTACAACTTAAAAGATAATCAAATGATTCATAAAATGGCAATAACTGTTGCTTTAAATCAGTCACAATAACAGTTGCATCATTATCCTTTATATTGTCAAAAAAAAAAAAACACTGATGCAGCCTCGATCGCAGTCACGCTGCCATGAGACAACATCAAAAACTATGATAACATGACCTTGATTGCCATTGCAGACTTTTTAAAAAACCCAGATTACAACTATGGTAAAAAAACAAAAAATACAAAATGAAGTACCATAGCAAACTTGAATAAACACTCAGTTATAGCATCTGAGTTTAACCGGAAATGGATTCTCTCAATTTGAAGTGCTCCTCAGGTAATTACAAAAACAAAAGTTCAAGAACAGGCTAAAAGCTATTTCTTATAAATAGTTGAAATCAAACACTTTTACAAGGGTTCTTGTGGAAGCAACTTTAGTATCAGCTTCACATATTTGTACAGAAGAATTTGTATATATAATTATACAAAACAACAATCAGATATAAAGTCAACCTTAAACGACACAACTACAGCTAGTTATACCAAAGGGGTAGCTCTCAGATAGTGTGATAGGAACATAAAAGAACTATCAGCATTTTCAAAGAGAAAACTTGCCTTTGAAGCTTTACCAGCGAAAAAGAGGAAAGCCAAATGATACTCATAATTTCATTTTATTTTTGTTGTGTAAGCAATTTACGGACCCATAAGTATTCTTCCCATGTTCGGTGGGCAAGGATAAGCCGAATGGTTTAAAGATGAATTATCACTCGGATTTTCTCTAGAACCATATGGATTTGAGTTGTTATTTAGTACACCAAAGTATACTGGAGGCGGAGTATTATGAACAAACTTGAAACTGGAATTGCTGTTGTGATTGTGAGTTTGGTTCTCCCCATATTCAGTAAGCATCATTCTCCCTTGATTGTTTGATCTATTTTCAGCAGTTCTTGGGCTAAGGCCCATTCCAAGGTCAAGGCTAATAGTATCACTTTCTTCTCGCCGGATTTTTGTATGTCCACCTGCAGCTGATGGTCCTGCCATATCATGACTATTATTCCTTGCAGTTGGTACATCATGATTGTGTTTACCCTCGTATGTGGTTATTACAGCTTTTGGATCATGAGATGCCCTCTCCACGTGTTTTCTAACCGGGCAACCAGCATTTGTGCATTTGTAATAACTCCTGCGGAAAGCAGCAAGGTTATACAAAAAGATGCAATAAATTCCCAGATTTTTATCAAATACAAAAACAATGTTGTCACTAAAGCAAAAAGATGCAATAAGATCTAAGTACAGCTTTGATTTACATTCCATGCGAGGTTTTTACTAAGGCACCAAAATCAAATTCCATTACAGTGGAAACACAAGAAGAGACATGTTTAGACACACTTCATCATATACAGTGCTGTCAATCGCAGTTCAAATAAAACAGCAATTTGTAAAATTCCACTAAGCGATTAGTTTGTGCTAAATACTCCCTCCGGCCTTAATTATAAGCAAATTCTACTTTTTAGATTCATTGGAAAATCAATGTATTTGGCCTTAAGTAAGTCTAGATACATTGGTATTCAAATGAATCTAAAAAGTAGAATTTGCTTATAATTAAGGCCGGAGGGAGTAGCAGTTTGTGCTAAATAGAATATCGTGTAGCATGTTTACCCTCTATTTGGTAGCACTTTGTGCTAAATAGCATATCGTGGAACACTGGCGATTAGTTCAAATACAGCTATGCCATAGCGCCGCAATTTGACAAACACCAATCATATTGATAGTCAAAGTAACAATCACAGGACTTGAGATGCATGAAACATGTGGCACTATATAGTATATCCATCATAGGGGTCAATTAAAGATTGTTCTAAGTGCCCAATGAATTTGGAAAATGATACAAAAGCAGACCATATCTAAGTTTTGTAAGGTTGAGTTAGGCCCAACTCCTCATTCTAGGATGGTTTTGTAAGGTTGAGTATTGAAGTTGTATCTAAGTCTCACGTTGCCAAAGTTTTTGGGCTGTGCAATGTAAATGTGTTTGGCCACCTCATCGTATGAACTAGCTTTTAAGAGTGAGATCCATTTAACATAGACAATGACAAAATTTCAGATAGTATTCAATTTAAATCTATAAGACTAGAAGAACTACAATATTTGGCTAATGGGATGATAACAACTGAAAGAGAATCTTCATAATCAGTATAAACTAGTCAATCATGCAAATAAGTAAATATCTTATTGCCGCTCCTTTTCCCCTAAAATGCTTTATAACTCACTATTAACCTACTGCCATAACCATCCTTATGCTTGTAGACATATTTTCCTGAGAGCATTGAAGTAAACATGTATTCCTCTACAATTTCTTGATATCTAAGTATCTAACAGTTCTCCATTTACCACTGTGTTTATTTGCATATTCTTACTTTCTTAGTGGTGATGCTCTAACAATCGAATTGCTTTCTTTGCCAATATGTACACCCTTATAAGCAAAAAAACACTTTAGATTCATTGAACAATTGATATATCTGGTCAATAGTATAAACCAGATATACCAGTTATTTAATGAATCTAAAAAGTATTTTTTGCTTATAATAGCGACCGGAGGGTTATGTAATTATTTTAGTTCCTCTTTAACCCACCATTATAACCTGTCAAGTGTCAATGCTAATTCCACCTACAACTTTTTCATAGGATCAGCCTTGTACTAATTTGATTTTGCAATTATTTCAGTGTTTCTTTGCTGTTCATAGCAATGATGTTCTTACATTTAAACTGATTCCTTAACCATAATGTATTTAATTATTTTCCTAACCTACCATCATCACTTGTTGTCAGATTTTATATTGGAAATTCCGTCTTCATTGCGGTCCGCCCCCATCCGTCTAATTGCGGCATTTGGGTTGCCTTCATTGCAGCCTCCAACACCTTCATCGTGTTGGGTGTGAAGGGGTGGATTTAGTCCCACATTGCTAAGGATATGGCCTGTGTAGCGTTTATATAGCTTGGGCAACCCTCACCTCACAAGCCGGTTTTGTAGGGTTGAGTTAGGCCCAATATAAAATTTGACACTTGTCAATGCCAATTCAGTACTGGTGTACAGCATCGATTTCCCAGGCATCAAGCCATCAACCTTAAACTAACTTTGGATTTCACAATTAATTCAAACTGAGGACTCAAAAAATAGATAATAGAATCCTCTGAATGAATATCACAACTCTTAATATAACCTTGCATGACGTTATGATTTAGAATTTAGAATAAACACCATTACAAAAATGATATAGGATGCAACTCTTTTCCCTTTTCCAGAATCCAGAAATCATTTTCTCAAATCGTATCCAAATAAGGGAGAAATATTTTTCTTTTAAACTAAGGTTTTGTTTTTGTAAAATAATCTGAAACAAGCACAATAAATTGGACTTAAATTTAGTTTATATTGTATAGTTATCGATGTGAGGGCGTACCTAGGGTTAGGATTCCCTCTTACCACCTTCTGCCCATATTTACGCCAGCGATAACCATCATCCAATATGTCAACCTCACTCAGAGTTTGTACAACGACACGTGGCTCCCGGATAGGCTTAACTACAGGAGTGATGTCAAGATCCATTTTTCTGCTCAATAAAAAACTCATGATCAGCAAGTGTACAAGAAACAACAAAAAAATTAGAACCCTGGTCTAAGTCGTCAAACCTTCGCTTTGAGAAAGGATCGTCTTCATCAACCTCATCATTACTCCGGTTAGACAAAAACCCTGCACCCTCTGGACTATCAGCATTTGTTGCTATAGGCGATAGCTCTGGAGTACTGTCACGCTCAGCTGCATGAGACATCTGACCATAATTATTAAATCCTTTGTCTACAATTCAAGAATTAAAAGAAAAGAAAGTCATGTTATTTGTTTGACACTAAGTAAGAATAGAATGGAATCAATGAGAAGTATTCATCCAGTATTACCGTCTCGGCTAGTCAAAGAAGCCCTATCAGATCTATCTTCTTGCACAGACATAACATTTCCACCAGAGTATCGACGGCTTGGTTGAGGTTTAGGATGATCATGTGTTCCTTTGTAAACTATTTCGGTAATTTGGCCATCATGAGAGCGTTCAAAGAGTTTCTTCACTTCACAGTTAGGATGTGTGCATTTGTAATAACTGCGTGGAAATTCACATCCTTTAACAAGCTTCTGCCCATATTTTCGCCAATTGTATCCATCATCGGATGCCTTGTCGGCAGCAACTTGTCCACTGCCCCTACCATCAACTTGTGATGCTTGAAGCCCAGTTGGTATGTTGCCACTGGGATTTAATTCGTCCAAATTGGCTTCAGTATGAGCACTAGCCCCTGAACTAACCATTTGAACAGGTGATGATGATAGACTTATTTCATCTGAAGGGGCAGTTATTTCTCTTTTGACTAATGGTGAAACAAAAGATTGAACTTTTCCTTGACCATCTATTTGAGCAGGTTTTTCACATGCATGGTTGTGAAAGTCAACAGGAACCTTAGACAAGTGAAGAGCATTGTGTAAGTACTATGCAACAATTAGCAATATTCAAAACAAGATTAACCAGAACATTGTACATGACAACTAAATCCGTTTCCGCTTTACCACCCAAAAAAATAAGAGAAAAGGACTAGTGAAAATAGTATACTTAATCATCCTATCTTGTTAAATTAGTACAGTTTATCATCGGATAAAATTAAAAGGGGGCGGGGGGGGAAGTGAAAGTCAAGTCTGTGTGTCCACAATCCACCTTAGTACGCTTATATTCATCAATTTTACTAATATCAAGTAATTCATTACCATATTTGATCTACCGTGCGGTTTGAACTCAAAGAAGCTGTATTTTCCGTCATCAACAGTATTACTATTGAAGCGTCCACTGGTTACAGGAAGTGTAGCAGACGCAGAAGAAGTTATAAAACCATGTCCTATTTGTTGAAGCCTAGGAAGGGAACCTGTTGTGGGTGAAGGTTCTACCTGCAAGAGACAAGAAAAGTTATTATATAATCTAAAACCCTCTTACCGCAGGAGTTGTTGAATGAGATCAACAATCATAAAATCAAATATATAAAATGACATCGTAAAGAATTTTAATTTGTCATAAAAACAAAGTTGGAAAAGAGATGAAAAAAGAAATGGACAAAGTAACAACAACTTCTAGAAAACCTATGGCCCTAAACAGCATTCAATGGACCGATGAATTAATAACAAAAACAAAAAAACACAGAAAATCATTTAAGTTGACCATACAAATCAACTACCTATGCAGAAAGAGCGATTACAATCAACTAATCAAGTATAATCAAAGTTGGTGATTTTCTCCACACAATAACATCGCATGTTTCTTTGGTGCCTATAAGATGAAAGATAGCCCAATATATTATGATCTAAGAAACTTATATAAACACACTCAGAAAAGCCACTCTCATATGAATCTTGAACTGCACAAGTTAGGTTAGGACCACCCCAACTATGAACATCAAGACAATCAATTCCTTTCAACGAAAAAATATCTTGACACAGAATCTCTCTGGCGACATTCCTTATACTATTCCAATGCCATGTTATACAGAACTAAAAATGGATCCACTAACTAATCGTTGGCGCAATGCATCGATTCATTTTTTCCATTTCCACATGTATAAATGGAGTGGAAGAATCTCTCGTGCTCCCTATAACACCGTTAAAAACTAAAAAGGGAAAGCACAAACACAAAAGGAAGAATCATTATGTGAAAAAACAACCCTGAAAAAAAAATCGAGCCATTATAAAAGAAAGTCATATTCCAATTTCCAACAAAAATACCATATTCAGCATAAAGCAGCAAAACAAAATTTGTATGCGAGCATCAGAATCTGACTGTACCAACATAAACCACTCAAATAATAAAATCTACCATGTGAAAAAGATCAAACACAACAATGCACCATCCAATATAAAAAGAGAATAAACAAATAAGCAAAATTAAATTAGCCACAAATTAAACAAGCACATATACTCTTACAAAGTCACAACAATTTTCTAACTTTACATGAAACACACAGCATCTCCAACTCATCAACTATTACATCACATCAATTTTAAGCCCTAAAAATATTAATATTAATTCCAGCAGAATCAGAATAATGCTTCAGATATGCTGTAATTGTATAGTGAACATCAACAAGAAAATCACACTAAAAAAAGCACAACACATTTTTTATATGCCACTTTTCAATTCAATTAGGTCAAGTAAAAATACCATCTTTGACCAAATTCAACTTAAAAAAACACATTTTGATAATAAATTAACTAACCTATTTAATTTTCTTACTTTTTTGAACAATCCCAAACAGATCAAAATTGAACATTGATACTACATTTTACATAATCAACAGAGTACAAAATCAAAACCCTAGAAACCCAAAATAATTGAAGTGTCATTCACTGACCTTCATATTTGAGAGAAGAACGGGGGATTCAAGAAATGAAGTCGGACTGAGTCCCGGCGGAATTGTTAAAACCGGTGACCTAGAGATCGGGAGCTTCGCCGGAGACATCAGCTTGTATCTAGCTCCGGAGGTATTAGCTGAGGTGGTAGCTCCATCTGAAGCAGAATCGGGTCGTGACCCAGTTCGATTTGGATCTTCATGATCATGTTCCATCTCGCCGGAAGCTTGTCGCCGGAATTGAGGTTCGCCGGCGTCCATTGAGGTGAGAGAAAGAGTGTGTGGGAGAGAGTGGGTGAGTCAAAGCTGAAGAAGGAGGAAAATAGAGAGGGGTAAAAGTGTCATTTGAAGTTGAGGGAAACAGTGTTTGATTATTGTTTTGTGTTTGTTTGATGATTGAAGGTTGTATGTGTTTCTGAGAGAGTGAGACGTAGTTGACTTGTAACGTTGTGATTTGTTTCTGTTTCTCTCTCTTTCTGTGTTATGTTTTTGATGTTTTCAGTGGTTTTGGATTGTCGTTTTAAACGTTTTCTGGTGTCTCTGTTCTTCTACTTATGGTATCTTTCCATGTGATGTAAGAAACAGTACGTGAGTGAAGAGATAAATAATATTGTAAAAAAATATAATGTCGGTAAATACTGATAAGTTAGTGTTTGTTTGAAAAAATAAAATAAAATTAAGCTATTAGATTTGGTCTGGTGGTATGATAAGAGGTTTGGTTACTATGGATGAGGTCTTGGATTCGATCCTCTAATTCGTTGTAAACTAAAAAAAAATCAATGTTTGATCATAGATAAGTTAACAAGGTGCATATCCTCCGTAAAAAAAATCAAATTCAATGCAATGCAAATCATTGGATGAGTCCACCACCTATCAACATCATAATTGAAACTCGGTTTTTAAGTTTTGAGTCACTGTTAAATTGTAATTTTAACTTTGTCCAATAATTGAGCCTAAGATAGCATTTGATTATTGAAAATACGAGTATTTTTTTCCTTTCTAAATAATCCAACAGCAAGTCAGTCAAATCAATTGAATGTACTATTTAATATCTTTCTGAAACATATAAACACCCCCAAAGTGAAGAGTATGCTCTTTAGAATTAATAGGTAGAGCACAATAAATACCCAACCAATTTAACACTTCATCTCAAAGCTGACAAAAAAATTACAATAATAAAACAAAGAATAATGCTTAATCTCACGAATTGGCCAAAGACGAAACACAAGAATGATGTGGCAAACAATTTCGGTGGGCCCTTTTAACTCATTCTTTACCTTTCCTCTTCCTTTTTGTTTCACAGTACATTAAAAAAAATAAAAGAAATTGAGGAAGGTATGTACAGACACACAGTGCCACAACAAATCCCCCTCTTCAATGACCTTTATGATGTAAAAGACAACATTGAGGAAGGTGAAGGTGCATGTTTTACATCATAAAGGTCATTCTCCATCTTGTTCTTTTTACCATGTTGAAACCAGTATTGCAACCCATTCTCCATTAAACTGAAGATCCTAGTGTTTTCAATTTGTATTTCTTAATCTTAACAATCATTGAGAAAGGTGAAGGTGCATGCCAGAATTTACAAGAGAAATCTAATTTCCTTTGATTTTATATTTGTGGTGAGGAAAAGATTATATCCGGTGTACTAAATTCAATGGAGAAGAAGTATAAAAAAAAAACCCAAAAAATTCAATGGAGAATATGGTGATAAAAACCCCAGATCTCTGTGGCGACGGAAGGGAAGAAATTATGTTGTTTGAAATCTATTTTAGTTTATAAATCATTGTCAATAAATAATAAAAACTTGTTGTGGGTTAGTTAGCACGTGATAAGCACGCATTCTTGCTTTTCGTTACACCACTAGTCGTGACGTATAGCACTGCTGTAAAACAAATGAGTAGCATTCCTCTCTTTCCTTTCCTGCAAGCGTCATAGCACATCAAAGAAATCTATACTTTCACGCCTAGCCAAATTATTTTTTGTAGGAGTTCAATTAGACAATATTCTTCAAACAAATAAAGACATTTTCAATGGAGCGAAGTTGTTCTAAGTAATTTTGTTAATCTCTACGGGAATCACTTGTTCAGCCTGGGCCAAAATATTATAAGCTCATTTGATCGTGAAGCCTTCTTTAATGTTTGGTTTCCAAATCCACTTGTTAGAAGCATTGTCATGCAAACTCACCGTCGTCGAAGAACATCATTCCGCAAGGTCTAAGGGCTTGTTTGGCCCAGCTTATTTTAGGTGTAGAAGCTCTTTTAATCATAAAACTATAAATAATAACTTTTTAACTAAAATTAAAATTGTCTGGTAAATCTTAATTTTTTTATAAAAGAAAAAGTTAAAAGTTGTTATTTTTTATTATAATAGGGTTAAAAGATATATTTGATAATATATTATAAGCTTTAATGCACTTTTGATCTCTCTATTTTGAAAAATATGAATTTTTGATCCTCTATTTTAAAAGCCAACTTTTTGATCCCGCTATTTTGAAAAACATGAACTTTTGATCCCCTGTTTTAAAAGCCAACTTTTTGATCCCCGTATTTTGAAAAATATAAACTTTTGATCTCCCTCTTTTAGATTTTCTGAATTTGTGTCCATAAACTCAATTTGATCAAATTTTTGCTGATGTGTCAAACTCATTAATGACGTAGCAGTTTCCATGTTGTCAAAACGTTTCTATGTCATTAATCTTTTTTAGGGTAAATGATCATTTATCCCCTGCAAAATAAGCAAATTTTTGTTTACCCCCCTTTCAGATTTTTTTCTGTTTACCCCCTGCAATAGATAGATTCTCTCATTTACCCCACTATGAGTACAACATGACATCTACCTGTGTGAATCTGCTGACGTGACTTGTATACATGAAAAAAATTCATTTATATTTAATTTCAAAATTCCACATCATCTATTAAAAAAAATGAAAAAAATAATTAAACCTTTTTTTGATTAAAAATTCTTAAAATTCACAAAATTACACCAAAGTTCTTTAAAAAATACTTTAGTTTGATTTTTTTTAAAACTCCTAAATTTTCAATAAACACTAAAATTCCCAAATTCAAACAGCAAAAATTCAAAAATTTGATCATCAGCAAAAATTTGATCAAATTGAGTTCGAGAACTAAAATTCAAAAAAATCTAAAATAGGGGGATCCAAAGTTTAGGTTTTTCAAAATTGGGGATCAAAAAGTTAGCTTTTAAAATAGGGGATCAAAAGTTCAGGTTTTTCAAAATAAGGGATCAAAAAATTGGCTTTTAAAATAGGGGATCAAAAGTTCAGGTTTTTCAAAATAGGGGATCAAAAGTGCATTAAAGCCAATATTATAATTTTTCCTAAAATAAACTGTTTTTTTTTTTTTTACTATAGCTTTTAGAAATTGTTGTTTGGCCTAGCTTCTTACTTTTAAGTAAAAAGAAGAGGAAAAAAAGTTAGGCCAAACAAACCTTAAATTGACCACACAACAACATGTCAAACTAGAGTCAAACCTAATATAATCATTTTCCTAGCATCCAACTAAAGAAATCACTCGAATAAATCTACTATACCATGAGGGGAGACGAACTCTACACTTACCACCTAGAAATACAATACTACACCTTGGAGCTCACCACACAAGTCACAAACAAGTTATCAGCCGACTCAACCGGCGCCCCACAATAAACGCACGACATATCGCTAGTATCAACCACCACCCTACGCCTCAAAAGATTTTGGCCAGTTATAAACACTCTATCCTACAACAATTGCCAAGAGAACACAATTACTTTTGAAAAAGTCCAAGACTCCAAAATCCTATCAAGCGAAGAATTAATTCCCTCAGGAGTACTTCTAACATCCCTATCGATAATCCTATAAGTCGATTTAACTGAGAACTATCCTACTAGGGTGATGCTTTAACATTTTATTGCAATGTTTTATTAAACTATAATATTAAAGATATTAATTAACTATATTATATTGCAATGTTTTAACATTTTGCAAGTGTAGCATCATTTTAAATTGTAGTTTAACAAGAGAGAGAAGGAAAAGGGATTGTGTGATTTAACTTGTAGACTTTTAAAAAGAGAGTGTGGTGGATCATTTTGTACTGAAAGTGTTTTCACTGTTGGACAAAGATTTTGTAACAAATTGAATATTTATCTTTTACTACTCCATGTTATTGTTTTTCTAGCAATAAAAAATTATTCTTTTGGGTATCTGATTTTCTTGGCTTTGGTACGATTTGAAAGGGAAAGTTGTGTGCCAAGTACCAACTTTATGTTACTCTTTACCACAAAAAAATTCAGTGAAGAGATTGGTGCGAAACTACATATCATTTTCTTCAAAGTTGAAAGCCTAGGTCACACCAAAATTGGCTCCCCAAAGGGTTAGATTCAAATAATCTTTTACTTCTTTCTAGATTCAAATAATTTAATCACACTTATATGAGAGTCAAGTTTAAGTATTCGGTTTCAAGGCTTGACATTGTTTGATTGGGCGGTGAGTTTTCACGTTCATAGTAAGATTGTAGTAAATTTTTTTTGTTTGCAATGAAACAATAAAAATCGAACCTAAGACTCATGCATTCTACCAAAAATTTTCACCACTAAATTAAATCTAGTGACTTAGATTGTACCAAATATTTTTACACTAATGTAAAACTTTGAATTTATAGCTTTCCGATTTTCACGTTAAACAAATTATTGGGATGTGATTTTAGAATTCGTGAATCAGTTTTTTCTAGGACAAAGATTTAAAGTAAGAGAGTTACCCTTATGAAAAGTTTACTTCATTGAAAATTTATAGTAAATTGATGTAGTATATTCTATTAATTATAGAATTTTGAAATTAAACTCAAGTTGTAAACGGAATATCTAGCATGTGTTAACCTCAAGAACTAAAATCAAAATAATAAGAATAAAAAAAAAACAACGATATATCTGTAATAAGTAAGAACTATAAAAATATACAGTTAACTAAAATATATATATATATATATATATATATATATATATATATATATATATATATATATATATATATATATATATATATATATATATATATATATATATATATATATATATATATATATATATATATAGGGGATACTTAAAGTGAGAGGAGTGTCATATTGTGAGAGATGAGAGGATGGATTTATGACCATTGAATTCAAATCAACGGTTGGATTTAATTAGTCACCAAAAGATGCACATGTTGTTTGTTTGTATCACAGTTTGTGACCTTCCTTTACTTCTTGATTTCTGCACAGTGAAATGAAAACCAAAAACCTAGCAACAGTGCCAAATAAGCAGTATCTTTCTGTTAATCGTGAACCATGGGTATAACAAATTGGGTATTGAAGTTTTTCGATTAGAAGAGCAGAAGATCCCCTTTTGAAGGCCATCACCGCCATCTAATAGGGTCATGTTAGTCTGTTGTCATCAACCATATTTCGTCGTTGCCGAAGCTTTTACTAAGGTTACCAGTTAGTTTTCATCAAAGATTCCTAAAACTTTTTGCTGGTTTTCGTAACCATGGGGAATGAACACAGGTATTGCAAATTGAAATAAAAGATTAGAATGGGAAAGATGATTTCTACACAGATCCAAAACTTATCAATTAAATAATAGTAATAAAAGTTATCAATTCGTCTTAATTTTACAGCAAGAACTGGATGTGGATTTGTATGATACAGGAAGATGGTAGAACGGAGGAAGATGATGCGCACGTATAAACTACAAAGGGATGATTTTATTTTTTAATGAGCAATTAAATCAGAACCATTTAATTTAATCCGAGAGTCTTTATTCAATCCTCTCATCTCTCACAATAAGACACTCCTCTCACTTGAAGTATCCCCTATATATATATATTTACATAGACCGAAAACAAATGATATATTTGCATATATACCAAAAATAAATTAATGAAGGCTTTTTGTGCACGGATGATAAACAATCCAAAAATTTTGACTTTGGATTTTATAACTACAAAACTTTAAATACATCTAAATGAGGAAATCATTGACCCTATCTAATCAAAAATGGAAATTACTTCGACTTCACTCAACAATAAATAGAGACTATTTATTACAACATCTTTTTAGATAAAGACAAATAATTTTTTATTTTTTTAACTCTCTTGGTTCCAAGGGGAAGAGGTCTAGTAATCCAAAGTTCTGCTGCGAGATAAGTAAAGTCTGACAAAAAATTATTCTTATCAGGAAATCGAACTCAGGTTCTTCCAAACGATTCGTCCTAGGAAGAGCTCATTAACCACTTGAGTTCAATGTCTTGAATACAAACCAAACCATTTAATCTCGAATAACAGTATCAATACATACAATGAAGAGGATACTAAAAGATACTGAGACTAGATTGAAATATAGACCCTCTAGCTAGATTATGAGTGACTCTATTAGCTTGTCGTCTAATAAAAGCTAGATTGTAGCTAGCATTTGATGAAATCAGCGACCTGCAACTAGTCAAAATAGTGTCTAGTTCATCAACATAAGCATTACCATTTGTTATAGCGTTAACCACAAATTAACAGTTACTTTCAAAATTAACTTGAGCATAAACACTTCCTATTGCAATCTGGAGAGCAACAAGAAAGGTTGAAACCTCACATTCAATACCAGGAGCAACATGATGTATGCATTGTTGAGGCAAAATCCACTTTTGATGTTTTAAAATTCACAAACATCTTTAATTATATTTTAATTAATGATTCTGATCATTTTGTTAGCATCCTACCAACTGAGTTAAGCTCACGGATAAACTTGGTTTTATTGAGAGTTGTTAAAAAGTGGATCACTTTTGTCCATTGCTAATGCTATGATGTACATATTAGCTATGAATTAACTTTGATCTAGGAAAGGGTAAAGTTATAAAAACATTTTCGTTGAAGTTTTATTTTCACTCCTCTCCCCACCTCCTGTATAGTTGAGACAGAAAATGGAAAACAAAAAAGAAAGATGTACTTATGGCCATGATTAGGTGAACATAATTGGAAAATAATCAAGCATCTATAGGGGCTTAACGGCTTGAAATGTGGTTGGATCATAGTTGTGATTGGTTTTCAAATTCAAATTATGTAGTACCATTTTCTCTTTCTATTTAGAGGTATGATCTTTCCACCCTAATGAATTGCAATATGATATTTTCTCTTTAGGCCCCCTATGGTTCTTTTTCACCCTCTGAATTTTACTTTTTTGCCCTTTAATAAAAACTTCGGTTTCTACGAATCGAATTTTTTTTGCCTTGAAAAAAAAATTCGGTTTCTGTTAACCGAAATTTTCCTGAATTTGAACTAGAAAAAACTTCGGTTTCTGCGAACCGAAGTTTTTATCAAGGGCAAAATTGGAATATTTGGGGGTATAAAAGATACATGGGGCCGAAGAGAAAATATCTTGCAATATATTAAACATGTCACACCAAACACACTTTGCAAATAAAAGTCTTCTATTTCCATCATGTGCTTGCTTCATCCTCTCTCTTCCTCTATTTTATTTTTGTTAAATTATTTGATAATCCTAAAGCATGAATCACTCATGCATGATATATACAATCACTACTTAAGTAGCAAAAGAGTAAAAATGAAAACGCGTGGGACGCACGAGAAGCGGATAAGGAGGCAAAAGAAATTCTCTAAGCTTATACCACAATCAACTACTAAGCCAAAAGTAGGCATTATCAATATGAAAGTAATATGCATTGCCCAAATCACATTAAAAGAATCTCCTTGAGCTAGAATATGACGAATTATATTTTAAATTATAATATAATAACCTTTCAACCAGTTTGGTAAAACTGAATTTCAAATGCTCAATAATGTTGTCGTTAAATCATATCAGCCCATCTTTTCTTTCTTCCTCATGTATAGTAAGCTTACAATAGCCTCACCTCACCACACTGTATTTGGTTCTAGAAATGAGTGTAGATTTAATATGATCCACTAATAATTATATAAACAATAATTTTCAGTATTTGTCCATTACAGGAAGAGTAGAATAAAAGTTACTTAAAAGATATGAATGTGTGCAATACTTAGCCGTATGTCACACATTAAACATCATGAAAAATAAGTCAATATTACATTTTTTTTCTTCTTATAGAGCCTAAAACTCACACACACAACTGCAAAATCACAAATTTAAATCCGAGTTAAAATATCCACCGTCCAGCTATCAATTTCGGCATTGTCAGATGAGTTAAACCTTACAAACCAACTCTTATTTCCAATATTTATTGACTAGTAATTTCTAAAAGGGCACAACCCCACTTTTAAATTTTTATTATTTTATGAGTTGATAAAAGAAACTTGTAATTTTGAGAAGTATGAATTACAGTACATAATTTACATCAAACAAGTAAATGACAACAACTTTAAAATATAGGAAAATGCAAGGCAATTCACACTCCTGATTATTATGGGCTAATAAAAATCACTTTCATGTTTTCTTAGAATTTATAGATGAATTGTCTATTTTGTTCTTCTAATGAAATTCTCAGCACTCACAAGCAAAAACCAAGAAAGCTGGCCAGTCTTTCATTGGAACACATTGAGTATACGTCTCAACATGTAATCAACTGAGTAAACATCAATTTCCACACATATATAACAAGGTCTCTTACATGTTACATTACAGAAACCATCAATATCAAGGTTATAAAAAGGTGAGAGGCACATCTACAACAATTTCAATCTATACAACAGCAAACTGTATTGCATACACATCCTTTCATAGGTACAATATCACTTCATGGGTAGAATAGTTTCACATTTCTTCAATACATTAACTTTCTTAAGACTTATACACCTATTCTCACTCACAAGTAGGGTAAAATAAATAAAATTAGAGGGTTAACTACCAACTTGTAACTTGCTACACATAAAATATATAGAAGCTTCATAAATGGTCATAGTTTTGCACCATAGGATTAACAAAATCAACTTGAAGTACACAGGACTAGAAGCATTCACATAGAACTTAAATACCAGATAAATAATAACTTTCTTAACCTAGTTCTGTGGTGCACAAGTGAAGTAGGTGTCATACCATGCAGAAGTAGGTGATGGGACTTAATGATCCAATTATGGAAAATAAACTTGTGCAAGATGCAACACTATTTTACTTGACCACCATAAAATCAACCACTTTTTTAAAGTTATTACTATCATTGATAGTGAAATTTTCTTTATTAGTACTTTTCTATCATTGATAGTGAAATTTTCATCTTTTTCTTGATCTCATGACACAAAACCTAGCCTGAATCAGAGGCACCAGGAGTTTATTTTTCGACGTTTTAACATCACTTCCCCTGGACTCAATCAAGGGGTTCAAGGCCATGGTCCATCAATGTATGATCGATGGGCACCCAAACATGTCACAGTTTGGTCTGCTTTCCACAAAAATGAGACCTCAATTATTATGGACAAAAGCATACATAGCATGCTTTAATTAGCATCCCCCCCCCCCCCACGTCGACACTACTAATATAAAAAACATAAGACACAGACATGAGTGTGGGACACCAACGCATAATCATAGAGGTGTCCATGCTTCATAGCATCTAACATCAACTAATCTACCTGTGCAAAAGATTCAAATGACTCAATTGGAATTAGTTCTTCAGGTACACAGAATCAACCAGTAAAAATTATATCTCAAACCTGCAGCTCAACTGTTGAATAGACAATGAGATATAATCGATGTACACAAATGGTTATCAGAAAACAGTACTGTATATACTAGACAATATTAAATGGTTAAAACAGAGAAATCAGACGTGAGAAACTGCACTGTATATCATTCCTGTCGGTAAGGGTATTCTAAGGCTTTGTTTGAGAATTTAGAGGGAGGAAAGTAGAGGAAACAAATAGAGAAATCTTCCACATTTTATGAGAGGTTTTTTTTTAGGAAATGATAAATGAATGCTTATGATTAATATATTTTTAATTTTGCGAATATTATAACAACATAGATTAAATTTGAAGAATTCGTATAAACACTTCAAAAACCTCGTCCAATATAACTTTTGAGTTCCTCCGAATTAGGAGTATTTTGTATTATGAAGAAAAATTAATCCTCCAAAGCTCTCCCCTCAAATTCTTTTCTTTTTTTTTTTGAACGGCAAATATATTATTAATAATAATCAAGTCTCTGCACAAGATGGACAGAGACCGGCAAGAGAAGCTACAAAACAAAGGCGCCGTATATAAACAGAACACCAATGAAAAACCAAAACAGACACCACCTAACAGAGGTCCACTTCTAAACCCATACTTAGAAAGACACTTATAAACCCTCCTCAAATTCTTCTATTCTTTCCACTTGCTCCTTCCTCTTTTTTTTCAAAACCCTCCCCTCCCCTCCAAACTCACAAACAAAATACGATTGATAACGAAAAGGAAAAATAGGAGGTGTGAAAAGAAAGACATAATAAAAAGAACAATTACAATTTACAACTGAATACATCTTGCTTTGCCATCCCATTAGGATAGCTCACTATGCGCAGGGATGATAACAATTAACACGACTCCTGAAAGCCTAATGTTAGTTACATAATGCACAATATTTTTGGCCTAAAGCATTTATCTTGTCTGGATATAATTTCACCCATGTTTATATATATGCAAGATAAATTACACTTGAATGAAAGACAAACGGGCAACAAGCTGCACCACTAACCCATGTTTGGATAAAAAAGGATAGTTGCATAAGGCATATAATAATCCAACATTACACTTTATTGAATCTTTAATGAAATGGAAGAAATTTAAAAACAATTAAAATGGAGAAAAGAATATCAAAGAGCACATTAATAGAAACCTTCAAAAAAGACTTTTTAATCTATATGGATCTTCTGAAAAGAATGTTATATTTAATAGGTCCTGTAATCAATCAACCCGTGGGACGAAGTTTCAATTTGTGTGTGGGTGATTGCATGAACAGTAGATTTGTTTAGTAAGTCATCATTCTCAACTGAAAATGCAACTATGTATGTATAAGATTCTATTCTAGACAAAGGCTGTGGTTTGGGAAAGAGGGGGAAGGGAGAGAAAAGACCATTACTAACATCTAAAAGTGATTTTATAACTAAAAAATCATTCTTTTACATATGCATAGGAAACACTCAAGTTGAGCCTTATATAAATAACATAACAAATAATTTATTGATGGAAATCAAGGAAGATGGAAAGAAGATTTAACTTTTGAGGTTTTTGCACCTCAGGATGTAACAGATTTTAAAAATCCCTCTGCTTGAATAAATAAAATTGTGAAACTAAGCATTCCTTCACAATTCACAATTACTGAATCCAATTTCTACCATACAATCATGGTCAATGTAGCAAAGCAGCAAACTACACTCTTAAAAACCAAACACCCAAGGTGGAAGTTAAGGGAGACGCTAGAATACCAGCGCATGAGTTTAGTACTAGCAAGAGAAGCAATTTATTGATCTACTGAGGATAATAAGGTTTTTGGTGATGATATCGCAGATTAATACCACCATAAGCAGATGGCATATGTGGCTCTGATGAGTGTATCATATGAGAACCACCTAGGTTGGGACCTATGGGAATTCCAGCAAAACCATAAGTCCCGGCTGAAGGACCTGGGTAAGAAGGCCTGGTTAGGCTAGGGCCCATCATGCCAGGTGGCATAGCTGGCGAGCTCATGTATGGATATGCATGTTCTGGAAACAAACCTGAGGGATTAACAGGAGGTTGCTGGTACTGGCATATTGTTGAATTGTCGCCAGTTATATTCTTGAGGACAGCTGCTGGACCAACTGAAGTGGATGTTCGAGGAAGCTTGCTCTCATTTTGCTGCTGCTGCTCCATACTTCTCTTTCGTTGTTGTTGCAGTGGATGCTGATTTAGAATAGAAGCTGGTGTTCTGTCTTTCATATTTGCATCATGCCCCTTCATTTGCTTTATACGCTGGTCAAGGCTAGCTCGTGGGTATTCAGATTCAAGCTTATGATTCTCAATAACCGCAATTATTGATTTCAGTGTATGAAGTTCTCTACTAATAATTTCCCTCTGCAAAAATACCCCAATGAATATAGGAGGTGGCACTAGGCATTATGTTATCAATCAAGGTGACACTTACCCTTGGCTTTCCTTCCTCGGAAAGTCTTCCAGAAAGTTGCTTAGCTTCTTCCACACCAGCTTTCAAAATAGGAACAGGTGGAATCTTATGAGCAAGATTAAACTCAAAAACATACTTGACAGCTTGAACATGTTTGCCTCTATCAACAAGATTCTGAACAATTTCTGCAGACCACAAACAAGCATTGTCTTATGACTTATGAGTAAAAATACTTAAGAGGGTAACATTAGAAATTGGGCATGTGAGACTACATATACCATTAGAGATACATACAACTATCACATTATCACAAATTTAATCAAATTAATTCCTTTTACATATTATTTGCATTGCTAGTAGCCCAGTAACTCTTCATATGTGCGTGGTAGTATTTTTTTAGCCACCTCTATGTTTCAACGGGATAAAGCCACTCAATTTGGAAATACCAAATATACACATTCCATAAAGACAAATAGAAAGCAATACAAATCTTTGTTTTTTATACATTTAATTACACAACAGTTTTCATCAGCAGGGAGAGAATTAGGGAAAACTTTCCCAAGTCAACCTTACTGAACCTTGCTTAACATTAAAACTTCCAATGGCAGTGGAAGATTCCAATTTCGAATAGTCAACCAAGTATTATAGCAGCAGGTAATTGAGAAAGGGGGCGAAAAAGATTGTATGGGTAGCTGAACTTCTTTGCTACTCCAATAGAACAATAGGGTTTAGTTCATCACACGAAACCATGATGGCTGCCTCAACATTAAAACAAATTACGAAACAATGGTTTTTTTCACTTAGCTTTCATTGAAAAGAAAATGTGCTGAATGATTACTCTCTCTGTTCCTTTTTTAAGTGTCGTATTAGCATAAAGCTCTCCAACCAAGGTAGTGGATTGTTCATTGTTGTATTCTTTTCAATTCTACCCTCATTTAATCCAACATTTACTTTTTCTTTCCAAATAAATTTAGCACATAGACTCTTTCTCTCTCCATTAAATTTTATGGAAAATGTGAAGTGGAGTTATTGAGAAAGTAAGGGTATAATTGACAAATTGTACCTTAAACCATCAAAACGACACTTAAATAAAAACAATTTTTTTCTTTCTAAAATGACACTTAGAAAGGAAAGGAGGGAGTAATAGATTTGATAACTATGAGGAATGGACAAAAAAGATACCGGACGCAACACAAACAAGCCCATGTGAGCAATTTCTACAACATAGGACACACCATGATACTGTTTGTATATAATTGTAGACACACATATCAGTTAAAATCATAAAAAATAAAATAAAAAATAAAAAGAGGCCATCTTTACTGAAGTATTGGAAAATTGTGTTGCGCATGTCCAAAACAAATAGAAAATAATTCTTAAACAGTACACCTTATAAGGAATATCTGAAATGTTGCACAAGTATCGGTATCAAATGTCGGACAACCTTGTAACTAACTACTAAGCTATGTCATACAGTGGCCCACTTCAACATTACTAAAGAAGACAAAACTTGAATTGGTAGGAGAACCGAGAATGTGTACAGGGAAAGTCATGGCCCTAGAGTAAATATCAGGAGAAGCTTAGGAGTAAGGGATTATCAATAAAGACTAAAAAAAGACTAAAATGGATTCTTCAGGAGTTGGGAAGGTGTGATGAAATGGGCTTGCAGAGTATTTCAATGTTTTGTCATAACATAAAACTATTTCTTTTTTTGAACAAGATAAAACTATTTCTTATCCATCAATTTACTAAAAGATTGATCTTTCTGTCTATTTAAAAACTTGGAAGATGCTAGCATCCATGTAAAGGAGAGAGGAGCTAAGTATACTACACACCACCTTTGTTACAACAATATTTTAGTGGCGACATGTTATAGAGGTTTTAGTTACAGCTATAAATTTCTCACATGCCTGACATATATTAAACAGAGCAATTTTGTTCGAAAGACAAGTAACTACTCCCTAAAGAGTATATTATAAGCAAAAACGGATCAAATTACGCGTATTAATAAAAATAGTCAAAAAGAAACTAAGTCTATTGCCTAAATTACCCTCCATGACTAATAAATTTTACATTGCCACTGCATATCCATTAAACTCATTTTATTCCAAAAAATATAAGTTAATTTTATGGTATATTTTGTTTTTTTTATCATGTATGACTTCGTATTCAGTTATTTATGATGTTTTCACTAAAAAAATATCAACTTCCAGTTTTCAAGAACATGTAAAGGACTTTTTTTTTTTTGCCAATAACTTAAATTACCATTCACTTCTTTTCTTTCTTTCTCTCATCATCAATATCAATGGTGAGAACTCAATACCCTTATGAAGAGGTATGTGTCCAAAACTTGTGTCAGAGAATCATCCTTCCCGATTAAACTATGGTTATGTTTGATCTTATAGTCGATTGAGTAGGGCCAAATGAACATTTGTGCAATCTATTATCAATGTTTTTCGAAACATACAGTATATCCTAATTCCTATCCTAACACACACACACACACACACACACACACACACAAGTGTTATCCTATCAATTAACATCTCAAACAACAAAAAATCTTTAGAAAAAGTCAACAGCCTTACCAGGAACTCTATCTGTCATTCCAATATCCCGACAAAGCTTCATGAACTCTCCATTAACGGCAGCCCTGGCAGCATATTCAACAAGCTCATCCATACTGAATTCAGAAAGAATACCAAATCCATAAACCAAATATAAAAACCCCAAAGCCCCCACAATGTTACCATAATCATCCCTCATCCTCGCTTTCCATTCCAAAGCCACCTTCAACGCTTTCTCCTTAACCTTAGAACTCACATTCACACCAGCAACACCCAAAAGCTTCAACAACGTATTGCAAATCCTCCCCATCCTACTCAATCCCTTATCATTAAATTTACCATTCAACACATAAAACCCTTCCAATGATTGCAAAACCATCTCCCCCGCATCTGGAGCATGCTGAAACTCCTCGATAAGTTCCGCCTGAATCCTAATTCTATCCTTAAAATTATCCAGAATGTAATTCCTCAACCCTATACCATCAACCTTCTCACACAAAACTCTCAATTTGTTCCTGCTCGACGACGGGTAGGTAGGGTTTACAGAAAAGTTCTCGTCTTTGGGGTTGGAAATTAGGGTTTTGGATTGGGATTGAGAATGCGAGTGTTCCAGTGATTGTAGGATTTCAAAGCGGTTATTAAGGGATTTTTGGAGAGTGGTGAAGTGGGAATCGAGTTCAAGCCATGAAAGAGGAAGTGAATGATGGAATGAAGAGTGAGATTGGAGATTTTCGAATGCGGTTTTGAGATTTTCTTTCTTTGTGTCGATGAGATTCAATGCTGCTGAAATTATTTTCAATGTTGCCATTGTTTAAACCCTAGAATGGAGATGGAGACAGAGATTTGAGAGATTAATGGAATGATTGGGAAATTCTGTAAACCCTAGTGTGAAGATGGAGACGGTGAGAGTGAATGACCGCCGTTTTGCGCTGGCGGGAATAGTGTCTTGCGGAGGAGGAATGGTGATGTTTTTTACATTTAAATTAAAGGGCTAAATATGTTTTTTTTTCTTCATAGTTTCATAGAATTCTCGTTTTAGTCCTCAAGTTTGTTGTCACATTTTTTAGTTCTTGAAGTTTCTTTACACAAGATTTTTAGTCTCTACTTTTAATCAAACTATCGTATACTTTCACATTTTTTAATTATCTTTTATATTCATGTTTATAATATTATAAGAACTTCTTCGATAAAAATTTAGATTTGTTTAACATAAGATGAATTATTTATGAATTTTTATGTGCAAAAAACTAAAAAATTCATATTTAATTCATCTCTTGTTAAAAAAAATTAAATTTTTGTAAGAGAGATTCATATAATGTACTAAACATGACCGCAAAAAAAAATTAAAATTTTGAATGATATGCACGAGTTGAATGAAAAGTAAGGATTAAAAACCTTGAGTGAAGAAACTTCAAGGACTAAAAAGTGTCAAAACAAACTTCAGGGACTAAAACGAAAATTTTGTGAAACTATAGGGACCAAAAACATATTTAACCATAAATTAAAAGGTATATATATTTAGGGATGTATTGGATTAGGATTTTGAAATAATATTTTAACAAAAAACAATCTTGAAGACAAAATGGGCCAACCCGCTCCGTAACGAAAATTGCTTTTTAGGCCCTGCCATTGCTCTTAGGCCCCCCAAACTGACGAAATTGCCCCTGAGGTAATTGAGGAAGTTAGGATCCGATAGTAATATACTACTCTCCAAGCTTTGTGCATTGAGTATCCACACAAACAAGAGTGTGTTTATGAAGATCAGTAATATCAATTCTGTTTGATTTAGGCGAGAGTGCAAGACTTAATACCAATTCGGAACAACAGGAAATTCGGATTATGAAATCCGAAATTATGCAAGGTTGGAATGTAAATTTCGAAATCATGCAACATACATGGGAAAAGTGGGTATCAGAATTTATGGGCCAAAATCTTTTTTTTTTTAAAAAATAATAAAAATTTGTATTTCGGAAGTTACAATCCGAAGGACACCCTTCACCTTCTTCTTCCTTGGAACAATACTATTCATCTCCTTCTTCTGCTCGATTTTATCAAATGGATGGGTTTTATAGGTGTCATGCTGTTTTTGTTTCTATAGTCTCTTAATTCATTGTTCAAAAGTTATAGGGTATTAGACATAATGCATATTGATCATTTTCAGAAACAGAACCTATAGTATATATGATTCACCGTTTTGCAGCCAAGGAATGGAAGAGGATGGTTACCAAAGCTACATTTGTTGCTCTTGGTGTTGGATAAATCCATAGCAGAATCCAGATGGTTCACCGTTTTCAGAATATAAATTCCGAAATAAAACTTATTCGGATTGTAGAATATAGATGATTTTAAGTCCAAAACTAGGGGTATTTTGGGATTTGCGGGGGCCTGAGAGCAACAAGAAGGGCCTAAAGAACAATTTTCCTCTGTAACAACCTGGCCTGTCACCAACCCATCAAAAGCAGTGCGGGATGGGACGGACCAACTAGAGGTAGCGGGTTGAGTATTTCACCCCTCTCCATTTTATGGCGGGCCGGCTATGCATCAATTGGCGTGGTAGCCGGCAAACCAGCCGACCCGCCATAAAACGGAGAGGGGTGAAATACCTAACCCGCTACCTCTTGTAGTGCAGAAGCTTCATCATCACCTTTCCTTTTGCCATTTCCTTTGTTACCAAACCGACATTCATTTGCAAAATGGCCAAATTCTCACGATTGTAGCACTGCACATTTTTCTTGTTAAATTTTTGCGAGTTCTTGGAATTAAAAGAACATCCTCCTCCTTTATTTGAGGATTCAGCTTTGTCATTTCCCTTTGACCCTTCTTTGATCTCTTTATTCTTGTTCTTTTCCTATTGTTTCTTGCCATTGCCACCCTTTTTATTTGAATGAGCAAACAATGCTTGATCTGAGTCTTTATCTCCATCACTAAGATCAAACACACACGCAACAGTGCTCTGTATACCAATTTGATGGAGATACTCTATGAATTTGGAATTTGGAAATAAGAGAGAATGATTGGAAAAAGTAATTGTGATTGCATATATGAAAAAATCAATTTGTACAAGACTTATATAGTGATTACTTGAACAACAAGTAACTGCAGTAAACCTAACTAACTAACAAACAAACATTTGAATTACATTCATAACAATAACACTATTATTTGATATTTATTATACAATCAAATTTTTATCATTCAATTGAGACATATCGTGATTTCATTCCCAAACACACTTTAATTATGAGTTGAAGCTACCAATTACTCTGAGCTTCACTGTACTCCTTCATCTTTTCGTTGAGAAATCCTTAAAAAGATATGGTAGCTTTCAAAGAAAAAGGCAACTTGCATAGTCATATTATTATTCTCACATGAAGAAAACCATATTGAAGAGGTAGGGTGATTATGCCGGGAGTGTTTCATATAAATTTTGACGCCGTTTGAAACAACAAGAAAATAAAATTGAGATAATGACTCAATTTATATTGGTTAAAAACAACAAGAAAATAAAATTTTAATGCTACAAAATTTAACGTACATATGTTTTCTTTTGTTTTGCTAAATCAACATAGAGTGAAGGATCCGAAATGTCTTCCTCTAAAAATAGAAAAAATTTCAATGTCATTGATCATCATCATTTTTAATAACTAATACTAAGGGTCCGTTTGATCTGTAAAATATAAACACTTGACAGAACAATACAAGATAAATTAGTAAGACAACCATTTAAGGTATTGAACAAATCAGGACCGGCCCAAGGGGGTAAAGCAGCCAAACCCTAGCTTTAGTCCCAAAAAATAACTTTTTTAAAAGAGGGTTTAGGCCCCAAAAAGAAATCTTTATATACTATATAGATATAGATATATAGGCCTCCGTTTTCAATCCTAATAAGCCTCATGGTCTAGTTGGTTAGGTGTGTTATGTGGTTACTCTAAGAAGCCGGTTTGAGCCTCATCCAGGTCTATTTTAATTTTCACTGTTTTTTCCACTTATTTAATGTTCTAATTGTTTAAAGAATATTTATTCAAAGAGATAAGTTGTGTAGAGAATATTATTTATTTATGCCTAAAAAACAAATAGAACATTATTTATTTCAAACAAAAATTATTGGTTTATATATGCCATAATACAAATTTGTTCTTAACAATATATATATATATATATATATATATATATATATATATATATATATATATATATATATATGAGTCAGGATCCGTTGACACCAACTAGTTTGACACCAAATGTTACACCTCTCAATAACATTTTAACCGATATAAATTTTATAAAATCCACCGTTGGATTGAAAGTTTACATCATATAGATCATTTGTGTAAAATTTCAAATAAATCCAAAATCATTTGATATGTTATTGAGATACATCAAAATTAACGGTTTTTGTATTTTTTTAAATGCTGTTAATCTTTATGTGTCTCAATAGCATATCAAATGATTTTGGATTTGTCTGAAATTTTCCACAAATGATCTATATGATGTAAACTTTCAATCCAACGGTGGATTTTATAAAATTTATATCGGTTAAAACGTTATTGAGAGGTGTAACATTTGGTGTCAAACTAGTTGGTGTCAACGGATCCTGACTCTATATATATATATATATTTATTTATTTATTTTACCGTAACAACAATATTTTATTAAAGTTTATAACATACAACTCAAATATTTTTTTTTTGAAGAAGCTAAATTAGCCCACCCAAATTGGCGCCAGAGAGAATCGAACCTCAGACCTCAAGAGGAGCACACTCCCAGGTCCCAAGCCAATACCAATGCACCAACCCAAGTGGGTTCATACAACTCAAATATTGAAGCTCAATTTTAGATTAATTTAAATAGGAATAAAATGCCCAATATTTCCTGAAATTTCAAAATTCGTCAAATACCCCTTGAAATTTGGAAATTGGCAAATATCCCTTGAAATTGTAAAACGTCAGTCAAATTGCCCTCTGCTCCGTTTACTCCGTCTATTTTGATGAGAAAAAGATGGATGAGACAATAATTGATAAAGAGTATGATGTGGGTGATTGATGTTTCTTGTCTCGTTATGAATCTGATGACTCAAATTGGTTTATTGGGTGGTTAGAACCTATTGATTATGATTTTGAAAGCAATGATAATGATGATAAGGATGATTCTGATGATGATATTTTTGCAGTTTTGCTTTCTTGTTATTCACCTAGTTGTAAGGAGGTTGAAGGTTCAAACAATGTGTTTTTGAAGACTCAAAATAGACGGAGCAAACGAAGTAGGAGACAATTTGATTGACGTTTTACAATTTCAGGGGGTATTTGCCTATTTCCAAATTTCATGGAGATATTTGACAAATTTTAAAATTTCAGGGGTGTATTTGGCATTTTACTCATTTAAATATTATAAAAATTATGAAACCGAAATAAATAAATTAAAGGGTTAAATTAGTTTTTAGTCATAATATATATCTACAATATTATAAATTTGAATAAAAAAAACTTATTAATTTTGTTAAAAGTACAATGAGTTAACTTGAAAGCATGGACAAAAAAATTAAAATTTGAAATATTTATAGTGATTAAAAATTTATTTAACCCTAAATTAAATTAAAATGAATAAAACAAATATTAAACAATAAAATCATTTTATTTTATTTTGTTCATATTATAGAAGTTTTCTCTAATAGTATTTTGTTCATTTAGTACTTATGTTCTATAAGTACTAAATATTAATTTCATTACAAATATAATGGATTCATTTTTAGTTTTCTTATCAAAAAAATTCTTTTATTTATTTATAAATATAAATTTTACATTTTGTTTTTTCTTGTAATATTGTTTACCAAAGAAATGCATTTTTTTATTAGGTCTCACTTCAATGTCCGCTTTAGGCCCCACATTATGTTGGGCCGACCTTGTAACAAATTTTGTGTTGTACAATTTTTGCTTGACAAAATGTTATTTTGGTATTTTAAACCACTTGTGCATAGGACAAAAAGTTGTATCATGGTTTGGTGGGGTCAAAAATTTCAGTTTTTGTCTTGTCCCTTAACATACCGTTTTATCTAGTATCGAAAACAGTTTTAAAATCAAACAAACTACGAGATTTTAAAAAAATGTGTATACGCAAAGTATCGTATTCAGTGTATCTAATAACAGTAGTCTTCATTTTTGGAGCTTCATATACTCCACCGCTCCGCTCTAACAAATACGGTTAAAATAAGGAACACTGTTTGTTGTAGCATCAACTATCAAGTATATCAAGCAACCACCCCACATGCACTATACGTAC
Organism: Trifolium pratense; assembly: GCF_020283565.1. Lineage (NCBI taxonomy): Eukaryota > Viridiplantae > Streptophyta > Magnoliopsida > Fabales > Fabaceae > Trifolium > Trifolium pratense. The sequence goes on from NC_060061.1 coordinate 45,059,558, forward strand.
TTTTCGTGAAATATAAAAGAGCAGTACTTACGTAGTATCCTTAATTAGTGGTTGCAAAAGCCAACTTGTTTGTTTATGTCATGTTATTCTTTCGTGTAACCATAATTTCATGAGGAGCCCCTGGCTAGCTATGCGTAGGGATCACAAGAGGAGGCCAGCCTACGAACTGAAAAACAATATATAGTCATAATGAAGAATTTAAGGGTATATTGGCAAATAAATAATCAATACTAGTAAGTTAATTGATAGCAGAAGAAATTATAGCAATATTTGAACAGATAAGCTCACAAATTAAACAAATGTATTCAAGTCCTCCGATGACTGATTTTTGTATTTTAAAAGTTTTCAATGTGCAAAATCATTTTTTTAAAGTCTTTGTCATTACTAAAATTATTTGGCAATCCCATTCTCAGTAGGGTTAAGTATAATTCTGATGATGCTTCAAAGAATAAACCTGAACCTTATGCTTGTGTAGTTCAGATCAATTTCATAAGGTCCACAATGAGTTATAATTAGGGTTACTTCGAGACATAACAATTTTTATATTAACTAGAACATCGACCCGTGCGGTGCACAGGTTTAATTAGCTGTAAGATATGTAATTATAAATTATTATATGATAATTGCAATAATTTAAGGTATATGAAATTTTTTGAGAAACATTAAATGATAGTTCAACAATAATTTTGTGAGTCCCAACGTAGAAATCGTGTTAAAAAATTCAGGAGTATGAACATCATTCGTTGTTTGACCATCTACATTTTGTGCGAGTGGAGTATCATAACTCAAAATATGTTTTTTCTTCACCGGGAATTAAATCCAATCACATATAATCATTTATTGTGTCGACTGTTGAATTTTTAGGAGCTAAGATAGCTCTATTTTGGAAATATGTTATATCGTTCATGTTTTGTAAAAGCTGAGGATATGTGTTTTCAATGATAGAATCAAGAGGATCACCTGAATTTGGAATCAATAAATCTGATTGAATGTCAAGTTCTAAATCATCGTCGTTGTCATCTTCAATTTCTCCATCGCCAACACCCAAAACCCATTCAAAAAACAATCTTTTTGATCCGGAAAGGTTAGGATACATTGTTAGCAAAAGAAACAAATGTGAATCAGTGATTTTTTCGTAATTAATAATATAGTCACGTTGATATATATCTGGAGTCAACTACTATTTACATAAATATCACCTTGATATATATTTGCAGTAATACGATCAACCATACTCCTCAACATGAACAAACTTTTAAGTTCAGAAAGTCATAAAAAAAATATTTTTATTAGCATGTTTAGTTAAAAAAAGTAACTTTTAAGTCCAATGATTTTTTTCTTTCCGTAAAAAAAAACACTAAGAAAATGATTAACATGTTTAGTTAATTAGTGAAAAAATATTGAATTAGGATAAAAAAAATGTATATTTTTTTGAAAAATAAAACACTAAGAAAATGTATGATTTGATGATTTCCTAGATTTCTAATTATCGGTTTTTAATTGTTTAAATTGTGCAATGTAATTTGATGGTGTTTAATTGTTGTATGAAATCTTTCCTATGAAAATCGATGGTGCTTATCAATTATTGCACATAATTTTTATCACAATTGGTATACTTGTCATAGTGGTTGAAATATTGCTTGCACTGAAGAGTGTTTGAATCCTAGTCAAGACAGAATTGTATTATTTTTTAATAAAAATTGCAAGATAAAAGTGGAGGGAAAGGATGCAGGTTTGATTCCCATTGTAGACAAATTAAATTTTTTTTTTAATATAAAACTGCAATAAAAAGAGAAAAAAAATGATTAGGTTTATGGTTAGCTTATCGGAATAAACTTAGAATATAAGAGATAAATGATAAAGATATATTAATAAAGATTAATAAAGATTGGATTGAAAATTTGATAAAACTGTAACAACTTTTTTCATGGAATATTTTTATTTTAATTTGTTTTATAATAATTAAACTTAAATACTTGTGTAATGTGTGGTGTTATGTTAAAAAAAAAGTGGGTGGTGCTTGGTCAAACTAAATAAAACAACGTTTATCTAGAAAAGTTTTTTTTTTAATAAGGCTAGAAAAGTTTTTTTTTCAGTAAAAAGAAGTAACATTTTTTTTAGAAACATTTTATTTATAAAAAAAAAAAAGATAACCTCAAAATTTAATTTTAGTTACGTTAATCAAATCTGAATTAAAAAAAAAGATATAATATTTATTACTCAACCAATTAGAAAAAGATTCCCCAAACCGTTGAGATTTGTATGTGAATCAAATGACCATATTATCCTCCTTGATTTTTTCTATATAAATAAATACTCTTAGCCTTACCTCATAACCTCATTCACAAGTATCTGCCACATTCATTCCTATACTACGTGATTCCGCATCTTCACTTTTCTACAACAAAATAAAGCAATTCAAGTTTTTTCATGGTAAAGATCTTCTATTTTTATTCTTCATTATAATTTATACTTTTATTATATTATATTTCTGAATAATGTGTTAAATAATACCAATACTCATGTAGGAGTAATTTGTTATATGTTTAATTTTTATGTTCTTCTATTTACCTTAGATTTGATCTGAATTCTCACTCATGATTTTATTGTTTTTGTAATTTCCTTTGTAAAAATTGTTTCAATTTTGATCATGGAGATGCTTATCCCCACAATTTTAGTCACAATCTGATTTTCAAGGTTTTAATCTATTTTTGTGATAATTGTTGTGTTATATGTTTAATATTGTAGAGAATTATAGTTAAACAACCCTAAATTGAAGTTGAACTATGATTCTCGAAAGACATAAAAAACCCTAACCCTAATGCCGCCGTATAAATTGGGATTTTTTTAAGAGACATCAAAAACCCTAATGTCGCCGCATAAATTCCGAAATTTTTTTAAGAAACTCTTGTTTATTTTTCTTTTTTTGGATTTTATTGAGGTTTATTACTGAGAATTGAAGTCAGACGAAACCTAAATCTAAGTCTAATTATGGCATAGAGGCATCAAATGCAAAACCTTTCTAAAAGCTCTGTTGATTCTTTTTTCTTCTTTTTACACTCTAATTTGGTTTGCATGCTGATGATGTTAATCTAATTCATATTTTGGTTTTAGATGCCAAGTGTTAAACCAAATCCATCGGACAAAGACTCAGAGCCATTCGTCGAAACCGATCCAACCGGACGATATGGCCGATACAACGAACTCCTAGGATCAGGTGCCTGTAAGAAAGTATACAGGGCATTTGATCAAGAAGAAGGAATAGAAGTAGCTTGGAACCAAGTTAAGCTTAGAAACTTCAGCAATGATCCTGCAATGATTGATAGACTTTACTCTGAAGTGAGGTTGCTTAGAAGCATGACAAACAAAAACATCATTGCTCTTTATAATTTTTGGAGAGATCAAGATCATAATACATTGAATTTCATCACTGAGGTTTGTACAAGTGGGAATTTGAGAGAGTATAGGAAGAAACATAAACATGTTTCTGTTAAAGCTTTGAAGAAGTGGTCTAAGCAAATTTTGGAAGGGTTGAATTATTTGCATCTTCATGATCCTTGTATCATTCATAGAGATCTCAATTGCAGTAATGTTTTTGTCAATGGAAATACTGGCCAGGTAATTTTCTTTTACCCTTTCTAATTTTGATGCTGGTTTTAATCACATGTTATGTTATGTTATGTTACCATGATCTTGAGAAGTTAACAGTTAATAAAGTGAACAATTGAGTTTACAAATTGAGTTTACAGTAATGTTTTTGTCAATAATCTCAATTGAGTTTACAAATTAAAATAAATAATCTCAATTGTTGATGAAAAACTTAACTGATGTATCTTTTGTTACGAATGTGCATATTAGTTTATTCATACCAGTTGAAAATATGTATCTTTTATCACAAGATATCATTAGTAATATTATTTTGCTTCTCATTTATAGGTCAAGATTGGTGACTTAGGTTTGGCTGCAATTGTTGGAAAGAACCATTCAGCGCATTCGGTTCTAGGGACACCGGAATTTATGGCACCAGAATTATATGAAGAAAATTACACTGAAATGGTGGACATATACTCATTTGGAATGTTAGTATTAGAGATGGTGACACTAGAGATTCCTTATAGTGAATGTGACAATGTTGCAAAAATATACAAAAAGGTATCTTCAGGTATGAGGCCTCAATCCTTGAACAAAGTTAAAGATGCTGAAGTGAAGGCTTTCATTGAAAAATGTCTTGCTCAACCAAGGGCTAGACCTTCTGCTCAAGAATTGCTAAAGGATCCTTTCTTTGGTGTTTTAGATGATGATGAAAATGATGATGACAATTACTCAATTAATTTGTAATTAAAATTTGTCTTTATCTGTTATATCATATGTTGATACATGTTAGTTTCTTTAAATTGACTTACACTACTTTTAGACTCTAGTTGTAAGTCAATTTAGGGTAGGATTTGATGACTATGATATGTTAGATTATGATAAAAAGGAAATTGTTGATTATTAAGTTATTGTATTGTGTGACTAGAAATTGTCAATTGTATTTTTTTGAATTGGCAAGTTTTATTAAGTAATACTCCATAATTTAGAGAGTGGTTTTATGTCTTTCCTAGACCTTTTTTCTTCGTAATTTCGTTGTCTCAATCACTACAAGAAAACATGCATTTACTGAGGGCCAAAGGCCCTCAGTAATGCACAAATTTCGTCTAAAATGCATGCATTACTGACGGCCTTGGGCCCTCTGTAATTAGCTCGCCAGTAATGGTTACTGACGGCCCAGGACCGTCAATAACGTTACTGACGGCCTGGAGCCGTCAATAATACACACCGGTCAAATAAAAAGGACACGCAATTGTGACGGCCTGGAGCCGTCAGTATCACATTGTCTTTTACACATTGTGACGGCCTGGAGCCGTCAGTAATGTACATCGATTCAAAAAAAAATTAATAATTTAATTATTTAAAAATCAGTATTTGATTTTTAAATAATTAAATTATTAATTATTTTTTAAAAAAAAAATTAATATTAATTTTTTAAAACAAAAAATATACTGCATAATAAATAATTAAAAAATATTATAATTAAAATTTAATAAAAAGCATAATAAAAATACTTAACATAAGCATAATTAAATATAATGATAATATTGTCATTACAAAAAGAAAACAATTAAACAAATAATAATCAACAACAGATTATTAAAATTACACATCAACGTTGGTCAGGCGGCTGATATAGTGGTCGCTTCCCCTTGCCAGTGTCTGTTGGCTGACGCGACCTTCCTCGGCCTCTACCTTCCTCGTGTATTATGACTCCGGGGAGTGACGTTCGCAAAGGAGGTCGTGCCACAGGCCTATGAACGAAGTTAATTGGGGCTTGATTTGGGAAGAAGTTGCCTTGGGGTTGATTTGGATGTGGGATTATGAAGTCTTGTTGTGGATTTAATGATCTCTGGTATTCGGTGAAAGCAGTTTGTTGATTATTTCTACCGCTTCCGTCACTACTGCTTCCACTTGTTTGCCCAGTAGGATCAAAAAATTGTAAATGAACTGGTTCATTAAGCATCTGACTCATATCCTCTATGCTCATACTCAGTACTGGATCACCCTCTCGGTACTCCGGCAGCTGATTCAAATTAACCATGCTACTCAAATCCGGTCGATATTCTTGTTCACCGGCATTTTGATTTTGTCGTGCCGAAGCCTGAGATGATGATCCAACCCCTCCCCCCGCCGGCGCCGGCGCCCTCTGCTGTGAAAAGAATTCCTGCAATATATGTTGGACCCGTACGTCCACCCGGTCATCAAATGATGCTTCGAACTCATCGCGGAATTCTTCTCTATACGTGGCCCTCATTCGCGCTTCATACTCATCATCGGTTTCCTCTCTTTGAGTTGGACGAGAGCGTCCTGTACTCGATGAAGATGAAGATGTGTAAGTGACATCTCTCAAACCAGTTGGGTCACTTGCATATAGAGAAGATGTACACCCAGCAGCGAATTTGCGACCTCGAGTCGCACCACCAGCATTCTTAACAAAAGCCAACGACATCTTGTTTCGACGAACATCCTCATTATCTCGCCTATGAGGTGGTAGTCGTAGTTGGCTTGCATTATATTCTTCAACCCAAATTTGCGTCAACCTCTACAATAAATTAAAAAAAAATTATAATTAATTAATTATAATGTTTAGATATAATTATATAATGTTTAAAAAATAATGTTATACGAAATAAATAATAAATAATATATATAATTAAATACTTACCGACACTTCTTGCGCCCTTGCCCCCGTCCACTCACCGGAATCTGCATACCGGTGCATCATGTCATTCATCTCCATAAAGGTGGGTGGACGACCAAATTGTTGGATGAACTCAAGACGAAGCGTTCCGGCAGATTTAGACCCTCCAGAGTGTACGCACGCACGATTGGCTTCATCAGTATTTCTGTTGGCTTTGTTCTTTATACACTTTGCAATATACTCTTCCTCTTCCCATCTGCAGCAGAGCATAGGGTATGAATTGCCAGCGAGCCAAAGTGGTGGTTTTGAAGGATCCTTTTTAATCTTTTTCCGCGCTTCAAAAAGTAAGGTCGACAGACGCTTGGTGGCTTTTTTGTTGAATATACGCTCAATAGCCGCTGTGTGGTGATTCAGCCAAGTTACTTGCGACTACGAAAAATAAAGAAAAATTGTTAATAAATTAGTAAATATATGTTTAGTAACAAAATTGATTGGATAAAAAAGTAATTATAAATAAAAACGTACCCTGAAGCCATTCCAAAATTGTTGATATCCACGCTCATCTGCCCTGACCTCCGTCCAGTTGAGATATGGAGCCTGGAATTTGGATTTCAATGCATTATTGATTGCCTTATTCGCCGGATTTTGGGGTTGCAAACTGCACAATATATATATATTAGTTAAGAATAATTATCATATATATCCAATTAATTTATTAAACACAAATTCTTAATAATAATTAACTTACTCTGTGGCGGTATATGGCATGATGATGGGTCTACCATGCCGGTCAATCAACAATTCATTTTGAGGAGCTAAAAGTGCAATATCGGCTATTTCCTCGTCCTCGTGGTCATCATCGTCGTCGTAGGAGTCGTACTCCTCTTCCACACCGTCTACGGTTCGAGACTTGGGCATACCCTCCAACCATCGATTCCGAACAACGCGGCGGGGTAAAGCACGTCTACGTGGAGCGCGTCCGCGTCCGCGTCCGACACCCGGTGCTGGTGGAATATCATCAATGTCATCATCGACATTGTCATCATCAAAATTTTCTTCATCTGGATTCATCTATAATAAAAAAATATATGATAAATATATTTATATAATTAAGAAATACATGACAAATATATATATAATTAAGAAATACATGACAAATATATATATATAATTAAGAAATACATGACAAATATATATATAATTAATTAAGAAATACATGACATATATTGTTTTATAATTCATCATCATTAAACGATAAACAAATGCAACCAAAAACAAATATTCAAGTACAACGATTAATATTATTACAACGCGGATAACTATATTATAAAATTAATTGTCATCCCAATCTGATACATCAGCGCATCTCGCCAAATTCGACGAATAACCGTCCGGCATCTTCACTTCTTTTACCCATCGACAAACAGATTTTGCTTCTTCAGGAGATAAAGTATAGTTTGCACGAGGTTTAAGAAGTTTGCCGTTAGATGTCTCCACCAACAACAGTTCGTTACGTTTGCAATACAACCCTATGTCTCTCCTCGCGTTGTCATTATCTTTCGTTTTTCCTTTGACATTCATGACAGTGTTAAAAATATTTTCAAACACATTTTTCTCAATATGCATAACATCAAGGTTGTGACGTAAAAGGTTGTCTTTCCAATACGGCAGATCCCAAAAGATACTTCTTTTTGTCCAGTTGTGTGTTTGTCCATAACCACGCGGTTTAGATGCAACACCACCTACAACCTCAACCTTTGGAATATCTTTCACTTTGTTCCAGACTTGTCGGGATGTCAAATAATCTGGTGGATCACGAGTCTCGGTGTCACCATGAACAAAAGCATTTTTATTTCTTCTAAACGGATGATCAGTAGGCAAGAACCGACGATGACAGTCAAACCAAGTAGCCTTCCCACCGTTTTCTAACCAAAACGCTTTGGTGTCCATCATGCAAATAGGACATCCTAGTTTACCATGTGTCCCCCATCCAGACAACATCCCATATGCAGGAAAATCATTAATGGTCCACATCAAAGCTCCTCTCATATTGAAATTTCGTTTTTGGTTGATATCATACGTCGCAACACCGTTCCACAATCTCTTCAAATCATCAATCAAAGGTTGTAAATAGATATCAATACCAACAGTTGGACTAGATGGGCCTGGTATTACAGCGGCTAAAAACATGTAAGGTTTTGACATGCACATATCAGGAGGAAGATTGTACGGGGTAACCAGAACAGGCCAACATGAATATGGAGTGGCTGATACTTGAGTATATGGTGTAAATCCATCTGAGCATAACCCAAGTCGGACATTCCGTGGCTCCGAAGCAAATTCAGGATAAACTTGATCAAAATGCTTCCAAGCCATTCCATCAGAAGGATGTCGCAACTCACCTGACATTTTTCTCCTTTCATAGTTTTCACGATGCCATGTCATTTTACTGGCTGTTTGCATCGATGCATACAACCTTTGCAACCTTGGTATTATGGGTAAATAGAACATCGCCTTTCTTGGGATTGGCTTCCTTCTGACTGACCGTGAATTTCTTGTTACACGATATCTTGGTTCTTGACAAAATTTACATTCAAGTAATGCACCGTCATCTACACCAAATTCGTTGCTATAGTACAACATACACCCGTTAACACAACAGTCAATTCTCTTCGCTCCGAGTCCTAACTTTGCAACCAATTGTCTTGCTTCGTAATAATTTTTTGGCAAATCAAGAGGACGGTCTATTGTTATATCCAACATCAGTTTTGTTATCAAGTCCATGGTGTATTCTGAAACAAGACATTCAGACTTGATACCCAAAAGTCTAATACACACCGTTAACTTTGAGTCTCGAGAGCCTTCACACAACGGTGTATTTGTCTCTTTCAAAAGATCAAAAAATCGCTGGGCTTCCTCATTTGGTCTCTCGACGTTAACATCAGCGTCATATTCATCATCAGCAGGGTCGTCGACATCATTTGGCACATAAATCGGCGTATTAAACCCAAGGGCATTAGTTATCATATTGTCCATCTCATTAAACGGATCATAATGCTGATGATAATATTGGGGAACAACAACGGGCTGAAAAACACTGCTTGAAGCACGATTTTGATTCACGGGAACAGTCGTGGAACATCCTTCGCCATGACTTGACCAAACCCAATAATTAGGTTGGAATCCCTTTTTATATAAATGAGACCTAATTTCATCTTCGCTCTGTATTCTTGTACATCGACAAAGTACACACGGACATCTAATTCCCCCTTCACGTATCACAATGTCATTATATTTTACTGTATTGATAAACATTTCGACCCCTATTTTAAATTCCTCTTTAACCCGGCCCCTCTTTCCAGGATTATGTCTATCGTACATCCAATTACGATTGCTAAAATCCATATCTGTGTAGTTTAATTAATATATAATTAGATCGATATATGTATTAAATTTATTACTTTATTTTTCAAAAGTATTTTGGACATATATATATGTCTACTCAACAATAACATATAAACTTTTAACATTTTATTTTTAAAGTTTATGGTTTATTAAATCTAAAAAATACTAAGTTTTTTAGTTGACAAAACTACCGACTTTTTAACATATATATTATAATTTTTTAAAATATAATTGTTTTTCTTTTTTTAAATACATAGTAATAATAAAATGCTAGTAACTATTTCTAAGTGTACGGTAAAAATAAAACTATCACTAAATATTATAAATTAAAATTACATATATTACTTACTTGGGTGCCGGGTAGAGTCTTACTTGGCGCGCGCTCCTAACCACAAACTCCGCTCCTAACCCACGACCTCCGATGACCACGAGAATTTGCTAATAAAAATTGTAAATAACAAATTATTAGAACATATACATTTAAATAACAAAGTAAAAATTTTAACTTTAAAAGTAAAACACAAACACTTACCACTGTTTAGATGGAGATATGAAAATTACATCACTTTTTTAAAAATACACAAACTGTTAAAAAATTTCTTTTATAAATTTTTTTTAAAAAAATTTCGTTTTTTTAAAAAATAATATAAATATACTGTTTTTTTGAAAAAAAAAAATACTTATTTAAAAAAAATAATTCTGTTTTCGAAATAAACAAAATTAAATATATTTTTTTAATTTTTTTTACAAAAACAATAACTTTTATACATAGTGATAAGAAAATATTAGTAATAAATTACAAAGTATTAATTAATAACTATTACTAAGTATACGATAAAAAAAACTATCACTATATAAATTAAAATTACGTTACTTACTTGGGTGCCGAGTAGATTCTTACTTGGCGCGCACCTAGCCCACGAACTCCGCTCCTCACGAGAATAAGACTTGCTATTAAAAATGGTAAAACACAAATATTAGAACATATACATTTAAATAACAAAACAAAAATTTTAAATTCGTAAAAGTAAAACACAAACACTTACCACTTTTTGTATGGAGATTAAGTTGAAAGTATGAAATTTAAGAGAGAAGTTAGAGAAAATTTAGAGAGAGAATGAAAGGTAAAAATGAAGTGAAGGTGTAATAGATTTGTTGAAGAAGAATATATAAAGTAGTAATAAGCGAACCGTTGGAATTTAAATTTGAAATATGCATTACTGGCGGCCTGACACCGTCGTAAATGCATAACGTCTTTCTCATTACTGACGGCCTGGGACCGTCATAATTGACCACGCATTACTGACGGCCCAGGACCGTCATAATTGCTCATCTGCTTTAACTTTCCTGACGGCCTGGAACCGTCTTAATTGACCACGCATTACTGACGGCCTGACACCGTCACTAATGCTTAATGTTACCGTTTTAAAATTTTTCTTTCCCCCAAGACGCATTACTGACGGCTCCCAGCCTTCAATAACCCACAAATGCATTACTGAGGGCTAAAAGCCCTCAATAAGTTTGGTCAGTAATATTATGTTTTCTTGTAGTGAATGTGACATTGTTTCATTTTCTATCTTAGTGTGGTGCTGGGTTGATTTCCCGTCTTATTGCAATGTTTGTGGCTTTGATTTTAATAATAATCCAACTATTTCTTTTTCGTAAAAAATACTATAATTGAAAGTTTATATAAATCTTTTAGCTTCTAAAATAAAATTATAATGAAATTGGATAAGGGTTTCACCATGGATGAACATTGAACATGACTGATGAGTGTAAGGGTTTACCATGGATATGATGAACATGAGTGGAGTGCTTGATGATTTGAGACTGAGACTGTTTTGATTCTTCCGTATTTTGGGCACTTGAATAGGACAAATACGGAAAACATGGAACGTGGATATTTGATTTTTTTTTTTCTTTTTTCTCTTTATAGCAATATTGGAAAATATTTTTATATTTTAAATATATCTTTATGAATATCTTAAAAATCGTTGATTCTCTTAAAATAATAAAAGGAGACTTGAAAATAATTCAGAAAAAAAATTAAAATTAATTGGCTAATGGGCAATTTTTTTTTTGAAGAAGCAACTAATGGACGCTTCTATTTCTCTTCGATCTGTCGGATATGATTGACTTGCACCCGACAATTCAACCCTAACAACTCCTAAATGCAACGAACCAACATAGGCGGTTTATTATTGAACATTCGCCTTGATCGTATCGACGAGAGTTTTTGGTTCGTTTTCCACTTGAATATGATGGAAATCTCGTCTCCACGTAACTTGCATAACCAAGTACATCCCCACATCTTAGCGCCAAAAACATCACAAGTTCCAATTTTAAGTGAGTATCTTATTAGCCATCTTCCATCAGAGTCGCACATGAGACCATCACACCCAACTAGCTCTAGAGTATACATGCTACATCAGTTTAGCTCGAAACTCAATTAGAGAGATCGACACGAAAAAATTTCTAGCTCGAACTCGATTCTAGTTGAGTTGACGAACAACTCGGTTTAGCTCATTGGCTCACTCAAAAGTAAAAAATAAAAATAAAATTAGACTCATGAATAAATTGAAATTTATACCAATTTTTAGTGAGAAACTAGATAAGGATATTACATATAATAATTAATACTAGGATGCAACTTCTAAATCCAATTTTCATGTCCAACTCATTAATTAACGAATTAATTTTCACTTGAAGCTCGGCTCATTTGGTTCATGAACCAAGTTCAACGAATTAATTATGAAATCGAGTCTCCGATTATATTCAATTTGGCTCAGTTCATTGTTAGTCATATTTGAGAGTGCCTTACAAAGTTGACAAGCGATTCGGTGATTTACTTGTGACATATCTTAAAATGGTCAATAAATAAAAGTATTAAATGCAGTTCTAACCCACTATTTGACTGAAACTTGATTTTAACCCTATTTTAAAATTCAGAAACTTTAACCCCTCTATCTTACATTTTTAAGCATTTAACCCCTCACTACATTTGACTCGTTTATGTTGCAATGTTGATGTGTTATATCATCAATTATTATTTTTGTTTACGTTGATGTGTTGCATTTAACCTAATCAATTATTATTTGTTAATGTTGCAAGTTGCAAATTGCAATCGTGTAAAATTATTTGGGGTGGTCATCAGTGAGATAAGGCACTATTTGATAAGTCCAATAAACTAGCTTATAGTTTATTGGACTAGCTTATAAGCTTGTTTGAAAAAAATGTGAAGTGTTTGGTAACGAGCTTCTCTAACTAGCAGCGTTTTTTGAAATGTTATTTCAAGTAGCGTATGAGCTTATAGCTTATAGCTTTTTCAATTTATTCCATATTTACCCTCATTAATTTTATTTATTTATTTTTTAAAAATTATAATAACTACCCACTAACACTTACAAAAAAAAAAAAACTACCCACTAACCATGTATTTTAATGTCATTTTTTACTTACAACGGCTAAATTTGCCAAACACTCTAATTTTATTCTACTAACTTTTCAGCTATAAGCTATCAGCCATCAGCTATCAGCTATCAGCTAGCTTATAACTTATTTTTACAAAACAGAGTCAATATTAACGTTGGGGGTTCATGAGAGGTAACCTCTCAAAAATTCTTTGTCAAACTTTTTGGATCCACATGATGCGCCAGATCCATTCTAAATCGCGTACAAAACGTTAATTATCTATACATACAAAAACTTTGATGTGTACTTTTCATAATATCAATAATATCCTTAATTTTTATTTTTATTTTTTAGCAGCAAAAATCATTTATTAATAACCTTACCATGACTTATTAATAACCTTACCATAACATAAGTCATGTCATTTTTTTTAACAGTAATATTCTTGTTTTTTTTCTAAAACGTCAAGTAATTTGAAACGGTAGGAGTGCTAATCACTAATAATAATATACTAATAAAATTAATTAGTATCAAACTTACTAAACTACTCTAAATATTCATAATAAAAAAAGATTAAAAATATACATGTGACCATTATTTATTACTGAAACATAAAAATATGAATAAATAAGTTTACAAAAAAAAAAACAATAATCTCACTTATATTTTAACAATATTATATAACAATTTTTTAGATATTTAATTCAAAATAAATTTTATATCTTAATATAATGACAAACTTAAATATCAAATAAAAATCAATGGACATGTTCGAATGCACAAGTCTTTAAACTAGTATATAATAAAAATTAAATAAAGACTAAAATTTTTTTGACAAATAAAGACTAAACTTAAAAAATCACTATTTTGTAGGAAATAAAAATATATTTAGCCTATTTTTTTTATATTCAAATAGTAAATTTTTCATAATTTGCGCTAATTATAGTGCACATTTATTTTTTCACCTTGACCAGGTATAGTGTGTATATTTTTTTACCTACTCATTTTTTTTTTTTTTTGCTTGAAAAAACAATATAGAGATGTATTGGTAAAAAAAATAATAAAATAGAATATGAAAGTATGAAACAATAGCCGAAAACTAATTTAAAGGACAGTCGTATCGTATTGTATATTAGCTGCAAACGGCAATAAGATTGCAACATTGCATGTCGTTTTTATGAACAAAATTGAAAAAAAATAAATGTTTATCAGAGCCTGGTTTCGATCCAGGGACCTGTGGGTTATGGGCCCACCACGCTTCCGCTGCGCCACTCTGATTTTGTTGAAAGTTTTCGGTGTGCGACATATATATATATATCCTTCAGTTATTATTTACGAATTCAGGGCTTGTTGTTTTGGCAATGTCTTATCTACAAAAGTTTATAGCTTTTGGATAGTTTGGTCTCAGGTTCCTCAGTATCTTCAGTTTTGAGACTTACATGAAAATATGTTTATTATGCTATAAGTTAAGAAAAACTTCGAGGCCATAAGAAATATAAAAATTTAGTTTATAATTTTCACGGAGAATGAGAATAACATAATTTCCACCTATGGTATTAGAACCAACATTCATAAGGACCTATGGAGATGAAAGAAGAAGACGAAAACTAAGAAATTAAGGTGAAACCAATAACTCATTAATCGTCATGTATTATATGAAATGTACTCGTGTATTTCATGAAGATGTAGATAAACAATAACCAATAATTCGTGAGTACGTCTTGGAAAATAAAATTCCCTATAAGGATAAGTCCATTTAATGTAACCATTGATTTTGTAAATGGTGCAATAACATGTTGTGCTGGACTAGGCAAGACCCAATACAAATGGCTCAATCGTCACAAGTCTAATCTAATGTCACTTCTTGTCATCTTGACAATCGATCAGCCCCAAAATAATTATGCAGTACACCGGCGGATATGTATTCCTATTACTGCAAATTCCTGCTTTCCACCTTTCTTGGACTGTCGAATTGATCTCAATGGTCTTACACATTCCTCGTCGGTTATCACACTGACAGTTACAATAGTTCCCCTTATATAAGCTCAAAGACTTTCGCGCGCCAAGGTACAATTCAACCACTTTTCATTTTTACTTTCGTCACTGGAAATCACCACTCTAAAGGCCTACCACCATTGTAACTGCTTGTTATCAGAGTCAACCAATTCTATTCCAGCTAAAACACATGTGATAAGAAGAATTAATGATCCAATGTTGCCTTAGGATCATAATCAAAATCATAATAAAGTGCAGTTATCATTTGCATTTGACTTATATCCCCCAAAGTAAAATTTCAAAATTCGTTTATTCTTTTCTTTAAAATAACATAACTTAGAAAATGTGATCCTTTTTCATACAAAGAATTCCAAACATTTTTTCAAAAAGGTAAATTTAAATTGTTGAATCTCAACTTTTAGCACTTCATTCACTTTGATTAATTTCAAACTCGATCACTTGCAAATTAAGACTATTCGTTTTCCTTTGTTCTCATGAAAATCATACGAGTGTTTCTTACACTCACAACAAAGAGTACATGTTTCAAGAACGTGTACCAAAGTTTGAAATCTAGTAAACATTTTATCAATTATTTGTGGACCTATTAGAATTGTTAACCTCAACAATATACCGGCGCGTCCAAATAAAATGTGTACCGGAGTGTTTATTGTAAATAAATCCATTGTGCTAATTTAATAATTAGATTAAACGGGTATATGTCAAACGTGGTCATAATAAAGGTTAATATTTACTTGTTGTACAAGTCATCCAACTAACTATGATAACCATTTTTTTTCTTCATATTGTTAGGATTACTTTAACTTGTAACTACATTCAGTCAGATTAGTCTTAAGCATATGATATTGTATAAATAAGTGAGTCTCCTCATTTTAAGATTCAGATTTGTAAATAATATTGACTTTTACTTCCTTGTGCCTAGGGTATGTTTGGTTCTAGGTTTTTGGAGGGGAGGGGAGGGGAGGGGAAGGTGAGAGAATATTTTAAATTTTATGTGTTTGGTTCATTTTTTTTGGAGGGGAGGGGAGGTGAGAAGAGGGGAGCAAAATTCCTCATAAGCTCATTTTTTGCTTCCCCAAATTGGGGGGATTCGGATTTTGGATGGGAGGGGAGGTGAAATACTATCTTCGTCCCAAAATATAAGGATTAATTGACTACTGCACGCACACTAATACTTAATTTTGATTACGAATATCTTTAATTGTGTATTAGTAAAAATTATAGAAATTTGATATTTTGAAAATACTCGTCGAAACAAATCAAATAAGATCTTATACGATAATATTTACATTTATATATTTTTAGAAAAATACGGTCAAAACAAGATATATGAATAGTGCATTTAGTCAAATGATGTCTTATAAAATAGGACGGAGGGAGTAGTTTATTATAATTTTAATTACATTGACAAAATTATAAAATTATCCCTAATTTTATGCTGAAATCCAAAACTATTCTTATTAAAATTAATTTATCTCTCTATTATTCATGCTTTATCATTATATTCTTTATTCATCCTACATATTTTATTATTTTTCCTGGGCAAATTTTCTCTTTTACGTTGCATCAATAATCCTAAACTCATTTTTTTTTATTTCTATTTTCATTTATTTTGTTTTTTATTATAACATTTCTTTTGTTTGTTATATTACGTTGTATCATTTGTGTCAAAAAAATATTACGTTGTATCATCCTTACCAAAAAATATTACGTTGTATGATACTACAACTTTATTATTTGAATTACACTTTTTTTAACATTATTTTTAGTTGTTATACTTTTTTACTAATAAGTGTTTTTTCTGTACAGTAGTATAAGAGTTTTATACCGCTAATAATTATGAATAAATTCTTTTTATGTGTTTATAGATAATTTCAATATTTTTTTTTGTTATATGTATCATAAAATTTTAGAAATTGTTGTGAATATATAGTTTTATTTGCATCGAATAACTATAAAATCATGAAACTCTTTGATGTTTATAAGAATAAAAAGGTAAATTAGTTTTAAATTTTTTCTCATTCCATTGAGAACTAAACATATCTATAGTTAAAATGTCTCTCCTTCCCTTCTCTATTTTGAACCAAACACATATGCAATTAAAATTCCCCCCTCCCCTCCCCTTCCCTCAATTAAAATTCCTCTCTTCCCCCTCCCCCTCTGTTGAACCAAGCAGACCATAAACTCTGTGTGTGCTTTGTTTGATCCTATTATGCACGCGTTTCTTGTATCAATGGAGCTTCAACTTCTCTTTTTACCGTACTCTCTTCAGTTTTGAATATAAATAAAAAAAGGTTAAATTGCAGTTTTGGTCCCGCATATTTCCTAATTGTGTGACTTTGGTCCCCGTAATTTCAAACGAGCAATTTTGGTCCCCCGTGTTTTATAATTGTGCGATTTTGGTCATCCTAGTTTCAAACGAGCGATTTTAGAACCCCCCCCCCCCCCCCCATTTTATAATTGTGCGATTTTGGTCTCCCTAATTTCAAACGAGCGATTTTAGTCCCCCACATTGTATGTAGGCGGCTAGCTTCAACAGACTCACGTGACCATTCATTGGGTTTTTTTTTTTAAAAAAATATATAAATTTTTTTATAGGTTGTCCAATATAATTAAGACATGTGTAAAAAAATATATATGTCAGTAGTTTAATTTTTTGGTCAAAATAGTCAACAAGGACCAATAAATGCAAAATGGGGCAAATGTGATGGACCAAAATCGTTCATTTGAAACTAGGGGGACCAAAATGGATGTATATCATGTATATATCTATTAGATACCTACTTTATTTAATGAATATAAAAAATTGTTATTTTTTTGTGATAGTTGTTTTTGGTTTATATTCAAAACCGAGGAAGTATATGTTAATAGTTTCTCTGTTCATTGTTAAAGGTGCACCAACACTTGTCTATAAACAGAGCACATAACATAAAACGATAAAGACAATAAAGTAAATAACACACAAGAGTTGTTAACCCAGTTCAGCCTAACAGCCTACTCTGGGGGATACCAATCCAGGAATGAAGTCCACTATCAGCAGTATTACTTCGAAGCTAAACTCACCCGTTTACAACTTCTCACTTAATCACTACCCAATGACACTTCTACCTAGGGACTCCTAGATATAAGAACCCGTCCCAATTCCCACCTTAACAACACACTCAACGTTGTTATAAACTTCAACGATTACAAAAGGTGGAGACACACTCCTATGAAACTAGGATTCACTCTTGCTTAAAAGCTTGCGAGCAAACCACACAACACACTAGAACAATCTCCGTACTTCAAAGCTTAGGAGAAGTTCACACTTACAACTCAATAAACACAGGTCCTAAGCTTACATCAATGAGATACAAGATGATGACGTCTCGTCAAATGTAGTTTTTAGAGCCTTTTTAATTAAGTTTTAGTTTATTGTTATTAATTTAATAATTAATTTAAAGGAAATTTGAATAAATTGTGGTTTTGAAATATTTGTGTGACTTATATATGTTTTCTTTAGACTGATCTCTAATCCGCCAAAGTTTAGTGTTTTATTTGAATTGTCAGCAGGTAAGAAAGTTTGAATGAAAAAATAGTCAATTTAAAGTCCCATAATTTTGTGCAAAACAAGTATATATCATAAGTGCAAAGTCTTTGTGGGGTGAAAATAGAAAATGTGAGCCTGGCCCATGTCACAAAGTGAAAAGCATCGGGTTGATTATTGGAAAAAAAAGCACTACACGGAACTGGAGAGAAAAATATAGGTCTTGGCTACTTGTGTTGATATATATTGGACGAGCACAACAAACTAAGGGAATCACGCACGCCGAGAGAAAAGCAGTCACGCACGCAGACAAGGCTTCACCTTTGAATAGCAGTTTCTTTGTGTTGGCTTTGTACACATTCAACTACAATTTTATGTGTAATTCTTTATTCTCTATTATCTCTAATTGATATTATGAGTAGCTAATTTCTCAATTGTTAGGGATGAGTAAACCTAGATGACAATTCTTATTTTATGATTTGATTTATGATTATTGAAGAATTCTATTGATTATTTTTCTTATATCTGTGCTTAATGCTTTTATCGATTGATCACCGTTAAATTGATTTACGATTCGTATTGTGATACGGGAGTTGAATTTATGAATGCTTTGATATAAGAAATTCTTGCCTTTGTAATTTAGGAATAGATGCAAACCCTTGAAACCAATTTAGAATTCTTGTTCATTCATGCTTAATTCTAATCTTAAATTCACTAAGGAATTAGGAATTATTTTAGAATTAACGACTCTGTCACTAAGGAATTAGGGCACGAATACTTTAGGGAATTCGGTAATAATTTGATAAATACCTTCAATAGTCATAATCAAGTCACTACATTAAGATAGTAGTTTAGTGAAACTCATCCCTGACATTTTTATTATTATCAAATACAAAGTAATTTTCGTTGTTATTATTATTATTGCTATTGCAACCAATTAAACTGAAACCTTTTGTTCAATCGAGTAAAATTCACAATTCAACAGTATAACGCGATCCTTGAGTTCGACACTCGGTCTTACCGTTTTAAATATATTACTTGCACGATTTCGTACACTTGCGAAAATCGCCGTCAAGTTTTTGGCGCCGTTGCCGGGGATTGCCAAATCACTGTTGAATTTTTATTTTTGCTTAATTGGAATTTTTTGCTCTGCAACAAAATTATAGTTTTTCTTTTATTTTTTATTTTTGTTCTATTTTTGTTTTATTTGTTGAGATTACTAATGTTGTGTGCTAGTGGTGTTTTTTTTTTCTTCTTTGATTGAGATACTTATTCACCATAGAGCATGAAAGAATTTGATGATTCCGTCCTACGACAAATATTGAAAGAGCTTGATACTTGTCTTCTAACTGCTCAATGTCGGATACTTGAGGGACAAATCACGAGAGATGAATTTGAACAAGAGCTTCTTCAGGTGCGATTTCTTAGGGATGATGTTTATGAAGAAGAGTATAAGGATGAAACTTTTGAGTATAATTTTCCACCACCAGAAGAAGAGGAATGTTACATGAAAAAGATCAATTGGGAACAAATGTTACCTCCTCAAGTGTTACCGAAAGATTCATATGACAAGAACTCTCACATCAAAGATGTTTTGATTGAATTCATGAATATTAATCAAGGTTCAATTGACAAATTTGAAAGCCAATGCGAAAGATTATATGAACAAATAGTGGAATTTGAAAAGATGAATGAGGAGTTGGAGATTGGAGATGACCTCATTGATGTGAAAAAGAAAGATGAGGAGGAAGAATTAATAAAAGTTGAGGATGATCTAGTGGAAACTCGAAAGTTGAGACTTTTGAGTAGTGAATATGTTGAACAAGAAATTTCTCAACATAAAAACATTCCTCAAATTTTTTTTAGCAACAAGGTAGAGAAAAAAGAGGAGATTGACGAAGTTTTGGATGACATTTATGCCTTGTTCTTCAATTTCCACCTGAAAAAGTTATGGAAGAAGCATCATCTATATCTCAAGTTCATGGAGTTACTACCCAACAAAATGAAGAAGAAGGATGATGTGTTCTTTGTGTCATATATGCCACCTTAATAGTGGTTAATGTGTCAAGCTAATGACATTAAAGAAGCGCTGCATGGGAGGCAACCCATGAGAGGTAACTTAGCTTTAATTTCAATTTTATTTTCTTGTTTATGTTAGTTCTAAAATTGCCTGTTGAGTCTGAATAAATACTTTTGAGAGAATTAGTCACGTCCCGAATTTGATCTGTTTGAAATATTGATTTTCTTGTGTGGTTTGATTTTGAACACTTAACTTGATTGAACTGTTAGTTGGTCTCTATCTTAGAAAAAATTGTTAGCTTGCACAATTGATTGCTTTTTGATTATATTAGTCTGCCGATGATTTTGATGGAATAATATCTTTTGTTTGACATGATGCCATATGCTCTTATTTCTCTCTATTATCCCAACTGTGAGCTTTTGAGCCTAAACACTTGAATTTTTTTTCTTGATGTGTGATATGTCCAGACATGTGTTTTTCCTTCAGAACTTGCATTTATTCTTAACGGCATTGCATATGATTTTTGCATTACACTGAGGCATGTTGTTTGGTACCTTGAGCCTTTTCTGACCACCCTATGAATAATATTATCCTTTGCTAAACCCCTTTGAGCCTGATACCCTTTTATTGTGTTACTGAGCCACATTACAAGCCAAAGACCGAAAAAAAAATATACCCACCTTACTTGGAGTTAATTAGGGACTTCTCATTGAGTCTTGGTAAAATTTTAAGTTTGGGGTTGCTCATGGGATAGCAACCTTTAAGTTTGGGGTGACAATTGAAAGAAGAATGAATGGTTTTGGGGAAAAGAGAGCAAACACAAAAAAAATTGAAGAACTGTGAAAGAGAAAGAAAAAAAAGAGAATTGAAAAAAAAAATGAAAGAAAGAAAGAAAAATTGGAAGAAAAAAAAAAGGAAAAGAAAATCAAAAGCCAAAAATATGCATTTAAATTTTTGTGCTAAAGGTTGTGATTAGACACCAGTTCTCTAAGCTCTCATGTTTTATCTTATTAAAGGTTTTGATGTGAATCGTAAGAAGTGGATACATTGAGATAGTCTATCTAACTCCAAGTCTTTAGCTTACTATCCAAAAATATCTCACCTTCACCTAAGCCCCGTTATAACCCGAAAAGTCCTCTGAAAGTGTATGCATAATTATATTGTGATTGCTGTATAGAATTCTTTCAAGCCTATGGTAGGAGGATGCATGATCTAGGATTTGAGTGATATTCTTAACCCTTAAAACACTTGAGAGAATTTGGTGAGATTGTGTGAAGAGAGAGATTTGAACCTGATGGATAAGTGTTGAATGAATTGCATTGCGTTCCTGATTGATTGTTTGTAGATGAAAGTGATCTTGAGTATGATGTTTTTGTTTGCTGACATGTTTGCTAATATTGATTATGAAGATAGATTGACAGGAAAGTTTGGTCATGTGTTTGAAGTTGAATTGCACACTCACTTTTTGAAGTTTTGTTCCTTGAGGACAAGTAACAGATTAAGTTTGGGGTTGTGATGACGTCTCGTCAAATGTAGTTTTTAGAGCCTTTTTAATTAAGTTTTAGTTTATTGTTATTAATTTAATAATTAATTTAAAGGAAATTTGAATAAATTGTGGTTTTGAAATATTTGTGTGACTTATATATGTTTTCTTTAGACTGATCTCTAATCCGCCAAAGTTTAGTGTTTTATTTGAATTGTCAGCAGGTAAGAAAGTTTGAATGAAAAAATAGTCAATTTAAAGTCCCATAATTTTGTGCAAAACAAGTATATATCATAAGTGCAAAGTCTTTGTGGGGTGAAAATAGAAAATGTGAGCCTGGCCCATGTCACAAAGTGAAAAGCATCGGGTTGATTATTGGAAAAAAAAGCACTACACGGAACTGGAGAGAAAAATATAGGTCTTGGCTACTTGTGTTGATATATATTGGACGAGCACAACAAACTAAGGGAATCACGCACGCCGAGAGAAAAGCAGTCACGCACGCAGACAAGGCTTCACCTTTGAATAGCAGTTTCTTTGTGTTGGCTTTGTACACATTCAACTACAATTTTATGTGTAATTCTTTATTCTCTATTATCTCTAATTGATATTATGAGTAGCTAATTTCTCAATTGTTAGGGATGAGTAAACCTAGATGACAATTCTTATTTTATGATTTGATTTATGATTATTGAAGAATTCTATTGATTATTTTTCTTATATCTGTGCTTAATGCTTTTATCGATTGATCACCGTTAAATTGATTTACGATTCGTATTGTGATACGGGAGTTGAATTTATGAATGCTTTGATATAAGAAATTCTTGCCTTTGTAATTTAGGAATAGATGCAAACCCTTGAAACCAATTTAGAATTCTTGTTCATTCATGCTTAATTCTAATCTTAAATTCACTAAGGAATTAGGAATTATTTTAGAATTAACGACTCTGTCACTAAGGAATTAGGGCACGAATACTTTAGGGAATTCGGTAATAATTTGATAAATACCTTCAATAGTCATAATCAAGTCACTACATTAAGATAGTAGTTTAGTGAAACTCATCCCTGACATTTTTATTATTATCAAATACAAAGTAATTTTCGTTGTTATTATTATTATTGCTATTGCAACCAATTAAACTGAAACCTTTTGTTCAATCGAGTAAAATTCACAATTCAACAGTATAACGCGATCCTTGAGTTCGACACTCGGTCTTACCGTTTTAAATATATTACTTGCACGATTTCGTACACTTGCGAAAATCGCCGTCACAAGAAAGGCTCACAATTAACACTCTAAAATCCCTAAAACACACGCTTTGTAAGAACACGATTTTAGATACTTGAAACCATATGCTTGCCTTCGTATTTATAGTAGTAGAACGACTTGGGCTTCAAGACAAAATTAGGGCTTCTAGAATTGCGGCAGCAGCTGATATATTTTTGAAAATAATAGTTCTCTTTTTGAAACACAAAAATATATTTTCCAAAAATATAATTCCTTTAGAAAATATAACTAGGGTTTGGCTGCCTCCTGAAACACATTAAACACGTGCGCCTTCCTCTGTAAGAAACCTTGAAACAATTCTTCAATCAAATCTTCAAAAGATTGAGTAGAAAATAAAACCCGCTAGTTGGCGCACACAGTTACACAGACAGGTGTTGTTCCAAAGTGTACCCACATTTGTCACAACACTTGGGGTAGACACATATGTCTCAACACTTGACTAAAATATGTTTTTGCAAAATGTAACCAACATACAAAAACCCAACAATTGTCACATAAGATTTTCTTCAAACAAAATTGTCCATTTTTATAAGATTCTTTGAAATTTCAATTGCATTACTTATTTTTTCACAAACATACTTCTTATTATATATATATATATATATATATATATATATATATATATATATATATTTACAATTTATAACAGATACACTAGTGTGAACAATAGCTAATTCGATCTCTCTTAAAAGATAAAATTGAAAAATTCATAATATTAGTCAACAAATTTAATATCACAATCAATTTTTTCGATTCTTATAATTTATACAAAAACATCTTATATTTAAGAACAAACAAGTCATGAACCATCACTCACTTTGTTAACATGTACCCTAAAATCACAATGTTAACATATAAAAATGGATGGGGTATATGATCTTGGGTTGGAGCAATAAAAGGAAATGGAAACTTAAAAGTGTTGCATCATTTAATTTGAAGTCAAATATAAAAGTGTAGTCAAAAGTTTGAATTAGCTCATTGAGAGCATCATATAGAACTGGAGTCCAGCCTAGAGAGATAAGTTGGTATGGATATACTTAATTATTTTAAAAATAAATATATTATTACTTACGGTCCATTTGGCCTAGTTTTTTTTTAAGTTTATGCAAATAACTTATGCAATATAAATTAAGTTTTATGTTATTTTATAAGTTCACATTAATGAAAATTGTAATTTTATAATCTATTTTATCGTAAACTACCTTGACAAATTTATAATAATATATAAAAATTGCATAAGCTCTAAATAAGAGGAAAAAAAGTCAGGCCAAACAATACCTTATTATTGTAAAAAATAAAAGAAACAAATATATTATTTAAACAATTTTCTTCTATATTTAGAATTGTGACCAGTATACTATATATTGCTTAAGCCTCAAGTGTATAGTTGTTGACTAAATTATAGAACGAAGTGGGTGAGAACAAATAAGCTCTAAAGCCTACTACTAGTAGTAGGAAGTACCGTAGTATATTAACTACGATTTCATATTTTAAGATAAACAAATATGAGTATTAAAGTTTAAAATTTAATCACCATATATTATCTGTAATGTGTTTGTTAATCAAGCTATGCTTGGGTGGGTGGGGTAGCTCAATTGACACTTGCTGACTAAGCGGGTGTAGGCTGTTGGTCAGGGGTTCGATCCTTGGCAGCAGCAATTGTAGTATTTTCTTTGTAAATAAGTTGGTGGTACTTATAAACCATCAACTTTGTGAAAAAAAAAATAAAAAATCAAGCTATGCTCATGGAAACGACCTCAAAAATACGACCTAAAAAATAAATTAAATATAAGTGAATGTAAAAATTTTAAATCTAGGCTCCATCTCACATTATAAACAAAAATAATATTCTCACACTTATTAAGAAAAGTAAAATATGATAATTTGAAGTATGACATTTTATGTTTTTCTTGAAATAAGTTTCATGAAAAGAAGTAAAAAGAATTTACAGTATAAAAAAAAAAGTAAAAAGAATTTTTATTTTTATTTTTTTTGAAATGATGCAGTTTGTATTTAATTTCATGAGAATAAGTAAATTTTGTTTTTTTTACACAAACAAACTTAATTATGGCATTTCATTCATAAAGTAAAAGTAAATCTTGAAAATTATAAAAGTTAGTTTTTTTTCTTCTTATAATTTGGAACATGAAAGAATGATATATTTTTTGTTTGCTTATAATATAGGACAGAGGAAGTATATAAGAAAAAACTATGGATGACTGATGAGTTGCATACTACTAGAGAGAAAAATAGAGGAAGACGATGGATGTGTCTTGAGATTGCGAGAAGAAGAGAAATGCAAACGTGCAATGATGAGAAAGTAGTACGAAAGTAGTCTAATAGAGTATTCGATAATCGATAGTGCTTGATACGTACACAATGAGAATTTGATCATTGATAATTTGATAGTGCTTGGAGCTGCTCTGATACCATCTTAGAATTAGGTATTGAGTCTAACTCATCCTTATAAAACTACCTTGTAAGATGAGGATTGCCTCTTACTTATAAACTCATATTCAGGCCAACTCACATCCGATGTGAGATTTTAAACAAGTGTGGTTGAGTCTTCCTATGGTGAAAAGAATGTGTATATGGTACGAGGTCATTAGTTTTACGATTTTTTTAAAAAGTATATCTTGAAAAGGTGTGAACCTCAAGATTATTAGAGGAGCGATTAAGAAGTTGGTCTAAGTATATCTTGAAAAGGAGTGAACCTCAAGATTACCAACTTCTTAATCGCTCTTGATTACGTCGAGATTGACTCCTTTTCAAGATTTACGTTTCAAAAAGCCATAAAACTTGTAACCCATACAATTATTATACATCATCTTTTCACTTACAGACGTAACATGCTTTTATTATAGGAACGTCATTAAATTTATTCATTTAATTCAAATCAACTTTTTTTACCGCCATGTAGATCATTTCGAGGTTCTCTCTCCCTTTTAAGATTTACTTTTCGGATAAAATTAGTGACCTCATACCGCTCTCATATACATTATTTTCACCTTCAATAGTATGATACTTTTATTACGACAACATACATCATTGAATTTATTCGTTTAATTCACATAAACGTTTTGGTTGCCATGAAGATCATCTCGAGGTTCTTTCCCGTTCATGGTATACTTTAAAAAAAAAACCATAAAACCAATGACCTCATACCGCTCCCATATACATTTTTTACGCCTTCGAAATTAAGATGCTTTTATTACACCAACGTCATTGAATTTATTTATTTATGATTGACTTTTTAATTGTTCTGTAGATCATTTCAAGGTTTGCTTTTTTTCAGGATCTAGTTTTCGAAAAGCCATAAAACCAGTGCCCTCACATTGTATTTAGACACATTATTTTCACGTGCAAACACAAGATGCTCCTATTAGAGCAACATCACTGAATCGATTTTTGGTGAGACATATTCTACCCCTTGATAATTTAGGCGTATTTGTCCAACAACCAATGAGAACAAACCACATAATAGATTTGCATGTGGTAGACACATTTAACTTGTAACCAACTTTTATTTTACATGCATATGACTTGTTTTTATTGATTGATAGATAAATACACCCAAATTATCAAGGGTTGTTAATTAGGAAAAACCATTCATTTATTCAATCCAAATCAAATTCTTAATTGCTCCGTAGATTATCTCACGGTTCACTCGTTTTCAGGGTTACTTTTCAAAAAGCCATAAAACCAGTGACCTCACACCGCTCTCACAGGCATATTCGTTTCACCTACTAACGTGACGTAAAATGCTTTTATTATGGCAATGTCATTGCATTTATTTATTTTATTATTAATAATATACCTTAAAACAAAGTCTTACCCAAATAAATCGGTCATTACATAATTAATCTTATTCGAGACATATCAAACAACAAACATGAATACATCTCTTAGTCTAGATACAAACCTTACAAACTA
Organism: Trifolium pratense; assembly: GCF_020283565.1. Classification (NCBI taxonomy): domain Eukaryota; kingdom Viridiplantae; phylum Streptophyta; class Magnoliopsida; order Fabales; family Fabaceae; genus Trifolium; species Trifolium pratense. Next base: position 45,086,872 of record NC_060061.1, read on the forward strand.
ATTTCACTTATTTTTTCATAATCTAATATTTTTAATTAAAAATATTGATTCACATTTTCTTACAAAACAAAAATATCATTATATGCTGTCATATGGTGGCTCCTCCAAATATTCTTGCACCAGAAGATTTATAGTCTCTCTCTATTTATATATTATGTAATTTGCCTCTCCTCATGTTAGTTACAAATTCCTTTTCTTTTCTCATTTAAATTAAGGTAGTAGTGGAATAACCAAAGAAGAAGAAAGAGATAGAAAAAAGCAAGAGAGAGAGAGAGACACAAACATAAACACAAACATAGAAGAGGATGATAAACACATCCTCTGTTTTCATTCCAAATTCCCATTGAAAAAAAAAATCATTTTTTTCACATGCCCATCATTTTTTCAGCATCTAAATCTTCATATGGTAAATTTTTCTCATCTGGGTTTCTTCAATTTTCATCGATCTCTTATAAAGTTTGTGAATTTGAATTTTGTTTTCTGATCTGTTTAATTGTTTTGATTTTTTGTTTATGTGTTGAGATTAGATATTTTGGTTGGTGTTTTGATTGATGCTGGGAAGATCCGATGCTCTTAGATCGAATTTGACAAAACCCACTTCGTGTTTGATCGAAGCAACAACTGGGTTGTGTCTGAATTTTCAGATAAGGTTTGTTTTTCTGATAGATTCTTTTGATGTGCATTTTCTGATCGGTTTTGCTCTGCTTTTATTTTGTTAAAGATTTGATTTTTATGTGAAGATTGTGCTGAATTATGATGCATTTAGATTGATTCCTTAACTGGAATTGTGGACATCATTGATTGATTTAGATGTAGTTGTTGATTTCTGATTTGATTTTGGTTGTTTGGTTTGAATTGAGATGAGAATTATGACTCAAAGTAGGTGTTTTTGTTGAATCTCAATATCGAATTTAGTGTTTGATGGTTAATAACTTGTTGTGATTGGTAATTGGCACAGATGGAATCGGATCTCGGCAAGCTCTTCATTGGAGGAATATCTTGGGACACTGACGAGGAACGTCTCAGGGAGTATTTTGCGACGTATGGGGAGGTAATTGAGGCTGTGATCATGCGGGATCGCGCAACAGGTCGTGCTCGTGGTTTTGGATTCGTTGTCTTTGCTGATCCTGCTGTTGCTGAGAGAGTCATTATCGATAAGCACATAATCGACGGCCGCACTGTGAGTTGCTTTATCTGTATAGATCGATCGATATATACTTGGCATTTTTTCCATATTGTGTGTTTCGTCTTGCTGCAATTGAAACTAGCTAAAATTGTATTTCTAATAGAGATCGTTGTGTCTTACTCTAAGATTTCATACTCTTTTTTGGTGATCAAATTATCATTTTCATTTTTTACTCTATTGGTTCAAGGTTTAACAACTTTAATAATACTTGAATTTTCGATGTACATTGGATCAAAATTGACCTTTTAACAACTTTGAAACTACTTGAATTTTCAATGTACATTGAATTGAGATTGACCTTTTAACAACTTTGTTAATACTTGAATTTCTTATGTACATTGGATCAGACTTGACTTTTTTCTGTTTATAACATAAGAAACTGAAAACGACTTGCTGATTTTGATCTATATCCTGTTGAATTTTCAGGTTGAAGCAAAGAAAGCTGTTCCTAGGGATGATCAGTACAATATAACCAGACAGACTGGTAGTGTACAGGGATCGCCTGGTCCCGGTCGTACAAAGAAGATTTTTGTTGGAGGCTTACCATCAACAATCACCGAAAGTGATTTCAAGATGTATTTTGATCAATTCGGTACAATTACTGATGTTGTAGTTATGTATGATCACAATACACAAAGGCCAAGAGGTTTTGGCTTCATCACATATGATTCAGAAGAAGCAGTCGATAGAGTTCTTTACAAAACATTTCATGAACTCAACGGAAAGATGGTTGAAGTCAAGAGGGCAGTTCCGAAAGAACTTTCACCTGGTCCCACCCGAAGCCCATTGATAGGAGGATATAACTATAGTTTGAACAGTAGAGCTAGTAGCTACCTAAACAATTATGGTCAGGGTTATAGTATGAGTCCAATAGGAGGATATGGAGTCAGAATGGATGGTAGGTTTAGTCCACTTACTGGTGGCAGAACCGGTTTTACCCCTTTCGGAAACACCGGTTATGGAATGGGGATGAACTTGGATTCGGGATTGAGCCCAAATTTTGGAGGAAACTCTAATTTCGGGAACAATTTAGGTTATGGTCGGATATTTAGTCCTTTCTATAGCGGAAACTCGAGCAGATATGCTACACCAATAGGCTATAACGGGGGCAGTGGAAGAGGCGATTCTCTTATGAACTCGACTTCTAGGAATGTCTGGGGCAATGGTGGTCTGGGTAATGCTAATAACCCCGTCAGCCCTGGTGCGTTCTTGGGATCTGGAAGTGGAGCTTTCGGTGTTTCCATTGGAAACAGCGGCACAAACTGGGGTCCTTCGATTCCGGCTCAGGGTGGAGGAGCTGCTTCTGGCTATGCTACTGGGAATAATGTTTATGAAGGTGGAGATAGCAGCTTTGGATTAGGTGCAGCAGGATATGGAAGAAACAGCAATGCAGTTGTGAATCCATCCTCCACATTTAATGCATCAGCCGGCGGTTATGACGGATCTTATGGAGACTTATACCGCAGTGGCAGCGGTTCGGTTTACAATGACTCTGCTTGGAGATCTGCTGCTTCTGAGATAGATGGTTCTGGTTCCTTCGGTTATGGTCTTGGCGGTATTGCATCAGATGATCCTGTGAAGACTTCCGAGGGCTATATTGGAGGCTACAATGTTGCAAGTAGACAACCTAATAGAGGTTAGATCTTTGGTTATATGTCAGATTTTTGTTTATATAGTTTTGCTGTCGATTTCCAATGGTGGTTTATATGTTTCAGAAGATGAATAATTCTGAATGAACTTGAAAAGAAAATCTGTATTAGTATTGTCTTTTACATTTGTCTTTAAGACCAGCATATCTTCAATTGTTATATATCGATAAAGGCACATTGGCAGCATTGTTGATGTCTTTTTATTAGCTATATAGCATCTACATTTTGGATTGAAAGCATGTCGGTGTTTGACACTTGTCGGGGTCTAACACCGACACATGTTGTTACATTCATTAACTTCCAATTTCTTAAATTATTACTAGTGTCAGTATCATTATTGTTTTCGTGACAGTGGTTCATAGCTTATAGTTGAGTGCTTGTTTCCTGACTTCTATTATGCATATCGTCTGAATTTTTATCTTCAGAATTTTGATACCTTTCTCCGCAATGTTCACTGCAATCCAAGTAGAATAATTGCTTGCAACTTCCTATAATCATGCGTAGGTTCTTGATTATTTTCATTTCAATTATTTCTTAATGTGATTTTATTGTAGTTTATATCAACATGAAATATGCTTATATATGAACAATCTCTCCCATGTTAAATGTGAATAATCGTATTGTCATGAGTAAATGACTGAGAAATATATATATATATATATATATATATATATATATATATATATATATATATATATATATATATATATATATATATATATATATCTGATTATATGCGGTACTTATGTACCTTTTCTCTTATAATATAATGTATTTCAATTTATATGATCCAATTTAATCATTACACTCATTTCTATTCCCAGTTACAAGAACACTTGATTCATTTTCGCGAATGAGCCTATTATATTGCAAAATGGTTATCTATTTAGCATATTTATGTTTTTGTGATGTTCATAATTAAGTTTATGAGTTAAATTACTAACTGTAAACTGACGGTGTAAATAGGTTTCACATACATCCAATCATATATCATTTATCTTACCACGTTCTTAAAAAATATCAAAGCATGACAAGATAGTGAACTATGTTTACACGTTCGTGTACAATGTATTCTCTAATCCCAATTTTATTGCATGTTACTCATTTTCACTTATAAAATTCGCTTGTTTCAGGTATCGCTGCTTAGGAGATATGTAATTTGGATATGTAATGGTAGCAGTAGATCAAGGGAAACTGTTTACAAGTAATGAGGTATTGTGAATTCATACATCTCCATCACTTTGAGAGAGATATATAAGCTCACAAGGAAATTTGTCATATAATAGCTAACGGTGTTCTTTCATTTGAACTATACATATTCAAAAAAACAAAGCAGTTACAAGTGATTTTGTGTAAGGCGTGGTGGTTTTTCCCTTTTTTTCCGGTCCTTTTTTCAGTTTTCAAGACATTAGGTTCCTTTTCATGGAAGTCAATTGAGGTGTAAAATCATATCGCGGGATATATACTAAGGAAGATTTATTCCATGATAGTGTAATAGTTGCATCTCCGGCGATGCATGTTGCGTCGTTGTTTAGTTTGTTTGATGATGATATGATAGAGTAATTGTTAAATTTTGAATTTCTTTGTTTCTTTTAGCAAAGGTGTTTGTTTTTGTCACCTTTTTATGGTATATGTAACTTTGATAAAAAAAATTGTAAGTGAGGTTCAGTTTGATTTATATATCATCAAGTGTGAAAAAACATGAGTGGGATTCCTATATAAGGTCCCCATCAAATAATCAAGTTTCTGAACAATTTTATTATTTTTTGTTGCACTTTTGCAATACAGCTTTACATTAATACTGTTTATGTCTTCATTTTTCAACATTAGTCAATTCTTGCCTATGATGTTTGGATGTTGAAACTGTTTTTTGAAAGTAACACATTTTTAAATATTGTTGTTGAATCATGTAGAACAATGTTCATTGGTTCAAACTTTGTGGTATGGTTTGTCAAAAAAAAAAAAAAAAACTTTGTGGTATGGCTCAAAATAATAAATTTAGGCTTAAAATATCAAGGATGGATATATAGTTGATTTGTCTCGGTGTCGAACATCAACATGTGTCAGACATCTAACATCTTCAATTTAAAATGACAGTATTACATTCTTTTTTAGAGGAACAAAAAAGTGTCGGTACTGCAAAGACTTAAATCTGTCTATGTTTTTAATTTTTTTTTTATAATATTTGTTTTAGTTTCTATAACTTTTGTTTGTTTTTGACAACATTTTGTTTTAGTCCTTGAATTTATTTATTTTTTCATTTGAGCTTATATAGCCAAATATTATATGGACTATTTGTAAAGAATACACTTTTGAATAGGGTCTAAAAAAAAGATTGAGTATTATTGGTAAAAAAGAAATTTAAATTAACTTTTTATTTATTCATTCATTGTATATGTAACCTATGGTTATCATTAGTGGCAATTTTATGGTTTTTATGGTTATTTGGCCTTCTACTTGTTACTTTCATATGATTCCAACTTGCAATAAGATTTCAGATTTGGATCTTTAACTGAACAAACTTACGTGTGGCTATGATTTTATCTTATCCTTAAGTGGATTAGAATTTGTCTTACACTTTTATCTTGAGCTGAATTTTGAACATTATCACTACAATTTCAATTTTTTATACAAAAGTAGTATTTTATTTGACATACTTATATTGCTTTTAAAGTGGTTGAGTCTATGTTATGATATTGATATCGTTTTGGTTTCTTGTACTTATTTAAATAAAATCAAATAATTCTATTCTCACATTAAGCTCAATAATCTTGAGTTTGATTATTAATAATTTAATATATGTTTTTCTTAGTAACTAGTAAGAGACCCGTGCTATCGCACGGGTCGTAACGTTACGACGATATTTTTGTAAGTTATCGTTTGGTAATCAAAATTAATACCAGTTATAAATTTTGAAATGCAAACAAACAATTAAATAGAACATAGTATATGACTAAAAAAAATAGTTACTATCAAAAAGAGTTTAAAGAACAAATTGAAACTTGTAAACATTGACATATATTATCAATCAACAAATTGAACTAAAATATATGAAAAAAGTTGAATCTCCAACCTGAAAGTATAGGAAAGAAAATACATGATTAAAAGTTGTTTGTACATATAATAAACTTATAATAAAAAGTATAAAAATGAGGAGGCTACACGTGACTTACCGGTCAAATATTATGGAAAACCTCTTTGTAGACAACATTAGTTGTTGAAGTTTTTGCTTGTTTGGTTTCATCATGAATCAAGATTTTGATACCTTTTTTGCTTTTGACTCTGGAAACTGCGACATAAATCTGTCCATGACTGAAAACATCTTTTGGCAAGTAAAGACCAACATAATCCAATGATTGTCCCTGTGATTTGTTAATAGTCATTGCATATGAAACAATTATAGGGAATTGTCTTCTTGTCAACTTGAAAGGCCATGGAGATTGGGATGGAGAGATCGGTACTCTTGGAATGTAAATAACATTACCATGATATTTTCCACCAATGACTTTTGCATCGATAACATGAACAGCTAATTTTGTGACAATCAATCTTGTTCCATTACACAAGCCTTCGGCTTGGTCTATATTTCTCATTAACATAATAGGTGTTCCAACCTTCAACTTAATACAATGATTTGGAAGTCCAGAAGTACGGAGAGAATTCAAAAATTCAGGTGTATAAATATGAAGCATATCTTCATTATGAATGTCAGATCTATCAACTGAATTACAACTGAAAAATTCAGTCTCTTCACCTGATAATAATAACATAATAATTGTTAAAAGAAAAAATTGAAGTTGAATTGTAAAATATATTGTGGAAGGCAGATTTTAATAACCATACCTGGCATTAAACCAAGAACATAATCATTGATTGAATCAACAACCTCAATGGTTGATGCTAATATTGCTCTACTTAACAAATATTCATAGTTTGTGTAATTTTGTGAAAAATCTGGGTATGTGCTTTCCACAATTCCTTGAATAGGGTCCTTGAACTCTGTAATCAAAATTTCTTTAGGAATTTCAATTTCAGCTGTTCCAACATTCAAATTTGAGTTGTTTCTAATTTGACAATCATTGTTTGATATAGATTGCAAAACCTGTCTTTTGGTAAGGGATGAAGAATTTGATGAAGATGCATCAGTTTTCTTGAAGCTTTTGCAATTTCTTTTGTTGATCATTAAACTCTTTCTTCGTTCCCTAGCTTTTCCCCCATCTTGGTGTTTATCATTTTTGTTGTTCTCCATGAATTTGCAAAGGTAAATTTGGATGAACCTGAAAATTAAATAGTTTGGTTAAAACTATTATAAATTTTCAAATCATTACAAATGTATAGCATATGGATGACTTACCTATTTTTTGAAGAAGAAATATGTGTTGATTGTTAGATAGGAATAGAACTTGATTGATTGAATTTTAAAAGTTTAGCCATTAGTTATTTTTTACTCTCTGCATAGGAATGGTTGAAGGCATGTATAAGTTGTCATTAACAATGAGTTTTATTTGGTTCATTAGATAGCAGACCCAATTTAAGTGATATTTTTTTTACATTTTGAATTTGAACATGAAACTGAAACTTGAATTTTCAGAGCTGTATTTCAATTTCAAAAAAGGTGGGAAAAGTTTGAATTTAAGTTGAAATTTGAACTTTGAATTCATAGTTTCCGTGAATTTCAAAGAGGTTTTGAAAGTAGCTGGATTGATGGTTTCATTTGTTGCAAAGAGGTTTTGAAAGTAGCTGGATTTATGTCAGTTCATTTAATGAACACCTAAAAGCATTAAGCAAAGTTAGTACCTTTGTAATATAAAATATACAATGTATGCTATGAAAGGATAGGTAGCTGGACTGCTTTATCAGTTAGATGTTTATAATGATCAACAAATATTAAATGCACCCAACAACCATCCTTTTTCTCAATTTAAAATTAGATAAAGCATTTACATGAATACAGCAAAAGAAACCTGGTCGTAGAGTTTGAGGTGAAAACAGGTACCAGAATTAAGCAATAGAGAACATGTGATAGGCTGATAAAATTAGGAATGGATTATAGTAACTTTGCAGGAAATATAGTAACATATTTGGTCATTTTCTAATTTATGACTTTGTCTACATCAACCCTTTTGATATTTGCAATATCAACGAAAGTACCTTTGAGCACATTATTATAAGTAAAACCATTGTATTAACATAATTCTTTCCAACCTACCTCAATTTTGATAATTCCATTAGGCCCTGCAGATTTGGTTATTGGACACAACATTGGCTCCCAAATAGATCCCTCCAGGATTAATTCAGAATGATAGGATGTAATATAATCACTCAACAATTTGTTGAAAATCTGAAACAAAATAAAAAATTATGAATGAAAACTTGGAAGTGAGTAAAAATGAAAGTAGATTTAACAATGAAAAATACTGAATTGACTTAACTAATTCTGGATATTCGACAGTGCAGTTGTAATCCGAGGATGTTCGAGAGATTGGTTCCAAGAAACAATATGTAAATACAGAGTATCATATATTTTCCATTCAGCATATATTCAACTCTGGAGGGTTGTAACAATGAAAAGTTATAAGTAATTAACATGGATTTATAGTAAGGGAAAAAAAGGTTTTGTAAGCACTGCTTACATGTAAGAATGCAGCTTTATATTGAAACTTACGACATCCTTGATAAAGACAAAAACTTCCCAGCATTTTATTTTCCTTGACCCAAGTATGGTGCTAATTTTATCAGTAAGCAGTTGTGGCATGATTGTTTGAATTGGTGATATACTTTGTAAATAAAATGAAGAAGTGAAATGAAAAACTTAGATAGAGGTAGCCTATTTATAAAACAATGAAATAGAAAGAGTTGGTGATGGTATAATATAATAAATGTATGACGGTTTGTAATAAATTCAATATAACCAAATGGCCAAAAAGTTGGTCAATAAGGGATGGTTCATAATAGTTGCCGAGTCATTGCCGAGTCATAATAAATATAATACTCCCTCTGTCCCAAAAAGAATGACCCATTTTGAATATATGCACTATTCATATATATTGTTTTGACCATATTTTTCTACTAATAAATAAAAATAAATATTAACATATAAGATGTTGTTAGATTCGTCTCGATGAGTATTTTCAAAATATCAATTTTTTATAATTTTTACTATTATACAATTAAAGATATTAGTCGCCAAAGTTATGCATTGGCATGCGTGTTTTGGTCAACTGGGTCATTCTTTTTGGGACGGAGGGAGTAGTAATTAAGTGCAGCAATGATCATAATTAAATATAACAGTAGAGTTTAAGATAAAATAGATTACATAAAGTACTCTAATTAATGGTGTTTCCCAAAAAGACAACTAATTTGTCATACGAAAAGCTTGTATACAGACCAAAAGTGTTCTATTGTTTCAAGAACACATAAAAAAAGGAGGCATTAAGTTATATTGTTACTGATAAGCACAAATCCTAAACATAGCAATATTAGTCGATTACAACATCGGTTACTCCATTTTTGGGTGTTTCGGCATTTTAGTGGAAGATAGTTTGGAACCAATGAAATCAGCAGCTTCAATGTTGTCATCTTTAAGATCAGCTCCAGTTCTTTTTGAAGGTGTATTCATTGTCAACAGATTAGGATCAATTTCATCAGTATCAGACAAAGAGACCTAAGGCAAAGTGTAGGAAATAAGACAACAGTGAAGTAGGGTAGACATGTTTAGGACAAATTAATGTGTGCTAGTTAAGATGAATACCGTTGGAATAAGATAATCTGCTTCACGATTGGATTCAACAGCTTCAGAAGATGTAATTTCCTGGATGTACATGATTCATAAGTTGTTAATATCATTAAGTGTATGTATTTATATTGAAGAATACTTCATGAGTTTAAAACATATATAAAGAAATAACCTCAGTGAAGGGGGAGGGAACTTGTTCCAGTGGTTTGGGATCCTTGAAAACATGAAAAAAAGATTTAGTTTGGTATATAGGTGGGAAAAAATAAACTATTGAAGAATAGATGACATGAAGTAATACAAATGGATGTATTACTTGAGCAGAAGTGAATTGAGCTTTGAGATCCTCAATGAAGTTTTCTCCGTCATGAACTCCTTGAACAGATCCATTTGACCATTTAGGCTGCCACTTAACTCGTACTGCCAAAGTTCGACCTTCAATTGTGTCAATGGTGGTAGGATATTCGCGAGGGTCGTTATATCCTATCTGCAATGTGTGACAATTTTTAAAATATGAGTAACAGTTAATTGTTTGTATGTGAAATGATAAAAGAATAGTTGGAAAATGCGTTACCGCAATCATTTTAGCACGAAGAGAAGCTGCCGATTCTTTGAAGATCTCTTCGCATTCACGGTCCCAAAAGGTAAATGTTGCTTCAGTATTTGCATATACAACATCAACATCAACTCGATACTTCCAAATCTCAGTTTCAGTTGGATGGCCATCACCACACTTAAAAGGTGGTTAATCACCGCTTGCAGTTTTGGGACATTTATAGCAAGCTTGATAATACCATCCCTTATTATTAGTCCTCACTCGAACAGTGTTGACAACAGTAACACAGTTTGTATCCTATATAACAAAATGAAGCTATGTAAGTCCTTTAATTATGAATCTATATAAGTTGAGAAGATTATAAATGGAGCAATAAGGGAGTTACCCTAGAAAGAGACATCATTTGTGGTAGTGACATGATTTCAGCGTTGTGACATAATTTCTGTTCAGGAGTATACATCGACCCTCCAGATGATTGGCTCATGAGTTGAGAAGGTGTATCAACAATGTCAGCAATGGTTCCATTTGAAATAGCTTCAGATAATCTGTATATTAGAGAATATTGTTATTTGATCATGATTAACAGGATGTCAGCAATGTTCTATTTGTTATTACCTTGTCTTGAACTCCAAAATTTCTGGAATTTTCTCATTGATGAAAAGCTTTGTAGAATTCCAAGTGTTTGAAACAGACAATGGGAAATTGCCTTAAATAAGACACAAAACACCATAAGAATAATGTCTACATGGAAACTAAAAATTGAGTTAATATTAGAGGGAAAAAGGAGCTTAGTAGGAGAAAGAGGTTATTAACCTTTTGGCTTGATCTTTGCATATTTCATACAAACTATAGTTGGACCGACATCAGTGTTTTCTCTAGTGTAAGTGATGAATTTCATGGCATAATGTTCCCATAGGGTGCATTGTATCTTATTGTCACTATAATGTATACAGAGACCTTATATTAGACACATGTCATGCTTACAAAGAATTAACATATATTTACTCAATGTGACATAAATCAGTCTTAATTGATAATTCATAATTTACCTAAGGTCTTTGAGACGGAAATTGGCTTGAACTTTCCTAGTACCTTGAATTGCCTGTGTATATCCAATATCATCTACAACTCCAATAATATCTGTGTAGGTTAAAGCAAAGCAATGTCAATTTGAGTGATATAAGTAAATAGGAATGATGTTTTGATAATTATATACCATAAAGTAGATCTTCACGCCATTTTCCCGCTGCAATCTCAACAAAGTCTTTGAACTTAGGCATTGGATACGGAATGTCATGTCGATTAACATCAGAAACTCTAGTCCCTCCAGTCAACCTCAATTTGAATTTGTGATCTGTTAGCTTAAATTGGTCATCATTTTTTAGAACTTGAAAATTCTGGAAGGTGTAACTGTTTTTCTCAACGATTGTTGGATCTAATGTCGCATTTAGTTCATGTGGAACAATGACTACAATAGCATCCCCCTGAAACATACAATGTATGTAACTTGCAATGTGTTTAAGTTAAAAAATACTTAATGATGTTTTCTCATATTATGTTGAACAAAAGAGAACTGTTGTTATTGTTCGAAATACATAATAGTAAAACAGTCAGAATATTGTACAAACACATTATAGGAGAAATGGTGAAAATTTAGACCTTGCAGTCAACCACCACGATTTCAAAGCTTTGTTTCCCATCCCTGCTGGCAATATTCCATTTGTCCTTGACCTTAACCGCAATCTTCCAAAGTTCTTTGCCATTGTGAATGTCTTTAAGCAGACTTGGTTGTCTCTCCATTGTTGAAATTCCTGTCATTGTTGAATTTGCTCCTGTGTCCTTGGAGCTGTTATTGAAAAAAACATGAATAATAAATAATGGAAACAAATAAACAATCATCTGAAGCTCTGATTTTTGAAAAAAAAAACTATGAAACCAAAAGAACAATCATCCTATAAAAACAACAGTAAGAATATTTTTACCTTGTTTCAGAAAGTTGATTCTTTGTTGCAGTTGTTACTTGTTCCATTGAGCTGTTTGAGAGATTTCATTGACAATAAAAATCAATAATATAAAATGGAAACAAAAGAACAATCACCTAAACTATGATTTTTTAAAGAAACCTATATGGAACCAAAAGAACAACCATCCTATAAAAACAGCCCAAAGAATATTGTTACCTTGTTTGAGAGATTTCTGTCTTGTTTGAAGCTGGTCCATTTTCGTTAGAGCTGTGCATATTTCATTTACAAACCACAATGAAAAATGATTATAAACCACGAAATAAGAGGATCTAAAACTATGATTCTAGTGTTGTTTTTCGAAGGAACGTGATGAAAAATGTTACCTTTGTTGAGCAAGTTGATTCTTTGATGAAGTTGTTACCTTTGATCTTCATTTTTGGAAAAAAAAAATGAAGTTTGAAATCAGACATTTTGTTATAAGAATCTGAAATACTTGTGTGTTATAAAGCATGGATGAAGTTTTTACCTTGTTTGAGGAACTTGTTTCATTGTTGTTCTTGTTTGAGGTTGATCCATTTTCTCTTGAATGAAGCTTTTAGCTTTTTCTTTGGTGAAAGTGAAGTGAGAAGGAGAGAAAGAGAGAATAGAAAACGTGAGAGAGAGAAAGTGAGTGTTGGGAATAAGGGAATTGAGTTGAAAAAGATGGTAAAGTAATAATATAACTTTTTCGGATAAGATAAAATGCAATCCTTATGTGTATCCTTTGTAACTTTATGGATGATGGCTTATACGGCTTAGTTCAATTTGAACTACACCTTTCCTTTTCCCTCACAAAAATTAAAATGGCTTATATGGCTCAGTTAATATCCATCAATTTGTGTACTTTCAATTCAGTTAGCAAATTTTTGGACATCAAATACCCTCAAATGGGACACATGGCAGCTTATTAAGTGAGGGCAGTTATGATCTTTAACCAACAACTAATTTTCTTATATTGTATTGATATTCGGTAATTTTCCCGAAAGAAGATTAAAGGTATTTGTTAAGGGATAGGATAGGATAATCCTTAAACACAATGAAAACATTTTTTTAATTTGTGAGAAGAATTAATTGCTAAATTATTAAGGGGTTACTTTTAAAGAAAAAAAGAAGTTTTAGATTTTTGGCTAAATTGCACATATAAAATAAGAGAATATTGATGTAATAAATTTTTACGTGTATTTTTAAAAAATATTCTCTTATTTTATATGTGAAAATCAGTTAAAGTGTCATTTTTAACTAAATTGTACTTTTGATACATTAACTATCACAAACTTACGATTTTGGCCCCTTAATTGTTATAATAACACTTTTGGCCCTCTAATTTTCACAAACTTGCAATTGTTGTCAAGACTTTATGCTCAAGTGGTTAATGAGATCCCCTACGACGGATCATTCGGGAGAACCCGAGTTCGATTCCTGTTGAAATTTTTTTTGGCCAGATTTTCCTAACCTCGCGGTTGAGCTCTGGATTACTGGGTCCCCCTTCCCCTGAGAACTAGAAGGTAAATAAAAAAAGATGACCTCTTTTTAGAAAAGTGAATAATGTAAACTAATTATGCGGAAATAAAAGATAAGTGGGCAACAAACTACATTATTAATTTTTTTAGATAGCAAAATTAATCCTTCTAAATACTACATTCATAGACTTGGCCGTCCCCGACTATTTGGAGGCCCCACTCGAATATTAAAAATGGTCTCTAATATAAAACAAAAAAAATATTAATGAATCTTTCTCTTTTTAAATCGTAAATAACATTAAAAAAATTATCATTGTATATAACATCAAAAAAAGACATTATAATCAATGATTAAAATGACTAAAACTAAAATCATGCAACAGGAAAATACATTGTAGGGATTTAAATCAAGGACCTTGCACTCAAAAACATTAGAAGCTACGCTAATCTATTTATACATATTTGATATTTTATGAACAATAAAGGTAAATAAATATTACTATAGCCCCCAAAATTTTGAGACTTTCTCAAAATTTTGAGGCCTGATGCCACCACACACCCGACACATGGGCGTGAGCCGACCCTGCACGACCCTTTAAAATCTCTGCAGAAGATCCAGTCTTTAAGACTAGAAATTCAAAAATATCAAACATAAATTATATAAAAATATAACATAAAATTACATTTTCAAATGTCAACTCTTTCACTCAATCAAAATAGTTGCTAATAGTCCTAGAGCCTCTCCAATTGCTATTTTCATAATCGGTTGAAACCAAAGTGTCTCACTCCCATAAACATGCCAAATTCATCATCTCTTAAGTAGATTCTTATTTCCACTCTATTGTGATATTCAACATTGTATTGACAAGGAACAAATAGAGGATAAAAAATAGAGCAAAACCGAACTTCTAATGTATATACACAAGAAAATGCTTAGCTACGAGAATCAAGTGATTGAACAATGACTTGTATTTATATAGTCCATCCTAATAATAGGATTTATGATTTGTCAATTACAATGAGTGAAAGCAGTAGCGGAGTCAGAAAAACTATAGAATAGGACAAAATTTCACATGTGACATAATATATAAATAATTCAACAAGATATATTAGTTTTGCTCTAAACGACCAACCACTAAAAATATCAGTTTTGAACAAAAAATCTCAATTTTTTTTAAAAATTCTCAGTTTTACTTAAACTAACTCATAAAATCTCAGTTTTTGCCCCAAACCAACCCGTAAAACACCAAAAAAATTTACCATAGCTCGAGCAACTGTCCAAGCTTGTTGGGCATTCGCTCCGCCCATAAATTCTATATTATTTAGTTTAATTTATAGTTAAATAATATATAAAATTGTAGTAATACTGAATAATATCTAAAAAATGGGCCCAGATGCTGTTTGGGATCTTTACTTGTTCTCACATCATAGCCCACAGACTAATTGACACTGTCATCTGATGGGCCCCTTTGCAATTACCACTGAAAGTGAATCAAAGGGCACCCCCCTTCCTAAAATTATAGTATACCTGCTGTTGCCACAAATAGGAAAAACAAATATTCTTTTATTCTCTCTATTTGTCATCTTGACACAGTATTCATCCAAATAATAATATGGCCCTAACACAAGTATTATATTAAGTTTATTGATATGTTTGAATTTTGAACATCAAAATACAAACATTATATGTATGTGTGTGATGCTATATATATTTATCTTTTTCTTTTTTTGCTTTTTTCACAGCTTATATGCATTTTAAAAATACACACAAGATGTGTGTCAAAAAAAAAAAAAAATACACACAAGATTTGTTTGAATGTATGTTGTATAATATTTACAAACCCGGTATAATTAGAGGTAATTTGAAACACACGTAATGTCTTAAATGGACCCGGTTCGAACTGGATTTGGAGGACTTCTTCGTCACCCTTTCGGAGCTTGGATCATAGGCTTCTCTAGGTTCCTCTCCGGATCTTCCAACACCCTTCATGTCGAGATACATGTGAGTCATCAAGGGTTGTTATTGGCTAATCAGTTTCAATACCAGGACATTACCTGTTATACAAACTCTCTCCATTGTGTCGATATTATTCACGCTCAAATATGCTACTCTGATTCAAGGCATAAAATATCATTCAACTTATTTGACAAGTGCGCATTGTCCAAACCTTCTGAAATGAAATACTTGTGCCGACTTTCTTGCTAAACTTTGAGCCTTTTCTGGCTCACTAACACCCTTCCATATGGCCTGAGTGAGCTCCTTTTCACAGACTTTACTGAAACTTAATTAGTTCCAGAATGTGTAGATTTTTTCTTTTTCTTTTGTGTTTTTCTTTAACTTTGTAACAAAAAAATGTCTTAAACGAATAAAACTCTGATACTATTTATCGGAGAGACGAGAAGATGGGTAAGTAAGTAAGTAAATAAAAAAAATAAAAGAAGAAATATTGCACCCACTTGGTGATTCAAAAATTAACTTAGATAAAATAAAATAAAAAAAGTATTTCTTCATCTTTTAGGAGGAGCCTTGAGAAGAGGTTTTCTTTTGTCCACTACTCACTACTCAGCCTCCCTTTTCCTCTACTTTATAGGATTCTTTGTTGGTTTTTTCTCTTCGGGCCCCCCGTGTTTCTTTTATACCCCCTGAATTTCCAATTTTGCCCTTGCAAAAAATTTCGGTTTATAGAAACCGAAGTTTTTTTTTGCCTTGAAAACAAATTTCGGTTTATAAAAACCGAATTTTACTCTGAATTTGTATTAAAAAAAATTCGGTTTCTGCGAACCGAAGTTTTTATCAAGGGCAAAATTGGAATATTTAAGGGTATAAAAGAAACACGGGAGGCCCGAAGAGAAAACATCTTCTTTGTTTCATTCTTCTTCTAGTCTAGTGGGAAAGGAAGAAAATATGAAACGGACAAACTTTTCACCCCCCCAAAAGGTCAAAAAGCACATCCCCCACACTCATTAATTGGCTCACATTTTGTAGATATGCTTTTAACTTGACTGCTTTTTTTTTTTTTTCTTTTTTTTTAAGTTGTTTTTTTATCAAGCATATCAGCATATGGTTTTCAGATAATTTGGAGTTTAACTATAAGATACGTAAAATTTAATTAAAAATTATTTTTATTAAGAATCAAATTTGAATTATCATCGAAAAATGATAGAGCATTATATTAGTTGGTTTTTATTGTTCCTTAGTAGCATTATATGTGTTGTCTAATGAGAATGCAAAATTTTATATTAGTTGGTAATGCAAAATTGGGAAGAATGTGTTGGTTCACTAAGGTTGATGCACAACCATGCTAGAATACGTAAAGAATCGATGCTAATGAGAAAGAAATACTTTGCTTAATTAAAGTGACACCATCAAGAGAAGTTAAGAATATAACAGGAGTTTTTAAACAAAACTCTCAAATATTCACTTTGAAAAAATGTTTGGATTCACTTTGGAAAGAATGTGATTTTCAAGATTTGAAATTATTTTGACATATTTGGAGTTTTGATTAGAAGTGATTTTGTTTTTAAAATTAATTCTAATTGAAAGTTAAAATTTATAATTTTTTTGTCTCCATACTTAATTTTTACAGTTAAATTTATTCTTCAATTCATACTGGTGGATTTTTGTCCCAAAATATTAGGGTAGCGACAAGTGAATTATATTAATAAAATAAAAAAACAACGCGATTCAATTAATTTTTATTATATAACTCATTTATAACTAAATTCAATTTTACATATAAATTTTAAGATACTTATGAAAAATTCGTATCAATATTATAGTAACAAAAAAAAAAAACACACACTTCCACAAGTCTTAGCTCAACTAACAAAAAAAAAAACCAAAATTGTTAGACTGGACTGGACGTCATGACTGAGATCAGAACCCCAACTCTCTCACTTGTGTGAGTTTAAGATGACATCTTCATTTCGTCTATTTGTAAAAAAAAAAAAAAAAACACTACATTACAAATACAATGACTAACTCTGCATTTGTACACTGTCTTCCAAAAAGCCTAGGAATTCCAAAACATAGTTTTTAGATGTTGGGGTTTAGACAACAAATCTCTGCAACTTAGAAACAGTTTCTAAACTAACAATGTCATCAAACCAAAACCTAAAAGACCTACAATGGTTTCTTCAAGCAATCACAATGGAAAACCAAAACCTACACAGCATTTCCTTCTACCTTTCCCAACCAACCTCAAATTGTTACCAAGAAACAAACAACTCCATAAACATAAACATTTCCAAAGAAAATCAACAACACTTTTCCAACTTCTTAACATCACTAGCATCATCCAAGAACACAAGTTCAACTTTAAGAAACTTAGAGTTCCACAAAGTTGAATGGGAATCACAACAGGTAAAAAACCTTGAAACCCTTTTGAGGAATCATCAAAATGTAAAACAAATTCTTTTTAGAAGAAATAGATTCAATGGAAAAAGTATGAAAGATTTTTCTGATATTTTGAAGGAAAATAAAGTTATTAAAGAGATTATGTTTTCAGAATCATGTATTGGTTCTAATGGAGCTGGTTTAATTGGTTCTTCTCTTATGGTTAATCATAGTTTAGAAGAGTTGCAGATTTGGGAAGATTCAATAGGTTCAAAAGGTGCTGAAGAACTTTCAAAGATGATTGAAGTGAATCCAAATCTTAAGCTTTTAACAATTTTTGACTCAAATGCTATTACTGCTACACCTCTTATATCTGCAGTTTTGGCAAGGAATAGAACAATGGAAGTTCATGTTTGGTGTGGTGATCAAAATGGTGAAAAAAGTTCTAAGGTTGTTGAATTTGTACCTGGTAATAGCACTTTGAGAATTTACAAGCTTAATCTTTCAGGTACTTGTAGAGTTGTTTGTTCTTTAGGAATGAATTTCACTGTTAAATCACTTGATATGACTGGTGTTAAGATAAAATCGAAATGCGCTAAGGAGTTTAGATGGGTTTTAGAACAAAACCAAACCATAAAAGAGGTTAATTTTTCAAGAACATGTCTTAAAGATAAGGGCATTGTGTATGTTGCAGCTGGACTGTTTAAGAATCATAGTCTGCAAACTTTGCATCTAACTGGAAATTGGTTTCGTGGAATCGGTGTCGAGCATTTACTTTGTCCTTTGAGTAGATTTTCATCATTGCAAATGCAAGCTAACATTAGTTTGAAGTGTGTTACTTTTGGAGGAGGGAGAACAAGAATAGGAAGGGATGGTTTGGCAGCTATAATGCAATTTCTTATAACGAACGAGACAGTAATGCGGTTTGGGATACATGATGATGAGAGTTTGAGACCAGATGATTTTGTTAAAATCTTTAAGAGCTTAGAGAAGAATGCTAGTTTGAAATGTTTGTCTTTGCAAGGTTGTAAAGGTGTTCAAGGAGAGACATTGCTGGAGATAATTATGGAGACATTGCAGATAAATCCTTGGATTGAAGAAATTGATCTCTCTAGAACACCTTTACATAATTCTGGAAAGACTAATGGAATTTATCAGAGATTAGGGCAGAATGAGAATCCTGAACCAGAAATGGATTTGATCAAAGATATGCCACTCACTGAGCCTAAGAGTTGCAGAGTTTTCTTTTGTGGACAAGAATGTGCAGGTAATGTTTTGAGTATTTATCTTTGATGTTTTAATATCGATTAATTTCGCGATACACCACCTTAAAAAATTAATCAAATTAGATCATGAAACTAAATTAAGCACTGTTTTCATATAAACATAAGTTAATAGTAAGTGTCTGTTTGGACTGATTTATTTGAGAGACTGTTTAGGAGATTTTATAGAAACAGCTCATGACATGTCCATAAGCTTACTTTTAAGCTTATTTTCATAATCTCTCCAAGATAACTTATGAAAAGAGCTTACAGATTATATGAAAATAATTTGACTTTATTATGTCTTTTGTCAACTGTTTATCCAAATAGAATCAACCTGAAGTAGAGTTTAAATTCATATTTTCAGGCAAAACCACACTTTGTCAATCAGTATCGCAAAACTTCTCTTCTTCGGCGGCGCTTCCCTACTTGGATCAAGTAAGAACAATAGTGAATCCAGTGGAGCAGGCTGTTAAAACAACAGGAATGAAGATAAAAACATTTAAAGATGAAGATACAAAGATTTCAATCTGGAATTTAGCTGGTCAACATGAGTTTTTCTCACTTCATGATCTTATGTTCCCGGGGCACGGAAGTGCATCGATTTTCATCATTGTATCGAGTTTATTCAGGAAGCCAGGTAATAGAGAACCCAAAAGCACTGCAGAGATTGAAGAGGATTTGCAATATTGGCTAAGGTTCATAGTTTCCAACTCCAAAAGAGCAGTGCAACAATGCATGCTGCCTAGTGTAGCTGTTGTTCTTACACACTTTGATAAAATCAACCAATCATCACAAAATTTGCAGCAAACGGTCGATTCAATTCAAAGACTGAGAGAGAAGTTTCAAGGATATGTTGAATTCTACCCAACTATATTCACGGTTGATGCACGATCATCAGCATCAGTTAGTAAACTCACCCATCACATCCGAAAGACATGCAAAACAATTCTACAAAGAGTACCGCGAGTTTACCAACTTTGCAATGATCTGATACAGATTTTATCTGAATGGAGAGCAGAGAATTACAACAAGCCAGCTATGAAGTGGAAGGAGTTTGGTGAGTTGTGTCAAGTAAAAGTCCCACATTTGAGAATCCGATCGAGACATTATAATAAAGAAGCGGTTGAAATGAAACGAAAAGCTGTTGCTACTTGTCTTCATCACGTTGGTGAAGTGATTTATTTTGATGAGTTGGAGTTTCTAATTTTAGACTGCGAGTGGTTCTGTGGTGAAGTACTTGGTCAGCTCATAAAGTTGAATGTTAGAAAGCATCACTCTTCCGAAAACAATGGATTCATTAGTAGGAAGGAACTTGAGAAAATCTTAAGAGGAAGTTTACAAAGTCCAATTCCTGGTATGGGATCAAAGGTATTTGAGAACTTAGATGCTAGTGACCTTGTGAGAATGATGCTTAAACTTGAACTTTGTTATGAGCAAGATCCATCGGATCAAAATTCTCTACTATTGATTCCCTCCATTCTTGAAGAAGGTAGAGCAAAGCCTCAGAAGTGGCAGATAAGCTCACCAGATTGTCTTTATGCTGGACGCCATCTTGAGTGTGATGATTCAAGTCATATGTTTCTAACTCCTGGATTCTTCCCTCGCTTACAGGCAAGAGTTTCTCCATCGTGTTCCTCTTTTTTCCCTCTGTTTCACCCTTTTCAGTTGTTTCTCGCAAGCTCTTTTTCATTTTTTTATATGAATTTATTCCTGCACTTATAGTTTCAAATCAGTTGTAAATCTTAAAATGCAGAAAATAGTGGTTTGTTCGAATTCTGCTATGCTATAGCGCTAAAAGACTGCTATTTATGCTTTGTATTAAATAGCTGCTATTTGACAACATTTTCCCAAAATTCATTCAATGTTGGTTATTTTTCTGATGATAGATATTCATATAACACAAAAGAGGTTCAAAGAATGCAGGAACATTCTATAAAATAGATTGGAAGGCACATCATTAGGATATACCTGCAATTCTGAAAAATATATCAACTATATGACACCCATTTAACTACATTTTTAAAAACTGATTATATTTTGTTCTTCACTCATAAGTCCTCAAAGCTACAATCTCTAGAATTTTCAGTATTTCTTTTACTACAATTTTCTGATTGAATTTTTTCATTTGGTGCTGCAGGTGCACCTTCACAACAAAATAAAGTCTCTCATGAATCAACATGGCGCAACTTACAGTCTTGAGAAGTACCTCATTTCAATCAGCATTAATGGAATCTATATCAGAGTTGAGCTTGGAGGACAACTCGGTTACTATATCGACATTCTTGCATGCTCCACCAAAAACTTGACAGAAACTTTAAGAGTCATTCAGCAACTTATAATACCGGCTATTCAAAGTGTTTGCCATGGGATCACCATGACTGAAAGTGTCATTAGACCTGAATGCGTGCGAAATTTGACACCACCTAGATACAGAAGAACTCAATTTGCTTCCCTGCAGCAACTGAAACAAGCACTACTTTCACTTCCAGCAGACAGCATGTATGATTATCAACACACATGGAGTTTGGTCTTGGATTCTGGCAGGCCTATTCTCCACGAAGGGTTTGATTTTGCGCGAGACCTTTTATCGGATGATGACTTCCGGGAAGTGCTGCATCGCAGATATCATGATCTACACAGTCTTGCTCAGGAACTGCAAATCCCACCTGAAAACAACCCTGAAGGGCAAGATCAAGCTGTAACCTTAAGCAATGAAGCTGAAAGAGTTGAACCAACCTTTGGAGGCATTGCTAAAGGGGTTGAAGAAGTTTTACAAAGATTGAAAATTATTGAACAAGAAATCCGAGACTTGAAGCAAGAAATCCAAGGGCTCAGATATTACGAACACAGACTCCTACTTGAGCTTCATCGCAAAGTGAATTACATAGCAACCTTCAATTCTCAAGTAGAGGAGAGGAAAGTACCTAACATGTTCTATTTCGTAAAAGCAGAGAACTACTCAAGGAGACTGATCACCAGCATGGTTTCTGGCATGACAGCTCTCCGGCTTCACATGTTATGCGAGTTTCGGGGACAAATGCATGTTGTTGAAGATCAAATGGGTTGCGAAATGATGCAAGTTGATAACATGGCCGTGAAGTCTTTAGCTCCATATATGAAAAAGTTCATGGTTATGGTAACTTTTGCTCTTAAAATAGGAGCTCATCTTGCAGCTGGAATGGGGGAAATGATACCAGATTTGAGCAAGGAAGTGGCTCATTTGGCTGGCTCTTCAGTTCTCTTTGGTGCAGCAGGGGCAACTGCAGCTGGTCTTGTAGGGGCTGCTGCTATCGGTCGTAGAAACAGGTCCACGGAAGGTTCAAGGGGCATTCAACAAGACATAAAAGCAGCACAGCAATGGATGGTTGATTTCTTGAGGGAAAGGAGGTGTTCCACAGGGAAGGATATTGCAGAGAAGTTCGGACTATGGCGTGTAAGGTACAGGGATAATGGTCAGATTGCATGGATCTGTAGAAGGCACATGTACGAGAGATCTGCAGAGATAATTGAAGTGCCTATTTGAAACAGAAGAAATTGTTATACAACACTGGGAACCTTAGTTTTCAAGTTTCTTTCTGTTTTTTTTTTTTTTTTTTTTTGTGTGTCTGTATCCGAACCATGAATATCAGAATATGGCATGTATTGAAGTTCTCCGGAACATTAAGAGTTCAAATGTTCATCTAGTGCATTTCAATTGAGGATGAGTTTCGCAAAATCATAGCGTGCCACCGTGATTTTGGCAAAAATTACACTTCGGAGTTTGAACAAAATCACAGTGCCACCACCGCGATTTCATCAAATTCACCGTGATTCTGCTAGATTTTAGCTTCTAACTTGATGGAATCTTCTTCACTAACATTTCTGATTATCTGATATGATATATAATTACATTTAAGAGTGTTTTTCAAATTAATTAAGAATAAACATGACTATTCCCAAAAATATAAAATTGACAAATAAAATTTAGGCCAAAAAACCATAAAGGCTCATGATACTGTATGGCATGAGCTTTTGCATGTGAAACAGAAGAAAGCTAAATCCTGGAGATTTTTCTTTATCTACTTTAGTGTTCACCATGTGAATGTGGGACCATATTATCACTAGTAGTATCCATCATTAATAGTATGTTGTATCATAAAGTTCAATTCACAATCATTGACATTAAAAACAAAAGGACAAAGAAAGAAGGTAACACAGAAAAGATCATGTAACAGTTAAGATAGCAACAAGCTTGTGAGAGTACAAAGTTATATTCCCTGTAACCTACAACATCAGAAGAAATACAGAAGGAGACACCACACTGGATACTACATTATTTCATTTCACTGCTATTATCAGTTTTCTGGACTCGAACTCCCTATGGTCAACGAAAACACACAGTCCCACACACAAGGGATCTGATCGTTGGATGAAGATTAGAACGACTGTATTTTGAATTTGCTACATTGACTTTCAAATACATATTGAATACGATCCAATCTTCATCTAACGACCGAGATCCATGACTGCATGACTAAAGAGAATCCAAACCTTAGCTTTCGTTCTAAAATCTAAAGTCACCTGCCCGTATTCCCTTAAACCAAGGAAGCAAAATCTCAAAAGAAAGCTCTGCTCCCATAATAGACACGGGAGGTACCATTGTTAGATGGTGGTAGCTTCTGCTCAGTACTTGAATTTCCAGAACTAGTAGGTTCCCTTTCAATGTCCATATTAGGAAGTTTCATTTTTGCCAATGACTCGGTAAATTGTTGCATACTTTTCATGTACATGTCAACTATATCCTGCTGCACCATCTGCGGCTCTGGCTCGATGTTCACAGTCACAACAGGCTTAGGGAATAAATCACTCGGAACAACACTTGAAGAATCACTCTCACCATCTTTGACATCCACTTTTTTTGGTTGCTCGGTGCCTGAAACTTGTTCGTGACCAGGGTACTTAGAAGCTGCAGCAGCATCAGATGATTCTGAGCTTTCAGGTGCAGGAGAAGAAACTCCATTTGTTGACACACTGCTCGGTGGAGAATCAACCTTAGGAGGTTGCACTTGCACAGACTCTTCACTGCATGCCGAGAAGCTTTCCACAAGCCGAACACCTGCTTCAGAACTATGATCATCAGCATCAGAAGTGGCCAAGCTATCAGAGCACTGAGTCTCCTCACACGAAATGCCAAAGTATTCTGAAACCATTAAGTGGTCTTCATTTACAATCTTAGGATCTGGAAACTCAATTTTATCCAAATCTCTGGCCAACGACTCAGATGTTTCCGAGTCCTGCACAGTCAGATGATTCGCCACTTTCCTCGGCATTTCAGATATTGCCATAACATCAGGTGTAGCACCGGTATAAGCAATTGACAACTGAACAAAACCTGAAGGAGAATGAAACAGATCATTTGAAGAAAGCGTTGAAAGAGAAAACTCTTTCTCTAGTTTCCCATTCTGAACTAGTACTTCCGACAACGGTACTAAAGCAAAACCGAGCAACTGATCTTCAAGATAATTCTTCACCCTGCTAAGCATCCATATCTCACATTTGAGAGAAGAATCAACATCCCAAACATTGATACGAAGATTGTCATTAAACACAGGGTTCCTTCCTCCTCCATTGATAGTCTTGGTAGATACAGTGTTCTCAGGATTACTTGTCAGGCAAATCTTAGCATAAACATCTTGCTTGTGGTATATGCAAATGTTCTGAATGTCTCTAGCCTGATGTATGTAAACGTCAAGCACTCCAACGCATTCCTCGGCATTTGACATGATAGTTTCCTTTCCATTGACCTCAATGTCCTTAGAGGAAGGACCATTGCTTTGTGTTAAAGCATCAGACCTGTGCTTCTCACCTTCACCCAAGATTGAGGTTCTGAAGGGTGACACAACAGATTGTGGAGAATCCATGATCAAATGATTCAAATCACAGTAATTGGGAACCTGTCAAAGCACAGCAGCTACAAGAATGTCAAAAATTCACACTAAATTATAAGTCAAACTTCAAAACTAAAACAAAAGACACAAAATTCTTATGCTTAAATCCCACATCTAGGTACTAGCATAACACAAAATTCACTAATCAAGAACTAAAAACACAGCTTAAATAAACTGAACTAAAATCTAAGAGTTAAGCAGATCCAAAAAATAGAAACAAACACCACTCTGCATATAAAGCAACATAGATAGAAAATAAAAAGGAAAGAAAGAAGCTTGAATTTGAGTTCCTCCAAACCTTTGAGAAGCCAATTCAGAAATGAGAATTAAGGTCAACAAAACACAAGTGGAACAACCAAAACCTATAAACCTCTCAAAATTGAAACTTTCAAATGATATTCACTCAAATAAACCTAGAATTGTCCAAGTTTAAAAACTAGCCAAAACAATGAAAAGGGTAGTGAAAAATTTCATCAGATTCCAATAAAGCTACAAACTTTATTTGCTCTAAACAGGAAAAAACAATTCCACAGAATCCAAGAGAGGAAAAACAGGAAAAGCATAAACACGACAACCTATGCTACATGACAGAATTCCAACACAACCCCACTTTAAATTTCTCTTCAAATAACACAAAAAAGTACTAAAAAACAAACAAAAATTCAAACTAGAACCAATCAATCAAAATCTTCAAAAAGAAAAGTAAATAAATCTGCAAAGGTAATAAAGAATGGAATTTTCAGGTTGATACATAAGATGATGTGGTTTTTTTACCTGTCTTTGTGGATTGAAAGTCAAAGTGGAATCTTTGTTTGTGTTTGTGTGTGGCTCAAAAACAGAATCAAAGGATGTTTGAGTGGGTGAACCGAGGTAAGTGTTTGAGAAAGAACAAAGTTGTTTAAAGGGAAAGGATGAAACTGATTGCTAAGAAAGATAAATTAATGAGTATAGGGATCTATCTATGAGGAAATTACATACAATAAAGTGCAACTTTGTGTATTTGGAGTGTAGTGTAGTTGTATAATTTTTTTTTTTTGGAAAAGGCAAAATGGCATTAAAAGCAAAAAGACTTGTGTTAGAATTTTTCTTTGGAGTGTAGTGTAGTTGTATAATAATAGTATAATACTATAATATATACGGTAGGAACTATGATGGGAAACCAAATTATTTTTTATGCATATATGGGAAACCAGCTATAGCCTATTTTTGTAACAATGGAAGAAAGTGTTAGAAAATTACACCAATTATATGTGTGATTTAAAAAGTAGTCGGAAAAGCCACTTGGTTTGGTCTAGTGGTGAGGGGTTTGGGTAGTATGTTATATCAAGATTGAAGTCAAAATATATTTGACGAATATAATTGATCTATAGTATAAATAATTTTTCATGTGTTAGAAACACTTTTTTATAGTTTAACGGTTCTTTAGGTGTAAAATATGATATCTTTACCAATCGAACTAAGTCCATATTGTTGTTGCGAATATAACTTATATGTGGAATCTGGAATTCAAACTCAGACCACTTTAATAATATCTTTGGTATCTATCATTTGAGCTACACTCATAGAATTAATTGGTAAAAATAATATAAAAATATTGGAATTCATTCCAAATCAGCTGCATTCATTTATTCATCTAAATGATGAAATTATAGACATTTCAGCCAAAAAAAATAAAACACTCTTTTTAATATTCTTTCTAATATTTACTCTCTAATTAGTTGAAATTAATGTGGATCCCTCATTTTAGAAATAGATTTAACTTTTTTTTTTTTGTAGAAGCTAAATTTACTCATCCAAATTAACACAAGAGATAATCGAACCTGAGACCTTAAGAAGGAGCACACTGTCAGATCTCAAGTCAATACCACTGGACCAACTCAAATGGATTAGAAATAGATTTTTCTTAAAGTGGTGAGACTCGCATAATTTTCATTCAATTAGAAAATGAGTGTTAAAAGAGTCTTCAAAAGAGAGTGTTGTTGTTAACTATTCACCAAAAAAACAAATAGAGTCTTGTTATCACTCTTCCGAATTTTTACATGGGAGGTATAATTCAAACCATTCACTATTTTTAGACGAAATGATAAACATCATCTAAAACTCGCACACATGAATGTGAAGTTTCGTTCGAACGCAATAAAAATGTTGAACTAACAATATAGATAAATCATTTACTTTATTCAATCTTGAATATATATATATATATATATATATAACCAACCAGTGACCCTAAATAATTTTTTTATAACAATGTTATTGTTATGAAATATACCGCTATTGGCAAGAAATATATTGTGCTATCTAATTGCGACTATATATTTCTTGTGTATAAAAAACATCTTCAAATGTATTTTTGTCGGTCATTTTAATCAATGAAATTCACGAGCTGGTTTTTTTTTTCAATGGTAAATAATGTTATTATATATTAAAAAATAAAGAGGGACGAAAGTCAATACAAAAGGTAGAAACCAAGCATCACCAAAATGAGTATCGTAAGTACTAAAAAAACACAAATAAAATACAACGCTCCAGAAATACCAAAATCCGGCTACCATAATAGGGGCACCGAAAACACATCTAACCCTGGAAAACAACATGCACCAAAATCAAAAATGCTACTAGAGAAAAGAAGGTCAAAAAGAAGAACAACATGGAACAGTCCACCCACGAATCCGAGAAAACGAAACCCAACACAACACCTCATTAACCTCTATTAGCGCCAACATAAGACAAATTGCACTTCCACTCATAGAAGGAGCAGAGAGAGACCCATGATTATTTGCCAAAAACTACTTTTAGATAAAAAATTTACCTTATCAACCAAAGTGTCGACAAAAACTCATTGCCCAAACCAATCAAAAACATACATATTGGATTGGATTTACACAAATTTTTTTGGTATTGAACCACAAACCGATAGAAAATGGGTTAGTTTGGACTAGATTGATCGGGTGACATTTTTAAGTGCAAATTTATAGTATAAAAAAATTACACTTTTTTAATAATATTTTAGGATTTTCAAATGTAAAATTTAAAAACAAAGTAAAATTCCTCGTATCTTAATGCATTATATATTAAAACACATTCAAATTATCCATTTATAAACACTACAAGCTAGTAGTAGTTGCAGCAGAATAGGCAGTATCCTACACATTCACCCCTTAAGGTTTTTAAACCAATCATTAAAAGTGAATTTGTAAAATCAACAACAAAACTAGATTAGTCTAAAAAAACCAACAAATTAAACTTCAAACATGTGGATTGTGAGGAGTATTCATATGTATCACACATTTATATGTCAAAATTGTCGTTTGATTTTTTTATAATGAAATAATTTATTTATTTTTTCTATGCAAACCTAACCCACAGCTTGTAGGTCTCAAATTCAAACCTGAATTAAGATGTTCAACTTAACAAAATTAATATTTCTTAAAATTTTGAGTCTGATCTAACTTCAACCTGCAAAATCAGTTTAATTGAAAGGTGAGATTATCTCTACTTATAAACTCATGATCATATCATCTCACATCCGATGTGGGATGGACTCTTCACACACCCTCACACCCAACACTATTGGGTTTGGTGCGGATATAAATGTTGGGTGACACGATAGCAGAAACACACGATAGCAGGTGGCCCAACAGATATTGGAGGATCGTTATCCACATACCAAACCTAATCGTGTTGGGTGTAAAAAAGTGTGTTAAGAGACTCACATAAGATGTAAGATGACTCAAACATAGGTTTATAAAAATAGATAATAGTCACCTTAAAAATTGGTTTTGTAGGGTTTAGTAGGTCAAACTCCTAATTCTAAGCTAATATCAAAACCTCCTTCAAGATTTGTTGGGTCGCATACTATCAGATATTCGCTATTGGGTCACCCACTAAGCTCAATAGTGTTGGACATTAGGGTGTGTTAAGAGTCTGTCTCACATCAAATGCGAGATGATCAAAACATGAATTTATAAGTAGAGGCAATTGTCACCTTACAAAAATTTGGTAGCATTGAGTTAGGTCAAATTTCCAATTCTAAGCTAGTATACCAGAAACCTGATAGCAGTGGTCCAACAAATTTTAAAGGAGACTATGATACCATCTCTCAGTTTGTAAGGTGATGGTTGCATTTACTTATATATATTCGACATTTATTTTCATGCACTAAGATCAATAAGAGTGTGAAAAGATGTGTTAAGAATTCGTCTCACTTTAAATTCGCAATGAATTGCATATAAATTTATAAAGAGAGATAATTCTTTTCTGACTAGTCATTTTTTTAGGTTGGATTAGAGCAAAGGAACATTTGTTTATTAAGTTAAGATTTATGGAGAAATTATAATTAAGTAATTTTTCTCAATAAATATTAATTAATAAATAGATATAATAATGAGAAGAAAGGGAGGGAGGTAGAGACACGCCGACCCACGCGATGGACCGAAATGACAAAGAGACCAATCAGAATGCATTTGAGTGGATTTTTGTAAGTGGGGTATGCTGCTGTATGTGCTTTTTCTCCACATGATATCACTTTTCTTTTTCCATTCAGATTGACAATAACATCTGCCAAAAGAATGTAATATTAAAGACTGCATCTGCATTGCAGTTCTGTTATATATGCTATTGCTTCTACATTTTAAGCCTGCCAATTTTAAAAAAATGTTTGCCAAGGGAAAAATAATACAGTGTATGGAGATAATATAAAATAATGAGAAAATAGGTTTAATTATATTTTTGGATAAGATGGAGTATACTACTATGACACAAAATTTATTGTGAATCTAAACATATACTCGATGTTTAGTATTGAGTATCACTTCTATGTATCAGGAAGAGGCTCTGAGGCGATCGAGAAGTTGAATTATTGTTATCTGGACCGTAATATTATTATTATTATTATAAATACCGCTGGTAATACTGAAACCCTAATTCATTCATCTAATAGAAACGAGCTGTAGCGAATTCTACAGTCGGAGACGTACCTACGGAAAACTCCGTTACCAAACTTCTTATGTTTATCATCGTTTGCTTTTCGTTATTATTTTCTTTTGTTACTAATTGTGCACAACAAATAGAATTGAGTTTTACGTCAAATTCTCGCTTTCCAATACGATGCTTGACCTTAATTTTTAGAAGCTACACATTGTAGCTTTAGACTTACGGTGTGTTTGAAAAATATCGGACGCAAAAATAAAGAGGCTAGGCAAGTAGGCATTCAATTTTTTTTGTAGTTGTAGTCATTTTTTAGATATTATAGTTGGATGTGAAAACTTAGATTCATGTATGTTCAACTAGTTTAACCAATTGAAATATTCATTCCACTTCGCCCTCTTTGTCCTCTAACTTCATTTTCTACTTTCTTCCCACTTTCTACCAAAATTTTCATTTTACAACAAATGAAAATCAATACTACTACTCTACTCTACTATTGAAGATGCAAATTAATTTTAAAAACCAATTAGTAATTTTTAAGCAAGTTGGTTTTATGATCCAATGGACTACTATTCCAATGCACAATAATTTGTGTGGGGGAATATAATATAATCTGGCAAATGCAGGCAGCGGGGCCTACAAAACAGGCAGAGGCTTAAGCCGGTGTTATGTTGGAAGCAAAGCACCCCCTTCCAAAGACAACATTGATGTTTAGGCGTGATCATCAAAGAAAAGTGAGTTGGGGTCTTGTTGTGATTTCCAACCACAACAAGGAGTAGTAGTTTTTGCCTCAACAAAAGTAATAGAAAGGGCAGCAAATCCGGTTCTGGCTAAAATAGTTTGCTGTTAAGGCAGAACATTGTAATATATATGAATTATTTAATATTAAATTTAATTGATGGTTGAAATTATTTTATTACTTAAAATTTAAACCGTTTGATTTTAAATCAATAATTGAAATTTATATTGCGGTGTGAATTCTTATAGAAAACGATTCAGTTCCGTTCTAGCCAAGGCTTTTTGTTTGTGTTGGAGTCGAACAGGGTTCATATGCACTTCTTAATGAAGAATTTAAAAGTAATCATTAATCATACATGCAATGCAAATTATGGTAAACAATCTTTGTGTGTTTGTTCGGAGAAGTGCTCTTCTAAAAATTTATTGATAGATTGATAGTTGATTGAAGAACTACTTTCTTCTTTACTGTAAGATAATATTGCTGCGTTTGAGAGCATTCATATGGCCATCCTTTGGGTCATGCATATGTAAACAAACTTGTTGTACAGCATATGATATGTCTGGTCTCGTGAAGGTAAGATATTGCAATGCTCCTGCTAAACTGCGATAAAGTGTAGGATCTTTGAATGGAGATCCACATGAGACACTTAATTTTGCTTTAGTATCCGCAGGCGTGGTTGTGGGCTTGCAATAGGTCATGCCAGCTCGTTCAATGATTTCCTCGGCATATTTTCTTTGAGAAAGAAATAGTCCACCTGTATGTCGTGTAACTGCAATGCCTAAGAAATAGCTCAAAGGGCCCAAGTCCTTCATAGCGAATTCAGATGCAAGAAGTGATATAATAGATTGACGAAGACCTTCAGATGATGAGGTGAGAATTATGTCATCAACATAAAGAAGAATGTATGCCATGTCATTTCCTTGCTGGTAAATAAAGAGAGAGTGATCAGATTTGCTATGTGAGAAACCAATAGTCGAGACAAAATCAGCAAACCGTTGATACCAAGCGTGAGGGGCCTGTTTGAGACCATATAGAGATTTTTTCAACAAACAGACATAATTTGGATGGTCAGGATCTCTAAAACCCATTAGCTGATGCATGTAGACGGTTTCATGAAGGTGGCCGTGCAGAAATGCATTTTTCACATCCAATTGATGGATAGTCCATGCTTTTGACAAAACGATAGTGAGGACTGTTCGAATGGTGGTTGGTTTCATAACTGGACTAAATGTCTCATCACAATCCGTACCAACTTGTTGCGACCTGCCATCACCAATAAGACGGGCTTTGTGCCTCTCAAAAGAACCGTCAGATTTCTTTTTATGACGAAATATCCACATTGAACGAATAACATTAACATCAGGAGGACGAGGAACTAATTCCCACGTCTTATTTTTAATAAGAGCATCAAATTCATCAGCCATGGCAGCCTTCCAATTCGGGTCGGACAATGCAAGTCTTGGGTTGCATGGAAGAGGGGATGGTGTGACAGATGATGTTAAATTAAAATGACGCTTAGGCTTAATAATTCCATGCATGCTACGAGTTGCTATGGTGCGAGGTTGGGTTGAACTGGTTTGTTTTTGTTGTGGAATATGTGAGGAGACTGTTTGTTGGATTGGTGTAGGTAGATTTCGTAATGGGGAATTAGTATCGGATGTTGGCTGCGGTGTAGGCAAGTTAGTTGGTGGAGTAGAGGTCAATTTGGGGCTAGTGTTGCTAGTAGTGTGGTGGGAAGGTTGGGTTATGTTGGGGTCTGGTTCTTGTTGATGGATTTGATTTTGGAGATGATGGTGTAATAAGGGATGCATGCCTTCATCTAAAAAATTGTATGTGTGGTTGGAGGGAGTATGCAGCTTGGCAAAAGGGAATTGAGACTCATCAAATATGACATGTCGAGATATTAATATTTTTCGACTAGACAAATCATAACACTTATAGCCTCGATGATGTGGAGGGTATCCCAAGAAGACACAAGGGGTGGAACGAGCTTGTAGTTTATTTATTGTGTTGGAGGGAAATAGAGGATAACATAGACATCCAAAAACTCGTAAGTGTGTGTAAGAGGGATTTTGTTTATAAAGAAAATGAGTTGGTGAAAGATTTGAGAGTAGTTTGCATGTGAGAATGTTTAAGAGGTATGTTGATGTTTGGAGGGCATGATGCCAAAGTGACGGGGGCATGGAGGAGTGAGCAAGAAGAGTTCTGATTAAGTTATTGATTGTTCTTATTTTACGTTCTGCTTTTCCATTTTGGGGAGATGTGTGA
Organism: Trifolium pratense; assembly: GCF_020283565.1. Classification (NCBI taxonomy): domain Eukaryota; kingdom Viridiplantae; phylum Streptophyta; class Magnoliopsida; order Fabales; family Fabaceae; genus Trifolium; species Trifolium pratense. The sequence goes on from NC_060061.1 coordinate 45,119,923, forward strand.
GGGCAAGAAAACCGAAATACCATGCCATTAAGTTGACAAAATTGCTTGAAAGATTCGTTATCAAATTCTTTTTCATTATCACACTGAAAACTTTTAATGTTTTGTTCAAATTGGGTTCGAATAAAAGCACTAAAGGACAAAAAAATGGAATAAACTTGGGATTTTCTTCCAATCGGGAATGTCCACAAAAAATTAGTGTAATCATCCAAAAGAACTAGATAATACTTATGACCTGCTGAACTTAAATTTGGTGATGTCCACAAATCACTATGTATTATATCAAAAGGCTTAGTAGTGTGAGATTTGGAAAGCGAAAATGGTAATTTAATATGTTTCCCAAAAATGCAAGATTGACAAATAGAACGACATGAAGATTGTTTATAATCAATAAACTTATTATTTCTAAGAAAACTTAAAACATGTGCTCCCGGGTGTCCCAAACGACCATGCCATAAGACGGAAGAGATAGCTGCAAATGTTGATGGAGAGGTGGAAGGATGTCCGGTGGTTTTTGTGATAGGATATAGATCTCCGGTGCTATTACATCTCATTAGTGGCATCCCTGTCTGAATATCCTTCACAGAAAAACCAAAAGGGTCAAACTTAATAGATACATTATTATCAATGGTGAAACGACGCACAGAGATTAAGTTTTTAATGAGTTTTGGGGCATGCATGACATTGTTTAGAGTTAAAGGTGGGTGAGGTGGGGAAAAACAAGTTTGTCTGTAACCATGAATTGGAATTTCCTGTCCACTACCAACAACAATATTTTTATTAGTGCTCATATTAAAATAAGATGAGAGAGTACCATGAGATGAGGTCATGTGTGAGGTTGCGCCAGTATCCATGTACCAATTGTCATCGGGAACATTGAGGGACATATTCTGCATCGCCGTATCAATGTCGGTAGGTGCATAATTTGGTGCTTGGGCACTGTATACCTGTGGTGGGCGATTGCTGGGATTCCCGGCTTGACGAGTAGGAGGTGGACGAGCCCATGGTGAGGTGGGGTAGGGACAAGGAGGAGCAGCCCATGTATGTTGTCCCCAATACTCCCACGGTGGGTAAGAAGCCCATGGATATGGTTTTTCTTGTTGTTGCCATGGATTTTGTTGTTGCTACCACGGACGATGTTGTCCACCATGTTGCGATCCTCTGCCGTGGTTGTTGCCTCCACGACCTCGTCCTCTGTTGTCGCCATTCTTTCCTCGATTACTGTTGCGGTTTTGGTTGCGTTTCTGTCCAGTGTTGCTGTGATTTGCTGAGATGGAATTATTTCCATAACTGGATGCATCAGTGTTGGTGGTGAGGAGGGCTGTGCCTGCGGCGTTTACGGCGATTGCTGCTTGTTTAGTTTTGCGGGTTTCTTCAGGTATTAACTTGGACCGTGCTTCGTAAAAGTGCGGCAAAGAATCATGCTGCTGAATGAGTGTAGCAACACCATCATAGTTCTCATTTAGACCTGCAATCAATTGAAGAACGAACCTGTGCTCTAAAACTGGTGAACCAACGCTGGCTAGTTGGTCGGCAAGCATTTTTACTTCTTGGCAATAAGCCGAGATGTTGGGAAAATCGTTCATATTGACGTTAGCGAATTGGTTTTCCAGGTACACAGCCCGAGAATTCTTATTATCCTGAAAAATGTTTTCCAATCGCTCCCAAGCTTGCTGTGCAGTGGAATTCGGTTCCAAGATGGTGTGCAAAAGATCGGTAGAGATCGTACCGTAAATCCATTGAAGGACAATCGCATCCAAGCGTAATATTGCTGCGTTTGAGAGCATTCATATGGCCATCCTTTGGGTCATGCATATGTAAACAAACTTGTTGTACATCATATGATATGTCTGGTCTCGTGAAGGTAAGATATTGCAATGCTCCTGCTAAACTGCGATAATGTGTAGGATCTTTGAATGGAGATCCACATGAGACACTTAATTTTGCTTTAGTATTCACATGTAGGTAATTTTTGGAGTGAATTGGACAAACAAATTTATTGTGCTTTGGTTTGATTGTGGATTTGCTTCACACATGGTTCTAGATTTGTTCTCGGTTGATTTTACTTTCGCTTAATAAGTTGTTTAGTTTGGTTGTCCTTTGTTATTTGTTCATATTTCTTGTTTGATTCACAACAAGAGTGTTTGAATTTAACACAAGTGGTGCCGTATAATCAAAACAAATCTTTCAAGTGAGTATCATAATTACTAAATGGAGAATTGAAGGTTGAATCGTTCTTATCTTAGTATGATTACTTGAAAATAGTAGTGGAGCAGTTTAGGATGCATGAAGTTAAGACCGTTAGTACTCTTTTGGTTTATCACACAAAGCTTATAGAAGCTCCTAAATCAAAAGAAGAGGAAGATGGAGAGTACTACTATGCTATTAGGGTATGAAACATCATATATGAAAGTATTTAGTCTAGTTGTTAAGATGTAAATTTTAGTTTGTTATCACTATATTGTCTATCGAAAGTTTTAAATGTATTTTTAGTGAGTATTTAGGTATTCATCTCTTACATTGAGTTGATGAAATTTACTTTTTTTTTTGACACAAGTTGATGAAATTTACTTAAAACCAAAATATTAGGGAAAAAAATGCCTTGGAGGCTCTAATTGGGTTTTAACCTAACAATGTCTTTCCTTTATCGATTGGAGAAAAGATCATCATATCATCTTGTCGTTGGGTTGCAGTCTCTTATGCAATTTGCAATGCATCACATGAAGCCATAAATCCATTTAGCCGCATGTCATCACTCACTATGAGGCAAATGTAATTGAGAAATTAATCAAATTTAACATGTAGATCACGTGTGGTCATGGATTCATATGGGTGTGACACATCATTGATTTGAAGGTGTTAATATCTTGCTACCTCAGCTAAGGTATTATATTAAACCATATCGGTCAGAGATCAGTGGGTTGCTTTTTGTGTATCCTATTCGTGGTTGGTGCTCTTAATCTTTGTTTCCATGCTTGCTTATAGATATGCATGTTTCAAAGTTTTAAGATTTGCTTCCATTGTGTCGGTGCCTTCTTATTATTTGTATCAAATCCTTGTGATTGATTTCAGATTATTTGCATGGAGTGGATGATACGTGAACATCTTTCTGTATTGACGGTCGATTTATTCATCATCCGGACCGAGATGACTTTATTTAGGGGTCGTTTTAGATTACATATATATATATATATATATATATATATATATTAATTTATAATCGAGCTGAGGATCGAATCCAGAATCTCTAGCATACTATTCAAACTCATCACCACTGGATCAATCCTCTAGCATACTATTCAAACCCATCACCACCAGATCAAACATAGTTTTTTTTTTTTTTCTCTTTTAAGGGTTAGGTTTGATCTCTCTCTTTCATTTTTTTTTAAAAAAATAAAAAATAAATGAACACACTCTTAGTTAAAAAAAAAAAAGAAGAATGAATTAAATTTTTTTTATCGTTAAAAAGAAAAGAAGAAAAAAGAAAGGGCTAAAAAAGTCTAAGCTTCGCCGACCTCAACGGCTAGTTGTTTGAATTCCCTACGCTGTCCCCACCCCTCAATAATGCTCTCTCTATAATTTCTCATGGAGCGTTTTACTTTTCATTTGTTGTTTTGTTCTTCTATTTATTATGACTAAGCAAGTAGTACTAATTTTAAAAAAGTTATTTTTAATTTGGAGTGGCGATTTTGAATTAAAAAAAGTTATTTTTATTTTGTAAAAAAAAATATTTTTATTTTCTTTCACATAAAAGAGAAAAGGCTCATGCACCTAAGCTAAAATAAGATTTAAATTGGTTTCTAGTCTTGCAAATATACTATTTTTTTTTTGTTAATACTATTTTTAAATTTTAATCCTTGTAAAAGTATTTTTTGTTTTGGTCCTTAATATTTTGTTTTAAAGGCAACATACAAAAATTAAGTACACAAATAAAAAAAATACATCTCATGAAATCATTCAAACAACCAATAATCAAATGTTCTACTCAACTAGGCAGTAGTGTATATTTAATTTGAGATTTTTTTTCTAACAAGAGAGAAATTTAGAATGTGAGATTATCTTTAAGTGTGTTTGATCAGCTAAAAAATGAGGGATTGAATATGATAATTTTACCTGTACTGTATTTGATTTTAAAATTGTCATAGGACTGAACAAACAGGAGGCCAAAAGATTGGACAAAAACAAAAATTATTGTCCTCAACTAAAGCATGAGACAATTTTTTTATCCTCTGCGCAAATTTTCTAAAATATCAAAATAACCTTTTGTCACCAAACTTCGTACAAGATAAAATTTGTTTAATATCGTAAATATTAGTCTTGTGTTTTCTCTCCTAGATTGTTCAATTCAGTACATAGATTTTGCACATCAAACATATCATTTATTTTTTTGTCAAATAGCCTAGTAACTAGAAATTTCACCCTTAAAGTGGAGAAGTGGAATGACCGGAATTCGAACCCCGACTCCCTGCATATATAATGCAATGTCCTGCCAAACTGAGCTAAGTTTACGGGACCATTTAAATACTAGTTTTTATTTTTTATGTGAAAATTTGCTTGTAATTTTTTTTTGAATTTTCATTTTTTTAAATTTATTTGGTCAAATTATCTAGTAACTATTTATTTATTTGGTAAAATAATTTAGTGACTATAATAAGGAGATTCAAACTCAAGTATTACGTTCCTACATCCAACCAACTAAGCCCACAATTTTTTTTATTAAATTTAATTTATTTGTGAGGAACAAAAACATTATCAAACTTCCTTCAAAAAAAAAAAAAAACATTATCAAACTTAGCTAAACTTTGTTTATTAAACTTTATTTTATGTATTTAGATAGAAACAATATTTATTTTTTGACTAAAAAAAGAACAAATTTAGAATTTCAAATAAAACTTTCATAACGTTCATCTCACTTCAACAGCTGCAAAAACACTCTTCTTCTTCCTCTTCCCTCTCTTTCCAACGTTTGAATCTCTCTCTCTCTCTCTCTCTCTCTCTCTCTCTCTCTCTCTCTCTCTCTCTAACAATGAACATGAAGCAAAAGAACAACAACAACGTAGATAATGGTTTCTTCGGAACCTTCACTTCCACTTCAATCAAAAACCTTCTTCCAATTTCATCCTTCCGCAAAACCATTTCTTCAAACCCAAAATCCAATCTTGAAAACATTCCCCCAATCAATTCAAACATACCCAAAATTCAACCAAACCCTAAAACCCCATTTTCTCATAACAACCCTCATGTCAAGGCAAGTTCAAATTTTTAGTTTCCAATTTAGTTTCATTTCAATTTTCAATGTCCAATTTATACTGATTTGTGTTGTTTTCGAACAGGTTGTGGTGAGAATTAGACCTAAAGAGGGTGATTGTGTAATTAACAAGGTTTCTTCTGATGCTTTGTGTGTTGGTGATAGACAGTTCAATTTTGATCAAGTTTTTTATGCTGACTCAAATCAGGTAGTAGATAGAGAACTTAGCTTAGATTTACAGTGTGTGTGTGTGTGTGTATAATTGAGATCTTCAATGATTTTTACATGATTTTGAGTAAAGGGCATGGTTATTAATTCGAGATTCAAATTGTGAATTCCGAATTGTGAATCGGATCTTATTATGAATAGTAAATTAACTTACTGATAAAAATGGCATTTTTCAGTAAGAAAAAACAATAGCAAACCTACAAGCTTCATTAGAATGAATCAATTGAGGAAAAATGCAGTTGGCTAGACTAAGTTTAGTTTGTGAATTCATCATAGTGAATCGGGATTCAAAATAAAGTTGATGTCCAAAATCGATACAACATAGAGATTGATATCAATCAGGTCCAATTTTGTATTGAATTGAGATAGGACTTAGATGTTTCGTAAGATATTGATAACCATGGTAAAGGGTAATTGGAAATTTATTGAATTTGCTGTTAAAATGAAGTAATAAGTAAATTGATTCATTTGGTTTAATTTTGTTGCTTCATATACATCAGAGAAGATCAACCATTAATGTGATTTATGGGCTGTTGTTTGTTCAGGAAGATGTTTTTCAGTCAGTGGGTGTTCCCTTGGTTCGAAATGCTTTAGCTGGTTACAATACTTCAATTCTGTCATATGGCCAGGTACATTTGATGCATTGCTTGATGTATTTTTGAATTTTCTAGTGAACAAATGGGTGGCATTTTTTATGAAATATTAAGGTTAATGGTTATCTCCCCCTCCACTTGTACCGTACTTTTTTGCTAGTCTGGAAGCGGAAAGACTTATACAATGTGGGGTCCGCCGAGTGCCATGGCTGAGGATCCTTCGCGTAATAGCCACGAGGGAATTGCTCCTCGGATCTTCCAATTGTTATTCTCTGAGCTTGAAAGAGTATGTAGTACTTCCTACATTAATTGTTAATGTTAGTAAATTTATTTATGCATTATGGTTTTTTAAATTTATTAATGCTTTTTGCTAAATTAGGAGAGACTTGTGTCGGACCAGAAGCAGTTCACATATAAATGCCGTTGTTCTTTTCTTGAGGTAAGTTTGAACTTGAATTTCATTACAAAGCTCCCAAATGTAGTAGTGAGCTTGTCCCTTAGAGTTGCTAATGCATATTTCTGCTCTTTTTTTCCCCTTGTTTTGTAACAGATATATAACGATCAAATTGGGAATTTACTCAATCCAAGTCAGAGGAATCTTGAGGTAGGTGTTTACTGCCATCTTTTGTGGTACAATTTTAATAAGTACCTTTGGCATTTTTCACATATATTAAGAAAAGTACCTTTGGTATTGGTCCGTATTGTATTGCAGATGAAGGATGACTCCAAAAATGGACTATATGTTGAGAATCTGATTGAGGAATATGTCACATGCTACGATGACGTGGCACAAATTCTGATTAAGGTAGAGAAGAATCCATGTATTTACTGTTGAAAGTCAGACTTCTCTGTGCTACTTATAAGAAGCTGAATACTTGTTTATGTTAGCTGATGTATTTTTCAACCAATTGTATGCATTTGCCTTTGTTTTTTTGTTTAATTTATTTGTTCAAATCTTGATCAGCTATATTGATTCGTGCTGCAGGGACTTTCAAGCAGAAAAATTGGAGCAACAAGCTTAAATTTTAATAGCTCTAGATCACATATCATTTTCACTTTTGTCATTGAGTCTTTGTGTAAGGTAATGCCATTTTTTATAACAATTCTACCTAACTATGGTTATGACGCTAAATATGATTTTCATCAACTGATGCTTCAGGGGACCACAAAGGGTTTCAGTAGTTTAAAAGCTAGCAGAATCAGCCTTATTGATCTTGCCGGATTGGATGTGGGTAGTGTTGACGATGGAAGAAGACATGTACAGAAATCATTATCTCAGCTTGGGTAAGATGCCATGACTAAATGACTTCTTAGTTTGTATTTATATATCTTCTACTACAACCTATTTCAATGGGTTTGTCAATAGGTTCAAACCTAGAAGTAATGCATTATCTTAGTTTACTATGTCAAACTGTTACTTGGCTAGTCATATATAAGTATCTTTTTTGTTCTTCTTTGAAATTGAAGAGTAGTGTCCTGCTACCTGTGAATTAGTTGCTTATATCACTACTCACTAGTTAATAACCATGTACATGACCATGATTGTTTTCTATTTGTAATGAGTGTTATATTTGATTGGTGTAGGCATTTAGTGGATGCTCTTGCTGACAAATCCCTGTCTGGAGAAAATGAAGAAATTCCACCAAGAAACTCATCTTTAACTCAATTGCTACAAGAATCACTTGGTGGAAATGCCAAACTCTCAGCAATATGTTCCATCTCCCCTGATAACAAGTACTACATCCGTCACTTTTTATAAGTACCTTTGGCGTTTTTCGCATCTATTAAGAAAAGTTATTAGTGTAATTAATGTGTATATGTGTTACTAAATTATGAAATTGCCCTTTGTGATATGTGTTAAATTCTGTCTTTCCATCTTCCAAGACAAATTACTAAATTGCCCTTCTAATAAATGTATCTATTACAGACAAAGGTAGTATTTACCTAGATCAAAGAGCATAATTTGTTTGTCTATGGAGTAATAGGAAAGTGTTGAGTTCTAGCGATAAAGATTCAGCTTTTTGATTGTAGGAACATTGATGAAACACTCTGCACACTCAGATTTGGGGAGAAAGTAAGATCCGTCAGAAACAATCCAATTATTAATGTTATAAAGGAGGCCGACGATTTGAGTGGTAAAATCCGACACTTGAAGGTAAACTCCTGAACTTTTACTTGAAACAGATTTAGAAGGATTAGACTGATCACCGATGCAAGTCTGTGTTTTTTCTTTGGTTCAGGAAGAACTTGTTAGAGTAAAGGCTGGTGATGCTCATAGCTCAGTTGGGGGTAACAATGGATGCTTCCAAGGACATAATGTGCGGGAAAGCCTTAATCAGTTGAGAGTCAACTTAAACCGTTCTCTACTCCTATCTAACTTAGATAATAATACCGATAAAGCTGTAAATGTCGGCGAGGATGACATAAGGCAATTACGCCAGCAAATTGATGAATATAGTTCATGTGAAGGGAATCTGAAATACATTTCTGTCAGTGAAGATCATGTCCAGTTTGATTCTTTTGATGAAAATTATGATGATGCAGACACAACCATAGGTGAAGAAAATTCTGTTGGTGATAGCATTTCAGTCATTTCATGCAGCAAATCTCCAATACTTAACGGACCAGAGTTGTCCGAGTCTCCAAAATTCAGCAAGAACCAAAGGAAAAGCGTGGCTTTTTCATCGAGTTATCTAGGAAGTAGGAACAACATTTCAGATAGTTCAACTTTTGGGAATGACCTTTCAGGAAAATCAGTTAAACAGGGTGAGCATATGCAGACTTCATTACAGTTAGGCAAAGTTGAGTCCTTGGCAGAAAGTCTGCAGAAGGGATTACAGATAATTGATTATCACCAACAGAACTCCGCATTGAACAAATCTTCAAGTTCCTTCTCCTTTGGCCGTTTAACTTTGACACCTTGTCCAGAAATCAACAAGGTTGAACCTTATGATCAAACAATACAGCATAACATTTCTAGTGATGAAGTCACTTCCTCATTCCTTTGTGCAACTTGTTGCACAGATTTAACAGATGAAGCTCCAAAGGTACGTTTCTACTTAATCTCTACAAATTTCTCTTTTAAAAGTGCTTTTCTATTGACGTTATTTTTCCTTTTTTCTCTCTTAAAGCATTTGGAAAATGTATTGGAAAAAAGCAAGATGAGAGAGAAGGAGCTTGAGAATGTTTGTAAGGAGCAAGCAGCAAGAATTGAGCAACTAAATCAATTGGTATTAAAATTCAGCCTTCCTGATTTATGTTTGCGATTGGTTTTTACATTTACTGACAATGTGGATTTGTCTCCAGGTTGAGAAATTGAAAGGAGAGAATAATCTGAACTCTGTCTCAGGCACTTCCGCAAATGGTGACACACCATATATCATAGAGGAAAAATGTGAAATTAAAGAAGTCCAAGAAGAGTTAGCTCAGAGAGACATCTTTTCTGATTCAACTGAGAAGGAGTCACTTCTCTTGGAAATTCAGAGTCTAAGGAGAAAGCTCCAATTATATAATGATGGATCAGTCAAAATGTCTACAGACAAACTTCGATCTTCTTTGATGTCTAGATCCATGCAACTGCAAAAAAGTGGTATATTTTCTCGTGATAGTAGTAATGAGGATCTGGAAAATGAAAGACAGAGATGGACAGAAATGGAAAGTGATTGGATTTGCCTTACTGATGAACTTAGAGCTGACCTTGAGTCGTACCGCCGGCGTGCAGAGAAGTTGGAAACTGAATTGGATTTAGAGAAGAAAGGCACAGAAGAGATGGATGATGCACTAAAAAGAGCTGTTAATGGTCATGCTAGAATGGTAGAACACTATTCCGATCTCCAAGAAAAATACAACAACTTGGCTTGTAAGCATGATGCTATGATGGAAGGGATAGCAGAGGTGAAGAAGGCAGTGGCAAAAGCCTCGAAAAAAGGTAAAGCACGCTTTGCCAAATCTCTTTCTGCTGAGCTTTCTGCCTTGAGGTTGGAAAGGGAAAGGGAGTCGAAATTATTGAAAAAGGAGAACCAGTGTTTGAAAATTCAACTTCGAGACACTGCTGAGGCTGTTCAAGCTGCCGGGGAACTACTTGTTAGACTAAGAGAAGCTGAACAAGCAGCATCTGTTGCAGAGGTAAATTATATCTTACAAAGAGGATCTTCAATCAACGCATCATAATATGCGCGTGTTAATTTTGATTCATTATATTGCCGAAAGTATATTCCGTTGAGAATATTCAATAAATTTTCTATTGAATGTTTCTGATTCATTTTTTTATTATTACATTTCTTATGTTATACAGGAAAACTTTGCAAATGTGCGACGAGATAATGAAGAGTTAAAAATGCAAGTGGAGAAGCTGAATAGAAAACACAAGACAGAGATTAATACCATGAAGCAGTACCTTACAGAGAGCAAATTGCCAGAGTCTGCATTGAAGCCACTGTATCAAGAGAATTCTGACACAACACACAATGATACAACTTCTTCCTATGCTTATGATGATCAAGCATGGAGAGCAGAATTCGGAGCTATATATCAGGACCATTACTAATTCACGTTGTTAGTATGATTAGCAAATGATCAGTTTGACATCTGATATTGTTCATAAGATCATACTACAACCACCAGTTTGTCTGGAAGTCGATCCTGCTTGGATCGAAAGGAACCCGTAAAAGTAATTTTTAAGTTGTGATCTATCAATCAGCACTGTCTATGGGAATTTTAACTCTGTGTGATGTATACTAATACTATAAGGTAATATAGTAGTACCATTGAATTCTTTTTACCACCTTGAATTTTCTTGTGTAAGTAAAGCTTTCTTCTTAGAAATGCTACAACTACAAGATGTGAACAGAAAGTTCTGATTTTTTTCTGATTCAGTGAGTAAGGAGTGATTACAAATCATATATATGCATGTAATCCAATTTAGTAATTACTAGAGTTGAACATATCATATCTAATCATATGCAATTCGTCCTTCTACTATCTTGTCTTCTCCCCTTTGTCTTTGTTGCAATTATGAAGTTCTATGTTATACGCCTTGTCTAAGTGAAAGCATTATATAAGCAACTAAATTACAGGAATATTTTTTTGTCCTTATTTCAAAATGAAGTACATTTTTATTCATGAAAGAGAAATTATCATAACATGATGCAAACATTATATTTTACAAAGGAATCAAATATCAAAAAGCAAAATGTCTCGAATCACTTTCATTTGTCAAGAGATTTCATGATGCTCTTTTTTTGAAGATTGAATCACCAAAGCAGAAACTTAAATATGCAATGTAATCTTTGTTAAAGGCAGCAAGGAGAATCTGAATTAGCACCATGTGTTCCTACATATTCAAAGCACAAATATTATCAATAATATAGAGCATTACAAAGGAGAGACTGTTATTTATTTATTTTTTGACAAAAAGGAGACTGTTATTAATTATATATAAAAGGAAACAAGTTTAATTTTGATTCATTGTCAGTGCTAAATATTTTACTCTGTCAACAAATCACAATCAACCATACATTTAACTTTAGAAGTTGTCAAACATTTTTAATGATATGATGAATATGATTGAGTGACAATAATTTTTTTTATACCGGCAGTGTATATATTCAAACTGAAAAAACACATACCTTTAATTATCAAACAAGTTACACATTTTCTGGTGCCCAACTTCTATCAACTATTCCTACAAATGGAACGGTCTCTATGATCCATTGTTGTTGTCCTCTAACACGATCAACACTTTGCTCAAATTCGTCAGGCATGTTTATAATATGACAAAGTTGAAGCTTTGGCAAGTTGTAGACACCAGAAGGTACCTCCATCAGTTGAGAAGACAATGCTCCTTCACCAATTTTGATGGAATTCAAATTATACAACCTCCTAAGTACTAGTTGCTTGAGGCTCTTAAAACCTTTATCAGGAAAATGTAAATTTTCACTTTCATATGCACAATAGAGCATACTAAGGTACAACAAATTTGGAAGATCTTTCAATGATTTCAATGGATCATGTGTTAACATGGAGTTTGAGAAGGACAACTTAACAAGGTTTTGAAGCTCTCTAATCCAATATGGAAACCTCTCTAACTTCCCTACAAGGCGAAACTTCTGAAGTTTATGTAATGATACATCAAAATCCAAATCAATGACTTCATGTTCATTTATTGCAGCAATGTAAAGTTTCTCCAAATGTTGCTTCTCACTAATTGAAGAACATATAGCTCTTGTGTATTCCTTCTTAACATTAGTCAACCCCAACATTTTTAACTGCTTCAGCCTCTCAAGTTCTGTAATCAGGTTGACTCCACCATGATCTGCTTCGACTTCGCGTAGTGTCTGTAGGGAAGCTATGTCTCCAATTCCATGATTCATTTGAATTCCATATCCAACACCTTTAAACATATCATAAGCTAGAAGGTGTCTTAACTTTGTAAGCTTATTAATCTCTTTTGGTATCTCACACACCAAAGTCCGCCTTAAATCTAAGGTCTCTAGGTTGTGAAGCTTACCAATAGATCCAGGAAGATTCCTTACTTTTGTATTTCTAAAGCTTAAATATCTCAAATGGAATAAATCCCCTAAATTTTTTGGAACGTAATGATGCAGTGCAACATCTTCAAAATCAAGTACTTTTAGTAAATTGTACTTCGAAGGGATACTTGTTACAAAGGAATCTGGTAACTCTTCATTTCGGAAAACATGCAGTGACCGAATGTTCGAGCATTCAGCATTTCTTGACTGTAAAGTGCTGGAACTGGATGATATTGTTAGGCGACGAGTCATCCAACCTAGAACTGATTGGTCATCATTTTCTCGAGCAAAGTGGCAAAAAACTAGATCCTGAATTTTATCAAGGATCATTTGTCGTATTAAATCATGAACACGACAACTTCTATTTTTTCCATTACTTGCAAAAGAAGATACATGAACCAAACTTCTTCCACTGTTTTTCCTGGTTCCTCTTTGACAAATCCCTCAGCTACCCATTGCTTAATTAGTCTCATGGTGTTAACTTCACAGTCCTCGGGATATATTCCGAAGTATAAGAAGCATTTTTTGAGAGTGTAAGGTAAATCATGAAAACTAAAGCCTAAAATCTTTGTTACAACATTTAAACGGGATTGTTGTCCAAGCCTCAACTTAAATTTTCACTATAACATTCCCATTCAAGTGAATCTCTTTCTTTAGTAGATAAATGACCACCAATAGCCCACAATTGCTAGCGGCAAACCCTTACACTTCTCAACAATTTCAGAAGCTACATTCATAAGATTTTCAGGACACAGTCCATTCAAGTCAAAGAATGCCTTCTTAGAAAAAAGCTCCAAAGATATTCATGATTCAAAGGTCTCAACTCATGCACTTGAACCAAAGAAGATCTCCTGCAAGATGTGGCAACATTGATCTTTCTAGTTGTGATTAGTATCCTACTTCCTTTTTTACTATCAATCAAACAATATTCAAACTCATTCCAAAAGTTTCCATCCCACGCATCATCAAACAAGATGAAATACCTTTTATTTTGCAAGAAGCACCTTACTTCATCAATCAACGAATCTCGATCCATTTCAGAAATACTTGGAGGAGGATTGTCCCCTTTTTGTTTGTAAAACTTTTGCAACATGTCCCTCAACAACCCATCAACCGTGTATGATTGAGACACTGTGATCCATAGACGACAAACACCAAAGTGTCCAATGACTTTCTCGCTATCAAAAACTTTCTTGGCAAGAGTTGTTTTACCTTGCCCTCCCATTTCCACCACAGATACGACAGTGCGCTCTTCTCTCCCCCTTACCAACCAACTAATCAAGTCTTCTCTCGGGGCTTCAAACTCCACAACTTCTTCAATGTAAAATGGAGCCTTTCTAAGGTTATTCAGTGTTGTTTTTCGATTTGCTGCAGAACTACTCGATCCTTCACTCGGAAAAGATTGAATTTGAAAACCATGACCTTTTCCAGTAGTATCCTCCATTGCATTAACTAGTGACTTAACATTCTGAATCTTGTAAGCTATTTGTAGACGAGCACTCATGGTTTTGAGAAAGTCGCCGGTCTTGGGAAGTAAAGCTGCACATCCAGGATCATGAGGTTGTTCTCCCTCACATATGATATATTCATCAATGACATCTTGTATGCGAAAACAGGTTCTCTTAGCTGTTTGACCTTTGCTAATTTGATTCCACCATGTGTGTTATCTTCTTCAGCTTCTGCCATTCTATCTGCACAGTTGATGAATTCTTCAATTTCTTTTAGTTCATTTTTCATTTCTGCAACTTCTTTGGGGACACCTCTTATCATATTGGTTGCTTCCTTTAACAGTGGAAACAAATGAATCACGAGCTATCGGAAGCAACTGATAACGAGCAAAAGAAAGCACAGTGTCACACGTCTCTCCATCTCCTTGTCGATTTCAATCTCGTTATCGACAGCGGTTCTTTGCAAAACAGATTTTTGCTTCAACTTTTGCCCGTTCTCCCCAAGCTCAGGAGAGTAACCAGAGCTACCATGGACGTCACCATCCTCCCTCCCCTTAGTCGGCGATCGAACATGTTTTGAAAGTTCTTTGATATAACGCTTGATCATGTCAGTGTTACATACATCCATGCTATCAAGACAGATGTTGAGGTTCTAAAATAATAAAATGATTTACTTAGTTTTTTTTTTTTTTTTGATAAACAAAAATTAAATTATAAGGAGTACAAGGGGTACCCAATCCTTACAATTCTTATAGCAACCATTACATGCTAATAATGCAATTTAAAGGATCCTTACACCAATCTGAAAAAACACAAGAAGACTTACTAGCTATTTTACCTATAAACCAAAACCATGAAATATAAATAATCTTGTCTTCTAAGGCTTTCCAATTAATAGCTTATCCTCTAAAAACCACATTGTTACGCGCACGCCATGTACACCAAGTGGTGGCCAACCAAATAACGTGACGAGCTTTTTCATATTTCTTATTTTTCAATTCTACATATTTACTTAGTTCTTTTTCAATTCTACATATTTACTTATAAAGACACAAAAATGGATTGAATGAAAACACACAAAAATGATTTACTTTGTTCTTTTTGGATGCTACGTATTCATTTATAAAGACACACAAAAATGGATTCAACGAAAACAACTTTTGATAAACAGATTTGTACCTCTATAGCATCCATTATGTCCCTGAGAGTGATGTCTGTCGTAGATCCAGCATGTGCAATATCTTCAGTAACATGAATCCTCACGCTCATAAACCACCTGTAACAAAAGTTTATTAAAATTTGTGAAACTCGTGATATTTCAAAAAGATGACCTTGATTAATCACTAGAACTTTTGATTTAATCGCTAGAACCTTTGATTTAATTACTAGAACTTATTATACGGCCATTACATTGTCATCCATAGGTTCAGTTGAGGAAATATGCATGACCAAGCCAGTACCATCGTTTTGAGGGTGGATGCTACACAAACACTTTTTTTTTTTTTGAGGGTTGAGAGCTTTCAATAACCCACAAATACATTACCGAGACTTAAAAACTTTGGTACAATCTCCTTGTCAGAAGACATAGCTGAAGGATCCAAAGTGAATAAAAGAACAATTAGTAAAGAAACTTTTGTTCGCACCGAGACACAACCAAAGAGGGCGAACAAACACGTAGGGTATTTATCAAATCCAGTGAATGAGGATGATCTCACAAAAGCTAACGATGATAGTCAAACTTACCAACCATTCAACAGTGACTACCGGAGACGTGGCAATGACAAGGTAAAAAACATTTGCATGATTAAGTAATGAATGTAAATTAGCATGTAGATAGTACATAAAAGTTTGCTTGATGTTTAATGTTATATTTACAAATTTAAATTATTGATGAAGGGCACAACACTGAGAAGTGCAACGACAATGCCGAGAAGACTGAGTTTTACAACGACAATGCCGAGAAGGCTGAGTTTTACACCTAGTGAATGCTCAATGTAACAACCCAATATTTTACATATGCTTGATTTTCTTAATCTATTATTTGTTCAACTATTTATTTTGTATATAAAGAATTTAGATTTAATTATTTGATAAGCACCTTAATTTTATTTATTTTCATTTTAACTATTTATTGAGTATATGTAATTTGACAAATTTATATTGCGACTATAATTAAAAGGTTATTCTTTACATTGACTTATTCTTATCACTTGATGATTCATTAATTAATTGAGTAATCATTTTTATACTTATCATTCGGTGATTTGTTTTATTTGAAGCAATTGTCAATTTATTGTCAATTGAGTAATCATTTTTATACTTATCATTTGGTGATTTGTTTTAAATGTTTTCTCTATGAGCTACATATTGATCCCATTGATCAATGAAATTTACGGAGCAATTCACTTTGGGAAAGCACACTGCAATAAGCTACATCTCATCCATTGATTAAATCCGGCCGTTAAAATTTTTGTTGTGTATCGGTGCGAGACTGATTTTGCCTGCGCACCGTAGTCGGATCATATTATTCAATTATAAAATTTGATAAATCAAACCGATATACTAAATCTAAGAAGTTACAACCCTGTTATTTAATCATTGAAAATTAGTAACAGAGTCTTATAATTATGGACGGAGCCGGAGGCAACAATAGATCAAAATAAAAGTTTTGACTAAGTTGTGTAATCATGTGTGGGGTGCGTTGGGTATAGGGCGGGTATAAGTGCATTAAATGTGAGTGTTAGTTTTGATTGATTTAATGCTTTCAATTGCATACTTAACTAAGCATAGTAGGGAAAAATGCTACTTGACTTTATAACACAAAAGAAGGAGCAGAGCAAACCATAGTACTATATCTGTTATTCATCGTTTCCACCAGCTTTTCTTCTTCCATCCTCCAACAATGGATCTCAACAACAAATACATTCTGGTCTCCAGCCCTGCAAGAGGAAGCAATTCGTAAATTCATAACCAACTTTAACTTTCATTTACACGATTTAAAGTTGATAACTTTATCTATATTCCATGATATTAATAAAGAAAAATGTGTTTGTGTAGCATCCACCCTCAAAACGATGGTACCGGCTCGGTCATGCATATTTCCTCAACTGAGCCTATGGATGACAATGTAATGGCTGTATAATAAGTTCTAGTAATTAAATCAAAGGTTCTAGCAATTAAATCAAAAGTTCTAATGATTAATCAAGGTCGTGTTTATGAAATATCACGAGTTTCACAAATTTTAATAAACTTTTGTTACAGGTGGTTCATGAGCGTGGGGTTCATGTTACTGAAGATGTTGCACATGCTGGATCTACGACAGACATCACTCTCAGGGATATAATGGATGCTATAGAGGTACAAATCTGTTTTATCAAAAGTTGTTTTCGTTGAATCCATTTTTGTGTGTATTTATAAATAAATACGTAACATCCAAAAAGAACAAAGTAAATCATTTTTGTGTGTTTTCATTCAATCCATTTTTGTGTCTTTATAAGTAAATATGTAGAATAAAAAAGAACTAAGTAAATCATTTTATTATTTTAGAACTTCAACATCCGTCTTGATAGCATGGATGTATGTAACACTGACATGATCAAGCATTATATCAAAGATCTTTCAAAACATGTTGTTCGATCACCGACTAAGGGGAGGGAGGATGGTGATGTCCACAGTAGCTCTGGTTACTCTCCTGAGCTTGGGGGAGAATGGGCAAAAGCTGAAGCAAAAATTTGTTTTGCAAAGAACCGCTGTCGATAACGAGATCGAAATCGACAAGGAGATGGAGAGACTTAAAAACTCTGGTACAATCTCCTTGTCAGAAGACATAGCTGAAGGATCCAAAGTGAAGAAAAAAACAATTAGTAAAGAATCTTTTGTTCGCACCGAGACACAACCAAAGAGGGCGAACAAACGCGTAGGGTATTTTTCAAATCCAGTGAATGAGGATGATCTCGCGAAAGCTAACAATGATAGTCAAACTTACCAACCATTCAACAGTGACTACCGGAGATGTGGCAATGACAAGGTAAAAAACATTTGCATGATTAAGTAATGAATGTAAATTAGCATGTAGATAGTACATAAAAATTTGCTTGATGTTTAATGTTATATTTACAAATTTAAATTGTTGATGAAGGGAACAACACTAAGAAGTGCAACGACGATGCCGAGAAGACTGAGTTTTACACCTGATGAATGCTCAATGTAACAACCCAATATTTTACATACTTGATTTTCTTAATCTATTATTTGTTCAACTATTTATTTTGTATATAAAGAATTTAGATTTAATTATTTGATAAGCACCTTAATTTTATTTATTTTCATTTTAACTATTTATTGAGTATATGTAATTTGACAAATTTATATGCGACTATAATTAAAAGGTTATTCTTTACATTGACTTATTCTTATCACTTGATGATTCATTAATTAATTGAGTAATCATTTTTATACTTATCATTCGGTGATTTGTTTTATTTGAAACAATTGTCAATTTATTGGCTATAGGAATATATAACATTAGATTAGATTTAGAGATAAATCTTCCCTTGGCCTTCTGATCGTGTGTCTTGCAAAGTTGACTTTCAATCCAATGTTTACTCCAATACTATGTTGAATCATTCATTGTCACAATTCATTACAATTAATTCTATGATTCTCTCATTATCTCCCTAATCATATTTTTATTTCTTACACACATTCATATCCGTCTTTTTATTCCATCTAAAATATATTCTCTAAGTTCCCCAAGTAATCGTCTCTCGGTACCGACAATTGTTCTTAGTACAACCATTAGTCTCAAAGAAACAATAAGTACTCGATCGTTCGGTTGACCGTAGGATATCGAGAGTCAGCATCGTTGAAAGGAAGTTCTTCAAGTAAGGGTTTTATTCCCATACATTCATGCTACTTTTTCCTGTCACAATGTTCGTTCCATCCCATCCAAACCTTGTCACAATAAGCTAGTAACATTAGTCCAGTGACACCAAGTTAAGATAATAAAAAAGTAGTAATTTTATATCGAAAACAACACTTTGACTCTGTTCGGTAAAAAATAGTGGATGATTAATAAGCTAACTTATAGCGGATGAGTTTATGGTGGATAACTTATAAGTATGAAATGACATAAAAAATAAATATTTAATTAATATTTAATTTTTTCAAGTAAGATTGTACGGGTAAAATTGGGAGAAAATATGATAAGCGATAGGTTATAAGCTACTTGAAATAGCGTTTGGAAAATAAACTATAAACTAGTAAAATAAGCTATAAACTCTTTAAAAAATTGTTACTAAATAGAACTTATAAGTTATAAGCTCAATATTTCGCCTTACTAAACAAAACAGAGTCTTTAAAAACAAAGTTTGAAATAGATTTAGAATAGATTTACTATTTAGTGTACCTTTTTTGCTGATGAAGAACAGGATGAAGATGAATTGGTAGATTCAGATTTTTTTTTTTTTTTCTTTCTTTCTAATAGCGCAGGGGCACAGCGATAAATACAGTGGAAAGAAGATTGATTGATGGCTCATCACAGAGCAGAAAACTTTTTCTCTTAGCCTTGGGAGTATACAAGCCATCAATACACTGTCTACCAAATCTCCTCTGTGGGATACGTTGCAGCAGTAAACCCAATCCTTTGTTGGACTTTGTAATTAAAATTCAAATTAACAGCAAAAGGACCATCATAACAAAGTACTATAATTAATAGACTAATGGTTCACCGTGATCAAGTGATATAACGAATACGAATTTTATAAAAAAAAAATTGTTGGATTGAAAGTTTATATCATATAGATAATCCATAAAAAAATTAGAAAAATTAAAAATCATTTGATATGTTATTGAGATCCATCAAGATTTCGGTATTTAATAAACTGTTAATCTTGTGACAATATCCTATAATTTGTATCATTGTGGAATATAACAATATTTAATAATATTGGGTCTCTATTTATTTAGAATATAATATTTAAAACTTTGTTAAAATATAAATGATATTGTTTTCTTTCTTGTAAACTTTATTAAATTATTTTTTTATTATTAAAGTTATTGTCCGTGTGTGATTTTTGTAATAAAAATGTGTCAAGAAACGCATAAATAATAACAATATTTTTTTTTGTCCGCTAGTTCAAATAAATTATATTACATTTTTTCGCGCGCCCTATTTTTACTTATGTGTGCTACCTACAAATTTTCCGCACGCTTATTTTTACTCATACTCGCGCGCCCTATTTTAACACATCCGCTGCCGACAAATTTCTTGCGCGCTCTATTTTTACTCACTTACTAGTCCACTACTTACAAATTTCTCGCGCGCCCTAAATATAATGTGTAGTAACTTATCGTACGTCCTATTTTTACTCATTCGCTACCGATAAATTTCTTGCGTGCCTTTTTTTATCGCACCCCCTATAAAAGCACAGTTGTTTAGCTAATATGTGTATGTGCAGTACAAACTTAAGTGTTTGTTTAGCTATTTGTGGTGAGGCGATTAGCTAGATGCTACGCTGTTTATCTTGCTTTACCTAATACCTATCATATATTTGGGTTGTAACACTTATGTTTCGATTTGAGTATTTTAAACTGTTTAGGACATTGCTAATATTTATGTCTTTTGGAACTTAATATGATTATGGATTATTATGTAAGTGATGTACTTTTGGAGATCTATATGTGATCTATGATGTACTTAAAAATATTTTTTTAAAAAAATTTCTTAAAAGTTTGATTCCGCTAATGGCCATACGATCCTGTTGACCTGGATGAATCCAGATGGAATATGGCACGTTTTATCGAAAGTAATTAAGATGGAGGGTCCAGATTGCTAGTCAACCTTGTGTGTATGGGAATAACACCGATTGAAATCCATTCAATCATCTTCGCTAAAAGAACAACAATCCATTCAATCTGATAGAACCCTGTGTGCATTCTTCGACAGCGTGATCGGAACCCTACGTTAACCCTAGGGTGTGCAACTGCACACCCTCAAATTTGATAAATGCACCTATATATTATACTTCATTTATTTTTGCACCCCTGAAAAATTGGCGTTGCACCCTACACTGCACCCTTCCTCATTATTATCACTCTCATTTGAACCATTAAGCTATGGCAATGAAAGATGAAACACATTGCACATTTGAACTATATATATATATTTACCACACTATAATTTAAATATTTATATTTTATTTTACTTTTGACTAAATTTATGTTTTAAATTACTGTTATACATAATTTTAGTTCTAATAAAATTAAAGAATTTTAGTTTTGGTTCATAATATTAAAATTAAAATGAACATAAATTAGTCATTATGGACTAAAAAAATAACCGAACAAAATTTAGGAATGAAAAACATGAGATTTTTCATAAGGACGAAAAAATTTGCACCCCCTGACCTAGAGTCCTGGATCCGCCACTGATTGGAACGACGGCCTGCAAAACGAAAGCGGGTTGAGGCAGCGGGTCAAATTTGTGATATGGGTTTTGGATTTGTGAATCGGGTACTGATTTGCTTAAGAAATAAATGATTAACAGGTGTCAAGGATGTGATTAATCTAATGGTTAAAATTGAGTCAAAGTTATGTCACATAATCTGATCCCTCATAAAAACCAGTAAACTGATTTGAACTCTAGACTGACTGATTTGCAAATTGCTATCACAGAAAGCAAGCATGGGAAAGGAAAACAAAATTATTAGACTGACTGATCTGATACCTCCGTCCTACTTTTTCATTTGCCTTTTTATAATGTGTATTTTGCCCTTTTAATGCAAATGAATTCATTTTTCAAGTTTTGAACTCACAAATGTTTTAATTAAGTGTCATGCTAAACAGTGCTCTCGGGCACTCAGCCATACTGTTTGAGTAGCACAACTGGTTGCTGCTATATATTCTGCTTCTGCCGTAGAAAGTGCGACAACTGGTTGTTTCTTTGAAGACCACGAAATTGCTCCAGTACCCAGATGAAATGCATACCCTGGCGTGCTTTTTCTTGTTTCTAAATCTCCAGCCCAATCACTATTGGTATATCCAACAAGCTTCACATCACTATTACTACCATAAAATATTCCTTCGGTCAGAGTACCTTTGATGTAACGAAGAATCCGCTTAGCTCCTTGTAAGTGACTAACACGCAGCTCCTCCATGTATCTACTGAGCAAACCAACTCCATATACTATATCTGGCCTTGTTGCTGTCAAATATCTCAAACTTCCAATCAAACTTTTATAATAAGTTGAATCTACTCTTTTTCCATCATTCTTTCTTGTCAGCTTCAACTTTTCTTCAACTGGCGTGGAAATTGGCTTTGAATGCTCCATCTTGAATTTCTTCAAAATATTAGTTGCATACTTTTTCTGAGAAATAAATATCCCATCATTTTGTTGAACGACCTCAATGCAGAGGAAATAGGACATTAGGCCCAAGTCTGTCATTTCAAATCGTCTAATCATAGCCTCCCTGAATTCTGCAATCATCTTTGAATTATTTCCGGTGAAGATTAAATCATCAACGTAAAGGCATACAATAAGAACATCTCCGGGATCAATGAATTTGATATAGAGTGTGTGCTCAAACGGACATCTCTGAAAACCATTCTGCAGAAAATAAGAATCAATCTTCTTGTACCATGCTCTCGGTGCCTGCTTCAAGCCATACAATGCTTTCTTTAATCTATAGACTTTATCTTCTTTTCCTCGAACTACATAACCTGCATACTGCTCAACATACACTTCTTCTTCCAAAGTACCATTAAGAAATGCAGACTTAACATCCATTTGATGTATTTTCCAATTATTTTAAGCTGAGAGTGAAATAAGCATGCGAATTGTATCTAACCTTGCAACAGGAGCAAATACCTCAAAATAATCAATACCTGGTTTTTGTTTGTAGCCTTTAGCCACCAACCTCGCTTTGAAGCGATCAATCTCACCACTAGGTTTGTACTTCGTTTTGTACACCCACTTCACTCCAATAGGCCTTTTGTTTGCTGGTAATTCTGTCAGCTCCCATGTTTTATTTTTCTCAATTGCATTGATTTCTTCATCCATTGCTTTTATCCAATTTTCATCACCCGAGGCTTCTTCAAAATTCAATGGCTCACAATCTGCAAATAAAGCAAAGTTGATAATCTCTTCATCCGATGGGTCGTTATCGTTCCCCAAAACACAATCTTGCAGTCTGGCTAGTAATCTCCGCTGCCTTTGTAGTCTATTAGATGTTTCTGGCTCATCGGGTGTTGGATCTACATGTTCAGTCTCTTGCTCGTTCTCCTCTTCGAAATCATTTGATGTTACTACCGGCTCTTTTTGTGACTTTGAGGACAAATTCCACATTCCTCCTTCATCAAAAGTCACATCTCGACTGATAATCACCTTCTTTGTCTCTGGGTTGTAAAGTTTGTAGGCTTTTGAGTTTGGACTATATCCAAAAAAGATACATCTTTCACCTTTATCATCTAACTTCTTTCTGAGTTGATCAGGTACGTGAGCATATGCTATACATCCAAAAACTCTGAGGTGCCGGATCGAAGGTCTTCTTCCACTCCATGCTTCTTCGGGAGTCTTTTCTCGAACAGTTTTTCTTGGACACCTATTCAAAATATATATTGCGGTAGCAACTGCTTCTGCCCAAAATTCTTTCGGTATTTGTTTTGCTTTGAGCATGCATCTCACCATATCCATGATTGTCCTAGTATCTATGGTTTCTGTTATTTAATGGTGAGATGATTGATGAGGAGATAAACTATCTCATATGTCATTCAAGTTCTCAATATAGTGTTAAGTCCATGGGAGAGGAAGACATTTTTGCTCTGTCACTCATATATATTGAGCAACTTGAAATCTTTCAAAGTTACACAAGATAAAATACTTTTTGTTTGGTTGAGAAAAAAAGACAATTCTTTAAACTTTTATTATTGAAAATGGTGATATGTTGTCCACATTTTTTGATTCCTTTGTTAATGATGAGTTTTGTTTGAT
The DNA here is from genome assembly GCF_020283565.1 of Trifolium pratense. Lineage (NCBI taxonomy): Eukaryota > Viridiplantae > Streptophyta > Magnoliopsida > Fabales > Fabaceae > Trifolium > Trifolium pratense. The sequence continues at coordinate 45,143,956 of NC_060061.1, forward strand.
TGTAAGTTGTAATTAATTTACATTCATCTCCACCATTCCAACATATATTGAGGCCTAAGATGAATTTTAAGGATAGTTAAAGTCATAATATAGTATTTTAGTAAACTTATTGTATTTTTGACTTAAAATTTAAGATCAATTATTTAATTATTGAGGTAGTTTTCTTAACATTTACTTTTCAATCAATAATATAGTCAATTCATTAAATCTGTGGAGACAATGTTTATTTTAAATAAAGATTTTATTAGTTTTAGTTAAAACATAATAGAATGCAGAATGATACCTTCTGGTTAAGTAATTTCTTTTAAACCATGACGCTACTGCCTTGGTCGCCAAGCCGTTGGGCCGCCAATATTGTTGTGCTTGTTAGGACTTTGAACTAAGAATTGTCAATGTGAGCACACACGCCGCGCGCACACACACTTTAACCACTATTCATATAACACTTTATAGATAACTCATTTCCTTTAATCACTATTCATATTACAGTATGTGACTATGGAAAGAATCTGAAGTTTTTATGCAATTAGCAGTAGCACTTGCTACTACTACACATGTCAAAATTCAACCATAAGGCTTGGTTTTATTACAACAATTTAGGTATCTACAGTTCAAGCTTTGTTGAGAAAGACAATAATTATCAAAAGGGTGAATCATGTGCGCTATGCAATTTAGTTTCATTCTTTTGACTTGCGTCACCGGAAGAAGTGCGGTAGAAATCTTCCAGGTAAGCTAAAGCTTCTGAGTTGTTGTTACAAACCTTCCACAGTGATGCAACCTCTCCTTTAGAGACAGTTCCCCAATCCTCACAAACATCTAAAAAGTCGAGCAGTTTTGAATAAAACAAATCGTAGTTCATCAACAGGAAGGGAACAGGAAGCTTTGATCCAATCCGTTCTAGCTGAATTAATGCCAGCATCTCGAACACCTCATCTAGAGTACCAATCCCACCTGGAAGAGCAACAACAGCAGTTTTATCGAATGAATTGTTCCTCACTACAGCATCAACCAGCCCGTGCTTCCTTGCAGAGAAAAACCTGAACTTAAACACAGTGTGAGCAGTCAAATTTATTTTGGATCACCAATTTGAATGTAACGATATGATCATGGGTTGTACACGGGTTGGGTCAGGTTTGACGAAAAAACATGCGAAACCAAGGGTGGTGGATCACCTGCAAGTAAGGTAATTTTCTGATGGTAAGTATGGATGAAAGTTGGATGCTGTCCATTCTCCAGCTTCTTTTCCTATCTTGAATCCACCAACCGGTTTCTCCGCTAGCAAAGCGCCTTGAGTAACAGCGTCCATTAGTCCTGGTCCAGCCCCTGACCATGTAGTGCAGTCCAAAAGATTTGCTATCTGCGAAGAAACTTCAGGAGAAAAAAAATAAGAATAACTTATAAAGAACTTTTTCACTGTCTCAATTGTTTGTGCCAGGAAAAACATTATTGGTTAATAAAAAGTATGAGTTCATAACAGAAGCTATTGTAAGAATTTACTTGCCTCTTTAGCCAATTCTTGTGCTTGCACATAATGTGAATGGCCCGAGCCCATCCTAGAAGAACCTAGATATACAACTCCTCTTCCTATTCTGTTTATGAGTTCATAACATTGTTTGATCTCTTCTTTAACCTGCAATGTAATATAAATAAAAGAAAAAACTGAGAACTAAATAATTATTTGTATATAGTTAGATGCAATCATGCAAAGGAATTGGTTAGATAGAACTCCCCGCAGAAAGAATTTTCTAGAGAACCGATGTTATAAGGTCAATTACGAGCAAAGTTTTGAGCTATGATTTCGTTTTCGCTTCCTTTAGTGTTGTTGAATATCGGCCATGGCAGATTGTTTGACACCTGCCATGGCCAATTTGCAAAGGTATGGCATTCTATGGTGCTTTAAAATGGCGGATTTTTGGCTTTTCTCCATGTCCGCCATCAGCGACCAAAAACATTGCTCAAAACTAAATATAATACACCCTAGGTCCCGTAACACTGTCCATCATAAATTGCATCTTGCATTGCTGAAAAAAACTTCACCAAAATTCCAAATGTGGTTTATCCATGGCATTGACTATCATCAATACCACCAAGTGCAATGTAAAAAAAGCACAACATGAAAATGAAAATAAATTTCAGAAACAATACATTTCATAGCATAAAATTATCATATGAATCCTAGAAGCCCGTAACTATTTCAAGCCCTATTAAAAGAAATTAAGTTTCACAACTAATCAATAAGAAATGAACCCTTGTATAAATGTGTCTTATCTTAGGTTACTCTATAAATAATTTTAGCAGATATCAGTTCCCACTAGAGGGAAGATTATATGTAAGATTTCTAGACAGGATGAAGATTTGTGTTTATATACACAACTTCTAATTAAATATTATCATATGAGTACGATTTTTCAAAAATTAGGTCCAAGATAAGGTGAAGAAAAATGCTAAAGTCTCGTCACAAATTGGCCATCTCATTAAAATTCACCAACTATTATCATTTCTAGCTTCCACAAAAGAAACCTCAGCAAAGACCCCACTATCATCTTCACAGATTTTGATTGCAACTACTTCCTCAACGATCTAAGTTCAATTGCACAACCTTACTCATTACAATGCCAAAACCCACACACTATTTTGTCACTTGTTTCAGCTTCCCTAACCGAAAATCTTAACACATGCACACTAACTAAAAAAAAAAAGAATATCCACTGCAAATGTAATCAGGGATGGGGTGTTAGCTATATTGTTCATTTCTGTTTTCTTTTCTTTAATTCATTCAATATAGGTACTAGTTTACATCATATACATATCCTTTGCAAGGTTTTAATTAACAACAATTGTGATCGTGTTGCAATTCTTGGTATTACAGAGAATTACAGGCAAATATAGTTGGTGCAGACTCAGTGGTGGTTGCAGCTTAACTTAGGAGACATAAAAAATCATTACGGTGCTGCCATCACGGTGAAGGAGCTTTATTCATTCAAAACCCTATTTCAATGCACTAAAAGTTAAAACACAATATAGCTAACAGTTTAGTTTACATTGATTTCGCCTCCAAAATTGATTCTACTTGAAACTAGAAATTGTAGCTTCTCATTCTAGAATTGATTTTTACACTCAAATTTATTGTTCAACACACTTTTATATAAATGTATTGAAACATAAATCACTTTACCTTCAACTCAATTTTAGTCGAAATCAATTTTACAGAACCCATTCACTCAAAATCAATTTTTTCTCACCGCAGAACCAAACATACACGCAGCTAGCTACTCTTGAGTCAGTCCAACAAAACACAAACAAATGGGTTTCCACATTCACAATTCTCATCACACATAAGCAAAAAAGTAGTAATCTTTTTAGCAACTGTATGAAAAAAAATATAATTATAAAAATGGGTGTGTTAGTGTTACCTCATTTGGGCTCTTTCTCTCATCGAACTCAATTGATTCTTGCTTGCTAACAAAAATTGCTGTGTGATTGGTCTTTTGGTTTGAGAGGTTGAAACCGACGCTGTTCTTGTGTTGTGTTTTGCAGAATAATAATTTGGAGTTGATTAATCTACTGGTTTGATTATGAGTGGCTCTGAGCACAATATCTGAACCAAATGAAACTGTTAAAGAGAATCCCATAGTTGATATTCTCGAAAGGGTCAAACAATGTTACTTTACAAGGTTTGTGTCTTCTTCTGTGAACTCAGACAACACATGAATCATACTGAGGTTTTGGAGAAAGTAGGCATAATTAGTGTATTGGTCCCTTAAATCATACTGAGGTTTTGGAGAAAGTAGGCATAATTAATGTATTGGTCCGTTAAAGATATTTTAGATTTTACAATGGTCTCTTAAAGGTAAAAAGGTCCGGATTGGTCCCTTAAAGAAAAAAAAAAGGCCCGAATTGATCCCTTAAAGACATATAAGTTTGCCATATTGATCATTTTTGTTAAATTTTAACTCCAAATATAAAAAAAAATTCCAATTGTTAAAATTTTAAAAATTAATAAGGTTTTTGGTGGACCGCTTAGACTTAACGACATCCACAATTCAGTCAACTAAAACTAACGTTTTTTGTGAAAAATTGACGGAAAGGACCAATGTGAGAAGCGGATGTGTCTTTAAGGGACCAATCCGGACCTTTTTTTCTTTAAGGGACCATTGTAAAACCTAAAATGTCTTTAAGGGACCAATAAACTAATTAAGCCGAGAAAGTATATGTTTGCAATAACAAGGTTGTTTTATTTTATATTTTCTCTTTAGTCACTTCATTATCTTTTATACCTCTAAATATTCCAATTTTGTAATTGATAAAAATTTCGGTTCGCAGAAACTGAAGTTTTTTCTAATTCAAATTCAGGAAAAATTCGGTTAATAGAAACCGGATTTTTTTTTCAAGGCAAAAAAAATTCGGATCGTAAAAACCGAAATTTTTATTGAAGGGCAAAAAAGTAAAATCCAAAGGGAAAAAAGAACCATGAGAACCTAAAGAGAAAACATTGAATTTTTTTTCTTCATTTTCTAATGGGCTTTTATTAATTGAAGGTCCATTGAGATTTGGGGCTCATGTTGGCCCATGCTGAATAACCCAGATTTTTTTTGTATCTAAGATGGTTTGGAAGATACAATTTGAAAACGCTTAATTTTAGAACGTACGTTCTAAAATTAGTTAATTTTAGATTGTAACTTCCGAAATATAAAAAATTGAAAATAAAAAGACCATTTCGGAACGTAAGTTCCGAAATTAGTTAATTTCGAATTCTACAATCCAAAATTAGTTCATTTTGGAATGTACGTTCCAAAATTAATTAATTTCGGAATGTAACTTCCGAAATATATAAAAAATAAAAAATTGGAAAAAAGTCATTTCGGAACGTACATTCCAAAATTAGTAACTTCCGAAATTTCATATTTTTTTTTTTGAAAAAAAGTCATTTCGAAACGCAAGTTCCAAAACTAACTAAGAGTAATTTGGTCAAAAAAGGGGACCTTAGAGCAACATAGGGGGCCGAGAGAGCAATTTTCCCATGCTGATACCACAGTAATGAAGAAATTAGCTAGCTTCTCTTCCAGCCCCACGATTCTTTTTTCCCCCAAAAATAACAATTTTTCCCTTGAATAAAAATTTCGGAACGCGTTTTTCGAAGTTTTTATAGTTCAAATTTGGAAAAAATTTGGAAAACACATTCTGAAGTTTTTATTCAAGGCAAAAATAATTCGAAAAAGGCGTTCCGAAGTTTTTTCGCAAAGGCAAAAAAGGAAATTTAGATATGTCCAAAATGTTTGTTACGCTATAGCCACTGGCTAATGAGCTTCACTAGCTATGCCAATTTCTCAGGACAGATAATTAATGCTTCAAAATCTACCATCTTTGCTGGGAGCATATCTCAATCCAGACTGGGCTAAAATTATACTTCAAGATCCTTAATTAAGCTTAACGAGGCCTCAAATTTAAAGATTTGTTGGTAATTACTTCATTGTGAAGCTAGCTGGGATAAAATTATGTTTGATAGAGAGCTCAGAAATGGTAGGCAGATAAATCATCATATATCATCCTATATTTGGAGTAGCATAAATGCTGCGTTCAATGTCATTTTGGAGAATTCTAGCTGACAACTCAAAGAATGGGAGGATTCTTGGTGTGGTGAGCCACTCAAAGAATGACTTCAAATCAATGAATCGTTGTTAAGAGATCTACCTGTTAAAGTGTGTGACATTATGCATAACCGGTCTTGGCTTATTCCTCAAAATTTAGATGTTATGTTTCATAACTTAAAGGACTTGGTTCAAAAAGTTAATATTCTTTTAGAAGACTTACTGACAAGCTTATTTGGAACAGCTCCCCTAGTGGAGATTTGTCTATGAAAACTGCTTATGAGTTCAAGAGGCACAAAGCTCAAAACAAAAATTAGGCTAAGATCATTTGGTGTAAGGATGTTCCCCTTTCCATGTCCCTATTGTCGGAACAAAATTGGTTCTGACAAACTCCTTAATGATTTTAAAGGTTTTGATGATAACAAAGTATTAAATGTGCAATTGGTGTTACTAAAAATTGTTCTAGTGTGCAGGATCACAAGATAAAATTTTCTGATTACTCTGAACAATAATATAGAAAAGATAAGTTGAAGTTCTGGAACCAAGCTCTGAAAACTCTCAGAGGCTCTCAAGTTTTTGAAGCAGAAGAACCTCAAAGGATAACTTACTCAGACTCGGAATCACAAGTTGCTAGCAATTGTCAGAGGATGTCACCTGGGTTTAATGATTGAAGAATAATCATCTGGACTTCTGACAATACAAATGATTAAAGAATAATCATAGTACATCTGTTAGAATATGATGCACATTTCTAGAATTTACTAGAATTCATTAGTAAGTTGTAGAATAATTAATAGTTATTAAGTGATGTTGTAAACTTGTAGAACTTTCTAGATTACTTGAGTAGTTAGTAGAATAAGTAAGTACTAGGACATATCATGAATGATCTAGAATAAAGGATCTAGAATATGCCATCCACACACCTATAAATATGTAACCATGACTCATTTGTAATGCATCCAAGTGGAGAGCAATTCAATATATTCTTGCTCTAAGTGATCCTCACACTACTTGCTACTACTATTCAACTATCAACTAAGCATTCTACACTATCTAACTATTTTCTAAACTATCACTACTACCTCAACTACTAACAGTGGTATCAGAGCTACGTTCGATCATACATTGGGCGTAGAAATTTCATTCAAATATTTCCAACCAAACCCTCCTTATATCTACATCATTTCTAAATTTTCCCCTAAGACATGGCTAATACCATTCAACCATCATCTATGACTATCCCTATTTTCAATGGTGAAAACTATGACTTTTGGAGCATTAAAATGAAGACATTTTTTTGCTCTCAAGATTTATGGGATATTGTAGATGAAGGATTTACTATTCCAGAAGACCTTTCAACTCTCAATGCTAGTCAGAAAAAAGAGTTGAAAGAAAATAAACAAAAAGATTCAAAGGCACTATTCTTTCTACAACAAGCGGTAGAAGATAGTATCTTTCCAAGAATAATGGGAGCTACAAGTGCCAAAGATGCGTGGGGTACATTGAAGGAGGAGTTTCAAGGAAGTGACAAGGTACGTGCTATTAAACTTCAAACTCTAAGGCGTGAGTTTGAATTAATAAAAATGAAAGAGTCTGAGATTGTAAAAGACTACTATACTAAAATAAAAGAATTAGTGAGTCAAATGAGATCATACAGGGATAATATTCTCGACAAAAGAATTGTTGAGAAAATTCTAATTTCCATTCCTCGTAAGTATGATGCAATCGTGACTACGATTGAACAAACCAAAGATCTATCTACTATGTCGGTGACAGAATTAATAGGCTCACTAGAAGCTTATGAACAAAGATTGAGTAGGCATGATGACAATACATTTGAAAATGCCTTTCAATCAAAGCTCAAATTACGGTCTCATGATGATAGAAGATATGGAGGAAAGAAAAATCAAGATGAGTATCCTCCATGTGACATATGCAAGAGGACAAATCACGCCGAGAAATATTGTCGATGGCGCGGGAAAGAGAATGTCAACACTGTAAGAAATTTGGACATGTGGAGAAAAATTGTTACAACAAAAATAAGTATCAAGCAAATTTCGTTGAAGAGCACGAGTGTGAGAATGATCAACATGACTATGAGCAATATCTTTTCTATGCTACACAAGGTTCCAATGATGAATTGAGCAAAAATTGGTACTTGGATAGCGGTTGCAGCAATCATATGGCCAAAGACGAGAGCATCTTCAAGGATATTGATGACTCCGTCAAAGTAAAAGTTCGATTGGGAAATGGCACCGTCGTGGAATCTAAAGGCAAAGGCACTGTGATGGTGGAGACTAATAAAGGTACGAGATTCATCAAAGATGTCCTGCTGGTTCCCAATCTCAAAGAAAATCTTTTGAGTATTGGACAAATGATGGAGAAAGGCTATATTCTTCATTTTGAAGGAGACACATGTTCAATATATGACAATAGTCACAAAAGACATGAGATAGCCAGAGTAAAAATGGACAAAAGGAATAGAAACTTTCCAATAAACTTCAAATATACTCCAATACAACAATCAGACATAGGGGATATGGAACACGCAATAGAAGAACCAGGTACGCTACCTTCACCTTCACAACAAGAAATTTCTTCACCAGAATCTACTCCAACGCGGGTAAAATCACCGGAGGATATATCTGAAACCTGCAACTTTTCCATGCTTGATTCTAAAAGTTATCAAGTGGCGTCAAAACAACAACTATGGACAAAAGACAATCAAGAAAAACTTCCAAGACTAAGAAAACCTTTATATGGACTCAAGAAAGCTCATCGAGAATGGTACAATAGAATTGATCACTGTCTCATCAAACAAGGATTCGGATAGAACAAGTTTTGAGCAACGATGAACTATGGTTAGAGTTACCGAAATATGCATCAAGGAGGAGTGTTAGAATATGATGCACATTTCTAGAATTTACTAGAATTCATTAGTAAGTTGTAGAATAATTAATAGTTATTAATTGATGTTGTAAACTTGTAGAACTTTCTAGATTACTTGAGTAGTTAGTAGAATAAGTAAGTACTAGGACATATCATGAATGATCTAGAATAAAGGATCTAGAATATGCCATCCACACCTATAAATATGTAACCATGACTCATTTGTAATGCATCCAAGTGGAGAGCAATTCAATATATTCTTGCTCTAAGTGATCCTCACACTACTTGCTACTACTATTCAACTATCAACTAAGCATTCTACACTATCTAACTATTTTCTAAACTATCACTACTACCTCAACTACTAACAACATCATTCTTATCCTTATTCTTATCCTTAAATGGAGCGTATTGTACTATTGTACTATCTTACTTTAAATGGTAGAGCTTATCCTTCAAGGACAAGGTAGTGGAATTTTATTACTCCTTATGACAAAAAATTGAAAATTACACTACAAGGATTGCACTATTCTAGCTGGCAATCAAATGCTTTTGTGCTTGAGCATAGGAAGTCTCTTGTTAGTGAACTTGAGCAAAGGAAGTCAATTGCTCTGTGCTTGACCACTTGTAATCTTTAGTGATTATAGTGAACTCCCTTGGAAATGCAAGGAGACTGGAGTATCCTCGGATTGTGAGGGGTGTTGGAAAATCGTTTTATAAAACACTTTTATAAACGCAGCGGAATTTTAAAATTACGATTTCCCATCAATGGATTCTTGTGAATGAGCATGATCAGGTCTAGAATATTACCTTTGAAGAACAAATCTGTGGCCGCCTTTATCGATCACAAGCACCGCACTTGCAGCACCTCCACTTAGTCCACACGAACAGGAACCTTCGATCTCACAGTGCTAGCTGTTCTTGGATGAAGGCTGAGGGAATTTTGTGCGGTTTAGGGTTTAGAGAAATTCAGAATTTTTCTAAACTCAGTTAGGGTTTCAAAAGTGTAACTTCTGAACTTCATAAGGCTCTATTTATAGAGTTTCTTATGAGGTCTTTAGTTTACACGAAATTGGGCTTCTCAAGCCCAATAACCGTTTTTCACTAACTGCACCCCCACAATAAGTCTTACTTATTTTTCCCTTCTTAACTGTCCTTATGTGTGTGACCCTGTAGGTTCTTATGACGTTGGCAATAATATTAATCGTAATATTATAAACAGTGAGCGGTATCTAGCAACACATCACTGTTACCCAAGTCATAGGAATGTCACGTGATCTGACTAACCTTTCCGTGATAAATATCTTGTGCACAATTACCCTTTTGTCCTCATGTCTATATTGAACACAAGGCATAGTATGTCATCCTTGTCTAGTTCAATATTGGGCCCATAGACATATCTCCCGTTATGTAGGAGGGACAAATTCCATCTAGGTCACTCATGTCCCTCAGCATGATTCGTGGGATACCCATCAACCATCTTTATAATTATCCAGTTACGGATAACGTTTGAATGACAACAAGGTATTACACTCCTGCATCTAGGGTACATAGTGGTTTCAGGTCGAAGGGTGGAATACACCTTTTATCACTATGAGAAAACTTATGACATTTCATAACACTCTATGTAGTATTCTCATGGTGGGTCAATCCGATATAAAGTTACCCTTAACATTTATATCTATGTGAAGACTTGATAACTCATTATCCATGATCAGTGAGATATGATCATCAGTCTACCAACATAATAGTCTTTATGCTTTATCGTTATCCCATTTCACAATAAAACTTGACTATGGATATGTTTAAGAATAGTGTTCTTATATTTAATGGAATCTCACGATTAAGTCATACTTAACGTTCCATAAGTGAACTGACTATTCTAGGGACTTTATCATTTTAACATATATAAAATTAATAAAGAAAAGCCTTTTATTTGATAAGTAAATTATTCAATACATTTATTATTCAATTATAAATAATTGGCCTCTAGGGCTTACACCAACAATCTCCCACTAGCACTAGAGCCAATCAGGCATACTCCTAATACCTATGCCCCTAGTGTGGCCCTCATGCTTCGGCTGAGCAAGAGGCTTTGTAAGTGGATCAGCAGCATTGTCAAGTGTTGGTACTCTGCATATTTTCACATCTCCTCTATCAATTATTTCTCGAATAAGATGATAGCGCCTGAGTATGTGTTTGGACTTTTGGTGAGATCTAGGTTCCTTAGCTTGTGCGATTGCACCATTGTTGTCACAAAATAATTCAATGGGATCCACAATGCTAGGGAATATGCCAAGTTCAGTAATGAACTTCTTTATCCAAACAGCTTCCTTTGCTGCATTTGATGCAGCGATGTACTCAGCTTCGGTTGTAGAATCAGCAACTGTATCTTGCTTTGAACTCTTCCAGCTCACAGCGCCACCATTTATGCAAAACACATAGCCTGATTGCGACCTAAAGTCATCCCTATCTGTTTGGAAGCTAGCATCAGTGTAACCAATTACATTTAGCTCTTCTTGGCCTCCATATATTAGGAATGAGTCTTTAGTCCTCCTTAAGTATTTAAGGATGTTCTTGACAGCCACCCAATGAGCCTCACCAGGATCAGACTGATAACGGCTTGTTGCGCTTAAGGCATATGAAACATCTGGTCGAGTACATATCATGGCATACATGATAGATCCTATAGCCGATGCATAAGGGATCTTACTCATGCGGTCTCTTTCTTCTTTAGATGAAGGAGACTGTGTCTTTGAAAGACATAGGCCATGTTGCATAGGAATGAATCCTTTCTTGGAATCATGCATATTAAAGCGTCTTAACACTTTATCTATGTATGTACTCTGGCTCAGGCCAAGCAGTTTTTGTGATCTATCTCTATAGATTCTTATTCCTAATATATAGGCTGCTTTACCCAGATCTTTCATAGAAAAGCAATTCCCTAACCAAGTTTTAATTTGTTGCAAGGTAGGGATGTCGTTTCCTATTAGTAATATGTCATCTACATATAATACTAGGAATGCGACTACGCTCCCACTAACCTTCTTGTAAACACAAGGCTCATCTTCATTTTGAATGAATCCGTACTGTTTTACAGTTTCATCAAAACGAAGATTCCAACTTCTGGAAGCTTGCTTCAATCCGTAGATTGATCGCTGTAATTTGCATATCTTTTTGGCTTCTCCTGGAATGCAAAAGCCTTCAGGTTGTGTCATATACACATCCTCAAGGAGACTCCCATTAAGGAAGGCAGTTTTTACATCCATCTGCCAGATTTCATAATCATAGTATGCAGCGATGGCAAGTAAGATCCGAATGGACTTGATCATCGCAACTGGTGAAAATGTTTCATCATAGTCTACCCCATGAATTTGTTTGAAACCTTTAGCAACCAATCGCGCTTTGTAGGTCTGTACCTTTCCATCCATGTCAGTCTTCTTCTTGAAGACCCACTTGCATCCTATGGGTTTAATCCCATCAGGAGCTTCCACCAAGTTCCAAACTTGATTTGTGTACATGGAATCCATTTCAGATTTCATGGCTTCAAGCCACTTCTCAGATTCAGGGCCAGTGATGGCCTCTTGGTAAGTCACAGGCTCATCTTGATCCATGAGTAATACATCACCTTGTTCCGATATGAAATATCCATATCTTTCAGGTTCTTGACGTATCCTGTTGGACCTACGTGGTTCTTGTGTTACATGAGCAGGATTTTCTGTCACAACATCTTGTGCATCCTGCTCTTGTTCCTCCATTGGTGTGTCACTACCTTGTGGATCGTGAATTTCTTCAAGATCTACTTTCCTCCCACTGATTCCTTTGGAAACAAAGTCCTTTTCTAGGAATACTCCTGTTCGAGCGACAAACACTTTGCCCTCAGAAGGATTGTAGAAGTGATATCCTTTTGTCTCTTTTGGATATCCCACAAAGAAGCACTTGTCAGATTTAGGTTCAAGTTTAGTAGAAATTTGACGTTTTACATAAACTTCGCAACCCCAAATCTTTAAGTAAGACATATGTGGTTTCTTGCCACTCCATATCTCATATGGTGTCTTTTCAACCGTTTTAGAAGGAACACGGTTAAGTGTATAAGCTGCTGTTAATAGGGCGTGTCCCCAAAAGGAGTTTGGAAGATCAGCGTGACTCATCATAGACCGCACCATGTCCAACAAGGTTCGGTTTCTTCTCTCAGACACACCATTCCATTGTGGTGTTCCAGGAGGAGTGAGTTGGGATAAGATCCCACACTCTTTTAGATGGTCATCAAACTCTAGGCTTAAATACTCACCTCCTCGATCTGATCGAAGGATTTTGATTTTCTTTCCTAGTTGGTTTTGTACTTCATTTTTAAATTCTTTGAACTTTTCAAAGGATTCGGATTTGTGCTTCATTAGATACACATATCCATATCTACTGTAGTCATCAGTAAATGTGATGAAGTATTGAAAACCTCCTCTAGCATGTGTGTTCAATGGTCCACATACATCAGTATGTATGAGAGCCAAAAGATCACTTGCCCTTTCACCTTTACCAGTGAATGGGGTCTTTGTCATTTTTCCCAATAAGCAAGATCTGCATGTTTCAAAAGATTCATAATCAAATGAATCCAAGAGCCCATCTTTATGGAGCTTGGAAATGCGTTTCTCATTTATATGGCCTAAACGACAGTGCCAAAGGTATGTAGGATTTAACTCATTAGGTTTAATCCTTTTTGTATCAATGTTATATATTGGCATTTCAAGATCAAGAATATATAATCCATTACTCATTTGTGCTGTGGCATAAAAAATATCATTTAAATAAATGGAGCAACAATTGTTCTTTATTGTAAATGAAAAGCCAAGTTTATCCAAACAAGAAACAGAAATAATATTCCTGCTAATGGCAGGTACATAAAAACAGTTCTCTAACTGTATTATTAAACCAGAAGGTAAAGTCAAATTATAAACTCCTACAGCTAATGCGGCAACTCTTGCTCCATTTCCCACTCGTAGGTCGACTTCACCTTTAGCCAATCCTCTACTCCTTTGCAGCCCCTGCACATTAGTACAAATGTGAGAACCACATCCGGTATCTAATACCCATGTAGAAGAAGTAGATAAATTAATTTCAATAACAAAGATACCTGCTGAATTAGAGCTCTCTACTCCATTCCTTTTATCTTCCAGGTATTTTGGGCAGTTCCTCTTCCAATGTCCAGTCTTGTTACAGTGGAAGCACCTACCCTCCTTTGCAACTCCCCCAGTGGGCTTCAAGGCTTTAGGGGTAGGTTTGGGTTTGGCAACTTCCTTGCCCTTCCCTTTGACTCCCTTCCCTTTGTTGCCCTTCCCTTTGTTTCCATTGCCAATCATAAGAACATGGTTGGACTTCCCTTTTGTTTTCATATTCTGCTCAGCTTGCCTCAACATGCCTAGCAGTTGTGGCAGAGTCTTCTCCATGTCCGACATGGTGAAGTTCAGAACAAACTGATTAAAACTCTCCGGCAACGATTGCAAGATCAGATCAGTTGCAAGCTCATTTCCAAGTGGAAATCCCAATTTTTCTAAGTTCCCCACGTACCCAATCATCTTGAGCACATGTGGACTTACTAGAGATCCCTCAGATAGCTTGGCTGAAAACAGGGCTTTGGAAACCTCAAACCTCTCAATCCTGGCTTGCTCTTGATAGAGCGTTTTCAAGTGTTCGATCATATCGAACGCATTCATGTCCTCATGTTGCTTCTGAAGCTCAGAGGTCATGGTAGCCAGCATGAGGCACTTTGCATCCATGGCATCATCAAGACGCTTCTGATAAGCATCCCTTTGTGCCTTTGGAGCATTGGCGGCAGGTTCATCCTCAGGGTTAGGTTGGGGTTCCTCAATAGCATACAGCTTTTTCTCGTGCATGAGGACTATCCTCAAGTTACGATGCCAATCAAGAAAATTTGTCCCAGACAATTTCTCTTTGTCAAGAATGCTTCGCAAAATGTTGTTCGAAGTATTGGTGTTTGACATGGTGATCTACAATTATAAAAGTGAAAATATAAGTATTGAACAATTTTTAATACACATTTAATTAGGCCTTTAATTAAACATGCTCTCTCACTATTTTACTCAAAACAAATGACCCTCGACATTTGATTCGGAAAATCCCGTTGGAAGATTTTCTAGTGAGAATGAGATCCATATTTCACTTCGTTTTAAGTCAGCGTTGGGCTGATTACACAAAACTTAGTTATTTAGGTAGGAAACTCCTTTCCAATTGTATCTCATACAACTCTCATATCCTTTCTATTGGGTGAATAACACTTATTCTAATCCATCACATGGAATAACCCAATACTTGCTTCTAAAGTTATATAATCTTATTATACTTTCTTTAGTTAAGTTAGACCCATTAAATAGCGATCGGATAAATAAATTACCTCACCGCAACTTATCAATATTGACAATGCACTTCGCGTTGGCAAAACCTACATTGATCGATATTGATCTTGAAGGGCGCTATTCGTTGGAAAGCAATAAAACTTAATATTAATTCCTTTGAGGGCTTTTATAATTAATTTGATCTCACCTTACCACGGCTTACATACAATGACGTCACTCCATTCATAACATGCATCAATATACATAATATAATAAAATGATATGGTTATGGCCCCTAGCGTAATTGTTCCCTCAAGCCATTGAGAGAACCTATGCTATATCTAAGAATGACCTATACTTCTCCAAGATAGATCTTCATTGATGTCCTTCCTGTCCTATTTGCTAATCTTATATTACATCACTACAAGAAACTCGTGTTCATACGAGGGAGTGAGATGAGAAAAGAAATTACATCAAGAAAATATAAGAGAGGCACGACACGCAGGCCGTATTTAAAATCCCAAATAAAACGAAAAAGAACTAAGGCCATAACCATTCATCATGCAACTTTAATAACAATAAACACACAATTTATTATTATTACATTAGTCCAATTAATAAAATACTATGATTGATCACCTTACGCAGAGTTAGCCGGGGGTTCCGCTGTACTCTGTTTGTATAACGACACAACCCTTGTATTGTTACAGTAATCATTCATCAAAACGTTTCAGGATTTTGTTCACCATAGACGATTGGATATATGATGCTTCACCAGTTATCGGTTCCGAAGCTCACGCTCACAATCATTCATGCTCACGACAATCACTTAAAACTTTCAATGAACAATATGTTCTGTTTATATAACAACACAACACTTGTATTGTTATAAACCCTAATACAACCACCATTCATCAAAACGTTTCAGGACTGCTAGTTCTAGATGAACGATCGGATATATGATGCTTCACCATAAACGGTTCCGAAGCTCACGCTCACAATCATCCAAATTAAACGCCAATCACTCAAACATTCGAATGAATGACACGATCAATGTATCACATACACTGATGCGTCGTATCAGAAATATATATCACATATATATTTTAAACCGATCAATCAAATTTTATTAATCCTTGTTGTTCTTATTATTAATACCGATTCAAAATCATATTAATAAAACAGTAATAAAACAGCAAACCGATTCATGGTTTCACAAGTGGCTCTGATACCACTGTTGGAAAATCGTTTTATAAAACACTTTTATAAACGCAGCGGAATTTTAAAATTACGATTTCCCATCAATGGATTCTTGTGAATGAGCATGATCAGGTCTAGAATATTACCTTTGAAGAACAAATCTGTGGCCGCCTTTATCGATCACAAGCACCGCACTTGCAGCACCTCCACTTAGTCCACACGAACAGGAACCTTCGATCTCACAGTGCTAGCTGTTCTTGGATGAAGGCTGAGGGAATTTTGTGCGGTTTAGGGTTTAGAGAAATTCAGAATTTTTCTAAACTCAGTTAGGGTTTCAAAAGTGTAACTTCTGAACTTCATAAGGCTCTATTTATAGAGTTTCTTATGAGGTCTTTAGTTTACACGAAATTGGGCTTCTCAAGCCCAATAACCGTTTTTCACTAACTGCACCCCCACAATAAGTCTTACTTATTTTTCCCTTCTTAACTGTCCTTATGTGTGTGACCCTGTAGGTTCTTATGACGTTGGCAATAATATTAATCGTAATATTATAAACAGTGAGCGGTATCTAGCAACACATCACTGTTACCCAAGTCATAGGAATGTCACGTGATCTGACTAACCTTTCCGTGATAAATATCTTGTGCACAATTACCCTTTTGTCCTCATGTCTATATTGAACACAAGGCATAGTATGTCATCCTTGTCTAGTTCAATATTGGGCCCATAGACATATCTCCCGTTATGTAGGAGGGACAAATTCCATCTAGGTCACTCATGTCCCTCAGCATGATTCGTGGGATACCCATCAACCATCTTTATAATTATCCAGTTACGGATAACGTTTGAATGACAACAAGGTATTACACTCCTGCATCTAGGGTACATAGTGGTTTCAGGTCGAAGGGTGGAATACACCTTTTATCACTATGAGAAAACTTATGACATTTCATAACACTCTATGTAGTATTCTCATGGTGGGTCAATCCGATATAAAGTTACCCTTAACATTTATATCTATGTGAAGACTTGATAACTCATTATCCATGATCAGTGAGATATGATCATCAGTCTACCAACATAATAGTCTTTATGCTTTATCGTTATCCCATTTCACAATAAAACTTGACTATGGATATGTTTAAGAATAGTGTTCTTATATTTAATGGAATCTCACGATTAAGTCATACTTAACGTTCCATAAGTGAACTGACTATTCTAGGGACTTTATCATTTTAACATATATAAAATTAATAAAGAAAAGCCTTTTATTTGATAAGTAAATTATTCAATACATTTATTATTCAATTATAAATAATTGGCCTCTAGGGCTTACACCAACAAGGGGAACCAGGATAAATTCTTGTGTGTTGTCTCTCTCTCTGATTGTGTTTATTATCCGCTGCATAACTCTTTTAAGCCTCGAACACTTGAAAAAGTTTTTAGAAACCAAAACACAATTCAACCCCCCTTATTGTGTTTTTCCATCTTCACCTATTAGTTTGGAGATTGATGTTGGACAAGGTTCCTACAGATGATATGCTTATGGCTAGAAGATGCAGCACAGACTCAATGTGTCCTATATGTCACTCTTATACTGAATCAACATTTCGTTTGTTCTTTAACTGCAAGTTTGCTTTCAAACTTTGGTGCTGGCTAGCTACTTTGTTGAGTTCTACTTCACTTTCAGTCTACGGAAGCCATTTGTAGGTTATATGAGAAACCTTGGTTTCCTCAGTGTAAACTTGTTATTAAGTTTGCTATTATTAATATCATTAATGCTATATGGATGGCTAGAAATAATGCTAGATTCAATAATAGACAAACTCATTGGAAGTGCTATTGTTTGGATTTCTTCAAACACTGCACCTGCAGGAAACAAAACTTCATTATGTAATTTATGTTCCTCTTCTTGTATGTCAGACTTCACCATTCTTAAAGGTTTAAATGTCAACATTCATCCTTCCAAGTCCCCAGTTATCAAAGAAATATTTTGGAAGCCTCCTCCTGACCTTTGGATGAAGTGTAACAAAGATGGAGCTGCTACATCAAGAGTTTCTACATGTGGTGGTTATTTTTAGAAACAATCATGGTGATTTTGTCTCTTGCTTTGCTGACAGGTTTGGAATCTGCATTCCATGCTGAATTATGTGGTGCTTTGAGAGCAATCAAAATTTCTGAATTGAAAGGATTGGTTAAATATCTGGTTAGAAACTGATTCCACTCTTGTGGTTCAAGCTTTCAAATCTACTTCTTTGGTGCCTTGGAGACTAAGGAACTTAATTATGGTTCAATTTCTCTATTCTCATTAGAAGAATGAATTTGGTTGTCTCTGAAATTTATAGAGAGGGTAACACTTGTGCTGATGGCTTTGCCAACTTAGGGCTCAGTTTAGATTTGACGACAATTTGGTATACTTTGCCTCATGCTATTAGGGATAGTTTCATTTCCAGGGTAGACCCAATTATCGGTTTGTTACCTTTTAAGGAGGTCTTGGCCTAGTCCCCCTCCTTATTTTGTACTATATATATATATATATATATATATATATATATATATATATATATATATATATATATGAGAATGAATTGTAGTCATTAGATTTAAATGAAGGAGTAGGATTAGAACATACATTTTTGTAATTAACTGTACAAATTATAAACGAGACAAATGCTATCGCATGTACACTAACATACATTTTTGTTACCCAAGGGAAATACATATAAAATAGTATTGATTACAAGGGTATTGCGCTAGTTACTTATTAAAGAAGACATGGAAAAAAAGAATAACACAGAAGAGAGAGAAAAAGAAGCTAAGATAAGGGTAGGATGAAAAATACAACAGAAAATGCTGAAAAGAATTCTTATGCTTTGTCAAGTCCGAGTTTCCAATAACTTCCCCATCTTTGGTATGAATTTCTACATTTGGCACATGCTCCATGATCCAATTCCAATCCTCAGTAGTAGAAATGTGCTGCACAAATTCAGCTTCCATTCTAGAAATATAGAGAACTTCAAGCTTCTTTAAGTGTTGGATGCCGGTGGGTATATTCTTCTCTAAATGTAGTTTTTGTAGAGAAGGCAGTGCTCCTTTGTCAATAACAGTATTGATATCCCCATGTCCAAGTCCAAGTGCAACATAAAGTTCTTTTAGTTTCTGAAACCATCCATTTTGAAAATGCAAATGTGAACCTTGATAAGCATCATCACCTATAGAGAGGATCAACAAGCTGTGTTGCAAACTTTGTAGGGATTCCATTAGATCTTCAGTTAACTTGGATTTTGACAATTTCAACACAACAAGATTTTGAAGCTCTAATATCGACTTTGGTAACTTCTGTAGCTTCCCATGTAGTTGAAGTTTTCGAAGCTTAGTTGGCGGTGAAATCAAATTCAAATCAATGAATGTATGTATATCAAATGATGAAACAGATAGTTTTTCTATGCGTTTCATTTCATCGATTGCGGAAGATAGAATGCTTACATCTTCTGTATGAACATTAACCAACACCAAATCCCTTATTTGCTTCAGCTTTCCTAACTCTTTAATTACCTCTGCTCCACCCTTTCCTAAATCAACAGAGCATAGTGTTTGTAGGGATGTCATCTTTCCAATACCATCCTTTAATTGAATTAAAGACAATCTATATCCAATAAGGTGCCTTAGCTTTCTAAGCTTGCTAATTTCCTTTGGCAACTCACGGGTAGTTGTATCCCCTACATCCAATGTCTCTAGGTTTTGGAACATACCAATTGATTTTGAGACATGATTTGAACTCCTGAAGCTTAAATACTTCAAGTGGATCAAATCTCCCAAATTCTTAGGAACATTCAACATTGGAGCAGATTCAAAATCAAGAACCTTCAATAACTTGAATTTTTCAGGGATTGTCGGTTCATGGCATACATATTCATCTTCATCTTGGAAAACATGTAGTGACCGAACATACGAGCTTTCAATACGATCCATTAAATAAACGGAAGTGGTTGATATTGATAAGTGCCGAATTATTCCAACTGAGGATGACTGTCCATCTTCACTAATAGGCTTGCAAAAATTGAAATCCTCAAATTTTTCGCGGATCATGTCGCGTATTTGATCATGAACACGACAACCTTTAACTTTACCATCAATTTTAACGGAAGATACCTGCACCAAGCTTCTATGGATCAACTCAATTAAATATCCTTCTGCAACTTCTTCTAAAGTCTTCCCCTTTTCCTCCTTCACAAACCCTTCAGCTATCCACTGTCGAATCACCCTCTTTGATTTAATTTCATAAACTTTTGGATATAATCCAAAATACAACAAGCATGCCTTGAGATAGTAAGGCAAATCATCATAACTTAAACCTAAAATTTTTTTTATGCCAATTAAATGTGTATCATTTCTTAGAGCTAAACTTAGATTATCTCTAAATTGCTCCCACTCAGACACATTTTTCTCTCTTGTAGACAAAAGACCACCAATGGCAACAATTGCTAGTGGTAAACCATTGCATTGTTCAACAATTTCATAAGCTATATCATTGAGCTTTTTTGAATCATTGTTAATTTTGAATGCCTTTTTATTGAACAACTCTCGAGACTGTTTTGGAGTTAAAGGTTGCAATTCATGCTTTTTTACAATGAAAGAAGATTTACTACAAGACACCAGAACATTGGCGTTCCTTGTTGTGATTAATATTTTACTTCCATTTTTATTATCAATTAAAGCAAATTCAACATCATCCCAGAAATGTTCATTCCAAACATCATCAAACACAACAACGTACCTCTTATTCTGCAAGTAGTTTTTCACTTCATCAGTCAACATTGACTCTTGATACTTTTCAAAAATCCTCGGAGGAGGAACCTCGTCGTTTTCTTTATAAAGCTTTACCAGCATGTTCCTCAACAAACCTTCAACAGTATATGATTGAGACACTGTGATAAAAACATGACAATCAAAGTGTCCAATAATATCCTTGTTGTCAAAAACAATCTTGGCAAGGGTGGTTTTTCCTTGCCCTCCCATTCCTACTATTGAGATGACAGTAGGCTCTTTTCCCTTTACCATCCAATTAATCAATCTTTGTTTGGGCACCTCAAAGCCCACAACATCAGCTTCCACAATGTTAAGAGCAGCCACTCGAGGGTCGTGCCATTGGTTATTCCGGCTTCCTCTGTAATCTCTTGACCCTTGATTCAAAGAACGTTGGAAACCATATCTTTCACTTCTTTCCTTGATCCTAGACACCGATGACTTGATGTCCTGAATTCCAGACGCTATTTGATGGCGTTGTTTCGAAGTTATAAAATTGTTGATTAAAGCTGCACATCCGGGATTACGCGGTTGTTGTCCCACATACATCATATAGTTATCAATGATGTCTTCTATCCGAAAAGCTGCTTCCGTAACCTGTTTCACCCAGGTTTTGACTCCTTCACTATTGTTGTCTCCATCAGCTGCAGCAGCTCTTCTATCAGCATCCTTAAGGAAGGCTTGGATGCTTTCCAGTTCATCTTTAATGTCTGTAAATTCCTTGTGAACACCTTTAAGCAGTTTCACTTCTTTTTTTAACAATGGAAGTAATTGGTCAATAGCCAACTTCACAGCTATTTCTGCCATTCTAAAAGGAAAAAAAACAAAATTATTTTCTGTGAGATGACAAACTACACTGTTAGAATGATACTACGATTTACTCCTAATGGAGACTTTATATATATGTACCTAATTTTATATATACAATAATCAAACTATACAATAATGATGATTAATTTTACATATAACAGAACTAATTTCATGCTATACGATAAGCACATTACAATAAAAAAATATCGCGGCAGCATTGCAACCCGTGCTTACGTATTATGATAGTTTCTAAATAAATAAACAAAGTGTCGTATCAAAACAACATTAAAAAAGACCATTCATCTCAGTACCAACATGATAAAAAAAATTGATCATGTTTGTCTTATTGATTACTGGTGTGTATAAATAAATGAATACGTTTTTGTTAATTTGGTTCTACAAGAGGCCGGCTAAGCAAGTTGTTATTCATGTGATTTTTTTAACGGACATGGTAATTTAGAGTAAGTGATTTTCACATATTCTTGAGTTCGTTTGAGATTTTCATTTTGTGATTTATTTGTCTGGTGTTATTTGTTTTGAGTCCCGTCTTGGTACGGTGTTTGTTTTGAGTCCCGTCTTAGTACAGTGTTTGTCCCGTTTCAGTACGGTGTTTGTTTTGTTCATTTTTGCAGATTTGCTTCGATCCATATCCAATACAGATTCAATGACTCTAGCGTCTTCAACGTTGCAGATCCGGGAGCATCACTATTCTGGACACTTGTATTTCGTCATATCAATTGTAGGTTTAGAGATAAAACCGTTTTATGCTATTAACTCGGATGCTGTGAGCTTGTTCGCAGATTCATCGTTTTAATTTTTAGCGATTTTGAATATGTAATGATTTTGATTGATGTACTATCTACCAATATGAATGAATGAATACTGTTTTTGTTTGTAAAAAAAAAAAAAAGAATTACGACCTTAAATTTCCTATCTTCAAAGTTTCTAATTAACTAATGAAGATATTGGACTTAACTGATTAATAAGCTTATTTTAATGTCTTTTTGAATAAGTCTAGGCTAAGTACTATGAATTGTAAAGGTAAATTGGATATAAAATAAATTGAGTTTCATACCTCAATTGAGATTTCAGCCATGTAAGAAGTTATCCTTATGTGTTTTGTGCGTTAGCGTGTGGATGTGTTTCTCCTTTAGAGATAGAGATTCATTTCTTATGAGATATTGAGCTGGGGGTTCTATTTTTAATTTTGATTGGGTTACAACTTTGTTACTTTGTTTTCAAGATCTAAATTGTTTTGTAACCTGGGTATACTGAAGCATAACATCATCTAGATTTTATCTTTTGTGTTGTAATTAAAAATCTGTATAAAACATTTTTTATGGTGAATGTTTTAGATTAAACTTCAATAGGAATTTGGGGATGTTCTATTCAATGTTGTTAATGTCAATTATTTGAGGGGGAAAAATCAGGAAGCTCATTTGCAGAAGTTTACAAAGTGTTTGTTAATTTAATTTAGGTTAAAAAAACTTCTACAGCAAAGTGGAATTTTCCAGAACGTGAAAGGTTGAGACAGCAGCCATGGTGAAGTGTTGAGTAGCGAAGATGAAAAGTTAAAACCCACATATAAAAAATAAAATGTTACACTCTTTTAAAATGTAACCGGTAGGTAAATAACTTAATAAAATAGATGACGTGGCTAATTATTAGTGGAGTTTGTTAAAAAAGTGTTAATGAGCGTGTCTCTAGCATTACTCGAAAAGAGTAATAAACTCTGTTAAACAGCCTATAAGATTCTGCTATTTATAAGTAAATTCGAGAAGTTGGATAACTTCCATAGATCCTTGCATGGATGTCACATGCAGGACAACTGTCCTTCGCAACCGTTTGTTCCAATATTCTCTTGCCGCTTTAATTTGAATTTTGGGGGGAAACTCCTTCTTTGGTGCGCTTGCTTCTATATTTTGAATCTCCCATTCATTTTCAAACTTACTTATAGTTTGAAATCTAGCTGATTTTCGAATTACTTGTAAAATTTCACATATAGGATATATAATAGTGATAATTTACATATAGGAATATATAATAGTGATAATTTATTTTTAGAGAGAGAATTTGTTTATGTTTTATCATAATGTGTATACATAAAATAAGAGATGACCCCACACGCCTGTAAATGTGTACGTTAAGACTATAAAAGTAATTAAGCCACTAGGTTTGGTCTAGTGGTGAGAAACTTGGATAATATGCATGAGGTCCTGAGTTCGATCCTCACTTGCTTCATTGTAAAACAAAAAAAAAACTATAAAAGTAATTAAACGATACTATTAGTTAGTTGGTTAGTTTTGTTCAAGCTGATATATAGTATACTGAAACAAATTATAAAAACGTGGATTATGTCATATTATATTATATTGTAAAAGACATTGACTTTTAGTTTTGCTTCATGTCATTGTTTTCTGTTTTATTGAGCAACTTGTGATCTGTCTTAATTCATGGTTGTTAGTTGCATATTTATATTGGAGTTTTGCTTCCTGTCGTAGTTAGATTGACATTGTCTTTGGGTTTGTTTACTAATATTATCCATTTGTACCAAAATGAAGAGTTTTTTTTTTTTGTTTTCTTTATTGAGTTTGGTGAATTGTCGACTACACTTGAGATGTAGAATAAAACAGTTATTGACTTTGAGTTTTGCTTTGTTTTATCTATTTGTCTTACAATGAAGAGTTCTTTTTGGTTTTCTTTATTGAGGTTGGTGATCTGTCGTCTACGCTTGAGATGTAGAATAAAACAGTTATTGACTTTGAGTTTTGCTTTGTCTTATCAATTTGTACTAAAATGAAGAGTTCCTTTTAATTTTCTTTACTGCGGTTGGTGATCCGTCGTCTACGCTTGAGATGTACGTAGAATAAGATTTATTGACTTTGACTTTTTCTATGTTTTATCAAGGTGTGGGTGGACTATGTACTCACACCTTGACATGGTAACACTACTCTATGAATATATGAATGAAAACAAGAACAAAAACAGAAAATGAACAAGAGAACTTTTATTTGATAATATGAGTATTACAATGCTTGCTCGATCATTTTGCAAGTGAAATAGGGCCTTTATATAGGCTTAATTACAAATTAAAAAGCTTTAGTGCTAAAAGCTTTAAACTATTAACAAATTAAAAATCAAAGAGTAATTACATAATTCAGTGAAATTTATATCTATATAGCTATACTGGAAAGTCTTTAGCAAGAGATTGTTACTCCTTTCTGGTCTGCTGGACTAATATCTTTAGATTTAATGGGTTATTTCAGTGGAATGAATTATACTACTGCATTTATTCAACACTATCAGTAGCAATTGTTAATTTAACCAATCAGTACCAGTTACTGTGACACTACATCATTGATATGGGTGCATAAGCCTACTTTCATTTATTGACAATAATTGGGGCCTGTTTGAATTATTTCAACAATGCTAGGATATTGATCGAGGTCGATATTACTCAAGAACTGTCCAAGGAGATTACCATTACCGACTCAGAAGGGGGAAAAATGAAACAGCCGGTGGAATATGAATGGAAACCAACTTTCTATAATAAATGTCAAAAGTTTGGGCACGAATGTGGAGTAAAGAAGAATCTAGTGAAAAATTGGGTACCCAAGGCCATGACAAAGTAAGTGACCGAAGAGCACAAAATTGCAACTCCGAAGGTGATAACGCCTACCCAGCCAAGAACTAAAACCTCTACAGTAGGCATGGCAATAAAACTCATACTCGTAGGTATCCGCCCAAACCCTACCCATTTTGACGGGAAAAACCCGAGTTGACTGAGTTTGAGTTCGGGTTTGAGTTTTCCCCGATTTTAAAAAATATTGTTGAAACAAAATAATTTTGGACATTTAACTTTTTTTTTTTGATAAAAAAATACTAAAATACAATTCAAATTCATGTGAAAAGATGCGTAACGGGGATATCCGAACCCCGATGGGGATACCCGATCCCCGTTGAGTATGGGTTTGGGGTTATACATTTTATCCCCGCTCGAAATTGGGATGAGTTTGGGGAAACCCGAACCTTTATGGGTTTGGGTTTGGGGAGGCCAATATCCGTCCCCGCCCCATTGCCATGTCTACTCTACAGACACTGACCTAAATAATGGTGAATGGACGAAGGTGAGCAAAGGTGGACGAGACAGGGGAAAAAACCAACATCAACATCAGCAGTCATATGTGGCAATGGGTTTGAAAGACTTGGTATGAATGCCATAGTGTTTCATGAAGACGTTCCATGATTATAGCCTGGAATGTGCGGGGGCTCAATAAAATGGGGAACGAGATTGAAGCTTCGAGCTAAGTATTTAGATAATTACAATAAACATGCTAATGGTAGAAATCATCATTAGTAACGAGAATATCATTGTTGACGAGTTCAGATTCTCAGCAGTACAGTGAGTTAGTAATACAAGATACGGTTTTGAGAAGAAAAAAAAAAATCTTCCTAACCGCGAGATAAAAATGCATGCGGTTCGGTTTGGTTCGGTTGGTTTTTAAAAAGTCATCCAAACCAAACCAATACGGTTAGGGTTGGTTCGGTTTGTGCTCACGATATAAAAAATATGACAATATTTCCAACTTATTACAAAATAAACATAGGAAATTTTAAGGGAGACCGGATGTTTTGTTGACAGCTATCTACACACACAATAAACTAGAGCAAACAAAAAGGTTATGGAATGACATTGAAACTATCCATAACCAACAACAGGGTCCTTGGTTTTTTATGGGCGATTTCAACGATGTGTTGAAGAGTCGGGACAGAATTGGTGGTAGACCTGTCACTGAATCTGAATATCATGACCTAAGCGCTATGATGAACAATACTAATCTTTACGAGATGGACAACAGGGGGGACCATTATACATGGTCTAATAAACAAAGTGACTGTGCTATTTACTCCAGAATTGACAGAGTGATTGGTAATATAGATTGGTTTCAGAAGGACTACACCCTTACTGATATGCACCCTAGTGTTTCTGACCATGCACTGTTTTGTCTGGAAAGTGTTGGAGGTACTCATAGAAGAAGAAAAACCCAGTTTAAGTTTCTTAATGCTTTTGCTGACTTGGATTGTTTTCTGCAAGCAGTGGCTACTAGTGAAGACAAAGGAAAACCAATATTCTTGTCAAATACGACATTCAAAGTATTTGTTGTATCAGATGCATTAGCTAGCCTTCTTTTGCTCAATGACTTCTCTTCTGATGTTTTTATCAGCCATAAATGGACGCTACGCCGAAGGAGACTTTATACTGACTTTATACTTGGATTGCTTCTGATGTTTTGTTAGCTTTTCACTCTGTTAGTGCTTTGTTTGGTTTGGATTTTCTGTCCTTTGCAGCAATGGCAACAATGGTAGCATTTATTACAGCTCTGTCTATATATCTAGAGGGGAAATTTAAATATTTTACACTTCATTTCTTTACTTGCTTATTCCCCGAAGGACTATGTTTGAACAATAAGCTAGAAAAGCAGAATGAAAATTACATAAAACTTTCATTTTTATTGCACCAAAACAAAGGAAATCAACAGAAAAATAAGGTCTCACAATTCTTGAAAGGGAATCCCTCATAATATGTTGTATACATGATATACTACAATTACATATAACTCAAACATCAAACTCAAAAGAACAACAAATCAAACATATAACTTTTTTATTGAAGAACAACAAAAGTTCCAAAGTGTTGCAGTAGAAGTCCCTGTGGAGATTCAGAGTTGCCATTGCACTTGAAATTGAACCCAACACCTAACAAATCACATCAAAATGAATTAATTAGACTCTTTCAAATGAGCATAATTGGTAGTGCTAAGTTAAAATAATAGAGCATATTACAGTGCTTGTATTTTGATGACTGGATTTATTTTAAACACTCTAATACCTATAAAAATAAAATAAAAGGTAAATATTAAACTTTAGGAAGAAAAAACACACCTTTTGTCTCCTTGATTATGGTAAATCATGATTTCTAAGTCCTTGGGATTAGAATACGCACTCCATACCAGTTAAAAAAGTCTACAAGGGGCACATGCTGAATCGAATTCCAATCTTCAGTAGAAATGTTCTGAAGTTCATACGATGCAAAATAAATACCGAGAACTTCAAGCTTCTCCAAGTGTTGGATACCGGTGGGAATATTATTCGTCAGTCTATGAACTCCATGTAGACCCAGCTTTTTCAAAGAAGACAATGCTCCTTTGTCGATAATAATATCTCTCAGTTCATCTGAATATTCAACATGCAGTTCCTTTAGTTTCTGAAACCATCCATCTTCAAAATGCAAACACAAACCTTCAAAAGCAGATTTCTTTATCGAGAGGAACAACAAGTGTTGCAAACTTTTTAGTGATTTCAATGGATCTTCAGTTAAACGGGAGTAGCACAACGTCAACTGAACAAGATTTTGAAGCTTTGGAATCCATTCGGGAAACTTCTGTAGAATCCCACTTAGCGTAAGCTTTCGAAGCTTAGTTGGCAATGAAATCAAATTCAAATCAATGACTTCATAAGAGCGCTCTTCATGTCTTGATACAACAACTAGTCTTTCCAAGTGTTGCATTTCATTGATTGACGAAGATAGAATGATTCCATCTTTTCTACGAACATTAACCAACCCCAAATCCCTTATCTGCTTCAGCTTTCCTAACCCTGTAATCATCTTTTCTGCTCCCTGCATATGTAAATCAACATTACGTAGCGTTTGTAGGGATGTCATCTCTTCAATACCATCCTCTAATTCAATCAAATACAGGTGCATGCCAGTAAGATGTCTTAGCTTACCAAGTTTATTAATCTCTTTGGGCAACATAGCTCTTGTACTCTCTATATTGAAGGTCTCTAGGTTACGGAGCATCGCAATAGATTTTGGGATTCCAAATACTATCACTAAAGACTTTCCCAAGCTTAAATACTTCAAGTGGATAAAATTTCCTAAATTCTCAGGAACACTCGTCAATGAATCAGAGTTACAATCAAGAACCCTCAACAGCTTGAAATTTTTAGGGATTTTACCCTCAAAAAATATTTTTGATTCTTTATCTGTGATAACAAGCAGTGATCGAACATGTGAGCTTTCAATACATTGAGTTAAATTATTAGAAGTGGTTATTATTGATAAACGCCGAATTATTCCATTTAAGGATGACTTGCCATCTTCACTAATTTGAGTACAAAAGTTTAAATCCTCAAACTTTTCAAGGATCATCTCACGTATTTGATCATGAACACAACAACCTTTAGCTTTACCATCTTTTCTAATTGAAGATACTTGCACCAAGCTTCTATGGATCAACTCTGTTAAATATCCTTCTGCCACTTCTTCCAAAGTCTTCCCGGTTTCCTCTTTCACAAACCCTTCAGCTATCCATTGTCGAATCACTCTATTTGATTTAACTTCATAATCTTCTGGATACATTCCAAAATACAACAAACATGACTTGAGATAGTAAGGCAAATCCTTGTAACTTAAACCTATGATTTCTTTTATCCCAATTAGATGTGTATCTTTCTTTAGCTCTGAACTTAAATTTTCTCTAAATCTCTGCCACTCAAACCCCTTTTTCACTCTTGTAGACAAAAGACCCCCAATGGCCACAATTGCAAGTGGTAAACCCTTGCATTTATTAACAATCTCAATAGTTATACCACTGAGCTCTTTTGGACAACATCCACCGGAGTCAAATTTGAATGCCTTCTTATTGAACAACTCCAATGATTGTTCTTGAGTTAAAGGCTGCAACTCAAGGACCTCAATGAAAGAAGATTTTTTACAAGATACCACAACATCTAGGTTCCTTGTTGTTATCAAAATCTTACTTCCATTTTTATTATCAATTACAACAAATTCAATATCATCCCAAAAATGCACATTCCAAACATCATCAAACACGACAACGTACCTCTTTTGCTGCAAGTAGTTTCTCACTTCATTTGTCAATGACTCTCGATCCATTTTATAAATACTATCAGGAGGATTGCTGCCTTTTTGTTTGTAAAACTTTAGCAACATGTCCTTCAACAACCCTTCAACATTGTATGATTGAGACACCGTGATCCATACTACAAAATCAAAGTGACCAATGACATCCTTGTTGTCAAGAACTGTCTTTGCTAGAGTTGTTTTACCTTGCCCGCCCATTCCTACCACAGAAATGACAGTGCGCTCTTTTCTTCCCTTTACCATCCAATCAATCAATCTTTTTCTAGGCGCTTCAAAGCCCACAACATCGGCTTCATCAATGTAAAGAGCAGCCACTCGAGGGTCGTGCCATTTGGCATTTTTGCTTCCTCTAGAATTGCTCGATCCTTGATCCAAAGAACGTTGGAAACCGTATCTTTCACTTCTTTCCTTGATCCCACGCACCAATGTTTTAATGTCTTGAATTCCAGACGCTATTTGGTGGCGTTGTTTCAAAGTTTTGAACAAGTGAGAAAAATTGTTGAGTAAAGCTGCACATCCGGGATTACGAGGCTGTTGTTCCACATGCATCATATAGTTATCAATGATGTCTTCTATCCGAAAAGCTGCTTCCCTAAGCTGTTTCACCCAGATTTTGACTCCTTCATCAGTGTTGTCTGCATCAGCTGCAGCTCTTCTATCAGCATCCTTAAGGAAGGCTTGGATGCTTTCCAGTTCATCCTTAATTTCTGCAAATTCCTTGTGAACACCTTTGAGCAGTTTCACTTCTTCTATTAACAATGGAAGCAGTTTGTCAATAGCAAATGACACTGCCATTTCTGCCATTTTAAGATTTTTTTTGTTTTATTTTGAGATCTGTGTGTGTGTGTGTGAGATGTATACTACACTGTGTGAGATGAGTGTATGGATAGGGATTATCTTTTATTTTAGAGATAAATAATTTCGTATCCAAAACAACATAAAGGAAGACCTTGCATGTCTGTAAAAGACCCTCTTGTGAATATGGCTTATCTATAAAAGTAGATGGCATTTAAGGCACAAAAGTTATGAAAGTAAGTTTATGTTAGCCCCTACCCATTGACCCTGACTTTTGCTCACTGTCACTGATATTTATTGAGCAACTTGAGATCTGTCAAAGTAGTTGCAAAAAATAAATCTTTTTGTTTGGTTTAGAAAAAAAAAAGACAATTCTTTACTCCCTTGATCACTATTATAAGTAAAAAAATCATTTTTTAGGTTTATTGAAAAACTGATATATATGGTCCATATTATAAAACAGATATATCAACTTTAACATAAACCTAAAAAGTGTTTTTTTTTTATTTTATTTTTATAATAGTGGCTGGAGGATGTATACTGTTATATATTATTGAAAATGGTGATATGTTGTCCACACTTCTTGACTCATTTGTCATGATAAGTTTTGTTAGGTTGTAAGTTGTAACTAATTTACATTCATCTCCACACTTAAGTCATGATTTGTACGGTTGAGTTAGGCCCGATACTCAATTCTAAAATATATATTTCATTTCTTATATAAGGAAGGCAAATGAGTGTTATTGTGCATATTTTCCTTAGCTTCTGCAGCTTTTAAGCACCCATTTGAATTAGTTTTCAGCTTCAAGAAGACCGCTGTCACTGAGTTCGGTATGATCTTTATTTCTTAATTTTCTTCACAAAACAACTATGGATTAGTAGAAACAGAATCATGTTTTGGATTATGATTAAAGTACCAAGTTTTTAAGAGAATTTGAAGGCAATCTCCTTAGTTGAAAATTTTAATACCAAGTTATAACTTAGCTATTCATTGTTAGTGAAAACAACAAATAAACTTAGCTATTCATTGAACTTCATATGTAAATTTAAACTTGATTCAGAAAACAGCTTCTACATTTTCCAATCACTTTAAAAACACATAATGCATTTTTATGAGTTTAGAACTACTGTAGTAGTTATGATTAAAAATGTTCTAGTTATATTTTCCTACTTTAATAAAAACTCATGTTGTTACAAATATTATTGCCAAAATTTGCTCGACGATTTGACCACAGTTACTATCAACCACTTCACTTGGCAATACTAAAAGGTGATTGAAAATCAACAAAGGCTTTTCTTGAGAACGATCCAAGCGCATTGACAGCAAAGGTTACAATACATGGCAGGACTGCACTTCATGTGGCAGCTGTAGGAGCTCAGTGGAAAATTGTTGAGAAGTTGGTGCAACATCAACATAATTGGATTTGATGGGATGCACTTGCCATCACTATGTTCGAAAGTGTAAATACTGCAAAGGCATTGGTGGCTATATATAAATCATTCTCTTACACAAGTTACTGATTTTAAAGGATTTACACCACTCATCTATAGCATCACATCTACAAGATGTAAAGAGATGATTAAGGGGTCAAATTTCTTATTAGCTTCACTCAGCACAGAAAAAGCAAACAAAAAGAAATTAACTTCTTGAGCGCTAGGAGAGGGACCGCCAGATTAAGGAGTCAAATTTCTTATTACACCAAAATAGAAAGCAAATCAACAGAAAAATAACGTCTCACAATACTTGAAAGGGAAGCTCTCATAATATGTTGCATACATGATATACTACAATTACAAATAACTCAGACATCAAATCAAAAGAAAAACAAATTAAACATATAACTTTTTATTGAGGAACAACAAAAGTTCCAAAGTGTGCGGTAGAAGTCCCGGTGGAGAATCTGAGTTGCCATTGCACTTGAAATTGAAACCCAACACCTACCAAATCACATAAAATTGAATTAATTAGACTCTTCCAAATGATATGATTACAAAAAAATAGCTTTTGGGGATCCAAAATATAATTGGCAGTGCTGAGTTAAAAATAATAAAGCATATTACAGTGAAAATAAAGCTTGTATTTTTATGACTGAATTTATTTTAAATACTCTAATGCATAGTAGAAATTAATAAATAAAAAGGTAAATATTAAGTTTTAGGAAGAAAAAGCACACCTTTTTTCTCCCTGAGTATGGTAAAGCATGATTTCTAACTCCTTGGATGTGGAATAAGAATTCCATCACTGCCAGAAATTTGTAAAAGGGGCACATGCTGCATTGAATTCCAATCCTCAGTAGAAATGTTCTGCACCAATTCATCTGATATATAAGAAATACGGAGAACTTCAAGCTTCTCCAAGTGTTGGATGCCAGTGGGTATATTCTCCAGTCCGAGGAGCCTGTCAAACTTTAGCTTTTTCAGAGAAAGCAGTGCTCCTTTGTCAATAATAACTTCTCTCAATTCTTTGGTATATCCAACATTCAGTTTTTTAAGTTTTTGAAACCATCCATCTTCAAAATGCAAACACAAACCTTTAAAAGCACAATGCCGTATATTGAGGGACAACAAGTGTTGCAAACAGATTACTGATTTGAATGGATCTTCCGGTAAATTGGAGTTCCACAATCTCAACTCAACCAGATTTTGAAGCTTTGGAATCCATTCGGGAAACTTCTGTAAAATCCCAATTAGTCTAAGTTTTCGAAGCTTAGTTGGCAATGAGATCAAATCCAAATCAATGATTTCATAACCCTCGTCACCACATCTTGATCCAACAACTAGTATTTCCAAGTGTTGCATTTCATTGATCGACGAAGATAGAATGGTTCCATGTTCTCTACGAACAGTAATCAATCTCAAATCCCTCATCTGATTCAGCTTTCCTAACCCTTTAATTATCTTTTCCGCTCCATCCGAATCTAAATTAACATAGCGCAGCGTTTGAAGGGATGTCAGCTCACCAATACCATCCTCTAATTGAATCAAAGACAGTCTAGAGCCGATAAGATGTCTTAGCTTTATAAGCTTGCTAATCTCTTTGGGCAAATCACCAACACCAGTAGCCTTTAGATCCAAGGTCTCTAGGCTATGGAGCTTTCCAATATATTTTAGGATTTTACATTCCCCAATAAACCTCAAGCTTAAATATTTCAAGTGGATAAAACTTCCCAAATTCTCAGGAACTAAAGCAGATTTGCAATCAAGAACTCTCAACAGCCTGTAATTTTTAGGGATTCTATTCCCAGAAAATAATTTTGATTCTATATTTGTAAAAACAAGCAATGACCGAACATGCGAGCTTTCAATACACGGCGTTAAATCATTGGACGTGGTTGTTATTGACAAGCGCCGAATTATTCCACTTAAGGATGACTTACCATCTTCACTAGTTTGCCTGCAAAAGTTCAAATCCTCAAACTTTTCAAGGATCATCTCACGTATTTGATCATGAACACAACAACCTTTAGCTTTACCATCTTTTCTAATTGAAGACACTTGCACCAAGCTTCTATGGATCAACTCTGTTAAATATCCGTCTGCAACTTCTTCCAAAGTCTTCCCCCTTTCTTCTTTCACAAACCCTTCAGCTATCCAGTGTCGAATCACTCTATTTGGTTTAACTTGATAATCTTCTGGATACATTCCAAAATACAACAAACATGACTTGAGATAGTAAGGCAAATCATCATAACTTAAAGCTACAATTTCTTTTATCCCAATTAGATTTGTATCTTTCTTTAGCTCTAAACTTAAATTTTCTCTAAATCTCTGCAACTCAAACCCAGTTTTCGCTCTTGTAGACAAAAGACCACCAATGGCAACAAGTGCAAGTGGTAAACCCTTGCATTTATTAACAATTTCAACAGCTATACAACTGAGTTCTTTTGGACAACATCCACCATAGTCAAATTTGAATGCCTTCTTGTTGAACAACTCCAGTGATTGTTCTTGAGTTAAAGGTTGCAACTCAAGCAACTCAGTGAAAGAAGATTTTTTACAGGACCCCACAACATTTAGGTTCCTTGTTGTTATCAATATCCTACTTCCACTTTCATTATCAATTACAGCTAGTTCAATTTCATCCCAAAATTGTACACTCCAAACATCATCAAGCACAACAACATACCTCTTTTGCTGCAAGTAGTTTCTCACCTCATCGGTCAACGACCTTTGATCCATTTGATTAATATTCTGAGGTGGATTTTCTTCTTTTTGTTTGTAAATTTTTAGCAACATGTCCCTCAACAAGTCTTTAACATCGTATGTTTGAGACACTGTAATCCATACAAGACAATCAAAGTGTGCAATGACATCTTTGTTTTCAAGAACTTTCTTGACTAGAGTGGTTTTGCCTTGTCCTGCCATTCCTACCACAGAGATGACAGTACGCTCTTTTCTTCCTTTTACCATCCAATCAATCAATACTTTTTTTGGCGCTTCAAAGCCCACAACGTCAGCTTCATCAATGTAAAGAGCAGCCTCTCGAAGGGGGTGCAGTTTGGATTTCTGGATTCCATTAGAACTGCTTGAACCTTGTTCAAAAGAAGGTTTGAAATCATAACTTTTACTTCTTTCCTTGATCCCACACATCAATGACTTAATGTCCTGAATCTCAGACGCTATTTGATGGTGTTGTTTCAAAGTTTTGAACGGGTGAGTGATCATCTGGAGTAAAGCTGCACATCCGGGATCTTGAGGTTGGTGCTCTAAAGAAAGCAAATATTCATCGACTATGTCTTCTATGCGAAAAGCTACTTCTCTAACTTGCTTCACCCATATTTTCTCCATTTCACTGATATTGGGTGCTTGAGCTGCAGCTCTTTTATCAGCATCCTTAAGGAAGGCTTGGATGCTCTCCAGTTCTTCTTTAATGTCTGCAAATTCCTTGTGAACACCTGTGAGCAGATTGACTTGTACTGATAACAATGGAAGCAGTTTGTCAATAGCAAAAGACACTGCTATTTCTGCCATTTTGAGATTCTTTGTTTTTCTGTGCAAAGTGATTTGAGTGTAGATATTCACATAGAAGTCATGTGCACCAGAACTTTGTGGAAATGTGTCGGATATAAAGAGACGTATACTACGCACTTGGTGCCAAAGTCACGTGCACCAGATTTTGCCACATGTTATATATAATAATTTACTCATTAGTATTTGAATTTTTGATCCCTGGATGCGCATTGCGCATTTCATTGTCATTAGTAATCTCTGACTCTCATGAAAATCTAAAATAGTTTCGGATTCTTCAATTCGTTAGTCATATTAGTTTTTAACGTCTATTTCTAGCGTTAACTAGTTATATTAAGGTAGTTTATTTGATATTTAAATTGTCATTATATTTTAATAGAAAATTTAGTTAGAATACAATATTTAAAAATTTGTTTTAAAATATTGTATAAATATAAGTGAAACTATTGTGTTATTTGTTTAAAACTTATTAAATAAATAAATTTGTTTTATTAAAACTATTGTGAAATTATAATTAATATGTTCTAATTATTTGAATTTTATTTAGAAAATATTCAAAAGTTAATAAACTTAACTTATTATTCATATGTGATAAACATATGTCTAGTGATTTTTGTTTTAAATTATAATTATTAATGACAATTTTTTTTAAATGGGAAATATATATATTATATTATATAAATATAAAAAATGAAAAATGTACAAGAGAAAGTTGAGAAAAACAAAGAGTACCAGAAATACACTATACTAGAACCTAATAATCTCTTAGGTAAGATAAAAAAACAAACAAAAAAAATAAAGCGGCACACACTAACAAAGTAGAACTCCTCAAATTATTAATTAATGACAAATGTTTATTCATTTTCTTTTGTGTATCAATGAGAACTAATTCTTCTGTTACTTAACAAATATTTGAAATACACATTGTTGTAATATTTGAAATACGCTATTTTTCAGACCGGAGTTGGTGCTTGAAAACCGTAATAGTTTGTTAGGATTAATCAGGTAGATTCAATTTGTGCTGATTCTATATTTGTATCACCCGTTTGGGTTGACATGCACTTTTGTGAGATTTTACTGGGTCAGGTTATATGTCCCCCCGGTTTTATCTCTTTGTAATTTTTTTTCTTCTTTCTTTTAATTATTAGATATTATTATGAGAATATGGTAGACGATGAGGGTTTTTGAGAGCACCCTTATGGGTACTTTTAAAAATCTTCTGATATTCGCTATTCTCTTAACTTAGCATAAAATACACA
This sequence comes from Trifolium pratense, assembly GCF_020283565.1. Classification (NCBI taxonomy): domain Eukaryota; kingdom Viridiplantae; phylum Streptophyta; class Magnoliopsida; order Fabales; family Fabaceae; genus Trifolium; species Trifolium pratense. The sequence continues at coordinate 45,180,566 of NC_060061.1, forward strand.
TTGTACGTCGTTATTTTTTTTTTATATTAAATTTGATATTATATTAAAGTAGAGAGTAGCTTACTTATACTAATCTTTCTTCTTTTTACAAAGATTGTATGCACACCATTACCATTGATCATGACATCGATGATAAATTCATTTGGAGTAGTTCCTCTAATGGTATATATTAGGCCGGTTATGGTTACCGGTTGATGGATCTGGCTTCAATTCAACAGGATGTACCCACTACTTCTTGGAGTTGGATTTGGCGATTACCAATTGTTGTAAACTAAAGGCATTTTTGTTGGGTAGTGATGCATGGTTGTCTTCCTACTAATACTTTTAGAGGCTTACATCATCTTACCTCCAACACTTCTATTCATAGGCGCAATGCGAATATGGAAACTGATATGCATACTCTTCGTGGTTGTTCCAATGCAATGTCAATTTGGAGGTATTTTCGTCCCAGTTATCCTAATGATTTTTACATGCAAGATTGTTAGAGTTTGTTCAAGCACCATGCTACTACTGAGGCGGGTTATATGTTTATATATATCTTTGAGATTTAGCGTAATAGAAATGAAGAGACTTTTCAAAATGTGAAAAAGGATAATTGGGCTTCAGTCCATTTTTTCGAGACATTTTGTTATGATCCCACTCGTTTTTCTTGAATCATGTTTTCATCGTGTAAGACCTTAATTTTGATTGAGTCTCATGTTTTACCTTCATGCATGATACCTCTATGGCTCTATTACAAAACATATATATATATATATAGTGACGGAGCCAGAAATTTTAGTTTGTGGGGGCGATAGAGTTAAACACAACAAAAAAAATTCATAATATGACACTTGAACAAAAGTAAAGACACTAGCCCCCATGACACTAGTTAAGAAAGTAAATATAGTAAAATATCTTAAAATTTGTGTAGTCAAATTCTTAAAAGTATAAAACGTATTGTTTTCAATATAAATTTCACTTTTTAATTTTTTAACCAGTGCTCCAAAGAGACTAGTTAGCATAATCTTTAAATTTTAATCATTTAGAATTTTATATGTTAGATATATAGGTGGTTGTAATAAGTTGAACTAGTATGAATGTTGCAAATTTCATAGAGTGTGCATATGTTGCGTGGGAGTATTGGCATATAGTATATACATTGCAATTTCAAATTATACCGGTGTAACATTTGAGTAATGTTATACTGCTAAATAACGCTTTAACGAATACAAATTTTACAAAATACACCGTTGGATTGAAAACTTATATCGTATAGATCATCTATGTTGAATTTTATAAAAATCTAAAATTGTTTGATATGTTATTGAGATCGATGAAGATTAATGGTTTATGCATTTTTATTGAATACCGTTAATCTTGATCTATCTCAAAAACATATCAAACGATTTTAGATTTTTATACAATTCAACATGGATGATCTATACGATATAAGCTTTCAATCCAACGGTGGATTTTGTAAAATTTGTATTCGTTAAAGTGTTATTCAGCAGTGTAACATTACTCAAATGTTACACCGGTGTAATTTGATCTCTCCATATATATATATATATATATATATATATATATATATATATATATATATATATGAGTGGATTTATACATCATTTTAGCTCATATATCATTTCTTCTTATAATACCCGACTATGTTCCTAATCAATTTATGCATATTACTCACATCTTATTACCATCACATTAATTCTTTAATCTTCCTAGCTACCAACTAATTCAAAACAACCAAATCAAACTTTGTCCTCCAAAGGCTCATATTAAAAGAGAACAAAGCTATATAACAATACCTACGACATTCTATAATCTCTTTTGTCACAACACAAAGGCGACCTCTTTTGTGTTCCTACACAATCTGTCCAAACAAGGTGGAATGCTCACCCAAGATGTGAAAAAGAAAAGAAATGACAAAAAGGAACATAGAAGATGACAGTAGCATGCTCATGCGACGGAGAGAGAGCGTGATAGAGGGAGAAGTGGCATAGGGAAATACGCGATCGAGATTGTGTTGGGAAAAACAGGGATAAAGAAAATAAAAGAATACAATCAACAACAAAAGAATATAACAGACATAGAGAAAATAAAAGAATACAATCAACAACACAAGAATATAACTTGAAAACTTTAAAACAAGAGAAAAAACCACGGCGGTTGTCTAAACCGACAACCAGAGAATAAATACTATGTGAAAATTGTTACAACACATAGACTTCTCACTCTCAACCACCTCATGCTCCAGTACACTCACACTCTCCAAAGTAAATATTTGAACTACATTTCAAATACTCTTAAACTAGAGCATAAGAGAAAAGAAAAAAGACACAAATATAAACTTAAATTGTTTAAGTGTTACTGCTTGGTATATTGAAACAAGAAATTTGGGATATTGAGCTCCTTCACTCTTCACTTTTCTAAGCAACGTGATATTCTCAAATATAATTTCATTGACATTTTTTCTTTCATTAGCAATGTGAGACTTATATTGCAATCAACCCTAACAGATTGAACATAGAGAAAGAAGTTACAGCCACGAATCGGAGATTCACTGAATGATAGGATTATTTTTTGTTCTTTCTCTCCTTTCTCCAGAATAAGCAACAACAATGAAGGATTTCTTTCTTTGTTGTTTATATTTAATTTGTTTTATTTTCTTTCTCAAAACAAAAGAAAGAAGGCACTAATAGTAACTAGAACATCGACCCGTGCGGTGCACGGGTCTAATTAGCTGTAAGATATATAATGATTAAATAATATATGATAATTCCAATAATGTAAGGTATATGAAAAAAGTTGAGTAACATTAAACGATAGTTCAATAATTTTGGATAAATATTCATACAAAGAAAATTATGTTATATTACGAAAGACTTCCTTATAGACCACATTCGAAGTCTTAGTCGTATCTTCACCGTCGTCATCGATGATCAATATTTTTAATCATTTTCTAGAAGTAACTCTTGAAATTGCAACATACAACTGACCATGTGAAAACACTGGCGATGAAAGATATATCCCAACATGCTTTAAAGATTGCCTCTGACTCTTATTAATAGTCATCGCAAAAGAAATCATTATAGGAAATTGTCTCCGTTGAAATTTAAAAGGAATTATCACGTCAGATGGTGTCAGAGAAAATCTAGGTATGAAAACCTGATTACCAATATTACTTCTTGAAATAAATTTTCCTTCAAGAGCACGTTTTCCCAATGTCGTAATAATAAATATTGTTCCATTGCATAATCCTAATTTTTAATTCAAATTCCTTAATAACATAACTGGAACTCCAACTTTAAGTCTCAACTTGTGATTTAGAAGTCCCGACGTAGAAATCGTGTTAAAAAAATCGGGAGTATGAACATCATCCACTGTTTGACCGTCAACATTTTGTGTGAGTGTAGTATCATAACTCAAGTATGTTTTTTCTTCACCAGAAATTAAATCCAACATATAATCATTTATTGTGTCGACTATTGAATTTTTAGGAGCTAGTATAGCTCTATTTTGGAAATACGTTATATCGTTCATGTTTTGTAAAAATTTGGGATATGTGCTTTCAACGATAGAAGCAAGAGGATCACCTGAATTTGGAATCAATAAATCTGATGGAATGTCAAGTTCTAAATCATCGTCGTTTTCATCTCCAATTTCCCCATCGCCAACACCCAAAACCCATTCAGAAAACAATTTTCTTTGTTCAACGTCTGCACTCGAAATACCACCGAGAAGCCTCTTGTTTTTACTTAATGTTAAAACTTCACAAAAAATTTTTAAGAACCGAAGAATTAATAGTAGCATGAACAACTTCTGGCCTTGTACCTTTGGGTATTACTGGTAGAATTTGTCTAAAATCTCTGCCAAAAACAACTTTTCAACCGAAGGGAATGTGTTTATTGTTTTTTATCAACAGACTTGAGAATATCTTTTAAAGTTCGATCAACAGCTTCGAAACAGTGTTTGTGCATCATTGGTGCTTCATCCCATATAATGAGGTTTGCTTTTTGTATTAATAGCGCCAAAGGGCTTTTAGGAACTATGATACATGTTGAAAACTCGTCAACATTTAGAGGAATACAAAATCTTGAATGTGTTGTTCTACCGCCAGGTATAAGCAATGTAGCGATCCCACTTGAGGCAACTGTTAAAACTATCTCACCTTTTGAGCGTAATGCGACTGACATGACCCTCCAAATAAATGTCTTCCTTGTACCGCCATAACCACAAAGAAAAAACACACCATGTTTGTTTTCGTTAAATCTTGTCATGATTGTGTCATATACTTTATGTTGCTTTGAAGTCATAGTTGACATCAATCTAACATGTTCCTCAGCTAATGATTGTTTGTTATAATTCAATTCGTCGTGTATTAAACTATTTTGTATATCAGGAACTAATGATGTGTCTGCTCTAGGCATTAGAGGATAATCTTTTAAACTCTTCCCACAACTACGTAACATCATCTCAATATCTCTTAGTGCATATTGTATCAATTGATCATCGGTTAATATTAAATCTGCAATATTAAAATCAAAATAATGAATGTGATTAGTGACATGACTATGATTGTGTTTGGTTGTATTGCAAAAAAATTGATTTAGCAGAATTGAGTTTGATAGATTTGATTTTGGTTAAAAGTGAGTTAAACAGAATTGATTTATGTTTGGATACATTAACGTAAAAATAAAGGGTATTTATAAAAAATATCAATTCTTTTTCCATTAATCTTTTTTGACAAAATTCTTTTTCCAATTTTAAAAAACTACAATTTAATAAACTGCATAATAAATAATTTAAAAAGTGATATAAGTAAGGTTACATGAGACATTGAAATGTGAAAGATGGTTTTTTTTTTAATAGATTTAAATATTGTTGAAGGTGTTATAGTATGAGAATATATATATAACTTTTCAAATCACACGTGATAATAACTTTCCAAATCTCACATGATAATTATTCTCTAAATTTATGATCCAGTAGAAAAAAAATCATTGATCAGGAAAGACATAAAAATATTTCGTGATGAATAATATAGTCAACAATAATTTTGATATGATATACTTTTAAAATTGATGGTGCTTATCAATTATTGCACATAATTTTAATCACAATTGGTATACTTGTCATAGTGGTTAGAAATATTGCCTTGCATTGAAGGATTGTGGGTTCGAATCCTAGTCAAGACAAAATTGTATTATTTTTTAATAAAAATTGCATTATAAAATGGAGGGAAAATGAGAAAAACAAATTAGGGTTTAGAATTTGCTTATGTATACAAGCTTATAATATAAAAGATAGCTAAGCCCGCACGAAAGACGAATAAAAGAAACACGCTTTTTATAATTTATCTGATGCACCACCGCGAATAGCTTTATACCTGCAGCAGGTAGTAATTGTGTTGAAACAACCACATCAAATAGCCTTACAACGGCCACAATACTATTGCGGCACTTCTGTTAACCGTCACAATTAGCTACTCTAGGGGTTGTTCTGTGTCACCAGTTGCTAGGAGACAAGTTTCTTGTAGTGTTAAGATGAGATTCAGGCACGGTGAAATGTTGAGTCCAAATCAAAGAAAGTTAACAACGGCTAGTATCAAGCACCGGTAATTTGTTTATAATTTGTGTTGGATTGGTACACTACAACGAACACAAAAATAATACTATTAATTAATTAATTACTTTTAAGATAATTTAAATGCCTAAAGCACATCCATAACAACTTGTGTTATATAACAGAGTGACAACAAAGTCTTCTTCTCTGTATAGAGCCAAATGAAAAACGAATTCATTTATTCACACAAGATATTAATGGGTCATCTTTTAACTTATTTTTTTTATACAACCAACTTGAAAACATAACTATACTAATATTGTTTAATCAAATTTAGATACATGCAGTGTCAAGTTTTTAATCTTATTTTGGTAAGATATTTTTTTAATATAAATAATATAATCTCAACTTTGCTAAATTAATATTAAAGAATGACTACAAAGTCTTCATCTCTAGATCTCTGTAGAACAACAATATTTATTTTTATGTGACAGTGTAATTTTATTGTAAGAAAAATTGTTATTATTCATAAATGGCATCTATTTTAACTCTTATATACTAAAGGAGGAATTCTTAGTTGAGTCTTCACCTAAACATTAATGACTTTTGAGAATAAGACTTGACAATAATATAACCCATAAATGTATGATCACATAGTCCATATATGCTCTTATTTGCAAAACGGTGCTGACACATAATACAACACATATATAATCAAGTTATCCAAAAACCTTTCCTTTGATTCTTTTGATATATTGAAATATATATTCTTTCCACCGTAACCTTTAAAAATGATTTTAAAATAAATTTCTCAGAAAAAATTATTTGTAAAAACTATTCTGTGAGTTTTAATGAGAGCTTTTTCTACTTACACAAAGTCACTAAAAAAATTATGGATTATAAAACTAATTTTATAGTCCACATCTTTAAGCGCGGGGAATCTTTTGACCGCTTTTCGTGTATAATATTTTCTTTATCCATCGTCAAAATATAATAATCATGTCAAGGCAGATATTCACATATTTAATTTACTAAAAGTTCTCTAATTATAATTAAATTATTTATTTTCACTATACCGTCTCCTCTACTCTAAATTCTCATTAATTAATTGGTTCGACATATATTTCTACTGAAATTAATTAAATAATAACGAAATAACTATTCCTAAACTTCGGGACGTTACGAGGGTCGCCTTACCTCCTCCCATGGTCTCATCTTTGTCAACCTTTTATTATCATAATATTTTTTTTGACTAAAAGTTCTTTCAAATTGAAACATACATAGATCATTATAAATTCAAGATCGCTAAAAACTGAAGAAGAAAAAAAGTGAATCTATAAACAATCTTGCAGCACCTATGTTAGTAGCATACAACGGCATCATGAAAGTGCCTACACATATGACAAAATAAATGTAACCGGAATATTCATACTCCCGGATCTATAACGTTGATGTCCAAGTCTTCATTAGATCTGGAATGAGTTGAGGTGGATATGTCAATTTGAATCAACGAACCACGTACCAAAACGAAAAATCCACAAACACTGCACAAGACGACGACAAACCCAACGCCGCACAAGACGACTACAAACACAACGCCGAATAAGACGACGACAAAAAGAAAATCACGCAAAAAATTAAATAGATGTGAAATCACTTATATTTGAATAAAAAGAAAAAAAATAAAAATCAGAGAGGGGTGATTTTGGGTCAGACCCTAAAACCACTCCTCTTTTAGTGGATGAAGAAGAAAAGAAACTAGGGGTTGATGAAAATTGGGGCGGCCGTGACAGAGATGCATAAATATATAAGTTTTTCATAATATTTTTTAAAACTCTACGTTTTCATAATTTTTTGTGAAGACTTGCTGATTCAAATGTCAGAAATTATAAACAAATCATGTTTTAAGTTTTTTTTTTTTTTTTGATAAAATCATGTTTTAAGTTGTTGCATGTTTTATTTTTTTACTTGATTCAACTATTTTGACTCACCTTTTTCTTTCTACTCAAACAAAGTTTCTTCTTTTTCATTTCAATGGTTGATTAACTGATATTTTGTTATTAACAAGAAGTTGAATGAATGTTTAGTTTGTTGAATGAAGCACCAACTTATTCTACTTCAAATAATACACGAGGCACCAATACCACTAAATACTCATAGATAAGTTAGTTAAACTTAATTTATGATTGATAATAATAAATAGAAGCAATATAATCCAAGTGTTATTTACAAGAGTAGAAATATCAACAAGTTTTATTCATGAACTATATTCTTATTATTTATCATGCCATGCAACTTTCTTAATTAGGGAATACTATATTCTTCCAATAGAAATATGTTGTGCAACAAAACAACCAATGTAAAGCTTAATTGACATTTAAGAGATTATTTTTATATTTTTATGTTTTCTTATTTGTGGTATATGACATCTAGGAGCTTAATGATGTTGTTTTGCCTCAATCTTATATTCATATGTACTATAATATGATATTTTTTGCCATATAGTTTTAAAATAATTGAAAGAAAGATCCATTTCTTAAATTATTAGTACATTAAATAACAAATAACACTTCAAATATTTTTTTTTTGGTACAATAGCTAAAAGAGGAAAAAAATAAATAAATAAAATAAAATCAAGAACGAGGGTGAAGCACCCTTAAAATCAGGTTTTGGATTCTCTCAAGTGAAGTGAGAGGTCCGATGAAATCATGACCTTCCAAATTAAAAAAATTAGGCTTAATTAATAAAATGGTCCCTTAAAGACATTTTTGGTTTCAGATTGGTCCCTTAAAGAAAAAAAAGTCCAAATAGGTCCCTTAAAGAAAAAAAAGTCCGAATAGGTCCCTTAAAGACATCTCCGTTAATCAGTTTGATCCCTAAAAAGAGGTCTAAATAGGACCAAACTGATTAACGGATATGTCTTTAAGGGACCTATTCGGACCTTTTTTTCTTTAAGGGACCTATTTAGACCTTTTTTTCTTTAAGGGACCAATATGAAACCAAAAATGTCTTTAAGGGACCATTTTATTAATTAAGCCAAAAAATTAATATTAAAGTTAAAAAGGTAAAAATTGAAGGATGTGGATTAAAAACTTGAGAAAACTTCACGGAAGGTAATCCACTCCCATAAAATCAAGCCGGTCTCTGAACTTCAAATATATTTTGATATAATATAATTGTATTATTTTATAATATTTTAATATCATATAATTTTTTTTTTGAGAAAATATCATATAGTTAATAACACATGTATATAACAATATAAACATTACTATCTAATATAATTGAATGATTGTCTCCGTGCATTCTGGCTAAAATGCCTAGTTGAAAATCTAATGACAGCAATACCAGGCAATTTCCAAAAAGCTTTTGTCCCCAACTAACACACGCGTAAAGACTGCAACCCAAAGGACCTTTTTTTTTGGTTACAACAACCCAAAGGACCTGCTAAAATACATTTTTAATCTTCATGAGCAAGTTGAGATTATATTCTTTATAATAAAGAAAGACCCTGGTATTAATTATATCAACTTAATAAATGAATTACACAGAGGAGAAAGACTCTATTGGTCATTGTTTAAGAATACCGTGTGTACACGGGAAAAATTCTTTTTGAATTAAATTAAAGCAGAAGATGGATCTTTAAAAAATATTTGTTTTATTTTATTTAATTAATTATGTGGAAATTGATGTTTTTTAATAAATAAAAATTATAATAAAATTAAAAAGACACCTAGGCTGCCACATCAGCAAAAATGAATATTCCAAATACAAGTGTCCAATAAAGGGTTAAAATGAGAGAATCTTCATATTGCAAACGGAAATTGCAATATTTATTTTTACGGTGAGTAAACCAAAACTCGCTCATATTGTAGAGATAAAGACCTATTAGCCCTTTAATAATTTATTTACTATCTTTGCAACCTTCATATAAGGAAGAGCCTTGGATAACATGGACAATTCACAATCACACTCATCTGAAAAGTGATTTTAAAGACTAACTTGACAAATTACTACCCCCATTTCAACTCTTATAAAAGGAAGAGTGATAGAGTGTTGAAGCTCTATCAAGCTATACTAAGCTAAACCTAGGAAAGCAATAAAGAAATGCAAATAAATAAAGATAAATAAAAGACTTCATTTTCATTCATTGATTCCAAATTGATAAGAACACTACATATATATATAAGACTCTTAATGGGCCTAGAGGATAAAACTCAACCAAACAAAACCCAATAACATAGATGATCAACTAATAATATAAATACTATCTAAATTATTTAATAAACTACTACCTAATAATTATTTAATTAACTACTATTAATCTTCTATCATTACCGCCGGGTTCACTTGAACCTTGTCCTCAAGGTTCGGATATGAGTCGGGACGTTTACGAGCCGGACGAATGTGGAGCAGATCAACTGAAATGAGTTGTGGTGAGGCATGTAACACATGATTTTTGTCCATGAAGATTTGTGCATAGCAAAAAGATTGGGCCATTGTTTGGCGACCCAAAATTGTTTCGGTGGAGACTAATTGTTTGCACATCACTTGAATTTTGTCCTTGCAAATTGGATTGTGAAAAGGTGGAAATCCAAACGCGTGGGAAGTTGTGAATGGGTTAGTACTAATAGTGTCACATAAGGATGGGGTGGATTTGAAATCCTGCAAAAGGACAACAACTGGCGCATGGAAAATGGATATAGGCAGAAACACCAGTACTCCTAGTCCTACATCACGTGCTTGGGTGAAGGTGGGAGACAAACAATTGGACACGTGGCAACTCGCTGTTGGTGGAGAAGGCTGCAAGCGAATTGTGATTTGTATGCACGGCTGAGATTCATTTGTTGAAGCTCCCTGTTGATCGGACAGTGCAAAAACTCTCTGGGTGTCACGATGGAGAAAGGACAATAAGCAGTATTTGTGTTTAACCATTGGCATAATAAGTTGCAATTCAACGCCTGACTTTAAATCCGGTGGCTTTGCTGGCGGTCTCAATAACGACGGTGACGAATTAGGTGGTTGTGATAGAGTTTGGTTGGTAAACGGTGGCTTCAATGACCGCGGAGGCGCCAGAGTTAGAGAAGAAACATTTTCCGGTGGCCGTGGTAGTGAGTTGATGAGCGGTGACTTTGAGAAGCACAGTGGTGTTCGAAGATGAGACTGAGATATGAGAAAACTCGGTGATGGATCTGGCGGTTTCAACGGCGGCCGAATCGCCGGAGGCGGAGCTGAGAAGCGTTCTGACGGAAACTGTAGGTCTGGTGGTTTCGGAGGTGGAGGAAGCATGATGAAGAAGCTATTCTCCGGCGGATTTGGTTCCGGCGATTTTGGCGATGGAAGATCAGAGACCGTGAAAACCACAATTTCTGGTGGTATTGGAGAAAGATTATTTTCTTTTTCACTTTCTGTTTTCACCTTTTCTTCATCTTTCACTTGCTTTTCTTCTTCAAGTGGTTCTAGAACTTCTTTACTTTCTGTTGGGTCTTTTGCATCTTCTTCTTCACCATCAATGGGTAAAATGGGTATCCATTCAGGCTTGAATTGCCGAAGTAATCCACATGTGAATGAATCCCAACATGGCCTTCGATGTGTGGGAAACCAGCTGAACCACCATGTGAGGGCAGCACCTCTCAATGCTAAAATACTTTCAATTATTTTCTCTGCATCTGATAAACTATGATTCCTGTTGTTGAAGGATTTTTCAGAGCAAATAATCCACCAATAAGCATCTTCACTTCCATCAAAATTAGAAATTTTCTGACGGATTTTAGCATTTTGGATTGTTGCAGCTTGTGGTGTCTTTAGGGTTGGGTTGGGTAACGGTGATGGAGTGGGTAGTGTTGTGACAGTGGATGGGTCAGAAGAAGGTGAATATGGGTTTGGTGATGGTGAAGAAGTTGTGTATGATGTGTAATGGTTTAGTGATGGTGATGGGGCGTTGTTTGGGTATGAAGAGTAAGGTGGGTAGGTGAAACTTGGTGGTGGGTGGTATGATGGGTCATGGAGGTGATGTGGATATGAAGGAAAAGTTGAATAATGAATGGGAGGAGGTTGTTGCTGTGAAACATAGGATGAATATGGGTTAGAATGTGGAGGTGAAGAGTAGATGTTGGGTGGTGTTGTGGGTGATGAGATATAGGGGTTGAAAGATGAAGATGGTGTGAGTGGGGGTGGTGAATACGAATGAACATAAGCTGTAGATGTGGCATATGGGCTAGGTGATGAATATGGAGTGGGTGAATGTGGTGTGTAGCCATGGTTAAAACACAAATTTGGTGATGGAGTTGTAAGAGGGGTGTTGGTGGAATAAAATGGAGGAATGGGTGAACAAGATGGATAAGTATATGATGGATAAAGTGGAGATGTAAAATCTGCCATGAGAGAATTGAGTGTAAGGAATGAAAGCACCAATTGATAGAGTGTTGAAGCTCTATCAAGCTATACTAAGCTAAACCTAGGAAAGCAATAAAGAAATGCAAATAAATAAAGATAAATAAAAGACTTCATTTTCATTCATTGATTCCAAATTGATAAGAACACCACTACATATATATAAAACTCAACCAAACAAAACCCAATAACATAGATGATCAACTAATAATATAAATACTATCTAAATTATTTAATAAACTACTACCTAATAATTATTTAATTAACTACTATTAATCTTCTATCAAAGAGCCAAATGAGTGTGATTGTGCATGTTTTCCTTATCTTCTCTGCACATTTTAATTATCCCTTCGAAATCAGTTTTCAGATTCCAAAACAAAAATAAAGTTTTGCAATAGAAATGGCATCTGCAGTATCAAGTCTTCTGATGCCTTCTGACGATGTCAATACTGCTATCACTGAGTTCGGTATGATCTTTATTTCTTAATTACTGTAATTTTCTTCATAAACCCAATGGATTAGTAGAAACTAAATAATGTTTTGGATGTGTTGGTAGGCAAAAGGCTGCAACAAAATTTTGTTATCATAGTAAGTAATTTTATGATGAAAGTATTAAGCTTTTAAGAGAATTTGAAATTAATCTCCTTAGCTGAAAAGCTGTTCTTCTAGTTATAACTTTGCCATTCATATGAATAATTGATTCAGAGAAAAGATTCTATATTTTACAAACACTTTAAAAATATTGTGGTTATATATTATACATCTTCCTCCTTTCATAATAACAACTGATCATATTGTCACACTATTGTTTGTTGCCAAAAGCTCGACGATTTAATCACAGTTATTACCAACCCCTTCAATTGGCAATACTAAAAGGCGACTGGAAATCAACAAAGGCTTTTCTTGATAATGATCCAACCGCATTGACAGCTAAGGTTACAATACATGGCAGGACTGCACTTCATGTTGCAGCTGTTGGAGCTCAGTGGAAACTTGTCGAGAAGTTGGTGCAACATCAACATATGCCTGCAAATATGCTTGCAGAATTGGATTTAATGGGCTGTACTTGCCTTCACTATGTTGCAATGGGCAAAAGTGTAAATACCGCAAAGGCATTGGTGGCTAAAAATCCTTCTCTTACACAAGTTACTGATTTAAAGGGATTTACACCACTGATCTACAGTATTACATCTAGAAGATGTAAAGAAATGATTTGGTATTTTGTTTTGAATACTACAGATGAAAGTCCTAGTTGTCCATTCTCTGGTCCGTCTGCTAATCAACTTGTTGGTTTGCTTACAGGAGCCGGATTTCATGGTAATTAAAATTCTTTTCGGCCCTTCATGAAAAAAGTTTATGAAAAGTCAGAATTAAACGCAACTAAATAAAGAATAATGAAGTAATACTTAAAAAAAATGTACACATTAATTACATTACACTATCAATTTTTCTTGATATATGTTAAAACGGCCAAGTATCCAAAGTTTGAAACATTTATGTCCCTGCTTCTTTCTTCTTAAGAATTATTATCCTGCCTTACTAACCAAATATCATTTGTTCATATGCTTTTTAAATCTTCCATGTGCAGATATCACCATGCATCTTCTGCATCGCTACCCTAACTTGGCCACTATTTCTGATTCAAATGGTAGCAGCATTATACTTAATGTTCTGTCAAAATTGCCATCTCACTTTCAAAGTGGACAAAATCTTGGCTTGCTGTTCGCAATCATTCTCAGAAGTACCTATTTTAAGAATTATTCTTTTGTGGTACAAAATGCTTGATTGTAATACTCTTTTGGAATTATTGTAACTTAACATTTCTTATACTTTATCAGGTATTCTCTTGAAACATGAATATGGAAATATAATATGGACTGCACCTTATACTCTTCGTATGTTATCTTTGTAACTAAAGATTCTCTTGATGTATCTTTCTCTTAACTTTTGTTTTTTTGTTTTTCTCATCAAATACACAATTTCATTTGCAGTTCCTGGCTTAAAGCAAGCTATAGATATGAAGTTGAGACATGTATATGCTGTGATATTGACTGAATTTGTTATCTCACGAGCTTCAACCATGAATTCGAATGACTATCCATTTTGGCAATCTTTTGTGAGTCCGGAAATTATTTTCAGTGCAACATCATCTGGCATAGTTGAGATTTTGGAGACTTGTTTTCAGTTTTTTCCTGATTTGGTTTGGACTCACATTCCTAATGAAGGGAACGTGGTTCAAATTGCCATCAAGAATAGGCAAGAAAAAGTTTTTAGATTTCTATGCAAGATGCCAATAATTTGCCAGCTTTTAGTGTTGGCAATAGATGAATCAAATAACACTGCATCACACGTGGCAGCAAGGTTTACTTCTAAAATAGAATCAGATTCAGGTGAAGCATTGCAAATGATAAGAGAGTTACAGTGGTTTCAGGTTTGTTTATTTTAATCTCACCACATGTAGTTTTGTCTAATTAAATTAAATTGCATAAAATTATTATTAACATAGCTACGTACATCATGAACAGGAAATAGAGAAATTGGATGACCCTCTCCATAAACAAGTGAAAAACAACGATGATAAAACAGCTTCCCAAGTGTTCATGAAAGAACATAAACCCTTAATTGAAGAAGGGAAGAAATGGATAAAGGATAGATCAAACTCTTGTATGGTAGTGGCAACTCTTATTGCAACAATCACCTTTGCGGCTGCGATAACTGTACCTGGAGGTAACAACCAGGACAAAGGAACACCAATATTCTTGCCAAATCACAAATTCGGCGTGTTTATGTGGTCCAATGCAGTGGCTTTCTTTTCCTCAATGACTTCTCTTCTGGTGTTTATAGCAAACAGGAATGGATACTACACTGAAGAAGAATTTGTGATGGTATTACCTCAAAGATTAGTAATCGGTTTGAACTTCTTGTTTGTTGCTGTGGTGACAACAATGGTAGCATTTATTGCAGCTCTGTCTTTGTTTCTAGAGGACAGATTCAAAAATTTTACAACTATTATTTGGTCATTGGCTTCTATTCCATTTTTAATATCTCTAATGCTTCTGCTTCCATCTACTACCGTGGAGTTACTATATAAAACGCGTTATTATCCTAAAAAAGGGTCTATATGACTTTTTTTTTTGCATTTCTGTTTACCAACACAATCCAAAGCATTATTTAGGTAACATCTAAAAGGCCCAAATGTAACATCTCTATTTTCTGTAAACTATATTTTCATATATCTATGGATAAATATATCACCTTATCAATTAATAGTTGTCATTTTAGATGATTTTACATGTATGTTATAGTGATTATTGGGATATTTCGTGTGCATGAGATTACTAATTATAAGTTTGTGATTATTGTTTTATTTTAATTATTTGTATTTACTTATGAATAATTATCTTGATAGATGATTGATGATGTTGTAGAGTCCCTATTTTATTTGTATTTACCTCATCTAGAGTGCCAATCCCACCAGGAAGGGTAACAACAGCAGTTTTATCTAGTGAATTGTTCCTCACTATAGCATCGACCAGTCCATACTTCCTTGCATAGAAAAACCTGAACTATAAACATTCTAGGCAGTTAATAGCAGTCACATTTAATTTTTATTTTCTCCTATTTGAATGTTGTTAAGAAGTCTCACATCGTTTGCAAGATGACATGAATATGTATTTATAAAGTAGAGGCAATTCTCACTTTACAAGACGGTTTTGTAACGATGAGTTAGGTCAAAACTAAATTCTAAGATGGTATCAAAGCTAGGCCCAACACACAATTTTAAGATAGTATCAGAGCATCTCCACAATATGTTGGGCCACCTGTTATTAGGTTTGTGTTATCGGGCCACCCACCGTTTATATCCGCACTCCAAGCCCAATAGCGTTGGGTGCGAGGGGATGTGTTAAGAAGTCCCATATCGCTTGCGAGATAGCCTGAATATAAGTTTATAAAGCAAATGCAATCCTCATTTTACAAGCCGGTTTTGTAAGGATGAGTTAGGCCTTATTGAGATATTCTATATTTATGACTAGGATATTATGGTTTTATGACTTGATACTTATTACCTATTTGGTGACTCATGTACTTGTATATATACAATGTATATTCCTCTTTCAATATATGAAATAAACAAACTTCAGTTTCAAGTGGCCCAAAACATTCTAAGAAATGTAAAAAGATATGATCCTGTTATGAGTGTGCATAAGTTGAGTTGGAATAGGTTTGACCAAACTTCCTTTGGTTTGAGCTGGATACTCAACCCCTAGTTTTTACAAAAAAACTTGACCAAACGAGCTTGTGACGACGGGTTGAGTCAGGCTGGGTTTACAGGTCGTAAAGGAAAAAATATATTTTTATTCTTTATTCTAAAAATATTGTATCTACGCCAAAATGCTTCTGTTACTTAAACATTCCAAAAACCATACATAATTTCAAGCAAAAATATGAAGTAAAAATCATATACTCTCAAGAAAACATACTAAATTTGAGGAAAAAATTGAATCGGGACAGGTTGACTAGTTTGAAATTCTAAAGCTGTCATGAACTACACATTCTAATTTAATCGGGTGCAAGTAAAATACAGGTTAGTTTGAGTTAGGCGGTTGTGTTGATCGGTTCAACCCAAATGTGTGTACATCTCTAGATCCTATTGGAGTGAGAATGACAGATTTTTCATACACTAGTAGCAATAACTCATGTTGCAACATGGATCAAAAGAGAGTACTATGAATTAATTAAATAAAGCAAGGGTTGTGGATTACCTGCAGGTAAGGTAATTTTCTGATGGTTATAGGTGAAAGTTTGATGCTGTCCATTCCCTGGCTTCTTTTCATATCTTTAATCCGCCAACTGGTTTCCCTGCCAGCAGAACGCCTCGAGTAACAGCGTCCATTAGTCCTGGTCCAGCTCCTGAACATGTAATGCAGTCCAAATGATTTGTTATATGCGAAGAAATCTAAGCATATCTGCCAAAGAAGAACTTTGTCACCGTATCAATTGTTTGTGTGAGAAAACATTATTGGCTAACAAAAGAACGAGAATTTGTATAATACTCACCGGCAAGTAACCAAGAAAAGAAGCAAAAAGCTATTGTAAGAATTGACTTGCCCCATTAGCCAATTCTTGTGCTTGGACATAATGTGAATGGCTCGAGCCCATCCTAGAAGAACCTAGATACACAACTCCTCTTCCTAATCTATTTATGAGTTCATAACATTGTTTGATCTCTTCTTTAACCTGTAATAATGAAAAGAAAAAAAACCGAGAACTACAGAAATGATTTGTATATAGTCATTAGACGAAATCATGTAAAGGAATTCGTTTGATGGAACTCTCCACACAAAGTGTTTTTCTAGAGAACTATGCTGTAGGGTCAGTTACAAGCAAAGTTTTGAGCTATTATTTCCTTTTTGCTTCTTACTCAGATCAGAGATATATGAAGCACTGAAGGAATGCACAAGCACTTGGAGTCACATGTTTGAGTTCTATAATTCTAAGGGTTGCACTGGCTTGATTAAGCAAGGAATATGTTGCCCCAAGTCCAAACTAGTCTTGTCAAATATTGGTCATGGCGGATTGCGGTAGCAGATATTTTTACAACCGCCAATCCGCCATGGCTAATTTATGAAGGATGGCGGCACCATGGTGTTTATGGCGGTTTAAAATGGTAGTTTTTTTACTTTTCACATGGTCTGTCTCTGTCGTACACAATAAAAAAAAAACAGTGGTTGAAATTAGATATAATTTGTCCAGTAATCTATATATGATTCACAAATTCTCCTTTGATCTTAATTATAAACAGCAGTCAGCAGAGAATGACAGTCCCATACAGCCGATGCGGCCTCAATCATAGTTGCTTTATAGTTTTAGAGAAATCAAAAACCATTATGTGACAACCCTAATCAAATGCACTAAAACAGAACATAGCTAACAATTTAGCTTACATAGACGTAGCTACTCTGCAATCAGTCGAACAAAACAGAAACGTTCCCAACAAAGAAATAGGATCATAGACGACGGCAGTGTGAAGTAAAATCATAGACAACGATCACAACGGAACCGCAACTACGTTGCAATAGACCTCTTATAGATATGAAATTATGAATAAAAATCTATATCAAAATATCAATCAAGTTGTATAAAAGTTTCAATAATTATAGAATTATTTTTTATGTTTGGTGTGACTGTAAAATTATTTCACACTGCAATTCATATCTCAGCAATGCAATGGCCGAAACGCAACGCTCACAACAGCATTTGCAACTGCAATTTAATAACACGGCCGTTACTCTTCGATAAATTGTTTTCTTAATACTTCTCTTAGCCTATTATGCATCCAGATAAGATAGATAGATAGATAGATAGATAGATAGATAGATAGATAGATAGATAGATAGATAGATAGATAGATAGATAGATAGATAGATAGATAGATAGATAGATAGATAGATAGATAGATAGATAGATAGATAGATAGATAGATAGATAGATAGATAGATAGATAGATAGATAGATAGATAGATAGATAGATAGATAGATAGATAGATAGATAGATAGATAGATAGATAGACTGTTATATAAGCATCTTAACTATAATCATCCAAATCCTGGTACACAAACAATTGGCTATCTTTTCAAAATTACTATGGACTGAACATGCTCTAGGTCATAGCACATAATTCACTCAATACCCAGCGAACCGCGAATTGGTTCGCGCGTACCGGTTCGCAATTCATTTGCGAATTGGTTCACCATAATTCATAGGAAAATTACATAAAACTTCATTTTTGTTACACCAAAATGTAATTATCAATGTTTGAACAATAAGCTAGAAAAACAGATTGAAAATTACATAAAACTTCATTTTTATTACACCAAAATGGAAATGACATCAACAGAAAAATATGGTCTCACAATTCTTGAAAGGGAAGCTCTCATAATATGTTTCATACATACATGATATACTACAATTACAAATAACTCAAACATCAAATATAAAGAAAAACAAATTAAAATATAACTTTTTATTGAGGAAAAACATAAGTTCCAGTGTTTCAGTAGAAGTCCCTGTGGAAAATCTGAGTTGCCATTGCACTTGAATTGAACCCAACACCTAACAAATCACATCAAAATGAATTAATTAGAATCTTTCAAATGAAAAGATTACACCAAAATATCTCGGCGGTGCTGAGTGAAAATGATAAAGCATACTACAGTGAAAATAAAGCTTGTATTTTTTATGTCCGAATTTTAACTACTCTAATGCTTATATAAATAAATAAATAAATAAAGGTAAATATTAAGTTTTAGGAAGAAAAAGCACACCTTTTTTCTCCTTGAGTATGGAAAAGCATGATTTTTAACTCCTTGGGATTGGAATAGAAATTCTATTACGGTCAGAAATGTCTACAAGGGGTACATGCTGCATCGAATTCCAATCCTCAGTAGAAATGTTCTTCACAAATTCATCTGATACAAAAAAAATACGGAGAACTTCAAGCTTCTCCAAGTGTTGGATGCCAATGGGTATATTCTCCAGATTCCAGAGAATGCCTAACTTCAGCATTTTCAGAGAAGGCAGTGCTCCTTTGTCAATAATAACTAATCTCAATTGTATGCAATATATAACATTCAGTGTCTTTAGTTTTTGAAACCATCCATCTTCAAAATGCAAAAACAAACCTTCATAAGAATGCATCGGAAAAGTGAGGGACAACAAGTGTTGCAAACAATTTAGTGATTTCAATGAATCTTCAGTTAAACGAGAGTGGTCCAAAAACAAATCAACAAGATTTTGAAGCTTTGGAATCCATTCAGGCAACTTCTGTAGAATCCCATATAGTGTTAGTTTTCGAAGCTTAGTTGGCAATGAAATCAAATCCAAATCAATGACTTCATAATCATCTTCACTTCTAATTGCTTCAACATATAGCCTTTCCAAGTGTTGCATTTCATTGATTGACGAAGATAGAATGATTCCATCTTCTCTACGAACATTAACCAACCTCAAATCCCTCATCTGATTCAGCTTTCCTAACCCTTTAATTATCTTTGCTGCTCCATCAGTATTTAAATCAACACTATGTAGCGTTTGTAGGGATGCCATCTCTCCAATACCTTCCTCTAATTGAATCAAAGACAGTTTCTTGCTGATAAGATGTCTTAGCTTTCTAAGTTTACTAATCTCTTTGGGCAACTCAATAAGTTGTGTTAAACTCCGTATTTTCAAGGTCTCCAGGTTACGAAGCATGCCAATAGATTTTAAGATTTTCAATATCTCATCAAACCCCAAGCTTAAATACTTCAAGTGGATAAAATTTCCGAAATTCTCAGGAAAGCTCATCAATGAATCGGAGTTACAATCAAGAACCCTCAACAACTTGAAAGTTTTAGGGATTTTAAACTCAAAATTTGTTTTTGATTCTTTATCTGGGATAACAAGCAGTGATCGAACATGTGAGCTTCCAATATGCTCAACGAAATCATCGGAAATGGTTGTTATTGACAAACGGTGAATTCTTCCGCTAAAGGATGAATGTCCATCTTCACTAATATGCTTGAAAAAATTTAAATCCTCATTTTTTTCAAGGATCATTTCACGTACTAGATCATGAACACGGCAACCTTTAGCTTTTCCATCAGTTCTTATTGAAGATACTTGCACCAAGCTTCTATGGATCAACTCTGTTAAATATCCTTCTGCAACTTCTTCCAAAGTCTTCCCACTTTCCTCTTTCACAAACCCTTCACCTATCCATTGTCGAATCACTCTATTTGAATTAACTTGATAATCTTCTGGATACATTCCAAAATACAACAAACATGACTTGAGATAGTAAGGCAAATCATCGTAACTTAAGGCTAAAACTTCTTTTATACCCATTAAATGGGTATCTTTCTTTAGTTCTGCACTTAAATTTTCACTAAATCTCTGCCACTCAAAAACATGCTTCTCTTTTGTAGACAAAAGACCACCAATGGCAACAATTGCTAGCGGTAAGCCCTTACATTTTTGAACAATTTCATTAGCTATACCAACGAGCTCTTCTGGACAACATCCAGCATAGTCAAATTTGAATGCCCTCTTATTAAACAATGTCAAAGACTGTTCTTGAGTTAAAGGTTGCAAATGAAGCACTTTAGTGAAAGAAGATATTTTACAAGACACCAAAACTTCCTCGTTCCTTGTTGTTATAAATATCTTACTTCCACTTTTATTATCAATTAAAGCAAATTTAATATGATCCCAAAAATTTACACTCCAAACATCATCAAACACCACAACGTACCTCTTTGTCTTCAAGCAGTTTCTCAGTTCTTCAGTCAATGACCTTTGATCCATCTGATTAATATTCTGAGGTGGATTCTCGTCTTTTTGTTTGTAAATTTTTAGCAACATGTCCCTTAACACCTCTTTAACATCATATGTTTGTGACACTGTGATCCATACACGACAATCAAAGTGTGCAATGACATCCTTGTTGTCAAAAACTTTCTTGACTAGAGTGGTTTTACCTTGCCCTCCCATTCCTACCACAGAGATGACAGTGTGCTCTTCTCTTTCATTTACCATCCAATCAGTCAATGTTTTTCCTGGAGCTTCAAAGCCTACAACGTCAGCTTCGTCAATGTAAAGAGCAGCCTCTCGAAGGGGGTGCAGTTTGACATTCTGGCTTCCTCTAGAATGGCTTGATCCTTGATCCAAAGAACGTTGGAAACCATATCTTTCACTTCTTTCCTTGATCCCACGCACCAATGACTTAATGTCTCGAATCCCAGACGCTATTTTATGGCGTTGTTTCAAAGTTTTGAACAAGTGAGAAAAATTGTGGCGTTGTTCCGCATACATCATATAGTTATCAATGATGTCTTCTATCTGAAAAGCTGCTTCCCTAATCTGTTTGACCCATGTTTTGACTCCTTCACCATTGTTGTCTCCATTAGGTGCAGCAGCTCTTCTATCAGCATCCTTAAGGAAGGCTTGGATGCTTTCGAGTTCATCTTTAATGTCTGCAAATTCCTTGTGAACACCTTTGAGCAAATTGAATTCTTCTGTTAACAATGGAAGCAGTTTGTCAATAGCAAATGACACTGCTATTTCTGCCATTTTGAGATTTTTTTGTTTTGCTGCGTATGAAGAAGATATGGTTGGAAATGTGTCAGATAAAGAGAAACGGGAAGGCAAAGCGATAGGAGTATATGGATAGGAATCTGTATGTGTGAGATGAAGAAGGAAGATATGGGTGGATCATGCGTCAAATAAAGAGATAAGGGAACTTAGGGAAGGCATAGTGATAAGAATGTAATATCCATTGGATTGGGATTCACTGACTTTATGGTGCCAAAGTCAGGCAGCCTTTTTTCTGCCTTTAAGCAAATATTGTCAGTTTCATATAATTATGTGCACTAGATTGTTCCATCCACATGTAGAGTCGGTCTATCCTGTCCGGTGGGCCAGACTATATTTATGGGTTAGCCCGGCTTGACACTAAATAATTTTTACATCAATACTAAATATCAATTAAACTAAAGTTTGTTTTTTATAAAAGAAATTAAATCAAATTAATAAATTATAAGCTTAATTTTTTTTAAAGTTTTAGGTAAATATGACATTTTTATTATGCTTACACATTTAACTATGTTTTTTTTTATAATAACTTTTCAATTAGATGATAATTTTTTATGTTTTTAATTGATATTATTTTATACAGTATACTAGTGATCAAACAGGGTGCGTTTCACGCCTGTCTATGACTGTGTCTATTATATAAATTTATGTCAAAAAAATAAAAAATAAAAAAGGCATGTCTTATGTTATGATGAGTTTGTTAACAAAAGATTTTTGCGGCTCAAAATAAACGATTTTTGCTACTAAAAAAATTAAGGGTCCGTTTGGTGCGCAGGATCTGATAGTGATAGGATAGGATATAAAACAGGATAAGGATAGATAGGATATCAGCAGGATAACAGTTATCCTCAGTTATCATATCTTGTGTTTGGTGCACATAGGATAACAAATATGATAACTATTATATCAAGTTCTTAATACATACTTGCTCATAATAATATGATAAGATATATAAAATATTTAAATGACAAAATTATCCTTGTAAATCAATTGTTATATTTTAAAAATTATTTTGTAATACTTTGAATTTTTTAAATAAAAAATATAAATAAGTAATCAAATAACTTTATATATTTTAAATAAAAAACATGAGAAAATAATAAAGTTTAATTTTTTATATGAATCATGATCAAATAAATAACCCAATGATATATACATGTTAGATTTTTTATATGAATCATGATCAAATAAATAACCCAATGATATATACATGTTAGATGAGCTAAATAAATATGATATATCTCATACTAAATAATAAAAATACCATTGAAAAATAATTATATTTAATTTTTTACAATTTTTTAATAATTAGTTTACTTTAAAATATTTGTAATTTTAGTATAATTTTGAGTTTTTTAGATTATGTAAATTACAAAATTACCCTTGTGAGAAAATCACATGTATATTTAAAAATTAATTATTTTATTAATAATTTACCATACAATTATTTTATTATTTATATTTTATTAATTTTCATTTTTTATTTTAAAATATATTTTATAGAATAAATCAGTAAAAAAAATTTATCCTATCCTGCTGGTAACCCAGCTCAAATTCAGGATAAGAATTTTAACTAAAGAGACAGGATAGGATAAGTTACAGGATTAATTTTTCATATCCTGTTGTGTCACCAAACACTGGACTGAAACAAGATATGATACAGTTATCTTATCTTGTCTCTTATCCCGTGCACCAAACGGGCCCTAAGCGTATTGTTGGTATTACACTACAAGAATCCTCTGCATTACCTACAAAAAATTTCGTGGGAATAGTGCCCATTTTCGTAGGAAATGTAACATTTCCGACGACATTTCCTACCAAGAGCTTTGTAGGCAAAAACCTGACTATTCCTACAACATTTCCGACGAACTTTGTAGGAAACGCATTTGTGTCAGTGGTCAGCATGCGTCAGTACATTACCTACGAAATTTTCGTAGGAAACGTATTTGTGTCAGCTGCCACTTTAGTCAGCATGTGTCAGCACATTACCTACGAAATTTTCGTAGGAACTGTATTTAATATTTAAAAAAAATAAAAATAGCTATTTTCAGCAAAATTAAAATAAAATATTTTAATTGAAAATGAAAAAATTAAATTAAATTGAAAATAAAATAAAATATGTAAAATTATGTAATGGATTTTATCGTAATATTCAAGATATAATTCAAAAAAAATAAATTAATATTTAAATTGTAGTTTGAAATAAGCTGGGCTTTACAAATATTATCACTAAAATATTTACACAAAAATAAAATGCAAGTGTCCCGTGAAAGGTTGTTCCTCCTTCTTATCAAAGCTTGTTGAAGTAGCTCTTGCACATTGTTATAGTTGATCTGTTTGCATCTCCCTCTGAACAATTTCAAAATCATATATTAGTCACCACACACATTATATAATTCTATGTAATATAACTATCGATAAGCTCCTAATTTTAGTAGAATTCAACAAGCTTTATTGCCTAATTAAATTTTGCTTTCATATTATATTTCTAAGATGCATAATGCATAGAGTCCTAGACACTTGGTTAAATAGATCCAAATCTTGTTTCCCAGCGACATGAGCAAACTTAAAAATATAAATTATATATGATATAATATTTATGTGGTATTAGCCTCACCCATGAAGCCATACAACACCAACCAAGCCAGATTCAATGATATATCTATTATGTATTAATTATACATATCTCTCTACATATAGATTGTCCTATCAAATACTAATAATATCTAAATTTCAAGAACAACAACAACAATAACTTGGATTTTTCATACCTGAAAACAAACTTTTAACTTGATTTCATTTCTGCAATCGAAAAAAATAAATCAGAAAGAACATAAGTGACTAAGACAGTGCCAAATTAAACAAATGAGAAGAAAGATAAGAGAAAACAAGAGAGGGAAATAACCCACTTCACTACATCGCTGGTAAATCATCACCATTGAGTTTCTTTTCCGCGACCCACACTGAAAACACGAAGCCATATTTCAAAATCTCAATCATTTTGCGATTTTCCGGTGTGGTGGTTGTGTTTTCCGGCGCGGCTGTCACTGGCGAAGGTGTTCCAATCTTGATTTTTTTCTTTGTGGGTTTTGTAGAGGAGAAGGAGTAGAGTATTTATATGGTGTTGGTTTTTTAAAAGACAGTCTTTCGTGATCTAGATCTAACCATGAAGATGACGGTTGAGAAATTTCAAAATATCTCCGATCTAAAACTAAACTTGACGGGAAATATATGAGAAGGAGAAAAGAAAGATGGTGAAGGTTGAACAGAAATAGACGAGATTGTGAGAGTTGTGGTGGTGGTAGCGGCGGCGGCTAGGTTTGTTGAGAGGATGAGATATAGCTTCTCAAATCTTCTTTGGTAAAGAGAGAGAAAGAAAATAAAAACTGAATTATTTTGTTAAAAAAATTTACAAATAGACCCCTTGGGTCTGTAAACGAGAGAGAGGAACTGATATTGTGTTTTTTTGTTGTATTTTTTTTACTCTTTCATTCTATCAATCAAATTACTCCTACATGACATATAAAAAATTCTACTGTCAAAATGTTTTGATTTTTTAGACAGTCGCTTCTAATTTATTAATTCTACTTTGAAAATGCTGTGTAGCAAATTTTGATTTTTTAGACCGGTTTTAATTTATTCGATGCTTTTAAATAATAATAGTTCTTTTTAATTTATCCAATATAATTTTATTTTTCATGATTTTACTTGATATTATCGATTACTATTACTATTACAAGTTATTACTGATAAAAATTTACTACCGATTTTGACAGGAGATTTTGAATTTTATCAATCTGACCGTTCAATATCACCTAATTGGACAAACAAACAAATTAAAAAAATAATTTTGATCATCGGACTCCGGATGTATAGACAGATCGTAATAACAATCTCATTGAAAAACTAGTTTTAATGAAAGAGTCATGAAGTTTGACTAAAACTACCGATTTTAACAGGAGATTTCAAATTTTATCAATCAGACCGTTCAATATAACCTAATTGGACTAACAAACAAATGAGAAAAAGAATTTTGATCATCGGATTCCGGATGTATAGACAAATCGTAATAACAGTCTCATTGAAAAACAAGTTTTAATGAAAGAGTAATGAAGTTTGACTAAAACTACCGATTTTGACTGGAGATTTCGAATTTTATCAATCAGACCGTTCAATATAACCTAATTGGACTAACAAACAAATGAGAAAAAGAATTTTGATCATCGGATTCCGGATGTATAGACAGATCGTAATAACAGTCTCATTGAAAAGCTAGTTTTAATGAAAGAGTCATGAAGTTTGACTAAAACTACCGATTCGACCGTTCAATATCACCTAATTGGACAAACAAACAAATTAAAAAAATAATTTTGATCATCGGACTCCGGATGTATAGACAGATCGTAATAACAATCTCATTGGAAAACTAGTTTTAATGAAAGAGTCATGAAGTTTGACTAAAACTACCGATTTTGACTGGAGATTTCGAATTTTATCAATCAGACCGTTCAATATAACCTAATTGGACTAACAAACAAATGAGAAAAAGAATTTTGATCATCGGATTCCGGATGTATAGACAGATCGTAATAACAGTCTCATTGAAAAGCTAGTTTTAATGAAAGAGTCATGAAGTTTGACTAAAACTACCGATTCGACCGTTCAATATCACCTAATTGGACAAACAAACAAATTAAAAAAATAATTTTGATCATCGGACTCCGGATGTATAGACAGATCGTAATAACAATCTCATTGGAAAACTAGTTTCAATGAAAGAGTCATGAAGTTTGACTAAAACTACCGATTTTGACTGGAGATTTCGAATTTTATCAATCAGACCGTTCAATATAACCTAATTGGACTAACAAACAAATGAGAAAAAGAATTTTGATCATCGGATTCCGGATGTATAGACAGATCGTAATAACAGTCTCACTGAAAAGCTAGTTTTAATGAAAGAGTCATGAAGTTTGACTAAAACTACCGATTTTGACTGGAGATTTCGAATTTTATCAATCAGACCGTTCAATATAACCTAATTGGACTAACAAACAAATGAGAAAAAGAATTTTGATCATCGGATTCCGGATGTATAGACAGATCGTAATAACAGTCTCATTGAAAAGCTAGTTTTAATGAAAGAGTCATGAAGTTTGACTAAAACTACCGATTTTGACTGGAGATTTCGAATCTTATCAATCCGACCGTTCAATATCACCTAATTGGACTAACAAACAAATTAGAAAAATAATTTTGATCATCGGACTCCGGATGTATAGACGATCGTAATAACAGTCTCATTGGAAAACTAGTTTTAATGAAAGAGTCATGAAGTTTGACTAAAACTACCGATTTTGACTGGAGATTTTGAATTTTATCAATTCGACCGTTCAATATCACCTAATTGGACAAACAAACAAATTAAAAAAATAATTTTGATCATCGGACTCCGGATGTATAGACAGATCGTAATAACAGTCTCATTGGAAAACTAGTTTTAATGAAAGAGTCTTGAAGTTTGACTAAAACTACCGATTTTGACTGAAGATTTCGAATTTTATCAATCAGACCGTTCAATATAACCTAATTGGACTAACAAACAAATGAGAAAAAGAATTTTGATCATCGGATTCCGGATGTATAGACAGATCGTAATAACAGTCTCACTGAAAAGCTAGTTTTAATGAAAGAGTCATGAAGTTTGACTAAAACTACCGATTTTGACTGGAGATTTCGAATTTTATTAATCAGACCGTTCAATATAACCTAATTGGATTAACAAACAAATGAGAATTCTTTTTTTGATAATCGGACTCTGAATATATAGACAGATCGTAATAATATTCTCATGGGAAACTTAGTTTTAACTTATTGATAGTAATTAATGTTATTATTATATTAGAAGTAGATAGAAGTAGATCAAATATTTTTTTTGTTTTCACCACCAGTTTAATCTGGTTCTGGCATCAAGTGGTACCAACCCCTTTCGAATAGATTAAGTATTATATTTTCTTTATAAGATGATGTAAAAAAAAAGTTGAAATATGGAAATAAAACAATTTTTTGCGTTACCAATTTTTATTTTTTTTAAAATAAAACAATTCCGACGAAGCATTGGTAGGTAATGTTTCTAGGAATCCGTGTGTCATATAAACAATTTTTATTTTTTTAAAATAAAACAATTCCGACGAAACATTGGTAGGTAATGTTTCTAGGAATCCGTGTGTCATATAAACAATTCTTTCTTTTTCTGTTAAAAAGCACGTGACTGTTACAATATATTTTTATTTTTTTAAATAAAACAATTCCGACGAAATTATTCGTAGGAAACGTTTCTTGGAAATAACAATACTCATAAAGTACATTTCCTACGAAAAACTTGTAGGAAATGTTCCTTGAAAGCCGCACCCATAAAAAAAAATGCTCATAAATGGTACTGTTCACCTACAAATTCAATTTTGGTAGGAAATGTTCGTCGGAATCGCAAGGAATTCTTGTAGTGTTATGAAAAGTCCATACCAAAACTCTATATTCTCTTTGTATATAGTATAGATATAGATATAGTATAGAATAGCTATCCATTCAATTCAATGATCGTGTACACAACCATTGATTTTCCACCGCGTATTTTGAAAAGATTTATCATAGTAGAATTTTATTAAATAATGGGTTTGGGTGTTACATACTGTCAAACACATCTCTAGATAAAGCTATGCATTCCAATATACTCAACCTGAAAGTATGTTTCCAGTTCCATTGAGAAGAACATAAGTTTGTTTCATTCAAGTACAAAAAGAAACATTTAGAAGGCCTTAATTGAGTGCAACACCAATGAAAATGAGGAGTTAATCAATTGGTGAGCAACTTGAGATCTGTCAAAGTAGTTGCAAAAAATAAATCTTTTTGTTTGGTTTAGAAAAAAAAAGACAATTCTTTACTCCCTTGATCACTATTATAAGTAAAAAAAATCAGTTTTTAGGTTTATTGAAAAAATGATATATTTGGTCCATATTATAAAACAGATATATCAATTTTAACATAAACCTAAAAAATGTTTTTTTATTTATTTTATTTTTATAATAGTGGCTGGAGGATGTATACTGTTATATATTATTGAAAATGGTGATATGTTGTCCACACTTCTTGACTCATTTGTCATGATAAGTTTTGTTAGGTTGTAAGTTGTAACTAATTTACATTCATCTCCACACTTAAGTTATGATTTGTACGGTTGAGTTAGGCCCGATACTCAATTCTAAAATATATATTTCATTTCTTATATAAGGAAGGCAAATGAGTGTTATTGTGCATATTTTCCTTAGCTTCTGCAGCTTTTGAGCACCCATTTGAATTAGTTTTCAGCTTCAAGAAGACCGCTGTCACTGAGTTCGGTATGATCTTTATTTCTTAATTTTCTTCACAAAACAACTATGGATTAGTAGAAACAGAATCATGTTTTGGATTATGATTAAAGTACCAAGTTTTTAAGAGAATTTGAAGGCAATCTCCTTAGTTGAAAATTTTAATACCAAGTTATAACTTAGCTATTCATTGTTAGTGAAAACAACAAATAAACTTAGCTATTCATTGAACTTCATATGTAAATTTAAACTTGATTCAGAAAACAGCTTCTACATTTTCCAATCACTTTAAAAACACATAATGCATTTTTATGAGTTTAGAACTACTGTAGTAGTTATGATTAAAAATGTTCTAGTTATATTTTCCTACTTTCATAAAAACTCATGTTGTTACAAATATTATTGCCAAAATTTGCTTGACGATTTGACCACAGTTACTATCAACCACTTCACTTGGCAATACTAAAAGGTGATTGGAAATCAACAAAGGCTTTTCTTGAGAACGATCCAAGCGCATTGACAGCAAAGGTTACAATACATGGCAGGACTGCACTTCATGTTGCAGCTGTAGGAGCTCAGTGGAAAATTGTTGAGAAGTTGGTGCAACATCAACATAATTGGATTTGATGGGATGCACTTGCCATCACTATGTTTGAAAGTGTAAATACTGCAAAGGCATTGGTGGCTATATATAAATCATTCTCTTACACAAGTTACTGATTTTAAAGGATTTACACCACTCATCTATAGCATCACATCTACAAGATGTAAAGAGATGATTGAGGGGTCAAATTTCTTATTAACTTCACTCAGCACAGAAAAAGAAAACAAAAAGAAATTAACTTCTTGAGCGCTAGGAGAGGGACCGCCAGATTGAGGAGTCAAATTTCTTATTACACCAAAATAGAAAGCAAATCAACAGAAAAATAACGTCTCACAATACTTGAAAGGGAAGCTCTCATAATATGTTGCATACATGATATACTACAATTACAAATAACTCAGACATCAAATCAAAAGAAAAACAAATTAAACATATAACTTTTTATTGAGGAACAACAAAAGTTCCAAAGTGTTGTGGTAGAAGTCCCTGTGGAGAATCTGAGTTGCCATTGCACTTGAAATTGAAACCCAACACCTACCAAATCACAAAAAATTGAATTAATTAGACCCTTCCAAATGATATTATTACAAAAAAATAGCTTTTGGGGATCCAAAATATAATTGGCAGTGCTGAGTTAAAAATAATAAAGCATATTACGGTGAAAATAAAGCTTGTATCAATATAGTTCATATACATTAAATATACAATGAACCTTAAGAGTGTATTTTTACTTATAAAGTGTCACGGAGGGAGTAGAAATTAATAAATAAAAAGGTAAATATTAAGTTTTAGGAAGAAAAAGCACACCTTTTTTCTCCCTGAGTATGGTAAAGCATGATTTCTAACTCCTTGGATGTGGAATAAGAATTCCATCACTGCCAGAAATTTGTACAAGGGGCACATGCTGCATTGAATTCCAATCCTCAGTAGAAATGTTCTGCACCAATTCATCTGATATATAAGAAATACGGAGAACTTCAAGCTTCTCCAAGTGTTGGATGCCAGTGGGTATATTCTCCAGTCCGAGGAGCCTGTCAAACTTTAGCTTTTTCAGAGAAAGCAGTGCTCCTTTGTCAATAATAACTTCTCTCAATTCTTTGGTATATCCAACATTCAGTTTTTTAAGTTTTTGAAACCATCCATCTTCAAAATGCAAACACAAACCTTTAAAAGCACAATGCCGTATATTGAGGGACAACAAGTGTTGCAAACAGATTACTGATTTGAATGGATCTTCTGGTAAATTGGAGTTCCACAACCTCAACTCAACCAGATTTTGAAGCTTTGGAATCCATTCGGGAAACTTCTGTAAAATCCCAATTAGTCTAAGTTTTCGAAGCTTAGTTGGCAATGAGATCAAATCCAAATCAATGATTTCATAACCCTCGTCACCACATCTTGATCCAACAACTAGTATTTCCAAGTGTTGCATTTCATTGATCGACGAAGATAGAATGGTTCCATGTTCTCTACGAACAGTAATCAATCTCAAATCCCTCATCTGATTCAGCTTTCCTAACCCTTTAATTATCTTTTCCGCTCCATCCGAATCTAAATTAACATAGCGCAGCGTTTGAAGGGATGTCAGCTCACCAATACCATCCTCTAATTGAATCAAAGACAGTCTAGAGCCGATAAGATGTCTTAGCTTTATAAGCTTGCTAATCTCTTTGGGCAAATCACCAACACCAGTAGCCTTAATCCAAGGTCTCTAGGCTATGGAGCTTTCCAATATATTTTAGGATTTTACATTCCCCAATAAACCTCAAGCTTAAATATTTCAAGTGGATAAAACTTCCCAAATTCTCAGGAACTAAAGCAGATTTGCAATCAAGAACCCTCAACAGCCTGTAATTTTTAGGGATTCTATTCCCAGAAAATAATTTTGATTCTATATTTGTAAAAACAAGCAATGACCGAACATGCGAGCTTTCAATACACGGCGTTAAATCATTGGACGTGGTTGTTATTGACAAGCGCCGAATTATTCCACTTAAGGATGACTTACCATCTTCACTAGTTTGCCTGCAAAAGTTCAAATCCTCAAACTTTTCAAGGATCATCTCACGTATTTGATCATGAACACAACAACCTTTAGCTTTACCATCTTTTCTAATTGAAGACACTTGCACCAAGCTTCTATGGATCAACTCTGTTAAATATCCGTCTGCAACTTCTTCCAAAGTCTTCCCCCTTTCTTCTTTCACAAACCCTTCAGCTATCCAGTGTCGAATCACTCTATTTGGTTTAACTTGATAATCTTCTGGATACATTCCAAAATACAACAAACATGACTTGAGATAGTAAGGCAAATCATCATAACTTAAAGCTACAATTTCTTTTATCCCAATTAGATTTGTATCTTTCTTTAGCTCTAAACTTAAATTTTCTCTAAATCTCTGCAACTCAAACCCAGTTTTCGCTCTTGTAGACAAAAGACCACCAATGGCAACAAGTGCAAGTGGTAAACCCTTGCATTTATTAACAATTTCAACAGCTATACAACTGAGTTCTTTTGGACAACATCCACCATAGTCAAATTTGAATGCCTTCTTGTTGAACAACTCCAGTGATTGTTCTTGAGTTAAAGGTTGCAACTCAAGCAACTCAGTGAAAGAAGATTTTTTACAGGACCCCACAACATTTAGGTTCCTTGTTGTTATCAATATCCTACTTCCACTTTCATTATCAATTACAGCTAGTTCAATTTCATCCCAAAATTGTACACTCCAAACATCATCAAGCACAACAACATACCTCTTTTGCTGCAAGTAGTTTCTCACCTCATCGGTCAACGACCTTTGATCCATTTGATTAATATTCTGAGGTGGATTTTCTTCTTTTTGTTTGTAAATTTTTAGCAACATGTCCCTCAACAAGTCTTTAACATCGTATGTTTGAGACACTGTAATCCATACAAGACAATCAAAGTGTGCAATGACATCTTTGTTTTCAAGAACTTTCTTGACTAGAGTGGTTTTGCCTTGTCCTGCCATTCCTACCACAGAGATGACAGTACGCTCTTTTCTTCCTTTTACCATCCAATCAATCAATACTTTTTTTGGCGCTTCAAAGCCCACAACGTCAGCTTCGTCAATGTAAAGAGCAGCCTCTCGAAGAGGGTGCAGTTTGGATTTCTGGATTCCTTTAGAACTGCTTGAACCTTGTTCAAAAGAAAGTTTGAAATCATAACTTTTACTTCTTTCCTTGATCCCACACATCAATGACTTAATGTCCTGAATCTCAGACGCTATTTGATGGTGTTGTTTCAAAGTTTTGAACGGGTGAGTGATCATCTGGAGTAAAGCTGCACATCCGGGATCTTGAGGTTGGTGCTCTAAAGAAAGCAAATATTCATCGACTATGTCTTCTATGCGAAAAGCTACTTCTCTAACTTGCTTCACCCATATTTTCTCCATTTCACTGATATTGGGTGCTTGAGCTGCAGCTCTTTTATCAGCATCCTTGTTGTGAATTCGTCTTAAAATCACACCAATGAATAACTTGATGTGTGGAGCAATAGAACGACAACCAATAATCAAGTGGAATAAGCAATAATAATAACAACCGATAAAAAAAGATAAAGGAGAAGAAAGAACATGATAATTTGTTTACCCAGTTCGGTCCAATAATGACCTAGTCTGGGGGAGAGAGCAGCCCCTCCGTTCCACTATATCAAACGAGTAACTTTACAAAGAGTTCCAATTGAGTTACAAGAATTAATCCTAATTCTACCCAAAACCTGAATCTCTTCCCGTGGCCAAGAGACTCAATTTGATAAGTGTTTCCCAAGGTGTACCACAAAGATAGTTCTCCCACCCTAGAGTTGTACCAAGAGAAAAAACTTTTTCCTCTCTAAAACCCTAGCCCTTGTGTGGTGGCAAACCCTAATCCTTGCCTCTACATCTCTACTCTCTTGAGTTGCTCTCTTTCTCAATTTTTCTATGAATAAAGCACTCCCTATTTATAGAAAAATACATGCCAAAAAATTAGTAACAAATCTGTTTTAAAATAAAACAAATCCAAGTCAGAATATCTTCCAAGAAAATATATTTTTTTTTTCTTCAAAAAATCTTCAAAACATCAAAGATGCAAAAAGATTCAACAAAGATTTTTCTGACTTCTTGTAACTGAGATTTCAAGGCATATCCAACAATTCTCCACCTTGCCTTTAAATCGATGGTGATCCCATCAACCACCGTGCTGCTCTCTCCATCTTGAATCTTCTATTCAAGATCACCGGATTGTACCTCCCTCTTCATCCTCGGAATGCCTTCCGCTCTCATGAAGATCTTGCATCCCACTACCATAGAATTTTAGGTAGCCCCACAAGATTCACCGCACCCTCTTCAGACTCCGAACTGGTCAAGTCCGTACCACCCTGAAGAAACGCTTGCTCCCAACTATCATCGGAATTTTAGATAGCTCAACAAGCTCTACCATCCCTCTTCAGCCCCCGGATTGTGCCTTTTCCGTCCTCTGAAGAATCGCTTGCCTATGACTATCCATGGATTTTTGCGATAGCCCTACAAGCCTCCACCACTCTTCGACCCCGGAATGCCTTCCGTACTCTCGAAGTTTTGCTTGGCTCCAAACCAACCTTGGAATTTTAGGTGGTTCCACAAGCTGCAACATCAAACTCTCCTTGTATCCAACTACTGTTGAAATACAAAAGTAAGTATGTTTTTATCGTCTCCACAGGGACTGATGCGATATCGATGCCGTTCAACAATTAATATAATTTCAAGTAAAGGATTTCAAAGATGGTTAATTACGAAAGTTGCGAATACATAAAAGTAGTAAAGATGATTAATTTGACAGAGAGATTAAATTGCTGGGATTAGCTTTCAATCACTCATTCATACATATTCCCCTAATCAGTTACACAGGTTCTAGTCATCTATCAATATTATCACGTATCGCTCATCGAACGTTTCCGTGTCCAGATAACGCCGAGATATCTATTGCATCTATTAACCTCCGATGTCTCGGATCGTCAATCAATACAATAGCATTAAGATTCGATACTCTAAGTGAATATTAAACCTAAATTTATGTCTAGAATTTAGAGTTCAATAGATATTATCCTAGTTCTTAGATTCAAAAGGCATATGTCTATAACAATTCAAATCAAAGATTAAAACAATGAAAACAAAGATAACATCAATATTGAGAGACAACTAAAACCATATATAAAACCATATCAATAGAAACACATACTAATAGAGTAATTTACACCTAATCCCAACAAAAGTGTCTTTAACTACTCATTACCATGATAGTTTTACACAAATAAGAAGAAAAGAGATGAAATAACAACACCGGTTGATTTCTCAAACAGTTGGTGTGCATCCACCGCAGTTTCCTCCGTCGTTCCGAGCTTCACTCCCTGCGTTACGCGTTAAGCTCTCCTCCCCTGTTTCTTCTAATGTTGGGCGTGTTGTTCTCTGGTGTGTGTGTGTTCTGTCTGGAATGAATTGAATGGCCGATGTGTTGCCCTTTTATAAGCTTTCAAAACTTCACACTTAAGTATAGTACCGTGCCTTGTCACTTGGTTTAAGAAACATAAGGTTCATAAAGTGGTGCCACTTGACTGCTATGCTGCCACTTGACTGCTATGTTGTTACCCATTTTCTTTTCTTACTTTCTTTGTCATTAAGAATTTGTGCCACTTGACTTAGTTAACCGCCTCTTGCTCTTGGTCTCTAGCTAAGCCACTTGTGTCTTCTTTCTTTTTCTTTTTAAAACCTGTTATATAAATATAACTAATATAATAAAATATAGTATCTATTATTTGCTAGTAATAAGTGAAAATAGCTAAAATACTAATTTGCTAGTAAAGACTAATATTTACAAATAGTTGGAGGTTTTACATCAAATGACTTATAAAATAAGTCAATAAGTGCTTAAAATGTATAGGTAAAATCACTGAAATTTAGCACTTATCAACTCTCCCCAACTTAGAACTTTGTTTGTCCTCAAACAAAAGTCTCAAAATATGGTTCAAACCTCATTGGTGCATGATTCAATCAAGATTTATGATCAATCAAAAACTTTGGATTTAAATCATTTCAAGTTGGCATAATTCAATGCATTGCAAGTTCAAAATCAATCATTCATAATCATCAAAGAATCAAAGCATGAATGTGAAGTAGTTTCAAAATTCAAGTAAGATTTCAAACTTTCCAAATCAACAAGACAATCAACTAGAATCACAATTCTCACAAGTGTTTCAACTCAAGGGTGTAGTGTTTCTCTCAATCCAAACAATGTGTTCACAACAAATCAATTTAAACATACATCTCAACATAATCACAAAACATGTTATCAATCATGGATCACTAAGGTCTTTCTTAAGATTGTAATGGGGCTAGGCTACAAGAAATCATTGTTTTTCTTTGGATTCAAAAAGCCTTAAGGATAAGAGAGCATAATTCTTGAGAATTTTCATCACATTACATAAGCTATTCATCCGCTTTCACTTTTCCCATTCTTTACTTTTGGTGATTCTTTTGACACAATTTCTATTCATTTCTTTTTGTAAGACATTTTCTTTGATTTTCATTTGTGTGTCAAATGACTTTCAATATTTTTCTTTTTCTTTTTCAATCACCATCTTCAACACCTCATATTTTTCAACTTCTTCTTTTTTCTTTTTTTTTTTACAAATAACCTCTTTCTCCCCAACTTGTTTTCAACCCTACTTAAACTCAATGCTCAATCATCCTAAGACAAGGGTTAAGTCATTGTTTTTCTTTATTGTGATTCAAGGGTTCAAAATCAAACAAAATTTCAAAATTTTTGGCTTAAGGGGGGTAGCAAAGGATCACACTAACTCACAAGGTAGGTTATTTTGGCTTAAGTAGTTGCACTCAAATAGAAACATGGCCTTGATCATTTCCATGACTTCAAACACATCAAGTAATAGCAAGATTCAGTTAAAATCAACAGAGTTAAACACAATTGTCGGCTCTCAAATATATAAACAATGGAAGGTTCACACAATCTCACCCGGCTAGGTCTAAGTGATTCATAATCAATTAATCATGTTCAAAAGGAATGGATGAAATCAAATTGAATAAAGCTACTTAGTTCAAATTCATCCTATCATTCAAAGATAATCACAAAAATTTGACCTCAAACAATGCAATTTGAAAAAAATTATTCTAATCATGCATTTGAATTTGATTAATCACAAACCTAAGCTTTTCAATTCATATGCACATGATATTCAAAAATCAAAAAATTGAACCATTTTTTTAACCATCAAACATGTTCAGACCACAAGAGAAACATATATTAAGATATTCACAAAAAAAAACATAAATTTGACCGAAAGCTATTAAAATAAAGTTCACAGAGTTTTGGAGAGCTTTCAGTCAATCTTTCTCTTGTCAGTTGTCTTGATCTTCTCCACTTCTTTGGTACCAACAACAGCCTGTCTCACCTCCTCCAAGTAAAATGGCCTTTCCATAGGCCATTCCTAATCAGGTATCAAATGCCTCTTTGGTGCCATCTCTGAAACAAATGTTAATATAGCAAATAACACCACACACATGTCTCTCAAGAACACAGCAGAATAGATTCAGAAACTGGTACTTTCGCTAAGCCACAGGAATTTCGCTTAGCGAAATTTACAGACAGAATGGGTGAAAAAGAATTTGCACATACTGCATTCTATGTTTCTATAACAGTTTTTAAGAAGTCAACAAGTGGTATACAGGGCACTTTCTTTACACACTTACCTTCCACATCCCTTAAGCTTAGAAAGATTTGCAATTATGAGCTTACTGAAAGTAAAGTCATGAACTTCAACAAGCAATAATGGTAAGACAACAAGTGATGACCACTAAGTTAAGATTTAACAGTTCATGTCTTTTAGGAATTGCAAACATGATGTTCAAATAAGCAACAATGAAACACAGTTGTCACATGATTCTAATGTCAGTTCAAGATTAAGAGTTTTGTATCCATGCCTTTAAAATAACTCATGAAAGTCAAGACATAGCACAAAAGAAATTTGTCAAATTCAACTTTAAAATAGCACAAGTTAAAGCAACCAAATCAACATTCCAGCTTAGTGAAAGTAACCCTGTCATAAGTGCATATTTCCACAATCAACAAAGACCAGTTGAAGCATAATACACTTTCAAAATCTGCTTAAAGGCAGCAACCTCAAATTCATAAACATGGTGTTTCCTAGATAAGCAACAAAACTTCACAATGCCTTCAATATCAATGAAATCAGAAAATGAGATAAAGGGATAGGTGGTTTAATGTTCTAATGTGGAAGCTATGAATGTTGCTGCTTTAAAAATTCAGAATTGCACAATTCACTTAGCCATGGAAATTTAGCTTAGCAAATGCAACACACATGACAAAAAAAAAAAAAAATAAATAGAACTTTCACACCAGAAGTAATGGTTCCAATTTTGGATCTTTTAAAACCTTTCAAAATATGCCAAAGTGCAGTAAAATTATAATTTGCAGAATTTAAATAGTAAAGATAGAAAATTGGGTTGCCTCCCAACAAGCGCTTGGTTAACGTCGGTAGCTCGACGCCTGAAATGTTAGGGTGGCCAAAATGAAACGGACAACACATCATCTGTCCTTTTCCTTCGGTTTGGGAGGAACTCCATGAACTTGAGATATAGATATTGCGGAGTCCATATCCTCCCCAATTCCTTCTTGTTGAACAAGGCACAAATTTCGTCTATTACCCGATCAATCAACGCCTGGTTCTCCATCTCCCTCTTTTGCTCAATTGATATTTCCTTGTCAAGTAATCCCTCAATTTCTTCTGCAACCATCATCACTTCTTCATTATCAACAGTGTTAGTCTTCTTAATACATGGTGACTCTTGAGGAAGTTCTACTTCATGTGGTGTCTTTATTTCTATCACTATTTTCTCTATACCACATCCATCACACATTCTTTCTTCCTCATTGTTTTCAACACCTTTCACACTCTCTCCACTTTCCCCATTTTTCATTGGATTATTATCTTTCTCGTCAGGAGTGGTTTGAGTGTTGGTTTGAAATGTTTCTCCTTGGTTATTGTTATTGGCTAATTGTTTAGCCAACTGAACAAGCTGATTTTCCAAATTTTTGGCCCGTGCAAGACTGTTTTTCATATATTGTCGGTGTTGGTCTTGTATCTGTTGCATTTGTTCATTCATTTGTTGCCACTGTTGGTTTTGTTGCTGCTGCATTTCCATGAATTTAATCATGGTCTCCTCCAATCTAGCCTCTGAAGTTTGCCCATAACTATAAGGAGGAAACTGTTGATATGATTCATACTCACCCGGAGTATAGAAGTTGTAATAACCACGATCAGTCATGATTTAACTTTTAATGGGGAATCTGAAAAAAGGATTCAACAAACAAGAAAAACAACTTTCTTTGTCTAGCAAAGAAGGGTTAGTGCAAGCAAAAACTATACAATATAAACAAATATGTACAAATACTTAAAAGAATACAAATTGTTGAAATGCTCCAATATCTAAACGCCAGTCCCCGGCAACGGCGCCATTTTGTTGAAATACAAAAGTAAGTATGTTTTTATCGTCTCCACAGGGACTGATGCGATATCGATGCCGTTCAACAATTAATATAATTTCAAGTAAAGGATTTCAAAGATGGTTAATTACGAAAGTTGCGAATACATAAAAGTAGTAAAGATGATTAATTTGACAGAGAGATTAAATTGCTGGGATTAGCTTTCAATCACTCATTCATACATATTCCCCTAATCAGTTACACAGGTTCTAGTCATCTATCAATATTATCACGTATCGCTCATCGAACGTTTCCGTGTCCAGATAACGCCGAGATATCTATTGCATCTATTAACCTCCGATGTCTCGGATCGTCAATCAATACAATAGCATTAAGATTCGATACTCTAAGTGAATATTAAACCTAAATTTATGTCTAGAATTTAGAGTTCAATAGATATTATCCTAGTTCTTAGATTCAAAAGGCATATGTCTATAACAATTCAAATCAAAGATTAAAACAATGAAAACAAAGATAACATCAATATTGAGAGACAACTAAAACCATATATAAAACCATATCAATAGAAACACATACTAATAGAGTAATTTACACCTAATCCCAACAAAAGTGTCTTTAACTACTCATTACCATGATAGTTTTACACAAATAAGAAGAAAAGAGATGAAATAACAACACCGGTTGATTTCTCAAACAGTTGGTGTGCATCCACCGCAGTTTCCTCCGTCGTTCCGAGCTTCACTCCCTGCGTTACGCGTTAAGCTCTCCTCCCCTGTTTCTTCTAATGTTGGGCGTGTTGTTCTCTGGTGTGTGTGTGTTCTGTCTGGAATGAATTGAATGGCCGATGTGTTGCCCTTTTATAAGCTTTCAAAACTTCACACTTAAGTATAGTACCGTGCCTTGTCACTTGGTTTAAGAAACATAAGGTTCATAAAGTGGTGCCACTTGACTGCTATGCTGCCACTTGACTGCTATGTTGTTACCCATTTTCTTTTCTTACTTTCTTTGTCATTAAGAATTTGTGCCACTTGACTTAGTTAACCGCCTCTTGCTCTTGGTCTCTAGCTAAGCCACTTGTGTCTTCTTTCTTTTTCTTTTTAAAACCTGTTATATAAATATAACTAATATAATAAAATATAGTATCTATTATTTGCTAGTAATAAGTGAAAATAGCTAAAATACTAATTTGCTAGTAAAGACTAATATTTACAAATAGTTGGAGGTTTTACATCAAATGACTTATAAAATAAGTCAATAAGTGCTTAAAATGTATAGGTAAAATCACTGAAATTTAGCACTTATCAACTACCTCCAGCAGTCTCACAAGTTACCAAGTCTGATCACCTGTTGCTTTCAATTGCCTCCCTGAAGATCATCTCAAGGTCTTGCACTTCTTCAGCCACAATTGAAACATAATCCACAAGGTCTCCATGGTCATCCCCTTCGGTTCAACAATACCACTCTTCTCCCTATCTCCGATTAGATAGCCAAGAGCTAATGTTGACTGTCTACCACTATTGGAAGACTCCACCTCAAACTGAGTTTCCACCAAAGTATACCCACCATGATCTCCACCTTGTAACACGCAAGACCTCTTCAACTCCTCTGAAACATACTTCAAGCTATTGTTAGTCTCCAACAATTACAGTTCAGTTCAACACCTAGTAAACCTTGTTCACTAGTCCAACTAAACTCATGTCACTAACAGGTCCACCCGAAGTCCCACAACTCAACCACATTATGAGAGTCACCACTAGTTATAGATGCATGACCAACTATCTTTGCATCTAAGTTCAGAAACATATCTCACATCGTGTAAAGAAACTCACGATTGTCAAACTTCGTAAGACAAACTGAACCCATACCTTGAACCTTAAAGCTTTCCGTTTTCAAGATGAATGGCTCCACCTTCAACTAGCTCTAGAGTCTCAAAGTATTCATTCTTTGACCACATGTGATTGAAGCATCAAAATTCCATGACCCAAATACTCCACCGGTTCCCAACTTCCACTAGCACTTCTACATAATAATAAAGTTATTGTTTCAGAAGTAACCCGAGTATTATTACAACCGCCTCTCCAGGCCGACCGTCTTCGCCATCTCCATTAACTTGTTATCTTCGAGGCACCGGGTAACAACACTCCATGTTTTACCCATCATCCCGAACATTAAAATTGCTTCCATCTTCACTTTCCAAAATTCCAAATTGCTTTTGGAAAGTCCCTCGATATCCGACTTAGAACCCATGGTGCTCACTTCAAATTGTTCCGATTGCCCCACGGTGGGCGCCAATTGTTGTGAATTCGTCAATAAAATCACACCAATAAAAGAACTTGATGTGTGCAGCAATAGAACGGCAACCAATACTAATTTGGAATAAGCAATAATAATAATAACCGATAAACAAGATAAAGGAGAAGAAAGAACACAATATTTGTTTACCCAGTTCGGTCCAATAATGACCTAGTCTGGGGGAGAGAGCAGCCCCTCCGTTTCACTATATCAAACGAGTAACTTTACAAAGAGTTCCAATTGAGTTACAAGAATTAATCCTAATTCTACCCAAATCCCGAATCTCTTCCCGTGGCCAAGAGACTCAATTTGATAAGTGTTTCCCAAGGTGTAATCAATCCCCTTTGCCCAACCCTAGAGTTATACCAAGAGACAACCCCTCTTGTTTCTCTCTAAAACCCTAGCCTTGTGTCGGCGGCAAATCCTAATTGATTCCCTACATCTCTACTCTCTTTCCCTCTCTCTCTCTCTCAATTTTTCTATGAATAAAGCACTCCCTATTTATAGAAAAATAATATGCCAAAAAATTAGTAACAAATCTGTTTTAAAATAAAACAAATCCAAGTCAAAATATCTTCCAAGAAAATATATTTTTTTCCCAAAAAATCTTCAAAACATGCAAAAAGATTCAACAAAGATTTTTCTGACTTTTTGTAACTGAG
This sequence comes from Trifolium pratense, assembly GCF_020283565.1. NCBI lineage: Eukaryota > Viridiplantae > Streptophyta > Magnoliopsida > Fabales > Fabaceae > Trifolium > Trifolium pratense. The sequence continues at coordinate 45,223,085 of NC_060061.1, forward strand.
ATTTCAAGGCATATCCAACAATTCTCCACCTCCAAATCTCCATAATAAAGTTGTTGTTTCAGAAGTAACCCGAGTATTATTACAACCGCCTCTCCAGGCCGACCGTCTTCGCCATCTCCATTAACTTGTTATCTTCGAGGCACCGGGTAACAACACTCCATGTTTTACCCATCATCCCGAACATTAAAATTGCTTCCATCTTCACTTTCCAAAATTCCAAATTGCTTTTGGAAAGTCCCTCGATATCCGACTTAGAACCCATGGTGCTCACTTCAAATTGTTCCGATTGCCCCACGGTGGGCGCCAATTGTTGTGAATTCGTCTTAAAATCACACCAATGAATAACTTGATGTGTGGAGCAATAGAACGACAACCAATAATCAAGTGGAATAAGCAATAATAATAACAACCGATAAAAAAAGATAAAGGAGAAGAAAGAACATGATAATTTGTTTACCCAGTTCGGTCCAATAATGACCTAGTCTGGGGGAGAGAGCAGCCCCTCCGTTCCACTATATCAAACGAGTAACTTTACAAAGAGTTCCAATTGAGTTACAAGAATTAATCCTAATTCTACCCAAAACCTGAATCTCTTCCCGTGGCCAAGAGACTCAATTTGATAAGTGTTTCCCAAGGTGTACCACAAAGATAGTTCTCCCACCCTAGAGTTGTACCAAGAGATAAAACTTTTTCCTCTCTAAAACCCTAGCCCTTGTGTGGTGGCAAACCCTAATCCTTGCCTCTACATCTCTACTCTCTTGAGTTGCTCTCTTTCTCAATTTTTCTATGAATAAAGCACTCCCTATTTATAGAAAAATACATGCCAAAAAATTAGTAACAAATCTGTTTTAAAATAAAACAAATCCAAGTCAGAATATCTTCCAAGAAAATATATTTTTTTTTTCTTCAAAAAATCTTCAAAACATCAAAGATGCAAAAAGATTCAACAAAGATTTTTCTGACTTCTTGTAACTGAGATTTCAAGGCATATCCAACAATCCTTAAGGAAGGCTTGGATGCTCTCCAGTTCTTCTTTAATTTCTGCAAATTCCTTGTGAACACCTGTGAGCAGATTGACTTGTACTGATAACAATGGAAGCAGTTTGTCAATAGCAAAAGACACTGCTATTTCTGCCATTTTGAGATTCTTTGTTTTTCTGTGAGATGTATACTACACTTTGTGAGATGCAGAAGATATGCGTGGAAATGTGTAGATAAGAGAAGGCAAAGTGATTTGAGTGTAGATATTCGCATAGAAGTCATGTGCACCAGAACTTTGTGGAAATGTGTCGGATATAAAGAGACGTATACTACGCACTTGGTGCCAAAGTCACGTGCACCAGATTTTGCCACATGTTATATATAATAATTTACTCATTAGTAATCTCTGACTCTCATGAAAATCTAAAATAGTTTCCGATTCTTCAATTCTCTAGTCATATTAGTTTTTAACGGCTATTTCTAAAGTTAAGTAGTTATATTAAGGTGGTTTATTTGATATTTAAATTGTCATTATATTTTAGTAGAAAATTTAGTTAGAATAAAATATTTAAAAATTTGTTTTAAAATATTGTATAAATATAAGTGAAACTATTGTGTTATTTGTTTAAAACTTATTAAATAAATAAATTTGTTTTATTAAAACTATTGTGAAATTATAATTAATATGTTCTAATTATTTGAATTTTATTTAGAAAATATTCAAAAGTTAATAAACTTAACTTATTATTCATATGTGATAAACATATGTCTAGTGATTTTTGTTTTAAATTATAATTATTAATGACAATTTTTTTTAAATGGGAAATATATTATATTATATAAATATAAAAAATGAAAAATGTACAAGAGAAAGTTGAGAAAAACAAAGAGTACCAGAAATACACCTATACTAGAACCTAATAATCTCTTAGGTAAGATAAAAAAACAAACAAAAAAAATAAAGCGGCACACACCAACAAAGTAGAACTCCTCAAATTATTAATTAATGACAAATGTTTATTCATTTTCTTTTGTGTATCAATGAGAACTAATTCTTCTGTTACTTAACAAATATTTGAAATACACATTGTTGTAATATTTGAAATACGCTATTTTTCAGACCGGAGTTGGTGCTTGCAAACCGTAATAGTTTGTTAGGATTAATCAGGTAGATTCAATTTGTGCTGATTCTATATTTGTATCACCCGTTTGGGTTGACATGCACTTTTGTGAGATTTTACTAGGTCAGGTTATATGTCCCCCCGGTTTTATCTCTTTGTAATTTTTTTTTTCTTCTTTCTTTTAATTATTAGATATTATTATGAGAATATGGTAGACGATGAGGGTTTTTGAGAGCACCCTTATGGGTACTTTTAAAAATCTTCTGATATTCGCTATTCTCTTAACTTAGCATAAAATACACATTGTACGTCGTTATATTTTTTTATATTAAATTTGATATTATATTAAAGTAGAGAGTAGCTTACTTATACTAATCTTTCTTCTTTTTACAAAGATTGTATGCACACCATTACCATTGATCATGACATCGATGATAAATTCATTTGGAGTAGTTCCTCTAATGGTATATATTAGGCCGGTTATGGTTACCGGTTGATGGATCTGGCTTCAATTCAACAGGATGCACCCACTACTTCTTGGAGTTGGATTTGGCGATTACCAATTGTTGTAAACTAAAGGCATTTTTGTTGGGTAGTGATGCATGGTTGTCTTCCTACTAATACTTTTAGAGGCTTACATCATCTTACCTCCAACACTTCTATTCATAGGCGCAATGATTTTTACATGCAAGATTGTTAGAGTTTGTTCAAGCACCATGCTACTACTGAGGCGGGTTATATGTTTATATATATCTTTGAGATTTAGCGTAATAGAAATGAAGAGACTTTTCAAAATGTGAAAAAGGATAATTGGGCTTCAGTCCATTTTTTCGAGACATTTTGTTATGATCCCACTCGTTTTTCTTGAATCATGTTTTCATCGTGTAAGACCTTAATTTTGATTGAGTCTCATGTTTTACCTTCATGCATGGTACCTCTATGGCTCTATTACAAAACATATATATATATATATATATATATATATATATATATATATATATAGTGACGGAGCCAGAAATTTTAGGTTGTGGGGGCGATAGAGTTAAACACAAAACAAAAAAATTTCATAATATGACACTTGAACAAAAGTAAAGACACTAGCCCCCATGACACTAGTTAAGGAAGTAAATATAGTAAAATATCTTAAAATTTGTGTAATCAAATTCTTAAAAGTATAAAACGTATTGTTTTCAATATAAATTTCACTTTTTAATTTTTTAACCAGTGCTCCAAAGAGACTAGTTAGCATAATCTTTAAATTTTAATCATTTAGAATTTTATATGTTAGATATATAGGTGGTTGTAATAAGTTGAACCAGTATGAATGTTGCAAATTTCATAGAGTGTGCATATGTTGCGTGGGAGTATTGGCATATAGTATATACGTTGCAATTTCAAATTATACCGGTGTAACATTTGAGTAATGTTATACTGCTAAATAACGCTTTAACGAATACAAATTTTACAAAATACACCGTTGGATTGAAAACTTATATCGTATAGATCATCTATGTTGAATTTTATAAAAATCTAAAATTGTTTGATATGTTATTGAGACCGATGAAGATTAATGGTTTATGCGTTTTTATTGAATACCGTTAGTCTTGATCTATCTCAAAAACATATCAAATGATTTTAGATTTTTATACAATTCAACATGGATGATCTATACAATATAAGCTTTCAATCCAACGGTGGATTTTGTAAAATTTGTATTCGTTAAAGCGTTATTGAGCAGTATAACATTACTCAAATGTTACACGGATGTAATTTGATCTCTCCATATATATATATATATATATATATATATATATATATATATATATATATATATATGAGTGGATTTATACATCATTTTAGCTCATATATCATTTCTTCTTATAATGCCCGACTATGTTCCTAATCAATTTATGCATATTACTCACATCTTACCATCACATTAATTCTTTAATCTTCCTACCAACTAATTCAAAACAACCAAATCAAACTTTGTCCTCCAAAGGCTCATATTAAAAGAGAACAAAGCTATATAACAATACCTACGACATTCTATAATCTCTTTTGTCACAACACAAAGGCGACCTCTTTTGTGTTCCTACACAATCTGTCCAAACAAGGTGGAATGCTCACCCAAGATGTGAAAAAGAAAAGAATGACAAAAAGGAACATAGAAGATGACAGTAGCATGCTCATGCGATGGAGAGAGAGCGTGATAGAGGGAGAAGTGGCATAGGGAAATACGCGATAGAGATTGTGTTGGAAAAAACAGGGATAGAGGAAATAAAAGAATACAATCAACAACAAAAGAATATAACAGACATAGAGAAAATAAAAGAATACAATCAACAACAAAAGAATATAACAGACATAGAGAAAATAAAAGAATACAATCAACAACACAAGAATATAACGTGGAAACTCCAAAACAAGAGAAAAAACCATGGCTGTTGTCTAAACCGACAATCAGAGAATAAATACTATGTGAAAATTGTTACAACACATAGACTTCTCACTCTCAACCACCTCATGCTCCAGTACACCCACACTCTCCAAAGTAAATACTTGAACTACATTTCAAATACTCTTAAACTAGAGCATAAGAGAAAAGAAAATAGACACAAATATAAACTTAAATTGTTTAAGTGTTACTGCTTGGTATATTGAAACAAGGAATTTGGGATATTGAGTGTCACGACCCTACTCCAATCGTGACCGGCGCACGAACTAATACTAGTCCGGCAAGCCTAATGACCAAATTTAACAAACAATAAATATAATATCTCCAAATGACTATTTACTTTAGAACAATATTTACCGAAATTTCGACTAAATCTCATCTATATTTTCAATGTTTCCAAATCAAAATAAATCTTGTTTGCAGCATATACATCCTTCAGTCAGAAGTTTCAAAATATACATATTTAAATTGATACATTTCAAAACAAGATATTCCTAGACTCAAAATAGCTGCAGATACTCGATCGACTCAAAATATACATATACAAAATAGTTTTTCATCAAGAAGGCCTACCAAAAGAGTGACATTGACAGATCTTTAACTCTGTTAGAAACCCCTACTCAGCTGACTTTGAATCTGAAAAAAAAAAGAAGATGAAGGGGTAAGTCACAAGGACTTAGTGAGAGATAACAACCACTACCAACTAGATGGGAAACACACAAGGGCACGAGCATTTGATTTCTAGAAAGCTTGTAACAATTCTTGTAAAGTAGTAACTATGTAATATAAATAATACTCGATTCAAACCATTATAGAGTTTGAAATTGAAATAAGAAAAATATAGAAATCAAATCAAATAAAAAGAATTCATTACGAGAGAATCGAGAGACGGCTCCATCTCGTTGATAGCCCTTTCCTCCTAAGAGTGGCCTTTCACTTAGGGGCGGCTCCATCTAACGGATAGCCCTTTCCTCCTCGATTACGGAAACACATCCTCATCTTTAATATGGTGAGGTTCTGCTTCGCGAAAATATGGTTTCAGGCATTCAAGGGTTAAGCGAAATTTGATTTGGGTGGTGAGGTTCTGCTTTACACTTAATTTGATTTGATTTGGGAAACTGAAAAGTAAAAAGTAAATATTGATTAAAAATAATTGATTTGGGTTAGGCGACCAATTTTAGCGACCAACATATTTAATATTTTAAATCTTTACATATCGGTCTCTAATTCGGTCTCTATAGTGACCAAAATAATTCAGTTGCTAACTTTTGGTCTCTAAATCGGTCTCTAAATTTAGTAGCGACCGATTTAGCGACCAAAATATTTTTTATTTTAAATCTTAACATTTTGGTCTCTAATTCGGTCTCTATAGTGACCAAAATAATTCGGTCTCTAAATCGGTCGCTAAAAGCGAATTTTCTAGTAGTGCTAGTAGAAAGAAAAAGATGGAAACGTGAAAGAAAATAATTGAATGGGGGCTCCGTGTTTATCTTTTAAATTGGGTTTTATGTCTTTTATATTTTTTTTTTAAAATATAGGTATAAATGAAACGGTGCGTTTCAATCTCTCCCCCTTAAGAAAATTCGTCCTCGAATTTATATCACTAACCTTGATTTTCAAATAAGTGCGGATACTTTTCACGGATGTTTTTCTTCGGATTCCCAAGTGTTTTTTTTCGCCAGACAGTCCCTTCCAAAGAACCTTCACTTATATGATATCTTTTGGGTGCAAATGTCTAAATCTATTATAACTACTAGATGTTAAATATACGACATTCTCATCTAAGTGAATATCTTCATGATTAATAATAAAACGAGAAGAGTCATAAATATACTTTTGAAGCATAGAAATGTGAAAGACCCAATGAACTCCTAACAGATCCGGTGGAAGAGCTAAGTGATAAGCTATAGGTCCAAGTCTCTCCAAAATCTCAAACGGTCCAATGAGCCTTGGACATAGTTTACCCTTCTTACTGAACCGCAAAACTTCTTTCATTGGTGAAACAAGTAAAAAAAACAAGCATGATCTCCCACAGTGAACTCTAAGGGACGACACCTCTTGTCAGAATAAGACCTCTTCCTACTTTGAGATGTCACTAAAAATCACGGATCAATTTAACCTTTTCAATAATATCTTGAATCAACTCTAGACGCACTAGTTTAGACTAACCAACCTCAAACCATCCTATCGAAAACATACATCATCTATACACAATGTTGCAAAAGGCGCCCCTTTAATACTAGATTGATAACTATTTATATGAAAATTATATCATAGAAAAACATTGATCAACTTCCTCCAATATTAACAACAAAAGCACGAAACATATTCTCTATGCATTGTATAGTTTTGACAGATTAACCATCAGTCCGATGGTAATGATTGTACTAAGATTTAAAACGGGTTCCCATTTCAGATAGACTTCCAAAACAGAGCAGTCAACTGAGCCATGTTGCTAGAGATAGTAGAGATTGACATACCATGTAAAGAAACGATCTCGTTTAAATTATTCTTAGCATACTGAGGTGGAATATTAGTATTCTTAACAAATAAAGAATGTGCAGACTTCGTCAATTAATTTATAATCACCCACACTGAGTCATAAACTTTTTGAGTTAGTGGTAAAAATATAATGAAATCCATGACAATGCACTCCCACTTTAGCTTACCTATTTCAACAAGTTGAAGTAAAGTTGAAAGCTTTTGGTCATCAACCTTAACTTGCTAGCACACCAAGCACAAAATTTGTTACCTCCCCTTTCATCCATTTCCAGCGGTATAATTATCTTAAGTATTAGTAGATTTTATTCGAATCTGAGTGAATAGTATAACAAGAATGATGATACTCCTTTAATATTATTTTTTTTTCTTAAATCACCAATATTTGTGACACGTAAAATCAAGACTTCAACCACAAAACACCGTAAAATCAACTAAGAAGTTCGTAACTTACAGTTTCTCGCATTATCTACCAACTTGACCAAGTCTAAACCTTGACAGAGACTTCATGATATCATCAACTATGGAAAAAAATTTGGGGGGACGATTTACACATGGTCTAACAATGTCCTTGAATGATCAAGCTAAAATTAAATTCCACTTTCAACAAGTTCTTGTAATTCTTTAATTATAGGCCCCTTCATTTTAGTAAAATGAGCAAGAATGGGATCATGAACTTCTTTCTTCCTTATAAACAATATCAGGGATTCCCAAGGAAAAGAAGTTGGGCTAATAAATATCTTATTGAGAAAATCATGTAGTTTCTCTCTTAACACCTAAAGTTTTGCTAACTATTTGTTCTAGACGTATGGATGTCGTTGAGTGTTAGGAACTAAATGTATAGAGAACTTAATCTTCTTATCATGGGGCAATCTAAGATTATTTTTTTTAACTCACTTGTATATCCATAATCAGAACCAATTATCCTTGACAACCACTGTAAATAAATTGTTAGCTCCTAAACATGAGATTAAATTATATGGTACCAAACCACATTTTCCTCGAAAGGCCGGAGAAAGTTATTACTCAGCATCTTAATTCTCACTACTTTGTTATAATAGACTATGGTGACATGATGGAAGAACAACCAATTCATACTCAACATCTTATCTTAATCTATACTAAAGCTACTAGTGTGATAATATTTGCGTCGTATCTGCCAACAATCATCCCTCATGTTATGTCATACTTGACCACATTGAAAGCACAATTTTTTCCATCTTTGTAAAAAAAATTCAGATCGAAATCAACCACTATAGAATCAAAATTACTCTAAGGAAAAGTGAATTTTTATTTTTTTTATTTTTTTTATATGCCCGTGATCTAATCTACGACTCTGCACTGCCAAAAAGTATATCTACTAAAACTATCCCACTTGTGATACTAATATTTGTTGTCCCTAATGACCAAATATAACTTCACCACCACGATAATAATTACAATATGACCATTCAACTCGTTTCTCACGAGAATCTTGTTTACAACCACCCTTAAGCTTTTGTTACCTAATATGAAGTGTCAAGCTCGAAACCTCTGTAACTTTCACAATTAGACTCAACCACAAATCAAGAGCAATGCTATGGACAATCCTTCTACACTCACGTTCAAAGACATCCAATAATAGCATGCCACATCACTCTTTTCACTAAAGGCAGTAACGGGCAACCGAAACAGCTGGTTCAAGAATTGAAATACTCATTGTGTTTCTCTCTCTCTCTCTCTCTCTCTCTCTCTTTCTGAAACGAGAAGTCACTACTCAAAATATGATTTTAGACAGAGTGTGACGGTGGTCAGATACTGAGATACATCGTGTAAAAGATGGCAATGAAGGTGACGACGGACTCAGACTAGTCAAAATCGAAAAGCTCACAAAGGACTTGGATCTGGTCTCTAATCGTTGAACCGGTATCTATCGTGACGATCGGGAGGTTAAAGAGAAGTGGCCAATTTTAGAGAGAAAATATGATTCTCACAAACTATGGTAGATCAATTGAGTAGCAGAATAAAATGTTAATAGAAAGGGAAATAGACAAGCAGTAGCTATGAAAGAAGGATGATGTTTGAGTGTGGTGTTAAAGAAATGAGAGATATGCTTGATGAATGATAATGGTGGAGCGTTTGAAGTTGGATTTCTTTATTATTATTATTTTTTTAATTGATTATTATTATTTTTTTTTTTTTACTCTGAAATTGACATATCCTCAGTTTGTTCAAATCTCTCTCATAATCGTGAGTTAATCCATCCCCAACACTTCCTAGAAGAAAATGAACCATATACAATTGAGGAATCTCAATCCATGCCAACATCGGTGATCCTATTTGTACATGTAAGTGCATCAAACAAGTCATATACCAAATCCTCCAACTTAAATGATGTCAACTTCATCGCCCTTATATATGAGCATCCTAACACTTTTTATAACCTCTTTAGATAGTCAATGAATTTAAGTGGATCCTCACGCACACTAGACATAGAAAAGGTAAGGGTTTAAATATCATGAATTTCTCTATATCAACATCAATCTCTCTAGATGGGGTTATCGTCTAGTACTCACCCTGGCTAACTACTTCTGACCCACCAAGATTTGTTTGTCTTAGAATATCATTCTACTTCTCAACAACAATCACAACAAGTTGTTGCAGTACCTATATCAATCTTTGTCTTCCTCTAGGAACCTCAACACTAACTACTACCGCAACCAAGCCACGTTCGTCGACAACGAGTACGACTGAATCACGACCTCTTTGACAAGGGTCTTAAGGTTGGAAAGTAAATGCATAAGGAACAAACTTCGCTTCTAGTGGTGATCCTAGAGTTGGGTGGCATACTCACCAAACGAAAGGAAATTTACCAAATATTAGACAAGACGACAAACAAAGTGAGACAGAGACTACCATAGAGTACTAATAGCTTCTTGCAAGTAAATGGTGCCGCGGTTCACAATTTACTAGCAAAAATCTATTATCACTCTATGTCTGCAGCTATTTGGACCTACAACCGAGCTCTGATACCAACTTTGTCACGACCCTACTCCAATCGTGACCGGCGCACGAACTAATACTAGTCCGGCAAGCCTAATGACCAAATTTAACAAACAATAAATATAATATCTCCAAATGACTATTTACTTTAGAACAATATTTACCGAAATTTCGACTAAATCTCATCTATATTTTCAATGTTTCCAAATCAAAATAAATCTTGTTTGCAGCATATACATCCTTCAGTCAGAAGTTTCAAAATATACATATTTAAATTGATACATTTCAAAACAAGATATTCATAGACTCAAAATAGCTGCAGATACTCGATCGACTCAAAATATACATATACAAAATAGTTTTTCATCAAGACGGCCTACCAAAAGAGTGACATTGACAGATCTTTAACTCTGTTAGAAACCCCTACTCAGCTGACTTTGAATCTGAAAAAAAAAAAAAGATGAAGGGGTAAGTCACAAGGACTTAGTGAGAGATAACAACCACTACCAACTAGATGGGAAACACACAAGGGCACGAGCATTTGATTTCTAGAAAGCTTGTAACAATTCTTGTAAAGTAGTAACTATGTAATATAAATAATACTCGATTCAAACCATTATAGAGTTTGAAATTGAAATAAGAAAAATATAGAAATCAAATCAAATAAAAAGAATTCATTACGAGAGAATCGAGAGACGGCTCCATCTCGTTGATAGCCCTTTCCTCCTAAGAGTGGCCTTTCACTTAGGGGCGGCTCCATCTAACGGATAGCCCTTTCCTCCTCGATTACGGAAACACATCCTCATCTTTAATTAGGGGTCTACAGTTCATTGATAGCCAATTCGTTACGAGAGAATTGAGAGACGGCTCCATCTCGTTGATAGCCCTTTCCTCCTAAGAGCGGCCTTTCACTTAGGGGCGGCTCCATCTAACGGATAGCCCTTTTCTCCTTGATATCATATAACTAGGTGCACCTAGACCGTTATCCTCGTTATCGGTTACTTGATTGAAATCATTATTCTCAAAACATATTTATCAAAATCCACGTTTCACAAGATATTGAAATTTATGTAAAAATACCACAATCAAACCTCAATTTCAAATCATTTGTTCAATAAGTAATGAATAAATCCAAATAGAGTATACTTAATCTGATGACTTTGAAATTATATAACAATGACGAGAAAAATGTTCAAGGGTGTGTTTCCCAATTTGATAAATACTTTAACATATAAAATCGACAAAATATCGATAATAATGATAATTAAAATAAGTGATAATGATCATCATCAACTCACAGTTATGACGAATCAACTTAGTTTTCTCTCCTACCACTCCTGAAAAGCATGTGAAGCTTCCAACGTCATTTCTGAGTATAAAAAATGTTTATCAAGATTTGGAAGGTCATTCTAAAGTTTGACTAAGCATATGTAACCATAAAATCCTCCAATATCTACTCTAATATCTAATATTAAATTTCTAAACCAAACTACATATACCCAAAGATAAATTGTTGAGTTATAAGTGATATATTTACCTCAAAGAGTCTCAATAAGTAACTTTCAAAGAGTGGGTATGCATCTCCTTTCTTAGAGCACAAACCCTAATCCCAAAATCATCTCCACTAGTACTAGTAAGACCGTAAGGTAGCTTTGCTTAGATGTGTAGTTTTGTTTTCACTCAAGAGTATATGGTTCATGGAAGAAATTTGGTTATTTGGAAGAAGGAGAAGAAGACAATTGACAGTGGGGGTGATGAAGAAATGGTGAAGCTTCTAGTAGAAAGAAAAAGATGGAAACGTGAAAGAAAATAATTGAGTGGGGGCTCCGTGTTTATCTTTTAAATTGGGTTTTATGTCTTTTATATTTTTTTTTTAAATATAGGTATAAATGAAACGGTGCGTTTCATTGAGCTCCTTCACTCTTCACTTTTCTAAGCATGAGACTTCTCAAATATAATTTCATTGACAATTTTTCCTTCATTAGCAATGTGAGACTTACATTGCAATCAACCCTAACAAATTGAACATAGAGAAAGAAGTTACAGCCGCGAATCGGAGATTCACTGAATGATAGGATTATTTTTTGTTCTTTCTCTCCTTTCTCCAGAATAAGCAACAACAATGAAGGATTTCTTTCTTTGTTGTTTATATTTAATTTGTTTTATTTTCTTTCTCAAAACAAAAGAAAGAAGGCACTAATAGCCTTACAACGGCCACTAATACTATTGCGGCACTTCTGTTAACCGTCACAATTAGCTACTCTAGGGGTTGTTCTGTGTCACCAGTTGCTAGGAGACAAGTTTCTTGTAGTGTTAAGATGAGATTCAGGCACGGTGAAATGTTGAGTCCAAATCAAAGAAAGTTAACAACGGCTAGTATCAAGCACCGGTAATTTGTTTATAATTTGTGTTGGATTGGTACACTACAACGAACACAAAAATAATACTATTAATTAATTAATTACTTTTAAGATAATTTAAATGCCTAAAGCACATCCATAACAACTTGTGTTATATAACAGAGTGACAACAAAGTCTTCTTCTCTGTATAGAGCCAAATGAAAAACGAATTCATTTATTCACACAAGATATTAATGGGTCATCTTTTAACTTATTTTTTTTATACAACCAACTTGAAAACATAACTATACTAATATTGTTTAATCAAATTTAGATACATGCAGTGTCAATTTTTTAATCTTATTTTGGTAAGATATTTTTTTAATATAAATAATATAATCTCAACTTTGCTAAATTAATATTAAAGAATGACTACAAAGTCTTCATCTCTAGATCTCTGTAGAACAACAATATTTATTTTTATGTGACAGTGTAATTTTATTGTATGACAAATTGTTATTATTCATAAATGGCATCTATTTTAACTCTTATATACGGAAGGAGAAATTCTTAGGTGAGTCATCACTTAAGCATTAATAATTTTGAGAATAGGACTTGGCAATAATATAGCCCATAAATGTATGATCACATAGTCCATATACGCTCTTATTTGCAAAACGGTGCTGACACATGATACAACACATATATAATCAAGTTATCCAAAAACCTTTCCTTTGATTCTTTTGATATATTGAAATATATTCTTTCCACCGTAACCTTTAAAAATGATTTTAAAATAAATTTCTCAGAAAAAATTATTTGTAAAAACTATTTTGTGAGTGTGTGATTTATTTTAATGAGAGCTTTTTCTACTTACACAAAGTCCCTAAAAAAATTATGGATTATAAAACTAATTTTATAGTCCACGTCTTTAAGCGCGGGGAATCCTTTGACCGCTTTTCGTGTATAATATTTTCTTTGTCCATCGTCAAAATATAATAATCATGTCAAGGCACATATTCACATATTTAATTTACTAAAAGTTCTCTAATTATAATTAAATTATTTATTTTCACTATACCGTCTCCTCTACTCTAAATTCTCATTAATTAATTGGTTCGACATATATTTCTACTGAAATTAATTAAATAATAACCAAATAACTATTCCTAAACTTCGGGACGTTACAAGGGTCACCTTACCTCCTCCCACGGTCTCATCTTTGTCAGCCTTTTTTTATCATAATATTTTTTTTGACTAAAAGTAAATATTCATTCTTTCAAATTGAAACATACATAGATCATTATAAATTCAAGATCGCTAAAAACTGAAGAAAAAAAAAATGAATCTACAAACAATCTTGCAGCACCTAAATTAGTAGCATACAACGGCATCATGAAAGTGCCTACACATATGACAAAATAAATGTAACCGGAATATTCATACTCTCGGATCTATAACGTTGATGTCCAAGTCTTCATTAGATCTGTAATGAGTTGAGGTGGATATGCCAATTTGAATCAAGTTTAGTTTGTTGAACGAAGCACCAACTTATTCTACTTCAAATAATACACGAGGCACCAATACCACTAAATACTCATAGATAAGTTAGTTAAACTTAATTTATGATGGATAATAAATAGAAGCAATATAATCCAAGTGTTATTTACAAGAGTAGAAATATCAACAAGTTTTATTCATGAACTATATTCTTATTATTTATCATGCCATGCAACTTTCTGAATTAGGGAATACTATATTCTTCCAATAGAAATATGTTGTGCAACAAAACAACCAATGTAAAGCTTAATTGACATGTAAGAGATTATTTTTGTATTTTTATGTTTTCTTATTTGTAGTATGACATCTAGGAGCTTAATGATGTTGTTTTGCCTCAATCTTATATTCATATGTACTATAATATGATATTTTTTGCCATATAGTTTTAAAATAATTGAAAGAAAGATCCATTTCTTAAATTATTAGTACATTAAATAACAAATAACACTTCAAATATTTTTTTTTGTACAATAGCTAAAAGAGGAAAAAAAATAAATAAATAAAATAAAATCAAGAACGAGGGTGAAGCACCCTTAAAATTAGGGACTGGATCCTCTCCAGTGAAGTGAGAGGTCCAGTGGAATCATAACCTTCCAAATTAAAAAAATTAATATTAAAGTTAAAAAGGTAAAAATTGAAGGATGTGGATTAAAAACTTGAGAAAACTTGACGGAAGGTAATCCACTCCCTTAAAATCAAGCCGGTCTCTGAACTTTAGGGATGACAATGGGTAGGGTATGGGTAGGGTACTATAGTACCCATCCCCATACCCGCGGATTGAAAAAATACCCGTACCCATCCCCATACCCGCGTGGGTAACAACTTTTGCCCCCGTCCCCATACCCTATGGGTACCTAGGTACCCATACCCGTACCCGTTACCCGCATTTTTACTAAAAATAAATTGATCAATTATAAAATATCATATAATTTTAATAGAATAAAAAAAATTTCAAGGATTTTAATATTGACTAATGAAAATTATAAAAAAAATTATTATTAACCTTATGTTAAAGTTCATATTTATGTTAAATATTCATATTATTTTTATATTATGTTATAAATAATCATTTTTATTAAAAATATGTAATAATTTAGTAGAGTTGTATTGTTTTAAATTGATTTACATATATTATAATATAATAATATAAATAAAATAAATAAATATATATTATGCGGGTATGGGGCGGGGTGGGTACTAAGGTACACGTACCCGCACCCGCACCCATACCCGTTCATTTTTGCGGGTAATTACCCATACCCGTGCCTATACCCAAAATGCGGGTTTTTACCCTACCCGTTGTGGGTAATTTTTGCGGGTACCCTCTAGGTATGGGTCAAATTGCCATCCCTACTGAACTTCAAATATATTTTGATATAATTTTATAATATTTTAATTCATATAATTTTTTTTTGAGATCATATAATTAATAACACATGTATATAACAATATAAACATTACTATATAATATAGAATTTAATTTATATGCACCGTCAGTATAAAGTTATTTTGCACATGCATCCAATAATATACCGACACATCATGTATGATAATTAAAAACACATGATTTATCACATTTATTAAATAATGTGGCAACGTATCATTGAATGTATGTGTAAAAAATCTTTTACATCGACGGTGCATAAGAATTAAACTCTATAATATAATTGAATGATTGTCTCCGTGCATTCTGGCTAAAATGTCTAGTTGAAAATCTAATGACAGCAATACCAGGCAATTTCCAAAAAGCTTTTGTCCCCCACTAATACACGCGTAAAGACTGCAACCCAAAGGACCTGCTAAAATACTACTTCATCCCATAATATAAGAAAAAAAAAAATTTCACACTTATTAAGAAAAGTAAAATATGATAATTTTAAGGTTGACTTTTTGTGTATTTGTTGAAATAAGTTTCATGGGAAGATGTAAAAACAGTTTTTATTGGTTATTGATTATGGGGAAAAGAAGAGAGAGAGTAAATTAAGTAAAAGTTTATCTTAAAAATGATAAAAATTAGTTTTTTTTGCTTATAATTTGGGACCTGAAAAAGTGATTTTTTTTGCTTATAATATGGGACGGAGGGAGTACATTTTTAATCTTTATGAGCAACTTGAGATTATATTCTTTATAATAAAGAAAGACCCTGGTATTAATTATATCAACTTAATAAATGAAAGAGAATGTTAACATGTGCCTCATGTTAAGGAAGCAAAAATAAAAATTATTAAATGTTAATTTATGCATTTTGACTTTTGAAGCATTAAATTTTTTGTATAATTAAATGTTGAATTTCTATTTTGGTATATCTTAATATGTGTTGGTCAATGTTTAAGAATACCGTGTGTACACGGGAAAAATTCTTTTTGAATTAAATTAAAGCAGAAGATGGATCTTTAAAAAATATTTGTTTTATTTTATTTAATTAATTATGTGGAAATTGATTTTTTTAATAAATAAAAATTATAATAAAATTAAAAAGACACATATAGGCTGCCATATCAGCAAAAATGAATATTCCAAATACAAGTGTCCAATGAAGGGTTAAAATGAGAGAATTTTCATATTATAAACGGAAATTGCAATATTTATTTTTACGGTGAGTAAACCAAAACTCGCTCATATTGTAGAGATAAAGACCTATTAGCCCTTTAATAATTTATTTACTATCTGTGCAACCTTCATATAAGGAAGAGCCTTGGATAACATGGACAATTCACAATCACACTCATCTGAAAAGTGATTTTAAAGACTAACTTGACAAATTACTACCCCCATTTCAACTCTTATATAAGAAAGAGCCAAATGAGTGTGATTGTGCATGTTTTCCTTATCTTCTGCACATTTTAATTATCCCTTCGAAATCAGTTTTCAGATTCCAAAACAAAAATAAGGTTTTGCAATAGAAATGGCATCTGCAGTATCAAGTCTTCTGATGCCTTCTGACGATGTCAATACTGCTATCACTGAGTTCGGTATGATCTTTATTTCTTAATTACTGTAATTTTCTTCATAAACCCAATGGATTAGTAGAAACTAAATTAGGGGTGTACATGGGTTGGGTAAATCCAGCCGACCCGGTCAAACCCACTCAATCCAATCCAAAAAAGTGGGTTGGGTCGGGCAAGTGGGTGAATATGAATTTCAAAAATGAAAAACCCATTAAAAAAGTCGGGTTTCGGGTAAAATCGGACCCAACCCAAAAAAAACCCACTAACTCACTAGTGCTATATTTCTAGAATTTTTTTAATTATACTATTTTTTACGAAAATAAAAAAGATTGAATAATTTTTATGAACAAATATGATAATTTTTGGCATTATTTTTTTAAAATTTAAAAAAATTGAATAATTTTCATAAACAAATATAGTGATTGATGGTTTAGTCATTTGATATTAAAAAAATCATTTAGATAACACGCTATCAAACCCATAAATTAGTAGATTTAGACACAAAAATGGGTGATTATTTTTTATAGTGAAAAAAAGTTACCCTATTTTTCAAGAAAATACATTGATTGAGTTATTTTTTATGAAAAAATATGATGTTTCGACATTTAGATATTTAATATAAAAAAAATAGAAAAATAATTTGGGTAACCCACAACCCAACCCAATCCAACCCGGAAATTGGTGGATTTACCCAACCCGGCCCAATGTTATAACGGGTGGTTATTTTACTAAACCCAACCCGAAATACCATATGTGGTTTGGGTTTTGGTTTTGACCAAACCCAACCCAATCCGGCCCACGTACACCCCTAAACTAAATAATGTTTTGGATGTGTTGGTAGGCAAAAGGCTGCAACAAAATTTTATTATCATAGTAAGTAATTTTATGATGAAAGTATTAAGCTTTTAAGAGAATTTGAAATTAATCTCCTTAGCTGAAAAGCTGTTCTTCTAGTTATAACTTTGCCATTCATATGAATAATTGATTCAGAGAAAAGATTCTATATTTTACAAACACTTTAAAAATATTGTGGTTATATACATCTTCCTCCTTTCATAATAACAACTGATCATAATGTCACACTATTGTTTGTTGCCAAAAGCTCGACGATTTAATCACAGTTATTACCAACCCCTTCAATTGGCAATACTAAAAGGCGACTGGAAATCAACAAAGGCTTTTCTTGATAACGATCCAACCGCATTGACAGCTAAGGTTACAATACATGGCAGGACTGCACTTCATGTTGCAGCTGTTGGAGCTCAGTGGAAACTTGTCGAGAAGTTGGTGCAACATCAACATATGCCTGCAAATATGCTTGCAGAATTGGATTTGATGGGTTGTACTTGCCTTCACTATGTTGCAATGGGCGAAAGTGTAAATACTGCAAAGGCATTGGTGGCTAAAAATCCTTCTCTTACGCAAGTTACTGATTTTAACGGATTTACACCACTGATCTACAGTATTACATCTACAAGATGTAAAGAAATGATTTGGTATTTTGTTTTGAGTACTACAGATGAAAGTCCTAGTTGTCCATTCTCTGGTCCGTCTGCTAGTCAACTTGTTGCTTTGCTTACAGGAGCCGGGTTTCATGGTAATTAAAATTCTTTTCGGCCCTTCATGAAAAAACTGAGATAATTAAGTTTAGGAAAAGTCAGAATTAAACGCATCTACATAATGAATAATGAAGTAATACTTAAAACAAAATGTACACATTAATTACACTACCAATTTTTCTTGATATATGTTAAAACGGCTAAGTATCCAAAGTTTCAAACATTTATCTTCTTAAGAATTATTGTGCTGCCTTACTAGGCAAAAATATAAAACACTATTACTCATTTGTTTTTAAGCTTTTTAAATCTTCCATGCGCAGATATCACCATGTATCTTCTGCATCGCTACCCTAACTTGGCCACTATTTCTGATTCAAATGGTAGCAGCATTATACTTAATGTTCTGTCAAAATTGCCATCTCACTTTCAAAGTGGACAAAATATTACCTCCTTATTGATAGGAAAGCTTTACAAAAGTAAGTACCTTTTTTTAAGCATAATTCTTTTGTACAAAATGCTTGATTGTAATACTCTTTTGGAATTATTGTAACTTAACATTTCTTATACTTTATCAGGTTTCCCCCCGAAAGATGAATATGGAAATAAAATATGGAATGCAATTCAAACTCTTCGTATGTTATCTTTGTAACTTAAGATTCTCTAGATGTATCTTTCTCTTAACTTTTCTTTTTCTTATAAAATAGACAATTTCATTTGCAGATCCTGGCTTAAAGCTAACTATAGATACGAATTTGAGACATGTATATGCTGTGAGATTGGCTGAATTAATCATCTCACAAGCTTCAACCATGAATTCGAATGACGGTCCATTTTGGCAATCTTTTGTGAGTCCGGAAATTATTTTCAGTGCAACATCATCTGGTGTAGTTGAAATTTTAAGGATTTGTTTTCTCTATATTCCTGATTTGGTTTGGACTAACATTCCAAATGAAGGAAACGTGGTTCAAATTGCCATCAAGAATAGGCAAGAAAAAGTTTTTAGACTTCTTTGTAAGATGCCAATAATTTGCAAGCTTTTAGTGTTGGCAATAGATGAATCAAATAACACTGCATCACACCTAGCAGCAAGGTTTACTTCTAAAATAGAATCAAATTCAGGTGAAGCATTGCAAATGATAAGAGAGTTACAGTGGTTTCAGGTTTGTTTATTTTAAATTCGCCACATGTAGTTTTGTATAATTAAATTGTATCAAAATATTATTAACATAGCTACATACATCATCAACAGGAAATAGAGAATTTGGATGACCCTCTCCATAAAGAAGTTAAAAACAAAGATGGTAAAACAGCTTCCCAAGTGTTCATGGAAGAACATAAACCATTAATTAAAGAAGCGAAGAATTGGATAAAGGATAGATCAAACTCTTGTATGGTAGTGGCAACTCTTATTGCTACAATCACCTTTGCGGCTGCAATAACTGTACCTGGAGGTAACAACCAGGACAAAGGAACACCAATATTCTTGCCAAATCACAAATTCGGCGTGTTTATGTGGTCCAATGCAGTAGCTTTCTTTTCCTCACTGACTTCTCTTCTGGTGTTTATAGCAAACATGAATGGATACTACACTGAAGAAGAATTTGTGATTGTATTACCTCAAAGATTAGTAATCGGTTTGAACTTCTTGTTTGTTGCTGTGGTGACAACAATGGTAGCATTTATTGGAGCTCTGTCTTTGTTTCTAGAGGACAGATTCAAAAATTTTACAACTATTATTTGGTCATTGGCTTCTATTCCATTTTTAATATCTGTAATGCTTCTGCTTCCATCTACTACTGTGGAGTTACTATATAAAAAGCTTTATGATCCTAAAAAAGGGTCTATATGACTATTTTTTTTTTTTTTTGCATTTCTGTTTACCAACACAATCCAAAGCATTATTTAGGTAACATCTAAAACATCTCTATTTTCTGTAAACTATATTTTCATATATCTATGGATAAATATATCACCTTATGAATTAATAGCTGTTATTTTAGATGATTTTACATGTATGTTAGTGATTATTGGGATATTTCGTGTGCATTAGATTACTAATTATAAGTTTGTGATTATCGTTTTATTTTAATTATTTGTATTTACTTATGAATAATTATCTTGATAGATGATTGATGATGTTGTAGAGTCCCTATTTTATTTGTATTTACCTCATCTAGAGTGCCAATCCCACCAGGAAGGGCAACAACAGCAGTTTTATCTAGTGAATTGTTCCTCACTATAGCATCGACCAGTCCATACTTCCTTGCATAGAAAAACCTGAACTATAAACATTCTAGGCAGTTAATAGCAGTCACATTTAATTTTTATTTTCTCCTATTTGAATGTTGTTAAGAAGTCTCACATCGTTTGCAAGATGACATGAATATGTATTTATAAAGTAGAGGCAATTCTCACTTTACAAGACGGTTTTGTAACGATGAGTTAGGTCAAAACTAAATTCTAAGATGGTATCAAAGCTAGGCCCAACACACAATTTTAAGATAGTATCAGAGCATCTCCACAATATGTTGGGCCACCTGTTATTAGGTTTGTGTTATCGGGCCACCCACCGTTTATATCCGCACTCCAAGCCCAATAGCGTTGGGTGCGAGGGGATGTGTTAAGAAGTCCCATATCGCTTGCGAGATAGCCTGAATATATGTTTATAAAGCAAATGCAATCCTCATTTTACAAGCCGGTTTTGTAAGGATGAGTTAGGCCTTATTGAGATATTCTATATTTATGACTAGGATATTATGGTTTTATGACTTGATACTTATTACCTATTTGGTGACTCATGTACTTGTATATATACAATGTATATTCCTCTTTCAATATATGAAATAAACAAACTTCAGTTTCAAGTGGCCCAAAACATTCTAAGAAATGTAAAAAGATATGATCCTGTTATGAGTGTGCATAAGTTGAGTTGGAATAGGTTTGACCAAACTTCCTTTGGTTTGAGCTGGATACTCAACCCCTAGTTTTTACAAAAAAACTTGACCAAACGAGCTTGTGACGACGGGTTGAGTCAGGCTGGGTTTACAGGTCGTAAAGGAAAAAATATATTTTTATTCTTTATTCTAAAAATATTGTATCTACGCCAAAATGCTTCTGTTACTTAAACATTCCAAAAACCATACATAATTTCAAGCAAAAATATGAAGTAAAAATCATATACTCTCAAGAAAACATACTAAATTTGAGGAAAAAATTGAATCGGGACAGGTTGACTAGTTTGAAATTCTAAAGCTGTCATGAACTACACATTCTAATTTAATCGGGTGCAAGTAAAATACAGGTTAGTTTGAGTTAGGCGGTTGTGTTGATCGGTTCAACCCAAATGTGTGTACATCTCTAGATCCTATTGGAGTGAGAATGACAGATTTTTCATACACTAGTAGCAATAACTCATGTTGCAACATGGATCAAAAGAGAGTACTATGAATTAATTAAATAAAGCAAGGGTTGTGGATTACCTGCAGGTAAGGTAATTTTCTGATGGTTATAGGTGAAAGTTTGATGCTGTCCATTCCCTGGCTTCTTTTCATATCTTTAATCCGCCAACTGGTTTCCCTGCCAGCAGAACGCCTCGAGTAACAGCGTCCATTAGTCCTGGTCCAGCTCCTGAACATGTAATGCAGTCCAAATGATTTGTTATATGCGAAGAAATCTAAGCATATCTGCCAAAGAAGAACTTTGTCACCGTATCAATTGTTTGTGTGAGAAAACATTATTGGCTAACAAAAGAACGAGAATTTGTATAATACTCACCGGCAAGTAACCAAGAAAAGAAGCAAAAAGCTATTGTAAGAATTGACTTGCCCCATTAGCCAATTCTTGTGCTTGGACATAATGTGAATGGCTCGAGCCCATCCTAGAAGAACCTAGATACACAACTCCTCTTCCTAATCTATTTATGAGTTCATAACATTGTTTGATCTCTTCTTTAACCTGTAATAATGAAAAGAAAAAAAACCGAGAACTACAGAAATGATTTGTATATAGTCATTAGACGAAATCATGTAAAGGAATTCGTTTGATGGAACTCTCCACACAAAGTGTTTTTCTAGAGAACTATGTTGTAGGGTCAGTTACAAGCAAAGTTTTGAGCTATTATTTCCTTTTTGCTTCTTACTCAGATCAGAGATATATGAAGCACTGAAGGAATGCACAAGCACTTGGAGTCACATGTTTGAGTTCTATAATTCTAAGGGTTGCACTGGCTTGATTAAGCAAGGAATATGTTGCCCCAAGTCCAAACTAGTCTTGTCAAATATTGGTCATGGCGGATTGCGGTAGCAGATATTTTTACAACCGCCAATCCGCCATGGCTAATTTATGAAGGATGGTGGCACCATGGTGTTTATGGCGGTTTAAAATGGTAGTTTTTTTACTTTTCACATGGTCTGTCTCTGTCGTACACAATAAAAAAAACAGTGGTTGAAATTAGATATAATTTGTCCAGTGATCTATATATGATTCACAAATTCTCCTTTGATCTTAATTATAAACAGCAGTCAGCAGAGAATGACAGTCCCATACAGCCGATGCGGCCTCAATCATTGTTGCTTTAGAGTTTTAGAGAAATCAAAAACCATTATGTGACAGCCCTAATCAAATGCACTAAAACAGAACATAGCTAACAATTTAGCTTACATAGACGTAGCTACTCTGCAATCAGTCGAACAAAACAGAAACGTTCCCAACAAAGAAATAGGATCATAGACGACGGCAATGTGAAGTAAAATCATAGACAACGGCCACAACGGAACGGCAACTAAGTTGCAATAGACCTCTTATAGATATGAAATTATGAATAAAAATCTATATCAAAATATCAATCAAGTTGTATAAAAGTTTCAATAATTATAGAATTATTTTTTATGTTTGGTGTGACTGTAAAATTATTTTACACTGCAATTCATATCTCACCAATGCAATGGCCGAAACGCAACGCTCACAACAGCATTTGCAACTGCAATTTAATAACACGGCCGTTACTCTTCGATAAATTGTTTTCTTAATACTTCTCTTAGCCTATTATTCATCCAGATTAGATAGATAGATAGACTATTATATAAGCATCTTAACTATAATCATCCAAATCATGGTACACAAACAATTGGCTATCTTTTCAAAATTACTATGGACTGAAAATGCTCTAGGTCATAGTCACAAAATTCACTCAATACCTAGCGAACCGCGAATTGGTTCGCGCGCAATTCATTTGCGAATTGGTTCACCATAATTCATAGGGAAATTCACAGAAAACAGCGAACCAGAGCGAAGCAGAGAAGGAATAACAATCTCTATATTTGAGCATAATAATAGCTCAATAAATAAAATATTTAACTACTGCACCCAGATAGGGAATCGCTCATCACTTTAATAAAGTGAGATAAGGTCAATCACCATGCTTGTTTATTGAAATCTACTCATACACTGATTATATTTATAGTGAATATGCCTCTTTGTGTTTGCAAAACTCCATATGTGGGAGTGAACATGATGACCGTTGAAATATCATCTTTAATGTATTTTGTTGTTTTTAACTAAATAATATTTTTTATTCACAGCTTACCAAATATAACGTACCACGAACCCAAATAGCGTACTGACTATGTATACCCTAACGTACCGAATACTTTGAGGGTCACATACCGCGTACCCGAATGCGTACCATGTACCGAAGTGAATTGCGAACCATTTGACTATGCTCTAGGTATATTCCTAATTACATAAGACTTCATTTTTGTTACACCAAAATGTAATTATCAATGTTTGAACAATAAGCTAGAAAAACAGATTGAAAATTACATAAAACTTCATTTTTATTACACCAAAATGGAAATGACATCAACAGATGGTCTCACAATTCTTGAAAGGGAAGCTCTCATAATATGTTTCATACATACATGATATACTACAATTACAAATAACTCAAACATCAAATATAAAGAAAAACAAATTAAAATATAACTTTTTATTGAGGAAAAACATAAGTTCCAGTGTTTCAGTAGAAGTCCCTGTGGAAAATCTGAGTTGCCATTGCACTTGAATTGAACCCAACACCTAACAAATCACATCAAAATGAATTAATTAGAATCTTTCAAATGAAAAGATTACACCAAAATATCTCGGCGGTGCTGAGTGAAAATGATAAAGCATACTACAGTGAAAATAAAGCTTGTATTTTTTATGTCCGAATTTTAACTACTCTAATGCTTATATAAATAAATAAATAAATAAAGGTAAATATTAAGTTTTAGGAAGAAAAAGCACACCTTTTTTCTCCTTGAGTATGGAAAAGCATGATTTTTAACTCCTTGGGATTGGAATAGAAATTCTATTACGGTCAGAAATGTCTACAAGGGGTACATGCTGCATCGAATTCCAATCCTCAGTAGAAATGTTCTTCACAAATTCATCTGATACAAAAAAAATACGGAGAACTTCAAGCTTCTCCAAGTGTTGGATGCCAATGGGTATATTCTCCAGATTCCAGAGAATGCCTAAGTTCAGCATTTTCAGAGAAGGCAGTGCTCCTTTGTCAATAATAACTAATCTCAATTTTATGCAATATATAACATTCAGTGTCTTTAGTTTTTGAAACCATCCATCTTCAAAATGCAAAAACAAACCTTCATAAGAATGCATCTGAAAAGTGAGGGACAACAAGTGTTGCAAACAATTTAGTGATTTCAATGAATCTTCAGTTAAACGAGAGTGGCCCAAAAACAACTCAACAAGATTTTGAAGCTTTGGAATCCATTCAGGCAACTTCTGTAGAATCCCATGTAGTTTTAGTTTTCGAAGCTTAGTTGGCAATGAAATCAAATCCAAATCAATGACTTCATAATCATCTTCACTTCTAATTGCTTTAACATATAGCCTTTCCAAGTGTTGCATTTCATTGATTGACGAAGATAGAATGATTCCATCTTCTCTACGAACATTAACCAACCTCAAATCCCTCATCTGATTCAGCTTTCCTAACCCTTTAATTATCTTTGCTGCTCCATCAGTATTTAAATCAACACTATGTAGCGTTTGTAGGGATGCCATCTCTCCAATACCTTCCTCTAATTGAATCAAAGACAGTTTCTTGCTGATAAGATGTCTTAGCTTTCTAAGTTTACTAATCTCTTTGGGCAACTCAATAAGTTGTGTTAAACTCCGTATTTTCAAGGTCTCCAGGTTACGAAGCATGCCAATAGATTTTAAGATTTTCAATATCTCATCAAACCCGAAGCTTAAATACTTCAAGTGGATAAAATTTCCGAAATTCTCAGGAAAGCTCATCAATGAATCGGAGTTACAATCAAGAACCCTCAACAACTTGAAAGTTTTAGGGATTTTAAACTCAAAATTTGTTTTTGATTCTTTATCTGGGATAACAAGCAGTGATCGAACATGTGAGCTTCCAATATGCTCAACGAAATCATCGGAAATGGTTGTTATTGACAAACGGTGAATTCTTCCGCTAAAGGATGAATGTCCATCTTCACTAATATGCTTGAAAAAATTTAAATCCTCATTTTTTTCAAGGATCATTTCACGTACTAGATCATGAACACGGCAACCTTTAGCTTTTCCATCAGTTCTTATTGAAGATACTTGCACCAAGCTTCTATGGATCAACTCTGTTAAATATCCTTCTGCAACTTCTTCCAAAGTCTTCCCACTTTCCTCTTTCACAAACCCTTCACCTATCCATTGTCGAATCACTCTATTTGAATTAACTTGATAATCTTCTGGATACATTCCAAAATACAACAAACATGACTTGAGATAGTAAGGCAAATCATCGTAACTTAAGGCTAAAACTTCTTTTATACCCATTAAATGGGTATCTTTCTTTAGTTCTGCACTTAAATTTTCACTAAATCTCTGCCACTCAAAAACATGCTTCTCTTTTGTAGACAAAAGACCACCAATGGCAACAATTGCTAGCGGTAAGCCCTTACATTTTTGAACAATTTCATTAGCTATACCAACGAGCTCTTCTGGACAACATCCAGCATAGTCAAATTTGAATGCCCTCTTATTAAACAATGTCAAAGACTGTTCTTGAGTTAAAGGTTGCAAATGAAGCACTTTAGTGAAAGAAGATATTTTACAAGACACCAAAACTTCCTCGTTCCTTGTTGTTATAAATATCTTACTTCCACTTTTATTATCAATTAAAGCAAATTTAATATGATCCCAAAAATTTACACTCCAAACATCATCAAACACCACAACGTACCTCTTTGTCTTCAAGCAGTTTCTCAGTTCTTCAGTCAATGACCTTTGATCCATCTGATTAATATTCTGAGGTGGATTCTCGTCTTTTTGTTTGTAAATTTTTAGCAACATGTCCCTTAACACCTCTTTAACATCATATGTTTGTGACACTGTGATCCATACACGACAATCAAAGTGTGCAATGACATCCTTGTTGTCAAAAACTTTCTTGACTAGAGTGGTTTTACCTTGCCCTCCCATTCCTACCACAGAGATGACAGTGTGCTCTTCTCTTTCATTTACCATCCAATCAGTCAATGTTTTTCCTGGAGCTTCAAAGCCTACAACGTCAGCTTCGTCAATGTAAAGAGCAGCCTCTCGAAGGGGGTGCAGTTTGACATTCTGGCTTCCTCTAGAATGGCTTGATCCTTGATCCAAAGAACGTTGGAAACCATATCTTTCACTTCTTTCCTTGATCCCACGCACCAATGACTTAATGTCTCGAATCCCAGACGCTATTTTATGGCGTTGTTTCAAAGTTTTGAACAAGTGAGAAAAATTGTGGCGTTGTTCCGCATACATCATATAGTTATCAATGATGTCTTCTATCTGAAAAGCTGCTTCCCTAATCTGTTTGACCCATGTTTTGACTCCTTCACCATTGTTGTCTCCATTAGGTGCAGCAGCTCTTCTATCAGCATCCTTAAGGAAGGCTTGGATGCTTTCGAGTTCATCTTTAATGTCTGCAAATTCCTTGTGAACACCTTTGAGCAAATTGAATTCTTCTGTTAACAATGGAAGCAGTTTGTCAATAGCAAATGACACTGCTATTTCTGCCATTTTGAGATTTTTTTGTTTTGCTGCGTATGAAGAAGATATGGTTGGAAATGTGTCAGATAAAGAGAAACGGGAAGGCAAAGCGATAGGAGTATATGGATAGGAATCTGTATGTGTGAGATGAAGAAGGAAGATATGGGTGGATCATGCGTCAAATAAAGAGATAAGGGAACTTAGGGAAGGCATAGTGATAAGAATGTAATATCCATTGGATTGGGATTCACTGACTTTATGGTGCCAAAGTCAGGCAGCCTTTTTTCTGCCTTTAAGCAAATATTGTCAGTTTCATATAATTATGTGCACTAGATTGTTCCATCCACATGTAGAGTCGGTCTATCCGGTCCGGTGGGCCAGACTATATTTATGGGTTAGCCCGGCTTGACACTAAATAATTTTTACATCAATACTAAATATCAATTAAACTAAAGTTTATTTTTTATAAAAGAAATTAAATCAAATTAATAAATTATAAGCTTAATTTTTTTTAAAGTTTTAGGTAAATATGACATTTTTATTATGCTTACACATTTAACTATGTTTTTTTTTATAATAACTTTTCAATTAGATAATAACTTTTTATGTTTTTAATTGATATTATTTTATACAGTATACTAGTGATCAAACAGGGTGCGTTTCACGCCTGTCTATGACTGTGTCTATTATATAAATTTATGTCAAAAAAATAAAAAATAAAAAAGGCATGTCTTATGTTATGATGAGTTTGTTAACAAAAGATTTTTGCGGCTCAAAATAAACGATTTTTGCTACTAAAAAAATTAAGGGTCCGTTTGGTGCGCAGGATCTGATAGTGATAGGATAGGATATAAAACAGGATAAGGATAGATAGGATATCAGCAGAATAACAGTTATCCTCAGTTATCATATCTTGTGTTTGGTGCACATAGGATAACAAATATGATAACTATTATATCAAGTTCTTAATACATACTTGCTCATAATAATATGATAAGATATATAAAATATTTAAATGACAAAATTATCCTTGTAAATCAATTGTTATATTTTAAAAATTATTTTGTAATACTTTGAATTTTTTAAATAAAAAATATAAATAAGTAATCAAATAACTTTATATATTTTAAATAAAAAACATGAGAAAATAATAAAGTTTAATTTTTTATATGAATCATGATCAAATAAATAACCCAATGATATATACATGTTAGATTTTTTATATGAATCATGATCAAATAAATAACCCAATGATATATACATGTTAGATGAGCTAAATAAATATGATATATCTCATACTAAATAATAAAAATACCATTGAAAAATAATTATATTTAATTTTTTACAATTTTTTAATAATTAGTTTACTTTAAAATATTTGTAATTTTAGTATAATTTTGAGTTTTTTAGATTATGTAAATTACAAAATTACCCTTGTGAGAAAATCACATGTATATTTAAAAATTAATTATTTTATTAATAATTTACCATACAATTATTTTATTATTTATATTTTATTAATTTTCATTTTTTTATTTTAAAATATATTTTATAGAATAAATCAGTAAAAAAAATTTATCCTATCCTGCTGGTAACCCAGCTCAAATTCAGGATAAGAATTTTAACTAAAGAGACAGGATAGGATAAGTTACAGGATTAATTTTTCATATCCTGTTGTGTCACCAAACACTGGACTGAAACAAGATATGATACAGTTATCTTATCTTGTCTCTTATCCCGTGCACCAAACGGGCCCTAAGCGTATTGTTGGTATTATGAAAAGTCCATACCAAAACTCTATATTCTCTTTGTATATAGTATAGATATAGATATAGTATAGAATAGCTATCCATTCAATTCAATGATCGTGTACACAACCATTGATTTTCCACCGCGTATTTGGAAAAGATTTATCATAGTAGAATTTTATTAAATAATGGGTTTGGGTGTTAGATACTGTCAAACACATCTCTAGATAAAGCTATGCATTCCAATATACTCAACCTGAAAGTATGTTTCCAGTTCCATTGAGAAGAACATAAGTTTGTTTCATTCAAGTACAAAAAGAAACATTTAGAAGGCCTTAATTGAGTGCAACACCAATGAAAATGAGGAGTTAATCAATTGGTGAGATATTTCATTAGTATAATTCGATCAAACAGTACCGATTTGATGCCTCCAATACCAATACAACTATTTCATTACGAAAGAAGAATCTTTGAAACAGACCAATCCTAACAAACATTGCATGAGAAAAATTATACACAATGTAAGAACTCAGATGAAGGTACAACTATAAACACTTTAATTATGGTTGTGAACATCACCAATAACAATTTATTTTTCATTAACTTATGGAATCAATAAGTGAAAGGAATACAAAGGAGCAAGAATGAAAAACCTAAATCTTTCAGCAATCAGCAGCAGCACCACTATATGTAATTTTTAAGCCCAAAGTCTCATTCACTTATGTTCTTTAGGGGAATCATCGCGAGCCATTCTTCGGGCCTCTGATGGAGGGATGTAACCATACTTCTTTCTCAACGTATCTAAAACGAACTTATCGCGAGCCATTGTTCGGGCTCGTTGGGGTTCAACATTGACATAAGAGAGATACCCCCCAACAGCTAAAATAACAGCACCAGAGAGGGAACACGCAATGCTCATTGCCAGTTTCTTGGGCGTTGAAGGAAAACACACCACCATTACCACAATCACCTGTCACAAAAAATTAAAAGACAATCGTCATCAATTTCAACAAGATTATATTGACATTGTTCATTGTGTGTGTTTGTGTCAATTCAATGTTGATACTCATAAACTCTGAACCAGTGTGGAAATTGCATTTGCAACGGTTTGTACCAAATAGTGTATCACAGAACAATAACAACCGTGTTGTTAGCGACACAATTTGACAACACCGATCAAAAGATAGATTTTTTATTTATACAAATGTCTAATAATGAATTAAAAAAATAAATAAGATGATAAATTTTGCAATTACAAATAAAATGAAAAAATAGAACATGCTCTGAAGTCTTAATTATCTAACAGGCATTTTATCAAACATGTGGGGTGTGCTTGAAAACGAATGAGGGCGCAGTGAATAATGGAATGAATAATTTGACTTTGATATGAATTATAAGATACTCCCTCCGGTCCTTTTTATAAGAAACACTTTGGAATTTTTATTTGGTCCTTTTTATAAGAAACACTTTGACACAATTCCATTTGTACCCTTATTAAATACAATCAAATAATTCATTATAATGCTAGTGCATTAATTAGAGAGACCTATTTCTCATGTTAGTCAAAGGTTAGTTTTGGAATATAACATAAAATGTTAGAATCATTAATGAGAAAATTTACCTTCCTTGGTATGTGTGATTTTGTCAAAGTGTTTCTTATAATAAGGACCGGAGGGAGTAATATGCTAGGGTTTATCAATCGAAAGATACCTTATTGAGATTAATTGAGAATATAGGAAGAATTGAAAACTGATTTATGGTATAGACTCGTACAGTATACCCCCTCTGAAATGGAGAAACGTGTTTTTGCGGCCTATGATGATATAAGCACTTTTATTGCACGAATGGATTTTAAAGCTGAAACGCTTCTCATCCGCTTATTGGATTCATTTTGACGTCAAAAGAGCTTATAGCTTAGGGTCTATTTGGCAGCCTTTTGGAAGGGCAATAATATACTCCCTCCGTCCCGATTTATAAGGGAAAAAAGACCATTTTTTTTGTCCCAAATTATAAGGGAAAATACTCAAATTTGACCAATTTAATTTTATAGTTCCAAAAATACCCCTTGTTATATTTTCCAAAACAATTAATTATTAGGGGTACTTAGAAATTAGGAGTAGGATATTAAATGATTTTGCTTTTTTATGGAATAAGTTAATAGGGGTACTTTTGGAAACAAAATTATGTTTTTGATAGATTTTAGAATATTAAATGCATTTCTTAATAAGTGTGTTTTTTTTTTTTTCTCTTATAAATCGGGACGGAGGGAGTAGTTTATAGCTTATAAATTAAAAGATTTGGTAATGATTTTTAAAAAAGAGTTTATAGCTTATTTTATTAGTTTTTAACTTATTTTTCAAATGCTATTTATTTTAAGTAGCATATAGTTTATTATTTTTTCTTCAAATTTTATCCATATCATTTTATTTGAAAAAAATTAAATATTAATTAAACATATTTTTTTATAAGCTAGTTTAACCGCTAATTTTACCAAACACTACAAATTCAATCAACTAAGTTTATTCGTTATAAGTTAAAAATAGCTTATCTGTTATCCGCTATTTTTTTACCAAGTAGAGCTATATTAATTTTATGAATAAATTGGATGGAATTATTTCATGATCAAGAAAAAATATATTAATTGATTAACATCTGCAAATTGTGCATTTTGGAAGAAATTATTCATCCTCTAATCAACTACATGTAGAAGCAGTGTGTGTAAAAAGCATTTACTCCTTCCCTGCATCAGCAGCTACCTCTTCTACCATCAGCTTTGTCCAAACTTCTAGAACAAAATCCTGAGTCATGTTCATATTAGGGGTCAACATAGGCCGGGTCAAGTTCGTCCAGTCAAAAAATTCAAGCCCTAGACAGACTAAAATTACAATTAAGTCTAACAAAATCTTCCAAAAAACTAGTCACCTAAAATTTTGATTGATGTACACCCCAATGCAATTTGTATGGTGTTACCTCAATTCTCAATAACATAGTATCTGTATCAAAATGGTTCCAACAAAAGAATAGAGGTAAGAAATCACCTATTGTACAACATAGTCCTACATGTATTGGAGTATAAATTTACAAAACAAACTATTGTGACCCCTCATCTGTATACAACACAGGGTCAAAGATCAAATTAAGGTAACAAATGTAGCTGCAACATGCCACATACTGCACCAGGTACTATCAACAACAACTCAGTTCCCTCATCAATATGCTACAAAATTACAAGACAATTTCAACTCTTTTTCCATTACACTGAATTCTGCAACCTTCTTCAGTTGAACATGGACATGATATAATTGTTAAGTTAAATCAAGCGCTATTTCCTCTCCACCAAATATCAGCAATTCCACCACTTCATTAACCAAACCAATCTCAGTACTGTAGTTATAAAAAAAGGTTAAAGATCGCCGATTTTCCAGTCATTCAAATACTCAAGCTCTGCTATCATCAGTTTTCAAGTCCAAAAAATTAACATTGAAGGCTTTTCATTATGCTGACCAGTGTATTGATCACAGTTTCTGTATTGGCATATGATCCGTCAAGGTTAATTGCATGATACTCCAACCCTTTCCACCGTGCTATGTACGCAAAATGTGGACGTCTGAACTGGCTGCTAATAATCTCTAGAATCACAGTTTTAGGCAATGCAGATACTATGTGAGTAAGACCAGCACCATGAGCACCAATGATCACCGACGCATCTTGGATGGCTCGTACCTGCTCCTTCATAGACATGTGTGCGAATAATCCGTTGACAAGGTTGATTTTACACCCTTTATAATTAGATGCCCAACTGTTCAAGGATTCAAACACTTCTGCCTCGTTAGTTAGTCTCGATTCAACTTTACCACCATGACGTGGATGAGCTAAATAATCTTCTCGACGAACAAAGAGGACATTATGTCCTCCGGAGACAGGTTTCCCGGGATGGTTTAAGTTTAAAGGTAATCCAAATGATGCTCTAATCATTTCTCCAAACTCGGAAAGACGCGCGGTTTTTTGGTTATCGGGTTTTTGCCACAATTCCTGTGCAGAAGTTCCCTCACAGAATATATCTTCTGTTAGCCCTTTAAACAGTGCAGTCTCGTATCCCAATGGTGAGAGAATAGCATGACGAAAACAAACTGTTCCAGTGAAGTTTTTAGCATATCTGACACTTGAGAATAACGCTTTCCATGTCTCTTCAAGTGGAGCCTGAAAGTTATTGGAAGAAACTGATAAATTAACTAAGTATTCTGCCAAGGCAAATAAAACTAAGAAAATGGTAGTACATTTATGTTTAATTGTTTATATAATGTTTGTTGAACAAAGAAAACAGCAATACTTAAGCAAGATGATTGTTAATTTACAAATTTAACCAAAACAACAACCAGCTACTCATGAATCACAAAGATGAATGTTACAAGTTCAGTATGGATAACAGGAAGTTATTACTCTTCTTATTTATTAATAAGGACCTAAAAAAGGGTCCAAAGGTGGACCACACAATTTTAAATAAAATAGTGCGTTTTGTCAACAAAAAAAGGGAAAAGGATGTGGAATTTTACTAAAAATGGTGGGGTCCACCTTAATGAGAACCGTGCTAAAGAATAACTCATGTTTGACAGGTTCTACAATTTTGGTAGAAACTGGGATCTTTATTTGTTAAGAAATAAGGATAAACCCTAATTACAAAGATGTAGCACAACTTTGAGGGTCTTCACCTCCATAGCCAAAGGTCCTGGCTCTATTTTAAATGGTAAGATAGCTTCCTTCCTCATATCTATAAACACCAAAACCTAACCTAACTAACAAACTAAGGGGTTACCTATCACAAATATTTTGGGCAGAAACAATTTCAGAACTTGTCTTAAAGGCAATGCATGAAAAGATTGGTCCATGTTGGACCACTCTTTTTCACCATTAGATTATATGATTCCACACATTCTTATGATGGTCCATAAACATCAAATTTAAACCATAACTCTATCACTCTCATTCACCATCCATAAATCCCTTTCTCATTCTGTTCCTTTCTGGTCAGACATTTGATCTCGTCACTGCTCCTTCTGAAGAGCGTCACTGAAAATCAATCTATGCAAATAACGAAGAATGTGGATTTCAAAAGAGAAAACCCCATTTTTGCATAAACAGGAGAAAATGTTTGTTGACAAATTTGCAGGTTTGGCAAACTTTGGCAGATTTGCAGGTTTAATGTTTGTTGACAAATGACAATGCCATAGTAAATTTCAAAACTTTAACTTATACACATCGATGAACACTTCACTTTAGAGTGTAAAGTGAGTAATCTTAACCACTTCTTAACAAATCAAAGGTTAGGTACACCATAACAAATCATGGGGTTATTAAAATAACAGCTCTTGGTTTATTCACTTTAGAAGATCTAAATCCCACATTGATATAGTGGTGACCCTTCATCTTTGTTTCAACAAAAATAAATCATGCACGATAAATTTGACGAAATGGGTTTTCTTTCTAGTTCCTACCTGTAAAGGCGGGATTTTTATCACTAATGAGATAACAACGTAATAGTTTAGCACTCAATAACACCTAAGTGTTGCATTCAAAGTGAATATACCCCATTGTTATATATTTGACTACTATTTCGGTATCTCAACCTTACTTTTGACTCCTATATATTTGGTTGCTAAGTCAACCACTAATGGCAAAAAATCATTTGCTTAGGAAATATACATCCAAACCAAACAACATAAAGATGCCGCATGCTTTCCAGTTTTCATAATGAGAAAGTAAGCAAACGAACATCATAGAAAAGTTGAAACTAAATGAAGCAGATTTTTCAAAACTAATCATGCATACCATACAGTGTCCATCTACAAAGATCAAATGAGGTCGATTAGGCAAGCCAGTAACTCTAGAAGAAACATATGCACTGTACCAGTCTGTAACAGTGTGAAAAAGATTAGCATATTCAAAGCGTGTCACCAGAAGCGTTGGTTCCTCAATCCACTGCAAATAAAAAACCACATGTCAAAAGCATTTTTTTTGACAGTGTCAAAAGCATATAAAAAGCAAAAAAAAATATATAACAATATTACAGTAAATTATATCTAGGGAAGAAAGAATCAAAGGAATCTCATGTCAAAATCCCCTAAACATGTTATATAATATACTCAAAGACAAATTTCTTGACCCATTGAAACTTTGTAGTCTCTCATTCTTCCCTCTGCAAACCCATTCCTCTCGTTCTTCACCGTCTTCTTCAAAATAAGAGTGATGGTTTGCTGTTTCTGTTTCTGAGGGGATGTGAGTTGATGGAGGTTTAGGGTATGAGGAGGATGGGAATCGATGTGAGGAAAAAATGGAAGGAAAAAGACTCTGCACATGTTAGTGTAATAATTTTTTATGGTTTCTGAATTTTGGAAAGGAGTTAATCTTGTTGTTAGGGATTGAGATTTGAGATCCCAATTTTTTTCTAGATCTTGAATTTTATGAATAACACCATTGATCTACGAAGATCTAAGTAATTTCAACCAAATCTAAACACCATTGATTATTGTTAAACTGGTTTATTCAATGGTGTTATTTGGTTAGTTAGATTTTCCTTAGTTTGATCTAAACACTATGATTAACTGCACAGCAATTTCAACCAAATCTAAACACTAACTAACCAATAAACACCACAAGTAATATACACCTTTGACTTCATAACAAGCGAAATCCAAATTACTATAAACTAGACAACCATTTCACAATCTCCCTAAGCATAGCTCAGTTGTCAGGACATCGCATTATATATGCAGAAGCCCGAGTTCGAACTCAGAATTCCCCACCGGGTAAATTTACTCAACAAAAAAAAAACGACAACAATTTCATTAATCACATCAATAACTAACCAATAAAGAAATAAATTTATGATTCAATCTTCCTAATCCTCACCTGATCACAATCAAATTCTTTCCTTCCAACAATCCTCATCTTACTAATCAAATCACGCATAGTATGTCTCATAATCTCACCTCTAGGAACATA
Organism: Trifolium pratense; assembly: GCF_020283565.1. NCBI lineage: Eukaryota > Viridiplantae > Streptophyta > Magnoliopsida > Fabales > Fabaceae > Trifolium > Trifolium pratense. The sequence goes on from NC_060061.1 coordinate 45,259,319, forward strand.
CTTATCCAAAAACTCATCATCAACAATCATCTTATTCCCTCCATCTACAAACCCTTCACCACCATCAACCTCAAAAGCACCCTTTTCAAACAAAGGCAACTCCTCATCTTCACTTCTCCCAATAACATCAACCAAATTCTCACCACCCTTCGCCATACCAATCTTCTCAACCACCATCTTCACCCTTCCACCTTCACATACCGAACTCCTCAAAGTCTCACTATACCAACACCTAAACCACCCACCACCTCCACCAACTCCACCGCCACCGGAAACCACATCAACCCGGCGCGTGAACCCATTTCCAAAATAGCCCTCACATGACCTTAAAGGAATGTCATTTGAAGTTTGTGACCATGGTAAGTAAGAGGGTAGAATTGGCCATGATTTTGAGATATGGGTTTGTTGTAACTTTTCAAAGGGTCGTTGAAAAGGTGGGTTTTTTGTCAAAGTTTTGTGGTCAAATTTTGAAGATGAAGAAGGGTTGAGAAAAGAGTGATGATGAAAGAAATAGAGAAAGAGAGAGAAGAAGTTGAAGAGGAAGAGGAAGAACAGGATCTGAAACTTTTTGTTCATCGATTCTCTCTCTTCTCTTTCAGTATGACTGTGTGATGACAGAGTCTTGAGGTGAGAATTTAAGCCAAGTGGAAAAAGAAGCCATGGATATAGAGTCTATGCTATTTACATTTTTGGAGTTCAATAAATGTTTTAGATTAATTAATTTCAAGTTAAAAAACAAATCTTAATTAATTTTAAGTTACTCCTTCTTAGAAAAATGGGACTAATAATTCAGAATTTAGCGGGAAATAAATATATTCTGATCAATAATTTTTTTCTGATCAAAAATTTAATTTTTTATGTAACTACTTTATTTAAGTCATGTTCAATTTTCAAAATGATTTAATAGTATTTTACTATTTTTATTGTAAGTAACATTAATAAATATATTTTTTTTAAGCACATTAATAAATATAATTGAATCATTGTTCTGGAAACTTATCGGAGAATCAAAGTTTTTATCAAAATAAATATTGAGAATTAAATCATCAATCATTTACAGTTGGTCTAGTGGTGATTGATGTTGGATTTGGTTGGAAATATCACTGTTCGATCTTCGCAACTGCGATCAGAAAGGAATTGGAATCATTTTATGTCAGAACTGACTCCCGAATCATATTAGGCGGTCTAGTGAGTCGAATATTGGTGGTGAAAACTAAAAAAAATTGAGAATTAAATCTATATACTTTTTCATTATCAAAAAAATAAAATCTATATACTTTTTACTTTTTTTTTAGGAATATTAAACAACATCCGTCTTACTCTTTCTTTCTTCTTTTAGTAATTTTTTAGATAATTTGAGGTTTTATTGAATATATTGGTACACAATAGACAAAAAATTCAAAATTTAAATTTATTTTTAAATAATTTAATATAAAAATATATAATGTCGTTAAATACAATACAATGAATTGATGGATACATGTTAAGTCATTTTGTAAATTTAGAGGAAGTTTGGGACATTGTTTAAAGGAAAATGCTAACGAGTGTTTTCGGGGTACTCTTTAAGTATCTTAAATAATAAATTTTGATGAATTTTTAATGAAAATGTATGAAGTCAACATATTGGTAATTGGATTATTTTACTTTTTTAATAAATATACTTCCTCATGTCCTATAAATATGAGAAAATTTACTTTTTAATTTCATTAAGAATCTAATATATTTAAACCATATTATGAATCAAATACATTAGATTCTTAATTAATCTAAAAAATAAACTTTCTCTCATATGTAAGACCAGAGGGGGTAATATCTTTAAATGAAATGCTTAAAAAGTGTCCTGGGAGCACTCGTTAGCAATAACATTTTTTAATTCACTTTTAAAAATCAATTCTATAGAAGTTTTCTCAATGATCGAGTGAATATTGAAATACTTAAAAAAAAAATGAATATTCAAATATAATAATTCAATTACATTCAACTCACTTCAACATAGAACTATCATAATAAATGTAATAATGTTGAATTTGGTAAAGTACTTCTCATAGAAAGAGTTGGTGGCTGCAGCTCCCAAGTTAAATGGCATGTATGGATGCTACATTTTGATTTCAGTTTATTGTCGTATTAATATATGAGTATAAAATATAGGTTCTACATATATTATTAAAGAACGGGAAATCTTATTAATAAGAAGAAAAACATAGGTCCTTCAGAGTTCACACAAAAGATTATGTCCTCATATTAATATATGAGTATAACTCGTAAAATTAATAAAAATATATACAACTTTATTAATATATGAGTAAAAATATAAGGCTCATAGATATAACAAAAAAAATTAGGTTCTCATATTAATATGAATATAACACGTAAATTATTAAAAAAAATAGACAACATAATATATTAGTAAAACACAAGTTCCGTGAGACTAAATATAGATTCTGCATAATGTATTGATGGTCAATCTATTCCAAAAGAATGACCAATGTATTGATGACAAATGAATTTTTTGTTCCGTAAAATAAAAGGGAATTTATTTCTCAAAAAAGTAATTAGTCCTTATATCAACAACAAAATATCTTCCAAAAAAAAAATCTTTTAAAAAAATGTCATTTATTTTTCAACTTTGTATTTAATTTTTTTTTTAAAACTAAAAGTATCATCCGTGCAACCCTGCAGAGACCAATCCCCTCGATATGACATGAGAATTCTTATGGTTTTAGTCTCATCATTTTTTCGGGAGTTTTTCAGTTTTTCTCCCACCATATTCTCATATTAAATTAATTAAATACTAGCGGGACAGGCAGGCGCGTTCCGCGCCTGCCTGTGTCTAACTTATGTACCCAAAAAAAAAGATATGTCTTATGTTATGATGAGTTTGTTAATAAAAGATTTTTGTTGCTACTAAAAAAAAGCAAGGGTAATGTTGGTATTATGAAAATTCTACCCCAAAACTCATGTATTCTTTTTATATATTATATAGTATAGAATAAATATAGATGAAAAAACCATAAAAAAAAAAAAGAGGAAGTTAAGGGCAATTATGGAATAATTAAAAAACCATAAAGGAAGTTAAGGGCAAAATGGACCAAAAAAAATCCAGCCCAAACTCCCTTATCCCCTTTATATATTGTTATAGATATATGACAAAACATAGAAACAGTTCTGTTTTTCTCCCACCATATTCTCATATTAAATTAATTAAATATAGGACACAACTTAGAAACAGTTCCATAGGTACTATTGATACTGTTCACCAATTAAAACGCGACACCTGAATTAATTTATTAGTCATTAATAATTTATGGGTAAATAGTGTTATACCCCCCTGCAAAATAGGCAAGTTTTGCGTTACCCCGCTGCAAAATATTTTTTTGAGATTACCCCCCTACAATGTCAAGATTCTTTGCGTTACCCCCCTGTCTTAACAAGTGAGCATATGACATGGAAAAATCTTGACGTGGCATGACACGTGGAAATTAATTTATTTTTTATTTATTTTTAATTGCCAACTCATTAATTAATGTGAGTTTTTAATTAAAAAAATGAAAAAAAAAACTTAAAAGTTGTTATATTTTTATGAACTTACTTAAAAAAAAGTTTTGTTTTTTTTTTTTTGACTAAAAGTTGTTATTATATATATAAAAAAAAAATTCTTATATATATATATATATATATATATATATATATATATATATATATATATATATAATAACTAATAATATAGTAACAAAAAAAAAACGAAGATGAAAAAAAACTAATAATAATAATAGTAACCAAAAAACTAATAATAATAATAATAACTAATATTATTATTAGTTAAAATATGTGATTGCAGTTTTTTTTTTTTTGTTATATTAGTTAAAATATGTGATTGCAGTTTTTTTTTTTTGGTTACTCTATTATTATTAGTTATTATTATTATAATTATTATTAGTTTTTTTGTTACTATTATTATTATTAGTTTTTTTTCATCTTCGTTTTTTTTTTGTTACTCTATTATTAGTTATTATATATATATATATATATATAAGAATTTTTTTATATATATAATAACAACTTTTAGTCAAAAAAAAAAAAAAATTTCTTTTAAGTAAGTTCATAAAAATATAAAAAATTTTAAGTTTTTTTTTTCTTTTCATTTTTTTAATTAAAAACCCACATTAATTAATTAGTTGGCAATTAAAAATAAATTAATTTCCACGTGTCATGCCACGTCAAGATTCTTTCCATGTCATATGCCCACTTGTTAAGCCAGGGGGTAACGCAAAGAATCTTGACATTGCAGGGGGGTAATCTCAAAAAAATATTTTGCAGGGGGGTAACGCAAAACTCGTCTATTTTGCAGGGGGGTATAACACTATTTACCCATAATTTATTAAACTCTGTCAGTTCACCGTTATCTAAAAATCTAAAAGTGAAACAGGGTTTTTAATTTTCACCATTGTTATCAACATTGATTGTATCATTGAAAGTGAAATCAACAACAACAACAACAACAACAACAACAACAACAGTATAAACATGGCAATAATCCCTAGCCATGGAGAATCTTGCAGCCATATAACATGAAGAGGTTTTGATGAAAGGCCAACGAACTGAAATCGTTTAAGTCCTCCCCTTGATGAAGATATATATATGTTGTTAAGCCATAAGTTGAGATGGTGAAAAAGGAAGGGATGAACTGAAGGAAAGAGTAGTGGTGATCTCCATCGCTTTACTCTTCTCTTCCACTTGCTCGACGAAATTCGAATTGACAACGTGAATTTTATTAAAATTGAAATTAGTGATATTGAATAAACTAATCCATGTGTCATGTTTTAATTGGTCACAGTAAAAACCGTTTCTATGGTTGTACAAAAAAAAAATTGTTTCTAAGTTTTGTTCTTAAATATATTTAGTTGAATTAAAAATTAACTTAATTGAATATTGGCTTGAAGTCCATAAATCAAGTTGATATTAAAAAAAAATCAAAAAAATATGTGTAGACAAATATAAAATAAACCGACAAATATAACATTAATATTTTATTTTTTTAGGTAATTAGTATTGCTGGCTTATTGATGAAAACTTTATAAAAAATTTCAGAAAAAAAAAAAAACGAAAACATAAAATAAAAAGACAACTATTTTTGTTTTAAGTAAGATTAAAAAAAATATGTGTAGACAAATATAGCATTAATATTTTATTTTTTTAGGTAATTAAAAAAAAATGGATTTGTAGATAAAAAGAAAAAAAATGTGGGAGAAGTAACAAAGAAAGTGAGGTAATTTAGATTAAAAAATAAATAAAAATAAAGTGAGGTAATTTGAATTTGGGTTACATACAAAAAATTGGACTTGTAGATAAAAAGAAAAAAAAAGAAATGTGTAATCTACCTATATTAAAAAAAAATGGCAGATGGTCGATGCCCAATTAATAAATATGTATAGGATATATCGATGCCCAGTTAATAATTGATTTTTATTTAATAAAAAAATTGAATTTATATAAAGTGAGGTAATTTGAATTTGGGTTACATACAAAAAATTGGATTTGTAGATAAAAAAACAATTGTGGGAGTTTTTAGATAAAAAGAAAAAAAAAATGGGAGAAGTAACAAATAAAGTGGGGTTTTGTGGTTGCAATTGGACATTTAACTCATATTGATTATATGTTGGTTACAAAAATATATCAAATTAATTGATATGGCTTAGTGGTTAATTTAATAAGAAGTTAACTAAAAGGTCAGGAGTTCAAATCTTGTTGATAAATTTTTAGCATTTTAATATTCTACTAAATCTACTATAGAAGAAAAAAAGATACATATAACCTTAATTGAATGATGTGGCAAAAAAATAAAAAGGGGCAAACTGAGAATTTCTTATATATATTCTTTTCTAATATAGGTAGAAGGTTGAACAAAAGACACAAAATAACCTTAATTGAATGATGTGGCAAAAAAAAATAAAAAGGAGCAAACTGAGAATTTCTTATGTATATTCTTTTCTAATATAGGTAGATAGATTTAATTGATATGCACCGACGGTGTAAAATAATTTTACACTGTCAACCAATACCAACCATATTTTCCGCCACATCACCCACTCCACCCCACTTTCTTGATATGACATGACAAAATAATGACTGTTTATTAAACGATTGTGCAAAACTATTTACACCGTCGGTGCATATCAATTAAACTCATAGGTAGATTTCATATGTGTATTCTTTTCTAATATAGGTAGATGGAGTGGCAAGATTCTTTTTTTTTTTTTGGGTACAGAAGAGTGGCAAGATTCTTCTATTATAAAAGAATTTTTTTTGACAGGCAAAAATGAGATATTTATCGTTGTGAGATTTATTTTAAAAGAATATATACGTATTTGTTTACTAAAAAATTGAACTTTATTTTTGTTTTGACCAATAAAAAATTGAACTTTATTAGAAAATTTATAAAGGTCAAATGATAAATAGAATTAATGGCTCTATATAGGAAAAAAAATTAAGAATATTGACTATATTTATAGAAAAGAAAACATTTAAGAATATTTACTATATATAAAAATTTAATAATAGAATTAATGGTTCTATATAGAAATAAGTTTTTTTTCCAATATAAAAAAATCTTCAAAATTGAGAAATTAATTTTTCATTTGAAAAGAATTAATTTATTTATTTCTGTAAATTAAAAACTATATTATAAATGTCCAATTGGAGATATCATTTTTCTAAAATCTTCATCAACCTCAAATAAGATTACAACACCTTGAATCTTTTAGTCATTGCTTTCTTTTTGTCTCAAACCCCCTCCATCACCAATATTCATAGAGTTAGCTAGGCATGTCTCAAAACTTTGATATGATCAATTTGTTACCAACCTCTTTGCTTATCATTATCATTTCACTACTTCCATTCAAGGAAGCTGCAAGGACATCCATCCTTGCCAAAAATTGGATGCACTTGTGGAAAAGCACAACCAATGTAGAGTTCAATGAACACCATTTCTCTAGATCTAACGAATTTCAAAGAAATGATTTTCTAAAATTCATTACATTATGGATCGAAAATCACCACCAAAATTCGAATATTGAAAAATTTTCTTTAACATTGTCAGATCCTGAAACTGATTGCGAGATCGTCAAAAGATGTGTTGATTTTGCTACTCAACATGGTGTTAAAGATTTGGCGCTAAATTTTTCTGATACTGATTGGAGTGATGAGGAATATGACGAACCTGAAGCCTTATTTGAATTGCCAACAAAGGTATATGAGCATAAAGCCCTAGAATCTATTAAATTATTTTCTTGTGGTTTTGTAGCAACTAAGTTGATCAAGTTGCATAGTCTAAAAGAAGTTTCTTTTGGATGGATGGAATTGAAAAATGAAGCTATCAAAATTTTGTTATGTAATTGTAAGAAGATAGAGAGTTTGAGCATAAAAAATTGTTGGATGAGTACTAACTTTGAATGTGGTGGAAGTGACTTGAGTTTGAAAACCCTAATAATTGATAGTTGCAAGTTTTATTATCCTCGACTTACAATCAATGCTCCAAATCTTAGCTACTTCAAATATTATGGGAATGTGGCCTATTTTAAAATACAAAATTCCTTACACATGAATGAGGTTGATATCAATTTTGGCCTTGAATACCAATATCCTAAAGTAGATGAGTTTATTCACAAAGTCATTACAGATTTCAAGCACGTTAAGGTTCTTACTGTGTGCAGTTTCATACTTCAGGTAATACAATTTTTGTTTTCTTTTTAGTGCATATATAAGTATATAATTTTCATCCATATATTATATTTGTTCCATATAATCTTTGTTAAATATGCTATAGGTGCAAGCAATTTATTTTTTTTGGGTTTTTGGTTCAAGAATTTGAAACATTTAATTAACTTAGAATGGATAAAATAGTAAATTTAAATTAAAGTCAATACTCAATTTTGTATCATCCCTAAAAATCTATTGTGTTTTTAAGATTTTCCCTACATATTTTTATTAATTGATCTAATCATATTCTTATGGAACAATTATGATGATTTATTGTGCATATATAATTCAAGAACATTGTACCCTAATAAACCCAATTTCATTTTAAAATTGATTGAATATTTAATATATATCTCTATCTCACTATATATGTAATGTGTTATGTTATACTATATATATATATATATATATAAATTATTATCATAACTTTTATTATTTGATATTGAAGGTTTTATCTAATGCACTGGGACCTCTACTTGTAGAAGACAAATTGAATACCAGACATTTGAAATTAATGACAAGCTTGCATAACAATGAATATCTTGGAGTCTTGTTCTTGCTCAATGGTTGCCCCATGTTGGAGCTCCTAACCTTTGACTTAGGATTTGGAAGATTCTTGGATGTAAGTATTTCTTTTTTGTCTGTTTATCTTATATGTGTGTGTGAATTTGGCACAAAAAAATTTTAAATTATTGAAAAAATTAAAAAACAATTATTCTAAATATTTTTGTGTCCTTGGCTAAAAATTAGAGATAGATATTATATTTTTCTAATTTTAATTCAACTTTTTCTAGCAATGTATATGTTCTTTTTTTTTAGTATACATATCTTATTATTAATATGTATATTTTTAATACATTAATATAGAAGGCTCCAAATGAATATTACTCGTCAGAATCTAAAGTAGAAGTAGAAGTTGAAGATGAATATTCATCAGATGGCGATGGCGATGGTGATGGCGATGATGATGATGATTCATCATATGTTGGTGATGAAAATCAGATAGGCTTCATAGATTATAAAAACATTTGTCAATGCTTGAAGTCATCTTTGAAGGTGGTGGAGATCAATAACTTTACTGGGGCTAAGAATCAGATTTTAATGCTCAAATTTCTCATCTACAATGGGAGTCTCATACAAAGGATTACTATCAATGTGTCAAAGGAAGGAGTTGTTAATGTTGAAAATTATCACAAGATAAAAGAGTGTGTGATGACTATTCGTCCAAGGGCTTCAACGGATTTAGAGATTTTTTTTTTTTTAAAGAATTGAGAAATGTTTTTTTTATGCTACTTTGTTTATTTTGTTTAAATTTTAAGATACAGTTTGAATTATTTTGGAAAATGCATTGATCAATGAACATTTTTGTTGGATTAATGATACATACATGTGTGCTATATTTGTGTTCATATATTTCTTGGTTTTTAATTTTTTTTTTTTACAAGAGATTGATTTATATATTGATGATCATGTAAATTATTTCAAGGTATTAATTTTTTATTCACCGACGGTGTAAAATATTTTTATACATGCATTCAATTAACTGGTGGTAAAAAAAAAATCATATTATAGTGTCACTTTTATAGATTTGTTTCTAAAATATCTCAACAAATATATATGTCATGATTTAATTGGATGTATACACTATTAATAGGCAACGCTTTATATGTCATGATTTAATTGGATGTATACACTATGAACAGGCAACCGTTTACAATTGTGGCCTAATAAAAACCGTAGTCTAAAACATACTAGGAAGCCAAAGCCTTTCCCGCAATATAGGCAACAGGTTTTGCCATCTGTGGCCAAAAGTTAAAAAACCGTTGCCCATAGAATAGGCGACAGCGTATACTCCACACCTGAGAAACCGTTGCATAAACATTTGCCAATGGTTTTTATACTTTAAGATACGGTTTTGAGTAGTTCCTGAAAGTGAAAAATGTTGTAGAAAGTAGTTTTGGTATCGTCTTAATAGGAACTAATACAATATATTAATGTCGTTCAACAACATATATATTGGTTAGCATACTTCTCAAACTCTTCACCACTAGACCAAACCTAGTGGCTTGAAGAGTGCAATATATTTGAGTAATACTATTGATTAATAATATCCTTCACATGCACCAAACAAATTTGCATTAGTAATTATGAAGACAAAAAAAAAATTGCATTAGTAATGCATTGCATACATATGAAAAAGTTTCTTAAAATAACAAATACATAAAGTTAAAAATTGATCTCCAAAACAACTTTACTAATCCCAAAATAACAGAAACTTATTTCCACCTTGGCTCAATCCAACTGCAATTCAATGGTTCTCTTACACTCTCAAAATTCACCACTTCATTTTCAAAGGTGTGATATTTTTTTGTTTCTAATGAATAAAACACAATACTTTGGTCATAAAATCTTGGAAAATATATCTTGTTTTCCATTCCTGGAATGTTTGCCACCGCAGAAAATGATGTATTGCCAACAAAAAACATGTGATTTCCCAAGCTTTCAACTTTGATCCATGTCATTGTTGACTCATTCAACTCGAAAACTCGAACCCATTTACCAAAAGGCCCTTCAAATACTGACAATAGATTACCATTGCATTCTACTAGAAAGTTGTTGATAGAGTTAGTGCAAGGAGATTGGAGCTCTTTAAATTCTTTCCAACTTGGAAAATATTTTCCTTCTCTTAATTGTATATCACTCAACATTCCTTTGTTGCTAAGAAAATAGAATGATCCATTATGAAAAGTAGGGTTTTTGTTGTAGAGAGAAGAGTAATCAGAGTGTAACGCTTTTTTTGTAAAGGGGTTGAAGAAAAATGAATAATTTTTCGTTGTCAATAATAGCCAACCATCTTTTGAGTAACAAATTTCACAATCTGAATTGATCAAGTATTGACGACCATTTGCATTGCCTCCAAGAAAAATGATTTCCGGCAATTTAATGCTATATTTATACTTGAGACCGAGTTTTAGATGCACAAAAGTGAAGACATTGTCCATATCTATGAACACAAGGAAAGGACATAGTACTGAATGATCATCAAACCTTAACATTGACATGGCATTCCATTGAACTGGTGGTGCTGCTAACCGGAAGAGTTTATTGGTAGCTCGAAAATGCAAATAATCAAATCCATAAAGATGCTTTGCAATCATTCCGACCATATCAAATGGAAGGTAAAATTCACCAGTAGTTGTATCCCCTTTCTCGTTTAAATTAATTGTACCACATATACTTCCCTTTTCTCTAGTTTTGGCTTTTCGTCTTTCTTCTCTGAATATATCTGCTCTCATCCTACACAACATATCAAATTCAAAACAGTCTTTATATTAATAAATTGTAAAAATATGTATTAGTAATATAATTAGAAATTTACCTTATATCTGGCATGAACCACATCAAAGAAGATGACATTTCTGGTAAATTTGGGAGAGGTTGAGAAAACATGAGACTCTTCTCTTCAATGTTATAAATATACACAAAATTACTGTTTGCAAGGGTGAAACATATGCGGCTTCCTTCAGTTTCTGGATTAATTGCTTGACATGCAAAAGGTGAGCCAACATTGGATATAAATAACATTCTATCCTTGATGCTTTTCACCTTTCTCCACATCGATAGAGAAAATTCAAATTTGTAGACAACGACGGAAATAACCTTATCTAGTGTATGCAAAATTTCAATCCGGAACAGTTCATTGTTAGATCCTAACAACTGGCGTATATGGTGATATCTAGTTGGTGCAAGTCTTGGCATGAGATCAACCATGGGGTTTATTTTAAGCCCTCGATAGCCATATTTCTCGATTTCTACTAGATAGCATCCAATTGACTCTGCATATAAGCAACCATTGCAGTAAATTGGGTTTGTAAGATAGATTTTGCATCTAGCCGCTAAAGTGACATTTTTACTCTTCATAGCCATCACTAGGTCCTCACGATAGTCTGTTTCAGTCCATTGATCATCTCCGAGTTGGTAGTAAAATATTGAAGTGGTGTTTGATGAGAATAAAAATATGTCACAAACTTGATCAGTTGCAGTCGGAGATGATGACAAAATACAATCACCAATATCGACATCGCATGTAAGGTGTGGGAGCTCAAATTTCTGAAGGCTACACGGATTCCAAAGAAATATCTCGTGAGCATTCGATATGCGATTTTCCAAAAGAAACCAACCATGTTGTGCAGTCAATTGATTTGCATCCCCTAGTTCTGCAAAACTTGTAGTGCAAGTTACAGTAGGATCTAATATGCTGCAAAATATTTGATTCTTTTCGCCTTTTTCGTTGTTTAAATATAGAAGCCAAGGGTATTGTTGCGGTGGAGGAAGATATTGTTGCTTCTCTCCTGTGTTTCCTTCCATGAGGTCTCTCTGTCTCCTCATTCTAGTATATGATACAAAATGAAATTAATCTTATATTAACTAATTAGCACTGCATTGCAAAATTAGTAAAATTTGAAAAGTAAAATCAAACAAAAAGAAGTGAGGAAAAAGTGTATAAATTGTATTAATTCTGCACAAATATCAACTCCTTATCTCACTAAGCGGAGTCAGGTACATGGATCAAACTACGACATAATGTTCTACAGTATCATATATCATATCTCTGTCAAACTCAGAGTCTATAGAGCACCGACACTCTTAGAATTAGACGTGTCCCGGTGTTGGAAACATGTAGGTGTTAGGCACCGACATTATCAGTATTGACGTGTAGTGTTTGGTGTTCCTGCTTCATAGCTCATAGTACTAAAAATTTAAGCGGAAATAATTTGAAAGCAAGCTAGCTTCATTCACTTCATTGTAAAAAATTACAAACAATTCAAAGAAATCATATCACAAGAATATGAATCTAATAAAAGTAACAATTTGGGACTGTTTGAATTTGACTTATTTTTGAGCTTATTATGAAAATAGGTTATGCAAATAAATAAACTTGTATCTTAATTCATAAGATTTTACTAACAAAAATTGCAACTTTTTAAGATGTTTTTTCATAAACTATCTTAAAAAATTTATAATAGTACATAAAACTTATTTATTTGCATAAGCTCAAATATAAGTCAATCCAAACAGACACTTGATATTACAGGAATTATTAGGAAATTGCAATCAGTTATTAGCACTGACGAAAATAATGAAAAAATGGAATTAACTCGTACAGTACACAGAAAATTGTTTATGATATGAATTTGGAAGAAATTACCTTTCGTCCCTCTTTGAAAAAACAGAGTTACTGATTCCTTTGTAAATTTCTCCCCCTTTCGGGGTTTTTTTTTTAATTTTAATTTTACCTAGTGTTGGTAGGTATTTATTCGCACCAATGATATGGGCCGATGTTTAATGGATATCCACTGAATATTTCTTCTCTTCTTCTTTTCTTTTCGCTCTCCTTTTGTTCGCTTTCAAAATTACAAAAATACCCCTAGTTACTTAAGTAGCAAACTCACAAAACGAAAAATTTGAAGAAAAAATAAAAAAAAGTTTGCATTATTTATATTTAAAAATAGTTTGATTTAAATTATTTGATAGTTCATACCAATTTTTTGAAAAATTGAAAATTATTTGATTTGTTATTGAGACCCATCAAAATTAACGGTATTCAATAAAAATTCATAAACCGTTAATCTTGATGGGTCTCAATAACATATCAAATAATTTTCATTTTTTTAAAAAAAATTGTATGGATAATATAAACTTTCAGTTTAAACGGCGGGTTTTGTAATATTTGTTATAGAGTTATTGACAAGTGATGCACCGTGCACCGTACCACTTATCCAACTCTAGCCAAAACCTAATGTATTTCACAGAAAACAAATTTTCATTAGTAATGTTTTTTGTAACAAGATTTTCATTAGTAATGTGAGTGTGAACAAAGCAAAAATTGGAAGAAAAAAAACAGTTTCATCTTAGGATGCAAACATTATAATTAAAATATAATTTTTTGTATCTCTCTCTTCCTTTGTTCCGTATTTTGTAAGGTTCAAATTCTAGAATACAATGTTGGGTCACGAGAGGGCAGTCAGGGGATCATCCACATTGGGCTAAGAACAACTATACAAGTGAGTTGGACACCACACTTTAACCCAAAACCTTAAGGTGTTAGGTTTATGTGTCATCTCACTTATAAAGTGTTCAACCTTCAGTTTTCTAAGCAATGTGAGACTTAACTCACATTTGCCACAACAATCTCCCCTTCAAGTGTGAGTCCTTCAATTCATGCTCCCTCTCAAGCAGAAGCTTTCTTCATCCATACACTTGTACTTGTACCGCCGTTAGCCAAACTGCTCAGCGGAACCCGCCGCCTGACCACCTTTGTCAGAAAGACTTTCGATATAAGGAGCCAGTTCAACCCATCGTTTAGATTGTATAGTTCGATAGTATCATTTTGGTGGGTACAGAGATTGGTAGATCATTAGTTTTTTTCTTTTATTGATAGGATGTAGTACTTCTTATTTATTTTATGAGGATTGCTATTTCAACATCAAATTTGGGTATAAAAAATATTGATATCAACTTTTCTCCACCCACAAGTACGGAAATCGATACATGCAAATAATATTAGGAAAAAAAAGCGTATATATGTTTTATTTTTGTTCGAGAATTGTGTTTGAATATTATTTTTCTTATTTTATTGATGTAATCCCCCTTTTGCTCACTCTCCTCTCCTCTTATGGTTGTTTTGTAGGTTTTGTGGTGTGTGTGTGTATGTGTGTGTGTTTCTTTTTGAAATAATTAAAATGTCTATTGAAAGATACTTTTTTGATAAGATCAATTGAAAGATACTTATCTATAATTTAATAGAGTACAAAAATATTTGAAACAAATACTATATGAGGAGTGCTAGCAACACACTCCAATAACAAACACACTCTAACACACTCTCTTCAATTGGTTAAAATTTATATGGGTCCCATAAAAGTTATATGGGTCCACATTTTTTTATGGGACCCATGTGAATTTCAACCAATAAAAAAGAGTGTGTTGGAGTGTGTTTGTTAAAGAGTGTGTTGCTAGCATTATTCATACTATAATATTATAAAATTGAGTAATACTATTGATCAATAATATCTTTCACACCAAACAAAGTTGCATTAGTAATGCAATACAAAAAAAAAATCTCAAAATAACAAAAGCATAAAATTAAAAATAGATTTTTCTCCAATACAGGAACTTATTTCCACCTTGGCTCAATCCAACTATAATTCAGTGGTTCACTTACCCTCTCAAAATTCACCACTTCATTTTCAAAGGTATGAAATTTTTGTGTTTCCAATGAATAAAACACAATACTTTGGTCATAAAACCTTGGAAAATATATCTTGTTTTCCATTCCTTGAATATTTGTCACTGCAGAAAATGATGTTTTGCCAACGAAAAGCATATAATTTCCTAAGCTTTCAACTTTAGTCCAAGTCATTGTATTTTCATTAAACTTGAAAACTTGAACCCATTTACCCAAAGGACCTTCAAATACTGACAATAGATTATCATTGCATTCTACTAGAAAGTTGTTGATAGAGTACTTAGTGCAAGGAGATTGGAGATCTTTAAATTCTTCCCAACTTGGAAAATTTTCTTCTCTTATTTTTATAACACTCAACATTCCTTTGTTGCTAAGAAAATAGAATGATCCATTATGAAAAGTAGGGTTTTTGTTGTTGAGAGAAGAGTGACTATATTTAAAATAATATGATGAATCAAACCATGTATCTTCATTAATGAGAGTAATGAGTGGACACTCAAGATCAAAATCAACAATAACACATTTGTAAGAAGTTGGACATTGTGAAAAGCCAAAACACTCTGAACTCTTTATATCATGTAATCCTTTCTGAAAGGGCATCACTTTTTTTGTAAAGGGGTTGAAGAAAAGTGCTGAATAATTTTTGTTCATTGTCAATAATAGCCAACCATCTTTTGAGTAACAAATTTCACAATCATTTGCATTGCCTCTAACTTTTGGCAATTTAATGGTATATTTATACTTGAGCCCGTGCTTAGGATGCACAAATTCAAAGACATTGTCCTTATTTAAGGACACAAGTAAAGGACATAGTGAATGATCATCAAACCTTAACCTTGAAATGTCATTCCATTGAATTGGTGGTGCTGTTAACCGGAAGAGTTTATCAGTAGCTCGAAAACTCAAATAATCAAATACAGTTAGATGTTTTGCAATCACTCCAAACACATCTAAAGAAAGTATAGACTCTAATTGAAGTGCACACTTAGTAGTAGTAATTGTATCCCCCTTCTCTTTTAAATGGATTGCACTACATGTACTTTCCTTTTCTTTAGTTTTCCATTTTCCACTCTCTTGTTCCAATATATTAGTTGTAATCCTACACAACATATCAAATTCAAAATAGTTTTAATTTATAGTGACACACACATACTTCTAATAAAATTTGAAAGACATGTATTAGTAATATAATTATTAAAGTACCTTATATCTGGCAAGAACCACATTGAATGAGACCGGAGATCTGGTAAATTTGGGAATTGTTCCGAAAATGTAAGACTCTTGTCTTCAATGTTGTAAATATAAACAAAATTTTTGTTTCTGAAAGCGAAATAGATGCGGCCTCCTTCAGTTTCTGGATTAATTGCTTGACAAGCAAAAGCCGAGTCAGCATGAGATATAAAAAACACTCTATCCTTGATGCTTTTCACCTCTTCCCACACCGATAATGAAAATTCAAATTTGTAAACAGCAACAGAAATAACCTTAACATATGTATGCAAAATTTCAATTCGGAATAGTTCATTGTTAGATTCCAACAACCGGCTTAAACGAACAAATCTAGTAGGCGGAAGTGTTGGCATGAGAACAGGTGCGGGGTTTATTTTAAGGCCTCGATGTCCATGTTTCTCGATTACTACTAAAAACCTTCCAAATGACGACTCTGCATATACGCAACCATTGCAATAAATAGGGTTTGTAAGATAGCTATTGTATCTAACTAAAGAAACTTTTTCACCCATCATTGATGAAGCCATCTCTAGGTCTTCGCGATAGTCCACTTCAGTCCATTGATCATCTCCGAGTTGGTAGTAGAATATTGAAGTGGTGTGGGATGAGAATAGAAATATGTCACAAACTTGATCAGTTGCAATTGGAGAGGATGACAAAATGCAATCACCAATATCGACATCGCATGTAAGGTGTGGGAGCTCGATTTTCCGAAGGCTACATGGGTTCCAAAGATATAGCTTGTTAGCATTTGATGTGCAATTTTCCAAAAGACACCAACCATGTTGTATGGTCAATAGAGTTGCATCCTCTAACTCTGGAATATTTCTAGTGTAGGTTATGGTTGGATCTAATATGCTGCAAAATATTTGATTATTTTCATCTAATTCATGGTTGAAATAAAGAAGCCAAGGATATTGTTGTGAAGGAGGAACACATTGTTGCTTTGTCCTGCTCTCTTTTGTATTTCCTAATTCCATCTGGGATCTTAGTCTCTGCATTTAATTAGTATGGAGAAATTAATTAGAAGAAGTTATTTGATTGTGTTAACAAGGATAATGTTTTAAATAAAATAATATAAAATTCATATACCATACATAAATAAGTTAAAGAAACCATTAACAATTGTCGTTTTCACAAACATCAAATATATCAATTATTCAATGAATCTAAAATATATTTGCATATAATTAAAGTTGGGGACTTGTTAAGTAAGTCCCCGTGAAATTGACCGGATTAATAGGGATATAGTATTATATATGCAGGAGACGAGTTCAAATCCCAAACATGTGAAATTTCTTGCCTTGAAAACAAACAACAAACTGAGAAAATATATATATTTAATATAAATAATGCTAGCAACACACTCTTTAACAAACACACTCCAACACACTCTCTTTTATTGGTTGAAATTCACATGGGTCCCATAAAAAAATGTGGACCCATATAACTTTTATGGGACCCATATAAATTTTAACCAATAGAAAAAAAGTGTGTTAGAGTGTGTTTATTAAAGAGTGTGTTGCTAGCCCTCCTCATTTAATATTTATGAATCTAAAGTGTAGAGAGAGTTATTTAATTTTGACACAAAAGTGAAAAGAGAGTTAGCACTTTTTCTTAGCACTCATGAACATGATAATTAAAAATATAAACATACCTAAAATTCAAGGCTTTTTATTGAGATTAAAACACTTTACTCTTCACCTCTGTGTTTGTGTTCAGCTCTTGTCTCTGATATTATTTTGTGTTATAATATATCCCTTCCTTAAGCATTGTTTTTATAGCCTTTTGTTTTTACGGTTCGTTTTTATAGCCTAGAAAATAGCTTTTATCAAATATCTATATGCGTAAAAAAACAAATCAATAGCTTTTATATCTTTTTTGGTAACGATTTTGTTTCTTTTTTAAAAATTTGAGTTGACCCCCTTTTATTTTGGAATTTATTTTTTAAGAGATCAGTATTCAGATTTAAAGACCATACTATTCTTCAAAAAAAAAAAATTAAAGATCATACCTATGTAAACCAAAACAAAAATCATACCTATCTACTAATTTTGTTTTGGTAGATATTTACACTAATCAATCAGTTCTCCATTCATATACGATATTTTTTTTTGGAATAAGATCATACTTATCTGCTAATTTTATTTTTTTTGGTAGATACTTGCACTAATCAGTTCTTCATATACGTACTATTTTTATTTTTTGGAATATCTTCATATACTATCTTTATGCGTGATTTTGATAAAATAAATATCTTCAT
Organism: Trifolium pratense; assembly: GCF_020283565.1. NCBI lineage: Eukaryota > Viridiplantae > Streptophyta > Magnoliopsida > Fabales > Fabaceae > Trifolium > Trifolium pratense. The sequence goes on from NC_060061.1 coordinate 45,277,816, forward strand.
GCGGTAAAAAAATAAAAAATTCTATGTGATTGTTCAACAAATTTTTTTGACTTAATTATGTTTTTTTTTTTTATCGCACCCCAAAATGACCAAAATACCCTTAAACTCAGTTTGAAATCACAAAAAAATATGAAATCGCATTAAAAAGAGAATGTCCTGGAATTGAAACGGTATAGAAGTTTTTAACGGAAGATCATGTACCAAAACAAATGTTAATGATCCGTCAAAAAAAAAATTTGACGAAAAATTTTCAAAATTCAATCTTTCACTGTGATTAATGACACATTAATGAAGTTTGTGAGATAGAACGCATTAATGAAGTTTATGTACAATTTTGGTATTATGTCAGTTTTTAATGAAAATTAGTTGTAACTAGATTTTTTTGGGGTGTGGTTAGAAAGTTTCTTATATTTTTGGTTCCGCTATTTTTATTTCTATAGAAATTAGTCCACCGTTCTAAAATCTCTTAGTTTTTGGTTCCTCTTTGGATTTTGGGCTTAAGATGTTAGAGTGACATGTTTTAATAAAACGATCAATTAATACCTATAAAAAGTACAAGTAAACTTCACATAAAACTTTAGATATTGATGTTCCTAACGATGATTTTCTTGTTGATGCAAAATAGACATTACACTTAAAATTGTGGATCTTATGCAAAGTTAGATATTACAACAATCTCACCATCTGAATGATCTACAAATTTAATTGCAATGTTTGACTCACTTTTTTTATTCCTTCAAAGAAAAATATAAAACACGTTATATAAACAATTTAAAAAAATAAAATTGTCTCAGTATAAAATATGTTACGAAAAGATTTTGGATTCTAAAACTTGAAAAAACACATAAAATTAAGATGATCTTAACATAAGGCAAGGCAACATGCCAAAACTCCATCACCCCTCTCCCCCAAAAAAGAAAAATCAATTTTGAAGAAATGGAATCACTTCCTATAACCGTTTACGCTGTGTTTAAGAAATGTAGTTAAATGTAGTTAATTTTCTTGATTTAATGCAAAACATGAGTTATGTTTACTATATTACCCTTTGAAAAAGTAATTTATGCCTTGGAAATCACATAAACTTTTGAAAAGTAAAATGATTAAATAAGAATATATTCGAAATAGTAGTATTAATTAGTTTAAAAGTAGTTGACTTTTATTTATATTTGTGTCCAAAATTTAAAGTTTTTTTTTTCTTATATTTATCTGCTGAGGGAGTAATGTTTGGACAAAATTTTAATGGAGAATGTTAACATGTGCCCTTAAGGCACATGTTAAAGAAACAAAAATAGAAATTATTAAATGCTAACTTATGTATTTTAACTTTTGAAATATTAAATTTCTTATATCATTAAATGTTGATTTTCTATATTGAGATATCTTAACATGTGATCTGACTGAGTCGAATTCATTTGGATATTTCTTACAAGGCAAGCAAATTAGAAGCCCAATAGTATTGTGTTAAGCATGCTTGTTTTTCACGTGGTTGAACGAACCAATTATAACATCAATGGGGTTACTAAATTTTTAGTTGACTTGATTTCGACTTTTAATGAAGATGGTTTAAATTTATGACTTCGCTGATGCATTAACATTTGAGTAATTCAACTAGAAGGCAATGTAGGTTTCCCTACTCTTTTGTGAAGTTGAAACTGTTGAGCAGTTTTGACAATTGTATTCATTCTGTATTTTTCCAAATCCTTTTATTTATTTTTCCAAATCCATTACTCAAGTTTATCTTAAGTCTTAATTGCTTATATCCATATGATATATAGATACCGATGTCTCTCTCTTCATTAATGTCGTGCGTTTACTGTCTTTTAGAACATTGATGTTGACCAAATTGTTGAGAAATACCAGTCCACTTGCACTCCTCAACCCTCCGGTGTCCAAATTTCCTCCTGTTACACCATTTGCAGATAAGGTTAATTTTGCCGGGCAGGGGGATACTTTTTTGCCACCAGAGCTGTGCTTGGATTGCATCCACGGCTACAAGGTATTGATTGGACATGTTTTTCTGTGTTATATGTGACACCCGAAAAGGTTGCCAGGTGAGTGTCATTGTTGATAGCTGCTTATTCTTTGAAACATTTTTTTCTTTGTATGCACTCATTTTCACTTAAGAACCATATTTTTCATTTCATAACGCCTTTTTGTATATTGACTGCAGAAGTGACGTTCTTCTGCGACACTTGGAGAGTTTACACGTTCGTGAGTTGCTTTCAAGGATTGTAATTGATGAAGCTCACTGTGTGAGCCAATGGGGGCATGATTTTAGACCAGATTATCAGGTTGGAGCTTTTATTCCTTCCAACTGGATTCAATATCGTGTGATATACATTTTTTTTTGCAGAAGATCATGTGATATATTGTTTTAACTTTAATAGATTCTTTAATTCTCCCAGGGACTTGGTGTATTGAAACAGAAATTCCCAAATACTCCCGTTTTAGCTTTAACAGCTACAGCAACAGCTAGTGTAAAAGAAGATGTTGTGCAAGCACTCGGTCTTGTTAACTGCATTGTTTTTCGGCAAAGTTTTAATCGCCCAAATTTACGGTGTGTTAAACAAGTACCAACCTCTTATTAATAGTTTGAGTGGATGAATCATGTCTGATTTGAACATTGCAGGTATTCCGTTGTCCCCAAGACCAAAAAGTGTTTGGAGGATATTGATAAATTTATCAGGGAAAATCATTTTGATGAATGTGGCATCATCTATTGTCTTTCACGAATGGACTGTGAAAAGGTTGCTGAAAAATTACAGGTTGGTCTTTTCTTGTGATGAACTGTTTGGGATTTTTTTGTGTTTTCAAGCTTTTCTTTCTTTATCTTCCTCTTTTCAGCATTCTTTGTTGTTTGTGTTTCATTGTCTCTGCATGATATGCGATCTGATAAACCATGACTGCACTCTTGTGACCTCCTCACTCTTAGTCTTATGTAAATGCGAAGGTGGTATCTAATTGTGTGGCTTGTGAATTCATTATCTGGTTTTATTCATTGTTCAGGAATGCGGGCATAAATGTGCATTTTATCATGGGAGCATGGATCCTGATCAACGTGCTTTTGTTCAAAGGCAATGGAGCAAAGATGAGATCAATATAATTTGTGCTACCCTGGCATTTGGAATGGGTATGTTTGCATCTTTGCAACTTCTTCTTGCATTGATTAATGGAATGAAATCGTATTTAAATTTAAAGTTGATGTTTCAGGGATTAACAAACCTGATGTCCGCTTTGTAATCCATCATTCCCTCCCAAAATCTATTGAAGGCTATCATCAGGTACTCATAGATCTTCGAAGTATGTATTAGGCATGGATTTTGATTCATTTGACCAATTACTCTATGAATTTCCTTTCAGGAATGCGGACGAGCTGGTAGAGATGGTCAGAGTTCCTCCTGTGTCTTGTATTATAGCTACAGTGACTATGTTAGTATTGGTTATGACACTACTACTTGAATATAAATTCGTATGTTTTTATTTCTTATATTAGCTGTATATCTCATGTTCACAGATCCGAGTTAAGCATATGTTAAGCCTAGGAGCAATAGAGCAAAGCCCAATGCCATCTGGATACAGTCGTTCAAATGCGATAAATTCAGGAAGGATACTGGAAACAAACACTGAAAACCTTTTGCGCATGGTATTATCTTGTTAAGGACTTTGAAATACTACATTACACACATGCACACACATATTACTAAATCTTCATCTTGAACTTTCCCAGGTCAGTTATTGTGAAAATGATGTGGACTGTCGGCGCTATATTCAGCTCGTTCATTTTGGGGAGAAGTTTGATTCTTCAACCTGTCAGAAAACATGTGATAATTGTGTGAAGGTCACAAGTTTCGTTGAGAAGGATGTCACCGAAATTGCAAAACAATTGGTCTGGAATCAAATTCTATCCATATATTTTCATCCCTTCACGTCATGAAATTTCATTAGTTTGTAATATTTGAGTCCACTTGTTCTCAGTTGTACTTTTAACTGACATCTATTTAGGTTGAACTCGTTAAGCTAACGGGACAGAAGGTCTCAGCATCTCATATATTAGAGGTGTATCGTGGTTCCTTAAGCCAGATGGTACGACAATAAACATCTTATTTTATTTTTATTTTTTCACTCTTTGCTATTCTTTAGCTAAAACCGTAGTTATCTTTAATCTTTTCGTTTTTAACATCAAAATTAGGTCAAGAAACACCGACATGAGACTGTGCGTCTTCACGGTGCTGGGAAGCATCTAGCTAAGGGTGAGGCTTCCCGTATATTGCAACATCTTGTTGTTGAGGATTTTCTTGTGGAGGAAGTAAAGAAAAGTGATTTTTATGGATCCGTATCATCTGTATTGAAGGTATCAGACTCATTCTACTTTAATATGTCTGTATGCTGCAATTTTATTCCAAAACAAATAATGTGTTCTTCTCATTGTGCTTCAAATGTGTGTGATATAGCTTCTTAGTTACTTTCAACAATTATATTCCAGTAACTGTGAGCTGTCTAATGCTTTAACTTGTTTCCAGGTAAATGAGACAAAGGTCCGTAATGTGTTATTTGGTAGCCAAAGAATTATATTGAGGTTTGTCCTTCCTATCAAGCTATTTCATGCTTAAATTTGCGAATCAGGGTGCCAATGCTCATTGGTTAAACAACTTTACACGAAAGTTCTTTTTTCTTTCGTTTGTGAGGGGTTATATAAATATGATATCATTTGCCATAGTTAGGGTGTCAATGCTGAAGCCTCAGATATATTTAACTTGACCTCAGTTTCAACTGAATTTTGTTTCAGCCTTCTATGGCAGCAAGTTCACATTGCATGCATGTTTTTTTTTATCTATCCATATTCTACTCAGTGGCATCTTTAACTTTTGCAGATTCCCGTCTTCTGTGAAAGCATCAAAGCCTGGGAAATCTGATATAACTCCAGCCAAAGGTTCTCTGACTTCCGGAAAGCTGAATCTTCCCATTGACATTCCTGACCAACCTCAAACTGAAGTAGACGTGGTATATAATATTTTTTCCCCCTCCAATTTTGTTGGAATTTCTAACTGTTTGAATTATACTTAAAGAAAAATATATTACAGAACCTAGCAGCTAATTTGTACACTGCTCTGAGGATGTTGCGGACAGCTCTTTGTAGAGAAGCTGGAGAGGGTGTTATGGCTTACCACATATTTGGGTAAGTTATTATTTTCATTTTCTTCTAATACAAGAATCAAGTTAACTTTTAATCCCTTTTGTATAAAAGTGTATAAAAGCATCTGATAAGTTGTTGTTTCTATTTAGCAATGCTACGTTGCAGCAGATAAGCAAGAGACTACCAAGAACAAAAGAAGAACTTCTTTATATCAATGGCATTAGCAAGTAAGTTCTTTCTAGGAATTCTACAGTGTCCTTATTACTGAACCAGTTTTCATTGATGTTTTTGCATAATGCAGGACTAAAGTAAGCAAGTATGGGGATCGGTTACTGGAAACAATTGAGAAAACCATAAACGAATTTTACAATACGGATAAAAACAGCAGTGGCAGCAAAGGCAGTGCTGATTCAGCCAAAAGAAGACGAGAGGCAAATAGAGATCCAGATTCAAATGCGGAGGATGATGATGATTCCTTAATCAAAAGTACCGGTCGTTCCAAGAAAAGGACAGTAAGGAGACAAATTAAAAAGGCTGAAATATATGATTCAGAAGAGGAAGATTATTACCATGGATGCCTTGATGAGGACCTAGATTGTATTAATATTGAAGATGAGGCATTAGATAAAATAAATGGTACAGATGCTGCAGGAAGAGTACTACCTCGATGGACAGCATCTTGATATGGTGTATGTTGATTATCTTATTATTGTATATGTCCCTTCAGGATATGAATGTTAGAGTTTTTATTGGACCAACCTTCCATTAGTTTAAGTTTGTTGGAACAGTGTTTTGTTCCAACAGAGCATTGCAGTGGAAGATAAACAACACAAGCGGATCAACGATAAAAACTGTGGATAACTTGATGGCGAAGTAATAGTAGTACACAACTACGGATATTTTTCTTTCTATTTTATTTATTCCTGGCATCAGTGTAATTGAATGATGTTGGTGAAAAACTGCAATTTTAATTTGGAGATGGTGTATATAGTTGATTGTCTTTGATAAATTTGACATTTCAATCATGCTATTAGTCTTGATAGTGTAATTATTTATGAGTAGAATAATATGTAGCTAAACTTTACTTATTTCCCGGCCAAACTTTGAATTAGCCGAGACTCTTTTTAGCGGGCAGATTAATTATTTACATGAAATATTCATATCAAACAATTTAATAATTCTGTTTGGGATGACTGTAACTTAGACAGAATTACCTGCAACTTTAGTAAAAACTATACTTTTAAATTTCAACAAAATATCGGCACCCCTATAATTTTCCAAATTTAGCATCAATTCAAATATGCGCTTAATCTCCAAAAGATACTACCGAAAGTTACTTCAATTTATAATTTATCCATGATCTTCATATACCAAGAATTCCATTTCTTATAAAAAAGGATTTTGTTTTATTCTTATGATTCTTACTATTTGTATAATACTATAGGGTTTTATAAGGTAGTATATATTTGTTATTATATATATGGAAATATGTAATATATATTCTCCAAGTATATTTGGCGCCAAAATCATTGTACTGCAATCAGGTGAAACAAAACAATGTTCCTTTACTAAAAAAATTAGATGATGTGGCAAATATAGTCCATTGGATATTTTGAAGGGCTTAGATCAGATTTGACTGCAGTGACTGCACACTCAAAGTGAATTCACCCAATCCATATCCCCAAATTCCTAAGTCACAACCCTAAGCCACATGTCAAAGTCTTTAATTTTTTAAAAAAATTGAAAACATCAGAGTTGCAGAACTATAGATCTGTTTCACGACTTCACATTCTGCCTTGCAACCTATCGTCGTCCAGCACACCACCGTCGTACTTCGTCCTCTGTCATCCATCGCGCCACCGTCGTAGTGTCTCCGCCGTCACCACGCGTGCCGCCGTCGTGTTTGCTCTGTCGCCGACCTTCAAACAGTACGAAATTTGGAACCAAACACTAGTGGAAAAAACACTTTTTAAATATACATTCTAGATCAGATGTCATCCACCTGATTTAATGACCTTAAAAACAGGACACTGAAGACAGATTTTTAAGTGAATAACAATTAAATCAGTTAGCCTGATTTAAAAAAAATTATTTATAATTAAAAAAAACATAAATTATTCACTCTTTTTTCATCTCACAAAACCACACACAATGAACAACCTTCTCTCTCTCTCTCTCTCTCTCTAAAATCGAAACCCAACCTTTTGCTTCTATCTCCGAATCCAAATTGGCAGCGGCGATGGCAACAACATCCGTAGTTCCGGCGAATCGCCGGCGAACGGTTACTTCCAACGAGGATATGGACTTCGAGACAATAGAAGGTGTGAAAGCCATTGGAAGCTTCGAAGAGATGGGTATAAAAGACGGTTACTGTTTGTCAGGTTGTTGATACCTCCGTGAGAGAGTGAGTTTCTTTCTTCTTCTTTTTATCTTTTTTTGTTTGATTTGTTTGGATTAGGAATTTGAAGAGTAGAGGTGATTTTAGGTTGGATTTGTTGATTAGGGTTTTTTAGGGTAATTAGGGGTTTTGAGTTTTGATTTGTTTTTGTGTGATTTGTTTTTGTTTTAGTTTAATTTCCATTTCAATTTTGGTCTTCTATTCATTCTTTAATGGATTCTCATTCCAATTTCCCCTTTGGTTTAGCTTCATTGTACGTTTAGAGTTTTCAAAGTCCTCTTTGCCGCTACAGCCGCCATCTTCGCATTCAGTCGCTGTTGGTTTTCTCCTCATCTTCATCTATCGTGCCGACACTTCTTAACCTACAGGTATCTCTATTTCTTCAGTATATAGCTCCCAACTTATTTAATTTCAATTTTCTGTGTTGTGTGATATTGTGTTTTCTAAAGTTCGATTTGTTTTGTCAATAGTTTTGTAATCAAGTTTAGATTTAGTTTCAATAAGTAGAGGCGTTTCTGTGCTGCAATTAACCTTGTTAAGAAAAGATTTTTATAAAAGAAAACAATACAATGGGAAAAAAAGGAAAAGTTGCCGGCACTTCTTAGCACCTTGGTTAGCTTTTGCTTTTTGCTGGCTGGTCTTCATTTGGACCTGTTGCAAGTGTTAGCTTTTCTCTTTCAGTTATGCGTTATAGTTCACAATAGAGTGATTGTGGTCGATAGGTAAAGGTTGGTGAGATCTCAATTAGGACAAACTAAAGAAATGTGGTCGATAGGTAAACGATTTCTTATTTTTCTACCACTAACCAAACTATTTCTTTCTTTTATCTTTGCAACCGATACAATGGAACCGGAATATGATGCTGAACTGAATTACCAGAAGTTTAACAAGTTCATTCGTCAACATAAGGAGAGTTTGAAGGATGAAAGAGTTTTGGAAGCCAATATAGACGAAGCTATAACATTCTATGGGGATGATGAGGTTACGCTTCGACCTGAGACTAAGGTTAACTCATATTCCATCACCATCGCTGACCAAACAGAGTGGTATGAATATATTTTAACCCTAATCTTGGTTTATCTCTATTTTAATCTACATTATTCTATTTTTATTATTTTATCTATATTTTTTTGTAGGGATCACTGTCATTGGACTTCTGGGGCGAAGTATGAAATGACTTTTGAACTTATTGAGGAGAAAAGTATATTGAAGAAGGCAAGAATCGCCGAAGCTCTCATTTTCGCCGTTAACCACCGTGACCCGAATAAATTAGTTTTATTCGACAAAGGTTCTCCTACTAAATCTGGTAAGCTTAAATTTTGGCACAACCAAGTTGGTCAACCTGGAAACGGTTTCTTTGATTCGAACGGGAATATTCTTCTGCGGGTTCAGCTTCAGTTATTGCCGTAAGTTTGAGACTAATTTAAGTTAGTACGAATAAACTCTAAACGTACACCCATTGAATAATTTGTTCTGTTCTGTTGTTGTTTTTTGATGTACAGCTACGGCCCTGACCGGGAGGAGACATCTTTCCATTCTTTGCACAGGCAATTCCGCCTACAACTCTATTGGATCAAGAAGAAAGTGATTGACAAGTCATTTTCTAAACTGTTTGCATCTCATACAACCTACGTAGAAAAGGAATCACGTTCTGCTGATTGGGAGAGGTATATAACATGTTATTAATTTTATGAATTTTACTTAAATTAGCAGCAAAATGACACCTGTTATTTGTGCAGTTATCTGAAAGATTCAAGTCAGGAGTTAAAAGTGAGCAAAAAAAGATTATGGGAATACTTATGGAAATATTTTAATAATGATTATTGTTTGATTGATATCATTAAGCATGGAATGAAGAAAACAAAGTCTTTTTTAAATCTAGTGGAAGCAGCTGACTATCACCTATCGGGTCCTCTTGGTGAATTCGTTGCCAAGCCTAAATACTTACCTATCCAAGAGTTAACCGAGGATTTGACACTGAATAATGTATTGAAATTTGAAAAGGACTTGGTAAGAAGTGGCTGGAATGTGTTTCTATTTATTTTTCTGAAGCTCACATTACATGACAGCTTTTTGAAGTTTCGTAAACAAACTGGACAACAAACCAATCAGGAAACTGAACATGTTCCAGCTCCAGGAGTTGACAGTGGTGGTTCTGCCAAAATTGAACATGTTTCAGCTCCAGCTGATAGTGTTGGTTGTTCCGAAACTAAAGCTGATGTTCCCGACAAGGGTGGTTCTGCGGCAGATATGATTTATGAAAACCAAGCTGGTGTGGACATTAAAGAATTATACTATGAGGTACTAGTTCCTGGCATTGCTGCTCTTGGTACAACATTAAACGAGGGTGTGAACAAGATAAGGGAAAAACATCACTTCACCCGTGAAGTATCAGTTATGGTAGATAGTTTGTTCACTAACGTCCAAGAAAATGCTTTGGAGGTATTTAATCAGGAAGTGAATAATAGCAGAATTGATGATCACAAGTTTGACGTGCAAAGTATAAAGTTCAAACCAAAGCCTACCGTAAGTTCTTATTTTTTTATTGTATATCTTATTTATTTATTTTAAATTTCAGCGAGGTGTCAATCTAGTGTCGCTTCACTTGGTTTGGTTATTAGACTCCACCTGACAGACATCACTGTGTTTATTTCTAACCTTAAGAACATGGCAGGCTACCATCATGGTAGCTAGCCTTCAATCTTATTTATTTATTTTGTTGTTGTTGTAGGCTAAGATCAAAGATGACACAGAATTGGAAGCCGAAGCCCGCAGGATTGGGAGATTGGGGGAAAAGTATGCATATGAATATTACAAGGACAGATACAATAATGTCCTCTGGGTGAATGAAGATGATGAAGTATTTCAACCATTTGACTTGACTGGTTTTGATAAGAAAAACAATTCCAAATTTTTTATCGAAGCCAAGGCCACCATTCATAAAAGAAAGAAATGGTTTCATATTTCCCCGGCTGAGTATCATTGGGCTATGAAGAAACAGTCAAATTATATTATTGCTCATGTTTACATAGATGAGAAGGAGGGGGCAGAACCAAAATTCACGGTGACAGAATTTATTAATCCTACTGGTCGTAATAGTTTGCTAAAACTCTGTATGAGGTACAAGTAATTGTAATGACTGTTGACATATTGTGTCAAATTAAACATTGCCAACCTGGCTATATTTGGTGCATGCATCTGTCTAACTTCCTTTTCCTAATTAGTATTTATTTATCATATCATAGTATTTATTTATCACCTTATTATTACTATGATATGATAAATAAATACTAATTAGGAAAAGGAAGTTAGACAGATGCATGCACCAAATATAGCCAGGTTGGCAATGTTTAATTTGACACAATATGTCAACAGTCATTACAATTACTTGTACCTCATACAGAGTTTTAGCAAACTATGCACCAAATATAGCCAGGTTGGCAATGTTTAATTTGACACAATATGTCAACAGTCATTACAATTACTTGTACCTCATACAGAGTTTTAGCAAACTATTACGACCAGTAGGATTAATAAATTCTGTCACCGTGAATTTTGGTTCTGCCCCCTCCTTCTCATCTATGTAAACATGAGCAATAATATAATTTGACTGTTTCTTCATAGCCCAATGATACTCAGCCGGGGAAATATGAAACCATTTCTTTCTTTTATGAATGGTGGCCTTGGCTTCGATAAAAAATTTGGAATTGTTTTTCTTATCAAAACCAGTCAAGTCAAATGGTTGAAATACCTCATCATCTTCATTCACCCAGAGGACATTATTGTATCTGTCCTTGTAATATTCATATGCATACTTTTCCCCCAATCTCCCAATCCTGCGGGCTTCGGCTTCCAATTCTGTGTCATCTTTGATCTTAGCCTACAACAACAAAATAAATAAATAAGATTGAAGGCTAGCTACCATGATGGTAGCCTGCCATGTTCTTAAGGTTAGAAATAAACACAGTGATGTCTGTCAGGTGGAGTCTAATAACCAAACCAAGTGAAGCGACACTAGATTGACACCTCGCTGAAATTTAAAATAAATAAATAAGATATACAATAAAAAAATAAGAACTTACGGTAGGCTTTGGTTTGAACTTTATACTTTGCACGTCAAACTTGTGATCATCAATTCTGCTATTATTCACTTCCTGATTAAATACCTCCAAAGCATTTTCTTGGACGTTAGTGAACAAACTATCTACCATAACTGATACTTCACGGGTGAAGTGATGTTTTTCCCTTATCTTGTTCACACCCTCGTTTAATGTTGTACCAAGAGCAGCAATGCCAGGAACTAGTACCTCATAGTATAATTCTTTAATGTCCACACCAGCTTGGTTTTCATAAATCATATCTGCCGCAGAACCACCCTTGTCGGGAACATCAGCTTTAGTTTCGGAACAACCAACACTATCAGCTGGAGCTGAAACATGTTCAATTTTGGCAGAACCACCACTGTCAACTCCTGGAGCTGAAACATGTTCAGTTTCCTGATTGGTTTGTTGTCCAGTTTGTTTACGAAACTTCAAAAAGCTGTCATGTAATGTGAGCTTCAGAAAAATAAATAGAAACACATTCCAGCCACTTCTTACCAAGTCCTTTTCAAATTTCAATACATTATTCAGTGTCAAATCCTCGGTTAACTCTTGGATAGGTAAGTATTTAGGCTTGGCAACGAATTCACCAAGAGGACCCGATAGGTGATAGTCAGCTGCTTCCACTAGATTTAAAAAAGACTTTGTTTTCTTCATTCCATGCTTAATGATATCAATCAAACAATAATCATTATTAAAATATTTCCATAAGTATTCCCATAATCTTTTTTTGCTCACTTTTAACTCCTGACTTGAATCTTTCAGATAACTGCACAAATAACAGGTGTCATTTTGCTGCTAATTTAAGTAAAATTCATAAAATTAATAACATGTTATATACCTCTCCCAATCAGGAGAACGTGATTCCTTTTCTACGTAGGTTGTATGAGATGCAAACAGTTTAGAAAATGACTTGTCAATCACTTTCTTCTTGATCCAATAGAGTTGTAGGCGGAATTGCCTGTGCAAAGAATGGAAAGATGTCTCCTCCCGGTCAGGGCCGTAGCTGTACATCAAAAAACAACAACAGAACAGAACAAATTATTCAATGGGTGTACGTTTAGAGTTTATTCGTACTAACTTAAATTAGTCTCAAACTTACGGCAATAACTGAAGCTGAACCCGCAGAAGAATATTCCCGTTCGAATCAAAGAAACCGTTTCCAGGTTGACCAACTTGGTTGTGCCAAAATTTAAGCTTACCAGATTTAGTAGGAGAACCTTTGTCGAATAAAACTAATTTATTCGGGTCACGGTGGTTAACGGCGAAAATGAGAGCTTCGGCGATTCTTGCCTTCTTCAATATACTTTTCTCCTCAAACATTGTTCACTGACCAAGACAGAGCAATGGCTAAAGCGCTAGCTGAGGTGATGCCGGAGACTCGACATGGGTTATGTACATGGCATTTGATGCAAAATGGAATTAAAAATCTTGGACCAAAATTATTGAAAAGAGGAAATCATTTCATGTCTAGCTTTGCAAAATGCATGTATGAATATGAACAAGAAGTGAAGTTTGAGTTAGCTTGGAGTAAGTTAGTTGCTGATTTTGATGTCTTTGAAGAAAATTGGGTGAAGACAATGTATGCTCTAAAGGAAAAATGGGCAGCATGCTACATGAAGGAAGTAATCACTTTAGGAATGCGAAGCACTCAACTTAGTGAGAGTTTGAATTCCAATTTTAAGGCTTACATGAAGCCGAACATCAATATTATCCAATTCTTCAATCACTTTGAAAGTGTTGTTGAGGAGAAGCGTTATAATGAGTTAGTTAGTGAATACGAGTCTCGACACAAACTACCAAAGCTAAGGTATAACTATTCATCAATTCTGATGCAACTTGCACAAATATACACTCCTACAGTTTTTGAGGTATTTCATGAAGAATTTTCATTATTTTTTGCTACTTGCATACGAGAAAGAAATGTATCTCAATTTCCTTTTGAATATGTTATCACCTCAATCAATGATGAAGGAGAGTGGAGAGTGTTATTTGATCCTATACAAATCTCCATATCATGCAATTGTAGAAAGTTTGAGACTTTTGGAATACTTTGTTGTCATGCTTTGAAGGTGTTTGAGGCAAATGATGTTAAATTTGTCTCTGAGAAATACATTCTAAAGAGGTGGACAAAGGATGCACGAAGTGGTATAATACATGACATACATGCTAATGAAGTTGTGGAAAATCCCAAACTATCTATTGCACAACGATATAGACAACTTTGCTCCATTATGATTAAATTTGTTGCTGACGTGTCCTCTTCTGAGAGTTTATCTCAGCTTGCAAAAGAAGGATTGCAGGACTTATATAAGAAGGTGATGGATGCTCGGTTAAAAGAAAATTCAACATGTAATGATCAAGGTGATGTTCCAATACCAACGACAGTGTATGTCACAGAAGCAAGCGGGTTCAAGCAACGACCTGGGTTAAAAAGACAAAAAAGATTAAAGAGCTGCCTTGAACTTTCGCGCCAGAAAAAAAGGCAAAAACCAACTATAAAACCTTCTTCAACGCAACAATCTAATGTATACAAGTTTATGATACTAGCAACATTACTTTGCCTTTTTGTGGATTTATTATGTCTTAATTTTCATTTTCATTGAAGGGTATCAAATCTCTAAGTCAAGTAGAATGTACAAGTACAACAGCTAGTTTGGCACATCCTACATATTCTTACTCTCAAACTACAAGACATTTGCCAACTCAACAATTTGTGGTAAACTAGTTTTATGGTAACATGCAAATAGTTTGGCACATCCTGTATATGCTTTATTTATGAGTTTAATTTTTTATGTTTATTGAAGGATATTGAATCTCCAAGTCAAATGGAATGTGCAACATCTAGTTTGGAACATCCAGCATATGTGCTCTCTCAAACCACTGAAAATCAATTTAGCTTCACTGAGTTATTGATGGTAAGATCTCTAATTAATGGTTTAAAAAATTGTCTCTATATGTAGCTTATGATAATAACCTCTTTTACTTTTGTATTGTAGGAGTCACATGTAGATAAATGAATATCAGTCAAGGTTACAAATCTCAATGGAAAGATCATATCAGACCAATATTTTCATTTTGGATTTTGTTTTGTAATGTGTTTATTGTAGAATAGAAATCACATTAGCCCACAAACTTGAATATGTATGCTTACTGTTACTATAACAGAGCATCTTTTGAACAATGAGTTTATTGTGGTGCTTCATATATATTTGCAAACTCAATATGAAATTAAAGGTCATTATAATTAGTTCTTCAAACTCAAATTATGATTAATTACAATCTAGAAACAATATAGAAGTTTTACTTCACTTGTTTTAAAAAAAAAAAAATATACAACGCTTGCTTCACCATGACAAATTCACCTCCAGCCCTTGACAACTAAAACCCAAAGAAAATAAATCGTGTGATGTCAAAATAGTCGCACCACTGGCTTGATAGTTGATACAGTGAAATTATTACTATTTGGTTGCTTTTTTCTATTTATTTATTTTCTGATTCTTTTCCTTTGACTTTATTGGTATGTTATTTTTATAAAGATGTGTGGTTGTAAGTTGTTAAAAGATATATGTGGTGGGTATTAAATTGACTGCAGTGACTGCACACTCAAAGTGAATTCACTGAATCCATATCCGGGTTTGGGCCAAGTTAAAACTATTATTCAAAACTAAAAAGTACAAAGTTTTTATAATAAAAAATTATTAAAGGATTAAAACTAATTGTAGTTGTTAAAATAGTTAAGTTGGGTATAATTTCATTAAATAAAAGTATATTATTGGAAAAGAAATTAAATGTTACATTGATATTCTAAAAGTGATAATTTATTTTGAGATAGAGAAAAAAAATGCTAAAGTGACAATTAAAATGTGACGGGGTAGATAAGTTAACGACTGACACATAATATATTTTATATTCGCTTTCATCCATGCAAGAAACCGCGCTATACTCACCTTTTAGATGAAATGTTAAACTGAAAACCAACGATTATTGATATCAAAAGTAAATATTCTTTAAATTGACTCTGACTAGGACAAACATCAACAATCATAATAATGTTGAATTTTATCAATACATTCTTCATCACCAGTTTGCAAGGAATAAATGACTTTGTTTACACCCTTAGTTACGTGCTTAAACAAATACTTGATACAATTTGAGCTTGATACTTCATGATGACGATTAGGTTATATATATGGACCAACACTTCAATTGTCCAACTTGACATCATTTTTCACAACAATAACACCTGCACCTCGACGCCTATATACATGATAACCATTATCATTGAAAGACATCCAACTTACAAACTTTTTTAGGATAAAACTTTGAACAACGACGATACTTGGAGCAATTAGAATTAGGTCTTGCAAACCCATAAGGTCCATGAATTATGAAACTTGTCACTACATAAAATAATTTCAGAAAGAACTATTTGATCAGGTAACTCGGAGAATATTACTAAATTAATAGACTCATGGATTCAAGTTGTGTATTGCCTCATAGAGTAGTTTCCTTTTGTTAACTAAATTAATTAATAATTAATAGACTCGGGGCATATTACTAAATTAAAAGGGTGACAAGAAATTAAGTTGTATGAAGCATTTCATTTTGTTAACTTGGTTTGATGTAAATGAGAAATTTCTTTATAGTTTACCCTAATAAAATATTCGTACATAAATCAGCTATATAGAAGGGATATTTTATCATTTATTAACAATTTTCTAATGTTTTTATAGGAAAAAACCCCATATCTTCTAGACTAGAAAAGTAAAAATATATTTGAGGTCCATTAAACAACGCTTGATTAGATGTGTATTTATATTTTGTTATATTTGGAGAATATTTTAATTTCTGCAAGTAAGTTCTATATTTGGAGAAGATTTTAATTTCTGCAAGTAAATATAGTACAACCAAATGAATATCTAAAGAAGTTCTATATTTGCATCATAGAGTAGTTTCCTAAAGTCAGTTGAGTTATTTAAAGTGAGGAGTTAAATTATTGTATTTTTTTTATCAAACAATTTACTATCCAATTGTAAACTTTCCGGTTAATGGACAAGATGGCCAATCTGAATCACAATGGCAACTAGGGTTAGATCATTTTCTTTTGGGAAAATTTGAGGTATCTTAGTACACACATAAATGCGTCCCAATGAGCTTATCAAGGGGACCCCATAAACTGTGACTTAAGATTTGGACATAAGCCTAAGATAGTGTGGAGGGCCTGAATTAAGAGCAGTTTTTTATTCTTTTCCATCGGAAATGTAGATAGTTTGCAATCTAACATTTTGCACTCACTTATCAAGAGTATATTTTCGCTGACATATGAACATGCCAAATGGTCGGCTAGCTAGTTCAATATCAAGAGCTCAATTCTCTGTCGCATGCATATTTGAAATATATGATAATTATTATCTCAACAAAGAACGTAGTAGTGTTCAGCTACGCCCTTACATAGAGTAGAGTACAAGAAAGGAAGATTCAGATTTCTTTCTGATCCTTAATCATGAGGACACAATTTAGGTACATCATCTTTCCAAACAATATTTGAGAGAACCTTCTAAAGAACATGTTCTTGTTTAACTGTTACTTTCTAAATAGGTAGCTACTTCATACATCTCATGACCAGTTTTTTTTTCTTTTCCCCTTACATATGTTCGGTGGATTGTCAAACACAATGCTTCGCCTACATTTTTCTTTCCTTTTTTGTTCGACTTCTTTTCAATTTGAAAGAGGGTAACTCAATTTTATTCCTGCATCCATTAAATAAATAATTAGAATATGATCAGCCTGAACAGTCTAGCAACACTATTGTATCACACTTTTATTAACTAATTTTGCCTATTGTATCACACTTTTATTATCAACTAATTTTGCCGCAGCCACAGACAGTAGAGTTTCTATCAAGTAGTTAACAAAAATAAGAAAAACCCATCTATTTACAGCAAATATCAAGTTTACCTTTTGCTTCTCAAATTTTTTTCATGGACTTCTTTTAAGTTCGATCGAGCTCACTTTGAGTGAAGTTCTTCTCAATTTTATTCCTGCATCCATCCATTAAATAAATAATTAGAATATGATCAGCCTGCACGGTCTACTGGATATCATGCCAAAAGCCTAGCAACACTATTGTATCACACTTTTACTATTAACTAAGTTTTTAAATTAACCAGTCACACAAATACTTAATATAAAGAAACAAGACCCAGGTCAATAAATAAATCTTATATGGTACCTGAATAGATAGTCCAGAACAAATATTTCCACAATCATGCAACCAAACTGTGTGACAATGGTTGAATATATAGGTTTATACTCTTTACCAACAACCCTTTTAAATAGGGATGGCACATCATCATCAACCAACTCAAACAAATCTCCCTCAATTCTGACAAACTTAACCGCAGTATTGTTAGCATTTATTGATTCATAACCATCGTATAATATCTCCATTAGCAAAGGAGATGTCAAAACAGCATCTAAAAAAAAGTGATGCACCAAGGCTTCCTTAATTACATCTTCCTTTTCACAAATCATTTGGCCCATTGAAAATTGGTCACTTTCTTCAATGAAAGTACAAAATCTGCAAATATTGAAAAATCTTGTTAGTCAATTAGCAAACAAAAAATTTGACGGAGTGTGACGCCCTTTTTTTGTTGAATAACAAAACATGGGTTTCAAAATTTCATTTCTCATAAATTAAGAGTATCACATTTAAATTCACAACATTTGTACAACATAGACTCCTACAAAAACATCAAATACAAACTTAGACTCCTACAACGTTTGTACAACATTTGTACTGTGGAAACAGATTTACTTAGCTATATTGTTCCTATCCTTCCACAATTCACGTTTTAGTCGGTGGAGTCATTTTATGTAGTGGTTTTCATCTCTCCGTAAGGATATTAAAGACACCTCTTGTGCATTTGAACAATACTGATAAATTCCCTTATGTTTTACTCTTCTTCCATGTACATCATGGTATGCACATACAAAAAAACCTTAGATTTTCTTATATCTAATATTTAGCTTCCCAACATTTATTTTTTAAACTTACCAAGTTTTAATCCTTTAGGAAAACCATAACTTAATTACACAATTCGTCATTTTCTAGGTCCCAATGTTCCATGACTACATACTTGTAAACTTCATCACAATTACACTACACAAGTTCACTAGGATCAATAAAATTAGTATGACATATGTGTATAAGAGAAGGGGTAAAATGGGAAGCAAAGAAGAGAAAGAAGTGGAACATGTGAAACCATTAGTCAATGGGAGCAAAAGGAATGATGAGCTATTGATTTGAGTAACTAAATGAACACGTGGCAGCAGGGGAATGGAGGAAAAGATTGACCCAAGGGGTGTGAAGAAGAGCATACTGGTTTTGGAGATGGAAGTGGGACTGGAATAGTGAGAACCATTCTCTTGGTGATAGTTTATCGTCTTTGTAAATTTCATTACTGCAAGTAGATTATTAATCTATCCATTGTTTAACATTGCAGTATTTATAAGGGAATTTATCCCACAGTTCACATAAAAAATATCACTACTTGCCACCATTATTTGTTATATCTTTTTGCTACTATTATTTGTGTCAATTATTTGGCATTTCGAATGTATGCTGATCTGTTTGAAATCAGGGTATCATCAGATTCGAATGAAAGATGGTGATATTCACAAGACTGGATTTTGAACTCATGAAGGCCATTATGAATATCTCGTAATGGCCTTTGGGTTAACAAATGATGAATATCTAATTAACCAAGACATTGCTTCAAAAACAAAACAAATAAAAAAAGAAAGAAAAAAACGAATCAACTAAGACATGCTGCTAAACATAGAATAGCATATGTTCATAATATTTATTGTTTTCTGCTTACGGGGGACTAATGACGAGACGCTTACTCGTTCCACCATGTATTAGTAAAATTCAAATGGTAAGACCATACACATCTATTAATTAAATTAACAATATCACCTAAGTTTGTGATTCTTTTGTCAACTCCATAATAATAAATAAAATATCATTTTCAACTTACTCGTAGAAAAGAAAGAAAAAAAGCAAAAATACCTTGGCCACTTATTTTCATCTTGAATCAGGCTCTTCATGTTATCTATTGTCTTCTTAAAAAATTTAGAACAAATTATGTTCACAATATGCATTTTAGTCAAAAGAAGCTCAACTCGATACTTCTTTACAAGGAGAGGCTGGAAGACATTTTCTCTGTGCATTAAAAACAATCATACAATAGTTGCATGGAATTCAGTGACACCCACCCAATGCCTATAATTAATTATTGGTCAATATACTTACTAGTAATATGGTAAAAATTCTATGAGTATATTGACCAACAAGTACAGTAGAATGAGATTGAGATTTCTAATGCATACAGAAGGACTTACCCAAAAATCTGAGTCTGCAATTCTACTTTAACATTACCCTCATCGTCAAGAAAACCTTCTTCACAATGAAATGAATACATCGGATAACCATCGCAGAGTGAGTGGAATCGATCTGAATAAACTCAAATGAAATAGTTAGTGTTAGTAAATTTAAAAATAATAATAATAACTTTATTTAAAGAGCTACCTGAACATTGAGTTAGCATGTAGTCATGGGGGTGAATTATCGCTACTGTGTTGAGTGCATAAAATTTCAACATTGGATTGTTGTCGTCAGGAGATAACTCAAATTGCAACGAGGTTCCAACATGACTAGCTGCGAAAGTCCTGTATTATTGGCATATCAATCTTTACAGTTAATCACTCTTGAATATATAAAATAGAAAATTAAGAAAGTTGAATACCATTTATAATCTCCGAGTATAATGACTTTAGAATTGTCATCGTCATCGCCATGCGGAGGATAATTCGGCTTTAGTATGAATGATTCTTTTTTATATAGTTTTGACGCATCACTACGATCTTCTTCATCATGTTTTTCCAAACATTTCCGAATTACATTACGAAAATCTGATAGAGAGAGAGAGAGGACAATAAGTATGAGTATCATCCTTGTTCTGCAAATTTTCAGTTTAAGTAAAAATAAAAATTCAACATTTTTTTGTTTTTTTATAAAAGAATAATTCCATCAACAAAAGAGTACTCAATTATTAAATGGGGAAAGGAAATCGGAGCAGCAAAAGAGTAACACAAACTTTTAACCTCAAGGGTTAAATCTGCCAAATCCAGAATGTTTCTAACTTCTAAGCATAACAAAAAATTAATAGAAACATTTTACTAAAAGGTTACAAATTTGAATTTCTCCAAGAAAAAAACTGCAAAATAGAAAAGAATAATAATTTATCATAGTTGGAGGGAAACAATGCTTTAAAGTGCAGTGTCTAGCGTAAAACAAATCCATGGTTATAACCATCACATAAATCGAATGAGATTGCAGAATCGAATGAAGAAACATAATAAAACCCTAAAACAGATTTTGCAGAATTTCATTACGAAAATCTGATAGAGAGAGAGAGAGGACAATAAGTATGAGTATCAAAAGCAGATTTTGTTGAGATGCTTACGAATTTCAAGCTCCTCCTCCATCTTTCTTTCAAAATCAAAAAATTGTATGAAATTTTCTCCTGTTGAAACAAAACCCTATCTCAATACAATACACATGAACACTATAACATGAAATTGATTAATTAATAGAGATTATAATAAGATTCAATTCAAGAGCTCAATACCTGCGTTGTCGCCGCTTCTCTCTCTATTCTTACGATCGGATTTGCTAAGAAAACTATTATTAGGGTTTAGGTTGATTTATAATATAATAATAATTTGGATTTGGATTGGGCTATTATTTTTTATTTTTTTGAAACAAGAGTGGGCTTTTATTAGTAAGTGCAGATATAGCTTCTACTTTTGAAAATTGCTCTTTAGGCTCACTTTAGTTGCACCCACACCCCCCAAAATCCCAAAATATCCTCAATTTTGGAACTAGGATAGTTTGGGTTTTATATTACGAAATTGAAACAATTTCTTTTCTTAGGGTGTGCTTGGTTCAATCAAGGGGAGGTGAGGTCGGGGATTTTAATGAATGGGAGAGGAAGGAATGGGAGGGGAGGGGAGATCATTTAATTATTTATATGTTTGGTTCAATCGAGGGGAGAGAAGAAATTTAATTGCAAAGATGTTTGGTTCATGAGAGGGAGGGGAGGGATGATAAAACTAAATTACCTTTTTTTCCTTATTATTTTACAAGTCTCATAATTTAAAAAAAAAAATCACTTTATAAATAATTAAATTATATAAAAACCCAATAGACGCGAAAACTCCACAAATTAAATTATTTGTTGATAATAACATTTTGATCTTGATGATCAATCTAACCTAATATATATATATATATATATATAAACGATAAATACATACACAGTGCAACGAAGAAAAAACAAAATCTATAAAACAGATTATATATGGATGACGATAGAAAAAAAGAGTTTTGTCATAACAACTCTTTAGATTGAAAAAACAAATAGCATGTTAGCAACATAAATAAAAAATATTAAAGTAAGGATGAATTTGGTATTTTAAAATATATACAAAGATAATTATATCAATATAATTCAAATTGTAATAAAATATATTGCCTCCCCTCCCCTCCAAATCTCCTCAATTTGGGGGAAGTAAAAATTGAGTTTACGAGGAATTTTGCTCCCCTCCTCTTCCCTCCCCTCCCCTCGAAAAAAATAAACCAAACACATAAAATTTAAAATATTCCCCTCCCCTCCAAAACCCCCGAACCAAACAGACATGGTATTAGAATGGGAGCATGTTGATGCACCATATAGTTTTTTGTGGTAAAATTACCAATCATATATAATAGGCAATTTAAATAACTCAAATATCTATTTACATATTTGATCATTACATCAAAAGCATTCTGCTAGACACAGCCATATCACTAATATTTACAAGAAGCTAAGATAAACATCTTACAACTTTATGATAAGATTAACAATCATATATTAGCAATTTAAATAACTTCAAATACCTATTTACATTATATCAAAAGCATTCTGCTAAAGACAACCATGTCACTAATCTTTACAGGAACCTAAGATAAACATCTTACAACTTTACACACTCCTATGTACATGTACGTGTGTAATATTTATTCATGTACTTGACAAATTTATGTTCATATGTTATCAGTCAAATATTTATACCATGGCCCGTGAACACCAACTGATACAGTAGCTGCTACAATCAAAACACGAGCAGCTTCCACTACCCTTTCCGTCAGAGCACCAGCCCCGACTTTCAGTAGTGTCATTTCAGCTAATTTCCTCCCACGGGCACCAGTTCCCCCGAGTACAACTCCGCGCAAAGCTGAATAGACAGCATTGAACACCCTCTCAAACACAGCATCTCCAGCTTGTAGGCTCTTTCCTAGAATTCTGCCAGCAACTGCCTTTCTGGACTGAACCTTCCCTGCATCTTCACCATCAACTGATGGCAGATTGCAAATCACTCCTACAATATCATCAATATCAGCATCTTCAACACGGTCTAACAGCTCCAATAGTTGTACTGCACACGTGGACACTGCATTTTCCATATCTGCAGAGCTTGCTACTGCCTTTTCACTTAGAATGATCTGACGGCATATAAGAACACTGCGATTCCCAAAATAAGAGACATGTTACTAATATCATAATTGATGTACCATCTAAATAAAAATATAGCCTCTTGACAAAAATAATCATTTACCTCGTAGAAATCACAATAATCTTCTGAATTTGAGCCTGAACAGACCTTAGTCTGGAGAAGTTAAGAGATAAAGTTTCAGGTAGATCGTCTCGTGTCAGACCAGATATTCCACTTACTAATTTTAGCAAACCAAGCCTCACAGCAAGATCAACTGTTTCTCCTTTGCATTCTGGTTGCTGATCACCTGATCAAATAACATACAAGCAGGTATCAAATATGCGTCTGCCTCAAAGTATGAACAGCTAACAGAAGAATCAAAAATTAAAGTTTCGTCAATATATGGAACCTTGAGTGTTTGAAACATCGGGAGAAAAGAACATTGGACTGCCAGTACTTTTGAGCATAATATTTCCACCAGTTCGGAGAGTAGTTGAAGGAAGCCATGCTTGGGATGAATTATCAGCCAATGCTGAGGAGGAATTCACATGTTCTACCCATTCCTGGTCTTTAAAATTCCAAGTAGATGAAAGCCATCTGAGTGTTGATGGAAGAGAGGCACTGGCATCAGATGGAGATCCGTATTTGTTTGCAAAGGCATTCCTAAGGTAGTCCACACCAGCAGGTCCCTTAAGCAAAGGCTCCATTAATCTTATGCGTGCTTTGCTTATCTCTCTCTTAAGAATCTGTCAAAAGATTTATCATGTCACATAACATACAACCAAAGTAAAACAAATATTAAGATTCCAAGTCAGCTTTGTCTACAAACAAAACAAGAAAAGAAATACACATATAGTAGTGGTGTATTCAAAAGTGATGCCCGTGCATAATCATCAAGGCTGCACCTGAATAGATCAAATAAATTAGAGTTATAAAGGAATGATAGACACACCTGAATCTGTTCAAGGACAAATTGCAAACCCTTGACCAAGGCTACAACACATGCATTGTTTGATTCATCTCTAGAGTGGCACATTTCACCCAACTCATTGAGTAATGCCTTGTGTTTGGCCTTTATTATCTCCTCATTGGCTGGGGCGGAAAGCTTCTGCAAACTGACTAGTGAAAACTCGAGAATTTTACCAAGGTAATTGACATCCAGTTTACCAGATTTAAGTACCTTTAGATACACAGAAGACAAATATAATCAGAAATCATAGGAGAAATTATAGTTAGGTATATTCCAATGATGCGTCTAACAGGCTCGTGAAAAGAATATGCTACCTGAGAAAGAATATCTAAATCAATGGCTGCAATAATATCATCCTTCCAGCTTATTGGAGCCATCTCACAAATTTCATCCCTAACTTCTTCCATGAGTTGAATAATCTGGTCATAGTTGGGCTGATCTTGCTTAACAGATTCCATAACACTGTCCCAAAAGGCCTTCTCCATTGTCTGCTTGATTTTCCCCTGCCAGATAAATAGTGAACGAGAGTTGGCAAAAGGATTGATTCTATATTAAAAAAACTCTTAGTCGGAGGGATAATTTGAACAAAGTGTCAGACAGCAAAGGCATCAGGCAGAACCCTCTTACTAAAGATTCATCCAAAATCAACCATCAGTTAAATGGAAACAAACAAAGATGTACTTACCTCAATGCTGTTTTGAATGTGATCAGAAACATCAAAGTCATCAGCAAAACTACGGTGATGCTCGTGGAGAAATTCATTTACGAGAACATCATTGGGTGCTACAATCTTTTCTGCGGTAGTACTGAGCTGAGTATTTGAACTGGTAATAGGTGAAGAGAAGCTTGACTCTATGGGGGAAGTGTCGGTCTCCTTAAAAAGGGAGCGAACCACCCGGCTTGTCTTATTGCTCTTATTTGAAATATTGCTTTCACTTGTGCCTGCAATAGTAGTAACTGGAGTTGGGCTTGGAGACATGTATTGAGTCATTGGAAACCCCACTGGGCTTCCGCTATCCTTTACTCTTATGTATCTAGATCTTGTTTCAGATAGTGCACTTTCCATGCGCTCAATCCCGGCATCTCCACTCAGATGCATCACCTTTTCTCTCAAAAGTTTTTGATCTTCAGAGACCTGTATTATAAAACATAGAAGAAGATAAAGTTAAAATCCTCTCTTGCAATAATAATAAAGCCAAGTCATACTTTTCAGAATTAAAATGTAACCGGGAGAAGAACATGCTTGAGAAGGGAAATTTTACTAAAAAAACAGAAGCTAATTTTTTTAAGTCTTGATATCTTAGTCAGTTTTTGAGGCCATTGATGTTCCATGGCATTACTCAAAAAGTTCATCAATAACAGCTATTGTTCAAAAGGAAAACTCATAGCTATTGACATGGGAAATTACCTGATGCTGAATAGCTTTCATATCATGACTAATACCAACTCCTTCTGGAGTTAACTTGCAAGTTTGAATCATAGAAGCCTCTAGCTGGCAAGCTGCCCTAACCAAATCATCCTCCAATGATCGAGCATCCTTAACCTTCCAGACCACAAAACAATTCAAATATGAGCACCATGCTTTATCAAAAGCAGCAAGCTGGGATCTGAAGGTACATCGGTTCATAACAACTGAGGCAGATTCGTCATCAGAACTTTCAATTGGCCCCTCTAGTATAATCTTCATCAACAGCTCGAACATGTGGACAAATTCTTGAGCAGACTTGGCCAAAGCAATCTCGCGTTCGCCCATTGTACTGAAAACTGCATCTGGGTGGCCCAGTATCATATAAGCACAAAGAACAACTCTCACTTGATACCTTGATAACCTATTATTTGTCTCCTTGACTAAATCTGCCTTTTTTGCCAAGCTTCTTGCAGAACTCCTAGGAGTAGCCCTTTTCTTGGGGGACACAACCCGTTTAATAAGGTGATCAATGTTATCCAAACTAGAATAATAACTGGCAGGAACAACAGCTGTAAACACTCTGAGGCGGCTTTCAAACCGGTCCAGCAAAGTTTTCACAGTCTGAAGAGTAGAAGCTGATTCAATAAGAAGAGCAAACTGCTCAAATGGCAATGACTTGACAGATTTCTCGTTGATCCCCAGCACAGAATATGCTTTCGTTAAGGCAAAGGTTGTTCTCTTCTGCTTCAAGAATCGCCTCCAGCACCTTAAAGAAGTAAATAATCAGGATAAGTAATATAGTAATATCCAGTAAAACAGACTTTAATACACCTATTGCACTTCAGTTTTGAAGAGTACAAGTTTTGCCTAATAGATGAAATAAAACATTGCAAACAGTATTAAGGCCTTCTCCAAAATGATTACAATTGAGTAAACCAGTGACAATAAACCTAACAGAATATATGTATTCAAATGCAAAATACCTTGCTAGTTTTCTAGAAAGATATTCTGCCTGCTTTGACATTGTAATCCAATTCTCCCATGCATAACCACGCAATCTTCCCCTGTGCCTGAGATATTCAGCTCTTTGCCTTTTTGCCTGATCAACATAAATTTGGAGACTTAAATTATACAAAAGCAAAACTAAGGCCACCATGTAACATCTGAAATTTTTGAAGCAGTGAAAAGGAACTCAAAAAACAAACAAACTAACACCATACCCTTTGTAATCGATCTTCCAACTCGTCCTTCTTTTTCCTTCTCTCAATCTCACGCTGGTGAGACACAGACTTCGCCACATGTCTCGCCTGCAAGACTTGAGCATGCGCCCTTTTCTTCTCAGCTTCCCGCAACCGAAGTCGTTTTGTTTCAGCAGCAGCTCGTTTTTGGTGAATTGCAGCACGTACACGCTCCTTGTATTTGCTCTCTCGAGTCATTCTCCTCATCAATGACTGAGAAGACCTTTCTCTAAGAGATGCCCTTCTTTGCCGGTGAGCCTTTAGGATAAGCATCCTATTAGCCTCTGCCTGCTGAACACGTGATTCCACTTTTGTCCCAAGCTTCACACGTTCATTTGCATGACGCATTTCAACTCCATTTTTCGCTGCTTGACGCAGTTGATCCTGCCTTGCTAAGCGCATCTGGGCCTTTGTCAAAAGGCTCAACCTGTCAGGAAAGTAAAAAATCATCTTGATTGTAAAAATAAAGCACAAGTCACGTGATCGAAAAAGAAATCAAGTCTCTTTCATACTTTGAGAAATAACTTTTTAATTATAAAAACAATCAGATACCAAAATAAGATCATGATGAATATTTAACTGCATCTTGAACAGAATCAATTTTTATATCATTGGATTGGATTATTAATTTATTATAATTTTATTATATGTTAAAATTTTACATGTATGTGCATATGATGTATCCCTTTTAGTGCTTCTATTTAGTTGCAGTGAAGTACACAACACAATACCCAAGCATTCAACCTAAAGGGAAACCCACCTCTTCTGTTCAGCAGCTTGCAACTTCGCCTCAAGTCGCTGACCAAGATCCTCGTCCTGAGACGAACATCTTGAGGGGCTTCTCGGCTTTGCACGTGCCTTGCTTGAAAGTTTCTCATAGTATTTCTGCAGTCAACAGAAGTTCAATCAATTAACAGAACAAACCAAACTCAATAACTAAAAATTAAAATTCAAAAAATAAATAAACAATTACATGAGTAGAAACAGAGACAAAACTTAAAAAAGAAAAACCAACAACAAAAACAGAGTAGTTGCCTTACAAGAAAAGAAACTGTCAGTATGCTCAAATGAAAAGGTAATTAATGCCACAATGAGTGGATGTGATGTTTTTGTTTTGATGCCCACCGGTGGAGGAAAAAGTCTGACCTATCAGGTAATATGATTTATCAAGAGGACTTGATTTATGGCCTTCTTCCTTTCTCATTCACAAGTAGACTATAGATTCAACTTTTGTCCATTTTTATTATTTTATCTCAAACAGCCTTGGTATTATGCATTGCACGACAAAAATATTCAAAATCCACCAAAATTTAAAATATTTTATAATTTATGTTTCTTTCAGATGCACGAATATGAAAAGAGGTACGAAGTCTAGATTAAATGAAAGTAGTTATGAAATAAGGCTATTGAAGTTGAGTTCAATAATTCTTTCAAAACCAAATATGAACCCAAAAAATAACAAACTTTCCATTAATAAAAAAAGGAAAATACTAATCACTGTCATCGGACACTGGTTAAGCATGTTAAAATAGAAATTTTGTTTCGAAATGCGTGCATTCAATGTCTTAAAAGTATAAAAAATTGTATTTTAAATATAAATTTTATTTTTTATTTCCTTTTTGGGTATGCTTAACAAGTGTCTGAGAGGACCGTTTAACATGACCCATAAAAAAAATAGGTGAATTTTTTTTTGGTAGACATCTTATTTAAACTAGTACTAGTACAATTGTTGAGGTGCACAATTTTAATAAATTCATAAATAGTGGTTATTAATTTTTCTACATTAAATACTATTTATGAGCCTATTAAAATTAATGTAATGCTAACTGGTGTCCGGGGTGATGATTAAGAAAACCAAAAAAAGAAAGTTTTAAATTGAATATAACAATTTTTAGATTTTTAAGGAGTTGACTGCATAAATTCCAATGTCATGATACTATATTTAGTTCCTTAAGCAGTGTTCCGGGACACTGTTTAGCATTTTCCTTAAAATTATTTACATCATGTATTAACGGTGTACTGATACACATTCAGATAAGATTTATACCGGAATGTTAAAAAAAAAAAATATATATGCTTGGACACTCTTTACTAGTATTTTTTTATTTAAAAAAGTCAACTTACAAAAAAAAAATTGTGGTGATATCGGGGCTCGGTGGTGGTCTTGGTGGGATATGAGTTTATGTTTTGTCTTATTTTCTTGTTTTTTTTTATTTCTCTCTTTTTGCGTGTTTGGTGTTTTGGGGGTTGCTGGCTCTCGGACTCAGTCTAGTCCGAGGATGCCTTAAGAGTTTTTTATCTACGACTTCATTGTACTCTTGTACTCCCTTTTGTGGACTCTCTTTAGTGTATTCTTTTTGTCCTATTTATATATAATTTATTTGCCATTAAGGAAAAATAACTTACAAAAAAAATAATAATTAATTAATCATCACTCATTGTGTATAAGAAACTCGTGACTGTGCACCCGCAAACAACCACAACACGGAATCAGATTAAGTGCAATTGTGATTGTATGCAGACCGTTTGATCAAGATAATGTGGTTTGGATTTTAAGATATATGAACTGTCCAATCATGATCTTACGGTCTAAAGCTTCTGATTGCATGAATACACCTACTTTTGAATTCACTTAATCTATGTCCCCACAACAAACATACGCAAAAATTTATGGCTCCAGATTTTCATATAATTTCCTCACTTCTTGAAAAATAATTGAGATTTGCATCCTCTAAAGTGAATAAAATGTAAATTGAAAAAAAATTAAGGGTTGTTGTGATTGTAACGGTCTCATGATTTGTTACGATGTACCTATAATATTTACCTTTGATTTATTCATTAACACTTGAGATTTGAATTCTCTAAAGTGAGTATGGGGATATCAAAAATTGTAGTTGTAACAACTTCATGATTTGTTATGATTAGTTACCTATAATATCTATCTTTGATTTATTAATCAACACATTATTCAATTTACACTCTAAAGTGAATCTCTCACTTTAAAGAAGTCGAATCTATCACATGTAATTATATAAAAAAAAATTTATGTAGTTTGTTCAAATACGAACAAATTGTCAAGGATTGCATTTTCTTTTTATTAGGACTAAATTTTAAAATTAAAATAGTGTTTCTAAAATATTTAAAACGGCCATATATAAACAAAATCTATACTCGAAAGCAACTTGTTAAAATCAGTTGAACATATTTATAGTAAATTTACGTTTCTCCAAAATCTGAACCAAATTACATACTCCACATTGTATACTAATCAATGACATCTGTCAAAGTCCCTTTCATCAAGACTTCTATTTAATTTATGGTTTCTTTGTTCCTTAAATCTTGCGATTAATGTTGATTAAATCTTTAAAACATTGTAATTAATTTGACTTAGTAAGTTCTCCCATGTGCAGCAGCACAATTACTGACATCACATGATATGATTGACCAAGTATGTATGATAGACGGAATCAGATTGAATGCGGTCGTCACTGCGTGCAGTCACCGACTGTGAACCGTCTGATCAAGATCAAATGATTTAGATTTTTAAATCCATGTCCATGTTCGACTAATGAAGCCAAATTAACAAGCAACTATTCGTGTATATTCTTCTTTCTACTTTTTTACTTAAAAAAAATATATAGAATATTAGTTATTGTTTATCAATGACACATGTAACTATTTTGTTACAAAAGAAATATGTTAACGAAGATAATTGTGTCAAAAAAAAAATGAAGATAATAAATAGTTAAATATATTAAGTAAGAAAATAAATAAGGAGTTACTTCGTATTTTGTTAAATTTCATTTATATTGATATTCTGAGGATCTTATTAGTGAAAAATTTATACGTATCTCTGTCAATATTTTCTAAATCAATTCTGATCTTTGTAAAATTTTCATCTAAACTTCTTTAATTAAAAAAAGAAAAGAATTAGTCATATTTCCACATATGTGTAAATAATCACATCCAAAAAAGAAATAGATTGAGGTGTCAATAGAAGTTGATCAAGTTGGTAAAAAATTGAGACTCACATCTTAGCATGAGGGTGAGTAACTTATAAGTATTTATGTCAATATTCCCGAAGCCAAGTCTTTGCTTCTCTAATGTGTCAAGTCTCGAATCAAGTACATTTTGGTTGTTTTCTCAACTAAATGGCTTTTTACGAAACAGGCAAGCCAACTCTAATTCTGGTGAACTCTTGTGATAAAAAGATATCATAGACTAGTAAGGATCTGCATCTCCTACCGTAAAAGTAGCACGCTGTATAACAAAATTTTAAATTATAATTTTAAATCGAACGGTTTATATTACATATCAACAAAATTAATTGTAATCAATCTCGATCGTCAATTTTAGATTGGACGGCTTCGACAAGTAAGTGACATAGACATAGTTAGTGCCTCAAATCTAAGTTCGACTGGCAACTACTAGTAAATATCTAATACAGTAAAGCTTTTGATTTGACTAAACATGTGGGATCCACTTTATTTTGGTGAAAAGGGGAGGTTCAACAGAAATTATTAAATGCAGATATAAATGCAGCAATTATTAGCTGCAACAGTACATAAAAAAATTTCACCCTTTAATTCATCTTCTTTCTTCTTTCTTATCCTATCTCACATTTTCTAGTTTTCATTCATCTTCATTTTTTCTCATTTTTATTCATCTCTAATACATGAAAATTTCCAAGTGTTGTATAATACTAACGTATAGTTGAAGGCATGTTCAAAAAACCGCGTTATCATAACAGGATTAACGTGTCATCACATAGTATTATACACTGCCAAAATACCTGTATGGTTGACATGTTTTCATAGTTGACTTCAATAACAGACAAAAAAAAATATGCCAAAGTTGTGATAAGAGTGTGTGTTTGTGGTACATAATAAGGCATTCATTTTTTTGTTTTGTTTCTTAGAACTCCACAATTTTTTTTTTACAAGTTTACATGTATATGCTTCCTTAATTCATATCATCAATTAAAATCCGAGTTAAGGGTTTTGTTGATTAGAAATCTATGTGGAAGTTCATGGCACTCTCTTCTGTATTTCCTCTGTTTTTTCTTCATTGCTCATTGTTTGTAGCATTGGTATCTGGGTGTAAAACATTGCAAGGTGAGTTTCTAATTCTATAACATTCACACACACAGCGTGCGTATGAATGTATGTATGTATGTATGTATGTATGTATGTATGTATGATATTGTATTGTCAATGTTAAAGTAGTATGTATATGTATGTATATGTATGTATGTATGTACGGTGGCGGAGCCAGCAAATTTATAAAGTCTTGGCAAAATCTCAGTTTTGCCTTGAAAAATTTCAGTTTCGCCCTAAACTAACCCTTAAAATACCAATTTTTTTTACCAGTGCCGGGGCTGCCCGTGCGGTGGATCGGCCATTGTGTATGTATATATGTATGTATGTATGTATGCATATGTATTTATGTAATATTGACAATGTAAAAAAGTAGTAAATTTTGTTGCAAGATGTGTTCATCATTAACAAATGTCAGAAATTATTGGACCTTATCTATGAAGATGTATACATAAATGCAATGTTTTAAATCACAATTGTGTCGCGGTCATATCATGATTCCTGATATTGTGAAAAATTGCGGTCAAATACGGCTGATACATACAATTGTGGCAGCTTTGTGATACTTGTTTGGTATGCTGTGCAGGGTCACCACCAGTGGTAATAGCACGAGGCGGATTTTCGGGGATATTTCCAGATTCAAGTTTACCTTCCTATAACTTGGCACTAAAAGCTACTTCCCCAAATATCACTCTATGGTGTGACGTGCAACTGACAAAGGATGGAGTTGGGATTTGTTTTCCAGACATCAAGTTGGACAATGCAACCGACATTTCCATTGTTTATCCTGGCAAAGCTAAGGATTACTCAGTTAATAAGGTTCCAACTCGCGGATGGTTTTCCCTCGATTTCAACTTTAATGAACTAGCAAATGTGTCGCGTAAGTTAAATCTTTCTCATTGAATTATAAACTTAATGGTTTTCCACGGAGAGTTACAATCATTTTTCGCCTTTTTGATATATGAATGTAAAGTGACTGATAATTTTCTTGTTACTTGGACAGTTGTTCAGGGAGTGTATTCTCGAACGAATAAGTTTGATGGAAGCAACTATCATATTTCCACGGTTGAAAACGTAGCTAAATTAGTAAAATCGCCATCAACCGGCCTATGGTTAAATGTTCAGGTAATGATGAAATGAAATGTAACAAACTATTTTGTTTCAAAGAAAGTCCTAATGTTCAAGATTGTTACTTTTGATTTTTAATCTCTATTGTTGACTCAATATATACGTTTTTCGAAATACTATGCAGCATGATACATTCTACAAACATCACAATTTGAGTGTAGAGAAATTTCTATTGTCTCTTTCTACTAAAGGAGTATCAATCAATTACATCTCATCGCCTAACGTGGATTTCTTAAGACGAGTAAGATCAAAGTCCGTTTTTAAAAAAACCGTCACGATCTTCAGGTTTCTAGAGCAATATAAGATTGAACCTACAACCAACAAGACTTATGGAGCACTTTTGAAAAACCTCAAATTTATCAGAACATTTGCTTCTGGAATTCTTGTTCCAAAAGGCTATATATGGCCTGTAGACTCGCAACTTTATCTGCAGCAACATACCTTTCTTGTCTCAGATGCTCATAAACAAGGGCTTAAAGTTTTTGTTTCAGATATTGTTAATGATGTTCCCTTCAGCTACAATTTCAGTTATGATCCTATGGCTGAATGTTTGTCTTTCATCGACAATGGTAACTTCT
This sequence comes from Trifolium pratense, assembly GCF_020283565.1. NCBI lineage: Eukaryota > Viridiplantae > Streptophyta > Magnoliopsida > Fabales > Fabaceae > Trifolium > Trifolium pratense. The sequence continues at coordinate 45,311,470 of NC_060061.1, forward strand.
CTGTTGATGGTATTCTCTCTGATTTTCCGGTAACTCCATCTGCAGCCATAAGTAAGTTTTGTTTCCTCTCTATAGATTAGTTTTTACTTTTTACTAAATGTATACATTTGTCAGTGTAAAAAAGTGTTACACGTCTATCCAATCATATCTCACGGCATAGATATTTGTAGAGATATTTTATGAATAATATAAAGGCTAAATTCCATTTTTGGCTCCCTAACTTTAACAAACTTGCGATTTTGGCCTCTAACTTTTATAATAGCACTTTTGACCCCTAACTTTAACTCCTTTTGCAAAAGGCTCGCCCGCCACAGATTTCGACCAAGTCAACGCACACGTGGAAAGTGACTCACATGCGACGTCAGAATGTCATGTGAGTCATTGTCCACGTGTGCGTTGACTTGGCCAAAATCAGTAACTCAAATTAATGATACACCTTTTCTTGACTTTATCTTTATCTAATGCTGTCATAAATTATATTGGCAATTCCTTCTGCAGATTGCTTTTCTGGTCTAGGAAGAAATGCCAAAAAACAAGGTATACTTTACTTGAAGTACACTCTATTGATACATTTCATTTCTTCATTTTATGCAAGTTATAACTTATAGGATGTATTGAGGTAGCATAATATTTAAATAATCTTTATTGACATGTTCATGCTTCTTGAATTATTTTTCATGCTAAAGTGGAGACTTTGATAATTTCAAAATATGGAGCAAGCGGAGACTATCCAGCTTGTACAGATCTTGCATATAAGAAAGCAAAGTCAGATGGAGCAGATGTAATTGATTGTCCTGTTCAAATCTCCAAGGATGGAGTACCATTTTGCTTAAGTTCTATAGATCTTTCGAAGAGTACAACAGTTTCTAATACGAAATTCAGAAATCGTGCGGCTATTATTCCAGAGATTCAAAATGGCAGTGGCATATATACATTTAGTTTGACATGGAATGAAATCAAAACATTGACGCGTAAGTCGAATGATCCATGTTCTTGAATGCTTATCTTCTATATATGATATTGTTTAGGCATTGTATCGTTTGATTTATTTCTTCGTTTTTCGTACATTGCAGCGTCAATATTGAAACCTTTTGAGAAATACCTATTGTTCCGGAATCCGAAATTCAAAAATCAAGGGAAATTTGTTACCTTGTCTGATTTTTTATCCTTGGCTAAAGGCTCTGGCATCTTGATCAACATAGAAGTGAGTTCTTACATGATCTTGATAATTGTTTAATTTGCAACTCGATTAGTTCCCTTTACGCTTTGTTAATGACATTTTTCTTTCATTATCAGAATGCTGCCTACCTTGCAGAGAAGCGGGGACTAAGCGTAACCAAAGCAGTCCTTAATACTCTAAAAAAATCTGGTTATGATGAACAAAGATCTCCTAAAGTTATGATTCAATCAACACACAAATCAGTACTAAATATATTCAAGGATAAATCCAAATATGAAAGGGTTTACAAAGTTGGTGAGAATATTCGTGATGCTGACAACAAAGCTATCGAAGACATAAAAACATTCGCTGATTCTGTTGTGGTACAAAAGGCTTCTGTTTTTACTCAAAGTGAAGCTTTTCTAGTAAACTCTACAAATCTTGTAGCAAGGTTGCAATCATTTAAGCTACCAGTTTATGTAGAAACTTTCAGCAACGAATTTGTATCTCAAGCATGGGATTACTACTCAGATGCATTTGTTGAGATAAATTCATATGTGGTTGGAGCTAAGGTTAATGGCATTATTACCGACTTCCCTAAGACTGCTGTGAGATACACGAGTAAGTATAAATTTCAAGTCCATATAGATATTTTGATCCTTGAATGTATGAATCGATGTCATTATAGTTCACTAAATTTCAATATTAGTCAGTTTGGTCCGCGTATGAGATTTTTTTTACTTTGGTCCTCAGACATGTCTTCTGTTAGTCAGTTTGGTCCATAAAATTACTAACAGACTCACTCAAGAATGTTTCGATAATTTTGATATATTCATGAACTATAATGACACTGTTTCACACATTCTACTTCTATGATATTTAACTCTTATTTCTGACTCGATTGTTTCTCTACTTATTGCAGAGAACAAGTGCTTAAAGCATGGAAACAAAGCACCTTATATAAGCCCTATTCAACCTGGAAAACTTTTAAAACAAGTTACTGATTTTTATCTTCCACCACCTTCCCCTCCACTCCCAGTTTTACATGACAGTAATGTTACTGAGCCACCTTTGCCAAGTGTTTCTAAAAAACTTCCAATTTTCAGCGGTGCTCGTTGAATAGTAGCAGCTGCAGCCACCATCACAGTATAAAGAAAGCAAACAGGAAACAAAGTTTAGCATCCATACATGCCATTTAACTTGAGAGCTCCATTCTTTGAACTGGGGAATTCAAGGATTTCTTTCATTGAGAAGTATTTTACCTTATTTTGATTGTTCTATTCTATGATGTGATTATCTAAATAGCATTATTTCATTGTCAATAAAATTCTTTTGGACTGTGGAGATAAAATTTTCCTTGCTTCTATCAATTTGCACAACAATTACAACACATTTTCAATTACCTCAAATATAAAATACACTGCATTTGGTCTTTATATGTTACTATTTTTTTATAGTAGCAATAAAATATCAATTACTATACATATTATAAATTAACAACAACAATCACAATTAAAGCTTTATGTTATTTTATAATCATAAACAGGAAACCAAAAAACAAACAAAATTATAAGAATGAGTACTTTAAGTGTGAATAAGTCTCACATATCGACCGTGAATGGAAAAATATAGGATTTATATGAGAAGTGACACATATACTAGATGCCTTAAAATTTTGTGAGTTTCCTTCTCTTGTGGTCCTTCCAATAACATTTTTTTTTTTAGAAAAAATATTGTCGCTTGCAGTCCAGGATTCACTGTTGTAGCAGTTTGACACAGTTTCACGTAGTTGTCAATCTCATCCGTTGAATTTAGATCGGACGGTTCAGATTATATACAGAAATAAATAATCTCATCCATTGATTTTGATCGGACGGTCTACACGGTAACAGGAAAACTATTTCCTCTCTTTGATGGAAAGTATGTTCAAAGAGGTAAGGAGATAAATTTAATGCAGAGGGTGTATCTTAAATCTGGTGTGACTCAATCATCTAAAAGTCAGAAAACAATGTGTACCATGCACAACCTCATTGACTTCTGCATAGTAGAATTGACTCAACCATGTGTACTATGCTTGATATTTGCAAAAGAGACACGCTTTACAGATTCCCATTTTGTGGACAACAGGGAACTTCCTTTCTTTATGATAGAATAGAAGTATAGAACAAACAAAAAAAAACTCTGTAATCTTCTGTCTTCATATAACAAAAAAACAATAGTCACAACTTTACTAAAATGGCAGAAATTGCAGTGTCTTTAGTTGTAGACCAACTACTTCCACTGTTAAGGGAAGAAGCCAAGTTGTTGAGAGGTGTTCACAAGGAATTTGCAGATATTAAAGATGAACTGGAAAGCATCCAAGCCTTCCTTAAGGATGCGGATAAAAGAGCTGTTTCAGCTGAAGGTGAAGGAGTTAAAACATGGGTGAAGCAAGTTAGAGAAGTAGCTTTTCGCATAGAAGATATCATTGATGATTATTTGATCCAAGTAGGACAGAAGCCTCGTAAACCTGGATGTGTAGATTTAGTCTGTAAGATTAAAACTATGATCCCTCGTCGTCGAATAGTGTCTGAGATTCGAGATATTAAGTCATCTGTGCGTGAGATCAAGGAAAGAAGCGAAAGATATGGCTTTCAACGTTCTTTGGAAAGAGGATCGAGCAATGACAAATGGCATGACCCTCGAGTGGCTGCTCTTTACATTGAGGAAGGTGAAGTTGTTGGTTATGAAGTACAAAGAGAGAGGTTGATTGATTGGTTGATAAAGGGAAGAGATGAACGGACGGTAGTTTCTGTAGTTGGAATGGGAGGGCAAGGAAAAACCACTCTTGCTAAGAAAGTTTTTGACAGCAAGAATGTCATTGGACACTTTGATTGTCGTGTATGGATCACAGTGTCTCAATCGTATAATGTTGAAGGGTTGTTGAGGGACATGTTGCTAAAGTTTTACAAACAAAAAGGAGAAGATCCTCCTAAGGATATTTTTCAAATGGATCGAGGTTCATTAACCGATGAAGTGAGAAACTACTTGCAGCAAAAGAGGTACGTTATCGTGTTTGATGATGTTTGGAGTGTACATTTTTGGGATGATATTGAATTTGCTATAATTGATAATAAAAATGGAAGTAAAATATTTATCACAACAAGGAACCTAGATGTTGTGGTGTCTTGTAAAAAATCTTCTTTCATTGAAGTGCTTGAGTTGCAACCATTAACTCAAGAACAGTCTTTGGAGTTGTTCAATAAGAAGGCATTTAGATTTGACTATAGTGGGTTTTGTCCAAAGGAGCTCGTTTCTATAGCTTATGAAATTGTTAGAAAATGTAAGGGTTTACCACTAGCAATTGTTACCATTGGTGGTCTTTTGTCTGCTAAAGAGAAAAATGTGTTTGAGTGGCAGAGATTTAGTGAAAATCTAAGTTTTGAGCTAATGAAAGATACACATCTAATTGGGATAAAAGAAATTTTAGGCTTAAGTTACGATGATTTGCCTTACTCTCTCAAGTCATGCTTGTTGTATTTTGGAATATATCCAGAAGATTATGAAGTTAAATCAAAGAGAGTGATTCGACAGTGGATAGCGGAAGGATTTGTGAAGGAGGAAAGGGGGAAGACTTTGGAAGAAGTTGCAGAAGGATATTTAACAGAGTTGGTCCATAGAAGCTTGGTGCAAGTATCTTCAATAAGAATTGATGGAAAAGCTAAAGGTTGTCGTGTTCATGATCTAATACGTGATATGATCCTTGAAAAATTTGAGGAATTAAATTTTTGCAATCATATTAGTGAAGATGGACAATCATCCTTAAGTGGAACAGTTCGGCGGCTATCAATAACAACCACTTCCGATGATTTCATTGAGCGTATTGAAAGCTCACATGTTCGGTCAATACTTGTTTTTACAAATAAAACATCAAATACGTTAGCGAAGAGAATTCCTGAAAAATGTAGGTGGTTGAAGGTTCTTGATTATGAACCTACTCCATTGTTTAACATTCCTGAGAAGTTTGGAAATTTGATCCACTTGAAGTATTTAAGTTTGGGGTATATAACAGCAGGTAAAATCCCAAACTCCATTGGCATGCTACAGAACCTGGAGACCTTGGATCTAAAGGCTACTAGTGTTAGTGAGTTGCCAAAAGGTATTAGCAAGCTTAGAAATTTAAGACATCTTATCGGCTCTGGACTGTCGTTGATTCAATTAAACAACGGTCTTGGAGAGATGACATCCCTACAAACTCTGTGTTATATTAATTTAGGTATGGATGGTGCTGCAGAGGTAATTAAAGAGTTAGGAAAGCTGAAGAAGATGCGTGAGTTGGGGTTGCTTAATGTTCGTAGAGAAGATTACAACGTTCTATCGTCCTCAATTAATGAAATGCAACACTTGGAGAAATTACATGTTAAACTAAGTTCTGCAACTAATGATGAATTCATTGATTTGAATTTGATTTCACCACCAACTAAGCTTCGAAAACTTACACTACGTGGGAGGCTTCAGAAGTTACCAGAGTGGATTTTAGAGCTTCAAAATCTTGTTGTGTTGAGGTTGAAGCTTTCATGTTTAACTAAGGATCCAATGCAATCTCTAAAAAGTTTGCAACACTTGCTGATTCTTTCTATAGGAGTTGGTGCTTATGGAGGCTCACATTTGTATTTTCAAGATGGATGGTTTCAGAAACTAAAGGAACTGGATATTGGATCTTCGGATGAATTGAGAGAAATTATTATCGACAAAGGAACATTGTCTTCTTTGAAAAAACTTCAGTTATACGGACTCCCGAAACTGAAGAATATACCGACCGGCATCCAACACTTGGAGAAGCTTGAAGTTCTCCATATCAGGAGTATGCAAGTTGAATACTTGCAGCACAAGTCTCCGGAGGATTGGAATTGGATCATGGAGCATGTTCCCCTTGTAGAAATTTCTACCTCTGATGGAAATATTGTTCCAAACTCAAGGAGATAACTGGCTTCGGTCTAACCGGCTTGTAAGGTGAGAATTGCATCTACTTATAAATTCATATTCAGGTCATTTCACATTCGATGTAAGACTTGTTAACAATATTTTTGTAATCTTTTCATTCCAAAAATTCTAATTTTTGCAGTGGATAGTGATAATAATTTTCTGTGATTTAGTAGGTGTTGGGCTTTAACTTCAAATGCAATGGCAATTCAGATTCTCCAATAGGGACTTTTACTACAACAATTTGGGACTTATGTTCATCAATAAAAAAAGTTATATCTTTTGTCATTATTTTATCATGGTGTATGAAATCTCTATAATTGTTGCTTTTGATATTTAAGTGGTTTGTATTTATAGTATATCATGTTTGTAACATGTTATAAGAGCTTCCCCTTTTGATATTTATGTATTTTGGAATCTTCTTTTCTAGCTTAGTAGTATCAAATATTTTGACAATTACACTTGTAAAAAATTTCAGTTAGAGACCAGTGAAAAAGAGAAAATAAATGGCATTATATTATTAATAGGATTAGGACTGTTCATGGTCCAGTTCGACCAAATAACCGAATTGAACCATAACAATAGTTCAAAAAAACTGAACTGAACCGTTATGGTTTATAGTCAAACTGAATCGAATTGTACTTATGGTTAACCAAACCGAACTGTTAAGCTTATGGTTTACATAACTACTACAGCATTTTCAATCTTTAGTCATTTGAAAAGACATACCACCCGTGTATGATGTACGAATGTATTTGAGACCCGGGAGAATGTTTGAAGAGATGAAAATTCTTTTAAGAAACTGTGTGGTGTTTTTTTTCTTCCCGTATTTGATTTAGTTTGCCTGCTGTCTCATCGGGACTATGTGTTCCTTTTGCTGCATTCGCGTTTCAATGGAGGAAGAGACCGGGGGTTTGTTTTTTTTTTCTTTCCTAGGCAATGTTAGCTTGGAGTTGTTTTTTGTCTGCTTTGATGTGGTGGTCTCTTGTTTCTAGCAGGCCTGTGTGGTGTGTTAGTTTGTAGGGGTCATTTTGACCTTAGTGCTTGCTTTACTGGTTTTTGTTGGTTGGTGTTGTTTGGGGTTTTTTTTTTTTTTTACTAAAAATAAGATGTTGATTCATTTAAATAATTGATAGATGCAAATACAAATTCAACTTCGCTAAAGGATGAATCTGTGAATAAACTCACAACATCCAAGTTAATAGCATATAACGGCAAAATGAGTAATATGATAAAATTAAAGTTACCAGAATGTCTATGTTTCTGCATCAAACAAACACCGTAACACAACGGATAATCCAAAACGCCGCACCAATCGGACGACGACCAACACACTGCCGCACTTAGACGACTAAAATCCCAACAAAAGAAAAAAAATTAAAAAACTTGGTTATGTGAAAATCACCCATTTAGATTAAACGGGAGGAAAATAAAATGCGGATGGGTGATTTTAGGGCAAAAAAGACCTAAAACCATCCCTCACCACTCAAGGAAGAAGAAGGAGATTTGAAGAAAAGAAAATTAGGGCCGCTGAGAGAGAGAGCTTCATGCACTTGAAATGTTTGGGGTGGTTTTTAAGAGCTGTCTGATGCTCTGCTAGTGCAGGACTGTAATCTGTTTTGGTTGGGGGGTTTTAGAGGGGAAGGGAGTTAATATTTTAAAATTTATGTGTTTGGTTCAATTCTTAGGAGAGGAGGGGAGGGACGCGAAGGGGAGCAAAATCCCTCCTGAGACCACTTTTTGCTTCCCCCCAAATCGGGAGGATTTGGAGGGGAGGGGAGGTGTGCAATTAATTTCATTATTGCATTGACAAAGTTACCCTCAACTTTTTTATTTTTGTTTATGGATTTATTTGTGAGCAATTTTCTTCTATATTTATGCGTCACTATTCCAGTTTTTTTTAGTTGTATTCTTTTTTTTTTTTAATTTATTTGTTTTACATTTGCTCACTATTTTTTTTCATTTAAATTAACATTACATATATGATTATAAGATGTTTATTATTTTGATACTGCTGCACAATGAAAAAAAAAACAATAGTATGAAAAAAATATCACTCTATGATTATATATGATTATTGTATGATTTATTATTTTGAGGCTGCTGCACAATTATAAGAATAAAAATGTAAATTACTTATAAAACTTCTCCTTCCCTCCCCTTTATTGAACCAAACATATATGAATTAATATTCATTCCCTCCCCTCCCCTTCCCCCCTCTATAAAAATCTCTCCCATCCCCTCTTTTCAATTGAACCAAACAAATATAAATTTAGCCGTTAAAAAAAACATTTCAATAAAACAGAAAGCAGTATTGAAACAAAAAATCTAGTAGAAAAAGTTTTTATAGTCACATTGATTGTTGTCGAGGATGAATGAAAAAATGAAAAGTGGAAGTTTGTCTACAGTAAAAAAAAAATTAGAAATTATTCCTAAAATTGTAGGACTACTATAAAACCGACTTTTTACATGATAAACGAATTGAAATTATCAATAGGTTTTTTTTAATCTACCGTTTCATAAATTGAGGGTATATGCCTATCAACCAATGAGAACAAATTATATGAAAGTCTACATGTGCAAATTGAAAAGTTTGTTACAAGTTTCTTGTGGGTATCACATGTAAATTCACTCATGTGGCTTGCTTTTATTGGTTGATGGGCATATACCCTCAATTTATGAAAGGGGCCTCACCACGAAATAAAATACACCAGATAATTCAAGCACTTAGGCTTTGTTTGGTAAAATTAAGCTATAAACTAGCTTATAGCTGATAAGTTAACTGATAGCTGAAAAGCTAGTTGATTGAAATTAAAGTGTTTGGTAAAATTAGCTTTTTAAATGATTGATAAATATAAAAAGACATAAAAGGACATTTATATGTAGTGGTTAGTTTTTTATTTTATAAAAAATAATAAAATTAAATTAAAGGTTAAAAATGGAAAAAACTGTAAAAAAAAACTATAAGCTACTAGCGGCCGTTCCGCGCCTGTTTGTGTGATCCACGTTTTCTATTTTATTAACGTAAATAAATTGTAAACAATAATTTATTATAAGTTTGATTTTTTTATCTAAACTAATTTGTGAAAGAGGATTGTGTTAATAAACTAAATAATTATCATTATATAATAATAAAAAAAATTATTTTATAATAAAGTTTATTAACCTTAATAAATTTATTTTTTTTACTTAAAAGTTTATTAACCCAATCCTAATTATTTTCTAGCGGCCAGACAGGGCGCGTTCCGCGTCTGTATGTGTGATCCATATTTTCTATTATGTATGTTGAAAATTATTCTAAATTTTTTATGAATAATTGACTTATGAAGAAAAAAAAATTAAGTTACATATATAGATAGAGCTGTCAAAAAGGGTCGGGCTATCGGGCCGGCCCATTAGCCATATCCTTTTTCACGGGCCGGGCTTCATAAAAGGGGCTGGACCTTATCGGGTCAGGCTTTTTCATGGGCCGTCATGGGCCGGCCCACAGGCTTTTGGGCCGTCCTCTTAAAGAATTAAAAAAATTATTTAAAAAAATTTTATAATCTTTTTATTGTTATATTTTGGTCCTATTTTTATGAATAAATTCATATATAATTTATTATTATTATTTTTGTTGTTTTATTGTTATTATTTGTGTTTGTTCCTATCTATAATCTGTTTTATTCCTATTTTTAAGCAAATCATCTTTATATATTTTTTTAAATTTTTTTTGTGCAATTACAATGAAGGATATAAAACTTGGAATATGGTTATTTTAAGCCTATCATCTTTTTATTGTATTTATTTTATATTCTTTCTATATTTTTGTTTTTACTTAAATTACAATGGATTAATGAAAAATATAAAACTTGGAATTTGTTTTTTTTTGTAGTAATAATAATGATATGACAAAAAACCTATTGGATTAGAATGAGATTATTTGTTAGAGATTTGTTTGTTTGATGAGGATAAAGAGGAAAATATTGTTGTTTGGGAGATTATGTGATAAAATATAGGGATACGAATTACCTTCTTGAAGATTTAGTTGAGAAATATAACATAAATAGTAGAATATGTTTTTTTTTTTCAAAAAAAAAATATACTATGAAAATTAGTGGGTCAGCCCATTGGACAATGTAGGCTTTTGGTTATCGGGGCAGGCTAAGCGGGCCGGGCCATGAAGTTAACAGGCCGGGCTGGGCCGGTCCCTTTATTTGACCGGGCCCCTATAGGCCGGGCCAGGCCGGACCGGGCCGGCCCCTTTGACAGCTCTACATATAGATACCGTAAAACAAAAAAAAAAGTCACATAGAGACGTTGAATCAAATGTAAAAAACTATTAAGTAAAACATATGCTAAAACAATTAGCTAAGTTCATACTAAAAATCGTAACGCTTAATCCGCTTGTGTGATTAATTTTTTCTATGATGCTAACATATATGAATTATAGTGACTAAATTATACAAATACCCTTGTGTAAATAAAATTACACAAATACCCTTGTGTAAGTATTGTGTATACAAAAAAAGATTATGGAATTAGTAATGCAAACAGATTGACACCTAAACAAAATGAAATTAAATAAAAGAAATTTGGATAAAAAAATGTAAGAAAAGAGAGAATTAAAACCTCATTTCTATCTTAAGGGCAACACTATTGTATTGGATTTAGAATGCAGACGAAGTGTGTACTTTTTTTGAATTTCCCTCAGAATGGAGCAATATATAATTCAAATGTGTACACATCATCAACAAAAATAATTTTAGTCTTGTAATATAAATAAAAAACCACATGCTTTCAAAAGAAAATCCTTATAAATGATAAGTACAAATTAAGTCCGTCGACATTGTACAACCCTTGCTATTGTATCATATTCATATCATTTCATTTGAAAACACTCCACATAGAACTTGTAAAGCCTGAGAAAAATAAACATAAAAAAGTAATTATTTAGTGGCCAATAATAAGAAGAAAAAGAAAAGACCCTTATTTTTTTTTAATAAAAAATTAACAATTATTAAAGGGTAAAATTGGGATAATGAAAAATCCATACCAAAGTCATGTATCCTATTTATTATATGTATAGATAAGCTCAAACGCTACTTCAAATAGCATATCAAAAAAAACTATAAGCTCATGAGAAAAAATTTTTACTAAACATTTTTATTTTTTTCAAACAAACTTATAAGTTAGTCCAATAAACTATAAGGTAGCTTATTGGACTTACCAAATACACCCTTAGCATCAAGATTTTCAAAATCTTGTTTTCACGTTAACGCATTAAGTAAGCATGACTATAGTCATGCATTTCATAATAAATAAAAAAATAATTATATATCCATCAATATATTTTGTAAAGAAATAATAATTTTTTTTTCACGTATTAAATATGAGTCTTTGAATCATACATGTCATGTGAGATTAAATATTATATATAATTAAAATACAAAGCGGTGATATATTTTAACCCCTATTGTTTTATTTTATTTTTACGAAATCTCTATTATATTATGTATCATTTTTTTTGACTTTATTTATATATCTACTATTTATCAAATTATTTATTATTATATATTTTAAACCAAAAAAATTACTTATTATATTTAAATGTTCAAAAATATAATAGCAAAAAAAAGTCCACAAATATATTGAATGTCCATAAATCTTAATTCCATGGGTAGAAATGTCGAAATTTTTACGTTGGACGTCATTTCGTCTATCTTCCAGAAAAATAACTTATTATGTTCAAATAATCGCATAAAACTTTGCAATATTATATTATTTTATAAAATATATTTACCGTATATATTTGTTTTGTTTCTCACTTGGTTTCATAAAAATTAACTCTTGCATGCATCTCACTCTATACCTTATTTTCATGTATTTATTTAATAAATATGGGTAGATTACTCTTATATCATGCACAAATATATTTTGCATTACTTGATCAATAAATAATACAATATTAATTAATGATAAAAATTTAATTCATTTAATTGTAAAAATCAACTAGTGCATCATACAAGACTTCTCTGGATGCCATCAAATTGGACTTAGTTTCATATCCTCTTCACAACCAATCTTGAAAGGACTCTTAAATAAAAAAATATTATATAATTACTTTATATATTTAAGATGTTAATAATATTTCTTAATCAATTACTACTATTATAATTTTCTACATAATTTCAATGTATTTTGTTACAATATTTATAATAAATAAAATTTAAGAGCTATAAAATAGGTAGTTATAGTGTTATTCAAGTCGATTATTATCTTTTTTGTCAAAAAAGGTCTATTATTAATTTTCTTTTAAATAAAAATTTAAAAAATAAATTATATTTTAAGGTACAAATGACTTCGACCCCCACTGATGAGAATTTTTGTATCTGTCCCTAATGAACAACACAACGCCACACTCACATAACATAATCCAAACAAACGAAAGCAACTAAAAACTTCAATTTATGTAAAAGTCATATAAATGCATGGGTGATTTTAGGAAAAAAAAATACTTAAAACCACCCGCTTTCACCGGTAAAAAAAAAAAACAAGACAATTCAAAACAAGACCGGAATGGAAATAATGGCCGGCTAAGAAGAAAGAGGGCGTCAAGTTTCACATCTCCCAAATATAGCTATTGAGTATTATTATTAATAAATAATAATAATAAATTAATTAATATTAATATTAATTAATTATTAATTAATTAATTATTAATTTATAATATAACAAGAGGAAGAACTTCTAAAGAGATGACACGAGTTTATATTTTATGCAATCTCTATAACGTGTCATCATTTCTTGTTACACATTTATAGGTACATGTGGTTATTTGTTCCTACTTCTTTTGACTCTTTAACTCATATTCGCCTCATTAATAACAAACATCAATCTTTTTTGTTTTGTACGCAGCAACATCAACTTTTGTTTCATTTTTTCCGTACAAATACAAACTACTGTTGTTACTATAAAAGGTAGTGTGAGTGAATAACTTTTAGAAAACCTACAAAAACAAAGAACAAAATATATAATGGGCATCATGAGTGTGATGGTTGCACTCAAACATCTTGTACCCGATGAGGAAAGAAACGTTGCTCGTGATCATGCACTAGTTGTCCCTTTGACACTCTTTGTTGCTGTTCTTTGTCTTTGTTTGTTAATTGGTCACCTGCTTGAAGAAAATCGATGGATTAATGAATCTATTGTTGCCATTTTTGTTGTAAGTCATCATAACCTCTAATTTCTATTTTTAATTACTCTTTCTATGTCTCTTTCTATGTCTTCTAGAGGTGGGGATGATTAAGATGAATTAATTGTTACTTAATTGATTAAGACGAACAAGAATGATGGTCTAATGAAAATTGATGATTAAGATGAATTAATTGTTACTACTTACTATATCGCTATTTATCAAAAAAAAAATAAAAAATTGTTACTATATCGCTTATTTGATGGGGAATTTGTTACTTAGTTGAACGAGGGTGGGGATGATTAAGATGAATTAATTGTTACTTAATTGATTAAGACGAACAAGAATGATGGTCTAATGAAAATTGATGATTAAGATGAATTAATTGTTACTATATCACTGTTTATAAAAAAAAAAAAAAAATTACTATATCGCTTATTTGATGGTGAAATTGTTACTTAGTTGAATGAGGGTGGGGATGATTAAGTGTATGTTTGGTTTCAATTCTGGAGCAGACAGAATTGATTCTAGACATTTAGAATTGATTCTGGCTTGTTTGGTTTCTCAAAAGTAGAATTGATTCTGTCTCCATAATTGATTTTACTTGAAGCTAAAATTGTAGCTTCTGATTCTAGAATTGATTTTTACACTCAAATTCTTTGTTCAACTCACTTTTGTATGAATATATCCAAACATAAATCAATTGTATCAAACTCAATTCTATCAAAATCAATTCTGTCAAACTCAATTGTGTCAAAATCAATTCTGTCCACCAAACACATACTAAGATGAATTAATTGTTACTACTTAATTGATTAAGATGAATTAATACTAGACAATGAATTAATTGTCTGGGACATGTCGGTCGGCGGACGACACTGACAGTGTGTCCCGGTGTCTGACATCGACACTTATGTGTCCGTACTTCATAGGTCATAAACCAGTGTTAGACTAACTTATTTACTTCCTCCGTCCCTAATTATAAGCATTCTTTCAAAGATAAAATTTGTCCATAAATATAAGTCTCTTTTCAATTCCCTAGACACATTTATTTATTATTACTTTTCCAAAGATAACCCTACTTTGCATTGGAATACCTAAAGTCAACTACGAATACATCTTTTCACCAAGAACAATATAGTAACCGTAGCACCCAAAAAATACACATTTATTACACTACCAACTTTTCTTAATAAGCTGAAAAATTTCAAAGGTGGCTTATATTAAAGGACAGAGGGAGTACATAGTTTGAATCAATGTGTTAAATTTCAGTTGCGACATTGGTCGCATCAGATGTCGCATCAGAATCGATATCAAATATGGTTGATTTGACCTCAATTGTGATTGCATTGCGGTCACTGAGATATAAAAACGACAAACCTTTTCTTAACATCCAATTGCCTCTAAAATATGGCTCTTTTTGATATAGGGGTGCATTGCTGGAGCGATAATTTTGTTAATCAGTAAGGGAAAAAGTTCTCACATCCTTACATTTGATGAAGAATTATTCTTCATATATCTTCTTCCTCCTATAATATTCAATGCAGGGTAAACCTTTCTCTCTTCTATTACACTTTAAGAACCTCTTGTGGCTCCAAAAATATTGATGCTTTTGACTTATCCTGCTTAACAGATTTCAGGTGAAGAAGAAACAGTTCTTCCATAACTTTTTCACAATCATGTTGTTCGGTGTCATTGGTGTTTTTATTTCAGCATCTATTATTACATGCGGTAACGATTGATTAGTCTTTTAGTTATTTTCTTTTGTGAAATTTATAGCACTATCACTATGATAATTTTCATTGATTCATCTTATATTTGGTTCACCTAGGCAGCTGGTGGCTCTTCCCCAAGTTGAACTTCCTTGACCTCACCGTGCGAGATTATCTTGGTGAGATTAATTGGCATCATCATTCAACTTAATATTATGCAGAAACATGGACCTTATTTATAACTTGTTGGTCACAGTTCTGAAACTGGACTATAATATTTAAACTCAAGTTGTAATATGTAACTCTAAGTTCCTCAGAAGTCAGATATGGAGGCATAATTTGCCGAATTATGTGTTCTTTTTTTGCGTTTCTGTGTGTTTCTTTTAAGCCACGGTTTTTATATGTATCATATTTGAATAATAATTTGCTTATCTTAATTTGATTCAGCTTTAGGAACAATATTCTCCTCAACGGACACAGTTTGTACGCTACAGGTTGGTTAGATTGATGAACGGTTTTATGCATTTAATTATATATCAACATGCTCTTAGTGTCAGCATTGCTTATGGAAGCTCTTGTAGGTTCTCTCTCAAGATGATACTCCTTTACTATACAGCCTAGTATTTGGGGAAGGAGTGGTAAATGATGCAACATCGGTCGTACTCTTCAATGCAGTGCAAAAGATTGATGTTTCGAAACTTGACAGCCGGACATTGCGTGTTGTTGGTGATTTCTTGTATCTATTCTCAACAAGTACTGCTCTTGGAGTTGTAGTAAGTACTATACATTGACATTGTATACATAAATTGACGAAGTTATATTTACATGTTATTAGCTAACTTCATGGCTTCGTAGAAATTGTCTAGTTTGTTGATTGCATTACATTCACATGCATCTAGCTATGTTACCAAGCTGTTACATATGGAGAAGCATTTATGAATGAAGTTTACAAATTTTTCTCTTTCTCTGCTCGTACTTTTTTCTCGGGAAATCCTATTTACTTAAATGAATTCATGATTATTGCAGGCTGGACTTATCACAGCATATATCTTAAAAGCCTTAAGCTTTGGAAGGTATGTATATTATTTTCTAAAAGTTCTCCAAAATGGTATTTCCAGCATGATCTGAAATGGTAACATCGAAGTTCAACAACCCCATTTCATATTTTTGAGGACAAGTTAACAAATTTCTCCCTGCATATTCCTGCAGACATTCAAGTGTTCGTGAAATCTCGATGATGATGTTAATGGCATACCTATCCTACATGTTGGCAGAGGTATTAGATGCTCATTTGATCTGTCTTTTATTGATTTGGCATCAGTTACGAGCCTAAAGAACTACGACCTTGTTTGAATAAACAGCTTAATTTAGAATTTATACTTTATAGCATAAGCGCTCATTATATAAGTGCTTATGTATAAGCTATATCTATAACAAATGATAAACTAAAGTCAAACTTTTATGATATAAGTCATAAACTATTTTCATAAGCTATCCTGAAATGCTATGGACATGTAATAGGTTGTTTTCATGAACTCTTCCAAATAGTATCACAAGTGCTTATGCAAGTAGACAAGTTCAAATAAGTTAATTCAAACAAACCCTAAATGTGTTTGGATTCGATCAACATGAAGTCAGCTAAGCTTTTAGAGATTTTGGCTTTATTAAGTTTTCTGATACTTTCCTTCTTGGAGCCACTGAAGTGTGAAACTGCGATGATGATAAAGTTATGATCAAAACGTTTTTAGTTAATGACGTTATATTTTTGTATGTAGCTAAACAAGACATATAACCTCGATTTCTTCTTTCACTATTTGTCGTAACTGAAAATTCTTATGCAGCTATTTGAGCTAAGTGGAATCCTCACTGTTTTCTTTTGTGGAATATCAATGTCACATTATGCATGGCATAATGTGACTGAAATTTCAAGAATCACAACCAGGTATATTGATTAATCTATGGTAAGTTTTAGTTATTTCCAGACTCAAGGTCTGAGATTTCTGATTTTGGTTTCTCTTCTTCAGGCATGTGTTTGCAACAATGTCGTTTATTGCGGAAACTTTCATATTTCTTTATGTCGGTATGGATGCCCTTGACATGTCAAAGTGGAGGATGACCGAATTAGGGTACCATTCCTTTCTAAGACTCTGTACTATAAAATTCCACTAATACATCCTAAGTATTTTGTAATTTTCTTTCACGACGTTCTTTTAATTTGCAATATCAGAATGGGCCCTTTTCACAACTCTATACTATCCTGTGTTATTGAAATCTTCTTAAAATTAACTTGCGAGATACATTGCAATATTTCACCTTGGTATTATAAAGCCTTTGTTTTGTTTAATAAACATTTTCTTGTCAACTTCATTGCAGAATTGTAAATTTGATGGGAATTTACAGCGGCTTAATATTTTTAATATTACTTGGAAGAGCTGCATTTGTTTTCCCCCTCTCCGCACTTGCCAATTATATGAATAGGCGTTCTGAAGAAACACCGAGTATCACATTCAAACACCAGGTTACTAAACATGTTTTATATGATATACTTTTAGTGTTACATTTATACGAGAAAATATTTTTTTCATTGGCATCTTAAGTTTGGTGAATGATTCAGATAATTATTTGGTGGGCGGGGCTAATGAGGGGAGCAGTTTCAATTGCTTTGGCTTTCAAACAGGTATGTGCATGAAATTTTCATTTCTAGACATTGTTAATAAACCATGAGTAATACTAAACCATTGAATTTTCATATTTTTGTTTATGCAGTTCACGTACTCGGGAGTTACTTCTGATCCAATTAATGCGACAATGATCACCAACACCATTATTGTTGTCCTTTTCACCACACTGGTGAGTTGTTGCGTTTCTCGTTCTTAGCGAAATGTTGTTTTCATAAGCAAAATGTTGTTTTCATAAGGTATCCAGGAGGACTTGTTGACATATCATAAGTTGTTTTCGTAAGTTCTCCCAATCAGTCTCACAAGTACTTATATGATATATAGTAGATAAACTCAAATAAGTCAATCTATAAAAGACCCTTCCGTTATATTTTCGGTCAACACTGGACTTGAGTTTTTTCCTATACTCTTAATTTAAAAAAATAACAAATAACAACATAGAATAGTTCATGAGAAATTTCTTAGAGATGTGTCCTCAAGCGAAGTGATTTAATTTCCTGCTTCTGGTATCTCACAGCTTTGGTCATTCTTATAATGTTTCATTATCGCCAAAATGATTGCAGGTGTTTGGTTGTCTAACAAAACCACTTATTCGATATCTACTTCCACACCATGCAACAAGGGCAACCACCAGCCATGAAGAAGAAACAACGGGACCTGTTGAGGACATGAATCTACCTTTGTTATCCTTTGAGGAATCGGCAGCAACTAACATTAGCCGTGCAAAGGAAAGTCTATCCATGTTAATAGAAAGTCCCGTGTACACCATACATTACTATTGGAGAAAGTTTGATGATGCCTACATGAGACCAATATTTGGAGGACCGCGTGCTAACAATTCAGACTGCTAGAAAAGAAGCAATATAACAAATCATCGATATCTAAGAGATGCACTTGGAAGTTGAAAAACAAATGATGATCTGACCCTGTCCAGTTTTGAAGGTTAATTAACTTCTTTGCGCATTCAATGCCACTGTTTAGGAATACACTAACATCAATCTTTATATTGAAAAAAGTTTGGTTGATCAATGCTAGTCGAATCCGGTTAATTTCATGAGACAGAAAGTGGTCTGGTTTTTTGCATAGTTTCTTATTTTGGAATTTAGCCTTTTTATTGTAGCTAGATGTTACTCAAGGCAACATTTTGAAAATTCTATGTTGCCTTGAAATGGATTTGTAAATTTTTTAGTCTTAATCCATTTATTTCTGTGTTTTGAATTCTTAACAACAGAAACATGCATTTTTAATATTTTAATATATTTATATATGGATTTTATCCATATACACCATTTCAAATCGTTTTGACTTTAATTATATCTACTTTCAAAATCACACATATGAGTGATTGTGATTTGCTAATAATGTAATACTTTTTACACCGATGGTGATGGGATTCACCATCAACGTCTATCTTAGATCTGATACCGGATCTAGATATTCAATCTTCAGCACCGACATAGGTTTCCCAGTGTACTTTCTGTGTTGGGCCAATCCATATAGAACTGATTTCAATTGGGTGGATGGTGAGATTAGTGTTCCTCGAATTAATTGGTCTTTAAGTTAGATACCGAGTCTTGAAAAAATAAATCGGTTCAATTTTGAGCTCAAAGAAGGGTTTTCGGATCCTTGTTAATCTACCCTCAACACTACAAATGTTACTTCAGTGAAGGGTTATGTGTCAAAGTCATATTAGTGGTTATACGTGGTTGACAGTCTTTGCTTTTCAAGTCGATTTTGCATTATAATTTATAAGAATATATAGATATAGATAGATGTAAAGGGAGTGTGAAAAGTACAATTTATATCTAATTTTAGTACATCAAATAACTTTATAAAATTTAATATATTGGAAACTGATACATCACACATCTTGAATTAATACATATAAGTAAAAGATAAATTAAACTAGACTACTCATTTATTAAAAAAGGTAAAGGATGCTAAATTAACCATTTCAAAGGCAAGTGATTCTCAAGAATTTCTTCAAGTCTCTGCAAAATTAAGAATAATGGATCATAAAAAACATACCATAATAAATATTAAAGCTGTATTTATATATTTAATGTATATTCAAACCTTAGTTACCTCTACATCCAGGTGGAGTTTTGAGACCACATTTTCTAGGCAATGCCAAAGCCTTTGTAGGGTTGATTCCAAGTGCAGATAGAAGAGACTTGTACCTACAAAGACAATCCAAATCAGCTTTTTTAATAAGTCCACAACATTTTGTATTTGGTTTTGGAGGGTGTTTTCCAATAATTGCTGCTTTGCATACGTCTAGCTTATCTGTGTTAATGTCACATATTACAATAGCTTTGGTACCACTAAATAATGTAATGAGCAATGCTATAAAAACTAGCAAATTCATTATCAAAACATTGACATTAATTTGTGCCATGCTGTTCTAAACTTGATTATAAACAAGATGTGATGTTAATTTATATATAGTGGAGTTTTAATTTAACTATAGGGTGTTATTGCAACTTGCAATATTATTTTACATGGTTTGTTTCACTTGGTTTTAGATGTGTAACTTGCTATATTATTTTAGTTAGTTTCACTTGGTTTTAGGTGTGTCATGTGAATCTCCATTGGATGTATGTTCACGAGATAGGTTTACACAAGAATTAAAGATGGATGTTGACACAAAGAAACAATCTTTAAATTGGCCTGCTAATAAACAAATATTGTTCCACTGACCCACATCCACATGTGTTGGCATGAGAACTTGGAGTGATCGGGTTCGAATAATTTTGGTGTCATTTTCTGTATTAGGTCAGTTCATACAGAGTAAAATAATTGACTTTAAATGCCCCCTCTTGCTAGTTGACAGTGAAATTGTTGGTGCCCTTCAGATTATTCAGTCCTTTGAGTCGAATATTGAATCTTAAAAATATATATATATATATATATATATATATATATATATATATATATATTGTTCCACTAAGCATTTGCCGAAGGTGTGAATTTAATAAGTATTATAATCCTTTGGGTTGCCGAAGAGGTTTGCATTGTGAGGGACACATTTCGTTTCTTTTTCTGACTATAGGACACATTTCACTTATAAACACAATTTCAGACAATATTTGAAACTCTTAATAGACGTAGTGGGCGCCCAAAACTAAATATTTGCAAAATGATTAAAATGACTTGATAGAGGATAGTTCAATTGATCATAGATAGACTCTTATATACTATAAATCCATGGATAGTTTATATCTCATCTTAAAAATTGTATGGCTGGAGAGATGATGATGGAAACAAATTTGCTGTCATGGTAAAAATTGCAGATAACAGGCCGTATTTTCTGTTATATACAAACACTACCAGGGAAACATATTAATGGACAATTTGTTTCGTTCAAATACATGGCCGATGGTCAATTCAAATTCCATATCCCTAGTCACATATAATTTGTTTTTACTGGATGTGGTGTGGCTAAAAGAATACTATACATTTAGCAACTGCCTAAAGGAAGACATTCATTCTTTCCCATCACAATTTTGTTATGGTACCAGAGCTTCCACACGGGTGAAAACGTGTGAAGTCTTTGGCCATGGAGGAAAAAGCAACTTTGGAAGGACATTAAGGAGCGGTTCTCGATCGTGAATGGCCCAAGAATTCAACAAATAAAAGTAGAGTTGGCGGAATGTCGATAGACCGGGATGACCGTGGTAGCTTACTATGGAAAGTTTAAATGATTGTGGAATGAACTTTCAAATTATCAGCAACTTCCTATGTGCACATGTGCAAGTTGCGCATGTGATGTTAAAGGCAGGTTGGAGAAACAACGAGAAGAAGAGAAAGTTCATCAATTCTTGATGGGCCTAGATGATACAGTGCGCTCTAATCTTCTTGCAATCGATCAATTGCCTAAATTGAATAGTGTACGCCACTCTAGTGCAAGAAGAAAGACTGAGAGCAGTCTCTCGAGGAAAAAAGGAACGGGGAGAGGTAGTTGGGTTCTCTAAACAAGTACGTGTAGGGTTGTCAACGAGGCGGAGAATGTGCGGAGGAAGCTTCCCCGTTCCTCGCCCCGAAGTGCCTGCAGGGGAGATTTTGCCTCCATTCCCGTCCCCATGGGGAAATATTTGCCCTCATCCCCATCCCCACAGATCTCAACGGTACCTGTGGAGATCGACGGATATCGAATATTAACAAAATTTCTATATTTTTCGATCAAAATTATGACAATAGGATGACGTTATTTTCTCCTGTTTTAGTTATAAAAAACAAATATTTTGCATCTTTCTTTTTTAAAAAATAAAACCAACACATAATGCATTCATAACCAAAACTCATTGCAAAAACATTTGGCTACTCATAATCATACAAAGAGTTTAATTGTTGTGCACCGTCGGTGTAAATTTTTTTTACACATACATCCAATGACGCGTTGCCACATCATTTAATGAATGTGACACATCATGCGTTTTTAATTACCATACATGATGTGTCGGTATATTATTAGACGCATGTGCAAAATAACTTTACACCGATGGTGTATATAAATTAAATTCATCATACAAAACCTAATAGCCAAACTATTCCATAATGAATAGCAAAGTATGCATAATCATACAAAATTTACAACCAAAATATCTCAAAATTGTTGGAGAAAATAATGAGCAGACTCCTCAGTTACTTTTTTATTTATTTTTTAATAATAATAATAATAATAATAATAATAATAATAATAATAATAATAATAATATAGTTAAGTATATATGGACGGATTCGGAGAATCTGCGGGGACAGATGCGTCTTCCTCGATCCCCGCCCCAAAGTATCTGCGGGGGAGTTTTTACCTCCATCCCCGTCCCCACGGGGAAAAAATCCATGTTTTCGGAATTCCGAACGGGGCAATCCCTAAGTACGTGGAAGATCCAAATGACTCGCCGAGGTGAAAGACAAGGATATTGAATGTTCAAACTATAAACGACCAGGTCATGAAGCTGGCGGTTGTTTCCGACTGATCGGGTATCCCGAATGGTGGGGAGATTGACCACAGGGTGAAGAAAAACTCAATGGACGTGGGAGAGGACAACAGCAAGGAGGATTCACATCTGGCGGAGGAAGAAATGATACGCAGTGATAACGGAACTGAATTTATATGTTTGAAAATTTACTTTAGTAAGTAGAATTTCAAACCTCTTGTTCAGGAACACTGCAACAAAATGCACGGTAGAAAGAAAACACCGGCACATTGTTATAAAATGAGAAATCCTTTTCCGAACTTCCCTTCTTCTTCTGCATGTTAAATCCTTTTCTTCTACTTTTTCCCAACTATATATCCCCATTCTTTATAAAAGAAAAAAAAATAAAAAGAAAGCATATATTAGTTCCAGAGAATCATCCGGTTTATTATAATACAGGATGGGAATCCAAAAACGACCTTATACTTTGGACAAGAATTTTCTAAATGAGTTTCAACAAATATTGCAAAGGCTATAAGGGCGTTATCTATTGTCCCTCTGTTGAAAATAAAACTGCTCTGAAGTAGACCAATCTGAAGTAGACCAATAAAATCATCCAAAAAATGCCTTATACGACAGACAAGAATTTTTGAAATGTTTTTCAACAAAACATTGCAAAGGCTGATGGGGCAAAAATCTTTCAGACACTTAGGCACATCAACTTTTGGAATTCAAACAATTAGAAACAATTTGTCTGTATTTTTTTCATTTACTATAAAAATAGCTTTTGTAAGTTTATACATAAATGCTTATCATAATAAGCGTTTGTGCTATAAACTAAAAATAACTAGCTTATCCAAACAAGCCCTTAAACAAAAACACCTGTCGTTCAATATTTGTCAAGCACTTTGTTCTCCTTTTCGAAACTCACTCAGTTGAGTTTTAAAGATAAATGCAAAAGCAACTTTAGTGAAGAAAAACAAAAGCACAAACTTTATATTAGTTTAACCAAAATCTAAAATGTACATATGGCAAACTGCATTTTCATTAACTACATATTAATAGCATGAGTTATATGATTCAAGGATACATGATTTTCTTTCCTATTGTCAGAGCATTATACATATTTCAGAATACCAACAGGTCACTCTAACCTAAGTGCCAAGTTAGACAAACCACAACCACAGGACCTAAAAACACACTGCCACTCCCAATTTAAAGGTGTTCCTATAACATCTTCCTTCTACTAATAAGTCATCAGTTATCGACATGAACTAAGAACACAAGTCTAATCAGTCAAATTACAGAACCATATCAACATGTAGTCAAAGATCAGCTTGTACTATACTGGAATTAACACCACGCAATCTGTCACTGCAACCAAAAACCAATATTTCATCAAGTTATATGCACATTTGGAAAAGAAAAAAGGAATCCATTAAGCTGCTGAAAAAATAACTATCGAATCCTTACAAGGATAAGTCGTTTTTTAAAAATCACTATGGCTAAGCATACGTAAACACATATAAAAGGCCGAGAAATACTTGTTCCTCCTTTAGGCTCTTACTTCATTCTTATGCATAACTCTGTAAGAGTTGTAACAAAGGAATGCAGGATACACCAACAACTCATTTAGACAGCAATAGAGAAGACATGGATTAGTGTTGCCTCTCTATTTCATTGTTTCTATCCAGTCTATTGGCATTTGGCAATAACTCAAATAGTACAAATTGCTCAGTTTACTTGAATCTCAATGCTTCTTCTCCTCATTAGAATACAAAGATTCAAGAACCAACTTCAAATTACAACTTGTAACAAGTGGTGCTTCCACTGCATTGATGCATCCCTTCAGTGCCACTGCACTGTCACTAAACCCATTGAGGATGCAAATACCTCTGTTAAGGGACACTGATGTCTCTTTCTCAACATGTTTGAAATCAAAAAGTGGTCTATCCTTGAACCAAGCAAATATCTGAAGTCCTATTTGATGCTTATGAAAGTTTTTTCTCACTCTTGTGATTAAAAAGGAAATCAATAAAAGTAGAAGAGACTATAAGACATTCTATATTCTAAAAACAAGTAACAATAAGTTATATTATTTCATGCAATAATATCATCCTGATATATAACATAAAAAAATTGAATTTGCAGAGATTCACCAGCATGCAAAGCAAATAACATTTTGAGCACTACAATGGTTATGGCGAACATTGCAAATGTAAATTGTACTAACCATAGAATAGAATGTTGTCAGCATCATGATCTCCTAAAAATATGATGACGGCCCAAAACTTCAGGTATCCCCAATGCGGAAATGCTTTCACAGCCAAAGATCTCCTGAAGCTTTGCATCACACGTTATTGCCATAGGATTCACAGGATCCTACAAGTATATTCAAGGTCGTGTAACAGTGTAAGTCAATAAGTTATGTTCCAACAAAGTTCACCACCACCATACATAATGTTATTTATATAAGCAAAAACTTCATTCCTTCAAAACTATTTGTGTTGCGGATAAACAGCTATAATCATATTTGCTTGCAAGAGTTCAAGTGTTCATTGTCATAGAAGCTTGAATTGCTTGTGCTTACATAAAAATGTAGAAACTTGCTAATGTGCCTAATAATTAGAGCTCCATAAATACATTAGAGTAACAAAGACTTTTGTAACATTTTAAATTTTGTTCCTACATGTAAATGTGCTAGGTAAAACAGAAAATAATTGTAATAAAAGATACAAGTATAACAAAATACAAGGCATTAAATTAGCATGCAAAAAAATACCACCATGGAATATTGGAAACAAAAATTGTCGTACTAAAAAGACAAGATGTTAAAGTGAGGTAGGCTGAAAGAATAAAAAGCATGTGAACTTGTTAGCAAAACTATCAAGCTAACAATGATTATCATTCTCATGAATCATGATACTTAACGTCAATACAGCATTGCCAGTGTGCACGAACTTAGTATAAAAATAAACTCTTGCATACCTCTAGATGGTTGACCTTTATGTACTCCCAGATACGTCTCAGAACCTCTGACTGTAGCATCTCTCTTCCAGTAACACCGAAAAAGTTAGCAAGTGAATCAGATATTATTACAGAAGGAGTAGGTTCAGCACTTCTTGTTCCCAACTCCACTTCTACCTTCTGTTTCTTTGGGGCAGGTTTTTCTGAAAGTTCCAAAGCATGAAGATATCAAGCAATGCATTAAACCACAATTTTGTAAAAAGATACCATAATAACTCAGAAACGTACTGGTTGGTTCAAGGGCAATTATGTGTTTAGCGAGCAACTTATTCATCTTGAACATATCAGTACAGTCTGTCTCAAACACCACGCGCAATTCATCATTGCAAATTATCTTCCTTTTATTGCTAGGATCTTGGAGATTGTTTTTCTTTATGTATGCCCACAGTTGCTTCACAATCTAAACCATTCATTCCACAAATTATAAATCTTTCCGGAAGCGTAAACGATATTGAAATATGTAAAGTGAACAACAAACTTCAAAAGTATTAGCACAAACCTCAGTCCTTGGCATTGCTGGCTGGCCAACAATGACCTGAAGTTCGGGCGAAACACCACATAGTTTGTTGAGACCTCCTGGGCCACCTCTTCTCTTTGGCTTAGGTTGAGCACTGCAAAAAAAAAAAAAAAAAGACACAAGTAAGATTTGCGTAACATAACCAAACATCATTGCAAGCAAAAAGCAATTAACAAAACCTCTATAACACATCATACAGTATCATATTTATATAAAGATACGAAACAAAGAAGTTCAGTCATATGCAGACTTGGAATGACAAATTTGGAAGAAAAAAAGGGGAATCTCGGTGCATGATCTCATCAAGTGTGACTTGGGAGGATAGATATACCGTATACGCAGCCTTATCCCAACAAGTAGAGAGACCGTTTTCCAAGATCTAAACCTATGACCTCTAGAATTGGTTCTACTTGAAGCTATAAATTGTAACTTTTGATTCTAGAATTGATTTTTTACACTCAAATCTACTCTTCAACTCACTTTTACATGAATGTATCCAAACATAGATCACTTTACCTTCAACTCAATTTTAGTAAAAATCAATTCACTCAATCAATTTTTTTCGCCGCAGAACCAAACATACACACTTTCCAGTTACACTTGAATTTCACAATCACACACTCCCCAAAATTGAATTTCAAAACAATAATAAATTTTTAACCTAATCTCATCCTAGAACCAAAAAAAAACCCAGCATCACTTGATAGATCTGATTCATATTCCACACCATATCAAAACCCAACTTCAGAATATTTCATTTTCCCCCTCTACACCCTTACTACTATATATACTGTATAACAACAAAACAAAAATCTCTCATTTCCAAAATTACAACAAAACAAAAAAACACTGTTTAAATAGCATTAATTAATTGATTACTTAAATTCACCAACCACCTCTTTAATTCATGCTATTTTTTCCCTCATTTCCCATTCATGCAACCATTTCAAAGTATTTTAAAAAAATTAAATCAAAAAAAAAAAAATCTAACCTTTCTTTGGGAACCACATTGGGAGAAAGAGGAGGAGCTTGAGGAGCATGAGCAGCAGTGATAGGGTTATTACGAAACACAGGAGTAACAACAGGGACAGAGTGGGAATTAGGGTTTTGATGAAGGGCAAAATGGTCCTTATTCTGAAAAGATAGTAGTTGTTGAGGTTGTTGTTGAGGTTGTTGTGGTGGTTGTTGTTGTTGTTGTTGTTGTAACTGTCTACTATGTTGTTGTTGTTGAGAAGCAAAAAGAAGATTGATCTGAGAAGTAATGAAATCAAGTTTATGAGTAAGATCATGACCAAGTTTAGATTGAAGCTCTTGAACAACTTGATTCAATGTTGTGAATGTTCTTATTCTAGGGTTTGATTCTGTAAACAATGAATGTATTGCTTCAGATATTTCTTCTTCTGTAATAACCATTGCTAAATTCTTCTGTCAAGAAATGTTTTGTTTTTTTAAACTGAAAAAATTAACGGACTCTGTTTTTTCTCTCTTTCTCTTTCTCTTTCTCTTTCTGTGTCTCTGATTATCGTTATTTTCTCTTTCTCTGTTACTCTTTCTTTCTATTGCTCTCTCTCTGTTGTTTCTTTTTTTAATTTAATAATAAAAAATTAAATGTTAAATATTAAAAAATGGTAAAAAGTAGAAAATGACAGAATTCTCGTGGGTCGTTTAATCCTAGACTACCACGTCATTCTTCTCGAAGCTAAACAATCCATCAAACCGTCGATTCAGTTTTTTAAATTTTTTTATAAAAATGGATATTAATATATCCAACCTAACCTCATAGTGCACCAAGACTTAGCCCCATTTGAATTGCCATATTATTAAATGGTCAAAAAAAATTATGTAAAAATAACTTATGTAAATAAGTTAAATTTTATGTATTTTATGAAGATACGATTTTTATTATCAAATATTTATAAATTAACATAAAAAAATATTTAAATACATTAAGCTATTTTCAAAAATAAATTAATTCAAACTTGTGAATTTCATATGGTGTTTCATTATTTTGTCTAAAATAAAAATTAATTAGTCTTTTAAGTTTGATTGAATTATAATTAATAATAAAATTATGTTGTATTTTTAAGACTTTAATGGAAAACAAGTGTCGTAATAAGTTCAAACCATTTCATCTAAATGTTTATTGTTAATTTACTTTTTAAAAATATTGTATTATATTAAATTTTATAACTTAGAGAGAAGTCGGGGAAAATTTCATTATATTCCCCTGAGGTAACTTCAAATATCACTCACACTTCCTCTTTTTATAAACTTCGCACTAATGTCTCCTTCCGTTAACATGCAGTTAAAGAAAAGGGAAATAAAAACTCTACACAAAATTAAATTATCTCTTATCAAATAAAAAAAAAATACAACTAAAAATTTATGATAGTTTTCTCTACGATAACCATTCATATGTTACAAATTCGTTTTTCACGTCCAAGCACAAATCTCAAATTGCTTCATATTTCGTCAACTCTAATATCTCTTTTGTTTTTTTGTTCCCTTTCAAAAGCTATGTACTAAACATTTAAAATAGCCTATTAATAGTGTCCTGCTGAAGTAGAAGATGTTTTTCGGATTAAATTGACGCATCGTATGAAAACTTATAATTGCAAACAAAAATCTCTATTCTAAATAATATTTTTATATAAAAATCCACTCATCATTTAGCAGGGGAATAAATTGAACATGTACTTTATCCCCAGATACATCGTTCGATTTCCACATAAGTCAAAAACTCCACAAGAGTGGAGGGTGGAGAAAATCGTGATGTACAGTGTCAGACCGCATACTATACGTGAGGTGTGAGGCGGGGGCTGTTAGACGGTGAGTGACTTGTTTTTGTTCTGTCCCTTACTACCAAATTTGTCCAGTCTCATAACTAGTTTCAAATCAAATATGGTACAACAAAAGTTGTTCAGTCAAGTTCCTTGTTTTTAGCATGTCAAACACAAATTGTCGATATTTTAAAGATCTATACCTTTAAAATATGGGCCAATTCTAACATGCATAAGTGATGCATATGCTGCATGGTGCACAAGTTAATGATATCATTATAAAGAATACGAATTTTAAAAAATTCACCGTTAGATTGATAATTTATATCATATAGATCATTCATGTCAAATTTTAAAAAAATTGTAAATCATATGATATGTCATTGACACCCATCAAGATTAACGGCTTATGAATTTTTATCAAAATATCGTTAATTTTGATGAATCTCAATGACACAACATATGATTTTTAATTTCTTTAAAATTTGAGATGAGTGATTTATATGATGCAAACTTTAAATACAATGGTAAACTTTATAAATTTCGTATTCGTTATAACGATATTATTAACTTTGCATCATAAAAAAACATGATGCACTTGTTCATATTTGTAAAAGCCAAAAATATGACATGTTCAAATATACAAGTACATTTATAGTATCATAAGTATAACTATAAAAAAATGTAATAGTTTTTTTACACTAATAGTTTTCTCTTTTAGGGCGAACAACTTTAATATTCCACTATCATTTTTATTTTTATTTAGAGCACCTTTAATTTTTTTTCCTCATGTTTATCATCTAGCAGTAATTGTAACCATTGATTCACTTTTCTTCATTTTCTTAAATTATAATTTACTCTTTATAATTTACTAACCGTTGAATTAATAAAAGAGATAACATGAACGAAAAATTTAAAGACATCCAAATTCTTATTTTTTTATATCACGATATTTTATCTTTTAAAAAACTCAATATTTTTAGTCTCGATTAAATTAACTTATTTTTAAACTTATGAAAAATAACTTATGCAAATAAATAAATTTTTATGTATTATTTATAAGATTGTCATGATAATTTTTGAAAAACCAACTTATGAAAATAGAATTTTCATCAATGAAAACCTATAAATTAACATAAAAATTTATTTATTCACATAAATTATTTTTATTAACCTCAAAAATAAGTAAATCAAAACATGTTTTCGGTAAAAAAAAAAACTCAATATTAACCACTTTTCCAAAAATTTAACAAAAAAATAATTTCTCACGACAAAACTCAGGAAAAAAAAATGCTAGAATCTCGATAAAATAAAAAATGCAGAAGCTCAACGGTGCCTTTTCTTACTATCAGATAGAAGTTGCAGTCGCACCGATATCAACGCAGCCGGAGACGGAGTTCGTCATCGCCGGCCACCAAAAACAGTAAGAAACTCCGTCCAATTTTTCCCCTCCTTTCCGCATTTTCATTCCCCTATCCCGTCGCGGCCCTTAACCGCCCACGACGATACGATTCCAACGCCATAACCGCCCCTGCAAAACCAAACGCACCATAGAATTGCGTCGTAGCAAAGCTCTACTCCGCACTGCGATTAACAACATAGAATGTGGTAGGAGTTAATCTCGATCATTAGATTCCAACTTATTATTCGAAATTTACAACTTCAACTCATATATGATCAATATTCAATAGATAGCTTTCAATTTGGATACTTCATCGTTCATTGAAGAAGTTAGGGTTAGGGTTTGGGGTGAAAACGGAAAACATGGCATCTTCGGATGACGAAGTTGATACACAGCCAATTTTTGTATCAAATTACCATTTCGTAGATGATAAAGATGCGCCTGTTTGTTTCTCTGTGTTGCCAATTCAATGGAGTGAGTCTGAGAGTCTTGAAGGGAAGAAAGAGAAGGTTTTCCTTCACGGTAACGCCGATAATGGGTTGCAGAAAGTTTTCATTCAAGTCAAAGCATGGAGGTTTGATCTTTCCAATGTCAAGCCGGAGATATCGGTGTTATCTAAGGATGGGAGATGGATCAAACTTCAAAAGCCAAGGAAGAGTTATGAAGATATCGTAAGGACTGTTTTGATTACTGTTTATTTCATGCATTATGTGAAGAAGAATCCTGAAACATCGGCAAAATCTGTGTGGGATAGCTTGAGTAAGAATAAGGATTTCAGGTAATTTTCGTAGTTTTGGAGTTTGGGATTTCTTTCGCTCCTGATCACTGTGGAAGTAGTACATATCAGGACTATTTTTTAAATAATTTTTTCATTGTGCAGCTATTATGAAGTTAAGCCTTCGCAAAATGATTTGTTAAACCACATGGCTTTAATCGGTGAAGCTGCCACAAGGGATACCGTCTTAGCAAAGTCCAAGGTAAACCATTTGATCTTTCTCTTTCTCTCCTTTTGATGGTCAAGAAAAATCTGAAGTTCATGAAGTGGTTTTCTTTTCTGTTATGAACCTTTACATGGGATCGATTCACAAGCCTAGACGCGATAGAATATTTCTTCCGACCTATGGTGAAAACAAGAAGAAGACTCGTCCTTGACAGAGCCCCTTCTAGACTAACATAGATTTTCCTAAATATGATTTTTTGCTTGTATATTCCAATACTAGTCTGCCTTTTCAAGGCTACAGATAATGAATAGATCCTAATCAAACTACTAATGATAAGGATTCTGTATGCAGAATCTTATCATGATAAATAAATTAAAATTAAAACTAGAAGTGATAAGGATTCTGTCATGCATAATCTTATGACAAGGGTTCTGTTATGCAAAATCTTAACCAGAAAATCCTAATTCCCAAAAATTTAATAAAGTAATCCTAATCAATAATTCAAAATATAAGCAGATGTCCTCTTTCTCTGGAGCTACTTACCATATCATTTTTGTTTGACATTCAGCTAGGCGAGATATTTGTTTTCAAATACTGGTATATAACACTGTGCCCTGTTATGTAGTGGTGGTTTATTCATCACCCTGTTTATCTAAAAATTCTATCCTTGTATGTCTGTCTACTTTCTGCTCATTTAATTTCACTTTAGTTATGCTAGATTTACTCTTTTTTTGTTTTGTTATAAGGATTTAGTTATCCACTGACTTGCACTTTTGCTGTCTAATAAAATTGATTGGTTGATTTCTTTTTACAATTTTTCATTTTTTTATATTTAAAAACAAACACATAATTAGTTTTCTCTTCGTCTTCTTCAAGTTGTGTCTCACTTTAATGACAATTAATTTTATTTTGACAGCTTTTGCTCACGGTTCTGGAAGATAAGGATAGGATGAGGATTAAGAAAAATCCTGACGAGGTTTGTCAGATATTTAGTTTTCCTTGAATATTTTTCTTTGATATATTTTCTTTCTTTGATTCCTATAATTGATGTCATATATATATTGTTTGTGATATTTTTGAAAGTGTAATTCATTGATTCCAGGAAGTTAAAGAGCTAACACGACCTGAATTTATAGTTGATGATATTGACAATGATGCAATTGATGAAACTGTTGCTGAGGAAGAGTCAGATGAAGAGGATGAGTTATTTGATTCTGTTTGTTCGTTTTGTGACAATGGTGGTGAACTTTTGTGGTAAGAATTTTTTTGTGCGAGTTAATTTTATTTAATTCAAGTTGGTCTCTCTCTCTCTCTCTCTCACACACACACACACACACACACATTTATGTGAGAGTGCATAATTTCTCAAGAGTATTGGACACATTATTGCTTGTCTTTATATTTTAGTATAGTAGTTGATTCTTTTCTTTTTCAAAATGAGAAATGCAGTTGTGATGGAAAGTGCATGAGGTCATTTCATGCTAATGAGGAGGACGGTGAAGAATCTTCTTGTGCCTCTCTTGGATTTAGCCGGAAGGAAGTTGAGGTAAGCTAATTTTATTTTCTCGTTACATTTCTTTTATTTGTCTTCTTCCATTTGATTTTTCATTGTATAATAATTACATAAAAATTTGATTGCTTGTATTTATCTTTTGCAGGAGATCCAAAATTTCTATTGTAAGAATTGCAAATATAATAAACACCAGTGCTTTGCATGTGGCGAACTAGGCTGTTCGGATAAATTTGCTGGTGCTGAGGTATAAATGATACACCCAGGCCATAATCAAATAAATGATACACCCTTCAACCAAAAAATTTAAAATAAATGATATACCCATAATCATTCAGAAGAAATTTGGGCCATTGCTCAATATTCAGATTATGCATCTACCTTCATTATATGTTTTGTTTCTTAGTCATTCTAGAGATCAGATTAGTTCCAAGGAGCTTGCAATATGATGTTGATTTCCCATCTATAGAATAGCCAACCCTATCTATATTTGAGAAACCTTCTATTTTGCAAAGCCCGTTATCTTTGCAAACATTTACAGGTTTTGGGGCTCCCTTCAAGTAACTCAGGATTTGTAACATAAGAATACATAGATGACCTGATTGACCCTCAATTAGATTGTTAAAGAGATGTTTGAATGTGTCCTAGTAACTAGTAAGGTAGTTGGGACTGGGAGGTATTCACATATGCTTTTGCACCTCACTAGTCTTACATAAAAAAAAGTGTCATAGTAAGGTAGTTAAGTTTACCGACTAGTTTCGTATACCTCTTGACTGTAAGTCTCCATCATGTGCAATTAGTTTCGCATTTGGAATCATCGGAGTATCATAGGGCCTAGTTCCCAACATATCATTTAAAAGGGGATCAAGGATGCGTTTCTGTTAAGACTGGGAAATGCTGTTTTTGCTTTTGCTTACTTGAATTCCTGGTAAATACTTTATGTGCTTTTGGTGCTTTGTCCAAAATTTTGTTCTAGGGAATCATAAGTTTTAAAATGCCAGACGCGTGTCTTGCAATTATCATTATGTCATCAACATAAGACAACCATGAGAATACATCCTCGTTAACAATAAAAGATAGAGTGATCATGGACTGCTCCTTTTCAAGCCTAAATCAAGGGGTAGGTGTATGTTTAGGTGGGCCAAATGTGATTTCGAATTAACTGATTTTGTAAAATTGATTTGGCTAAAATTGAGTTTGAAGTTAAGTGATTAATGTTTGGATATTTTTACTCCAAACGCAAGTTTGATGTAAAATCAGTATAAACATTTTAAACTTAACACACAAGTTACTTATTATCGCATCTAGTCAATCTGAGATTTTGAGACAATAAATTCTGATCAAAATAACCAAACATTCTAGAATTACGTTTGTTAGGAGGAAAATCACTTTTCACACCACCTACCTTGCATCCAAACAAGGACTACTTCACTTGACCTCCCAAACAGTGCCCAAAAGGATATTTTCAATCCATTCAAAGCTAGATGTAGTTTATATCTTATGCGTCTTGTATAGGACTAAAAGTCGTTTGGAATTTCTCCTTCAGGTCTTCAAATGCGCTTCTGCAACCTGCGGTTTCTTTTATCATCCAGAATGTGTTACAAAGTTACTTCACCGGGTGGTTGAGGATGTTCCTCCTGAACTTGTAAGAAATATAGCTAAAGGGGAACCTTTCACTTGTCCTGCTCATTATTGCTGTATCTGCAAAGAAATGGAAAACAAGAAGGAGCACGAGTTACACTTTGCTGTTTGTAGGCGTTGTCCCAAGTCATATCATCGCAAATGTTTGCCAAGGTTATTTTACCCTTTTTACCCGTGTTTCTAGCATTCATATAATGATGTTATTTGATAGTGTCTGGAGGCCTGATTCTCAATTTGCTTTTATCAGAAAGATTGCTTTTGAAGACATAGAGGAAGAAGGCATTGTGGCCAGGGCTTGGGAAGGTCTTTTGCCAAACAATCGCATTCTTATTTATTGCTTGTAAGTGTTATAGTATGCAGGCCTTTTTGTTCTCCACATTTTACCTTCTTAACATCTAGTAACATCTTTTTCCATTCCTTAAAACAGAAAGCATGAGATAGATGATGAACTTGGAACTCCTATAAGAGATCATATAAAATTCCCCTATGTTAAAGAAAAGACAAAGCCTGCAACCAAAGAAGTTATAAACAAGAACAATGCTAAGTTAGAAGATTTACCTGTCACAAGACCTAGTGCCAAATTATCTAAATTGTCTGGTAAAATGTCCTCTGGGAAAGTTGGTATTGAGAATCCTGGAAAGATTTCTGGATCAAATATCCCTAGAAAGAAAGCAAATGAAGCATCAAGGAGGTATTTGAATGAAACTAAGAGGTCAATTTTAAAGGAAACCGAAAGGTCTGACTATGAGGAAAACCAGCCCTCACTGGGTGAGCAACTTTTTTCTTTCTACCAGAAGGGTTCCAAGCAAATTAGTTCTGGCAATCATGTTGATAATGTATCTGATAACACCCTGTCTGTTAAGCGTACTAAAAAGCTGAGCAGTGCACCACCCCAATTAGATGCAGATTCAGAGAGGAGGTGAATCTTTCTTATCCGACTTGCTTATTTTTGTGCTGTTACTGTTGTTGGTTCTTTTTCTTTGGTATTTTTCAAGTGGTTGGAGTAGCAGTATAATCAAATTATATTGGATTCTTATGTGAAACTCAAAAGCTGTCCTTATATTATGGTATTATTCTTAAGATGCTTTCTTCTGATGTAGATTGTTGGCTTTGTTTAAAGAAGCTTCATCATCAATTACTATGGAGAAAGTCATAAAAGAACATAACTTTACTTCTACTCATGCTCACTCACTGAAAAATGTTGTGGAGAAGACTATTACAGTGGGAAAGTTGGAAGGTTCAGTTGAGGTGCATATCTTCCTAAATTTATTTCTCTGTAGTCTGTAGTGTTATATTGTTTGTGGAATTTGTCTTAAGTTCATGTGTTCTGTCTTGTTTATGTATAGGCTGTTCGGACAGCTTTAAGGATGCTGGATGATGGACATAGCATTCGGGATGCAGAAGCTGTTTGTGGTCCCGATGTTATGAACCGGTTATTCAAGTGGAAGGTACTTTACTATTTTTGAAAAATTCATATTGGGATTTTGGTTATAAGTATCTAATATCAGATCTCGTTAGTATGTCTTACACCATGATTTTCTTTCTTAGCTAGACATGTCGATCCTAGATAGAACTACTATAGCAGGATTGCTGCTATATTAAATATTATAGACACCAGTTAGACAGTTTATACTATAGATATATAAATGCCCAAAGGTAAAAAGAAAGAAGCAACAGTAAAGGCACAGACTTAACTCTTAAGGTTAACAAACGCCAACAACTAAAAAAGTCATGAAACATAAAGGGAAATAAAGTATGTGTGAAATCTTAAAAAACGCCAACTGAACAGAGCAATGAGTGTGGCAGAAGATGCAGGTTTTGGCTTGATAATGCTAGCCTTGACCGGAAATACCTGCAACTCTGCAAGCAGTGGGCCAGAGGGGTTTGTGCTGAACCTGAGGAGAGAGTAGTGGGTTGGTGGGCAATGGGTGTTGAATAAATGGTTGAACAAATGTTTCAAATATTGTATGTTATTATTCTGGTGGGAAAAGGAGGGAAACCATTACAATAATCCCAAATATGGTCAGAAAACACTGTATCCGTGGGGTTGGGTTGCTGTGAATGTCCATGAAAATAGGCCTGATCCAGTTGCATATATTATCATGTTTTATTAGATATCTAATACCGATCTCCTAATTTCTTTCCCTTCTTTCACTCATACACAATAATGCAAGTTTAAACTTAAGGAAATAATTCAATTCGGTTACCATAACTTTATTGAGTGAATTACTGCAGGACAAGTTGAAAGTGTATCTTGCACCTGTTCTACACGGTAATCGCTACACATCATATGGTCGCCATTTTACACAAGTGGAAAAGCTGGAAGGGGTATTTAAATCTCATTATAATTTTATTTATTTTGTTTTTGTCAGATTTCTGTATTCTTGATATCTTGTTTTCCTTATTGAAACTGTTTCTTCTTTCTATATCATTGGGTATTGCTGTGTTGAGAAGATACAAAGGCTAGGTTTAGTGTTCTCCTTTTTTCGTTGAAGAGTATTATTAATCTAGGATAGCCCTTGAATATGTACTGTAGATTTCTAGGCGAGACGTGTGTCATGAATAAGTAAGACACACTGACATAGTTAAACTGATGCTGTGGTAAAGGAAAACATATTAGCAGTAATTATGGTGCTTTTGGCTTATGTCATCCTTTTGAGATTTGTTGGATTTAAACTTTAGGTGTTAGCATTACTATCTTGTAAACTCTATTTTATGAGTCACTGAAATTTTAATTATTAGATTGGGATTGGTACAGATCCAGCTTTATACATGGTTTTGTGTTAAAAAATCAGTTAAGAACCAAAGTTATGATTTTTGACACATATGGACAAACTTATGCTTTACATGTAGAGGTTTATCGAGCTTAACAATGAACTCTATACAATTTTCTAATGATTGAAAAAGCTTGGAAAATGATATTATACGACCTTAATAAGTTAATAGGTTGAAATCAGGTTATTTGTCTAATGCCTAAAGTTTTTAAAATGGTTTGTATGATAAGCTATCTGGTGTAAGGTTTTTCTAAGGTGTTTAAATTTCAATAATAATGTTTTTAAAATAGGGGATAATAACAGTTGACAATGTAGCTTCCTGGAGTCTGCTATTGATTTGGAAGGTTATTCGAAGAGTGATTGTGCTCATCAAACCTGATGACCAATTTTTTGTTGTATTGGAATCATAATTATTGTTTTGTCTTGGCTGTCTCGTTATATCCATCAATTGCTGCTTAAAAATTGGTTTTGACATTTGCAGATTGTGGATAAACTCCATTGGTATGTTCAGAATGGTGATACGGTAAAAACTGATATTTAGTCTTAACATTTTTTCTGTCATTGAGAAATAAATGTTCCAGGTCCTTGTGTATTTTCTTTCTCAGCCATTTATGCACAACAATTATTCAGTTTTTCCTTATGAAATTATGATATACTATTACTGTCAGGTGGTACACCATCCTGAACATTGTTAATCTACTTCTAAATTTGAATGTTGATTACCTGATTACCTGACTGGTGATAGTTACTCATGGTCAGATTGTGGACTTCTGCTGTGGTGCTAATGATTTTAGCAGACTCATGAAGAAAAAGCTTGAAGAGACTGGGAAGAGATGCTCGTACAAAAACTTCGATTTACTTCCAACAAAGGTGAATACACTTCTACAATCTGTTTTGACTCTGATACTTGTAATTCAGTTTTTTTGCTCATTACCACTTTAACTTGTGATTATTAATTTTCAACAGATTAATTTGCTTTTAAATGCTGAAATTGTAACTGTGTTATGTGTTGTTGCTTACATTTTTTAAAGTTGGCAGAGGTTTTTGACAGGCTTCCTGTGTTTCTGTTTATCAGTAATTTGTTCTGTATTTTTGGTTGCTTCCCTTTTATATTAGTATACCAATAAATAATGTTTTAGTTAATGATTTGGTAACATATAACTATGGTGCTTATGTGTCTGTTTATATTGCATATGCTTTTGATTTGGTAATGATGAGTGTATTATATTCCTTGCTTTTCGTTTTTAAAGTATTTATTTTGCTCCTATATCTACATTGGTAATTATTAGAGGTGTTAAAATAAACTGGCTACCCTTGACTAACCCAATAACCAGACTGCTCCATTTTTAAAAGCCCTAGCCATTTTTGAAGAAAAACTGAACTGGACCCATTTAGGTACCATTTAATAATTAGGTTTAGTAACCGGTTCACTTTTGATGACAATGCCATTCTTCCTTTCTCCTTCAGTGAAGCAGCGCCGTGTAGAGTGAAGTTTAAATCCCCTGGCTCTTGTTTTCTCTCTCGTCTCCATCTCCACTGCCTCAGAAGCAGAATACCCAACTCAGTGTTTTTTATCCCGCAACTACTACTACCGGCTTCCCAGGCTTCTTTCGGTTCGGTTACTCCACAAGATGCAATCTGAAATTAAAACTCTCTGTCACCCAGTGATGAAGTGCATGCTAGAATTAGAAACTAAGTGCAATTTCTTAAAGCTGTGCCTTTCATAGACCAGAAACAGAAACTTGTAGACTGAGCTGTTAATTAAAGTTAATGGTGGAGCAAGCAACCGGTTTTGAACCAGCTCTGAACTTGTTTGGTACCTGTTCACACTCCCAAACTGGCTTTTGTGAAAAATGGTCTGGTTTATCAAACTAAAACCATAAAGTGGGTTGGTTCACATGGTTCAATTAGCCATGCACACCCCTAAATTTATGATGAATGGTGATCATCTTATCAAGTGTCCAGATGAAGAATGACTTATTGCATGTAAATTTGGTTAGTCAGTCATTGCCTAGGAAGAATTTGTTGTACTAGATTTGTCCAGCAACATGACATGTTGACATTCCTTCTGGTTGTTGGTCTAAAGTAAGCGTCCTTTTAGGGTCTGTTTGGGAGGGGAATTTTGGAGGGGAGGGCTTGTTTTTATTTTTTATAATTAAGCAAGCTAAAATGAATGAAGTGTGATTGAATTGTTATATGATCATATATTATGGTATTCTTTCAATTTCTTTAAAATCTCAGATATATATTAAAATATAGACCTAGCCGTCCGAAACCCCCTCCCACACAGACCCTATGGAATCCCTTGTTCATATTAATTTTTCACATCTCAACATATTTTACCATTCAGAATCAGTTTACTTTAAATGGTAAATGCATATGATTGAACTCTGTCAAATTACCGATTATCCCAAAAGCTTAAGCTATTAGGATGGAGCTCTATCAATGGTTTTATATTATTCCTAACACGCCCCTCACGCAAGAGCCCATTTGGGCTTGAAGCGTGGATAATGCATAGGTCCACCTACCATATGCTTAAATTCCACTTTTTAATTAGAAAGTGAGGGGAGCGGGGATCGAACTCAAGACCTCTTAGTCACAGAGGCTCTGATACCATGTTATAAATGAGTTTTGGGCCTAACTCATCCTTACAAAACCAGCTTTGTCAATTGCAGATTTTAGCAATTCCAAACCTTCCTTGTTTTCCTGAATGTTCAAAGCCACCTTCATCACCAACATTAATTGCATCTTGACCATATTTCTTCTTAATCACAGCCTTCAAATGGTGATAGACTTCCACGCCCATCTTCATGGCTTCCTTGAAAGAGGAGGCTCCCACAGGAAGAACCATAAACTCCTGCATAGCAAGTTTGTTTCCTGCATGTGATCCACCATTAATGACATTGAAAGCTGGAACAGGCAAAACCAGGTTTTTGTTACCAGCAATGTTTGCAATATGCTTGTCTAGAGGAATTTTTAGGACATTGGCACCAGCTTTGCACACTGCAAGAGATACTGCCAATATGGCATTAGCCTCAAGCTTTTGTTTGCACCAACCCCACTCATTAACAGTTCCATCAAGCTTCTGAACCATGAAGTTGTCAATATCTGTCTGCTTAGTTGGATCCTTTCCGATCAATGCTGGGGCAATGATGGTGTTCACATTGTCAACAGCCTTTGATACACCTTTTCCAAGGTAGTCAGATCCTCCATCTCTTAACTCAAGAGCCTCGTAAATTCCGGTGGATGCACCGCTAGGAACAGCGGCTCTAGCAAAAGTTCCATCAGAGACAGTTATATCAATCTCAACGGTAGGATTGCCACGGCTGTGGAAAATCTGACGAGCCTTGATGGAAGTAATAGCGGCCATAGCGGAGAAGAAATTGATGTTAAATTGAGATCTGAATGAAGAAGAATGAGAGAGTGAAGGGAAGTTTTTAACACTGCGTATGCAGGAATTTAAGCATATGGTAAAAAACTTCCTCTATACAAGCATATTGCAAACTCAAAGTGGAATTTATATTATTTCTAACAAACTCAAAGCATCTGTTTGTGTATGGGGTGGGTGTGTAATATACCCTGTAAGTTTGAATACTTTTGTGCTTTGAAATTGTTTGGGGGTTTAAATAAATGATGTTTGGTAATACTACCTCTGTCTCTAAATATAGGACTCCCTTGAATAAATTATGGGAATTAAGGAAGTTGGTTGTGATATTTTTTTATTTATTTTTTTGAGCAGCAAAAAAGAATCTGTATATATTAACGCTCAAAGCTAAGGTACAAAGAATACCCAAGCTAAGAGAATAATGTACAGGCAGAACAACAGAAAATACTGGGCACAATGAAAACAAAAAGCCCAAGCTAAGCAGCGCAGCACCCACCCCACACCATTCCAACCAAAACAACAATCCCTGCAACAACACCTAGGAAGAAAAAACACAAGAACAGCCCAGCAGAGAACCAAAAAAAAACACGGAGGAAAACAAAGGACACACCGCAGCCAAGGTTCGAAAAAACCAGGAAAACAACTACCTCAAAAAACAATTTCCTGGATCCCAAGTCCATTCATAAAAAAGGCAAGGAGAAATTTTTAATCTCTCAATACTCCATTTCCAAGACAACACCTTGACTTCTTCCACCAACTCCAACGGTTCCTTCTTAACATTATTAAAAATATAATCATTCAGAGCATTCAAAATTGCCGTGTGTCACACCAAGATAAAGCCGCTCCTCACTTTACCATTCTTTGCCATATCACAAAGGCAATCGAAGAGATGGAAAAGCGATGGAGGCATTACAATCATTAAATTTGTTGATAATTGGTATTGCTTTTACAAGTTCATCCTTCAAGATAGAGAATTAATTAATGTTTCCTTTAGAGTATTTATTACAGATTGTAGAAAAAGATGTAACATAATTAGGGGTATGTTGGCAAAGAAATAATTAATGCAGTTGAAAATTAGAAAGTGGTCTTATAAAAAGGAACAAAGCAAAAACTCTACAGGGTCTTATATTTTGGGATGAAGATAGTAATTAATAGGCTGTATGATCTTCCTACTCTCCATTGTGAAGTAACATGTTTAAGAAGAATTACATTGTTTTCAGGCTTGCTTATGTTATAAGTGGAGTGATTTTTATTTGATGGTTTCAACCAATTTTCACAAATGGTGAAGAGTATGCTTATGTTAACGATTTCTACCTACAGTTATCTTGTTATTTTTCTTTAGCTATTTAACAGGATGTTGTTTTGATTTGTTTACAGAACGATTTTAATTTTGAGATGAGAGATTGGATGACTGTCCAGCGAACGGAGTTGCCTACAGGGTCACAGTTGGTAAGAATTTGTCAATTGCATGGTTGAGACTTGAGATGTGCATGCATATCCCAAATGGCCAATTCACACTTTTGATTTCATTATTTTTACTGTCCGCTTCTTTACCAGATCATGGGCCTCAATCCCCCCTTTGGACTTAAAGCAGCTTTGGCAAACAAGTTTATAGACAAGGCTTTAGAGTTTCAGCCTAAGCTCATGATTCTTATAGTACCACCAGAGACACAGAGGTATTGTCCTTTTTCTTGTCCGCCTTTTTTTCAAGGATGAGAGATTTAAATGGTCTTTCCCTCCACCCAAGCATTCCAAGACCACCCATATTTTTGTTTGGGGGAGAGTTCCTTTTTCTTCCTGCTTTTCACGTTTGCTTCCTTATTATATAGGCTGGATAGAAAACGAAAGCCATATGATCTTGTCTGGGAGGACGAGAGGTTTCTATCAGGCAAGGTAAATACTACCAAGTTATATTTTGATTAACACCTGCTCTTTAGTGTACTGACTGCTGTCTTTATTTTTCCCTTGTTCCTGTCTCTGTTTTCCCCCAGTCGTTTTATCTACCTGGATCAGTTGATGCTAATGAAAAGCAAATGGACCAATGGAATGTAACGCCACCCCCGCTCTACCTTTGGAGCCATCCAGACTGGGCTGATAAGCATAAACTCATAGCCCAGGAGCATGGTCACCTGAGACGGCATGACCTATCAAGGATGGATAGTTTCGATAAGGATAAATCCTCTGCCAGTCATACAATGGATGATGATTATGTTGATGATACCATGTTGGATCGTATGCTGGATCATGATTTCTTGAAGTCAACTAATGATGAAGATTGCTCATTTATGGTAGGTCATATGGAAGGCCTGTCCCGTGGAAATGTTGATCAACAGGAGTATTTGGCGACTAAGGCTGAGAACACTTCATGGAAAAGGAAACGAATAGATGATGGAAGAGAACCAGCTGTGACCTCACAAGCTAAAAGACAAAATATAAATGAAATGCATGAGGGAGTACTGGACCATGGTAACTCAAATCCACTTGAATTCGAAGGATATCAGTCTGAATCAGATATGATAATTTCAGATGATGAGGCCGCTGAAAATGGTCACACGCCTCTGGAGCCCCACTCTTCCGTCGGTGATGATGGCTATAGGCCTCTTGAACCCCTCTCCTCCTCCCGGATGGAGTTTGGAGACGCCTATGATGGGACCCAAAATTGGCGAAATGTTGCTGATCCCCTTCCTGATTATGGGTTGGCAGATTTACAAGATCACAATAGCAGCCATCTGGGAGATGGCACAAGTAGCCTTGGATATAGACCTGTTCTCAGGGAGGATGATAATCCAATTCACCCTCCTGGAGTTCCGAATTCTGATCCTATGAGTAGTAGTTATCTACCTGGTCATGGTTCTGCTTATAACCAATTGGGATCTACTTATTCTGTACTTGGTTCTGGATCTGAATTGCCTTACATGATCAATACACCAGCTATGCAGACGAATACACCGGCTATGCAACGGTATGCATCTCGTCTCGATGCATTAAACTATGTCAGCACAAATTCTTTGGAGCCTGAACATCCTATAATTGGTAGAAATACCACTGCTGAACGTAGTACATCCCAACCTGGATCTGGAAATGTGCCGCCAAGTTTTCCAGGTGGTCCTTCCCATTTGTATTCACGCCAGAATTCATCAAGTTGGTTTAGTGATTAACTTGAATGTCCACTTCTTTAGGTGTTCTCCTTTTGTTTTGGATAAAGATGTTATATTATGTACATAGGTACATAGATGATATGGTATTAGGAATCTAGGATGGATGTGTTTTACATGGGATATTTGATTGTGTCCCTCTTACAGTATCCTTCATAGATTCTAGGTTTTGCATGATACTCTTCCATCTATCTGCTTCATGAAGAGCATTGTTAGTGACCCAATGTAATTGTATAATGACCTGTGTGACCCTATAGCTGACACAGATCTGGTGTACC
This sequence comes from Trifolium pratense, assembly GCF_020283565.1. Taxonomy (NCBI): domain Eukaryota; kingdom Viridiplantae; phylum Streptophyta; class Magnoliopsida; order Fabales; family Fabaceae; genus Trifolium; species Trifolium pratense. The sequence goes on from NC_060061.1 coordinate 45,355,484, forward strand.
ATTAGATTGTATTTAGCTATTTTGTTGGTGTGGAATTAAAATGAAGCCAAAAAGAATCACTAAATTAGAGTCTTTGCAAATGGATAAAATTGAGGCAAGTTTTATGGGAGATCATCATCTTGATACATGGTTTATCGTGGATAGATACTTAAACAAAGAGAAAACAAATATGAGATTAGTTTTGAGGAACAGTTATTTGTTTTTATTTTATTTTTGTCAAACTGAAACAAACTAGGTTACTAAAATGTTACAATAAGAGGATAATTAACTTCTATTTCATTTCAAGTACTAATCCACGTTGCAACATTTATCAAGAACTTACTTCCCAAAATTGATCCTCTTGTATATTTATTTAAGGCATAGGTCCTATTTATTTAATGCATGAGGAAAGGAAAGTGATGACATATTTTTTCTTCTCTTAAAACAGTTCAGTACATAAAAAATAACATAATTTATTCCGTTAAAATAAATAAACTAGCTTTTATAAAGAGGACGGCTAGTTTTGTTTGATATTATAAATCGTTTAAGATTTGAATACATAAATTTACAAATGCAATTAAAATCACATATTTTATAAAAAAAATATTCTATACTCTTAAACTATCCTTTGTTTTCTCAATAATTATAATAATTGAAAAAGAGATATTGATAATGATTAATTATTATAATAGGAAGGAAAGTCAATTCTTTATTAAAATAGTAAAATGGCAAAAAAAATGAAACAATTTATGTTCCTTATATAATATCGGACAAAGGGAGTATATAATAATATGTACTATCCTAACCTCACACTATTATTTCACATTTTATTTTGAAAGTGACATTATTTGTTTTTCATTTCCACCTAATTTGCTCAAGTTGCTGCTGAGTTAAAACCGGGCCTAGTACATCTGTACAGACCTCACAAGGCAGGAACCCAAAAAGATACACATTCAATTCAAATTTTCTCACCTTTCGGTTAAAAGAAAAAAAACATCACTTTCCATTAAAAAAAAGCAACTTTCTTTATACACTCGATATTCAATTTCACACTGTTACAGGAGGGCACTATAACTGATTTTCTGCGAATTTCTAATTGATGGTTGAGATTGTTTTGTTTTATAAAATTATATTTTAAATTTGAACCGTCTAATCTTAAAGCAACGACCGTAATTAATTATAGCATATAAAACTATGTAATTATTTAAGAGCAGTGAATCCGAATCATTTGTTTATAGACTTAGACCCTGTAGATCTATATATCATTTCTCATCATCACTCTCACCAACACTACACATAACCTATAATATTCTTTGAAGGAGAGAAAAATAGAGAGATGGAAGGTGAAATTGAGACATTCATTAAGGTATGGATTATAGCCATAGCATCTCTATGTTATTGTTATTACATATCTTCCAAAATCCCCAAAGGCATCTTAAGGCTTCTCTCAATCCTCCCAATTCTCTACCTCTTCCTCATCCTTCCTTTAAACCTCTATTCCTTCCACCTTGGTGGCCCTACAATCTTCTTCCTTGTTTGGCTTTCAACTTTCAAACTCATTCTTTTCTCCTTCAATCAACCTCCTCTTTCCCCTCTCCCAAACAACATCTTCCATTTCATTTCCATAGCCTCACTTCCCATCAACCCCCAAAAACCAAATCCAACAACCTTTTTTTCATCTAAAAAACCAAATTTGCCCCTCACTTGTTTTAAAGTAGTTATATTGGGTGTAATCATATGTTGCTATGACTATAGTGAACATATGCACCCTTATTTCATATTGTTCCTTTATTGTTGCCACATGTACCTCGGGATCGAACTCGTGTTAGCACTTTGTGCTGCACCGGTTCGAACCCTGTTCGGTTTTGAAATCGAATCGCAATTCAATGAACCGTACTTATCCACTTCTCTTCAAGACTTTTGGGGTCGTAGGTGGAACCTCATGGTAACCCGTACGTTACGCCTTACTGTATACAACCCCATTCGCCATGTCATTAAATCTAATGTGGGTTCAACGTGGGCCAATTATATTGCCACGTTGGCCACATTTGTTGTGTCTGGTCTTATGCACGAGATTATTTATTATTACCTTGCACGTGTGTCTCCCACGTGGGAGGTCACATGGTTTTTTGTGCTTCATGGTGTATTTACTTCCGTTGAGGTTGCGGTAAAGAAGATTGCTCTCCGCCGTGGGTGGCGGCTGCACCGAGCTATATCTGGACCGCTTACGTTGGCGTTTTTGGCTGTTACTGGGAATTGGTTGTTTTTTCCTCCGTTGGAGAGGAATGGTGTTGTTACGAAGGCTATTGGAGAGTATGCAATTATGGTGGATTTTGTCAAAGATAAGTTACCATTACATTTGTTTAGTTAAATAATTTTTATAGTAAGCATCAATTATTGAAAACTTACAATTGCATAGTTTTGATGGATATATATAAATTGATATGCTACTGTAAATTTTTTTGATTTGCTTTGAAATCGTGGTAGTCTAAGTATTTGTCTATGACTACAATTTTAAATTGTTGCTACAAAATTGCAACAATGAGTGTATTTTTAAAATTATTTTCTGTATGGTTTCTAGCATATTAGAATAGAAGAATGCAAGTATTTGCTATGATTTACATTGTAAATGTTAATTTTCCACATGATCTGGCTGGAAAGAAGAGGGTCTGGGATGAATTGCACCTTCTAGGAATGTTATGAGGAGATCCTAACTTGTTTGATCTCCGAGAATTGCACCACAATTGCGGTGTGATTTCTAATTACACGGAGACAGAAATGTAATTGCATTAGCATTTACATTGGACGATTTTAAACATGTTCGTTTGATTCTTCTCACCAAAAAATTAAAATTTCAAAACTCCAATTACCAAAACTAACAAAATGCTTGCCAATTACAATTACCGGTACTTTTATCAAATGAAAAATCTTACTCCCTCCGTCTTAAAATAATTATCACTTTAACAAATAAAATTTTGTCTCAAAATAATTTTCATTTTCACTTTTCAATGTAATATTTTTCAATTGTACCCATAATAATTACTATATGCATTATTCCCAAGGGGTAACTTGGTAAAAATAATTTTTTTTTTCAACAACATCGTTACATTTCTTAATATGTGCGAAACAACCTTAAAAGACAATATTTTTGAGACGGGGGAGTACCTATAAGAGTCTCTCAATTTTGTATTTTCAGCATCTCCCAGTTATTATTTACAGAGTAAACTTAGACTCTACTATAGTGGTAACGATGGTGCCACATAGTATAGTTTGTGAAAATAAAAAATCATTTCATGCCACAATAACTGCAATGTGCGTCGCAAAACTTGCAACCGCATCCGCAACTCTATTTGTTGCTTCATTATTTTGGAATTTCTATGTATTTTAAAAGTAATCTAACATCTTGTAGGTTAAACTGTCATATTTAGGGGTGGGCAAAAAAAACCAAAAAATCAAATCGAACCGTCAAACTAAATCGAACCAAACAAAAAAAAACTAAACCATAACTAACAATTTTAAAACTGTACTGAAACAGTTCGGTTAGGTTCATGGTTATCAGTTTGGTTTGGTTTAATGGTTCAGTTATTTTTAGTGAAAAATTAGTTATGGCTTGGTTCAAAACCATAAAATCGAACCACTTTAACAGTTTGGTTCGGTTCGAAAGACAAACAATTCGGTTCGATTAATATGAATTTTAAAAACAATTTGATTCAATTCAATTCGATTTTATTTCAAAACCGAACCATGCCCACCCTTAATCATATCCCCTCTCAAAATGTGTGGTACATTGTCATATCATTTCCTGAATGTACTTAAATTACGATCACATGCCAAAGTCTCTCTTATAGTTGTAATTATCCAATAGGCCAATATAGTGTACAAGTGAAACATATCTTTTCCATATATAATCTTGTTTTTACCCATTAGACCGATAAATCTTATAATTGAATCAAATGACACCTGATATGTCAAAGTACATTTTTTTATAACATCATTGTCGTGGTACGGTGTACTCGTGTTTGAACAATATCTAAGTACGTATTCTATGACTGTAGGCTGTAGCACATATCCTCGTAGTACTGTTTGTTGAACAAACAATGTCTAAGTACATATTCTTTGTGTTTTACTTCATTGTCTAAGTACTTGTACAAAGTACAAAGAATGTGTATGCAGCCACATTGGGAAACAAAATAAAGGGTGAGCAAAACTCATCATACTCAAAAGCACAATGAGCACAATGTGATAATTTAAAATGCACTAATACCGTAAAATAAAATCAACAACATAAAATCTTAACACAAATGCAAAGTACATCCTAATTAGTAATTATCATGGAAAATAATACTCAAACACAATTCTCAAACAAAAATACAATAAATATACATTTTTTATTTTTTTAATATTATTTTTTTAATGTGTTGTCAATTTTTTATCTCCAAATTTGATGTCGATGACAATCCTCGATTACTATCATATAGTACTTCATTATTGAATTCAACTAAATCCAGGTAGAGAAGCCAACTACTATCCCACAAATATAATATTCAACAGGAATTTCTCAACTGTTTTCGGTCTTTACAGTAAATATTTCTACTAAGATTCTGTTTGGCAAAAATAGTTTTTGGCTAATAAGCTAGCTGATAGCTTATGGCTGATGACTGATAACTTATGGCTGATGACTGATAAGTTGATGATTGAAGTGTTTGGTAAAATTAACGTTTCAACTGACTGATAAATGTAAAATGACATAAAAGGACATTTTTAATTCAATAATTTTTTTTATCAAATTAATACTATTTAAGATATTTAGAATTTAATATTTTAAGTTTATTTTATTTTTTTAGTACAATATTTGAAATTTATTAATTCAATAAATATATCTTTCAAATATTATTATTAAACTAATTTTTATATGCTGATTTTTTTTAAAAAAATATTATTTTCATTTCAGTTGATATGCTTTATGAAAAAATAAAAACAAAATATATTCACAATATAGTATAATGGTTAATTATAGTAAGGTACGTTGTTTCAAAAAAATTATGGTAATGTACTTACCTATGAATTAATAAAAAAAAATGTTTTAGCCTTCATATTTGATAATAGATAATAAAACATACTAATGATAACATGTGATTTTAAAAGAAGCGACGTTAAAACATGTATTTACTTATTTTATTTTAAATTCTAATGATAACAAATTATAAAGGGTAAATGTGGATTTTAGTTAAAATAACAAGGGTAAAAGAGAAAATAAAAATGAAAAGCTAGAAGCTATAAGCTCAGAAGCTACTTGAAATAGCTTCTGAAAAAGAAGCTAAAAGTCAGTAAAATAAGCTAAAAGTCAGTGAAATAAGCTAAAAACTCTTTCTGAAAAGACTATTACCAAACATGTCTTTTAGCTTATAAGTCATAAGACAAAAGCTAAAAGTTAGTTTTTTGACTTGCCAAACAGACCCTAAATCCATCCACTCTGTTCCATATCCATAACCTCAAAGCCTCTAATTTTTTATTCCACAACATTTAACAATTAAAAAAAAAATTAAAACCACAATTAACACGTCAATTAACAATTAACATAAAGCTTTTCAGATAAATTCAGCATAATCAAATAGTTCCTTCCTTTTTTGTGATAAAAAATTAAATAATTTCTACATGCCACCAGGTAATTATTTACCTAGAAAACAATAAAAAATACCACATTTATGCCCAATTCTTCCCCATTTCCTCCCACAGTTGTAGCAGAAGGCACATCCACACCTACAAATAGAAAATATAATAATTATTATAATGAATCAAATAAACTAATATTAAAATATTGAAATAAATTAAGATGCAAAATAAAAACCTGCATATTATCTGATTACATCCTTTCTTTCTCTCCACATAGAAATAACACTTTGGACATCTTTGCCACTTTTCACTTTTGACCAACTCCAAAAAATTCTTATCCAATTTAAAAGCTTGATATAATTTCCGGCAATAAATCTTTAACTTGAAGAAAATAGATCTAGAAGACTGACAAATTAATGATTCCCATTGAACAATAATTTCTTTAGACAAAATATGTTGCAAATGTTTTGGCTTCAATTTCACAAAACAATTTGGACTTGGACAAGTCACATAATCATTAACCAAATTATTATTTATTTGGAAGGTCACATACTTGGATATGCAATCAAGACAAAAGATGTGGTTGCAACCATTGGAATTGGAGTTTCTTCTCTTGAAAATATTAGAATCTGTTTTCGATTCAAAACATATACCACATTTATTTGTTTTGCTAAAAAAGAAAATACGTGATATATAGGATGAATCATTGTTTGATGCAAGTGTATGGGTGGAAGAGGATTTTTTTGTTGATAAATTTCTTTTTCGTGGAAGCAGTGAGAGTGAGAGCTTCATAATAACTTAAAAAAGAAACAAGAATAACAGGTTTAAGTTCAAGAGGGAAGATATTTGAATTGTTAAGAATGTGATGTGATTAGGATTCAACTAACATATATGAAAAATTCGGTTCAGAAGAGAAAACCCTAATCACTAAAAACTAGGAATTTATTCCTAACTTCAGCAAGATAAGCACAAGTTTGTTTTTTTTTTTTTTTATAATAAATAAAGATGAGATTTTTATCCACCTATATTTTTTTAAAAAAAAAAAACAAGAAGACGTATTTTGTTAATATCCACTAAATATTTAATAAAAGGCTTAAATGCACTTTTGGTCCCCCTATTTTCAAAAAAATGAAGTTTTGGTCCCCCTATTTTAAAAACCAACTTTTTAGTCCCCCTATTTTCATTTTTTTTAGTTTTGATCCCCCATCCTATTTTGGGGTTAATTTTGTTGATGTGGCCTTGTAACTAATGATGTGGCAACATTCATGTAGACAAATTTAATATCCATGTCATTATTATATATTTTTAAATTCAATAAAACTTTATTTTAATGAACTTTCTTAGGTTTAATTAAATTATTTTATAAAATAAGTTTTATTGAATTAAAAACAAATAATGACATGGATATTAAATTTGTCCACGTAGACGCTGATATGCATTAGTGACAATGCCACATCAACAAAATTAGCCTTAAAATGGATTGGGGGATCAAAACTAAAAAAAAATAAAAATTGGGGGACTAAAAAGTTGGTTTTTAAAATAGGAGGACCAAAACTTCATTTTTTTGAAAATAGGGGGATCAAAAGTGCATTTAAGCCTTAATAAAAAAATATATTGGGACATTATTTCTCATAATCTACTAACAATATATTAATATATTAAAAGTAATTACTGTACTATTTCGGCTAAAAGCCTAAGACCCATCGAAATGGGATAAAGATAAGCAGTGGCGAAACGACCACGGCGATTATACAAACGGGCGTTGACTAAAGGTAAAGAGCCTAAACCGTCCTCAAGTGCCCGTATGAAAGGACAATATAGGTGTTATTGGTGGCAGATCCACTCCACATGGGCCCACGGTATTGTAAACCCTAATATATATATATATATATATATATATATATATATATATATATATATATATATATATATATATATATGCTCATACATCAATCCTAGGAATGACATTTTGCGCCTCCATTTATACTATTTACCACCTCTTTCATATACTACTTGAACGTCAGAGTGCTAACATGACCGCAGGTACCCTTCCCCTCACACACAAAGGCCGGAATTGTCAAGCTCACCATCATCATCAACATTCTACCGCTAGTCAAGACGCCGCAGTTCAGATGTCGACATTGCCATCTCAAGTCAATTATGAACGCCTAGACGTTCAATTGCTACCAAGTTACCTGATTCGTCCTCATTGATTTTAATAACATTTCAAATTTTCTACCCTTCAATGTAATTTTACATAACATTTTGCTGAAAAAAATCAACACATAAAAATAGGAACGAAATCTTAATATCAAATAAGTTATTCTAAAAAAAAAAAAAGAAGAAGAACATCGATCTAACAAGGTCAAATTGGTTATTTTATTAAAAAAAAAAATCAAAGAAGATTATGTTAGTTTTTATAGTCGCATATTTTACCATAAGATCTTATTATTATTATTATTATTATTTTTTTATGAGATAAGATCTTATTTTTATATGTATTAGAAACTCAATATGGCCCAACTATTTTTATAAATTATGCAATCAGCTTATGCAATTTTAAGGGATTATTGCATAAGCCAAGTTTGATATATGCACGTATGCTACCTTAGCAGACAAGTTACCATCTAAAGTGTTTTACAAGACAAATGGTCAATCTAAGGGATTATTGATGAATTTTTTTTAGAAGATGAATACTTCTTACTAGCTAAGATGAAAATTGTATAGCTTCAACATCGACACTTGAAAAGAATCAATATTCTAGTGATCACATTCTCGGACAAAATTTCTCGAAAAAGAGACTCTTTTTCCATTCGAAAAAATCTCTTCGACATGAAAACTCCCAACACCACATCAAACCCATCCTTTTGGTTATATCTAGAGAAGGTAAGCAAGCGAGGAAATTGAGAACACAGGTTTGTATAACCAACCCAAATATCTTTCCAAAACCGATCCTTTTTTAGTGCATAAACTTCTTGTATTTTTTTCTTATATGATTTTATAATTAGTTTCTTTATTAGGACTTTGTCCCTTCCGGTTCATACAAAATAATGCTATATATGGATGTGTGTAATGATTTAACTAAGGAGAATGTTAACTTGTGCCCTTAAGGCACATGTTAAGAAGATAAATGTGGAAAATATTTATTGAACTTGTGTTGTATTCAATTCTCCAAACATTAAATTCTTTGTATCATTAAATGTTATATATTTCTATTTTTAGATAACTTAACATGTGCCCTTAGGGCACAAGTTAACATGACCCTTTAACTAATCACAGAATTTTCTTTAATTAAATAATTATACATATATTGCAGAATTTCAATTTCTACATAGTTGTCATTATAAATATGACATATAATTAACAACTTGTGTTTAATTTGTAGGTCTATTCAACCTAAAACAACTTAATTTATATATTATAGTATATGGGTAGGAGGACTCTTATACTTTAATTTATTAATACATATTATATTTGCCATTAAAAAAACTTTATTTTCTCATCACTAAAAAGTCCTGTAGTGATTTTTTGGTTGCAACATTATTCTTCATCAGATTTGTAGAGAATGTCCTCCAAGCTGGTCATTGGCTGAAATAATAGATGGAAAATAAATACAATATGTTATAATTGATGAAATGTAGAAGCATCATAAAATAAAAAAATATAATATACTGTTAAATAGAGGACTTATATATTTTTTGGTACAATAAAAAAAAACTTATATACTATTAAATCTTTTATTATAAAGTAGCAACACTTTAATTTGTTTAAGGCAATTTAATTTAATTCCTCACCAATATCATTGAGTAATTTTCTGCTTCCAGGAATACTTTTATGAGCATTCTTTTTTATCCAAGGATATTTTGCATGGAAAGACCTCCAATCAACTTTAGACTCTGCATTATTAAATAGAGAAATTTAAACTTACATGGAATGTAAAAAAAAGCATAATAGAAATTTGAAGGTATTAAATGGGTTGTTTTTGGAGGAAGATTAACATTTCAAGCAGATTTAAAGAGCATGTTTGGATTTGATTTTTTTTTTGAACTTATAAAAATAGTCTATGGAAATAAATAAATTTTTATGTTGATTCATAAATTTTCACTAACAAAAATTGTATATTTATAAATTTTTTATATAAAAATTGTATCTTTATAAGAGTTTTATCATAAATTGTCTTGAAAAGCTTATAATAATACATAAAAATTTATTTATTTCACATAAGTTAAAAAATAAACACCATCCCTAAAAGGTCAAAAGTGGATTTTCAAGACTTACAAAAAGTTATATGTCAGAATGACTCACCGTTAATTTCTAGACTGGTAAGGGGCTTAGAACTTTCAGAAGCAGCTGCAGTATTTGGAACAAAAAAATTAATAGAAGATTAAAAAAGCTATCTTTAGTTTTTTTTTTTTTACTAAAAAGCTATCTTTAGTTAGATACAAAGGAAATCTTTCATTTTGAAAAACATTATGAATAAAACTACAACTTATATAAAATAAAGATTAATAGTTTTTATCCTAAATTCGAATCTTTCCTACAACCTCAATAAAATTAGGAAGCACATTGTTTCTAACAAAGTTGTACTAAAAATGACCATTTACTTACATTTAAATATTGCATTAGTTATTTTTTTATGAATTTAAAATAACTAGTAAATATGCATGGATCCAACCCTAGAAAATGGAATATCATATTTTAGAATGTAATAAGAGACAAATATTCAAAATAATTGATGAGAAAATGAATAAGCACTTGCATAATTTATTATAGGTAGTTGACTTACATGATCTTTATATTTTTCAACTTTATTAACAACTCAATGAAACGAGTAAAATTCAAATAAATATTATCATCCTTACCAATTTTTGGAGCATTCCCGTTAATTTCTTGGTCCTTTTGATCATCCAATGCCTCTGTTAAATAAATTGTAAATGAGATATGACAAAAATTAAATAGTTTATGCGTCTAATATGTATATAAACAATTCTGATATAAATGTATTTTATATTTTAATCTTCCTTACTTTTCATAAATATCTTTTTTGAATGGTCTTATAAGTAGTTGTATTTGGTTCAAAGAAGTTGATAAAAATAATATGAAAAGTAACTTAAGTTAGATGTTTCTTTTTGCAAGAGTACCTCCTTTTTTGACAAAATAACGAAAGAGTACCTCTTAGTATAATGCTTATTAAAACATTGAATATTGCCAATAATAAAAAAAACACACAAGTTTCTATAAGGATGATAATTGATGAATAACAAGAAAGTTCTTGAATTTGCATGATTAACAAAAAAATTATATGTCCAAATGACTCACCATTAATTTTGTGATCAGTAAGGGGATTAGGAGGACTTTCACAAGCAGCTGTAATTAGATCAAAGAAATTATGAATTATTAAGAAAAACTTAAGTTAGATAAAAATTCAAATAAATATTTATGTTTAAAGAATATTGCTAACTACTGAATGAAGAAGAGTCAAATTCAAATAAATATGATCATATGGTTGTATCACCACTACTTTATTATATCATGGGAAGTCACATTATAACTCTTACCAATTTTCTGAGCTTTCACATATTCTTGGTCCTTTTGGTCATCCAATGCCTCTTCTGAATTGTAAAAAATATGTAAAAAAAGTAAATAATTTATGAATCTAGCTTTTATATGAACATTTCTGATATGTTTATCTTTTTATTAGTACCTTTTATGATAAAATTATTTTCCCCCTATTTGTTTGCATAAGGACAATTGGCATTTTTCTAACCCATTCATAAAGACACACACACCATAAGAAACTTTCTAACATTGTGTCACATATATAATATATATTATTTTTTATATTAAGATTTTCTCTAATAGGTAGGAGTAACCCTTTCAAGGACTTTTGATGATATATTATAGTCCAAATACATTAAATATACAATTAATTTAAAAAATATAATTTTGCTTATAAAATATTACGGATGAAGTATATGTCAGAATGACTCACCGTTAATTTTGAGACCAGTAAGAGGATTAGGAGGACTTTCACAAGCAGCTATTATTGGATCAAAGAAATTAATAAATAATCAATAAAACAATCTTTAGTTAGATACAAATAAAATAATTATGTATGAATAAAAACCACAGCTTATAAAATTTGAAAGATTAATAGTTTAAATTTAAAGTAAACTTAGTAAGGGAAAATTAGAAATTGCCAGAATTGTTAACTAATTACAAATTAATTAACCTAAATTGAGTTGTAATAACATAGAGGTATAATTTAGTTAGAAGCTTAAGGGTATAATTCTTTGAGTTTTGAGGAAAAAAACAGTTACATCTCTCTATCTCCCTTCTTCCCAACGAACTAAACCTTTCATTCCCAAAACTTTCATCTTTCTCATGATCCTTGCCTAGCTTTCTTGCATGTAAGCAATTCCTAGAAAAGCAAATTTCAATCCACTTAAAAGGTTTATTGGGAAGAAAGTAGAAGTTAAAGCTAGTAGAAGAAAAGGGTTAGAAAACCCACAAGCACTGAAGAATTTCTTCTTCATAATCATCATCATCGTCATCATCATCTTCGTCGTCATCATCATCTCCTTCTCCCCCTACTAGAATCACTCTTAAAATGTTAAGGTGATCAGTTCTTATTAAGTTTGATTTTGGTTTGTGACTATAATTAGATATGAATTTAGTTTTTAATCAGCTCTATAGCTTTCTATTAGTAACGTTAATCCTAGAAAGTACTAGTAATTATTCAAGATGTTATAATGATACTATATGAAAGAATTTTGACAATATATGAATTAATTTTAGTTATGCAAATTGTTTAAAATTATATTTCGATGTTTTATTGAGAATATAAAGTTTATTGTGCACCATAAAGAAGAGATAATATGGTTAATCTCGTTCAGCACAACGAAGAAATATTGTGATTAGTATTATTCACCATAATGAAGAGATATTGTGATTTATGTGCGAGAAAGAAAAATAATAATTTGGTTTTACAATCTTTTTTAAGTTGCCTATGAATTTTAAAAATGAACTTACATTTTGTTATAAAGTTGTTCATTTTCTGAGCTGTACGAATGAGAATATAGTTTTTTAAATAAATTTTGATGATTAATTTTTTATTTTGGGATGTATGAATTAAAGTTTGAAAACACTTCCGAATACCATAGCTCTATATTTTGGAAAGGTATAGTGTATTAAACTTATTACTTATTACTTATTAGGTTTAATTGATATTTTGGTCCCTGTAAGTTAGCGTATTTTTGTTTTTAATCTTTATATTTTTTTTTTAGGAATTCATTCGGTAAGTTAACGTGTTTTTGCTTTTAGTCTCTAAAGTTAAATTTCGTAGGAAACTTCGCAGAAAACATGCAAATTTTAAATTCACAGAAAAATTCAACGAAAATTCTGCAGATTTTCCTAGAGATTTTAATTTTAGGGACTAAAATCAAAAGATTTTAACATACAAGTATTATTGATAGTTGACGTATATCATCGAATCATTTATCTAACTTTACTAAGTTACTAAGTACTCAATAAATTCTTGCAAAAAGAATACTAGTAATTAGTCAATAAAAAATAGTCAAATTCAAATAAGTATTGTAACTAACTACTACATTATTAGACCAAAGGAAATTATGTTATTATAACTCTTACCAAATTTATGAGCCTTCACATATTCTTGGCCCTTATGGTCATCCAATGCTTCTGCTATAAATTGTAACGAAATATGTGAATAACGTTAATAATTACACTTCTGGTATGATAAAAATTATTTTTTATTTTTGGTCAAATTTTTCTATTTATTTGTAATAGGGACAAATAACATCTTTCTAACCCATTAATTCCAACTCTAGAAAAAGGAATGAGTAATTTTAAAATGTAAATAGACCAATATAAAAATATTTAATAAACACATAAGGTTAATATTTTACGCACTTGCATTAATTATTAGGAGCGATCGCGGTGCAGTTTGGTTCGATTTTGAGCATAAAAGTCATCTATCCGAGAGATAAAAATACATGCGGTTTGGTTTAGTTCGGTTGGTTTTTTAAAAGCCATCCAAACCAAACCAAACCAATGCGGATTGGATTGATTCGATTGATTCAATTTACACCATAACATTTCAGTACCAAATAATTTTAAACATAAAAAAAAAAACTCGAAGTTCCAAAATAACATTATAATATCAATAAAAATTGTTTATCTAAAATAATATTATAGTACCTTACAATTTTAATTATACTAAAAAAGAACTTGAAGTTCAAAAATATCGATATAAGTTATTTTTCTAAAATAACATTACAAGACCAACGTAACATTACAGTACAAAAAAAATATTTGAAGTTCCAAAGTAATACATCATTATGAGTCAAAAATATAACACATTGCGGTTTGGTTCGGTTTTCTTAATTAAATGAAAACCGTCAATCAAACCAAACCATGTGGTTTAGTAAAAATATCATCCCAATTCATCCAAACCAAATGCGATTTTTGCAGTTTTCAATTTGGATTGGTTCAGTTTGCGATTTTTCTTTTAGATTAGTTCGGGATACGATCATCCCTAGGGTAAATGACAGGTCTGGATTAGATCAAGTAACTGCATCATGCAGTTAGTGTTTTTACCCGTCCAACCTGAAATCGACGTCTGAGATTATTTATAGTTGATTTTATTAATATGTAATATTGACTGTCCGATTATAAATGGACGACTAGGATTCAAAACATCGTGAAACAACGTACTTGTTTAACGACATGCAATCATTATTCGTAAATGACTTATATCATCTAATTACTTTGCAACTTTGCTAAGGGAAAATTGGTCAAACAAACTTGATGTATTTAGTCCAATTAACCAAATACACAAACTTTCTTTGACTAATTTTTTCTTATATTTTGGGACGGAATGAGTACGATGATCAATTTTAAATAAATGTTAGCATTGTCACTACTAATTAATTATACAAGTAGAAAATTAAGAGATTATGATCTTTACCAAACTTATGTGCCGCCTTAAGATATTTGAGGACCATTTCCTCATCCAATGCCTCTTCTGAATTAAAAAATTGTGAAAATAGTAAATAATTTATGAATCAAACTCTAAAGTGTAAACTGACAAATATGAAAATTATTGATGAAAAAAATAAAATTGAAAGGTTAATATTAAGTACTTGCATTACTTTTTTATAAGTAGTTGACATATATCAACTAATTATTTATCAAATTTATAGTATTATCATTCTTACCAGATTTATGAGTCTTCACGTATTCTTGGTTCTTTTGGTCATCTAATATCTCTTCTGAATTTTCAAAAATATGTGAAAAACAGTTAGTTAATTCGTAGGAGTATTTATTTAGGATGTTAACATAAAGACTCACCATCTACTCCCCCATTTGGTTAAAATAAAGAATAGAAATTAATAAAATAATATAAAAAGTAACTTAAGTGAGATGTTATTCTTAAGAGTACCCCTGAGCATAATGCTTATTAATTAATAAAACCTTAACTATTAAAAATAAAATAAAAAAGTTTTATGAACGATGCAAAAAAACAATAAATTTTTTGGAATTACACGATTTATGAAAAAGTTATTTCAGAATGACTCACCGTTAATTTTAGAATTCGAAAGTGGATTAGGAGGACTTTCACACGCAACTGTATTTGAATGAAAGAAATTATGAAAATAAAACCTTTTTTAAAAATAAAAATAATTTAAGTTCATCGAGTAGTTTTTATCATAAGTAAAAATTAAGAATCACACTTGAAAAAAAAATAAAATTAAGAAGCACACTACTTCTACCAAAGGTGTACAAAAAATTACAATTTTTACTTGAATTGAAATCTTTCATTAGTTATATTTTTTTTAAAATTAAATAAGTAGTAAAAATGCATGAATCCAACTCTAGAAACGGGTTACGGGATCACTTTAAATTATAAAGTGACAAAAATAAAAATAATATATGAATAATTAATAATTGTCAAATTCAAATAAATGTTAACATGGCCATGGTTGTTTCACCACTACTAAACTATACCATAGGAAATTAAGGTATTTATCATCCTTACCCAATTTTTGTGCCGTCACGTATTCTAGGGCTTTTTGCTCACCCAATGCCTCTTCTGAATTATAAGAAAATATGTGAAAAAAATAAAAAAATGATTAATGTGGTTGAAAATTTAAAGTAATAATTTGTTTTCTTCTAAAAAGTCTTATATTCAAAGACGGAAGTAGTATATATTAATATAAAAAAATGAAAATAGTACAATAAAAGGTTCAGAAAAACAAATAGGTAGTTTGACATAATCGGATAATGTAATTATTTTCTACTTTAACAACTACTCAATGAGGAAGAGTTTAATTCAAATAAATGTTATCATGCCCATGGTTGTATCAACAATACTTAATTAGATCATGTTTCCAAAAAAAAAAAAAACTTAATTAGATCATGGGAAATTAACGTATTATATATCATCCTTACCAATTTTTTGTGCGTTATATTCTACGACCTTTTGCTCATTCAAATCCAATGCCTCTTCTGAATTATAAAAAAATATGTGAAAAAGTAAATAATTAAAGCATGTAACTTGAATACACACACTTATGGAAATTATAATATTATCATGGTTACCTTTTGCCTGAGCCTTCACGTATTCTTGGTCGACCTTTTGGTCATCCAATGCCTCTCCTAAATTAAAAAAAAAACATTTGAAGAATGTCAATAATCTATTCATCTTATTTGTATATAAACACTTATGATATTTACAATCTTTTATATTTTTTACTTTTTATAATTTCTTTTACTTATAACATCATTTTAGTTTTTTTCTATTTATTTGTATAAGGGCATGTCATTTTACTCACCCACTAACAAAACAATATACACCAAAAAAAAAAAACTTGTTACACTTGACTCACCATTAATTTCGGGATAAGTAGGGGGCTCTGGAGGCATTTTATAAACATCTGTATTTGAATCAAATAAATTATACATTATTATAAAACCATTCTTTTTGAGAATTTTTATGAAAAAAATTATACATTAATATAAAACCATACATTTCATTAAGTACTAAAAGAACATTGCAGAAAGGTAACTTCTTAAAGATATAGCGACTAAACTAAGAAATGGACCTACCTAACAAGCATACGTATGAGAAACCATATTCTTTTATTGCTCGGTAAAACTAACCTCAAAGTTTGAATGGAAAAACATAACATTTTTTATCGTACATATTAAAGAACATAACATTTTAACTTTAGTAACTACTCCATTAAGAAGATTAAATTTAAATAAATGTTTTGAAGGCTTATAAGGTGTGTCACCAATTTATTTAAACCATAAGAAATTATATTGTATCCTTACTATTTTTTGGATCCTTCACGTAATCTATGCCCTTTATGTCATCTTGTACCCGATCTACATTAACAACAAATAATTGGAACGTTCAAAAAAAAAAAATGGAAAAAATAAATAATATATGGATTTAATTAATTTGCAGTCTAGGCCTGTCCCCGCTATACAGACATCAAAATTTTAAGGGTCTCAACTCAAAATTTTGAGGTCTTATAATAATAATAATTATATATTATTAATGTTTATAAAATATCATATGTACTCAATAGACTAATTTTGAGGCATTATAATAATAGTTATATATTATCAATGTTCATAAAATATCATATGTTTAGTAAAAAATAATATCGTATTCAAGTAAAAAAAATAATTACACATTTCTTGATTAGGAATTTTTTACCCTCAGCCGAATTTTCCACATGCGAATGAGCCATGAAAACGAACTCATGACCAGATGTCTAAGGTGACCACCCTTACCTTTAGACCAATTCATTATTGATGTTTCTTATATGTTACTTATAATTTAAATAGAGATTTTTTTTAAAAAAAATGTTTTAACATTTTTTTATTAAAAATCTATTTTTAATATTTAAACCGGACATCCAAATTAAATAGTGACCGCCCTGGAGTCGTTAATAAATAAAAGAATATATAACCTCTTATAATGAAACTTAATACACTTTTTAAAACTTAACAAACCAAATAGCACAAAAATTATTTGATTTGCATGACTTATAGAATAATTATAGGCCAAAGTGTCTCACCATAAATAAGGGGCTCAGAGGCCAAATGATTAGCTAAAGCATGAGAAGAGAGAATAACAAAAACTCCAATACCAAGAAACATATATGAATTTGAGTAAACCATATTGCTTGTTGGAGAATGACAATGTTGATAAACAATAATGTAGTCTCTATATATAGGGTTAAAAGATGACCTTTTTATAGGGTCAAGAATCCATCTTAAATTAATTAAAGAAAAAAAAAGTGGCCATAGCAACTTCTGAAAAAAATGTAGATATATATTTTTTTTTAATACACAACACTTATTTATGTAGTTTATTTCGAGTTTAAAATTACGGTCTTTAAAGGCCAAGTTTTATTCTTTTAAAATTAAAAACGAAATTTAGATATACCAATCATTAGTTGGTTCAGTGGTGATTGACGCTGAACTTGGTAGGGAGGAACATGGTTCGATCCTTTGCAACTGCAATCGGGAGGAGGGTGCTGAAAGCAAAAAACAAAACAAAAAAAACGAAATCTAGATATAGAAGTTTCATAAATTTGCAATATTTTAAGTTAATTAGCTAGGGTATCCATTACTTGTTCACAATGGCCTTTCTTAATGCAACCAAAAACAAAATGGCCTTTTTTTTTTGTCAAGTAAAATAATTACCGTAAAAAAAAAGTAAAATAATAAATGATGTATTGATGTTCATCTAGCATTTGAAGCGTCAAAGAACAACTCACGTTGGATAATCTTAACATCTTTACACGAATTATCAAAAAAAAAATCTTAACATCTTAATGCTTTTTATTTTTTATTTTTTCGATGAGGTCAAAAATTAATGTTTGTTGTTGAACTTAAAAATTAGTCGAGATATCACTTAAATGATCTCAATTGTGATTATCCTCTTTAAACTATTACGTTGAGGAATGAATTATATCCCTCAGCTATGAGTTTCTTAACTACTTTAAAGAGTGTTAAGTATGATGCTCATGTAATTTTTTAGCCACTAAACTTAAACATGCATAAACAAAGATAAAGGAAGAAAGGTAAAGGATAAAGGGGTTTTCTAACTTAGACCCTAGTTTGGTTTAAGTTAGCAAGGTTCACCTTTTCAATTGGACCAAAATACCCATTCTTTTAATTTTTGAAAGCATAGAGCAACAGGGGCATTTCTGTAATTTTACATAAAAAAAAAACATAACAACACGCGCCCCACCTTCTTAAACAATTAATAGACGTGGATCCAGTGTCGCGCGCGTACGGAAGGACCATGGTTACAGACCGTTGATTTCCATCAGACAGCCAAGATGTGATCTTATTAAGACTGTCTGATCAATCAGACAGCCCAGATCATCCTGATCTATCAGATCATCCTGTCTGCGCCACACTAGATTATAAGCTGGAGAGAGAAAATTTTGCTTTTGAAAAGGCAGCCACGTGTCAGCATATGAATGGGTCTGCGTGATTTTTTCCATTTTATACTTTAAACTCGATTATTTTGTCGTAAATTAATTTTTTATTTTTTATTTTTTATACCAAAATTCATAATTTTTTTTTCTCTACAAATAGAGACTTGGTTCGTTTGATTTGGACACCGAAAAAAAAACGCAATTTTTCACTACTTTAAACTCGATTATATCGTCGTAAATTAATCTGAAACCATTTTGCTGGTAGAATGGTTTCAGTAAGTTGATTATTAGTTATTTGCTTCTGAAACCATTTAGCTTGTAGAATGGTTGCACATAGTTGTATTCTGAAACCATTTTACTGGTAGAATGGTTTCAGTGAGTAATTTATTAATTGTGTTTGCTTCTGAAACCATTTATCTGGTACAATGGTTTCAGAGAGTTGTAATCTGAAACCATTTTGCTGGTAAAATGGTTTCAGTAAGTTGATTATTAGTTATTTGCTTCTGAAACCATTTAGCTTGTAGAATGGTTGCACATAGTTGTATTCTGAAACCATTTTACTGGTAGAATGGTTTCAGTGAGTAATTTATTAATTGTGTTTGCTTCTGAAACCATTTATCTGGTAGAATGGTTTCAGAGAGTTGTAATCTGAAACCATTTTGCTAGTAAAATGGTTTCAGTAAGTTGATTATTAGTTATTTGCTTCTGAAACCATTTAGCTTGTAGAATGGTTGCACATAGTTGTATTCTGAAACCATTTTACTGGTAGAATGGTTTCAGTGAGTAATTTATTAATTGTGTTTGCTTCTGAAACCATTTATCTGGTACAATGGTTTCAGAGAGTTGTAATCTGAAACCATTTTGCTGGTAGAATGGTTTCAGTAAGTTGATTATTAGTTATTTGCTTCTGAAACCATTTAGCTTGTAGAATGGTTGCACATAGTTGTATTCTGAAACCATTTTACTGGTAGAATGGTTTCAGTGAGTAATTTATTAATTGTGTTTGCTTCTGAAACCATTTATCTGGTAGAATGGTTTCAGAGAGTTGTAATCTGAAACCATTTTGCTAGTAAAATGGTTTCAGTAAGTTGATTATTAGTTATTTGCTTCTGAAACCATTTAGCTTGTAGAATGGTTTCAGAGATTTGTACTCCGAAACCATTTTTCTGGTAGAATGGTTTCAGTGAGTTGATGTAAGGTAGTGAAAAATGAGATTAAGGTAGTGAAAAATTGGGTTTTTTTTTCTGTGTCCAAATCAAACGAACCAAGTCTCTATTTGTAGAGAAAAAAAAATTATGAATTTTGGTATAAAAAATAAAAAATTAATTTACGACGAAATAATCGAGTTTAAAGTATAAAATGGAAAAAAATTAACGCAGCCAATCATATGCTGACACGTGGCCTTCCTTTTCAAAAGGCTTTCTCTCTCCGCGGCCTGCCTTCGCCCACGCGCGCCTGTCGGCGCGTGTGATGCACGCGCGTGATTTTTGTCCATTAAAAGCGTGACACGTGTCCTGGGGGGTGGGAAAAGAAGGTGGGGGCGCGTGTACTGTTGGGTAAATTACAAAAATGCCCCTGTTGCTCTATTCTTTCAAAAATTAAAAACATGGGTATTTTTGTCCAACTGAAAAGGTGCACCTTGCTAACTTAGACCCAACTGGGTCTAAGTTAGCAGCCCCCAAGGATAAAAATGCGTAAAATAGTTTGATTGGATTGATTGTGTACATGTTGAAAAAATTTATATATAAACCCTAGTATTTATAGAGAGACACTAGTACACTAGCCTACATAAATCAAACCTTGCTTGACTTGTTACACGATTCAACTTGAGTCCTTTATTTTGTGACATATTTCGAAGCTACTATTATTTGCGGCAATAGTTAATATGCATAAGCATTTTCTTATGTATGGTGCATAAGTCATTCACAGTCATCAGATGATTTTACACATGTAATAATCATAATTAAAGAACTTTATATTTTTGCTTGTTCAATTTCGACCACATTTTACATGCGATTCGATCACCGATTTCGAAAATTAATACCGAAAACATTCATAAAATCGAACGACGATCAAAATGGTATAAAGAACGTCGAGTTTCGTTGATTATTGAGGGAGAACGAACCGGGTCGATGAACCGGGTCGACGTGACCCGTTTCTGCAGAAAATGGGTGAGGAAGATGATGAACAGTGACGCACGTCCACGCCCACTCTCACTGGCGGCGCGTGGGGGCGCGTGCGGTACCAAGGAGACTCCAAATTTTTTTATTATTTTTACATAAAAATAGTAAATAATTTTCTGAGAATTTTGGGACCAGTTTGGTATTTTTATGAGACCTGGAACTATTTTTAGTTCATTAAATGAGGTAAATATGCTTTTATAAATATAAGATATTAATAAAATTTCGTCAAAATTTTATTTAGGGTATTTTGAATTATTTGTAATGGTTGGGGATACCTCACTCTCTTCGGTTTTATATCGTCTTAAAAATTTAAATTTATTTCACAATTTTTATTATGAGTTAAATATGTTTTTGGAGAACAACTCTTTGAAACCATTCCACAGCAAAAATGGTTTCATACCGTTATACACTGAAACCATTGGTCTAGTTAAATGGTTTCATGGCGTTATACACCGAAACCATTATTATAGTTAAATGGTTTTATATGAGCATTAGTGTCAAGATGTTATACACTGAAACCATTAGTCTTGTTAATTGGTTTCAAGATGTTATACACTGAAACCATTTGTCTAGTTAAATGGTTTGATACTGTTATACACTGAAACCATTATTCTAGTTAAATGGTTTCATATCGTTATACACTGAAACCATTAGTCTTGTTATTTGGTTTCAAGATGTTATACACTGAAACCATTAGTCTAGTTAAATGGTTTCATAGCGTTATACACTGAAATCATTATTTTAGTTAAATGGTTTCATATGGGCATTAGTGCCAAGATGTTATACATTGAAACCATTGTTATTAAGTAAAACATCACATAACCATTTTACAAAACCATGCTACATAAAGCAAAAAATCATATAAAGCAATTAGGGTTAGTTTAGTTGAAAAAAAATTTGGATAGTATGCATGAGATATTGGATTCGATCATTTTTTTATTGTAAAGAAAAATTGATATATATATATATATATATATATATATATATATATATATATATATATATATATATATATATATATATGAAATTTTATTTATATTGTGATTATTATTGATAAAACTTAAAATTAAATTGTATGTTTGACAAGTATGCTTTATATATACATGAACCATTCGTTATTATGTTGGGCTTCGAGGGGGTGTATGACGAAAATTAATTAAAAATGGATTTTTATAATATATACTTCAAAGGAACAAAAGTTATTATTTAATTGGAAACGGGGGGCGCGCTAGAAATTTGGGGGGGGTGCGCTAGAAGTTTGGAGGAGGGAAAAAAATTGGGGGCGCGCTAGAAATCTAGGGGAGGAAAAAAAATTGGGGGGCTCACAAGAAATCTAGGAGAAAAAGAAAAAATAATAATTGGGGGGTGCGCTAAGCAAAAGGGGGGGGGGGGCGCAAGTAATGGGGTAGTATATGGGGGCGCGCGAGTAATGGATTGCATAATTTTGGGCTTGGGCTGACCTTTGGTTGACTTTTGGTGTAGGAAACAAATATGGTGAGTGTAGGAAGCAAGTTTATGCATGGTGCATATGCACCATAACCGCACCCATTATTTGCATGTGCACAAATATCCACAAAATTTTACACAAAATACGATTAAAATGCTCATTTATCATGTTCTACATAGTTTTGACTAAATATGGTCGACTATCCATTTTCGGAGTAATTTATTTTTCCGTGTAAGAAAATCCTCTCTTGCGTTGCATTATCAATTAACCTTGAACCATGATATGATACGACATAAATAATATTTACTACGCGTGAATAGTAATTATATATTTGCACTGTAAAAAAACTAGTCGTTAATTATATGTTATCATTAAATTAATTTTTACATGTCAAAATTTTATTTTAATTTAATATAAATTTCTCGTCAAAGTGTTCATATACAATAACAAAGGTGAAAAAATACTATATAAACTATATAATTTTACAAAACTTAGCAAGTAAAAATTAATTTTAAAAATATTTATAATATATAAATATAGCTAAAAAAGTAATAAGTTTTAAGTAATTTAAATATAGTTTGTTATGAATTAAAATGTTGTTTTATATTGTACCAAAAAAAATATTGTTTTATGTCATTTCACATTTACATTAGCCATTAACTATAATCTATAAGCTATCAGCCATCAGCCATAAACTACAATCTATCAGTTAGCTTATCAACTATCCACTATTTTTACCAAACAGAGTCTTATAGATTCTAAGCTAAAATTCCTATTTGGTAACACTTTTTTCATCACGCGCGGACATCTAGTTTATTTTCAGGATGTTACTTTAAATAGCTTATGAACTTATAATTTATTCTTTCCATTTTTACCCTTTAAAAGTAATTACTATAATTAAAATAAAATAAAGAAATGAATCTCTACTACTGTAGTTCCTATACATCATTTCTAATAAATCAATGCACCGCATCATTTGCCGGAATACTGAAATTAATTGAGTAATACTTGAAATAATTGGTAATTTAATATCTTAGGATCAAGCTCTGTATCTTACAGATAAATTGCAGTTCGTATTAAATAAACACACAAAAATTAGAAATAATGGAATAAGTTGTTTGATGACAAATTATACAACTAATATACTCCACCAAACAAAATTATACAACTAAAATGAAAATAATTTCAAAATAAAATTTTAGTAAATAAAAATTAATTTAATAATAGTATAAAAGATGTATATTAAATTAATAAAATGAGATATTTAGTACAATGAGACTTCCTCTTATCTGTGTCTCATCTCTCGACCTTCTCTATTTCTACTTTCAATTTTCAGATTTTTTTTTTTAACTTTGTTATTGTACATGTACATTTTGATGAGAAGTATATATTAAATTAAAATAAATTTTTGGTATATAAAAAATAATTTAATAATAATATATAAATTAAAAGTTAATTTAATTTGGTGAAAGATGATAGAATATAGTGTTGGCACTTTATTATAGTCTATGGTAGTCCTTTATAATCTAAAGGTGAAAATTGGTCTCCCACATACTTGAGTGGGATGAGAGTACTTGAAAGAAAGAGATGAAATCATTATATACTCTCATCAACTCTAACCATAAAAATTTACTGTCAAAAAAAAAAAAAAACTCTAACCATAAAAATAAACCTACTTACCTCAAAAAAAAACTCTACCCATAAAAATAAACCCACTTACCTCAATGGAAAATGAGATAGAAAAAGTTTGATGATATTTCCTGCTCTTCTTCTCCCCTCTAGCCTTTCTCCTTCTCTTTCTACCTCTCTTTATTTCTTATGACAAAATGAATTCTCTCTCTACACTAACATAAAACCGTGGGTTTTACATTACTTCTATTGGGCAAATTTAGTTTTACTATGGACTAAAACTATGTGCGAAACTTTTTTTATAGGAACTAACAACAAGGCCGTTTATGAGAATTCAGAGGTCCTGGGCGAATAATAAAAATGGGCCCTTATAAAAAAAAACATAATTTTTTTTTAAAAAAAAGAAAGAAAGAATATAATATATTTAAATTGTAAACAATTTTCAATAACATCAAAATTAATCATTCATTCTTGTGACTAATAAAAAAAAGGTCATATTGTAGCATTTTTTAAAATAAATTCATCAACCAAATTTTCATATTGTATATTCTCCAACAAGTCATCCTCAATTGCTATCAATACTAACTCATTAAAATGTAAATAACATCAATAACATAAAAAATAATTACAATCTTTCTCTTTTTTTTGTAATAAAATACACTTTCAAGTAAATATCATTAAAAATTGATAGTATTTTTAATAAAAGTTATAACATAATTCTACAAATATAGTTTTTTTTTTCTTGATAAATATAGTACATTTTTGAGGCCCTGGACTGGGGGCCTAGTTGCCCTGGCCCAAAACCGGCCCTGACTAACAATATTATAAAAATTAAGTAAAACATAAATTTAGAAAGTTATCCTTTTATTATAAGGAATTAAGGATCAAACACATATTTAACCCTTTTATTTATAATTGCATACATCATTTCTTGGTCATCATATATAGAAGGCACCAAATAATACATATTTTTTGCTAGAGGGTTCAATTGGTTATGTTAAAAGAAACTTTATTTTCCTCCCCACTTTTGGAAACTTTATGTTTCTCATCATTCATAGAAGCACTATCTTCATTGTCACTTTTAGAGACTTTATACTCCTCATCATTTATAGAAATTTTATGTTCTTCATCAATTTTGAAAACTTCATCTTCATGGTTACTTTTGGTAACTTTCTCTTCACGGTTACTTATAGAAACTTCATTTTCCTCGTCAAATAAATCGTTTACTATGTCTCGGATTTTGAGAATAGTGTTAGCATCATACTTCATCAAATTTTTATGCATATTCATCAAATCAGATTCCG
The DNA here is from genome assembly GCF_020283565.1 of Trifolium pratense. Classification (NCBI taxonomy): domain Eukaryota; kingdom Viridiplantae; phylum Streptophyta; class Magnoliopsida; order Fabales; family Fabaceae; genus Trifolium; species Trifolium pratense. Next base: position 45,381,126 of record NC_060061.1, read on the forward strand.
AAAACATCAAACGGCTGTTCACGCTGGTCATCGGCTCTACAATAATTATGGATAATACATTATGTCTAGAAATATAATAGTATAATAGAAATTAAAAGATGTATATTAATAATGGGAACAATTGTTTCAGTTAGATGATCAAGAATATAAGCATTGTTAAAAAGAAAAGGGTATTTGATGTTCTTCACTTTTGGAAACTTGATGTTCTTTATGACATAGTGAAGCATGATCTTCCACGTCATTTTTGGAAATTTGATGTTCTTCATCACTTAATGAAACTTTATTTTTTTCACCACTTATAGTAACTTCATTTTCCTCGTCAAATAAATCATTTACTATGTTTCGGATTTTGAGAATAGTGTTAGCATCATACTTCATCAAATTTTTATGCATAGTAATCAAATCAGATTCCGAAAACATCAAACGGTTGTCCACTCTGGCCATCGGATCTACAATAATTATGGATAATACATTAGATATGTCTAGAAATATAAAAGTGTAATAGAAATTAAAAGATGCATATTAATAATGGGAACAGTTGTTTCAGTTGGGAGAAAGTATAGATTAAATATGGACCCAGTACAAAGGTGGATCCACCTATTCATAGTAATTTTTTAATAAAATTATATTTTATTTTCTATAAAGTTCTTTTTTTTTTTACCATAAGTGGTAAAACTCCACCTTTGAACCATTTTTTATAGGACCAAATTAAACACACCCATACATTATGTATTGTTAACCTAAACAAACAATTTTTTAGATGCATGACATTATATTAGCAAATGCTAATATAGTAATATGTGGGCACATAATAAAGAACTCAGTATAAAAATATTAAGTTTTAAAAGTTGTGTGTTCAATTTTTCAAATATTAAAATGTTATATTTTATGATACAAAAATTCTATTTTTAAATTTCTTAATATTACAATTATTAGCAAGACCATTTTTTTAATGGCAGGATTATAAGCAAAACCCTATTTTATAGTTTTTTCTAATCTACCATTTTATGATTTGAGAGTATTTATATCCATCAACCAATAAGAACAAGTCATATGAAAATTCACATATGTAAATTCAATGTTTGTTAGAAGTTTGTTACAAAAAAAAAAAAACCTTCAAATTCACATATGCAAATTTGTTACAAGTTAGTTGTGGGTACCACATATGCAAATTTACTTATATGATTTGTTTTCATTGGTTGATGAAAAAATACCTTCAAATTATGAATGAGTACGGTAAGCCTCACCCTATTTTATTATATAGATATTTGCATAGATACATTCAAAATTAAAAACAAAATTTCATAACAGTGAAATGTATAATTGGAAGCAAGTGTAAAACTTATTTATTGTATGACAATACATAACAATAACAATAAAATTATATATGCATTTGACTTTTTCAATATTAGGATTATTAGCAAGACCCCTTGGGCTCAATTGCGTTATTAATAAAATTTAACAGTTCAAAAAATAAGAATTATTAGCAAGACCCTATTTTATTATATAGATATCGGCAGAGATACATTCAAAATTAAAAACAAAATGCCATAACAGTGAAATGTATAATTGGAAGCAGGTGTAAAACTTATTTATCGTATGACAATACATAATATATAAAATTATATATGCATTTGACTTGTAAATGTAAATTATAGGCTAATATGACTCACTAGTAATATAAGGCCCGGGTACATGATTTGCATCTAAAACTTGAGTTGAGAGAATAACAAAAAGAATAACACCAAGAAACATAAATGACCTTGAGTAAGCCATGTTACTTCAATTCTTTCTAAATTACAATGCAATGTGGTTGAGAAATAATAATGTAATATTCTCTATATATAGGACAAGGAGATTAACTTTTTATGAGGCCAAGAGTCAATGAGATGTAAACATTCTCTATATAAATTAAGGAGCCAAGGAGATGTTAATATTAAATTATATTGAATTGAGAATTTAAACATAATTCATTCTTTATTAATTTGTTGTGTCTATTTCTTTGGTTGAATGAAGAAGTTTTTTTTTTTATTATTAAGTAGTCTAGTGACTTGAAATTCATTCTTTTAAATAAATAAATAAATAAAAAATTATATTGATAATAGCATACAAATTAAACTCTATAATATAAATATCAACTAAATTATGCTGACGGGGAAACGTAATAGAAAATATTCCAATTCCTCAACACACAACAATGACATTTGTTTTATTTTATTTTTACATTCTTAGATAACTTTTCAAATTCATGAAAGATGGTATGAGTGAGCCCACAAGTTAAAAATTTTCATAAAAAGATTTAATATGAGTGGTATTAAATATTCGCTGTATTTTTTTTAATAAGCAAAATTGTATATTCGCTATTGGAAAAAAATATATAAAAATATCAAATGAGTGCAAGGATACATTTTGATACCGGTCTGGATCCTCAGCAGCGTTTTACTCTGCAGCAATGTCTGCCGCTAATATTTGTATCGTTGGATGCATCTATAGGCTGGGATATATTAAATAAAAACTTAGATAAAAAAAAATAAAATCCTCAAATTGTTTATGCTTAGACAATGGAAGAACAGTCAATCGAGATAAAAAAACGAGATAAAAAAAGGAAAACCTTCCCTTTATAATGTATAATTAAGTATTTTATACATTATTTTTACTTATACTTTCATACAAGATGTGTATAAATTTGTTTATATATAATTTTTATTATTTTCACAAGACTCATAATAATGTCTTAAATATGATTAAACTTTGTTATTTATTTTACATCTAGTTTGTTTGAAAATAATAAAAAATTAATATATTTTTTAAGGTTGATAGAATACTCCCCCGAAGCGAGGGGTTGAATTGTGTTTTATCGTTTCTAAAAATTTTATTTGTGTTATGAAAACAGAGTGATATGCACCAGAGCCAGAAATATAAACACATAGAGAGATAGAAGAGAGAGAGAGAGAGAGAGAGAGAGAGAGAGAGAGAGAGAGAGAGAGAGAGGGAGGGAGGGAGGGAGGGAGAGAGAGAGGGAGGGAGGGAGAGAGAGCATAGAAGACTATGTTGGAACAAAATGTGGTTTGTCAAACCCTTATGATTTAAAATAGATTTTGATGATAACAAAGTATTGAATAAACAATTGGTAGCACTAATATTTTATCTAGTGTTCAGGACCATAAGTTAAAATTTTACACACTATGATCATAAGAACTACTGAGAAGATGTGGTCTTCAAGCTCTGAAGAACAAGTTCTGAAGGAAGCAAATATCTTGACTCTGAATGAAAGACAAGTCATGAAAATCTATTAGAGTCAGTGAATCTCTCATAAGCTGAAGACTCTACAAGTCCTATAGAAGTCAAAATTTGAAGTTCTGACAAGACAATTATTTAAATCAGATTCTCTGATTTGCAAATGATTGAAGGACGTTTTCTATATGGAGCGTATAATACATCATTCTTATCCTCAATCTTATCAACAAATGGAGCGTATAGTACTATTGTACTATTTTACTCTAAATGGTAGAGTACTATATTTTCAAGGACAAGGTAGTGGAATTGAATTAACCTTTTAAGGTAAAGAAATTCAATTCACATCCCTAATGATTTTTCATATCCAGCTGTCATATAGAATCTTCTCAATTGGTCATCATTCTAACGTCTCTATCCTTGGTTATAAATTAGAAGACATCTTCATTTAGATTTGGCTGACTCAACTCACTACATTCTAAGATATCAGTATTTCACAAGACTCTGATCCTCTGAATCTGTTCATATACATTGTAAATTTGTACGTTAAATATTTTTGAGTCTTAGAAAAAGCTTAGAAATTTGTATAACACTTTTGATTGTTTCAAGTGTTAGTCTTATACTTTCATTTTTTATTTGTAAGATTAGTGAAGTCTCTTGTTAGTTGTAACTTGAGCATTAGAAGTTTCTTGCTGTGTGCTTAAGCATTTGTGTAAATCTTTTATGATTTTAGTGAACTCCCTTGAAAGTGCAAGAGGACTGGAGTACTCTCGATTTGTGATGGGAACCAATATAAATCACAGTGTGTTCATCTCTCTCTAGCTCTCTTTAATTGTGCTCTATCCGCTGCTTAATTGTTTTTGATAAAAAACTTCTGAAAAAGTTTTTAACTTACTAAAACACAATTCAACCTCCCCCCCCTCCCCTCTTGTGTTTTTCACACCTTCAGACTACACAAAAGTTTTTATACTAATTCCTACCATAAACGAGAGTAGTACAATTCCCCTGCATTTCCAAGGGAATTCACTAAAATCACAGATGATCGCAAGTGCTCAAGCACCTAGCTCAAGACTTTGTTGCCCAAATCCACTAACTTAGGACTTCCTTGCCCAAACTCTCTAGCTTAGTACTTCCTTGCCCAGACACACTAGCCTAGTACTTCCTTGCTCAAGTAATACGTACAAGAGACTTGTTAAACTAACTTAAAATTTTTTAAGAGATTTTAAAATTTAACACGTACTTGATATACTATCAGAGGTGTTCACAAAATACAACACAGATACAAGACTTAACACTTAAATGTTGGAATAAGGTTGGTTCTACAACTATCTAACTCAAGAGTTTTGATGATAACAAAATATGAAGAGAACAATTTTATGCACTAACGTTTTTATTAAGTGTGCAGAAAATATAAGAAAGTTGTATCTGAAGATACTGGAAGACCTTACATAAAGGACGATGAACAAAGCAAGACTCTGACTCTGAACTATGTGAAGATTCTGAATGAGTGAAGTTCGAGTGTTGTCACTAGTGTTGGATTTCAGACTCTGTGCGAAGTGTTCAGTTAAAAATCCAAGTAATCTCAGACAAGAGAAAACGACCAATCACTTGACTACACTTCAATGATATTTTCAACTAAAGTCAATGATCAAAAGAGACGTTGGAAGAAAATCTTTGCCATCAATACCAAAATGAAGTATTTCCTTTTATGAAGCATCAAACAAAGAAATCAATTATGGAAAGCCTTGCAACGACAACGATAAAATAATGGCAATCAGCAATGAAGACGCTCCTAATTCAAATTCCAACGGTCTACTTCCTCATACAACTGTAAAAGGAGATCAAAGAATTCAAAGAAAAGTGTAAAAGTACATACATACATACATACATACATACATTCTTTTATTCTTTGTAAATCTTTTGTAAATACTTAGGAGAAAGTACTGAGTATACGAGCTTAAAAATCATTTGTGTATCTTCTTTCAAGAAGGAACTTGTAAACACAAAAAGCTGTTGTATAACCTTTCTAGGTTAAAGGGTTGAAAATTGATGACATGCGTCATTACATGAAAATAAGACCAATTTCAAGTGTTTTTAGAAGAATCGTCAAACACTCCTTTCTTGTGTTTCTCGAACCTTCATTAAATTCTAAGATACAAAGTTTGTAAGAATTCCTAAGTGTTTTTACAACTTTTGACTTTGAGAGAGTTTGTGCGCTTTTAGAGGCTGATAGGTCTTGGTGATTTTCTTCAACTGGATTGCTCTATTCATATGCAGAAGAAATAGATCTGTTGAGAAGCTTGTTGGAACTTATAATTTGCTTTATGCAAAGGTAGTTGCAATCTGGGTAATAACTGCTTCAATGCTTTGAAGAAGAGGATAATGTCTTCACATTCCTAGCAAAAGGACAACTGCTCCAACTGCCAGGATAGTGACGTTGTACTTTATTCTTTCCTCTTTGTCATCTCTGAAGTGAATCTCTAAGTAACCCAAGTCTGATCTTCCAAGATTATACCAACTTAGAGTCTGATGTTCACTACTTCTGATGCTCTTTAGCTTCTGAAGCTTGCAACCTCTGAACACCTTTAAGAGTATGCTTCTCAGAGTTTTTTTTTTTTTTTTTTCAGTTTCTCTTCAACATGTTCAAGTGGATATTAATTTTATCTTTCAATCCTGCACACTTGAACAAATATTAGTAACACCAATTGTTCTTTTAATATATTGTTATCATCAAAACCACTAGAGAGATTAACGAAACCAATTTTGTTCCAATAAATACATTGTCATGCGTTTATCCTATCAATATCAAAGCATATCCTTATCCAGCTTCTTATCTTATACATTTAATAATTCAATAATTATAATTTATTGACATGGTAATTTATTTTTTTTACATTTTTAATACATATTAACTAGAGTTTAATGGAGATACATCGATAGTGTAAAATAGTTTTACACGATCATCCAATAAACAACTATTATTTTGCCATGTCATATTCAGAAAGTGGGGTGACGTGGCAAAAATATGGTTGATATTGGTTGACAGTTTACACTGTATGTCAGAGCAAGTTCCTTTTACAACTGACAAAGAGAAGCGCGCCTTTGGAACTATGGAGTGCTTAGGTACGAGCACAAATCTTAAAACTGAAAAGATGTGTTAGGGACTCGAATGGGACTCAGCCATGCTTGACGACGAAAGTCCTAAGCGACAGGACGCCATCGTCATAGTACACGCCAGACAGAATGCCCAGCTCGCGATGGGATATTCATGCCCCAAGGAAGAAAACCTAACGACGGCCCCTTTCCTCATTTTGAGTTCGGAAGACTACTCTGAACACTCGAATAGGTCACCAAAAAACTTCCGAGCATGGCGTCCAAGATACCCGCTATCAAGTAAAGACCGTGGTTTAGCCGAGCACTAGGGCAAACGCATTGACCTAGCGTATAGAACGTCTATAAGTATCAAGCATACAAGCATTGAAATCGACATCGCGAGGAATTTGTTAAAGTTAAACCTCGAAACTTGTTGAACACAGAATTATAAGTATCAAGCATACAAGCATTCTAATCGACATCGCAAGGAAATAAAAATATCTCATGCAAAATATCCAAGTCTAAGCAGAAATAAACGACGAAAGATAAAATGCACACTGATAAAAAGAAAAATCAAAGTACAATAACATAAAGCAGCCATGAGGACTGCACGTTGTCAAGAGGTACATCATAAAGTGCCTTTATGGCGAGCATAATGCCGACACATACAAAAAATTAAATTACAACAACTTTAATCTTCAGGAGGAGGAGCGACGATCTGCTCGTCGCGAACTTCCTTGAACTCGTCCAAGCCCTTAGTGACCAACTCCACGTTGGGGTTCAGTACTAGCATCTGGGCGATAGCATTTTCGAAGCTGGACTTAGCGGTTTCCAACTGCAGGGATTTAGACTCGAGAATCTTTGCGATCAGCGCAGCTCGACTAAAACTCATGTATTCCCGGACGGGATCAGCAGTATTCTTCTCGACACTTACTGAGGTTTCAACAGAGGACTTCAGCCTTTCCCTTAAATCAGAGAACTCCTCATTGAGCTTCTTCACCTCCTCAAGCAGGACGGCCGCCTTCTTAGTCAGCTCAAGGACATCCATCAAATCAGATTGCGAAACCAAACGGCTTTGCACGCTGGCCATCGGCTCTACAATAATTATGGGTAGAAATATAAAAGTGTAATAGAAATTAATAGATGTATATTAATAATGGGAACAATTGTTTTAGTCGGATGATCAAGATTATAAGCATTGTTAAAAAGAAAAGGGTATTAGCGCAATTAAGTTCCCCATTTGCCATATTAAAAAGGACAATTAAGTAAAACAGTTTTTTTTTCTTCTTTTTCTGTTCATCTCATCTTGTGATTGTATTGAAAAAAAACTTATGTTTAACATTAAATTTAGAAAATGAATTTCACTGAATTAAATTTTTTAAGAGTTTAATTGTTGTGTACTGTCGGTGTAAACATTCTTTACACATATATCCAATAATGTGTTTCCACATCATTTAATGAATATGACACATCATGTGTTTTTAAATATCATACATGATATGTCAGTATATTATTGGATGCATGTGTAAAATAATTTTATACTAACGATGCATATAAATTAAATTCATTTCTTAATCATTGCAAAAATAATATTTTTTCTTATAATAATGACACGAGAAAGTATAGATTAAAGAAGTTTTCTTATATCGACCCGATGCAAAGGTGGATCCTCATATTCATAGTAAGTTTTTAATAATATATTGTTTTTAGTCTCAATAAAGTTCTTTTTTTTTTTTTACCATAAATGGTAAAAGTCCACCTTTTAAACCATTTTTTAATAGGTCCAAATTAAACAAACCCATACATTATGTCCTGTTAACCTAAATAAATAAATAATTAAAGAGTTTAATTGATATGCACCGACAGTGTTAAATAGTTTTATATAATCGTCCAATAAACAACCATTATTTTGCCATGTCATATAAGAAAATGGGGTGAAGTGGGGTGATGTGGCGGAAAACATGGTTGGTATTGGTTGAAAGTGTAAAATTATTTTACACCGTCGGTGCATATCAATTAAATCCATAATTAAATACATGCATGACATTTTATTTGCAAATGCTAATAATATGGTATATATGTGGCTTAAGGGTACATAATAATTAAAGAACTCGGTATAAAAATATTGAGTCATGAATTCAATTTTTCAAAAATTGAACTGTCATGTTTTCCAATACAAAAATTCAATTTTTAGATTTCTTAATAATGATAGGATTATTAGCAAGACCCTATTTTAATATATAGATATATGCAGTGATACATTCAAAAGTAAAAACAAAATGTCATAATAGTAAAATGTATAATTGGAAGAAAGTGTAAAACTTATTTATCGTATGACAATACATATCAATAAAATTACATATTCATATGACTTGCAAATGTAAATTATAGGCTAGTATGACTCACTAGTATTAGAAGGCTCGGGTACATGATTTGCATCTAAAACTTGAGTTGAGAGAATAACAAAAAGAATAACACCAAGAAACATAAATGACCTTGAGTAAGCCATATTACTTCAATTCTTTCTAAATTACAATGCAATGTGGTTGAGAAATAATAATGTAATATTCTCTATATATAGGACAAGGAGATTAACTTTTTATGAAGCCAAGAGTCAATGTGATGTAAACATTCTCTATATAAATTAAGGAGCCAAGGAGATGTTAATATTAAATTATATTGAATTGAGAATTAACATTGAGGTTGCTAAAGTCCTACTTGATCTTTACGTAAAACTAAGAATTTTTTTAAAATTTGTTGTGTCTATTTCTTTTAAATTCATTTCTTCGGAGGAATGAAGATTTTTTTTTTCTATTTTTAATCAAATAGTCTAGCTAGTGGCTTGAAATTCATCCTTTTAAATAAATAGAAAGTCTCAAGTTCGAATACATTATTCACTACAAGAAAATATCAGATTAACTACAAGTCACTAGGTTTGGTCTAGTGTTGAAAGGTTTGGATAGCAACGTTATATGTCTTGATTTCGATTCCCACCTCATTGTAAATAAAAAAAAATCAGATTAACTACCAAAACATTACTACAATATATTGTTCTAGCTAATTTGCAATTGTTTGGACATGCTTTTACCCCATCTCAAATTTTCCCGGCTAATCATTACATTTTTTTTAAATATTTTCATTTTTGATTTAATTAATTTATATTCTCAATAAATCTAAAAAGGTATATGGACTATATACATTAGATTCTCAATGAATTTAAAAAGTAATTCTTCTCGATCGGAGGTAGTATCATAAAAAAAAAAAACTATCTCTCTAACTATTTTCGTTCCACCACCGTTATGCACTAGGTAACTCTCCGTCATCGCTTTCTCTCTGTTTCCATCGCCGTCGTGACTCTCTCTCTCTCTCTCTCTCTCTCTCTCTCTCTCTCTCTCGCGGTTGTCATCGCGGTCGTTATCATCAAGGTTTTAAATTGCGGTTGCGGTCGTGGATGCGGTTGCGGTTGCAAGTATTGCGATTGCGGCTAATGCGGACACTGCGATGCAATTGCGGCCGTTGCGACGTGAAATAATTTTTTATCCGCACAAACACAAAAAAATAACTATAATTATTGTAATTCCTTATATATCTTTTACTTATAATTCTATATAAATTTTAATTCATTTTTAAGTCATCGAGACATAAGAAGACAGAAACTCTAAAATGAAAGGACATAAAGGAAAAAATAAAGGTGAGATTCTCTGAATTTTTACGAAAAGGAATATTGGATTGAACCGTTGCGGCTGTTGCAGTCAAAACTCCGTTGTGTTGCGGTGAAATGCTGTTGCGTTGCGGCATCACGTGTGATTTGAGTTCACACCGCAATTGCGGTCCGATGCGGTTGCAGTGTCTACCGCATCCGCAATATTGCGGCCGCATCAGGTGATGCGGTCCGCAATTTAAAACCTTGGTTATCATCGCTCTTCGTCCCTACAAATCTTCTTTCGAGAACTTCGTCTCTTCGTCTCCGATCACTCTCCTATTACCGTCTCTAGGTTCAATATTGTTTTGTTGTGTTAATTGTTGGTTGAATATTTCTCTGTTCATGTTAGGGTTCCTTTTTTAGTTCATATTGAAAACTCATAAAGAGTTCATATTGTTTAGTTCATTTGTTTTGCTTGTCGTTGATGCGTTTAGTTAATTCATGTCTTTATTATTTATCACACTGCAGATTGGTGAAGGAACTTACAACAGTGTTTGTAGAGCTCACGTTCTTGAAACTAACAAAATTGTTTCTTTGAAGAAGGTTAAATCCACTAATATGGATCCCGAAAGTGTTCGTTTTATGGCAAGAGAAATCATTCTCCAAAGAAGGCTCGATCATCTAAAATGTCATGAAACTTGAAGGAATGATTACTTCAAAGATTTCTGGTAGCTTGTACCTTATTTTCGAATATATGGAACTTGGTCTTAATGGCCTTTCAACAATGTCGGGCAACAAGTTTACTCAATCGCAGGTACATTTCCCCTTGCATAATCGACTCCCAAACTCGAAAATGGTTGCGAAGACCATCTTTCTATTCTTTCAAGGTTTTATCGATATTTTCCTTTTCCTTCGGGAATAAATAAAGTTCGGTGGCGATTTTATTGTCTAGCGAGCGCATTCCGCCCGCGCATTTTTTCACCCGCTTCAGCTGGCGACTTCACTGCTGATGTTTTAAGAGAGTCAAGCATATCCTTGTTAGTCTTAGGGTTGTGTTTTTTTCTTTTGTTTGCTTACTTTTCCTATGTTTTACTTTCCCTTTGTTCTTGCTTTTGTATATATGTTTTATTTCATTTCTATTTATTTATTTCTATTGTGCATATATATCAACTGTGGGGTGGAATGTTACTTGAGGGAAGCTCTACACTCGAGCTTTGAGAAAAACTTAAGATAAGATGGTAATGTTATCTTGAAGATGTTGTTATCTTGCGAGTATTTGCAATGGCGGCAATATTTTCCCCTTGGGTCCGTGACTCTAGGGACCTATTTGACCTTTGTAGAACCCAATGACTCTATCTATGGGAGACCCTTTGAATTGGCTAGCCCAATCTCATGGGGAAGTTATGAATGAGGGTCGTGACCTTGGTTGTCACCCTTAAACAAAAAAAAAAACCCTAGAACATACATATGAGGGGATTGGGTAGTAAATATTTAGAACCGGCCTATCGTATGGAACCCCTTACTTAAGTTATGTATTTTCAATTTCCAATTACCCTACAAACTTGTCCTTGAGGTCATACCCTGACCTTCTTTACTCACTCATGACATGTTATTAAAATATTTTTGCATACGTTAAAAAAAAAAACTTTTTGCATATTCATGCATTTTCATGCATCTACATTTCCTACGTGAAGCTCATATATCTTCCACCTTCGTTTTCCTCCAACCGTAATCCCGCTAGCCGATCTTCCACCTTTGTTTTCCTCCAACCGTAATCCCGCTAGCCGGTTTCCCGATACTCGAAGCAAATTTGAAGTATGTCTCAAGAGACTTCAAAAAGGTCAAAAGTTGTTGAGGGATGAGGTCAACCAGTTGAAGACCTAAATGAGCTTGATCATACAAATCATATTAAGGGGAGAAGGCGACCCCCCATCGAACCTGCTACAGACCTTCCAGCGCCTCAGACATCGGGGCTCCAATGAGACTCAACCACGGATGATGACAACCAATTATATGATGTTTTTAGTAGTAGATTAGTATAGTTTTTATAGTAATTGAAGCCCAAAAGCAAGCAAATATCGGGAAAAGTGAAGTTACAAGGACCAAAAGCAAGAAAAGTGGAAAAAGCAGCAAAAAATGGCAAAAATGTAATAAAGCAGCGCAACCATCGTACCCACGATGAGGTTCAACGTGGCGCGATGAGAAGATGGTTAAAATTGAAGAAAATCTGCTGATAATCTTTACAATCGTGGCACGATGGCTTGTCATCGTGGCACGATGATTACTTGAAAAATAAGCAGAAAATCCTGATCAAATCTTTCATCACACCACGATAGGATCCATCGTGGCCACGATGAGACAAAATTACACGCCATCGTGGCCACGATGGGTGCGCAGAAAAAACCCAAACTCAGCTGAAAAACTATAAATAGAGTTTTCCTCCTTCACTATTATTCATTCCAATACATTCAGAAATATTGAGACTTGTCCAATATTCACTCTAGAGTAGGAGAACTCCAAGGAGGAGAAAATGAGGCCAAGGAACTCCAAGGCCAATAAGGTTTTTTTCTTTCAGTCTTTGTAACTTATTTTTTCTAGGTTAGGTGGAGTCGAGAAACTCCTTTACGAATACTTGGTTGTACTATTTATATTATTTTGGGTATAATTATATTGCAAACAAATCAGCGAACACAACAAAAATATTATATATAAAATAAATACAAGAAAAAGTTCATAATATACATAAATACTAGTAATAGCACAACTAAAAAACGATCACCTAAATATATGACAAAGGCAAAAAAAAAAGAAAAAAAAAAAACCACCCTAAAAAAATAAATAGACCAAAAAGAACAAAACAAGCGGTGCAGTCCAACCCTTCTATGTCGTCCCAAAAAACCGAAAAATAAAAAGAACAAAACAATGGAAATAAACGGACCAAATAAAACATGTCCTAATATTGAAAATAGAATACTTCCTCCGTCAAAAAAAAAAATAGAATAGAATAATTCCCATAAAAACTCATTTGCCCATTTCCTTTTTTTTTCCTTTGTTTTTTAAGATTTTGGTTGTGGTTTTGATCTATCTCCATTACTATTACGATTAACTCCTAAAAACTTATCTCTGTCCTTAATCATCACTATTACTATATTGCAAAACTCATCTAAGTTTAGCTTCTCATCACTATCACTATCATAAGCACCAACAGCATCGTTCGCTATTTGGACATTCATCTCATGCTTGTCGAGCTTTGTAGCGAAATGACGAAATTCAGCTACAAATATGACATGATTATGATCCTCATCAAACTTAATGAACATTTCTGTAATCCGGTTCAATATTTCTACAACGTAACTGGTACCAACGTCGACCTCATTTTTAATGACCTGCAACTCAGCATTGGTTGCGATATGATCGATCGAACGCATTATGTTTCCAAATTCTTTGATAGCAATACAACCATCTTTGTAAGGAGTAATTGTGTTAGCTAGCATTGATACTATGGGAAGACCCCATTATATAGTGTTACAAGGATAATGCATACCAAACCTTTTCTTAAGGCATAAGCAACAAGTTATCAGGCCTGGCCCAATCACTCGAAGCCCATAGGCGCGCCCTGAGCTAATATACTCCTAACATATGCTCCCCTAATCCGAGCATTGTCTAAACAGATTACAAACACAAAACAATACATGATACAGTAGCTATAGTACAATGAAAAATTAAGCATTGGAGTTGAAGGCATCACACACTCCAAGTTTCGATCTCAACTTCACAAATGATTCCAGCTTGAGAGGCTTGATCATTGACCCAGCATATAGAAAGTCTATAATTACATGATACCAGCTATCAAGTAACGATCGCCGTTTAGGCGAGCACTAGGGCAAAGGCATTGACCCAGCGTATTGAAAGTCTATAAGTATCAAGCATACAAGCATTCAAATCGACATCGCGAGGAATTTGTTAAAGTTAAAACCTCGAAACTCTTTGAACACGGAATTATAAGTATCAAGCATACAAGCATTCAAATTGACATCGCGAGGAAATAAAAATATCTCATGCAAAAAATCTAAGTCTAAGCAGAAATAAACGACGAAAGATAAAATGCATGCGGATAAAAAGAAAAATCAAAGTACAATAACATAAAGCAGACTTGAGGACTGCACTTTGTGAAGAGGTACATCATAAGGTGCCTTCAAGGCGAGCATAATGCCGACACATAAAAAAACATTAAATTACAACAACTTTAATCTTCAGGAGGAGGAGAGACGATATGCTCGTCGCGAACTTCCTTGAACTCGTCCAAGCCCTCAGTTACCAACTCCACGCTGGGGTTCAGTACTAGCATCTGGGCGATAGCATTGTCGAAGCTGGACTTAGCGGTTTCCAACAGTAGGGATTCAGACTCGAAAATCTTTGCGATCAATGCAGCTCGACTAGAATTCTTGTATTCCCCAGCAGGATCAGCAGTCTTCTCCTCGACATTTATCGAGGTTTCAACAGAGGACTTCAGCCTTTCCTTTAAATCTAAGAACTCCTCATTGAGCTTCTTCACCTTCTTGTGCAGGACATCCGCCTTCTTAGTCAGCTCATTGATAGCCATCAAATCAGATTCCGAAACCATCAAACGGCTTTGCACGCTGGCCATTGGCTCTACAATAATTATGGATAGAAATATAAAAGTGCAATAGAAATTAACAGATGTATATTATTAATGGGAACGGTTGTTTTAGTTGGATGATCAAGATTATAAGCATTGTTAAAAAGAAAAGGGTATTGGCGCAAATAAGTTCCCCATTTGCCATATTAAAATGGACAATGTTAATGACAAAAGCAAATAAATGAATTCCATCTCACTTGCCTTATAAGCTAACTGCTTTTGGAGTTGGTTTTGGCAGTTACAAACTGTTGGAGTTTGTTGTAAATAGTTTGTTAGTTAGTTAGATTGTTAGTTTGATCCCTTCAATATATAAGATAGAACATAGTGCTTGTATTCAATCAAGTTTTTCATGAATAAGAATTTCTATCTTTTGCTCATTTCTTTCTCTGCATATTCTTCTAGTTTCTCTGCAACTACTTCATCTTGTAGCTTGCATTCATGGCATACACCAAGCACAAAGTCTATTCTTCACAGACAATTAAGTAAAACTTTTTTGTTCTGTTCATCTCATCTTGTGATTGTATTAAAAAAAAAACTTATGTTTAACCTTAAATTTAGAAAATGAATTTCATTGAACTAAATTTCTTAATCATTGCAAAAATAATGTTTTTTCTTATAATAATGACACGAGAAAGTATAGATTAAAGGAGTTTGTCTTATATGGACCCGATGCAAGGGTGGATCCTCATATTTATAGTAAGTTTTTAATAAAATATTGTTTTTAATCTCTATAAAGTCATTGTTTTTTTACCATAATGGTAAAAGGCCACCTTTTGAACCATTTTTTAATAGGTCCAAATTAAACACACCCATACATTATGTACTGTTAACCTAAATAAATAATTTTATACATGCATGACATTTTATTTGCAAATGCTAATATAGTATATATGTGCCTTAAGGGTACATAATATAGTAATATATAGATATATAGATATCTCCAAGTGATACATTCAAAAGTAAAAACAAAATGTCATAACAGTAAAATGTATATTCATATGACTTGCAAATGTAAATTATAGACTAGTATGACTCACTAGTATTAGAAGGCTCGGGTACATGATTTGCATCTAAAACTTGAGTTGAGAGAATAACAAAAAGAATAACACCAAGAAACATAAATGACCTTGAGTAAGCCATGTTACTTCAATTCTTTCTAATTCTAAATTACAATGCAATGTGGTTGACAAATAATAATAATGTAATATTCTCTATATATAGGACAAGAAGATTACTTTTTATGAGGCCAACAGTCAAGGAGATATATTGTAAATATTCTCTATATATAAATTAAGGAGAAACATGCATGTGGCTAAAGAAAGTACCAAGGAGATGCTAATATTAATTTATATTGAATTGAGAATTAACATTGAGGTTGCTAAAGTCCTACTTGATCTTTCTGTAAAACTAAGAATTTTTAATTTTTTTTTAATTTGTTGTGTCTATTTCTTTTAAATTCATTTCTTCGGAGGAATGAAGATTTTATTTTCTATTTTTAATCAAATAGTCTAGCTAGTGGCTTGAAATTCATCCTTTTAAATAAATAGAACGTCTCAAGTTCGAATACATTATTCACTACAAGAAAATATCAGATTAATTACAAACCACTAGGTTTGGTCTAGTGTTGAGGGGTTTCGTAGTAAACAAAAAAAAAAAATCATATTATCTACCAAAATATTACTACAATATATTGTTCTAGCTAATTTGCAATTGTTTGGACATGCTTTTAGCACATCTCAAATTTTCCCGGCTAATCATTACATTTTTTTTTATATTTTCATTTTTGATTTAATTAATTTATATTCTCAATTAATCTAAAAAGGTATATGGACTAGATACATTAGATTCTCAATTAATCTAGACAGGAGGCAGTATTATTAAAAAAAAAAACTATCTCTGTTCCACCACCACCACCACCGTTATGCACTAGGTAACTCTTCGTCATCGCTTTCTCTCTGTTTCCATCGCCGTCGTGATTCTCTCTCTCGCCGTTGTCATCGTGATCGTTATCATCACTCTTCATCCCTACCGATCTTCTTCGAGAATTTCGTCTTTTTGTCTCTGATCACTCTCCTATTACCGTCTCTAGGTTCGATGTATCTCTTCGTAAAGTGTTTGTTTGTGAAAAAGTACGAAACTATAACGACGGTAAAGAAATGGTTGAAATCACAGAGAGATAAGTTTGCTGGGATTAGATTTCATTAACTCATTCATTTGTATTTCCCTAATCAGTTATATAGATTTTAGCCATCTACCAATATTATCATGTATCACTCGTCGTACGTTTCCGTCTCCAGATACCGCCGAGATATCTATTATACCTAATAACCTTCGATGTCTCGGATGATCAATCAATACAATAGCACTAAGACCTGATACAAAAAGTTAATATTAAACCTAAATCTATGTCTAGAATTTAAGCTTTAATAGATATCATCTTAGTTCTTTTAGATTCAAAGAGTATATGTCTATAACAATTCAAATCTTAAAATAAAACATGAGATTCAAAGATAATATCAATATTGATAGATAAACTAAAACATATATAACAAGATCAAGATAAATACATACTAATAGAGTAATTTACACCTAATCCCAACAAAAGAGAGATTACCTATTCATTTTCATGATAGCTTTATAAAAGATAAGAAGAAAAGAGAGATGAACAAACATCAATGATGATTTCCTAACAAAAGTTGTAGATCCACCCTCAAATCCCTTTGAATCAGCCTCCTTGGGTCTCTCTTTGCTTCTGGACGTGTTTTTGAGTGTTTAGAGTGGATTAGATCTCAAATGAAGTCTGATGGCCTTTTTTAAGTGACATAAAAGTGGATTCTCGCTTAGCGACGGAACTGTTCGCTCAGCGATGGAGATTTCTTCACCCTGAAGTACTTTTTAGCCGCCATAGCTTCGCTGGCTCTCGCTACAGCTTGCTCAGCGACGACCTTTGCTATACCTCGCTATCTGTTGCTACAACTTATCCTGCCACTAACTTGACTCGCTCTCCGTCGCTACTTCTCGCTCAACGACGACACCGATTTTTCTGCATTTTCTGACAGCTTGCGTCGCTTTGTCTGTCGATTTGTCGTCGCTTAGCCAATAACTTATACTCAAAATCTTTATCTCTTCATTCCAAATTCCATTAAATCCAAATTTTCATAAAAAAAAGTGTTGGAATTAGATAGAAATAGCAAAAATACTAATTTTCTCATTAAAACTAATATTTACAATTAGTTTGTGTTTTTTTATATGAAATTACTTTTAAAATAAGTCAATAAGTACTTAAAATATATATGTAAAATTACCACTTTTTGGCACTTATCATTGATCGAATGTGCTTTCGTGCTTTTTTCATCTATATGTATTATTTGATTAATTGATGGTTTATGATTTTTCTTTTTGTTGTTGATCTATGATTGTGTGTCAGTGTTTATTGAAATCAATTTTATGCTGAAAATTTTGATGAAAATGGATAGAAACTTGATTTAGGCTGATCTATGATTATTGAAAACTCATAAAGAGTTCATATTGTTTTGTTGTGTTAATTGTTGGCTGAATATTACTCTGTTCATGTTAGGGTTCCTTTTTGAAAGAGAAAAAAGTGATTCTTATGGCATAACTTTGATTTTGGCTTAACTCTGAATATTACTCTGTTCATGGAATAAGGTTTATGGTTTTCATAGCAAGTACCAAGTAATATATTGATATTAAATTTCAGTAAGATTTGCAGTACAACATATGCCTTGAATTGAATCCTTGACAATAGTCTTGTGTAATAGTTCATTTGATTTGCTTGTTGTTGATGTGTTTAGTTAATTCTTTTTTTTTTCTTCATCTTCTATAATCCACTGCTAGTTAATTCATGTCTTTATTATTTATCACACTGCAGATTGGTCAAGGAACTTACAAAAGTGTTTGTAGAGCTCGCGATCTTGAAACTAACAAAATTGTTGCTTTGAAGAAGGTTAAATCCACTAATATGGATCCCGAAAGTGTTCGTTTTATGGCAAGAGAAATCATTCTCCTAAGAAGTCTCGATCATCCGAAATGTCATGAAACTTGAAGGATTGATACTTCAAAGCTTTCTGGTAGCTTGTACCTTATTTTCGAATATATGGAACTTGATCTTACAGGCCTTTCAACAATTTCTGACAACAAGTTTACTCAATCGCAGGTACAATCTTATGTTTATGTCAAAAACATTGGTTTCTCCTTTGGTATTTGATTTAAGGAATCAAAGCCACTGTATCTGTTGGATAGAAGCTTTTCAGCATTTTAAATTGAATATTTCCTCTAGGATTATAGTGGTATATTAAGACATGAGATATATTGAAATCGATAATTTTCTCTGTCTGGATATCTTTTTGTTGTTGTTAACTTGTCTAAGTGTATTGTAATGCAGCCAATGAACTTAATTTGTTTATCATGCAGCCATTTAACTTGTTATTTGGAGCAGACACCAAATTTGTTTTAGGCAAATATGATGGTTAGAAAGTATGCTTATAGCCTCAATTTAATGCATATGAAATGTGGCACAGTTTAAAAATGTAGGTTTAAATATCATTTTCGACCCTGTATGTTCGTGTGTTTTTGATTTTAGTCCCTGTATGTTTTTTGTTGCAAATACATCCCTTAATGTCCAAATCTTGTTGGTTTTAGTCCCTCTCGACTTACCAATTAGCTACAAACACAGTCATTTTTTAACGAGAGTGACTAAAACCAACAAGATTTGAATATTCAGGGATGTATTTGCAACAAAAAACATATATGGACTAAAACCAAAAATTCGAGAACAGGGACGAAAATGATATTTAAGTATAACATTTTTGCTTCATTTGCCACTAATAAGATGTAATGGATGATAATTTTTACTACAAACACAGTCATAATGGTCCCTTAAAGAAAAAAAAAATCTGTTTTGATCCCTTAAAGACATCTTCGTTTGTCAATTTGGTATCTTACATTAGTTTTTGGCCAAAAACGTTAATTTTGCATAGGTGTTAAATTGTCGTGTTACCTGGCACTATTGTGTGTTGCAGAAGAGAAATATTTTAATTAAAAAACAAACGAGCAAAAGTAAAGGATCATTATTTTGGGAACGACATGGTTTCTCGGATTAGGGTTATCAACATGGTGGAGAGCAGAGGATTTGGTTCGATTTTTGTCTTCGATTTCTCAAAAACGGTTTTCTAGCTTTAATGAAAATATTTCAGTTTTGCCACACAACAGTGTCAGGTAACACAACCATTTGACACCTATGCAAAAGTTAACTTTTTTTGTCAAAAAACTAACGGAAGGGACCAAATTGACAAACGAAGATGTTTTTAAGGGACCAAAACGAACCTTTTTTTCTTTTAAGGGATCATTATGAAACCTAAAATGGGACCATTTGTTAAGGCAAATGGAACCTCTAATTCTCATTAGTGATAGGCAAGGCCTATATAGCCAATGCACAAGGGTACAAACAATTACAATAACAAACTAACACACAAACACGATAGCTTGGGCCTTAAGTAACAAACGCGCGCTAGCACAAAAGCTTGCCAAGCTAAACACACGCACTAGGCCTAACATGGGGCATGAATGTACACTATGATCAACACATATCTAGCATAGCCTCTCCTAAACTGAAATATATCAAAAATTCAGTTTACATCTTCAAGCTTACACAAGCCAAGCAAATCTCTGATCCTGCAAAAGTTGTCAAGACTCAATGCCTTAGTCATGATGTCTGCAACTTGCTCAAAGGATGGGCAATGCAGCAATTGAACTTTTCCATCTTTAGTTAGATCTCTGAGAAAATGAAATCTATGAGTTCCTTGATAACTTAATTGATGAGCTATTATCACAATATATGGTGATGCAGTCTTCCTTTTCTTTACTGATGTGAGCAAGAATTCTAGATAACCAAATTGTTTGACATGAACTATTAGTTGCTGATATGAACTCTGCCTCAGTGTTGGATAGTGTAACAATTGGTTGCTTCTTTGAGGACCATGACACAACTTTTGAACCAATCATAAACATATAACCAGATGCAATTTTTCTATCATCTAAATCTCCTGCATAATCTGAGTCTGACTAACCAGTGTGATTATCATCTTTTCCCTTTTCATACCACAAACCATAACTAATGGTTCCTTTCAAATACTTGATAATTCTCTTTACGGCAGCAACATGAATTTCAGTAGGCCTCTCTATAAATCTAGCAACTAAGCAGGGACGGACACACTAAGGGGTTGTGTGTGGGTAAAGCCACACCAGATTTTTCATATCTTTTTTATAAAAATATATGTAGTGAAAGAGAAAAATTGTGTGAGTAGTTATCGTGTGGCATTGGTTAGCCCAACAGCCATTTTGCATGATTATTTTCATTCTTTATATAATATTAGTTAGTACAAGTTGGATACGGTCTTTTTCATTATTATTCATCAAATACATCATTTATTTTTTTAGGACATATCGTTTGGTAGAATTCGAGTTCGATTTTTAGCGGAAACAATTCTTAGCCAGATTTTTCTAACCTCGTGGCCGGACTCTGTACCCGGAAATCAAAGGACTAATGCCAAAAAAAATATATCATTTATTCAATTAGTTTAAAAAGTGAATATTTGATTATAATTAAAGTAGGAGAAAGTAGTTTCTTAAAAAATATACAATTTTTAATCATAACGAAAACAATTGTACCACTTTAATTCTTATGTTCGAGAGGACACAAATTTTGCAAATTTAAAAGGACTTTTAGATCTTTGTGCAAAACTTGTGTAAACAAATAAGTGCAACACATATGATTTAGTTTATAAGCTTTTGAAAATGGCTTTAGTCTTGCCGGTAGCAACTGCAAATGTGGAACGCATTTTTTCATCTATGAATTAATTTAGTAAAGAGTCTGCTATGTAACAAAATGAGTGATCAATGGTTAAATGACCGTCTTGTAACTCTTATAGAAAGAGATGTTCTTGCAACAATTGACAATGATGTAATTTTAGCTCATTTTCAACAAATGGATGGTAGACGATTTTCGTTGTAAATGTATTGTACTTAACAATATTATATCTTATTTTTCGTATAATTTAGTTCATTGTTTCTTCATTTTTATATTTTTTTTGTCACATTTTCTTTAAGATTTTAGCCACACCAGATTTTCATGTCTGAATATGTCCCTGCAACTAAGCATACTGAAAAAGCCAGACCAGGTCTAGTGGCAAGAAGATACATTAAACAAACAACCATTTGCTTGTAGTTAGTTGAGTCCCAGGCTATACAAGTTTCATCTTTCTTCAATTTGTTTCTAGGCACAATATGATTGCACACACTATTGCAATTCTCCATGTTGAATCTCTTTAGAATTTCACAAGCATATTTCTGCTGACACATAAAAACACCTTCCTTAGTCTGCTTTACCTCAATTCCAAGAAAGTGTCTCATTTTGCCCAAATCACTCATAGCAAAGTTCTTTTCCATAGAAATTTTGAAATTGTCAAAAAAAATTTGATCATTACCAGTGAAAATTAGATCATCAACATACAAGCTTACAATGATGATTTTTCCATGTGCTTCCTTCTTTACAAATAGAGTGTGCTCATGAGCACATTTGACAAACCCTTCCTTGCTAAAATAGGCCTCAATTTTGCTGTACCAAGCTTTTGGAGCTTGTTTCATGCCATAGAAAGATTTCTTCAATCTATACATCATTTCTTTCTTTTGCTTCTGATAGCCTAATGGTTGCTCCACATATACTACTTCATCTAATTCACCATGTAGAAAGACACTTTTCACATCAAGTTTAAACACATCCCAGTTTTTAGCTGCCGCTATAGCTAGTATTGTCCTTATAGTATACCATTTGGCAACAGGAGCAAATACTTCATTGTAATCATTACCATGTTGCTGAGAATAGCTTTTAGCTACCAATCTTGCTTTGTGTTTTTCATTTTTTCCTTGTCAGTTTCCAAGTGTCATTGCTTTCAATTGCTGCAATTTCAGTGTCCATAGCTTGTTTCCACACTCATGCTTAGCTGCTTCACTGTATGTTATAGGATCTTCACTTGGACTAAAGAAAACTTGACCGTCACTAATTTCACCTGTTTCATAGTCTCCAGTTTCATAATCATTGAGATAGCCGGGTTTCTTAGATACTCTCTTCGCTAATCCATTTTCATCAATGTCATTTTCTTCTTCTGAATCAGGTACAACTAGATCCATATCTTCAGTATGAGCATTACTAGCATGATCTTCTACTTCATTTGCATTTTCACTATGATTACTTTTTGAGCAAGTCTCTGCATCATCTTCACAATCAATTATCTGTTTATTTGTATTGGATTTCTCAGCATCTTTGTTTTCCCAATTCCACTGCTTTCCTTCATCACACTTCACATCTTTGCTGACAACAATTTTCCTTTTAATAGAGTCATACAATTTATATGCCTTTGATTCTTCACTTATGCCTAAGTGAATACATGTTGTGCTCTTATCATCCAACTTTTTCCTCAGATTGTCTGGTACATGTACATAAGCAATACAGCCAAAAACTTTGAAGTGACTCACTGATGGCTTGATTCCACTCCAGGCTTCTTCTAGTGTTATATCTTTTACTGCAAAAGTAGGGCACCTGTTTAGTATGTGCACAGACCAATTTACTGCTTCAGGCCAAAATGTCTTTGGAACATTCTTCTCATTGATCATACACCTGACCATATTCATTATGGTTTTATTTTACCTTTCAGATACTCCATTTTGATGAGGAGTGTAAGCAGCTGTGAGTTGCCTTTTTATCCCATGGAGGTCACAAAATTCATTGAAAGCAATTGAGGTATATTCACCTTGTAACGCCCCAACTTTTAGAATTAGTTTATTAATATATTTTTTTATTATTAAAAGTTGTTTGTGTTGATTGTTGTTTAATTATTTTGATGTGTTAAATAATTAATCATGGGAAAATAAATGGGCAGAATGATGTTGATGAACTTAAATCAAATTAAAAGTAGAAAAATTATATAATGAGGTGTTGAGAGCAAAGAGGAGGGGTGTGAATAGGATTGTAGTAAAAATAAAAATAAAAGAAAACCATGATTTTAATTTTAATAAATTCACTTTAATTGTATCGAAAATCTTGTTCTTTGAAATAAAGTGGTTTAAAGAGGAGTAAGGTTAGGAAATAGGAATAGTCAACATTCTGATAGAAACAAAAATAAAATAAAATCAAAAGTGCAAGTGTGAGAAAGGGAGAAGGCACGTGGGAGAGAAGAGAATGAAGGGGAGGAAGGATTTTTAATGGAGTTGTTGTTGTTTTTAAAAAGAGAACAAGATGCTATTCGATTGCCGATTTTTGAAAATAATGACGGGTATCCTTTAGAAATCAAATGACGATCAAAACGATATAAAGAACGTCGATTTTCGTTAAGTAAAGAGGGAGAATGAACCGGGTCGAAAAACCGGGTCGTGCGACCCGTTTGCAGGAAACGAGTGAGAGTGATGATGAACAGTGCCGAGCATCACGCCCAGTCGCGAGTCTGACGCGTGGGGCGCGTGCGAGGGCCTGGAGATCGTTTTGTTAAAATTTGTTTTTATAGAAAAATTGTAAATAATTGTATTGATATTTTTTTTTTTTAAAACTTGGTATCCGGTCTTAGGACCGACTAATCCAAGGGGACCAATCCCACCGCCCACTTGTGGGGGCCCCATTTAAAGCCAGAGTTTTTTTTGCTCTGTATGGACTTAGCCCACCGAAATTGGAACCAGTGGGAATCGAACCTGAGACCTTGAGAGGAGCATACTCCAAGGGCCCAAGCCAACACCACTCGACCAACCCCAAGTGGGTTAATTGTCTTGATATTTTGGTACCTCTTTGGGAATTTTTGGACACATATAGCTATTTTTATTAGTTAGTTATTTGAGGTAAAAATGCCATTAAAAATATTATAATTTTATAAAAGTTTCCCAAAATTTTATGTAGACTATTTTGAATATTTTGGAACCTTTTGGTGTACTTCACTCTCTCTGATTTATGTCCCTCCAAGGATTTGAATTTATTTCACAATTTTTATTAATTAAATTGATTTAAAATTCGTATGTTTCGTCGGTAAACTAAATCAAGATGATTTGGGTTAGGGGTACTGTTAAAGAGGAGTAAGGGGCTGCTGTTTTAGAGAGGAGTGAAAGATTAACTGAGTTATGAAGTTTTAGTTGGTTTGTAATCGAAGTTGCTAGTAATTATTGTGTATCGGTGTTGTTTTAAGTCGTTGCTCATTGATAGTAATTGTGTTGTGAAGTGGTAATAGGGCCTTTATATTTTAAAAGAAAATAATTAAAAATAAACTAATAGAAAGAAACTAGTTTTCTTTGAAGTGTGTTTGTTGTTGTTTGAGAAGTGAGTTGATGATGATTTGGGTAACTTATAAAAGTAAATAAATAATTAAAAAGAAAAAACTAATAAAAGTATAGAGAAGATTAAGTTCTTTGAATTATCATATTTTGAATCATAGTTAATTGAGTTGATGCTTACAAGGTGGTGATTATGCCGTTGTATAAAAAATAAATTGTCGTTGTTACCGTTGATTGCTTTGGTGGTCGTTGTGTTGCCGTTTGTCGTGTTGCCTTTGTTGTTATAAGCCGTTGTTTATAAGCCGCTATAATATGTTGTTGTTTATAAGATGTTGTCTTTAAGCCGTTGACTATTGATGTTGTTCCGTGATTAAACCATTGATTATTGTTGTTATTATAATGACGATGAAGTTGTTAAATGACATGACATGCATTCATTCATGCGTCAAATGACGTTGCCTATTGAAGTTGTATAAATGATGTTGAAAATGACGTTGCTTAATGAAGTTGAAAATGACGTTGCTTATAACGATGTTGATCCTCCATGATATAAAACTGGAAATGACGTTGTTATTGGTACCACATGCATGTAGCGAGTCTAGGCGCATTGCATGCATTTTAATTATATTTGTTCATTTAAATGTTGTTTATTTCTCTTTATTTAATTGTTGATTGATGATTGTGGTTGACTGATGAATGCGCGTGGCCATCCGCTTAGATGGTCTTGTTGTTGTTTATGATGTTGCTAGTTATTACGTTTTAATTCAGTTACTTTCTTGATGTATTGTCGCTCACCTTTACATTCCCCCTTCTGGCTTGGCCCTACGGTGTGCAACCGTAGATTTTCAGGTAGGTGATGAGTCATAACTGATGCGTTCGGATAGCTGTTGCTTTGCTATTTAATTGGAGTCGCTCTGTTAGGATGTTGTTGGGGAAAACTTTTATTTAATTATGCTACTAATTGTTTATTAACAATTGGACTATGTCGTTTTGATTCAATCATTTCAATTTGGACTTTGAAACTTATATTATTGGCTTAATTTTTATTCTCCGCGGCATAATTTCTAATCATTCACTAGTGCAAAAAACACTTATTAAATCGGTTCTGGAAGGCTTTTTAAATCGGTTCCGGAACCGATTTAAATTCCATCGATTTAGTAAGTTTTTCGTTTTTAAATCGGGTTTCAAACCGATTTAAAAAAATTTATTAAATCGGGTTGCCCGATTTCAAAGAGTTTATTAAATCAGTTTGCCCGATTTAAAAAATGTTAAAAAAGTCATTGGAAGTTTTTAAATCTATAGTTTTTTGTTTTACAAAGAAAACCTCAATCACAACCAATTCTTTAGTTTGTCCTAATTGAGATCTCACCAACCTTTACCTATTAACCTCAATCAGTCTATTGTGAACTATATTGCATAACTGAAAGAGAAAAGCTAACACTTGCAACAGGTCCAAATGAAGACCAGCCAGCAAAAAGCAAAAGCTAACCAAGGTGCTAAGAAGTGCGGACAATTTTACCTTTTTTTTCCCATTGTATTGTTTTCTTTTATAAAAATCTTCTTTTCGAAACAAGGTTAATTGCAACACAGAAACGCCTCTACTTATTGAAACTAAATCTAAACTGGATTACAAAACTATTGACAAAACAAATCGAACTTTAGAAAACACAATATCACACAAAAACAATGAATCTGGAAAGAGAGGACCAAAAGCGGTGCGTGAATCTGGAATGAGAATCCATATTATCCAATATCACACAAAAACAAATCAAAACTCAAAACCCCTAATTACCCTAAAAAACCCTAATCAACAAATCCAACCTAAAATCATCTCTACTCTTCAAATTCCTAATCCAAACAAATAAAAAAAAAAGATAAAAAGAAGAAAAAAGAAACTCACTCTCTGACGGAGGTATCAACAACTTGACAAACAGTAACCGTCTTTTATCCCCATCTCTTCGAAGCTTCCGATGGCTTTCACACCTTCTGTTGTCTCGAAGTCCATATCCTCGTTGGAAGTAACCGTTCGCCGGAGATTCGCCGGAACTACGGATGCTGTTGCCATCGCCGCCACCGATTTGGGTTCAGAGATAGAAGCAAAAGGTTGGGTTTCGATTTTTTAGAGAGAGAGAGAGAGAGAGAGAAGGTTGTTCATTGTGTGTGGTTTTGTGAAATGAAAAAAGAGTGAATAATTTATTTTTTTTTTTAATTATAAATAATTCTTTTTAAATCAGGCTAACTGATTTAATTGTTATTCACTTAAAAACTTGCCTTGTCCTGTTTTGAGGTTATTAAATCAGGTGGATGACATCTGATTTAGAATGTATGATTTAATAAGTGTTTTTTCCACTAGTGATTTGAGGACATAGTTACGTTGAGTATGTGTGACATCCTTATTAAATAAATAAAATTAACTTTTTCACAAATAAAATAAAGGGGTAAATTAAGGGTGTTACAAAGTGGTATCAGAGCAGGTCGGTCTAGTCAGACCAATCCTTTCGAGCACGACATCCAAGATACCCGCTATCAAGTAACGACCACTATTTAGGCGAACACTAGTGCAAAGGCATTGACCCAGCGTATAGAACGTCTAAAATTTGTTAAAGTTAAAACCTCGAAACTTATCGAACACGAAATTATAAGTATCAAGCATACAAGCATTCAAATCGACATCGCGAAGAAATAAAAATATCTCATGCAAAAAGTCTAAATCTAAGCAAAAATAAACGACGAAAGATAAAATGCAAGCGGATAAAAAGAAAAACCAAAGTACAATAACATAAAGCAGCTGCATATTGTCAAGAGGTACATCATAAGGTGCCTTCAAGGCGAGCATAACGCTGGCACATAAAAAAACATTAAATTACAACGGCATCAACCTTTCCTGTAAATCTGACATATGGTTATTGAGCGTATTCAACTCCTCGTACAGGACATTCAACTTCGTAATCAGCTCCTCCATCTCCTTGTTCGCCCGAGCACGACCGTCATCCCTCTCCCGAGCACTATCTTCATTGTCATTTTTAGAAATTTTACCTTCATGATTACCTTTGGTAACTTTATCTTCTGCGTCACTCAAAGAAACTTTATCCTCCTCATGATTTTTTGAAACATCATTTTCGTCGACACTTTTTTGTAATTTGTCTTCCTTATCGTCTAAGAAAACTTTCTCTTCTTCACCACTGATAGAAACTTCATTTTTCTTGTCAAATACATCATTTAGAATTTTTTGGCGTTTGAGAATAGTTTTAGCATCATACTTCTTCATCAAATTTTCATGAATAGTCATCAAATCAGATTCCGAAAACATCAAATGACTGTGCATGCTGGCCATCGGCTCTACAATAATTATGGATAATACATTAGATATGTCTAGAAATATAAAAGTGTAATAGAAATTAAAAGATGTATATTAATAATGGAAATAATTGTATCAGTTGGATGATCAAGATTATAAGCATTGTTAAAAAGAAAAAGGTATCAGCGCAATTAAGTATATTTAACTTATGGCAAACAAGTTGCCCGTTTGCCATATTAAAAAGGACAATTAAGTATATTTAACTTATGTCTTACCATAAATCTAGAAAATGAATTTCACTGAAATAAATTTCTTAATCATTGCAAAAATAATTTTTTTCTTATAATAATGACAGAAAGTACAGATCAAAGGCATTTATCTTAAAAGAAAATGCTACTTTTAGCGAAAAATGTTATCACGAACCATTCCCGAATACTACATATGATTGATTAATTAGCATCATTATAGGCTGTTTTCATCAAATTTTTTAATTAAATGACCAACTCCTTTTTTTATTTATGAGGTGAACACTAGAGGACCCGTTATTTGTGTGGTGAATATCTTTGGGTAAAGAAAAGTACGTATATTGTTTTAGTAGTAACAAAGTCGATAAAAAAATTGTCAAAAAAAAAAAGTCAATAAAAAATATTTTACATATATTTCGCATTAATCCAATTTCACTTTTAATAAACTCGATTCAAACTGATCCATAGATTATTGGATTTGTTTTTTGTGCTAACCCTCCTATACATATAGGGGAATAAAACCCTAGTAATTCGGTCGCAAGATAAGTAAAGTTCGACCAATAGATTATCGATTTGTTTGAACTTAAAGACGGATTAGGATCTTCAAAATGATTAGATCAAATTTTTTTATATTTTTCAAATGGATGGCAAACTCTCCTTAAAGTTTTAATATTTCTGCATGCTTAAATCATAGATTAAAACCTTGGTTAACTAAAAGATACTTGTATTATCTCATATAAGTACTTTTGAATTATCATATCAAAATTGAAGACACAGTTAAGTTGATACTCATGCAAATAATTGTAAAAAAAATAAAAAAATCTTCCAAATCAGTTCAATACTCAAACTGAATTTATAAGCTAAAATTATTGTATAGGATGTTAAATGAAAAGTAGGTCAACGTTCTCAAAAAAGAAAAATTATATGGTCAAGTTTTTTCGTGAAATTCGTGAAAGTGATTCTTCGCTGTATATAGCAATATTCTTCTCTCATTTTTCTTAATCAAAAGTTGGTAAATTACCAAGAATAAAAAAAAAATCAACCATTGAATTAAAAAAAAAAAAAAAAAACATAAAGAAAAAATGAAGAGGATCCAAATCCGACATTTTATTAGCAAATGCCATAATAGTAGAATGTATAAAACAAAAATGTCATTCAAAAGTAGTGATACATTCAAAAGTAAAAACAAAATGTAAAAACAAAATGTCATAATAGTAAAATGTATAATTGAAATCAAGTGTAAAACTTATTTATCGTATGACAATACATATCAATAAAATTACATATTCATATGACTTGCAAATGTAAATTATAGGCTAGTATGACTCACTAGTATTAGAAGGCTCGGGTACATGATTTGCATCTAAAACTTGAGTTGAGAGAATAACAAAAAGAATAACACCAAGAAACATAAATGACCTTGAGTAAGCCATATTACTTCAATTCTTTCTAAATTACAATGCAATGTGGTTGAGAAATAATAATGTAATATTCTCTATATATAGGACAAGGAGATTAACTTTTTATGAAGCCAAGAGTCAATGTGATGTAAACATTCTCTATATAAATTAAGGAGCCAAGGAGATGTTAATATTAAATTATATTGAATTGAGAATTAACATTGAGGTTGCTAAAGTCCTACTTGATCTTTACGTAAAACTAAGAATTTTTTTAAAATTTGTTGTGTCTATTTCTTTTAAATTCATTTCTTCGGAGGAATGAAGATTTTTTTTTTCTATTTTTAATCAAATAGTCTAGCTAGTGGCTTGAAATTCATCCTTTTAAATAAATAGAAAGTCTCAAGTTCGAATACATTATTCACTACAAGAAAATATCAGATTAACTACAAGTCACTAGGTTTGGTCTAGTGTTGAAAGGTTTGGATAGCAACGTTATATGTCTTGATTTCGATTCCCACCTCATTGTAAATAAAAAAAAATCAGATTAACTACCAAAACATTACTACAATATATTGTTCTAGCTAATTTGCAATTGTTTGGACATGCTTTTACCCCATCTCAAATTTTCCCGGCTAATCATTACATTTTTTTTTAAATATTTTCATTTTTGATTTAATTAATTTATATTCTCAATAAATCTAAAAAGGTATATGGACTATATACATTAGATTCTCAATGAATTTAAAAAGTAATTCTTCTCGATCGGAGGTAGTATCATAAAAAAAAAAACTATCTCTCTAACTGTTTTCGTTCCACCACCGTTATGCACTAGGTAACTCTCCGTCATCGCTTTCTCTCTGTTTCCATCGCCGTCGTGACTCTCTCTCTCTCTCTCGCGGTTGTCATCGCGGTCGTTATCATCGCTCTTCGTCCCTACAAATCTTCTTTCGAGAACTTCGTCTCTTCGTCTCCGATCACTCTCCTATTACCGTCTCTAGGTTCAATATTGTTTTGTTGTGTTAATTGTTGGCTGAATATTTCTCTGTTCATATTAGGGTTCCTTTTTTAGTTCATATTGAAAACTCATAAAGAGTTCATATTGTTTAGTTCATTTGTTTTGCTTGTCGTTGATGCGTTTAGTTAATTCATGTCTTTATTATTTATCACACTGCAAATTGGTCAAGGAACTTACAACAGTGTTTGTAGAGCTCACGTTCTTGAAACTAACAAAATTGTTTCTTTGAAGAAGGTTAAATCCACTAATATGGATCCCGAAAGTGTTTAATTGATATGTACGGTGTTGGAACAAAATCGATTTAAAAATGTTAGCCCCTAAATCTATAAAGGTTTTGATGATAACAAAGTATTAATTAACAATTGGAAGGACTAAAAGTTTATTTTAAGTGCGCAGATATAAGCATCAGATAAGCTCTGAGTGAAGCTCAGAGGATGTGAATTCAGAAGTTCATAAGCGCTCAGAAGATGTTGGACTTCAGAAGATACAACATTCAGAGGATGAAGACTTCAGAACTTCTTGACTGACTAAAGGTTCATCAACCTCTGAAGATCTTTTTGATATCTGTGAAGATTCCCTTTGCAAGTCAACTCTTCTACCAATGAAGAAAAGGACCTTTCAAGCCTGATCAGTTCAGATACACTCAGTTTGTCTGTACTCTCTTGAGAACGTGGGTCTTCAGTTTTGTTAGCTGAATAAGGAAAGTCCACTCTGCAGTAGTCAAAGTAGCTGAAACTCTTACTCAGTTTTGGATACAAACAAACTGCATCAAGACAGACTGCTTGAAGACAAAAGATTATCAACTCCAACGGCTCCTTTTGCAACGACTCTTTTCTAGTGGTATATATACTAGAAGATTCAGCTACAACAAAAATAATAATTATCTAGGATTGAACTCGCACTGAACAAACTCTGAACTCTGTGATATACAAGCTCTGAACCTCTGTTAAGTGTTTTTGCACTTTAGTCAAATACTCTGTACTCTTTGTATTTGCTCTCTTTAGGTTCATCTAAGAGCATTTGTATATTTTCATATACTTTACTATTTCTTGAGGAAACTTAAGCTTGTGTGCTTAAGTGTGAAGTCTTAAGCTTGTGTGCTTGAGCATTGTTGAGAAGTCTCTTGCTTGTGTGCTTGAGCAGGTGTAATCTTGTGTGATTATAGTGAAATCCCTTGGAAGTGCAAGGGGACTGGACTACTCTCGTTTTGTGAGAGGAACCAGTATAAATTGCTTGTGTGATCTCTCTCCCTCTCTTATCGTGTTTATTGTGTTATTTATCCGCTGCCGTAGTAGTTAAGTTAAGAACTTGAAAAAGTTTTAAACTTGACTAAAACACAATTCAACCCCCCCTTCTTGTGTTTTCACACCTTCAATTGGTATCTAGAGCTCTGGTCTGTTACTTTCACTTAACAGTGAGACAGTAAAGATCTTGTGAGAACACTATGTCTGGAGGAGACGATAGTAGCACTAGAACAACCGGTGAAGCCGGTGAGGCCAGTGGAGCTGGTGGTGGTCCTAGAAATGCTTTTGGTTTTGACTACTTGAGTAATGAATCACATGAACATAGTGGCAATAGAAAAGCCCCTATATTCAATGGTGATGCATCTTTATTTGAGTGGTGGAAGGAAAGATTGTATAGCAATATTACTGCTATTGATCATGAGTTGTGGGATTTGGTTGAGCTGGGAGTAACTTTTGAAAACTTAAATGAACATGGAAGATTGTCCATTGAGCATAGAAAGTTACTCACACCAGCTAACTTAAAAACCTACACTAAGCATCATAGAGTAAAGGACATTGTTGTTGGTGCTATTAGACATGAGGATTATGTCAGAATAGAGAACAAGTCTACTGCTAAATCTATATTTGATTCTATATGTGCTACCTATGATGGTAATGAAAAGGTTCAAGAGGCTAAGGCTAGTCTCTTGATAAGGCAATATGAACTATTCACTATGCAACAAGATGAAAACATTGAGACTATGTTTACAAGGTTTCAAATCCTTGTATCTGGTCTTAAAGCTCTTAAGAGAAGTTATTCCACCTATGACCATGTTCAGAAGATTCTGAGAAGTCATCCTATTGCTTGGAGACCTAAGGTCACTGCAATAGAGGAAGCTCAAAATCTCAAGACTCTGAGTCTTGAGGCTCTGATAAGCAATCTCAGAAGCCATGAGATGGTTCTGAATGCTGATTCAGAAGCTAAGAAGAAGTCCAAGTCTGTGGCTTTACAGTCAACTAGGACTCCTTCTAAAGCTCTTAAGACTCAGCTTCTTGACATTGAAGAGGAATCTTCTGCAGATGGTCAAGAGGAGGAAATGGGTGAAGATGAATTTGCTTTATTCACCAAGTTTCAGCAATGGAACAGATTTAACAAAAGAAACTTCAGAGGTAACAGTTCCAGAAACTTTGTCAGCAAAAAGGATGATCAGAAGAACTGCTTCAATTGTAAGAAGCCAGGACACTTTATTGCTGACTGTCCAGAAATGTCTGCTAAAGACAAAAGCAAAAGATACAGCTCAAAGAAGCAACAATTTAAGAGCAAATTGAAAAAGAGTCTGATGGCTACCTTTGAAGAGCTATCATCTGAGGAAGAAGTTGAGGAAGAAGAAGAGGCAAATCTAGCCCTGATGGCTTCAACTGACTCAGATGCAGACTCAGACGATGAATCAGAATCAGATTCAAAAGTAACTGATGAGGTATTTTCTGACTGCTCTAAATCTCAACTTATAACTGCACTTAACAAGGTCATTGAGAAACATCTCAGAGTGTTAAGTAAACAAAAAGTTTTACAAGAAAAGCTTAACACTCTGACTGAACAAGCAGAACATTTTCAAGGTCTATATCAAGAAACTCTGAATAGAGTAAATGACTTTGAAAAGGGTTGTGCTGTTTGTCACAAACCTATTGATGAGCAGGAAATAGCTCTTCAACAGTTTGTGCATCTCAACCTTGGGAAGAGCAAAGCTGCTAATAGAATTTATAATGTTTTGAGACATAGAGGAGAAGGACTTGGCTATGAATATGGTAGAACATATTCAAAGCTGAAGACCTCTGCCAAAAAGGTTGGAAAATCTTGGGTTTATTATGTTGTTCCATCCAGTGAAGAGGGAAAGAATCCTGGTATTGTTGAAAATGACAATGATGATCTGAGTGATTTAGAAGCTGACAGCTCAGAGGAACCAAGTGCCTCAGGATCTGGAAAGATAAGATCAGAAGATAGAAGCTGTTCAGAACCTGAGAACATTAGTTCAGAAGTTCTGAAAGCTTCAACATCTGAAACTTCAAATTCTGGATCCAAAGGAACTTCAGTACCTGAAGCTAGTCAATCTAAAAGATCAGAAGGTTTTAAAAGAAAAAATTCAAATTCCAAATCTCAGATGAAGTACAGGACTCAGATTATTTATGATTCTAGAATCAGTAAATATAATCAATCAGAACATGGGATTGATGATAAATACAAACCCTGGAATCATAAACAATCCAAGTCCTGGAATAATAACAGATTTCAAAAGAAAAGGTTTCAAAAAGGTTATTACTCCAAACCAAGATCTTTCTCTAACACTAGACAACATAGTAAGCATGTATGGACTAACAAGCGTGGACCCAGAAGATGGGTACCAAAAGCTGAAATAATGTATCATTCAGATTTACCAACTAGGAAAGGATATGTCCTACCTAGAGTATGGAAACAAGTCCTATGCAAAGGAAGAAGGGCTTATGTCCTAGACAAATGGCTGACAAGTTCTCAAGTTAACAATCAGAACTTGAAAAATGAAGAGGAAGAATATTGGGATGACTTTATCATTAACTGTGATGAAGAGTTCTATCGCAATGATTAAAGTTGTTTCTCATACAACCTGCCACTCAAGGAAGTATCATGAATCATTCATGGTATCTGGATAGTGGATGTTCAAGGCATATGACTGGTGACAAACAACTATTTTCTAAGCTGACTATGAAAGAAGGAGGATCTGTTGGCTTTGGAGGTAATCAAAAAGGAAAGATAATAGGTACAGGTACAGTAGGTAATTCTTCCCTATCTATTAATGATGTTTGGTTAGTAGATGGACTCAAACATAACTTATTGAGCATAAGTCAATTTTGCGACAATGGTTATGTAGTTGTCTTTAATAAGGAATCATGTACTGTATCTAAACAATCTGATAACTCCATTATATTCAAAGGTCTGAGAAAGAACAATGTTTATAAAATTAATCTTTCTGATTTGAATGAACAAAAAGTGATGTGTCTTTTGACCTTGAGTGAAGAAAAATGGATCTGGCATAAGAGGTTAGGCCATGCTAACTGGAGGTTAATCTCTAAGCTTAGTAAGCTTGACCTTGTCAGAGGTTTACCAAAAATCAAATATCACTCAAACACACTTTGTGGTTCTTGTCAAAAAGGAAAAATTACAAAATCATCTTTTAAACCTAAAAACATTGTTTCTACCTCAAGACCATTGGAACTTCTTCACATTGATCTTTTTGGGCCAGTTCACACTGCCTCTATCAGTGGAAAGAAGTATGGATTAGTAATTGTTGATGATTACAGTAGATGGACTTGGGTAAAATTCTTAAGAACAAAAGATGAAGCTTATGATGAGTTCAGCATCTTCTGCAAACAAATTCAAAATGAAAAAGGCTACACTATTTTAAAAGTTAGAAGTGATCATGGTGGAGAATTTGAAAATGAACCTTTTGAAAACTTTTGTGAAAAATATGGCATTCTGCATGAATTCTCTTCTCCTAGAACACCTCAACAAAATGGGGTTGTTGAAAGGAAGAATAGAACTCTGCAAGAAATGGCCAGAACCATGATGCATGAAACTAATGTAGCAAAGTTTTTATGGGCAGAAGCTGTAAACACAGCATGTTATGTTCAGAATAGAATCTATATCAGATCTAAGCTGAACAAAACTGCTTATGAATTGTTCAAAGGAAGAAAGCCTGATATTTCTTATTTTCATCAGTTTGGATGTACTTGTTACATCTTAAACAACAAAGTCCATCTAAAGAAATTTGATGCTAGAGGTTATAAGGGTACTTTTATAGGATACTCTGAACGCTCAAAAGCATACAGACTGTATATTTCTGAAACACATACTGTGGAAGAAACTATGCATGTCAAATTTGATGACAAAGAGCCTGACCGAGTGTCAGAGCTTGTGGAAGGGTTGTCTAGATTTCAGGTATCAGAGGATCAGTATTCAGATATTCCAAACTACTCAGAACATCCATTCTCTGAAGAACCTCTGAACATAACAGTTTCTACAGACTCTGAACAACAAAGAACTGAAGCAACTGCTGAACCTGATGTTGATGAGTCTGAAGATGATGAGCCCCCAAGAAATACTTTCAAATACAAATCATCACATCCAGAGGAACTGATCTTAGGCAACAAGGATAGTCCAAGGAAGACAAGATCTCAGCTGAGAAATGAGGAATCTTTAGTTGGTCTTATCTCAATGATGGAACCTTCAAAGATTGATGAAGCTCTGAAAGATGATGCTTGGATAGTGGCAATGCAAGAAGAGCTGAATCAATTCCAAAGAAATGATGTATGGACTCTAGTACCCAAACCTTCACACAAGAACATTATTGGAACAAAATGGGTATTCAGAAACAAGCTGAATGAACAAGGTGAAGTGGTAAGAAACAAGGCTAGATTGGTTGCACAAGGTTATAGTCAACAAGAGGGGATTGACTATACTGAAACCTTTGCACCAGTTGCTAGACTTGAAGCAATCAGGTTACTTCTATCTTATGCCGTTAATCATGGAATAACCTTATATCAGATGGATGTTAAGAGTGCCTTCTTAAATGGTTTCATTTCTGAAGAAGTGTATGTTAAGCAACCTCCTGGTTTTGAAGATGTCTCAAACCCAGAACATGTTTTCAAACTAAAGAAATCACTGTATGGTCTGAAACAAGCTCCAAGAGCTTGGTATGATAGACTCAGTAATTTCCTTCTTGAAAAGGGTTTTGAGAAAGGAAAGGTTGATTGCACACTCTTTAGAAAAACAACCAAAGAAGACATTTTAATCATTCAAATTTATGTTGATGATATTATCTTTGGTTCAACTAATGCTTCCTTGTGCAAGAATTTTTCTAAGATAATGCAGGATGAATTTGAAATGAGCATGATGGGAGAATTGAAATTCTTTCTTGGAATTCAAATTAATCAGAAGAAGGAAGGAACTTATGTTCATCAATCAAAATACACCAAAGAACTTCTGAAGAAATTCAACTTAGATGATTGCAAGATAATGAACACTCCTATGCACTCAACTACCAACATGAGCAAGTCAGATGATGAAGGAAAAGTAGATCAAAAGGTCTACAGAGGTATGATTGGTTCCTTACTCTATCTGACAGCCTCTAGACCAGATATTTTATTCAGTGTATGCTTATGTGCAAGATTCCAGTCAGATCCTAGAGAATCTCATCTTACTGCTGTAAAGAGAATCTTTAGGTATCTGAAAGGAACAACTAATCTTGGACTTCTCTATAAGAAATCCAATGATTATGTGCTAAATGGATTCTGTGATGCTGACTATGCTGGAGATAAAATTGAAAGAAAATCCACAAGTGGCAATTGTCAATTTGTTGGTGAAAACCTTATCTCCTGGGCTAGTAAGAGACAAACTACTATAGCTTTGTCTACAGCAGAAGCAGAATACATTTCAGCAGCTAAGTGTTGTACACAACTACTCTGGTTAAAATATCAGTTAGAAGATTATCAGGTAAACAGTAACAATATTCCTTTATATTGTGATAATACTGCAGCCATTCATTTATCTAAAAATCCTATCCTACACTCTAGAGCCAAACATATTGAAATTAAACACCATTTTATTAGAGATTATGTTCAGAGAGGCATAATAGATATTAAGTTTGTTGATACTGAAAATCAATGGGCTGACATATTTACTAAAGTCTTACCTGTTGAAAGATTTGATTTTATAAAGAAACATCTGAACATGTTTTCAATCTCTGAATGAAAATTGTTTTTTGGCAATTAAAGTGTAAGAGGTTATGTATATCAGAACTTATGTCTCAGAACATCTGAAACACAAGCTCTGAAGTACCTAACTCTGATAGAATATTTTAAAAACTCAGAGGCTCTAAACTATTTAAATGGAAAACGTTTGGTATTTGATACTGAACAGTTGTCCATTAAAATAGCAGTTACCGAGTAATTTTCTGCACGTGGTCTACGTGTGTCAGGTAGTGGGTGGTTAATGATGATTTTTGGTATTCAACTTTCTGTCAATTAGCGTAATTTCCCAAATTTGCTATTTTCGTGTTAACTGTGTGCATTTAAATAAAACTTACACAATACACTTGCACACTTCTCACTCTCACAACCTACACTTTCTTTTTCTCTCTAAACCTCCAACAAACTTTCTTTCTCTCTCGTTAGTTTCCAAACCCTACCCTAATCTCCAACAATGGCCGGACCTTCATCTTCCTCGTCAACTAAGATTCCACCATTTTTGTTCAAGAACCTTCAGATTGTTGGGAACGAGATGGAATTCCCAGAATCTGAACTCACGTTTCTGTCAGAGAAGATAGTTGATTTCGACGGCTTGAAAGCAAATGGTTTCGACGTTAAACAGTATTTTATCACTCAAGGTTGGGATAAGTACTTCGACATGCTTAACGGTCCTATCTACCCAGATTTGTTGAAGAAATTCTGGATGAAAGCAAAGGTGTTTGACAAGCATGAAGCTAAGAAGGAAGAGCTTGCTGCAATAGAAAGGGATCCTAGTCTGAAGGGTAAAACTAGAAAGGAAATGGGTCTGTTGGAATTCACGGGTATACAGATTAGGTCAAATATCTGTGGGATGAATATGGCATTCTCGCCTATTCACTTCAATGCTTTACTTGGTTTGCCTAACTCTGGGATAGAGTTAGATGCATTTGAAAAGGATACAAGATACAGAGATGATCTTCTGCATCTCATCTGCACAGACTTCTCCTTGAAAGGGAAAGTAAAGGGATTGACTGATGAATGTAGAGTTCTTTTCAAAATCATCTTAGCAACTATCAGTCCAAGGGTTGGTGGAACTGATACAATCTCCTGGACTCATCGTCATCTGCTATATTTCCTTCTGACAGGAAAGAAGGTAAATCTGGGAGATTATTTCTTTGAAAGGATATGTGAAGCCATTTTTGCAAGTAAATCTCAGAGGAAAACTACTATAGTTTATCCTAGATTGTTGTCAGACCTTCTGCATCAAGGTCATGTTGTTCAGAACTTAAAGAAATTTCACCCAGAACTTGTGGAGAAGAAGTTCACTCCTGAAATTCTGCATGCTAGTTTCCTTACTAAGATGCGTCTTATTGCATCTAAGCCTATTGCACCTCCACAAGAGCTATCTGCTAAACTTGAAGATCGTCTGTATGTGGATGGATATCCAGTCATTTCAGAAGCTGATGCTGAGCACATCATTCAGGACTATTTGGAAGAGCTCAGAAAAGAAGGATTCATTGTTGATAGAAGTATGATTCCTCCTGCTCCTGCAAATTTGTATAATCCTACAAGGAGACCTAAGAGAAAGGCTGTTGCTCAAGCTGATCAACCTAAGCCAGATCTCTTGGCTCAGAAGAGGATTAAAGTGGAGCAAGCTGATGCTGAACAGAGAACCAAGAAGAAACATGAAGAAAATGCAAACAAGGCTGCTGAAGGACCTTCCAAAAAGCCTATTGTTGTTGAGGTAGACAGTTCATCTGAAGAATCTGAGTCTGAAGATGAAACTGAGTCTGATGAAGAGACTATTGCTGAAAGACTTCGTAGAAGACCTGTTCCTGTTCCTAAAGGTAAAGGTAAGTCTTCTAAGTTTGTCTTTAATGAAGCTGAAATTGGGATAGGTTATACAAAACCTCTTAGGACTATACTTCCTGAACCCACAATTATTTCAACCTCTGATAACCCTCTTTCTGAACTAGAGAAACATCTTAGTCCAGATCCTCTTAACAATCAAACCTTCACCCAGAAATCTTCATCACCCCCTAAACCAAATTCACCTCAACCCCAATCACAAAGAGAAACACCTACCATTCCACCATCTGAAACAGAATCACATATTCCACTCACTGAACCAACCTCTCCCTCAAAACAACCCTCTGAACATATATCTCCTGAACCAACAGCTGAACACAAATCTCCTGAACCATCCCCTGAACACATTTATCCTGAATCAACCTCTGACATCTCATCATCTGAATCATCTCCTGAACCCAATCCTACCCCAAGTGCTGAACATGCTTCTCCTGAGCGTATTCACACTTGTGCCCCCAAGCCTTCAGAGGCAGAAGTTGTCATTCTTGACAATCCTGCTAATGAATCAACCAACCTCTCTTCCATTCCCAATCCTTCACCCTCATCATCTAACCCCTTCAGTAACCTATCCACTCAGTTGCATAATGACTTAGTTAGATTATCTTTGCTAAAGGACAGGTTTCTAGTTTGTCCTTCTGATGTGGATATGGAAGTTTCAAGCATTAAGGCAAGAATTTGCGATGCTTTGGATGGTGCTGCTGAGGATATTAAGGTTGTGGTTGGAAGAAGAGACTTGGATGTGATAAGCTTCATGAGGGAAAGTCTGGCTAGGGCTGAGTTGAAGAGGATTACAACTTTCAATCATGCTGAGTCTGAACGTGCTAAGCTGGAAGCACTTGCTGCTGCTGAACAACGTCTGAACGCTTTCAAAGTCATCTGGATAGACTCCAAGCTGTTTCAGAGTCTTGAAGCTCAGAGGTCTGAGTCTGAAAGGTTAGAAGAAGCTGCTGCAAGAGTTGCCCAGTTGGCAAATGAGTTGCAACCAGAAGATATTCCAGAGGATGATGTGCTTGCTATTCAGAATCAAGAGGATGTGCTGATGATTGATTATCCAGAGGAAGGTGAATCCTCTGATAAAGGCAAGGCTCCTTTGGTTGAAGAACAAGCCCCTTTGGATCAAGATCAAGCTCCTGTGGTTGTTGATCAGTTGCAGATCTTTCGAGAAGCCCTGAGGGAACAGCAGGAAGGTTTGGAAAGGCAAAGAGCTGCTCACCAAACATTGGAAACCAAGGTGGATGGTTTAGTTTCCAATGTGGGATCGCTGAATGACAAATTTGACCAACTCTTAGCTTTTCTTAAGAAACCCTAGGATTCTATGCACTTGTTTTTAAGTTTCTTTTTATCATCTTCTGAACAATTTTATTTTCAGCTATTTTTGTTTTCTTGATTATCTTCTGAACAATTTTATTTTAAGCTGTTTTGTTTTCTTGTTATGTGGTTTGTTATTTTGTGCTATATTTTTTCTTGATAAATAAGACCATAAGAACACAAGAAGCTGTTAAAACGAAAATTTTTATTAATGATCTAACAATGTTGAGTACATTGGTAAAAAGAAAAAGGAAAAGACAACCTAATCCTAATCAGATGGATAATACTCAGAAGAAATCTCAGATTTCTCATCAGCATCATCTGATGGAATTTCTATGGGATCTGGGTTTTGCTCTTCTTCTTCTTCTTCTTGTTCTTCTTCTGGAACAT
The DNA here is from genome assembly GCF_020283565.1 of Trifolium pratense. Taxonomy (NCBI): domain Eukaryota; kingdom Viridiplantae; phylum Streptophyta; class Magnoliopsida; order Fabales; family Fabaceae; genus Trifolium; species Trifolium pratense. The sequence continues at coordinate 45,422,587 of NC_060061.1, forward strand.
AGCTAGCCAAGAACTCAACATAGTCAGCATCATCTTCATTCTCTTCAGCTTCAGAATCTGATGAGATGATTATTATCTCAGCATCTTGTGGTTTCTTGCTGTCTTCTTTATCTTTCTCATCTTTTTCGCGTTTTTCTTCTTCTTTCTTTCTTCGAAACTCTGCAATGCGTGAACTAAACCTTTTCATTATTCCTAATCTCTCTTGCTTTCCTCGTTTATTCTTGTTTTTTCGTGAAGAAGGCATGTTAACTCGTTCACCTTTTTATAAGCCTTTAGGCGTGTTGTTTTTTGTCTTTGAAATAAATTCACCTTTGTAACAACCACTCGTCTTCTTTCACTGTCTTGGTTATATAATTTTTTTTTACTTTTTGATAATGACAAAAGGGGGAGTAGTTACGCATTAATTGATAAGTGATAAGTTTCAAAAACTGAAACCACACTTTTATCTCGCTTTTATCCGTTATGTTAAAAGTTGTTACTTTTAAGTTGTTTTACGTATTTCAATGCGGAGACTAAGTTAGTTGAAACTAAAATAAATTTCATAAGTAAGGATAAGTTAAGAGTGCAATTTTAACTTAGCCTTATGAGACTTAGGGGGAGAGCTTGCAAACCTCTCACTCTGAAGAAAGATATGAAACTTGTTTTATTTCAGATTATCTTAATCTTATACTAAATTAAAATATCATGGATATAACCTAAAGTTTTGGCTTTAAGGAGTATCAATCTTAGGGGGAGCTTGCAAACCTCATAAACCTAAGAGAAACATGATAAGTTAATTTAACAACAATTGTCAATTAATACTTATGTTTGTCATCATCAAAAAGGGGGAGATTGTTGGAACAAAATCGATTTAAAAATGTTAGCCCCTAAATCTATAAAGGTTTTGATGATAACAAAGTATTAATTAACAATTGGAAGGACTAAAAGTTTATTTTAAGTGCGCAGATATAAGCATCAGATAAGCTCTGAGTGAAGCTCAGAGGATGTGAATTCAGAAGTTCATAAGCGCTCAGAAGATGTTGGACTTCAGAAGATACAACATTCAGAGGATGAAGACTTCAGAACTTCTTGACTGACTAAAGGTTCATCAACCTCTGAAGATCTTTTTGATATCTGTGAAGATTCCCTTTGCAAGTCAACTCTTCTACCAATGAAGAAAAGGACCTTTCAAGCCTGATCAGTTCAGATACACTCAGTTTGTCTGTACTCTCTTGAGAACGTGGGTCTTCAGTTTTGTTAGCTGAATAAGGAAAGTCCACTCTGCAGTAGTCAAAGTAGCTGAAACTCTTACTCAGTTTTGGATACAAACAAACTGCATCAAGACAGACTGCTTGAAGACAAAAGATTATCAACTCCAACGGCTCCTTTTGCAACGACTCTTTTCTAGTGGTATATATACTAGAAGATTCAGCTACAACAAAAATAATAATTATCTAGGATTGAACTCGCGCTGAACAAACTCTGAACTCTGTGATATACAAGCTCTGAACCTCTGTTAAGTGTTTTTGCACTTTAGTCAAATACTCTGTACTCTTTGTATTTGCTCTCTTTAGGTTCATCTAAGAGCATTTGTATATTTTCATATACTTTACTATTTCTTGAGGAAACTTAAGCTTGTGTGCTTAAGTGTGAAGTCTTAAGCTTGTGTGCTTGAGCATTGTTGAGAAGTCTCTTGCTTGTGTGCTTGAGCAGGTGTAATCTTGTGTGATTATAGTGAAATCCCTTGGAAGTGCAAGGGGACTGGACTACTCTCGTTTTGTGAGAGGAACCAGTATAAATTGCTTGTGTGATCTCTCTCCCTCTCTTATCGTGTTTATTGTGTTATTTATCCGCTGCCGTAGTAGTTAAGTTAAGAACTTGAAAAAGTTTTAAACTTGACTAAAACACAATTCAACCCCCCCTTCTTGTGTTTTCACACCTTCATACGGACGGTGTAAAATAGTTTTACAGGATCGTCCAATAAACAACCACCATTTTGTCATGTCATACCAAGTAAGTGGGGTGATGTGGCGGAAAACATGGTTGGTATTGGTTGACAGTGTAAAATTATTTTACACCGTCGGTGCATATCAATGAAATCCTTGATAGAAATATATCTTTAGCAAAATGTTAAATTATTTTAAAAAGAGTTGAAAGATAGTGCAATGACGCTATAATTGAAGTTTACACGTACAACCGATCATATTTCATTTAACTGTCATGTCAAATTTTATTATTTTTAAAAATAGTTAAAAGAAAATTATAAAAATTGTTCTGCTTCCACATTCTCTGATATGCAACGCCCACCACTCCAAATTTTTCCTCTTCACACATGCTTCATTCTCTTCTATTACAATTAAGCACAACCTTTTTTCTTCCCACCACCATTGAAGTCATGCTTAAAAAATGGATAGATGCATACTATGTTAATAAATTTGGATAGAGGGACCAACCACCATTAATGGGGTGGGATATTGAAAATAGTGTGAGGGAATTGAGAAGAAGAAGAAGAAGAAGAAGCGTAGAAATTAAGGGATATAGTATTTGTTGTGGTGTTCACAAAAATTAGGGGGAGAGTGAATATGAAATATCATAAACATCAGAGATGAATATGGGTAGTTTGAAAGAAAGTTGCAACTTTAATGGAGAAAATGTGGGAAGGTAGATGGTAAGAGACAAATTAACAATTATATATTTTAAATAAATAAATAAATGACATGGCAAAATTCTATTGCATGTCTGTGTAAACAATTTTTACACTGTCTACTTATATTCTTTTTTTTCTTTTAAAAATGGATTAATTAATTATGAATTTTTATATTTTTTGCGTTTTAAGATTTTAAATTTTTTTCGACGGTCTTCTTAATACATTACAAAAATTTCTCTTCATTTGGTAAAGAAAGATGAGATCATAGAGGGATGAGATCATATATATGGAAAGGTACATTAAAACAATTTTGAAATTTTTTTCTACGGTCATCTTAATACATTACAAAAATTTTGAATTTTTTTTTATAGAGGGATGAGATTATATATATATATATATATATATATATATATATATATATATATATATATATATATATATATATATATATATATATATAATTTAGTAAAGAAAGATACTATGGAAAGGTCCAAACTAGCCCTCTTCATTTGTTGACACATAATTTTTTTTAAAAAAAAATTCACATATCATCCTTTTGACACATATATACATATCCTATAAAATAAAGTCTTTTGTCTTATGTTAATTTTTTATCTATTATACAAAACTCTAATAATAAATCTCAAGTGTTATTAATTTTTTTTATTTTATAAATATATCTAATGTTATTTTTAGTCCCTATAAAAATTTCAGCAAATTTCGATCCCCTAAATATTTTTTGTCATAACTTTTAATCATGCTTTTAAATCAACTCAAGTGTATCATTGATAGAAATATCTTTAGCAAAATGTTAAATTATTTTAAAAATGGATTAATTAATTATGAATTTTCATATTTTTTGCGCTTTAAAATTTTGAATTTTTTTCTCTGGTCATCTTTAATACATTACAAACAAATTTCTTACAAAAGTTTAATTTTTTTTATTTAGGGATGAATTAAATATGAATTTTGATGAATGATTATATTAGACAAATATTGCTCATAATTTTTTTTTAAAATAACTATTATACATGGGGAAAAAAAATTTGCTTATGAAAAATTTAAATAACTACTGTACACAGATAACGGGTTGTTGCTATTGAAAAATTTAAGTAACCCAATGTATCAATTTTTTAATTATAAAAAAAAAATATTTCTTAACCAAATTTTTCAATTTTTTTTTTGTTAATATCAAATTTGTCGACTTTAATATTTAGTAATATTTATAGTTCAAATAAACGCGCAAAAAAATACGGGATATATATATATATATTTATCAACGATGTCTAAAATGACCGTAAGTCTGCACAATGTAGTAGGAACCCATAATCTTTGCAATGATAAATAATTTTATAACGCGATTAATTTCATATTATACAATATTCATCCTACGATAAAAAAAAATATCGCGGCAACGCCGCGACCCGTGCGTATGCACGGGTATTATGCTTGTTTAATATGAAAGGGTATGGTTATGTTAACACGTAAGGGTCTGGTTACTAATGTATTGGATTCATCTCTCGGTCCAACCTCTTAGGCATTTTGTTGAATCTCGTTGTGTTTAATGACCTAGCTGCTTCAAGATGTTCTAAGTCTATTGAGATATGTAGGTTTGAAATCGTCTTGTCCGTCAAGGTTTCAATTATTGGATATATATACACATATAAAATAGGTATGTAAGAATTAAAGTGAAGGAATATGTAAAAGATGGATTGGGGGTCTTAGCCACTGCCGACCCCTCGTTATTAGCGGAGCTCGTGGGAGGGGAAGCGAACTCCTTCGCGTAATTCCTCAAAGCTTATCTTTCCATCTCTATTATTATCTCTAATACGAATAATTTGGTTCGCTTCTTCAATGGTAAGCGATGTGTTGCCGAATCTTGCATACACATATTGAACCTAATCTGCAGACGTCAAATAAATTGAAATAACCCATAAGCTCCTCATCTGAAGGGATAACGTCCACCACATTCATCATGACTTGCAACTCGGCATTATGATGTGAAACTACACAAATATACAATTGGTTAAATATAATTGAATATTTAGTTTAATATCCTTTTTATAATTTTTATGGTATATTTGAAAATTTAAATGTACCTATATATTTGAAAATGATTATTTTTCAATTGGTATGCATCTTTAATATAACACAAAAATATGGTGCTAATCAATAAATTATATGCATTAAGACAAAGCGAATTCATAAAGAATAAAGTTTTACAAAACTAGTTCAAATGAATGTATTTTTTGTCAAGTAGTACTCGGTCACTAAAAAATTTACATCTTTAAGCGAATAAGTGGAGAATCTGGAGAATCTCAAGATCAAACATATCCTTAGATTTGTTCATGGGAAGGGAATAGTATAAAACAAATGTTAGGACTAAATCTATTGCTAAAGAGTCATCACTAATAAACCACATATAAATTATCTATGTCCATAAATCATCACTTTCACTATATTGATAAACTCATTTAAGTCTAGCTTCCTGTCACCATCAATATCATAACCACTAACAGTATTGTTCGCTGCTTCAATGGTCATCTCATGGTTGTCGAACTTTGTCGCGAAATGATGAAATTCTTCTACAGATATGAAATCATTATGATCCTCATCAAAATTTCTAAAAATTTCCGGAATCCACTCCAAATACCATTCAAGGTATCCAATGATATGAACGTCGACCTCATTTTTTATGACTTTTAACTCGACATTGGTTGAGATATGATCGAGCAACCGCATTACATTCCCAATTTCTTTGATAGTAATACAACCATTTTTTCCGATGTTGAAAAGGCTGATGGTCTTCTTAAACTCTAAGATCCTTTTGTAGGGGGATTGAACGGCCATTGGAGGAAGATTTGATTCTGCAAAAGTAGAAGAGAAGAGGAAAATGATTTGTATGAGATGTGGAACAATATGTGAGTAAAATTTTGTTCTTTAATTTATAGGCTAGCAAGACTTACCATTAGTAGGAGATTCATCATGCACATGAATTGCAGTTAAAACTTGAGAATAGAGAATAACAAAAAGAACAAGACAAAAAAACATATATGACTTTGAGTAATTCATGTTATTATTTCTTGGCGAATTACAATGATATGGTTAATAATGCAGTGGTCTCTATATAGGGCAAGAATACGTAGTTTTTATGGGGGTCAAGAGTCAAGTTTAAAAATAAATTATGACAAAACTTGCTACCAAAGCAACTACTAAAGGATATACAAATTTAAATATTGCAGAATTATGGTAGGAAAATTTGTTGCGGATTTGTTCTTATTATCCGCAAAAACTTCCGCAGGAGAGTTTCACGATTTCAAAAATTGCAGAAAACAATTATCCACGAAGGTATTAGTTGGAAACTAAAATTCTCGAGAGAATTCGCAGAAAATGTATTTCCTGCGGAGTTTGGGTCCAAATCCACAAGAAAATAGAAAATTTCTAGTAGTGATAGAAATGAAAATTAAAACGTAACACTTTTTTATATAGGTCGTCCATTTGATTATTTTATTTTTGGAAAAATTAGAATGCAAAAGTATCACAAGCTAGAAATATAAGTGATGCATTTGTTTTCTCTGTATAATTTAGTGATGAAATACAAGCATTGGTGATGGATATATTTCGTACTAGTTTGTAATGGAATTGAAATTTACTCACTAATATTTGTGACGTTAAAAATGGTTACGGATTTTGGGGCGTAGCAAAATCCGTCACTAAGCAGGTTTGTATAAATAGCTTGTAAACACATTTTACATAAGTGTATAGCATCATAATCAATTTCACAATTCCATTATTATCTTCTCTTTGCGTATTTATCAAGTTCTATGCACAAGTTCTAACATCATTGTGGACAATTTTGTTTTCTATTATTGGATAAATAAGTCATATCGATCATCTGAGATTTATCGACGGGATCATAAATATAAGCGCTTGTTCATGTAGTGCAAGACTTTAATCACTTATGGCACCATAGAGTTCACCATAAAACAAAATGACAATACAACTCATGTACATCAACTTCCTCTTTGAGAGGTTTTGCTATCTTGAAACCTTTCAAAGTTACGATGCTTGCTCGGTGCACCCAAATACCTCGAATTCTAATAACGAGTAGTAGCAATAATATAATTATATTGCAAACAAATCAGCGAACACAACAAAATATCATATACAAAATAAATACAAGAAAAAGTTCATAATATACATAAATACTAGTAATAGCACAACTAAAAAACGATCACCTAAATATATGACAAAGGCAAAAAAAAAACTCATAATAATGAAATAAACAGACCAAATAAAACATGTCCTAATAATGAAAATAGAATAATTCCCATAAAAACTCATTTGCCCCTTCCCTTTTTTTCCTTTGTTTTTTAAGATTTTGGTTGTGGTTTTGATCTATCTCCATTACTATTACGATTAACTCCTAAAAACTTATTTCTGTCCTTAATCATCACTATTACTATATTGTAAAACTCATGTAAGTTTAGCTTCCCATCACTATCACTATCATAAGCACCAACGGCATCATTCGCTGTTTGGACATTCATCTCATGCTTGTCGAGCTTTGTAGCGAAATGACGAAACTCGTCTACAGATATGACATCATTATGATCCTCATCAAACTTAATGAACATTTTTGTGATCCAGTTCAATATTTCTACAACGTAACTGGTACCAACGTCGACCTCATTTTTAATGACCTGCAACTCAGCATTAGTTGGGATATGACCGATCGACCGCATTACATTTCCAAATTCTTTGATAGCAATACAACCAACTTTTCCGTTGTTGAAAAGGATGAAGGTCTTCTTAAATTCTAAGATCCGTTCATCGGTGGATTTAACAACCATTCGAGAAAGATTTGATTCTGCAAAAATAGAATAGAAGAGTAAATTGATTTGTATGTGATGTGGAACAATATATGAGTAACTTTTCGTTCTTTTTTTTTTACAATGAGCTTAGGATCGAACCCAGGACCTATAACGTACTACCCAAACCCCTCACCACTAGACCAAACCTAGTGGCTTAACTTTTCGTTCTTTTATAAAACTATGCATTGCCTTAGATAAAAGGTTTTTTCTAATCCACCCTTTCATAATTTGAAACTATGTATGACCCTCTCTATTCAAAACATTTAACTCTTTTTTATACACCGCGCCACCGCGCTAAATTATATTTTTAAATATATTTTTCAATCTGTGAATATATACAAAAATATACACATGCTTTCAAACAAATTTTATAATATACATACTTGTAGAGATAAATTAAAAATTGATAATAATAAGTCAAAAAAAATTTGATAATAAAGTAAAGGGTTAAATATAATTTTCATCCCTATAAAATTAGTAAAATTTGGTTTTCCTCCCTATAAAATAAAATCACATGTTTTTATCCCCTAAAAATTTTATGTTTTATTTTTAGTCCGTAATCACCAATTTATGTTCATTTTAATATCAATATTAAGTTAAAAAAAAAAATGTCAAAATTTTGTCCATTATGGACTAAAACCAAAACAGCAGTTTTTTTAAGATGAAAACATGCAATTTTTTTTATGGGGACAAAATTAAAATTCACTAATTTTATTGAGACGAAAAACACTTTTAACCCTAGAGTAAAATAATAGTGAGATGTGATTGAATGCAGGTAAAAAAAAAATTACCATTACGATGCATATATCAATAAAATTATATGCATTTGACTTGTAAAAATAATGTTTACCTCAGTAATGTTAGTAAATTTCAATTTATCCCATGTAATATTATTTTTTCGGATTCCAACCCTATAATGTGAAGATTCTTGACTTCTAATTAGTCATTGATTGAACATGTTGTCTTTAATTTGACTATTTAGTATTTTGCCCCTATAATATTAGCAAAATTCGATTTACCCATCACTAATTATGTCATGTCATCAGTTATGTTCAGTCATAAGCCAACATGTTCAATAAATGTAACATCCCAACTTTAATTAATAGAAAAATATTAATTATAGTTGATTATTGGAGACTAATTGAAAATAAGTGAACAAATATAAGAGATAATTAAAGAACACCAAGAATAAGTTAACTATCAGCATTTGAGAGAAAGAGAACCCTTTACTCATTTGTGAAGAATCAGAACAACAACTTGTCTCATTTCTTTCTCTCCCATAACCCGTGTTCTTCAACCTCACGCCCCTCCTCCATAACCCATGTTTCATTCTTCTACCCAAAAGGTTGCATGTACTCTTTTCTAGTTAACTCTTAGTCATTGACCTGTAACAAACCATTCATTCTTTCTCTATTACGGGAAATTAAATTGAAGAAAATCATAGGTGTTTATGGTGTTGATTGCATGTGCAAATTCTGGAACAAATTCTCAATCAGCAGCATGATAAAGGAAGGGTAAGTTATAGAGTTAAGAAATTCTCAAAGATTAAGGAAGCTGAAAACTTGCAGAAGTTGGAAAGGACTTGGGATTTAAGAAATTATTATGGAAAAGTGATTTAGCAACCTTAATGAACTGTTGTTGTTGCTGTACAGTGGTCTGATGTTGTTGTTAAAACTGATTGATATGATTAGAATGGTTATGGCTGAATTCTATGGAATTTTAGTGAAAAATTCGTATGACAGTACAGGTACTAATCGAGTCATAGTTGTTGCTGTGTAGCCCAGACATGTGTAATTGTTGGATTTTCGGATTCTACACTTAATTCCCTTCAGTTTGGATGTAAGTTTGATATGTTTTGGATTAGAAATGGATTCGGAAAACGAGTTTGAAGTTTGGATATTGATGCTGGAAACTGCATACGGGTTTTGGCATGGATTTTGCGGAATAAGCTAAAATGTGAGTTTAAGTTGGGTGAATGATTCCAGAACTGAATATGTATGCTTAATTGGCTGAGTAAGAGTCTGTTTGGTAACACAAATAAGCTAGCTTATAGCTTATTATATGAGTTTATAAGCTTGTTTAAAAAAATTAGAGGTGTTTGGTAACAAGTTTTTTTTACTAGCTTATAGTTTTTTTTCAGATGCTATTTCAAGTAGCGTTTGAGCTTATAGCTTATAACTTTTTACACTTTATTCCATTTTTACCCTTTCATTTAATAACTACTCACTCTAAAATAGAAATTACCCACTATCAATTATGTCATTTTATATTTATTAACCACTTTAAAAGCTAATTTTACCAAACACTTTAATTTCAATCAGCCAGCTTTTCAGCTATCAGCTATAAGCTAGCTTTTCAGCTATCAGCTAGCTTATAGCTTATTTTTACCAAACAGACTCTAAGAGTTTGATTTGAAGTTGAAATGCAAAAATTAGAGGTCGGAAGTCAGTAGCAGTTTTATGCAAAAATATGTCGCGAGTTTGTATATGCGAGTGGCACCATCGGATGGCTCTAAGCGGGCGATATGGCTCGGTACTGCTAGCAATTTCAGGTGGGTTCCCTTAGAGCCTTAAACTCTAGTTAGTTTAGCTCCATTAGTTTCCCCAAATAAAATATGCATGATAACATTAGCTAGAATAAGATGATAGTTTCCCCGAATTATTAATGCATGACCACTTTAAGGAAATTAGGATATTATTGTGTGATAAGGTTTAAATCCCAAAATCATCTTCATTCTATTCATTTAATATTTTTATGTTGCTTATAACTAGAGAAGAATGGGATTGTAGGTGGAATTATGATATATTCTTTGAAAATGCAAAGGAGGGAACTGTACTGGTTTTCTCGCTTAGTGAGTATGAAGATTCGCCAAGCGAGCGTGGCAGAACAGAACTCTGGAAAAACAATGTTTTAAATAATAATCCATTCATTTTATATCCCTGACTATTCTGAAGTATTTTTGTAAGCAGTATGATAATATTATGTGAATAGATTGTTAATCACTTCAGGAAATTAAGTATCAGAAACCAGGACAGTTTAAAAATACCCTGGAAGGGAATTCATGGGCAGGATAACAATCACGATAATTAAGTTAAGTTAAGAAAGTCAGTCAATCATGGTGGTTACTTATGTACCACGTTATGGGATTCGAGTAATCTAATCATGTTACGATTGTGAGCTTCATGCCGTGTTGATGCGTATAATCATCAACGACGGATATGTCAAGCCTCTGAGATCGGCTCACCTCAGAGTGTCTTAGTTATGTTAAACTGAACAAGATAATTAATTTGTGTTACACCTTTATATTATTATGTTTATGAAATCATGTTATGAAATTATGTTAGGGACTGACAATCAGGATCAAGGAACTTTTAGTTCATTAGTTGCCCCCGGTGTAAACACCAATAGTAACTGTGTAGTAGGAATCCACTGAGACGAAGTGACTGTTCTCATCCCCCAGTTATTTGATTTTAGATAAACAGGTTGATCGAGATATCATGGTCTACAAGCATGGAGTTCAGATACTTGGATTATGCTAGTTGAGCTGACGTCATGTTATCTTATATTTTGTATAAGATTTAGTTTCTTTATGTTTTCGGTTGTTAGCTCAATTTAGTATTAATCTCTTGAATTTTGTAATCCTATTTATGTATTCGGACGATATGTAATGAAAATTTAATGTTTCCCGATTCAGTTATGTACACTCTTGTTGATATTCTAGATAAATTGATATGGGGTGTTATAATAAGCGACTAAATAGACGGAATTTTCACGTAGAATCGTAAAAAAAAATACAGAAATAAATTATAGGCTGTGACTCACCAGTAATAGGAGACTCATCATGCACTTGAATTGCCGTTAAAACTTGAGAATAGAGAATAACAAAAAGAACAAGAGCAAAAATCATATATGACTTCAAGCAATCCATGTTATTACTTCTTGGCGAATTACAATGCAATGGTTTGATAAATAGTAATGCAATAATCTCTATATAGAGCAAGAATATGTCCTTTTTATGGGGCCAAGAGTCAAGTTTGAAAATAAATTATGCCAAAACTTGCTGCCAAAGCAACTTCAAAAAGGATATACAGTATAAATACATCTTGGAGGGGCTATACTAAGAAATAACATGAGTTTACGGCAATTATTCGTTACGAACAAGTGGGATAAAATTATGAAGAAAAAAGGAAACAATGAAAACTCAAAGAATAACCCAACAATAATGAAGGATATGAGAAATAATAAAAGATAAATATTTAAACGATGGAGCCAACGATTTCTCAATTGCCAAAAAAACAATATGAAAAGACTTAATATCTAAAACAAACCTATCAAGAGTCACTTTCCAATTAAAGTTCTACTAACCTATAGAATAAGAAATTTTAATGGAAGTAGTAACACCAATAAACTCGTCATGAAATGCAAAATAATAAACAATAGGGGGAGAAAAACAATCTAAGGTTGCACCACTCGAGTCTCTAAAAATGCCACTACAAGTGATTCTGTTGAAGCACAATCTCTAATAATATGTTAAAGATAACAAACTTCAATGATTAAAGATATATAGTTTTTTTTTATCCATTTTGTTATTGATAGCATAGATAAACAATAATGAAGATGGCAAAAAAGTGTATAAGGTATGCTTGAAGGTCAAGGAGGCAGATTGATTGGTTATTGTGACTCAGATTGGTGAGGGTATCAAGTAGAAAGGAGAAGCACTATGGGATATATATGTTCAAGATCTTCAACTCTCCAATTTCATGGAGTTCAAAGAAGAAAATTTTGATGGCACTCTCAGCATGTGAAGATGAGTATATCTCAACTTGCATTGTAGCATGCCAACGTGTGTGGTTACAATCATTGCTATAAAAAATTATGGTTGACCAAATCAGCAATATGTCTTGCAAGGAATCTCATTGCTCATGGGAAGAGCAAGCACATAAAAACTAAGTTTCATTTTCTTAGATACCAAGTAAACCAAGGAAAGCTAATCCTTACCTATAGATCAAACTTGTGGACATCCATATGTCAAATGTTAAATGTATAGTTAGGCTAGAGAATACGTAATTAGAAATGTTAATCATGATCCATATGTCAAGTTAGTTGAAGTTCGTAACAGTTACAAGTTACATGTTACATGTTACAAGTTACTTTGGAAGTTTGTTATCACTTAATTTGTATAATTATAAATAAACACATTGTACATAAGTGAAGCATCATAATCAATTTCACAATTCCACTACTCCAAAAAAAAAATCACAATTCCATTAACATCATGTGGACAATTTTATTTTCTATTATTAGATAAATAAGTCTCATCGTTCTACCTTTAATACGAGTGCATAAAAATAAAATGTGGAGTATACTACTTTTTAGAATATTAGAACAAGTGTTTTCGGGACACTTTTTAAAGATCTTAAATAATAAAATTTTATAAATATATATAAAATCAATACATTGAAAATTGAGAATATAGAATAAGCACCGCTAGTAATAGTTTTAAACTGACATCCAATAAACATCTTGTATTCCACCAAATTGTTATTTTGAAATTAATTGCATAACATAGCAAATTGCAAAATGCAGAGAGATAGGTTATAACATCGTTGTTCCTTTTCTTTAAATAAATCTATTGATTTTGGGTAAACAGCCCATATTCTCTTCCTTTCTTCCTTTCGATTAATAACGAATCAACAATGGACTTCAAAAGGGCAAAAGAGGGAAAATTGACAAATTAAATGTGATGTAATATATGCTGTGGAGACACGATTTCCAGAAGCTAGTGCGACCAGTTTCACTCGAAATCAATTTTGGAGACAAAATGTGCAATGTGCAGTGGCAGCAGAGATAGTCAAAGAAGCCAAACATGTCTAAAGCACGGTGGCGGAGCATATACGTGCTTTTGGGTTATCTCACCGGGTAACCAAAACATGCACTAAAAGAGTTGGGTTGCTCAGCTGCTTTGATTTAAGTGTTAGAGAAATCAAAAAGTTAAAAGAATCAGAGTTCAATTCCTTCAACAAGTTTTTCATCACCATAAAATAATGGAGATATTGGTTTATCTTCTCTCTTTTTTCTTCAATAAAATAATTAAACTAATATAACTAGGGACAGTCGCACAGTCACACGCACGCTTGCAAGAACACCTCTGTAAATTGATGAACAGTAAAATGTTCTCAATAACATGATGTCTAAAATATTTATGTTCAAAAACAACAAATTAGGGTTCTACAAATAAGATGATTGGAGCATAGAGAATAGAGATATCAATTATCATCAAAAGACATTTATAGTATTTTATCAAAGTTCTTATTTTATGACTAATGTGTAATTTCTTATTTTTCACTAATGTTTCGAAATTGAACTGACTGTCTGAAATGAATGAGGATTGAATACAACAACTGTAACACAGCAACATCAGGCAACAACGGAAATGACAGTATCAAACAAAAAAATACGTACATATCCACCCTTAGCAAATAATCAACAACTCACAAGAGCTGATATCAAATTCTCTCCAGCAACCAATCTGTTATCCATATTCTCTAACATACAAGAAGCTACATCTGTTCACACAAACTTATTCGCCACTTAGTATAGGTACTATGAGCGGTTTCATTTGTGCCAAATATACAATCGCCCACCTGATACAACAAAGGAAAGACGAGGTGAGCACGACCACAAGCAAGACATTATATGGTTAATTACAAGTTTATAAATATGCAGACGGAAAATTTTGGAATGAACAATCATGTCTAAGAATGATCATTCCATCTAAAGGTCAGTTCAACTCAACCTGTAAACAACCTCTGTACAGACTGTCAAACATCATATTTTATTTTTACCTATAAAATGACGCACACATACTAGATGAATTGTGCATAATGAACAGACTCTAAGTACACAATATCAATTTATAATTTTCTTTAGTAAAACAACACATTTAAGATTTAGAATGTAAATATAACATTAAAATGACAATGGGTAGTTTAATCCGAGAAAAGCATAATCTTCAAACTAACTAGTAAATTATAAGCTATTTGCAACTGGACATGTTATGATATACAAACATTAAAATAATGATGGCCCACTTAATTTTCAATAAAAGACAATATCAAATAATAGCAACGCTCAAGGATGATTAAACTAAACTACATCAGTTTTATAGGGTTCGTCTATCAGGCTTCTATTACTATTGTTTTGATGAGGGCTGCTATACAGTATGTTTCATATGACTAAAACCACACAACATCTTGTCGCACTTTGAAGAATAGCTATGGAAAAAGAAGAAAAAAATAGCTTCAACAACATTAACTACTTGGAGTACTGAGTACATGTCCGCCTGTGAGTGTGAAATTAATTCATGGGCACGAATAGCATGCCATTAATTATTTTTCTTCTAATCAATAAGTTCCTTATCCAGGTACAATAAACTTAGGTGCACAATTTCTATTTGCAATAATTCCTTGATTGACTTGATACAAACTAAAAAGAAGAATGACTATTAAACGGTACTTACATCATCCAGCAGCATATTGTTGCAGTAATAACCAGAGTTAGGTGAAATCTGCAATAAAATAAGAGATTAGAAACATGTCAAAGAAAATGATACATGTATTGTACAGATATCAATAATCAAGAAAATATACAAAATGAATGTTCAAGAGATTTGTGGATATATGTCCTTGTGTGTACAAATTCTTTAGAACCTGTTGGCATCACTAAATGAGTCGAATACTTAGGTCTGTTTACTTTCTAAAGTATTTTCAGTTTTCATTTTCTAAAGTTTGTGTTCATCTTAAAGATAGAGTGAAGTTGGAAAAAAAAAAGGAAGAATGCATTTTAAAAAACAATAAAAACAGTGTTTTGGCATCTTCACGATTTCTAAAAATGCTAGATCAATTTTCGAAAATTGTAAGAGAAAATATTATATACACATTCTCTTATGTTTATTAGTTGAAGTGAAAATGAAAACAAGAAACATGAGAAGTAAATGAGCCCTTAGCTTTACAAAACACAATAAAAAGTTGGCATGAAGCCATGAATAATCGATGACACCATATCAACTATTAATGAGAAGTTAATAACGATTAACAGTAGTAACTAACAATAAAGAAAAAGAAGCAGACCTTCCTAAAGAAGGCAACCATAGATGCCTGCTGTATTGAATCCTACACAATAATGCTAGACAGTTTTTGAATTAACCAATAATACTGGTCATTCTTCTAAGTGCATCTCAGTTATGTCTAATGTCTAATTTAAATTTATACAAGCTCTGAAGCACCGATAAGGACACCGAACACAACACTAATATGTAGACACCTATATAAAATTTAGAAAATAAAAAGGATTGTAAGTAAACACAAGTGTCATTGTCATGTCGGTAGTTTCTATACACGAGCAAACCTTCAATCTAATAAAGTGTCAACGCTAAGTAGTATACAAGACACACTTAGCCTAATTTGATCACAAAAAACCTTTAAAATTTTAACTAGAGTAACTGTAAGCACTAGAAAACAAGAAAAATACAGTGCCTATATAATCCTCGAGTTTCTCTTATCAAAATGTTGAGCATTATTAGTCAGATTTTTATATATTTAAAAGTAAAATCTCGCACAAAAATCACATCAACTAACACAATTCAACATTTTCATACTTCTTAAGCTCAAATCAAAACAATTCATAAATATCTTACTATACACCAAATTGAGTACATAGTACACTAATTCATCAAATGCAGAAACTCCCAAATTTTGAATCAGCATCATAAATCGATAAAATTGCGAACAAATAGCAAAAAATCAAATTGATAGAGAAGCTAAAAGATGAAAACGAAGATCAGAAAAAAATATTACAGATTTGCAGAAGGTCCTCTATTGCAGCAAATTCTGGTGCAGAGACACGCGATGATTCCAATCACCGCGAAGATTGCTGTTGTTATCAAGAAACCCATTCCGATTCGTTGATTTCAGATTCCGATCAGAGAAAATTAATTCCTAAAACGAAGAAGAAATCAAAACAACGATGATGTAATTTGAATAGATTTGAAGCGAGAATTTGTGATCGAGAAAGAAAAAACGAAAAAGTGGATCAGAAAATAATATTAATAATTACAAAAATGAAAATGAGAATTGAGAATTTTGTTACCTCTGAACTCTGAAGCAGAGAGAGATCTTACGGTTCTATCGCTTGATCAGTTTTGTGCTATAGAGACACGTTGTTGATTTTCTCATTCACAATAATTGGGCTTGGGCCAATGAGCTTGAAATCTATTTACACCATCTTTATTTACTAATACACCTCTTAAACTTTTTTAAATCTTTTTTACAGGACAACCTAACACGACAGATTAGGAACCTTCTCAAGTGGAAAATATTTATGTATTTTTGATATATTTATTCCAAATTAAAAAAAAAAAAAAAAATTGTTGTTCATTGTCATTGTAAAATTATTTTACGCATGCATTTCATAATGTATTGTCATATCATTGAATGAGTATGGCAAGTCATGTGTTTTAAAACACATTACATGATGTATCCATATATTATTTGATGTATTAGAGGTGTGCATCGGTCTGATTTTGATCGGATTCGGGCTCGAAAGTTCAATACTGTTCAAAATTGAAGTGTTAAATATCAAACTCATTTCTGACCAATGAACACTTCGGATTGCACATGTTACTTTTGAGTATAACTTTATTGCAGAGCTTACATCCGACTAAAAGTATAATAATAAACAATTATAAAAATGTATAGATTACATATAGTTCGGTCGGTGATAGCTATCGCCGCTAGTCCGTGAACCGCCAAAAACACATAAAATCGGTGTGAACCGAGTAAATTGATGAACCGGTCCGGCTATTGTATTTCCAGCCGGTTCAATCTATTTTCAACTTTTTAGTTTTCTTTTCTCCGAAACCGTGAAAGGCTGAAACTGAATGCTATTCCCAAACGCGTGAAAGCCCTTTCCCTCCAACCTCCGCCGCTCACCGTCGCCGTCAATTGCAGCAGGAAGGAAGAGAGAATGCCGAAGAGGACGACACATACATACTCTAGCGAGGATGCTGCACCAGAGGGCCCACAATCCGATCTCTTCGTTTATTACTGCAAACACTGCGGATCCCATGTCCTCATAACTGGTTAGTTAGTTTGATTCAATTCAATTTAATTCAATTCGATTCTCTTTTCAAACCCTAAACCTAATGAAACAAACAATAGACACTCAATTGCAGAAAATGCCTCGAAGAAAAACCGACAGAGCTTACGTTTTAGACAAGAGCAAACATCTTGCCAGATTCAACATTCACGAAGCAGGCAATGTTCTCTTAAAGCGTGGTGAAGGAAAAGTTGAGAAACAATTCCGAATGAACTGTATCGGTTGCGGTCTCTTTGTTTGCTATCGATCTCAACCAGAATTTGATTCATCCTCTTTTATTTATGTCCTTGATGCTGCACTCAGTACTGTTGCTGCTGAAACTAACCCTCAGGATGCACCTGTTCCTCCCTGCATTTCCCACCTTGAAGGTGGACTTGTTCAGCTTGCTATTGAAGTTGAGGATCGTGCTCACCGGTCTGCAATTACCAGAGTCAATGCTGATGATGTTAGAGTCAGTGTAGCTGCTCCGGCTGCTCGTGGTGAAGCTAACAATGAACTCTTGGAGTTTATGGGAAAAGTATGTAGTATTATACTTACTTCTTCTTCTATGCATTATTTTTAATCTGTTACTGTAATAATAATGTAGATATGTAGTTTGTTAGTTAGCGCCCGGCCAAATACATCAGGGGTCCTTTAAATTTTGTATTGTAAGAGTTAGGTTGTAAGTTTTTTAGGTAACAATTAGGTTTTAAGTTTTTTAGGTAACAAATAGGTCATTTAGTTTCTAACTTGTTGTACCGTTACCCTTAGGGTTACTTTTTGCACTGTGGCTGTTAACATTGACTTCCACCTTGGTGGATATTTTGATGAAAAAGGCGCATATGTTGATGGAAATTAACCGAAAGGATAACAGTGCAACAAGTTAGAAACTTAAATGACCTAATTGTTACCTAAAAAACTTAAATGACCTGTTACAAACGTGAAACTTAAATGACCTTTAGGTACATTTAGCACTCACAACATACATATGATATGACTGATTCACTAAATTTTTATATTATTATTATAGGTTTTGGGTTTAAGATTGAGTCAAATGACTCTTCAGAGAGGATGGAATAACAAGTCTAAACTTCTTGTGGTGAGTTACATTACTATCTTACCACCCCTTCAACTTAAGCATCCACATTAATTTCAATTCTAATTCCCTCTAATAGGATGTACCCTGTTTAATTCATTTCAGGTGGAGGATTTGACTGCTAGACAAGTTTATGAGAAACTTTTGGAGGCTGTGCAACCTTGATGCTTGCTAGCTTTATTATGCATGTAAGCATGGGTTCTGATTTAACTCAACGTCACAGTTCTTCTTGACATTTCATTTTCATAGTAGGTGTGGAATCTCTTTTTTCAACAAAAATAAGTTTGGGATTTGAATTTCAGTTTTATTTATTTAATTTTACAGAGACACGCATACAAGGCCATGGCCTATTGCTCCTTGGACATTGATATTGGAAATCTAGAATAAGTAAAACTCATTTGATTAATCAGAAATTGAGTCTGGTTGAACCATAACGATATGTGTTTGATTGAATGTGAAAAACTGTTAAAAGTCTACATTGTTGTGATTGAAAGACTACTAAAGGGGTGAGCAATTGTTTTAATGGCTGTGGAGAAAAAGAGGGAATGGTGAAAGGGTGGTTGAGATGTGCACGGTTGATACTGAGTACATCTCATTGGAGGAGAGGGAGACGGGAAGAGGACTAGGGTAGGGGAATTGAACAAGACTAGCGAACAAATATTGTTGTCGTGTATAATAATGATGGTTGAAGGGGGTTTGGTTTATAAGGAGAAAGGGTGTGTTGTGTAAGATTTTAAAAGTGTATTGTGTGATGCAGTTTTTTCTACTGGTTTAGGAACGACGTGTTGTCTTGACTCAAATGGGGCTTTTATTGGTGCAAATATTGAGAGTTTCTTTTTGTCATGTTACAGCAGAAAAGGAAGCAGCCTATGGTCTTCTGAAAGTTCTCCAATGGGTTTGTGAATTGGATTTCTATAATGTTCTTATGGAGTGTATTGATCTTATTTCCTATTTTCCAAACTTTAAAGTAAGTTTGATCCGAAGACAAGCTAATAATGTTGTCCACAAACTTGCTAGAGAAGCTCTATTAATAGCTAGTCACCAATCTTTCTAATAGTCCTTTTGTATTGTTGATGAATTGATGAGTAAAATACCTTGAATGTCTATTTTTATTTTAAATATTCTGTCACACCCTAATGTATTTAAACTATTCTGTCTATTTTTATTTCATGAGGGGTTTTAAACTAAATTACTAAAACTATTCACTTCGCAATTAAATGTGAAAGCTCAATAAAGTCAAACATGTAAACAATTATCCTCATAATCTGCTTTTTTATCCTTACATACACATTGCACCTAATATTGTGGATGTTATGCCATTCCTGCACCCAGTAGAAACTTCTTTCTCAACATGCAAAGTAACTTATATACATCCTCATTCCGTTAACAAAAATGTTACAAGTGTTACACCGACATTCTGAGACGTGCCAATAGCTAATATTTTTTTGAAGAGTTTGTAAAATCATTCTCAACAATCAAGGGACAAGATCATAACTAGATTGATGCCTAAATCAAGCTTAAAGAATTTTACAGATACGAAACTACTATGAAAAAGTTCAAAAGAACCGAGAAGCTAAAAGAAGAGTTTTCGTGGGGATGCTTTAGATGCAACTGTTGATGAAAAGTTTGAGGCTTTGAGGGGAGTTGATGTTTGATCGCTTTCTTGGCCCCCAGGTAATCTGTCAAGAAGCTTTGCAGCCCTTGGATCTGTTAGTAACATCTTTTGGAAGGACCGTGAGAAGCCAGTTGCAATTATAATTTAGGCAAAATTACACTACACGTCCTTTATCTTATTTATTTGTAACACTTTGGTCCTTTATCTTTTTTTTGCAACACTTTAGTCCTTTATCTTTTATTTGTAACATTTTAGTCCTTTATTTTTTTTATTTTTAACACTTTAGTCCCTTTTTTTGTAACAGTTTGATCCTTTATCTTTTTTTATTTGTAACAGTTTGGTCCTTTATTTTTTATAAATAAATAAGATAAGAACCAAAGTGTTATAAAAAAAAAGATAAAGGACCAAATTGTTACAAAAAAAAATAAATGACCAAACTGTTACAAAAAAATAAGATAAAGGACCTGTAGTGTAATTTTGCCTATATGGACATGTTTATAAGTTGTTTCTATAAGCTCTCTCAAACAACTTCACAAGTGCTTATAATAGTAAATAAGTTCAAATACGTTATCCAAACAGAACCTTAGTGCAAAATGAATTATAATATGCTCTTTCAACAAGTGCAGATAAAATGAAAGTACCCGAGATACTATGTTTCATTAAAAAAAGTTTTAAAACAAGATAAGATGTATTTGACTTTTATTTATTCATCAAGTATCGAAAAAGCTAAAAATATTATAATCAAAATGTAATATTTTTAATCCTTGATTGATTAACATTGTTGTTTCGACACATCTTTAACTCTTATAGATATGTCTGATATGTGTCTAAAAAAAGTAGAAGTAAAGAAAAAATATTACTTTTACAACACTTGTCCAACACGTGTCGTACGACTGTCTTATAGGTGTCGAACCCCCGATCTAAGGAGTGTCAGAATAAAGAAAAAGTAACTTTTTTGGATACATGCTTAAGCTGTATAACACAACTTTTGGGGATGCTCTTGTTGCTGTGAAGTTAGACACCACAATTTAGATGCAATGTCTAGCTTCATACAAGAGGGAGAATCATGAGGAACATCACTATTTGAAATGATGTAATTCAAGAGGTTTCGGATTATAAAACATAAATGTGTAAAATCTTGAAATTTTAAATATGTACAAGGGGAGTTCGGATTGTATAACTTGGACGTATCATGTTTGCGTCCATATTAAAAATGTCAGCACGCAGTGATAACTCCTAATAAATTTAAATTTGTTTAGTTATGCCATTCCTGCACCCCAGTAGTAACTTATATACATCCTCATTCCTTTAACAAAAATGTTACAAACGTTACACTGACATTGTGAATCACAGAGTCAAGCCAATAACTAATTTTTTTTTAAGAGTTTGTAAAATCATTCTCAACAATCGAGGGACAAGACCATAACCAGATTGATGCCTAAATCAAGCTTAAAATTTTTTACAGATACAAAACTACTATGAAAAGGTTCAAAAGAACCGAGAAGCTAAAAGAAGAGTTTTCGTGGGGGTGCTTTAGATGCAACTGTTGATGAAAAGTTTGAGGCTTTAAGGGGAGTAGATGTTTGATTGCTTTCTTGGCCCCCAGGTATTCTGTCAAGAAGCTTTGCAGCCCTTGGATCTGTTAGTAGCATCTTTTGGAAGGACTGTGAGAAGCCAGTTGCAATGATAGTCACGTGAATCTCACCATTGTAGCGATCATCAACAACAGCTCCAAATATAATATTGGCAGAAGGATCGGCTAAACTTGTCACAACCTGTAAAGATTACCCGTTTTAGATAAAGGATACATATATTTTACACAGACGCACAATATCAACTCAGACCCTGTTTGGATAAATAACTTAATTAAGCACTTATCATGTAAGTGCATATGTATAAGCTATAAGCTGTTTTTATGAAAATATTTTATGGACATGTTATAAGTTGTTTCCGTAAGCTCTCTCAAACAACTTCACAAGTGCTTATACTAGTAAATAAGTTCAATTAAGTTATCCAAACAGAACCTTAGTGCAAAATGAATTATAAATATGCTCTTTCAACAAGTGCTGATAAAATGAAATACCTGAGATACTCTGTTCACTTCCTGAAGAGTTATGTCTTTTCCTCCAGTAATATTATACACTATCCCTGTAGCTGACTGAATAGATGATCCTATTAAAGGTGCCAAAGTAGCTTGTTCTGCAGCTTCTTCTGCACGGTTTTTACCGGAGGAAACACCTACTCCAAGCATTGCAGTTCCAGAGTCTTTCATCACAGCTTTTACATCAGCAAAATCCACATTTACAAGACCAGGTATCTGTAAAAAGTCAGGATAATCCATATAAGATAACTTCAAAACCTTGAACTTTGACAGTACAGTGACCATATAGGAAATATCAATAATTGGCCATGTCTAACATGAATAAGTGGGTAATGTGGTGCACCATGCACAAGTTTCGGATAACGTTATAACGAATACGAATTTTATAAAATCGAGCGTTGAATTGAAAGATTATATCATATAGATCATCCATGGAAACTCTTAGAAAAATTGAAAATGATTTGATATGTTATTGAGATCCATCAAAATTAACGGTATTTAATAAAACTCATAAACCGTTAATTTTGATGGATCTCAATAACATATCAAATCATTTTCAATTTTTCTAAAAATTTCTATGAATGATCTATGTGATATAGTCTTTCAATCCAACGGTCGATTTTGTAAAATTCGTATTCGTTATAATGTTATTCGAGACTTGTGCATGATGCACCACATGAATCACTTGTTCATGTTAGAAAAAGCCTAAACAGTTAATCAACTCACTGTTATGATGTCTGATATTCCCTGTACTCCTTGTCGTAGAACATCATCAGCAAGACGGAAAGAATCCGTCAGAGGCATTTGCTCATCAGCTATGTCAAGCAGACGGTCATTTGGAATCACTATAAGTGTATCCACATTTTTCTGCAGATTTTCGATGGCTTCTAGTGCCTGAAATGATTACATTTGAATTTCAACCACTCAAAGTATCCTCAAAGCAATGCAATATCTTGGAAAAAAGAAAATAAACATAAAAAAATTTATGAAATGCATCATCACGGTTCAGCCATAAGATAGATATAACTCATGATTAATGATATAAGGTATGAATTGGGAAAAAATAAGACGAAATTTCAACTCTTTTTAGCATACAATAACAGTGTTAATTGTTAAGTAACATTTGAAGTAGCTTCTACAAAGTGTACTTTCAAGTTCCGACTGAGGAAAGAAATGACACATGCCTGCAAGGATCTTTTGCGTCCTTCAAAACTGAAGGGATAGGTAACAACACCAACGGTCAAGTAACCAGCCTCTTTTGATATCCGAGCCACGACAGGGGCAGCCCCAGAACCCGTGCCTCCACCCATACCGGCAGTTACAAACACTAAATCTGAGCCCTGAAGAGCATTAGCAATAGTTTCTTTTGATTCCTCAGCAGCTTGTTCCCCCAAAACTGGATTACCACCAGTACCTGCATCTCAATCAAGCAGTTTGAATCAAATGCAACAATCAAACGATCCGAAGCTGTCAATATATCTCGCAGCAAATAAAATGTGTTGTAAGATTCAGCCTTTCGCTCATATTTTGTCAACCAATCCCTCCTAACTCACATATTTGTAGGGAAAAAAATTGTAATTATGTTCATAAAGATTTAGGAAAAATGGGATCGCCGCCCATGCATGCAAATTGCCAGTACAACTCAAAATGGCATTTTCTTTTGACCCTATTTCATGGTAACGAACATTCTCAAGAATTTCACTTAAACTTAGACCCATAACTGATATAGGAATTAAAGCTACACACAAATCA
This sequence comes from Trifolium pratense, assembly GCF_020283565.1. Taxonomy (NCBI): domain Eukaryota; kingdom Viridiplantae; phylum Streptophyta; class Magnoliopsida; order Fabales; family Fabaceae; genus Trifolium; species Trifolium pratense. The sequence continues at coordinate 45,446,785 of NC_060061.1, forward strand.
CATAATGATCAACATATAAGCAAGTTCAATTGAGCACAATTCACATATGAATCTCAAGGGAATAAAGGGCGGGTTTCTGACCTAATCCACGAGTCAAGAGTTCTCCAATTTTGATAGGATTCTCAGCAACAGAATGCAACAATGCTTGAGCATCAGTATTTATAGCATAAAAGTCTACACCCTGATTAAAAAAATATGGAAAGAAAATGTTTCAGAACTATGTAGTTGCAATTCAATAGCAAACACCAATGATTAGTTACTGAAAAGCTTCTCCAATGTTTCTTTATCTGGCAATTTATCTAAAAAAGCTTCTTTCATTTCTATGCAGGAATTCGTCATTTTGAAAGCTTTTAATGTCAATGTCCATCATCCCAATGCACCTGTCATCAAAGAAGTATGGTGGCATCCTCCGCTTTATAATTGGGTTAAACGCAACACAGATGGTTCAGCGTTGGGTAACCCCGGTATTGCTTCTTGTGGGGGTCTTTTTAGAGACTATACTGCTACTTTTCTTGGAGGTTTTTCTATTAATATTGGAAATTCTTACGCCCTCCATGTTGAGCTTATAGGTGTTATGAATGCTATTGAGATCGCTCATTCAAAAGAGTGGAATTATCTTTGGCTTGAATCCGATTCACAATTGGTTAATTTAGCTTTTAAGTCCTCCCTCATTGTCCTTTGGAAGCTCCGTAATCGATGGTGCAATTGCTTGGAGTTGACTAAAACCATGCATTTTAGAGTGACTCACATTTTTCGTGAAGGGAACTGTTGTGCAGATAAAATGGCTGCTTTAGGCATCAATGTTGATGGTTTTTATTGGTGGGATAATGTTCCGCCGAGTGTTCAAGGAGATTATATTAGTAATTTAATGGGTCTTCCGTCTTTTAGATTTCATTAAATTCATTGCACTCTTTTTCCCTTATCCTTGGTTTTATCCCTTGGGGTTTTCCAGGAAAGGTTTTTAATGAGGCAGTGGCAGGTTCCTTGTATTTTTGTCTTCTTGGGTTTTGGTCTAGTCCCCCCAAGTTTGTCTCTTTTTTCTTTCTTCTTAATAAATTTATTAGGGTGCTGCAAATGATAGATGGTGATTATGGGGTGCCAACATAGTTGAGATGTCATAGTTATCATGTGATGCACGCTAATGTTTTATAAAAAAAAAAAGTTACTGAAAAGCTACACTGTCTTGACCAAAGACAGAAAACACAATATTAGTGCCTAGTACCCTACTAGCCTGATAATCACATTCTTCATACCCCTCAAATCCTTGCAGGAACAATGACAATGTCATGATTGCTAAAATGCAACCATGATAAAAACATCTCCCAAAAACAGAAACAAGAGAATTGCTTGATGCACGGACACTGGACACGAAACTGACACGTCAACACCGATAATAATTTGAGAAAATCACATAACTCAGTGTAATCATAAGTGGCAGGGTTGTGTCAGTGTTGTTTCGGTGCTGTGTCGGTGAGATATGTCAGTGTCCGGCACCGAGGCGTGTCTGACACCAGGACACACCTAATCTTAGAGTGTCCGTTCTTCATATTTGCGTAATACACTCTACACTCTGATTTCAATACTTTCTCTTCTATTTGTTGAAATTCAAATGAAACCCAATAAATAATTTGCATTCCACATAAATTTCAACAAATCAAATAGAGCATGTTAATTATCATTTCGCAGATAAGCAAACCCACCAAAGTTATCACAATTGCACATGATTCATGAACGAAAAACAAAAAACCCATTAATAGATATGCCAAAAAAATGAATAAAAAACAAAACTTTATCATTAATAACGGAAAAAGGGAAAGGAAAAACCTGTAATCCACAACCAATCATGCGGTTAACGGCATTGTTGCCACCACCACCAACACCAACAACCTTAATCTTAGCATTGTCAATGGAATCAAAGGAGCATGAAACGGGCCTAAAACGACGTCGTAGGGGTTCATTATTACAGGTTATTAATCTAGGATTCAGTGAAATAGAATTTCTAAGAGTGGATGAAGAAGAGAGTGAAGTGTGAGAAATTGGAGTGGGAATGGAAGAAGATGAGAGTAGCTTATTGGGGGTTTTAAGAGAAAGCATAGCCATTTTTGCTATGCTTGTGGTGTGTTAAGGGTTTTTGTAATTGGGAAATGGAAGAAGAATTGGGAATTCAGGGGTTTAATTTTAATAGAAGTTGAAGATTGAGTTGAATTTTTTCATGTTAAGGTTCATATGAGACGAAGACCCACTCTCATCAGCAAGGGAGCTCTTTTACTTAGTTTTTTAATTATTTTTTGGAAAATGATAAACAGTATCCGGACACTAGTTAAGCATATTAATATAGAAGTTTTATCTTGAAATTTGTACATTTAACACATTAAAAACATAATAAGTCATCTTTTTAACATTAACTATATCTTTTAATCTCCTATTTTAGTATGTTTAACAAATGCCTAGCATACCCTTATTTTTTTTTCATCCATTTATTTTTGGTTTAATTACATTTTTTGTCTCTTATTTTTATTTTATGTTTTAAGTTGGTCCATTATCTTTTAAAAGTTTTATGTTGGTTCTTTATCTTTTCTTCTGTTGCATTAATTAGCCCTTCCATCAAATTTTAGATTTCAAGTTGGTCTCTTGTGTTTATTTTAGGTTTCAAGTTTGTCTCATATGTTTATTATTAAACCTTATATATATATATATATATATATATATATATATATCGCCTCATGATTTTGGGGAGCACACACTGAATTGTAGACTTCATACTTCAACTACATGCACAACTTTGTTAAGAATGTTCTTTTTGATATTTTTATGCATGTCGGAATATATGTACAAAAAGCGGCGCTTGTGAACTTTTTGAAAGATCCACATAAGGGAAGATCGACTCTTAGACTGACATATGTTGTGGTGTATGAGTGGATAAGCGGAAGACGTATATGTGTAGATTTGACTAGGGTTTCGCCACTTGTGGGATTAAGGGTTGATGCTTTTACTATGGGACAAATATCTCTCAACGTTGGTTCAAAGTTGGTTCAAGCAAAGTGGCTAAACATGTTTTGCGTTTGATACTTTTGGCTTCCTTACACCAAAGGTTGTAAATTTTTTGCAAAGAGCTCAAAATATCATGAATAGTAATGTTGTGTCTCTTAAGGCTATGAATTGCATAAAGAGAGTGGCAAAGCCCAAGAAAAACAAAAGTACATAAATATAACACGAGGAGTAGAAACTTTCCTCTAAACTAGTTGAAGGCGCATCAAAGTAAGATAAACCTTGCATCTATGGATGACAATGGGTAGGGTATGGGTAGGGTACTATAGTACCCATCCCCATACCCGCGGATTGGAAAAATACCCGTACCCATCCCTATACCCGCGTGGGTAACAATTTTTCCCCCCGTCCCCATACCCTATGGGTACCTAGGTACCCATACCCGTACCCGTTACCCGCATTTTTACTAAAAATAAATTGATTAATTATAAAATATCATATAATTTTAATAGAATTAAAAAAATTTCAAAGAATTTTATTATTGACTCATGAAAATTATAAACAAAATTATTACTAACCTTATCTTAAAGTTCATATTTATGTTAAATATTCACATTATTTTTGTATTATGTTATAAATAAATATTTTTATTAAAAATATGTAATAGTTTAATAGAGTTGTATTATTTAAAATTGATTTACATATATTATTATATAATAATATAAATAAAATAAATAAATAAATATATATTATGTGGGTATGAGGCAGGGTGGGTACTAAGGTACCCGTACCCGTTCATTTTTGCGGGTAATTACCCATACCCGTGCTCGTACCCAAAATGCAAGTTTTTACCCTACCTGCTGTGGGTAATTTTTGCGGGTACCCTCTAGGTATGGGTCAAATTGTCATCCCTACTTTCATCTCATATCCCAATGAAGCTTAGGCATCCACAACCTTATTTGCTTCCCGATATACATGAGAAACTCGAACAATTAACTTATTACATAGTCCAAATTAGCAAACTCAACCCAAATTGAGTCCATAAAACAGTAGGATGTCAAAACATATCATTTCACACGATCCAGAACTATATTATATATGCAAGTTGATAATATTATCATATTTTTATATCGCAAAAAACCGCACAAACCAAACAACCCTAATAGTTTGGTTTATATGACTTTTTAAAACCAACCGAAGCGAACCAGATGCATTTATGTCTGTTTGGATGACTAGTTTTACTGCAAAAGTTACTCACTCAATTTACGCAAGTGATGGGAAGGACCGTGGTTTGTTGAAAGACGCGTACAATTCATTTACTACTTCTTACTTCTTAGTTCACTCATCTTTCTTTTTGGAGATCTCTCTACAGCTTCAGTTTGTTTCTTTGTTTGTTTCCAAACAATTAATTCAAGTAATTTTTCTCTCTAAATATTAGTAGTAAACACATTTTACTCATCATAGCTTCCGTTTTGGTAGTACTCAAATTTCATATTTGACATTTTATATTACCTATAAATCGTTTTCTAATTTTTTATGCTCTCTCAATCTCTCTCTTTCCTTTGCAGATCTTAGGTTGTATTCTTCTGACAAAGATCTCAGCTTGATTGTTTTCACACTTTCAGGTAATCTAGCTCCACTCTTTCTTTGTTAACAAAAATTAATCTTTCAAATTATGTATGTTAAGCTATTTGTCTCTAAACAAGAGATAAAGTTGTACAAAAATGAGAGTTACTTTCGAAAATGAGTTACTCCCTCCGGCCGTATTTATAAGCCAAATTCTCTCATTTCACACTTATTTCACACTTATTAAGAAAGTTGTTTTAGTCAAAAGAAAGTTGTTATATTTACTAAACTATCCTTTACAATATATTAAATTTACGTTGGGAATATGCAATCATCTTAAAAAGTAGACAATTAATGAGGGGTATTTTAGTAACAATAACATTTAATATAGTTGAATTTATATTTAAGGCCAAAAAAATTTGTTGACTTTTGCTTATAAATAAGGCCGGAGGAAGCACTTTATATTGTCCTATTAAACTTTTAAATTTTCGAATAATTTTTTTTTCATGATGCCTGTTTAGAATACTATAAAAAGTTTATTTACAGAACTTTAGAATTTTTTAAAATGAGATGAATTTTCAGGCCTGAATTTTGCAATAATAGCCTTTTCTTTTTATTTCAACAAAAAAAACGTTGGCTATTCAAAATATATTTTCTTGTTATTATAACCTACCCATAATTTAGTGATTATTTTTATAATTAATAGAATAGAGTTATGGAGAAAGATAAAAGTCACATGATTTACAATTTTAGATATATAGGAACAATGATATTTTGTAGATGTTACTATTAAGTTTATAATTCTTCTTGTTTCATTTAATTTAATGTTACTTGACAGAAAGAACACATTTCCATCTTGGAGAGACTGTGCTTGAGATTCAATATCATGGCAGAGTTGGTTGTTGAGGCATTACTTTCTTCTTCCTTTCAAATGATTTTTGAGAGGTTGGCTTCGGTTGATATCAGAGACTACTTTGGTAGTAATAAACTTGATAAGCTGGTGAAAGAACTTGATATTAAACTCAATTCTATCAACCATGTCTTGGAAGAAGCAGAGATAAAACAGTATCAAAGCACACATGTGAAGAAGTGGCTTGATGAACTTAAACATGTTGTTTATGAAGCAGACCAAATTTTGGATGAGATTGATACTGATGCAATGGTGAATGAGATGAAAGCGGAATCTGAACCTGTTACCACTATTGTATTGAGCTTCTTTCCATCTTTAACTCCAAATCCATTTGAATCTAGGATCAATGAACTACTGGAGAATCTACAGTTACTCGCAGATCAAAAGAAAGATTTGGGATTGGAAGATGGTCCTTGTGCTAGTAAAGAAGGCTTAGTCAGCTGGAAACCAGCAACTAGATTGTCAACTACAGCTCTTGTGGATGAGTCAACCATATATGGCAGAGGTGTTCAGAAGGAAGAACTTATCAAATTTTTATTTGAAGGCAATGACAGGGGCAACCAAGTTCCAATAATCAGCATAGTTGGTTTAGGAGGGATGGGAAAAACCACTCTTGCTAAGCTTGTGTACAACGACAATACGATGAAGGGTCACTTTGAACTTAAAGCATGGGTCTATGTTTCAGAATCTTTTGATGATGTTGGATTCACCAAAGCAATTCTCACGTCATTTGAGTTTTCAGCAGATGGCGAAGACTTGAATCTACTTCAACAACAACTGCATGACAAACTAACAGGCAAGAAATACTTGCTTGTTTTAGACGATATCTGGAACGGGAATGCTGAATGTTGGGAGAAGTTACTACTTCCGTTTAACCATGGATCTTCTGGAAGTAAGATTATTGTGACAACACGTGAAAAGGAGGTAGCGGAGGTCCTGAATTCAAAGTTATTTGATTTACAACAATTGGACAAAAGCTATTGTTGGAGTTTATTTGTGACACATGCATTTCAAGGTAGGAATGTCTGCGAATATCCAAAATTTGAATCAATTGGAAAGAAAATAGTGAACAAGTGTGGAGGGTTGCCTTTAGCTGTAAAAACACTGGGACAACTGTTGAGAAAAAATTTCTCTGAACATGAATGGACTAAGATATTGGAGACTGATATGTGGAGATTACCAGACGGGGTCAAAAACATTAACCCAGTGCTGAGATTGAGTTATCATAATCTCCCTTCCAACCATAAGCGTTGTTTTGCTTATTGTTCTATATTTCCCAGAGGGTATGGCTATTGCAAAGGTGGGCTAATCAGGTTTTGGATGGCAGAAGGTTTGTTGAAGTGTTGCGGCGCAGGAAAAAGTGAAGAAGAGTTTGGTAATGAAATTTTCGGTGATCTTGAGTCAATTTCATTTTTCCAAAAATCGTCTTCCTACTTTGTGATGCATGATCTTGTCAATGATTTAGCAAAATCAGTGTCAGGAGAATTTGGTATGCAAATAGAGGGTTCTAGGGTGAAAGGTATCCCTGAAAGAACACGTCACATTTGGTTGTATCTTCAATTAAATTGTGGTGATAAATTACTAGAGTCAATTTGTGAGCGTAAGGGATTACGTAGTCTGATAGTAATATGTTGCACAGCTACGTCAGATACGTTGATAAGCAAAAATGTGCAACTTGATCTGTTTTCAAGACTAACATGTTTGCGGATGTTATCATTTAGTTATTGTCGTCTCTCAGAGCTAGTTGATGAGATAGGCAATTTAAAACTTTTGCGTTATCTAGACCTTTCTCACACAAAGATTAAAAGCTTACCTGATACCATTTGTATGTTGTATAATTTGCAAACACTCTTGTTGGAAGGGTGTGAAATGATGACTGATCTCCCATCAAATTTCTCCAAACTCATCAATTTATGTCATCTTGAACTCCCTTTTGATCATAGTGATCGCTCTTATATAAAAAAGATGCCAAAAAATATAGGAAAGTTGAACAAACTTCAGTCCTTGCCTTACTTAATTGTGGAAGAGCATAACGGATCTGTTCTTCAGGAGTTGGAGAAACTAAATCATCTTCATGGAAGACTTCATATTGAAGGATTGGCTAATGTCGTTGATCCTGCAGATGCTGCAATGGCCAATTTGAAAGATAAGAAGTATTTAGAAGAATTACATATGAATTTCTATGAGAGAAGAGAAGAAATGAATGACTCAATTGTTGAAAGAAATGTATCTGTCTTTGAGGCTCTTCAACCAAACAGCAACTTGAAAAGGCTCACCGTTGAATACTACAATGGCAACTCTTTTCCGAATTGGTTAAAGGGTTGTCATTTACCCAACTTAGTATCTCTTAAAGTTAAGAGTTGTAGATTATGTTCTCATTTGCCGGCACTTGGTCAACTTCCTTCTCTCAAGGAGCTTTACATTTCACATTGTGATGGAATAAAGATCATTGGCGAAGAGATTTATGACAATGATTCAACAAGTATTCCGTTCATGTCCCTTGAAGTTTTGAAATTTGAGAATATGGACAATTGGGAAGAATGGTTATGGCTTGAAGGGTTTCCTTTGCTTAAAGTGATTTCTATTTACAATTGCCCCGAATTGAAAAGGGTCCTGCCTCAACACCTTCCTTCTTTACAAAATTTGTACATAGCTGAATGCAACAAGTTGGAGGAATGTTTGTGTCTTGAGGGATCTCCTTTTCTTAAAACGCTTTCTATTAGACATTGTTCCAAATTGAAACGGGCATTGCCTCAGCACCTTCCTTCTTTACAGAAATTGACGATTTATAATTGCGAAATGATGGAGGCATCGATTCCCAAGGGTGGTAGTATCTTAGAGTTAGATCTACAGAAATGTGATCGGATTTTTGTAAATGGATTGTCGACTTGCTTGAAAAAGTTTGTCCTTTTACAAAATCGGTATACCGAGTTCACGGAGGAGCAAAATTTAGTAAAATGTACCATTCTTGAAGAGTTGGAGTTTGATTTCAGAGGCTTTGTAAAACGTCCCTCTTTAGATTTGTGTTGCTATAATTCTCTTCGTAAACTTTCAATAACAGGATGGCACTCCTCCTCCTTGCCTTTTTCACTACATCAGTTCATCAATCTTCGTTTGCTAGCGTTGACCGATTTCCAACAGCTGGAATCGTTACCTTGGGGAGGTTTGGCCTCCCACTTGGCAGAGCTTGTAATACGCAATTGCCCTAAACTGATTGCTTTGAGAGAGGAGTGGGGTTTGTTCCAACTCAATCATTTGAGACGTTTTACAGTTGGTGATCATGAGTTTGAAAATGTGGAGTCCTTCCCAGAGGAGAATCTTCTGCCACCAACTCTTGTGTTTCTTACTTTGCATAATTGTTCAAAGCTAAGAATAATGAACTACAAGGGTTTTCTCCACCTCAATTCTCTTAAATCTCTAATTATTAGAAACTGCCCTAGTCTTGAGAGCTTGCCAGAGGAGGGTCAATTACTCATCTCCCTTGATAGTTTGTGGATTAACAATTGTCCATTAATAAAGGAGAAGTACAAAAAGGAGGGAGGAGAGCGTTGGCACACAATTCGTCACATCCGTGGAGTGAGATTTTAATGCAGGCAGGCAAGTACAACACATGTGTTTATATTCTCTTAATTATAAATAGTAATTTATTTTGACTCTGTAATTGATGTTGAATGGTGGCAAGTGTACCTGAAGAATCTTGTTGTTCCTTCCACCGACACGAAGCACAAATTACTTTCAACAGTTCAAAAACATGTGAACAAGATTATTGTATAATCCTCATTGTAACATGATTTTAAAGGGATTTTTTTTTTGTTTTCTAATCATCCTTGCACCTTGAATTATTTTTTGAAATAGAATTCTTTTGTTTTCACTTATACTTTGATGCATATGTTAGGGATGAAGCACTGGCTGGCTTAATTTATGAACCTAAGAGCGCAACAACAACCTTGATTTATATTTGATTTCCAGTTTTGCATATCCTTGTTATTCTATTTTATCAATAATTTTTCTATCTGTGCCAAAATGAATGGTTTTCCAAAAATAGTGTTTTTGTTTTCCAAAAAACTACAATTCCTCTTTGTTATTCTTCTCACTTTGTTGTGTCCCCTTTTCTTTTTAGGTCTGCCTAGTAAACATGAGACTTGAGAAATGAAGCAGTCAGATAGCTTGCATCAACAAATTACAAGGGAAGGGAGTTTCCAATTCGAGAAAAAAAACCATGGTGAAAGGGAGTTTCCATGGTGTTTGAATCTCAGGTTTCACTTCTACACAGTTTATCAATGTATCAAAGACCAGCGGCATAACTAAGACTAGACTATTACGGTGATTCTTAGGTGGCTCAAGAAGAGAAGGTGAAGATTTTTGCATACTCCATTGTGTTTTTGTTTTCTAGGTCTTAGTTTCTGTTTTTCCACACTGTCACAGCTCTCTATTGATCATCATCATGAGTTTTCCAATGCATAGAACTTCAATAATCTCTATATTTGGTGCTGTATTAACAGGAATTGTTTAAAAAAGTTTCATGACATTCTTTATAAATTTTATTCGTGCTTTAATTGTTGAGATCCTTTTTCTCAGGTATTTTAATACAATAAATTGTCATGAACATTCATTCTTATTCATAAGTCAATTAGTTTAGAAGCATGTTTATGAGAACCTTTAAAAAGGGGATACACTTTATGAATGTTTTCTGAAGACAATGAATTTTTTAGGACTGAAGAAATCTGGAGAACACCATATTTTGTTCAGTATTGCCGTCAAGAGAAGAAATCTAAGCAGGTTCAAGAAGAAGGCTTAATTAGTTCACCAATCTTCATTCTCTGGAGCTGTCCGATTATCCAGAGCTTTCCAGAGGAGGGTTGTTGGCTTATGAAGAGATTGAGTTTATTGAGCAGAAAAACTGAGATGTTAATGCAAGCAAGTGCACCATACTAATCTTTTTATAATCTATCAAACATTGGCCAATATTATTTTCTTGACAAGGCCAAGTATTTGATATATATGTTAGCAAATGCATTTCTGATATCTTTCTTACAGGAGACTTGAAACCATACTCATTTCCGTACACCGCTCTCATTTCTGTGACCATGATATACTCTTGCCACTGCGATGAAGCTCGCGTAAGATCCTGTTGCAACCTTGCAGGTCCCTTATTTGAATGGTGAATGATTAATTTATTTCTTAACAATTACATCAAATAAAAAATATGTGTAAATAGAATAATGAACTTCACCTATTTTCTTATTGTCCTTGCATCATGCCACAATGATACTTAATAACATTCTTCACCTAAATATTTAAAGTTGTGATTTTTACATAGCCACAAACATAAATGGTGCCTGCCTCAAAGATATAGTTGAACATAATAAGTTTTGCCTGCATACAACTTCTGCAGTCTCTAATTTTAGTGCTGCATTAACACAAAATTAATCAAAAAACATTTCATGGCATTCTTCATTTTCAATTTTTACTCATTCAACGTATTTATAAAAAAGGTTTAAATTATTGAGATCCTTTACAATAAATTTCACGTGTATTCATATTTGTCATTGTTCATAGGTGAATTAGTTTCAAAGCGTGCTTATATGGACCTTCAAAAGGGACACGGTTTGTAGAAGTATATTTGAATGAGGATTTGTTTTGAAGTAGTTGAAGGCTTTGTACGTACCAGGCAAATATTTGACTATCGTGTATCCAAGTGCTTCACTGAAGTAAATGACCATTCTTTGCAAAGCATTACCATCTGCGTTTAACAAATTCGAGAATACTCAAATCTAACATCTGCGTTTTTGTATGCTTCCAGAGGCAACAAATAAGTTAGCACACTCAATTAGAGGGCTTATTGAATTTAAGTGAGTGGATTAGGTAAGTTTCAATCATTTTCTCTTAGAGACTAGAAAACTGCAGCACAGTTTTAACAAATTCATCTGGACCTTTGTATGGAAACTTAATGCATCTTTATTATAATTTTATCAATTCATGGATGCATTTGCAGAGATAATCACTCGAAAGAAAATTTGTTTAATCAATGGCTGATATTTCTCCAGGTTTCAATCATAAGTATTTGGATATAATGACATGTTATTGTTTCATTTTGGAACCTATGAACCAAAATGTTGCTACCATATGTTGTAGGTTTGGATGAGGCATAAGGATAATGTGGTGATGCTTATGGAACTATGTCATTTTTGCGTCAAGTTATCGAAGAATGATGAATAAAGAAGAAATTGAACTCTTGCTTTCCTAAGTTCTCAAACTGATCAAGTCTGTTGCACGTTCTTTTGAGTATGTGATTTCTCATTATCTCATCTTGCTAAAATTCCTTATTTCAGAGACAATTGTAGATTTGTTTATTTGTCTTTTTAAAAACTCTGAAGATTTAGTTTTCCTTTACTATATATACACTTATTGTACATTACTATCTTATATATGATGCTTAACAGTTCTATAAATAACAATTCTGTCTATATGTCAGAGTCAAAGGAACAATGAGATCATGACTTTAGTGTGATGAACTAGGCAATGTGGTTTAAGATTTTTTCCTATATTGAATGAAAATGCCGGTACATACATACTTAATAATTGTTAAAAATCTGGATACAGGTTGCTGAAAAGAAAAGAGGTAGAAGAATAGGAGGAACATCTCAGTAGATGAAATAACTCCAATTTTCAAAGAGGGCAAAGACCAAGAAATGAGTCAAAGAGGGCAAACATCTCAGCTATTGTTAATGTTGTAATCTAGACAGTAGTATTTAAATACACATGCATTGTAAGGGAACTGCAGCTGCTCTGCAGTCAGAGACGTAAGCAATATTGGCTGAACTTAGTTATCAAACATCGTGTGCTCATTATCTGCAAGTTCAACACGTATCATGAGGCCAACAAATTAAGTCACATATGTTTGTATAAATTTCTAAGGAATATGTCTGTTAACCTTCGAACTTTCTTTTTAGTTCTTGATTTTGTCTCTTGTTCTATACTTCTATCTTAGATGATATGAGCATTGTCATCTGTTATGCGATTTTCTAGTTTTCTTTTTTCTTGTTTCTCTCGTTTTATTGGGATAAACTGTTTTTATTGATCTAGAAAAGTTTTAGGCGAGTTGGATTATGTGACTCTAGAATAAGAGTTTTCACATTGATGGTTGGAGTTTTTTGGACAAAAATAAAATAATATTCATTCCTACATCAAATAAAATCATATATTCAACATCGTTAAAAACGTATAGGGTGAATCTGCGAATAAACTCATAACATTTAAGTTAATAGCATAGGGCAAAATGTCTACAAATAATATGCTAAACTTTGAATTACTACAACCACCTTTCCCTGGAAACCGGAGGATTAACACCTAAAAACATTGAGACAGCTCTCTATCAAGAACTGAAGGAATATATAGAGTTGATCTTGGACATTCAAAGCCAAAATTTTTGCAAGACGCGGTCATGTTGTCGAGTTTTGCTTTCAAAGATTGTATATAAAATAGAAAAATGAGAACTAGAGAAGGCATTGCCCTTGCTTTCATAGACCATTTTAAACTTCTTAGTTTGTTGATATTTTTGAAGAATTTTGGTTTCCTATATAAGTTTAGTAGTTTAATAGAAACTTATAATGTTGCTTTCTTTAAAATGTAATTGAGATTAGGAAATATAACTATTGACTCATTTCTAGTTACTGGTGTTGATTGTATTTATTTTCTGAAATAGAATACTTGTGTCCATTTAGACTTCATCTTTGTCTCTAATTAGAAGATCTTATTCTCATTTTATTTGTTTCACACACTAAAATAATATATCTCTCTATAAAATTCTTAACAAAAACAATAAAAATATCAAAATTAATTTTCACACTTTTAAATTGGTAGAATATTATCCTTAAAAAAAATTCCACCTTAAAAGCATAGTAGTTTTATACTCCCTCCATCCTCAATCTTGAGAGGTTTTCCTCAAGTGATTTCAAAGACCTCTTCAATAAAGGGTTGGTTGAAAAACTTGAAATCACACTAAATTCTATCAATCAATTGTTGGATGATGCAGAGAAAAAACAATAGAAATGGCTTGATCATCTAAAACATGAGGTATATGAAGTAGATCAATTATTGGATGAGACTGCTACAAATGCAAAGCAAAAGGTCAAGGTGAAAAGCTTCGTTTCAACTTTGACTAATCGATTTGAGTCTAGGATCAAAGATTTGCTAGACAAGTTAAAACATCTTGCAGAGCAAAATGATGTGTTGGAATTGACACAAAGAAGTTGCATTAGTATTAAAGGTGCAATTAGCTTGTGTCAATCCTAAGGATATAAGAAAATATTTCCGCGAACCCCAGTGCCAAGTTGAAATAGCTAAAAGGAAATACAAATTAAAAGGATTAAAAGATTTTCAGTTGTTTTGCTTTGCACAAAACAAGTGATTTGTTTGTTTTTTTACAGCAAAGAAAGTAGAAAAGCTCTATTTTGAATTTACATTACAAGAATCAAAAGACACTAGAATCTATACTAAATAAATCATCTCTTAAGACAAATTTCAACTAATGAATGTTAGAAGAGAATAAATGACAGATTAATTTCTATAGTATCTTCTATTTTATGCAGCCACGAGTCACAGAACCAGTGGCTGAGTTACATGCACTTTCACATGTAAAACAAATACAAATAGTACACCTATGTTTTACAAAAATACATATGATTCAGGTTTTGGTATAAATGATAACAGACTCTCGCCAAATAATTCAAACACTGGTGGCAGCAATTGTCCTGCATCTATGTCATCCTTCCAAGCCTGAGCTAGAATGGAAGAGGAAGTGTTGTATTCTTTGGATAGTTGACGACCCATTGTTGATGACATGCCGGCGTTTGAATTAGAAACTCCCATCATGGGGGAATATCCACTTGTTGACCCTTGCATGTTGTCAACTGACATGGAATTCATTGGTACCATAGTCCCAGTAACACCTGTGCAAATTTCAAGGTTGTCAACTTTATGATTCTCGATCACAAAAACGAGTTAATTCACATGTAAACTCTAACAAGATTAGTAAACTCTCGATTTTACTAGTAGTTTACAATTCTAGATTTATTTGACCTTATAATGTAAATTTTTGGTCATTATTTTTGAAATGTGGTCTAGTTACTTCTGTACTGTAATATATATTGGTTTTTTTTTTTTTTGAAACGTAATATATATTGGTTTTAAAATGTAAAATTTTGGTCAATATTATTTTATAACAAATATTTTTCTATTTATAAATAGTTATGCTTTACTTTGGAGATGAAATATTGATTATTGTTTGTTTTAACAGTATTTATCTATGTTATTTGATATTAGGCAAACTCTTACGGTATTTATTTATGCTTTATGTTTACCTTCATTAATTGGAGATTAAAGATATAGCATTACTATCAGAAGATTAACAACATACTTCAAGGTTACTGTTAAGGGTGCTAATAAAGAGTATCACCGACTAATTTGTTTTATCGAAAATGTTTTCCATTCGCCATATCTTTTTAACCCTTTTAGTGTTTATTTCCTTTTAATATTAAAATTTAAAATATAGCTTAACTAAACAAAAATTATCCATTCCAGAGAAAAGGTTTATTGCTTCAAAAACATTTTAACTTACAAGGATTGACTGAAAAACAATAGTTATGCATCAAAATAAAGTCAAACCTGGCATTGCAACCATGGCTTTTCCATTGCCAATTGAAGTAGCACGAGTTGGAGGGGGAAGCAAACTGCTGAATCTTTTGACCTTTTCATGCATATTTTGGCCTACTGCACACTGAAAGGTTTATGACTTCGGTAATTAGGTAAAAGATGTTCAGTAAAAAACAAATAGATTCATGCATAATCAAAACTAGGTGTGGTGCCACGTCATTCAATGAGAATTAAGAACACATCAAATTGAATGTGACAACACATCATTGGATAACAGTATTTTCTTTTTGGATTGTATCAACATTAAACTCAATTACAAAAATTATAACTCACCAGCAAGGCTCCGTAGACTTGCCATGCTTCTTGCCTTTTTATTTCATTTTTTTGCTTCTCAAGTTGCATTTCTGGCTCAAGAAGATGCATATATGGCTCGAGATTTGGAAGTATAAGCAAGCGAACCTACTCAAAAGAAAGAGCATTATCAATTAATTGGCATACACAATTAGATGTTCTAAATCACAGCATAAAAGTCACCCATTAACTCCAAAGGAAAAAAAAAGTTAAGGTTGTAAAGAGTAACATGTGTTAACAACAGATGCATAGATTTGAGATAGTAACACCACATCAAGGAAGGATAGCATCATAAAAACAATGAGACCAATTTTACAACCACAAATGTTATCTACCAGTCCACTCTGCTAATATTAAAACACATAGGATTGAAGATATATACCAGTCTTGATCCAAGAGCTGTTATTCCTTTAATTGCACCATAGTGTTGAGGTAGAGCTTTTGTAGGATCCAAGAAAGAATGAAGAAATGTCTTTGTCACACGCGGCTGAAGATTGTGATACATATGCCCAAATCTGTAAAATTCAGACAAGCACGTAAATACTCAAAAAAATATAAATGATGCATATAAGCAACAGCCTCAATAGCCAGCTTTTAACGTTAACCATATTGCCCAGCATTACAAGTTGACCTTCTCATTTCTCTTTTTTGTACCTATTACCTCAAATATGCATTAAATTCCGATTTAATGAAGTCAAAAGAGATGAGAACTATCAAGTTCAATTATAATTAAATGAGCACTGCTACATTTTATAATCTTATCATCTATAGAAAGAAGGTCCGCACCTTTTGCATATCAAAGCCACAAGATTAGCACTAAAGTCCCTAAGCTCCCAGTGATTATCAGACAGTCTGTTTCCAATCCTTTTTGCAACAATGCAAGTAATGATAGGCGGCATCAATTGGTGTAACTGGTAGAATTCGACAAAAAAATTAGATATCAACTGAAACTCAAAAGACATATGTATTAAAGCTCAGGTTTCAATAAACAACAACTGCCCTTAAGTCTTTGCTTCAGTAGTTCAGATATATCCAAAATTTTGATGAAGTCATTATGTTACAAAATAACAGATCAATGATAAACTTCAACCCTACAACCTCATGAGCATTGTCATAGAAGGCAATAATCATCTGAAGTTGATGAAATTTAGATGCAAAAACAATTAAAATAGTACCATACTTACATAAAGTTCTATATGTATGTGAGGATTTCGCAAAAGGCTCCGCACAAGGCGCATCAAGGCAGATAAAATATTTAAATTATTTAAATTCCTTGCCACCTGATATGACAGGGAAAAAAGATAAAAATGAGTGCTTAAAAGTCTATTTCACACCATATATAAGAAGTTTAACCAAAAAGTGCAACAGATATAAACTTGTCAATACCTCATCAGCAACAAAGCGTGTAAAATAAGGAACTAAAGGATGGAGTCCTGAGTCAGTTGCCAAGGTAACCAATGCTCTTCTAAAAGGAATGGAGCCAGGCTTATTCAAAATCAGCTCAATTATTTTTTCATAGTAAAGCTGTAGAAAAAAGTCAAAAACAAAGCTCATTAATGTTGATCAGTAAATAAGAAACTACTTCAAAATAATGCATCCCATATGATTGTTTATACCTGAAGCTCCGTCGTTATTATATGTTTAACTGGTAATTTGACATCAACAGGAAGCGCATCATCCTTATATTCAATTTGTCTTATCTCAGAGGAAGCTGCAAGTAACATAACACAAGCAAAATTGTCAATTGTTGGAAAACCAAACTTTCTAATCATACACCTCCTGTTAACTGGAATGCAATAAAAAGGAGTGAAATCATATGGATGATAAAATACAAAATCCACGCTAGTTATAATCAATACTATAGCAGGTAGGATTAACAGGCAGAAATTAACAAAAAATAATATGAGCTATGCAATGAGGTTTGTTAAACCTAATATACTAAGGAGCACTTAAATCTACAAATTTACCTTCAAATGGAGCATTTTCAGGAATTGCAGGCTGCACACCTTCAATAGCCAACCAATGACTGGTAATTGATGTATCAAGGGGTGCTTTTGGTAAAGGAGCTTCCACCAGCTATTCAAATCAAGAAAAATAGTAAGGATATCATATCAAGTAGCAATTCTTCAACTATTTCAATTAGAACAAAATGTCTAGGAGTACCTACAAAACTCTTACATCTTTAATATCCACATCCTTGTCATCAATGTAGAACAAATCCTTGTGCCCAGGAGCTCTTTTGAACCGCGGAGGATCATTAGAGGCAAAACCATATATCGGCTGATACATAAATACAAGCATAAGAAAAAAATGAACCAAAAACAATAAATCAACAACAACTAAGCCTTATTCCACTAGGTATGATAAACGTCATAATGTTTTATCATATACAATGTTTATCGGCAAATACATAAGATAAATGGAAACAGAAACAACACAATCAAATCAAAGATACTAACTAATACAAGATTTAGCTCAAACAGAAACTAAAACAGGAGTTAGCTCAAACATAAACTAAGGCTCTGTTTACTTTGTGAAAACTTTCTCTATTTTCATCTCTTAAAAATTGTGTGCACTTTTTGAAGATACTAGACTCTTGAAATAAACAATTGTGTGCACTTTTTGGAAACAGTGAAAATACCAAAAGATTGTTTTCACTATTTCTAAAAATGCACCACTCTAACTAGTATTTCATCTATCCTCCATCTCAATGGCAGTCCCACATCTTCTACTAGCCAGTTAAAAGAAATACATTTTTGAAAATGAACAGAAAATGTTTTCACAAAATAGACAGGGCTTAAAAATCCCAACTATGTAGCTAAGTTGGTGAGCTAAGAAACACCAAATAAGAATTACGCAAAAGGTTTGAAATTCGAACCCTAAAAATTGACATAACCACCAACTTACTAATATTTTCTTGTAAAAAAAAAAAAGAAAGATAAAAAGCTACAAGATTTTCAACTAAAAAAACAACAGAAAATTGATGACAACTTGAAAAACAACCCTATCAAATAAAAAGTGAAGCAAACACATGAAAAGTAAAGCAGAGTTTTAAATAAAGGCCTACAACCGCGATCTAAGCTGCGACATTATGACCTTTTATGTTGCTCAAACTGTAATGCAATCAAGCCGGTATAGGCGACAATTCTCCGCAATAAATGCCCACCACTGCAATCTAAGCCGCAACATAACCACAACCGTTCCGTAACCGCTATCTAAAACCCTAAAGGAAAGTAAGCCAAAGCAAAACAAAGTTACCTCTAAATTTCTCAATGCAAGTGCAGCATCAACATCATCAGCAGTAAGAAAAGTTCTCATTCCATGACGCATACATTTAATCGATTCCTATAAATAAAATTCAAAAACAAACACACAAAAAAGGGATTAAATTAAAATTAAAGAATCAAAATTGAAAATTGGGGAAAAGGGGGTGTTACTTACTTACCTGCATTATTTCACGAATGCGATATTCAAGATCGGGTGCAAGAGCAAGGGCAACATCGGAAGATAAATTAGTGATGCCAATGGTTTGTGCAATAACTTCAATTGTTTCTTTTGGAATCACACTCATCTTGTATTTTTGATTTATTTATAAAGAAAGAATCTTTAAGAAGTTGAATCAAAGTTAGGGTTTTGGATTTGGTAATGAATGAATTGAATTCAAGTGTTGTAAGAATGAATGGAGTATTAGGTTTTCCCACGTTAGGAAGGGAAAAGTGAAGTCAATTATGTTTTCTTGTGTTGTGTTTGTGTTGTGATGTTTTATGTTTGTAATCTAGTTAGTTGCATTGCAATCTATTATCAGTGTCAGACAATACAGTACGAGTTTAATTTAAACGTAATAAAAAATTTATAAATCAAATCTAAAAAATTTCTAAAAAAGAATCAAATCAAAAAAATAATAATTATAAAATGCTAGATTTTTTTTATCACCGCATATGCTTAAGGAGATCAAAACTCTTATCATTTAGATCAATTCATTGTGGTACTGATTGCGTATTTTACATTAACATTTAATAAAAATAATTTAATCTTGGCAAAATTACATTACTGGTTTTTTATCTTATTTTTTTTAGAATTTAATTGATATGCACCGACGGTGTAAAATAATTTTACACTGTCAACCAATATCAACCATGTTTTCTGCCACATCACCCCACTTTCTTAATATGACATGGCAAAATAATGGTTGTTTATTGGACGATGGTGTAAAACTATTTTACACCGTCAGTGCATATCAATTAAGGGCCCGTTTGGTGCACAGGATAAGAGACATGATAGGATAACTATATCATATCATGTCTCAATCCAGTGTTTGGTGACACAACAGGATATGATAAGTTAATCCTGAAGCTTATCCTATCCTGTTTCTCTAGTTAAAATCCTTATCCTGAATTTGAGCTGGGTTACCAGCAGGATAGGATAAGAAAAAAAAATCGTTGATTTATTCTATAAAATATATTTTAAAATAAAAAATTGAAAATTAATAAAATAATTTGATAGTAAATTAATAATAAAATAATTAATTTTTAAATATATATGTGATTTTCTCACAAGGGTAATTTTGTAATTTATATAATCTAAAAAATCAAAATTCTCCTAAAATTACAATATTTTAAATTAAAATAATTATTAAAAAATTGCAAAATAAGAATATTAATTTAAACTTAATAACAACTTAAATATAATTCTTTTGCAATGGTAGTTTTATTATTTACATATATCATATATTTATTTAGCTTATCTAACATGTATAATTGAGTTATTTATTTGATCATGATTCATATAAAAAACTTAATTTGTTTATTTTCTCATGATTTGTATTTAAAATTTAAAGTTATTTGATTACTTTTTCTTTTTGTACAATTACTTATTTATATTTTTATTTATAAAATTCAAAGTATTACAATATAATTTTTAACAAATAATAATTGTTTTACGAGGGTAATTTTGTCATTTAAATATGTTATGTATCTTATCATATTGGTATGAACAAATATGTATTAAAAATATGATATAATAGTTATCATGTTTGTTATCTTGTGTGCACCAAACACAGGATAGGATAACTGAGGATAACTGTTATCCTGCTGATATCATATCCTATCACTATCCTGTTGTATATCCTATCCTGTCATTATCCTATCCTGCGCACCAAACGGGCCCTAAACTCTTTTTTTTAACACTTTGGTCTTTTGTTTTTCTTTTGTAACGTTTGGCAATTTATCTCTCAATACGCGACTTTGGTCCTTTTTGTCACTTCCGTTTAAGAAGATGTGATGTGTTAACTCTGTTACTGACTTGTCAATAAAACTTAAATAAACATTTATCTATGTGGAAATTATATCTTGGCACACTTTCTTACTCTTAAAATAAAATTGGTTTCCCCCAATTTATGAACCCTAAAACGAAAAAGGAGAAATTGCAATTCTCAATGGCTTCAATCCGCACCAGTTCTGCGAATTCCAAAAGCTACAACAACTCTAGTTACAGTACGTGTTTCATTCGCAATGATTTGGCCCCAGACTCCTTATGTCAAGTGAAAGTTGTGATTCTTCAATGGGTTTCAACGTTTAGAGGTCTCAAATGGGTTTCAATGCTTCCACTATGTGTAAGTAACGGTGTTAATTCCACGTCAGTAACAAAATAGACATAAATAGTCACATCAACATTTTTGTGCACGAAAATTACGAAAAAGACCAAAGTATTCGCGTATCGAGAGATAAAAGATCAAAATGTTACAAAAGAAAGATAAATGACTTGTAGTGTAATTTTGTCTTTAATCTTTCATTATCCAAGCATATGGGGTAAAGTGGTGGTGACTTGGCGAATTACAAAATTGCTATTGATTGACGGTATAAAATTATTTTATACGGTTGGTGCATTTTTTTTAATATATAAATGGGGTAAAAAAACAATTACTAGATTACTCAATTTTATGAATACTACGTTTAGTCTTAGACTTTTAGCCTATATATTGTTATCACGGTGGGTATATGTCAATCATGGTGGATCACTATAATTTTAGTGTTTCCGCGGTGATACCAAAGATAGACTAAGCGGAGGGAAGGGAAATGATGGAGAAGAGGAGAGATTTTAATGTAAAGGAAGAGAGAAATTTTAAAATGTGTTTGGTCATGTAAGAGAAGAGAGATGAGATTTTTTAATCGAAAGAAGTATAAAATTACTTTGACACCCTTAATATTCCCCGTCAATGTGAAAACTCACCATGGTTTTGAGAAAAATAACGCAGTACCAAAACGACTGCATCAAATTTTAAACAAGTACTCCAAATCCTTCACTAGTGGAGGAGGGGTAAAATTAGGAAATGGATTCCCTGCAGTCAAATTTGACCGCGGGTAATCTCAACCACCCATTTTATTTATGTATTTTATTTATTTTGTGAACTTTGGATCTGGACCATTAAACTAGGTGACTGCATGACTGCACAAACAATCTCAATGCACCCAATCCATATCTGTAAAATTTAGCTTATGAGAGATTTTGCTCTCTACCTTTCCCTCCCTACAAAAAAATAAATCAAACAGCTAAAATTTAAAATTATTCATCCCCTCAATTTTTCTCTAACCAAACAGGTTGTAAGTTTAACCTGAAAGCACTTATCTCTTGGGAATTAATCTTAATAGTATGTTTCCTCAAAATCAGAAAATACAACAAAAAGCTCATTTACATTTTTTATAATTGATTCACACTCATAAGTTGTTTGGTTCACTAATAAATTTTATTTTCATTGATAGTTAAATGATTTATAAAGTAAAACCTTTTATATATACTTTTATCACAGAATGAATGAAATTTGATAATAAAATTGAAAATATTAATAAATATATTTTTGTCTGTAGACAGAATAGTAAATAAAATTAATATAACTGTAAACTAAAAATTCATTTGTGCATTTTCGTATTTAGAACCCGTGCCAAACCAGAACTTTGAATATATGCTATGCTATTCAAGCAGCATTATATCAAAGGTTCAAAACCAAAAAGAAAACAACATGACAGTGCACAAGATTGCAACCTAGTGCCCCTGGCGATCTTGATATATTTGAATGATCTCACTCATTAATAGGCAACTTAAGTTATCATTACATGTCACATTTACTTTCATATACTTTAACAAACAAAAAGAAATATCAACACTTAAAAAAGATCTCACAATTACAAATCATAGCCTTTCAAGAACGCAATAAATTTCATGTCATTGCAAAGTACCAAGAACAATCAAAGAAACCCGGTTATATATGATATATGTTTCAAGGCACACATTCAGAAACTTAAACTTGAGGAAAAAGTTTGCGAGATGGGTATTTTTCATATCTACAAATATTTGACCAGAAGCCATATGACAACAACCAAAACCACTATACCAATCACTGATAATAGCATGCACAAGCACGAGCAACCACCTTTGGTGCGTTTGTTTAAAACTGCCAAGTTCTTCTGCACTCTCTGTTATCACAGCAGACACAGAAAAAGTTAGTTGCAAGTAAACCCTACAATATTGACATATCCCAATTCAAGAATTAAAACTTCAAAGGGAAAAGATAACAACTTAATTATTCGAAATGAGATTTTACATGATGTAGACAAATTAAGCATATTGTGATCTTTTCCAATCTCAAAATGTTTATTTTTCATATATGCCTAAACAAGACTTATGGTCCCAATCCAATACAGAAGTTGTGGTAAGAGTGTTACCCTTAGCCGAGAATCTGTAACCTCTACATGTTCGTCCAAGTCATCCTAGCAGGAAAAAAGAAGATTCATTTTTCATAAGGATAGAAACATGGACCGCAAAATATTGCCAAAGAAAATTAATATAGGAGGGGAACATACAATGAGTCTAGTGTGTAGACTAAGCTCTTCATTCACTGCCAATGCAATATGTTTTGTACTTAATACTGTTTCCTCCAATTTCTCAAGGCCCTCGTCTTGCTCTGCTCGAAAAACAGCCTCCGAAATCAATATCCAAAGCACAACTACAAGTTATATATTTCAATGTTCACACGATTCAAAATTAAGTTACCTTTCATAACTTGCCGTTGCAGACCAACAAGTCCATTATTATCCAAGCCAACAGTTCTGCTCATTGCATCTGGCTTAATTTCAGGCCCAAACAAACTATCCCTATTTGCAAAGTTTGACATGTTCAACGTTGAAGCCATTTGGTTAACCTTTGACCTCAAACTTGCAAGATTGTCCTTGCGACGATTCATCTCTTTGTCAGACCTGTTCATTATTGACAAAGAAACATGTAATGCATTACATCACACACCTTTGCAATTCAAAAGAAAACGTTGACACGTATATTGATAACATATATTCTTATCAGTATATCACAAAAGATTTATATTACAATGACAAGAAATAGTAAGATGGAGATAGATCAGGAGGATTCCACAAACATTTTTTCAAAATAAAAACCATCATATTACTACAGGACATTGCGCTCAGGTCATCATTGCTTTGCTGTAATAGCACAACTCTTTTATAATCGGGCAAAATACTCACTTTACAGGGACCTTTGACAAAAGGGATTGCAAGCTATCCAGTCTGGTCCCCAATATTGTGATCTTCCTTCTTATAGCAGATGCATGACGCTGTGTTTCTGGTCCGGACGAAGGAAATGAATTATGTTCAGAAATCATGCCAGTGATATCATCGGCAAGTTTCATTGCTTCATTATATTCCTTCATCCATGAGTCTGAAGAAGATGCCATTTGCCTGAAATTAGGTGAAAAAGAAAAAAATGAGAGCCAAATTATGATAATTTATATAGAAGAAATAATCAACAGAAGTTGCACATTTGTACTTATTAGATTTACATTGAACGACACCAAAACGAAACAAAAGATTCCATATAATCAATAATCCAGAAAGTCCATAAATGTTTAGGTAGTTTCCAGCAAGATAAAGAACTTTTCCAAATAATCTGAGAAGGTTTTTTTGCTGTTGAGGAAACCTATTAAGTGAAAGGAAAACTACAAAGCTAGGAAGACATGGTTGTTAGTTATTACATACATAGAGGGGAGAAAAACTATTCTAACCAAGTAGAATCCAGCGACTAACAAAAGAGCATCCCTAAAAACTTACCCTGATTTCTTGTCTTCAATTTTCACCAAAAGAAAGAACAAATAGAAGATATTCAAGACACTTTAACAAAGGTATAAAACAAGAACCAAACTTTCTCTGTCAATATGTTAAAATCTCATGCTTGCTCAAACATTTAAATGATTAGTATTTTAGTAATACAACCACACCAGTCCTTAGAGTCTGAAATAGATTTACAACATTCTCCTCCACTTCTTGATACATTCCTGTCTCTAAATCTAATAATTTCTATCAACAAAGCAATCCAGAAAGAAAAATAAGTAACTCATCAAATAAACATCATCAACAACTGCGACCTCCCACCCTTTACTACCAAACATTGAACCAACTTTCAATTTAACACCACTCCAACCGAGAGACACCAGCATCCAGATACTTCTTACCCGAAATCAGTGTTGTCAAATAGCGT
This sequence comes from Trifolium pratense, assembly GCF_020283565.1. Classification (NCBI taxonomy): domain Eukaryota; kingdom Viridiplantae; phylum Streptophyta; class Magnoliopsida; order Fabales; family Fabaceae; genus Trifolium; species Trifolium pratense. The sequence goes on from NC_060061.1 coordinate 45,471,794, forward strand.
CTATATCCACACTATATCACTATATTGTAGCAGGATTTCAACAAAATGCAATTGTTCCAAAATACACTATTTACTATAAAGTTTTGTCAAATAGCGGCAATAACCATGTTATATAGCACCGTTGAAACCACTATTTTCGGCAATCCGGGATTAACAACACTATCCAATATGAATATTCATAAATATATCGACCTCTTAACCCAGAAAGCCAAACTAATTGCCTCAACAAAAAAATTCCTCTTTCATCTATTCAAATCAACACCACAATAGCTATGTCCCACAAAGTGAAAGAAACTGTTCAAAGAATCCCTTCATGCTTATCATGATCATACAACAAAAACAATGAAAAATTACAAAATTCCCACCCATCATAAAATCACCAAAAATAACCACCTTTAACATCAAAATCAAACACAAAACACATAATTATCCAAAAATAACAACGAAAAACACGAAATTGAGAAAAACTAAACTACCATCCAGCAGCTTGAGAATTACAATTCAGATCGAAAAACCAAAAACAAATAAAATAAAGGTAGCGATCGTAAAGAGGAATGAAATCTTACAAGCTAATTTTGGAGAAATGAACTTTCTCTGAATTAGGGTTTGGTAATTGAGATTAATGAGGAACTTTTATGAGATTGATCAATACGATGTCGTTCAAGGAAGGTAGGAAAGTGTGGATTGAATCGTAACGGTGGCACCACCGAGCGGCACCGTATGTGGCTGTTGTCGTTTACGAAATCTGAATGGAACGGAAAAAGTCGTTGAACGCAGCGTCGTTTATATTGTAGCTTAATGAATCTACGTCTACGCGGGTTATTTTTGTTTTGTTTTTTTTGGTGTGTGTATCTCTGTGACAGGTAAAAAAGTGTCATACTTTTGTTATTTTTCTTTCTTAATTCTTTATATATGGTTTTTAAATTTAATTATATTTTATTAATCTCAAATTCAAATTCAAAAATAGAATAAATAAAACAAATTGCAAAGGATTAGGATAATATTTATTTTTTAAATCCAACAGATTAGGATAACATTTTTTTAATTATCCTCTAATTATTAGGAGAAGGGGCTAATATAATCAGAGTTAATCAACTAATCTTTTATTAAAAAAAAATAGAAGATTTTTTTTTTAAGAAGTTACTTCCTCCGTTCTTTTTTAAGTGTTTTTTTAAATAGTAATATCACATTAGTAAAATGTATTTTTGTGCTTTATCTTTCTATTATACATTCATTTTAATTTACCAACAAATTTCTATTTTTTTAACACACTTTCTCTTTCCAATTCGGATAAAGTTAATATGTTATGTAAAAAAAAATTAAAAAGAAAAAACAAACTTTAGTTTTCCAAATATGTACTCCCTTTGTTATTTTTACTTGTCGTTTTAGAAAAAAACTATAAATTAATAAAGTGTATTTTTGCACTTTATCTTTCTATTATACTCTTATTTTAATTCACCAATAATTTTTTTTGCACACACTTTCTCTTTCCAATAATTTTAATATATTATGTACAAAAAAAAAATGTTACTATGTACAAAAAAAAATTAAAAAAAAAAACTTTAGTTTCCAAATATATATATTAAATCTTGTACGGTTTCAACAACTACTCTAAATATTTGGAATTTACATGAGGGTATAATAGACAAAATATAACCTAAAATTATCAAAACGACAAGTAATTTGAAACAAATTTATTTTTCTAAAACGACAAGTAAAAAGAACGGAGAAAGTGTCATTAATTAGTATTATTGAAAAAAAACAAATAACTAAATAATAAAAAGGTAACATCACACATGAAATTAAAATATCTCAATTAGACTTTAATTTGTGATAGTTATCCAAAAACATTCTAAACAAAAAATCAATAACTAACTAACTTAAAAGATAAATCAAATTAGAGTAGAGATTTGATTGACATTATCATCACCAATAATCTTCATATTAACTTGATCCATGATATCTCCCAATGCCACCATGCACACGTTCTTTAACATCATATTCACCCCTTGTCTAGCCAAAACCCTATTTTCATATAACATCTTGAGAGAGATTTTTCTATCCACAAGGCAACACATTTGAGGAATGTCATCTTCATTAAATTCAAATGACGAATGTATCATATTTGTGTCGATACAATTAAGACAAGTAACACCTTCATCTGCAAGTTCATTGATAATAGAATATGATGAAGCATATATCTTGTGAACCACGTTACCATATCCAACCTCTTCCAACCATAGCCACAATGCAAGAAGTTTCATCGACTCTGCTGGATCTCTTGCAAGCTTGATCACCAAGGTTTCATATCTCCCTTTCATTGTGGTAAATGAACTCTTTTCCACAGTCCATTGTAATTTTATTTAGCAATAAAATTAAATAGAAGATGATTTTGAATACAAATGAGTTTGTGTGTACTTGGCTATTTATTTATAACTAACGAGAATCATAATCGTAGTCAAATTCAACAAATTTTATCTTAAATTTTAATCTCTTAAATTTTTATCTTATCTTATCTTATATAATAATTATATGCAAATCTAAATATTAGGATTATTGTAACAGAATCATAATTAGTGCCACATTGAAACTCTTCAATAAAATAAAGGTGACTCGGTCAAACTATTTTTTAAAAGTTAACAAAAGCAGATTAAAAAAAAAAACTCATTGAATATATATATATATATATATATATATATATATATATATATATATATATATATATATATATATATATATATATATATATATATATATATATATATATGGGGTTTTCTAACTTAGACCCTAGTTAGGTCTAAGTTAGCAAGGTGCACCTTTTCAATTGGACCAAAATACCATTCTTTTAATTTTTGAAAGAATAGAGCAACAGGGGCATTTCTGTAATTTTACATAAAAAAAAAATAATGACACGCGCCCCCACCTTCTTAAAAATTAATAGACGTGGATCCAGTGTCGCGCGCGTACGGAAGGACCATGGTTACAGACCGTTGATTTCCATCAGACAGCCAAGATGTGATCTCATTAAGGCTGTCTGATTGATCAGACAGCCCAGGTCATCCTACCATCCTGTCTGCGCCACACTAGATTATAAGCTGGAGAGAGAAAATTTTACTTTTGAAAAAGGCAGCCACGTGTCAGCATATGACTGGGTCTGCCTGATTTTTTCCATTTTATGCTTTAAACTCGATTATTTCGTCGTAAATTAATTTTTTATTTTTTAATTTTTATACCAAAATTCATAATTTTTTTTTCTCTACAAATAGAGACTTGGTTTGTTTGATTTGGACACCGAAAAAAAAAACGCAATTTTTCACTACTTTAAACTCGATTATTTCGTCGTAAATTAATTTTTTTTTTTTATTTTTTATACCAAAATTCATAATTTTTTTTTCCTACAAATAGAGATTTGGTTCGTTCGATTTGGACACCGAAAAAAAAAACGCAATTTTTCACTACCTTAATCTCATTTTATTGTTTACTAAATACGTTACGTGTGTGTTCTAAACTCAACCAACCCACTGAAACCATTATACCAGGAAAATAGTAGATAATATTCTGGAACTTTTGGTATATTTTATGAAATTTTTGGAGACCTGAAACTATTTTTAGTTAATTAAATGAGATAAAACGATAATTAAAAACTAATGTTTGCTTCTGAAACCATTTATCTGGTACAATGGTTTCAGAGAGTTGTAATCTGAAACCATTTTGCTGGTAGAATGGTTTCAGTAAGTTGATTATTAGTTATTTGCTTCTGAAACCATTTAGCTTGTAGAATGGTTGCACATAGTTGTATTCTGAAACCATTTTACTGGTAGAATGGTTTCAGTGAGTAATTTATTAATTGTGTTTGCTTCTGAAACCATTTATCTGGTACAATGGTTTCAGAGAGTTGTAATCTGAAACCATTTTGCTGGTAGAATGGTTTCAGTAAGTAGATTATTAGTTATTTGCTTCTGAAACCATTTACCTTGTAGAATGGTTGCACATAGTTGTATTCTGAAACCATTTTACTGGTAGAATGGTTTCAGTGAGTAATTATTTAATTGTGTTTGCTTCTGAAACCATTTATCTGGTAGAATGGTTTCAGAGAGTTGTAAACTGAAACCATTTTGCTGGTAAAATGGTTTCAGTAAGTAGATTATTAGTTATTTGCTTCTGAAACCATTTACCTTGTAGAATGGTTGCACATAGTTGTATTCTGAAACCATTTTACTGGTAGAATGGTTTCAGTGAGTAATTATTTAATTGTGTTTGCTTCTGAAACCATTTATCTGGTAGAATGGTTTCAGAGAGTTGTAAACTGAAACCATTTTGCTGGTAAAATGGTTTCAGTAAGTTGATTATTAGTTATTTGATGAGATTAAGGTAGTGAAAAATTGAGTTTTTTGTTTCTGTGTCCAAATCAAACGAACCAAGTCTCTATTTGAAGAGAAAAAAAAATTATGAATTTTGGTATAAAAAATAAAAAATAAAAAATTAATTTACGACGAAATAATCGAGTTTAAAGTAGTGAAAAATTGTGTTTTTTTTTCGGTGTCCAAATCAAACAAACCAAGTCTCTATTTGTAGAGAAAAAAAAATTATGAATTTTGGTATAAAAATTAAAAAATAAAAAATTAATTTACGACGAAATAATCGAGTTTAAAGTATAAAATGGAAAAAAATAGGCGAGCCACCAGGAAGTGACACGTGTCCCATGCAATGCAAAAATTTTTCTCACTCCCCCGCGCGTGTGTTGCACGCGCCTGTTTTTTGTGGCTTACAGCTTGCCACGTGTCCTGGGGGTGGGAAAAGAAATGGGGGTGCGTGTGAAATAGAGGAAAATTACAGAAGTGCCCCTTTTGCTTTATTGTTTCAAAAATTAAAAAAATGGATATTTTTGTCCAACTCAAAAGGTGCACCTTGCTAATTTAGACCCAACTGGGTCTAAATTAGCAGCCCCCTATATATATATAGGGGGCTGCTAACTTAGACCCAGTTGGGTCTAAGTTAGCAAGGTGCACCTTTTCAGTTGGACCAAAATACCCATTCTTTTTAATTAATTAACCAAATTACCATCAATGAACGCGGATCCAGTGTCGCGCGCGTACCGTAGTACCATGGTTACAGACCGTTGATTTCCATCAGACAGCCAAGATCTGATCTCATCAAGACTGTCTGATCAATCAGACAGCTCAGATCATCCGAATCCATCAGATTCCAGCGCGTGCACCACACTGGATTACAGCCTGGAGAGAGAAGAATCTACTTTTTAAAAGCAGGACACGTGTCGCTGTCTGATTGGCTGGGCGTGATTTTTTTCCATTTAATACTTTGAACTCAATTATTTCGTTGTAAATTAATTTTTTATTTATTTTTTTTATACCAAAATTCATAATTTTTTTTTCTCTACAAATAGAGACTTGGTTCGTTTGATTTGGACACAGAAAAAAAAACCCAATTTTTCACTACCTTAATCTCATTTTTCACTACCTTACCTCAACTCACTGAAACCATTCTACCAGCAAAATGGTTTCAGATTACAACTCTCTGAAACCATTGTACCAGATAAATGGTTTCAGAAGCAAACACAATTAATAAATTACTCACTGAAACCATTCTACCAGTAAAATGGTTTCAGAATACAACTATGTGCAACCATTCTACAAGCTAAATGGTTTCAGAAGCAAATAACTAATAATCAACTTACTGAAACCATTCTACCAGCAAAATGGTTTCAGATTACAACTCTCTGAAACCATTGTACCAGATAAATGGTTTCAGAAGCAAACACAATTAATAAATTACTCATTGAAACCATTCTATCAGTAAAATGGTTTCAGAATACAACTATGTGCAACCATTCTACCAGTAAAATGGTTTCAGAAGCAAACATTAGTTTTTAATTACTGTTTTATCTCATTTAATTAACTAAAAATAGTTTCAGGTCTCCAAAAATTTCATAAAATATACCAAAAGTTCCAGAATATTATCTACTATTTTCCTGGTATAATGGTTTCAGTGAGTTGGTTGAGTGGTGCGTGTTAAATTACAACACACAAGTAACGTATTTAGTAGACAAAAAATGAGATTAAGGTAGTGAAAAATTGCGGTTTTTTTTCGGTGTCCAAATCAAACGAACCAAGTCTCTATTTGTAGACAAAAAAAAATTATGAATTTTGGTATAAAAATAAAAAAATAAAAAATTAATTTACAACGAAATAATTGAGTTCAAAGTATTAAATGAACAAAAATCACGCCCAGCCAACCATTGTGTGACACGTGTCCTACTTTTAAAAAGCAAATTTTTCTCTCTCCAGGTTGTAATCCAGTGTGGCGCAGGCGCTGGAATCTGATGGATCAGGATGATCTGGGATGTCTGATTGATCAGACAGTCTTGATGAGATCAGATCTTGGCTGTCTGATGGAAATCAACGGTCTGTAACCATGGTCCTTCGGTACGCGCGCGACACTGGATCTGCGTCTACTAATGGGTATTTTGGTTAATTAATTAAAAAGAATGAGTATTTTGGTCCAATTGAAAAGGTGCACCTTGCTAACTTAGACCTAACTAGGGTCTAAGTTAGAAAACCCTATATATATATATATATATATATATATATATATATTATATTATATTAATTATATATAAAGAGGATACACGAGTTTTTGTATGGACTTTTCATAATACCAACAATATCCTTGATTTTTTTAGTAGCGAAAAAAATCTTTTATTAACAAACTCAACATAACATAAGGGTACATTTTTTTTTAGCAGCAAATTTTTTTTATTAACAAATTCACTACAACATAAGACATATTTTTTTTTGGACATAAGTTAGACACAGATAGGCGCGGAACGCGCCTGCCTGACCCGCTAGTATATATAAAAAAGATGATACATGGGTTTTGGTATGGACTTTTCATAATACCAACAATACCCTTGAATTTTTTTAGTAGCAATAAAAATCATTTATTAACAAACTCACCATAACATAAAACATTTTTTTTAATTGGACATAAGTTAGACACAGGCAAGCTCGCGCCTGACCTGCTAGTACTATATATAAAGAGGATACATCAGTTTTGGTGTGAAATTTTCATAATACCAACAATACCCTTGATTTTATTTAGTAGCAACAAAAATCTTTTATTAATAAACTCACTATAACATAAGACACATTTTTTTTAGCAGCAAATTTTTTTTATTAACAAACTGACCATAACATAAGATATTTTTTTTTAGACATAAGTTAAACACAGACACTGCCTGACCCGCTAGTATACACATAAAAATTAAAGAATTCAAATTACTTTTAATTTTTTTTTTGGGGTACAATTACTTTTTTAACTTATTAAAATAAAACCTTCTTTAACTTGTTAGTTCAAATTTATTATAAACAAAATTATTACATATATTTCAATTTCTCACAACTGTGATTAAAAAGGGCTGAAATAACTTAATATTAAAACTGATTTTCAAATAAGATTAAATGGTTTGGTAAACATAGACTAATACCGGTGAAAAAAAATAAATCAAATTTTTAAGTTTGGTTTATATTTTCGATTTAATCCATTTTGTCTCATCTTATCTTATCTTAATAAAAGTTAAAATTGATGGATGCATATGCTAAGTACACTTGGCTAATTCATGATCTCCCCCACACAGTACTAATTGATCTGTGCCATCTTAACACCAACTCAACACATCACAGTCACACATCTAAAAAAACAAACAAAATCTAAATTCCAACACCAACCGATTCAAACCAATCTCCAACAACACTTAACAATAACAACCAATCCAACCCTTTATGTTTCATCACATGGGTATCTCAAAAATTCAATCTTTCACTCTCAAACAATAAAAACCCATATTCTTTCTTTTCAAGATTCAAAGTTGTTAACTTTATCACTCTCACAACCCTTTTTCCAAAAATCCATGACACCCTTTAATTTTTTCTTTCTATTATACTTTCTATTAATTCCAACAAGTGGTTATTTCCAACCACTTGAAGATGATGGGTTCATCTCTGGTGTTATATCTAATAAAGGTCTTGATTTTGCTAAGGATTTGTTGATAGAGAAAGGTATTGATACTATTGTTCTTCTTAAGTTGCCTGAGATTGAGAATACTGCACAAGTGGCACTTGTTGGAAATGCTAAGGTTGTTCTTTCTGATATTACAATTAAGGATGTTCAAGTTAATTCTTCTTCTGTTGTTATTGGAGAGAGTGGTATAGTTGTAGTTGTTTCAGGTGCTACTGTTGATTTGAGTATGAAGTGGAAGTATACTGTGAGTTCTTGGTTGATTGGAATTTCTGATCATGGGACTGCTTCAATTAAGGTATCGAATTGAAATTTTACTAATATGAAACATCGATATAGATACTGATACGTCGACATCGATAATAAATTGAGAAAGTATAAGTGATTATATATAATCACAAGTGTTAGTTTAGTGTACCAAGAACATGCCTTCGATGTGAAGTGTCGGTACTACAATGTCATGTTTATACTAACTAGCCTTTGATCTTTTTCTATATCTGAGTTTTGTTTTGTTTTGTTTTTTATAGGTAATGTTACTAAGTTAGTGGTTATGTTAGTTTCAAGGTTTGATCTTTGATGCTCTTAATTAAAACACTTTCGATGTTCCTTAGCTTACCAATCGAGCTACCTACTTGGGATTAGAGTTTTTTTTGGTATTAACTCTCTGGTTTTCATGGGACGGGCTCCGGTAATCCACAGTACGGCCACGAGATAAGTAAAGTCTTACCAAAAATTGTTCTCACTAGGATTCGAACTCGGGTTCTACCATACATTTCGTTCTAGAGGGAGTTCATTAACCACTCAAGTCCAATGTCTTGGTTACTTGGGATCAGAGTTTTGTTGAAATTGTAGTTTAATTAGTTATGTTATGCTTTGATAATGAAGGTTTGGTTTTATAACAAATACAGATGTTTTCCTAAAGTTTATTATAGTTGTCAAAATTAGTTAGCTTGGTTGTCCTAGGAAATTATGGAGAAGGAGGTTGGAATGGAATTTTACCTTTTGCAAGTTGTCAAATTCATGGGACTAAGTAGAAAAGTATCTTGATTACTTTGCACTGTATACAAAATGAAGCTTTCATAATTCATAATCATGTGCATGTAAGTTGAATTTAATATAAATTTCAAAAGGAAGAATGAAGAATAACTACACTTATTTCTTGCTCTTTGGAAATACACATATGTTGTTCAATCAATAATATTATCTCCATGTTTGGAAGGTTGAAGGCATGCAAGTGGGACTTACATTAAATTTAAAGAACCAAGGAGGTCTTAAGTTGAGTCTCTTAGATCATGGATGCTATGTGGGTGATTTATCTATAAAGTTGAACGGTGGGGCAGCTTGGCTCTACCAAGTGTAAGCAATCTTCTTAAGCCATGTTTCTTATAAATGGTAACTCTTCATATGTTCTTTCATAGAAAACTATAATACCAAATCCATATTTCAATTTTTGACGGTACTATTTTGTTCTGTATTGAAGTGTGACATGAAACCGTAAGAGTAGAAAAGAGAAGTTTCCGTTAATAAAATCATTTTTCTTTCTTTCAAACCCACTTGGGTTGGTCTGGTGGTATTGGCTTGGGACCTGGGAGTGTGCTCCTGCTTAAGGTCTTAGGTTCGGTTCTCTCTGGTGCCAATTTGAGTGGGCTAATTTAGCTTCTTAAAAAAAAAAAAACAGTCATTTTTCTTTCATGATGTTATCAACTCGTCTCACATTAGGGTATGTTATAAGGGTCTGTTTTGATTGACTTATTTGAGCTTATCTACTAACAAAAGCATTTGTCCAAAACTATTTGGCAGAGCTTCTGAAAACAGCTTATGACATATTCATAAGCTTATTTTAGCTTATTTCCATAAGCTCTCCATGATAACTTATAAAAACAGCTTATAGCTTATATGAAAACAATTTGACTTTTTTTTAATCTTTTATTATAGAAACAACTTATACATAAGCAGTTTTATGAAGATGTTATGCCCTTAACTTCTTTATGCTGGTTTCAGGCTAATAGATGCTTTTCAAGAGAATATAGCATCTTCAGTGGAAGAGGGCATTTCAGATAAAATAAAAGAAGGGATAGAAAAGCTTGATAATTCTTTGCAAACTCTTCCTAAGCAAATCGCACTAGACAAAACTGCTGCACTAAATGTTTCTTTTGTTGGCAATCCCGTGTTGACTAATTCCTCTCTTGCAATTGCAATTAATGGTTTATTCACAAGGACAAGTGAGATTTTAGTACCTCGAAGTTACAAGAATGGATATAAGGTTTCTTCTGCCTGTGGTGGTTTACCAAAAATGATAAAGGTTTCGATACATGAAAATGTATTAAAATCTGCTTCTCTAGTTTACTTCAATGTAAGTTTCTAAAAGTCTCACATCTTTGGCATTTAAGTTGATAAAAGGGTGTCGGAATAATGTTGATTCGGTTATATAGAGTATAGACTGATTGGATAACTTCATTACTGTCCCAGTTCAAGCATTTAAGTTGGAGGATTTATATAGTTTGTGTTGTTTTTGGGCTCAGGCAGGTAAAATGCAAATAATTATCGATGAACTACCTGATCAGAACCTTCTGAACACTGCTGAATGGAGATTTGTAGTTCCTCAATTATACAAGCGATATCCAAATGACGACATGCAGATTAATATCTCTGTATCTTCTCTACCAGTTATACAAGTGGGCTACCAAGATATTGGTGCTACTCTTTCTGTAGATATAACAATCGATGTTCTAGAAGGTGGCGAAGTCATTCCTGTTGCATGTATATCAGTGGTAGGTTTGCTGAAATCTATGAGTGAAAACTAATGTGCTTAAGTAGATAGTTAACAATTGATATAGCTCTGTTTGGATAACCAACTAAATCAACTGCTTATAGCATAACGTTTATCATATAAGTGCTTAGATATTTCTTATATAAACTACAAGCTGTTTTTATAAGCTATCTTCAAGAGTTTATGGAAATAAGCTGAAACAGCTTATGGACATGTCATAAGTTGTTTTCATAAGCTCTCTCAAACAATCTAACTAGTGCTTATGTCAGTCGATAAACTCAAATAAGTCAATCCAAACAAGTAGCTATACCACCTAGAGTACTTCTTTTCTACATTTGGATTAAGCTATTGAACTTCCAATCTTTTGTATTCACATTGTCTTGTACAAAACATGCACATGTCTTAGCGTGTCGATGATCTCATTTATCATTTTGTGTAGTCATGATCATTATTCTGGTTAACGCGATCCATCGTTCTTGCTTATGCTGCAGGATGTTAGTGCTTCATGTGGTGTGGAAATTTTAGGAAACAACATTGCTGGTAGACTTACATTACAAAATTTTTCTGCATACTTGAAATGGAGCAAAATAGGAAAACTGCACATACATCTTATTCAGGTAAATCATAATATAAGTATTAGTTTTTTCATCTTGTTACCATGCATGTGTTCTATTAAAAACTGTATTAAACTGAACCATTAGATCCGGGTTTCTGTTATAATTATTCATTGATTAGCCATAATTGATAGCGGCATAAAATCTTTGATTTTAGTCAACATGAATTGAGGATGTGACTTGCCTGTTAACTGTGTCCACTAAGATTACTGGTCTTGAATTATAGTAAAGTACATGCTCAAGGTGCTAGGTTTATGAAGGCATGTCTAATATCTGACACGTGTCGGAATCAGAGACTGACACAACAGCTGCACATGTGGTTTGATACAATTTTATTTTTTCGAGTTATTATAGGTGTTGACGTGTCAGTGTCGTTATCGCGTCAGTGCCTCTATTACTGCTTCAAACACATTTCTTTCTACATATTTTCTGCCCTTATCCTTCATGTTTCACTTTAAGGATTCATTTATGATTCTGTACATAGTTTAGTAGTTAAGACTTAAAGCCACTAGGTTTGATCTAGGGGTGAGGGGTTTGGGTAGTATGCTATAAGTCCTGGGTTCGATCCCCAGCTCATTGTAAACCCAAAAAAAAAAGACTTAAGAGGGTGAGTCCTGGCAACAATAAGGTTGCTATGATCTTGAGGTTATGGCTGCAAATCATGATGGTAACAGCCTTTCCGCTAATAGGGTTAAGGCTCCGTACATCTACCCTACCCAGACCCGAGCTGTTGGGAGCATCGTACGCTAGGTTTCCCTTTATTTTTAAAGTTTCTATTTTCAAATATGTGATTCGTATGCCTTAATCATTTTCTATCTCACCAACAAGAATCTTACCTTTCAACTCTGTCGATATTTGCAGTCACTGATATCAAGCACCCTCAAAACAGTTGTCCTACCATACTTGAACCTCCAATTAAAGAATGGATTCCCATTGCCAACTATTGATGGTTATGGATTTCAGAATACTATTATCTTGTACAATTATCCATGGATTTCAGTATGTAGTGATGTTTCCTTCATAGATGAAGACTACTATCTTATTCAACATTCAACTTATGTATCATAAAACTACTCTAAAGAATTTTTCTGCTGTATTTTCTGTGTTAAGATATTTGTAAAGTATGAAGAATGTGCATAATGTATGTAGAAATAAGAAATTATGTGTATATATCACCATTAGTATGCCATTTGCAGTAGTTGATTTATTTTGAACTTTTTGCTGTTGAGTTTTCAAGATGTGTTAGTTTATAAATGCTAAGAATTTGACTTTTTAACTTTAGGACAAAGTTCAAATTCTGTTGTAGTGTCACCGTTATAAATAATAATTCTTTCTCTAAATTTTTTTCTCCAAAATATTGGTATATGTATTTTATTAATAATTAGAGGATTTTATGGTTCATCATATGCATATAATAGATAGAGAGTATAAGACTCTTGAGGTGTCATTTTGATAATATGTGAAATTATACAATAAGTAATCCCATTTATAGACTTAGTTGTGCTAACTAACATCTTAACTTCCTAACCAACTTACTTACCTAACTAACTAAATATAACAGAATACTATATACTGTAACATATTTTGAAAATTTGATTTTGGAATTAATTTTCTTTAAAACAAAGTATTGTGGAACCAAGGGATTAGTAAGTTTTAAGTGAAGTAGCATTAAAAAAAGTTCATGTTAAACCGTGTGTCTGGACACTTGTTAAGTATATCAAAATAAGAAATATTTCCTAAATATATTGATTTTTCAATGAATCTAAAAAGTAACGTTTGCTTATAAATAAGGCCGGAAGGAGTAAAAGATAAAATTAATGTTGATAAGATAACTTTTTACATTTTTAAGATATTGAATACACAAATTTTAAGACAAAATTTCTTTTTAATATGTTTAACCATTGCCCTGGGCACTATTTAACATTTTCCTAAAAAAATTAAATTAACTTAAATGCTATTGTTTTGGTGATATTGAGAGTCAATAGAGTTTCTTTTTTTAAACTCTTCAGGAGAAGTGGTTCTAATAATCTAAAATTTAGTTGTGAGGTAAATAAAGTCTGATCAATAAATTGTTATATAAAAAAATTATACTCGAATTTTTCCGAATGATTCTTTCTTTGGTGAAATTCATTAACTACTTGAGTTGTGTCTAATAGAGTTTTTTTTTTGACAGAGTCTATAGAGTTTTAAATATATAAAAATTAGAAATTTTATTATTACTTTTTTTATTTATTTATGGAGGTGACAAATACCCACCCAACATAGTCTGTTTTGCCTTGGAACCGCTTGAATAATTTTAGGAATGCTGTTCCTCTATAGAGTTACATACATATCATCAATATTCCATTCTTTTTGGTCTGGTCATCAATATTCATTCTACTCCTAGGTTAATTCAATAAATCATTTGTACAATGTGTTTGTTGAAGTCATATATAAAGACAAGGCCTAGCTAGAGAGGATAGGACAAGACAATGCCTAGGACTATTGAGATATTCCTATCACTAGCTACACAATTAGTGTAGGAGTATGTCCTCAAAAAAGAAAGGTAAAAGTAACAACAAAAATCATATCGTTGCTATAGTACACATCAAGTAAAACAAGAATTCATGTTTGCTTTTTGTCCTCTAAAGTTTCATAGTGGTCTTCATTTCTATAAGTCTAGCTGAAAAAATTATTAGGGTTTATATTGAGTCTAACTTATTATAGAATCGACTTTTAAATGACGAGTGTCAATTTTTTTCTATTCATATATTGATAAAAAATCGAAATCTAATTGATTGAATGAGATATGCATAGGATAACGCTAACGTCGGCGCTATCAATAATTTCATATAATGTAATGTGTAGTAATACCACTACAAGATGAGATTTCGAATTTTATCAATCCGATCGTTCAATATCACCTAATTGGACTAACAAACAAATTAGAAAAAGAATTTTGATCATTGGACTCCGAATGTATAGACGATCGTAATAACAGTATCATTGGAAAACTAGTTTTAATGAAAGAGTCATGAAGTTTGACTAAAACTACCGATTTTGACTGGAGATTTCGAATTTTATCAATCAGACCGTTCAATATAACATAATTGGACTAACAAACAAATGAGAAAACGAATTATGATCATCGGATTTCGGATTTATAGACAGATCGTAATAACAGTCTCACTGAAAAGCTAGTTTTAATGAAAGAGTAATGAAGTTAGACTAAAACTATCGATTTTGACTGGAGATTTCGAATTTTATCAATCCGACCGTTCAATATCACATAATTGGACTAACAAACAAATGAGAATTCTTTTTTTGATAATCGGACTCTGAATATATAGACAGGTCGTAATAATATTCTCATTGGAAACTTAGTTTTAACTTATTGATATTAATTAATTTTATTATTATATTAGAAGTAGATAGAAGTAGATTAATTTTTTTTTTTTATGTTTTCACCACCAGTTTAATCTGGTGGGGATTAATTCTGGCATCAAGTGGTACCAGCCCCTTTCGAATAGATTAAGTATTATATTTTTTTTATAAGATGATGTAAAAAAAAAAGTTGAAATATGGAAATAAAACAATTTTTTGCTTTACCAATTTTTATTTTCTTAAAATAAAACAATTCCGACGAAGCATTGGTAGGTAATGTTTCTAGGAATCCGTGTGTCATATAAACAATTCTTTCTTTTTCTATTAAAAAGAACGTGACTGTTACAATATATTTTTATTTTTTTAAATAAAACAATTCCGACGAAATTATTCGTAGGAAACGTTTCTTGAAAATAGCAATACTCATAATGTACATTTCCTACGAAAAAGCTTGTAGGAAATGTTCCTTGAAAGCCGCACCTATCAAAAAATGCTCATAAATGGTACTGTTCACCTACAAATTCAATTTTGGTAGGAAATGTTCGTCGGAATCGCAAGGAATTCTTGTCGTGTACGAACATTTCAAATCAAAGTCACGTTGCTACTTCCATTGTCAAACTCAATTTTTTTTTGTCTTCACGACATTATTGAGAAACTAACATCTTCACAAGTCCAAAGATATCAATGATATGGAAGTGATTTTACTTCATTTTTACTAAATTTGTATTTCATTTCAATTTTTGTCCCTATACTTGTATTTCAAGCCTAAGGTTCATTGTAGTTCTAGTCTTTTATTTTTATGGTGAGGGAGATGGCGTGGCCTTATATGGAACATTAGATGATGGGAGCGGTTGAGATTCATTGATTGCAGTGACTGCATAGAAGTATCAAATGCAATGAATCCAAATCCGTCTCAACAGTTATTATTTGTTCTGATCTATCCAAGTTCTCTTTGAAATTCAAAGTCCATAATTTTCTTGGAAAATATACACAAGGAAATGAGCCATAAAACACCACATTGAAATAGTTAACTAAACATCACCATATATATATTCTCTTAAAATTTTGATTTTTACCAAACAACTCTACCACATAACAGAAACAGCAAAAACATCAATACTATAAGTATAACATATACAACAATCCAAGAGCTTAACTCAAGCATCATCTTAGTTTTCCTAATATTCTCTACCAAACATGTTCAACTATGTTTTTTTACATGATTATGTAGCAACCTAGTATGTAGACGCCACCTGGCTAAATATACATTCCAACGATTTAAAACTCCACTTGTACAAATGAAAATAACTAGACCCCGTTTGCGCCAAGAACCAAAGTCTTGATTTTGATTAACGATGCAGTAACATCTGCCATATTAAGTCTTGCTTCAGGTGAATATTCGCAACAATTTAGGGCTAAACCAAAAATAGATGACATGTGTGTCAATATGTCATTGGTTTTTCCCCCATTTTCTTGGAATAAATTAGAATCTAAGACCTCCATAATTGAATTAGGCATTGAATCTCGGATCCATGTTTTCAAACTTAGTTCTGCAACAAACATATCATCTGTTGGTTTTCTTCTTGTGAAAATTTCCATCAGCATAATTCCATAGCTGTACACATCTCCTTTGATAGAAACAATTCCCTTAGATCCATACTCTGCATGTTAATACTACTAGTTATCAAATATTGTTAAATTTAATAGAAACAACTAAATTGTTAGAAACAAGTTAATAATTATCAACACCCTTCTTTTCTTCCTTGTAAAAAAGAGAAATGAGTTAATATTACCACTCTTTCTTAACTATAAAGTACAAATATATTTCTGGAGTTATAAATGTAAATCAAATATATCAATTATTCAATGAATTTAAAAAGTGAATTTTGCTTAGGGTCTATTTGATATGCAAAATATAAGTACTTGACAGAACAGTATAAGACAGAACAACACATGACAAACGCTTGAGGTATTGGATAAATTTTGTCTTGTACGATATTTAGTTTGCAAAAAGTTATTTTGGTATTCTAGAATATTTGTGCAGAGGACAAAAAGTTGTCCCGTGATTCGGTGGAGGACAATAATATCATTTTTTGTCCTTTCCTTGGCGCCCAATTTGTCCAGTCCTAGGAACTATTTTAAAATCAAATCTCTTCTTTTTTTTTTTTTGCAGATCAAACGCACCCATAAAATATGTAACTGAGGGAGTAACATTTATTGTAGTATTTTTTAGACAAAATCAGATAGATTGATTAGGACTAAAAACAAAAAGATGAAAATGTAAAGTAAAAGAGAAGAAATGACCTGGTGCAAGGTATCCAATAGTAGCCAAAGTCTGTGTATGAGTCTTAGATTGCCCTTCATCCATGAGCTTAGCAATACCAAAATCGCTAACACGCGCAACCATATTTTCATCCAACAAGACATTAGCAGGCTTTAGATCACAATGAACCACTGGTATTGAAGAACCATGATGAAGATATTCCAATGCAGATGCAACATCTATCATTATATTTAACCTTTGCAAGAAATTTAAACAATGGTTATTTGAATATAACCATTTCTCCAAACTTCCATTTGACATAAACTCCATCACCAATGATTTCAAATCAAGATTATTTGAGCAACTACTGATAATCTTAACCAGATTTCGATGTCGTAGATTTCTCATTGCATTGCATTCTGCATCAAAACTCCTTGACTTTTCCTCTGATTGCAAATCAATTACTTTAACTGCGACCATCTCACCATCAGGAAGCTTTCCTTGATACACAGAGCCAAAACCACCCCTTCCAAGTAAATTACTCTCACTGAATCCATTAGTTGCTTGCACAAGTTCATAATATGAAATTCTTCTTGCAACTCCGAAACTTGACAATCCCCTTTCAAGATTATTTGCATTCCTTTTCCTTTTCTTTTGTTTTAGAAGTATGATCAATGCAACAACCAAAACGGTTGACACAACTACGGGAACTATGCATTTGAGTAATAACTTCTTTGCCCTTGAAGTTTTCTTAACTTGTTTAACACATTGAGGTACATGCAAGCGAGAATTGCCGCAGAGTGCTTCATTATGTGTAAATGATTGAGCTGTGAAATTTTTGAAAGGTCCACCATCAGGAATCTCACCTTGTAATCTATTATATGACAAGTTAATGCTTTGAAGATACAAAAGTGATTCTAAATTTCTAAGGATTTTGGAATAACACCAGTTAACATATTCTGGGACAAGTCTAAAGAAATCAAGCTCACCATGTCACCGAGTGACGTGGGAATTGATCCATTCAATTTGTTATCTGCTAAGGCGAGATTCTGCAAAGTATTTAAGGAACCAATAGTTGTCGGAATGTTGCTTGAAATATGATTTCTTGATAGATCTAATAGTACAATTGCTCTCAAATTTCCAATCTCAAGTGGAAGATTACCAATGAAAGCATTAGAGGAAAAATCCACCTCTATGATATCCTTGAGACTCCAAAAAGAGAAAGGTATTGTAGAGTTCAGACCGTTCAATCCTAAATATAAATATATAAGAGAAGTCATATTTCCCAAACATGTTGGTAAAACTCCGGAAAGATTGTTATTTTCTATTACCAACTGAACTAAACTCTCGATTTGACAAAGCTCCTCGATAAATGATCCTATTAGTCCATTTTCGCTAAGGTCAAACGCCTGAAGTTTCTGTAAATCTTTGAATGTACTAGGTATTGGTCCATCTATATTATTCCCATTTAGAGAAAAAGCTATCAAGTTGCTCATATTTCCAAATTCTAGGGGAATATTACCATAAATTCCACATGAATCTGCCCAAAAGTGATCTACAGTTATGTTTCCAATTGACTTAGGAAGATTGGATGATATATGATTCCTTGATAGTGCTAGATATTTCAAATATCTACAATTTGACAAAGAAGTAAAGAACTGAAAGGAATCATCAATTGTCAAATCGTTTTCATCTATTAAAAACCTTTCAAGAAACCTTAAATCCTCAAATGCAATGTTAGGTAGTGTTCCACTGAATGCATTGACACTAAATTGAAATTCAATGAGCTTAGAAGAGTTGAATATATTCTTGGGAATATTTCCAACAAAATTGTTATGATCAAAGTGTATTTTTTCAAGGTTAGGAAGGCTATATCTTGCATTTGATGGAATTGTTCCTGAGAAGTTGTTATATTCAAGCTCCAAGTGTTTCATTGATGATATGTTGAGGAGTTTGGAAGGAATAGATCCATTGAAGCTATTGTGTGCCAATATGAGATACTCAAGTTTATCAAGATAGCCAATTTCCTCGGGTATCCAACCTGAAAAAGGATAGCATTAAGTTCAGGTGGTTATATATATGTATGGAAGCAGCGGTTGCAATAGGGTGCTGTAACGAATGTGGGCCGTCCAGTTTATGACGGGTGACTGAGATCAATTTACTTATAAAACTTTATTTAAAATCTAAACTGTCGAATTTTAAATTAACGATCGAGATATGTTATTACGTGAAACTGCGTGTTTTTTTTTACTGCAGCGAATCCATATCCATATATGTATCATTTCCATAAATATTGAGTTACAAACTTTAGTTTGATGTCACTAAAGGGTTCAGTTTGACCAGTTGAAAATATACATGATTTAAATATCACGCTATATGAAATCTTCGTGCCAATCATCCATATTAATCTATGATATAATTATTCATATTGTCCAAATAGAAAATTGTTGAAATATTTTATTATATATTATTTGATAATTTGGATATCATCAATATGTTTTAAGGATGTCCATATAAAATCGACATCCTAACTCAATGATTATAAGTATTTGATGGCTTAGGTGCAAGATTGTTGAATCAAGTAGTTGATTTTTTCGTGGTCAGGTTGTCTAGTAGCTAGAATTTCACTCTTTAAGGTGAATTTTAATCTTAATCTTAATCTTAATACTATACATTTGAGGCTTATTTTCTAAGCCTCATTTAATGCAAATTTTCAAATGCTTTGCTCACATTCATCCTCACATATTTGTATTTATTGCTCAATTTCAAATGTTTTGCTCACAATCATCCTACAATATTTGTATTGAATATAGATATTTAAAAAGGAAATATGTTAACTAATTTTTTTTCCGAGATTTGTCACAGCATCTGTATTATGACCGAGATTTGTCACTAATTGTAGGATATACTATAAAACAGGAATATATGAGATTGCTCACTAATAATATGTAGTTTTTTTTTTCGGAAATTGTTATTAATTATTTATATATTTTTTTTTACACAAAAAATTCAAATAATCAAATATATAATAATATAATAATATATAAAAGGGAATTGATTATTTACATTCAATACAAATTGATATTGCTAGGCATAATTTTTTTTTCCGGCAATTGATTATTCTATATATTGACATTCATATATTTGTCCATTTAATTTAATTTAATTTTTTTTTTCCGGAAATTTGTCACAACATCTGTATTATATTGATAGACATAATATGTAGTTTTCTTTTTTCGGAAATTGTTATTAATTATTTATATAATTTTTTTTTACACAAAAAATTCAAATAATCAAATATATAATAATAATAATATATAAAAAGGGAATTGATTATTTATATTCAATACAAATTGATATTGATAGGCATAATTTTTTTTTCCGGCAATTGATTATTCTATATATATATATATATATATATATATATATATATATATATATTTTTTTTTTGGTTTACTATTATTCTATATATTTACATTCATATATTTGTCCATTTAATTTAATATGTAATTATGTTTATAAAAAGTAATACTAATGTGGTGATCCTATTTCATAGCAATCAAAGCTGTCAAATTGTGGCACAATAGTATTAAAAAGGAAATATGTGGGGAAGATTGTTGCTTATAGTTTTTATGCTTTTTTTTTTTTGGATCGCAAATATGTGGGGATGGTATGGATAAAGTCATTGTTTGTGTCTTGATTCAAATCATGTGCATAAAACATTCCTAAATTTTTATTAGGGTAATTTAAAAGGAAACATTTAATTTGACCAAATTACTCATATGTCCTTTTTTTTCACTATATATAGGACCTTAATCTCAACCCTAAATCATGTGCATATAACATTGCATTTAATTGAATTTGTCTATTTAAAAAGGAAATAATTCAAATTCTAATTCCATATTCAAATTTTTATTATTTCAAATAAATTGTTTTTTTCATGCAAGATATATTTTTAACAAAAAAAAAAAATTGTCAAAATATATTTATTTTTATCATAATATGTATATAATTTTTATTATTATTTTTCGTGCATAACCTAACAAAATCAATTTTGTCTTTTTTTCAATAAATCAAAATAAATAAACTAATTTTCTTATATATATATATATATATATATATATATATATATATATATATATATAATTCAAATTGAAAATATTTAAAAAATGATATCTCACTAATATATATTCAAATTGAAATGCAAAAAATAATATCTCATGAATATATAACATAAAATAATTTTTTATCTTTAATAAAAAAATCATATAAACGAATGTTTCGATATTATTAAAAGAACTAGCATCATCATGAAAAATTCATCTCATTCATACGATGGATGCCAATGAGAATAAGGAATATGCTTAACTATTATAGGAATATATTAGATGCTAAAAATGTCAATGAAATGAATTTGAATATTCATACAATTGATATTAATTACATTTAATTTAAATAAAATTCTTCCTTTTATATATTCATGCTTATGCTTATCCTTATGTTTATGAGTTTGTACTTTGTAGTATAATTTTCCTATATATATTACGCATCATAATACTCTTTTTATTCGTTGTTTCATATTTATATGGCTTCACTCCTCCTCTATGAATTTTTTTTTTACCATTAATCATCTTTTTTTTTATAGCATGAATTAGAATTCAAGTTTATTTGGAAAACGTTCAAGAGATGCAAGGATGCACAATCTGCCAACATGTGATGAAGTTGCTGCTTTAATTATTGGTGATCAGACTGATATGGAGAATGGAAGAGATATTATTGTTAGAAATTCATCCGGTGAGTTTAAGAGGTTATATGAAACTGAACCATATTTCATGCCGTTACAATACCCGTTGTTGTTTCCTCGCGGTGAGGATGAATTTAGTCCATATATTCCATTTAGTACTGTCAACAAACCCGATAAAGTTCACAAGAGAACAAGTATTGCCATACGAGAGTTCATTGCATTTAGAATCATGGATAGGACAGTTGAGTATGGCAACATTGTTAACTCAAGGAGGTTGTTTCAGCAATTTGTAGTTGATTGTTATACCATGATTGAATCACAACGATTGACATTTATTAGAAATAACCAAAAGAGCATACGGTGTGACATGTTGACTGGTTTGCAAGAGGCATTAAGTAGAGGTGAAACTGATGCTTCTAATGTAGGGAGGAAAATAATTTTACCACCCTCTTTCACTGGTGGCAATCGTTACATGTTCAATAATTGTCAGGATGCAATGGCAATTTGTAAGAAATTTGGATATCCCGATTTATTTGTAACGATCACGTGCAATTCAAATTGGAGAGAAATTCAAGATTTTGTTAAGCAGAGAAATTTAACTGCATCTGATAGACCGGACATCGTTAGTCGCGTATTCAAAATGAAATTGGATCGACTGATGGCAGATTTTAAGAAGGAGGAACTCTTTGAAAAAGTTGATGCAGGTTTCTATATTTATTTTATATTTCGTCATTTTATTTGAAGTTGTTTAGATATTATGTATTTTGATTTTTAAATGTTTTTTTACAGGCATGTACACCGTTGAGTTTCAAAAGAGAGGGCTTCCACACGCACATATCTTGATCTGGCTGAGTTCAAATAACAATCTGAAGAAAGTTGATGACATTGATAGAATCATTTCTGCTGAGCTACCTGATAGTAAATTGTACCCAAGATTGGCTGATGTTGTATCTTCGTATATGATGCATGGACCTTGCGGTGGTGCTAGACTTAGCTCGCCTTGCATGGATGGAGTAAGATGTACAAAATTTTTTCCAAAAGCTTTTAAACAAACTACCACAATCGACGATGAAGGTTACCCGAGATATAGACGCCGTGACACCGGGATAGAAATTGAGAAACAAGGTGTCTATTTAGATAATCGTTATGTTGTCCCATACAATCCATATCTTCTGATCAAATACGCAGGACATGTTAATGTTGAATATTGTAACAAGTCTAACTCCATCAAATACCTTTTCAAATATGTCAACAAAGGTCCTGATAGGGCGACAATGCAAGTATCTGTTGATAGTCAAGGTCATGACAAGGAAAAGCCAGTAGATGAAATAAAACAGTATTACGACTGTAGGTATGTTTCATCTTCCAAATTTGACCTTTTTTTTTTTTTTTTTTACAAACAATTGTTTTTGGTGTACACCATAAATATACTTTTTTCTTTAAGTTGGTGTACAAACTATTGAATTTTCTTTTGTCAATTTAAAATATAAATATCTCACGGAAGAAACAAACTCATATATCTAATTCTTTATTTTACATAAAAATTGCGTCAATTATACTAATTAAATCTCATAAATTGATTGAATATTTATTTATGATATAGGTACGTTTCACCTTGCGAGGCTGTTTGGAGAATATTGGCTTTTGATATACACCAAAAATGGCCTCCTGTGCTTAAATTGACATATCATTTGCATAATGAACAAACTATCTTATATGAAGGCTCTCATGACATGAATTCAATTGTGAACTACAATGAGGGAAAATCTACTATGTTTCTTGCTTGGTTTGAGGCAAATCGTGTATATGAAGAAGGGAGAGATTTAACGTATGCTGAATTTCCAGAAAGATTTACATATGTGAAGGATGAAAAAAGGTGGCAGCCACGCCAGCAAGGTTATTGTATTGGAAGACTTCATTACACACCCCCTGGTGTTGGTGAAATGTATTATATGCGAATATTGCTTACTCAGCAGAGAGGTTGTAAGGGATATAAATGTCTAAAAACAGTTAAGGGTCACACATATGACACCTTCCAAGAAGCATGTGATGCTTTGGATTTACTTGATGATGACAAAGAGTTTATAGATGGAATAACTGAATCAAGTTTGTTGGGTTCCGGTCATCAATTGCGTAGGTTTTTCGTTTTTCTATTAACAAACAGTACGATGACAAGCGCTAAAGATGTTTGGGAGGCAACATGGCATTTGTTGTCCGATGGCATTTTACATTCAAGGAGGAGGGAATTGAAAATTCCAGGTTATTTCTAATTTTATTTAACTCATTATTTTATTATTATTGAATTTTATATTTTGTAAACATATAATTTTACAAGTTTAATTCACAAATTGCACATCTACAAATTAGTGAAAATGATTTGAAGAATTTGTGTTTAATAGAGATTGAAAAGCTGCTTATTTTAAATGGAAAAACTCTTGAGAATTACAAGTCTATGCCACAGCCAGATCGTACCGGCATGCCGACCTACAACAATATGTTTATCGTAGATGCCCTTAATTATGACAAGACTGAATTGGCAAAGACACATGATTCTCTATTATCCATGTTGACCAGTGAGCAGAGGGATGCATATGATAAGATTATGGAATCCGTTCTTTCAGGTTATGGTCGTTTCTTTTTCTTATATGGTTATGGGGGTACTGGAAAAACA
Organism: Trifolium pratense; assembly: GCF_020283565.1. Taxonomy (NCBI): domain Eukaryota; kingdom Viridiplantae; phylum Streptophyta; class Magnoliopsida; order Fabales; family Fabaceae; genus Trifolium; species Trifolium pratense. The sequence continues at coordinate 45,496,253 of NC_060061.1, forward strand.
TTTATATGGAAAACATTGTCTGCTGCTGTTAGATCAAAAGGTTTAATTGTATTAAATGCAGCTTCTAGCGGAATTGCATCACTGTTATTACCAGGTGGAAAAACTGCACACTCATCTTTTGGAATCCCTATTGAGATTAATGAGTTGTCTACATCCAACTTTAAAAAGGATAGTCTACAGGCAGAGCTAATTTCTGAAGCCAAGTTAATAATTTGGGATGAGGCACCAATGATGAATAAACTATGTTTTGAATGTGTTGATAGATTTTTGCGAGATATTATGGAAAAGAAACATCCGCTCAACAAATACAAACCGTTTGGTGGTATAACAGTGGTTCTTGGCGGTGATTTCAGACAGATATTACCTGTAATCAGGAGAGGGTCAAGATAAGATATTGTTTCTTCGGCAATTAATTCTTCAAAATTATGGGCTCATTGTACTGTAATGCGACTTAATGTGAATATGAGATTGGGTGCATCATCTATACCGGCTGAACAAAAAGAAATTGCAGATTTTGGTAAATGGATACTATCAATTGGTGACGGTGATGACAATGCAGATGGAGATGGTTAGAGCAATATTAAAATCCCTGAAGACTTGCTTATAACTGATACTACAAATCCGTTGATGTCTTTGGTCGATTTTGTATATCCAAACTTTCTGGATAATATTAACAATCCACAATTTTTTCAAGAAAGAGGAATTCTTGCCCCGACTCTTGAATCAGTTGAGTATGTTAATGATTATCTTATGTCACTGATTCCCGGTGATGAGAGAGAGTTTTTAAGCTCTGACTCCTGTGTTCGATCAGATGAAAATTCCGAGATTCAAGGAGATTGGTTCACAACAGAATTTTTAAATGATATCAAGGTTTCGGGGATTCCTAATCACAAGTTGAAACTAAAAGTGGGATGTCCTGTTATGCTCCTGAGAAATGTTGATCAGGAAAAAGGTTTATGTAATGGTACGAGGTTAACAGTGACCCACCTAGGGAAGAAAAGTATAAGTGCTACGGTCATTACAGGAAAAAATGCGGGGGATAAAATATTTATTCCTAGATTTGATTTGCTACCAAGTGATCCTGGCCTACCATTTAAATTTAAGCGTAGGCAATTTCCAATAACTCTTTGTTTTGCAATGACCATCAATAAAAGTCAAGGCCAGTCTTTATCTCATGTAGGCATTTATCTTCCGAAGCCCGTTTTCACTCACGGACAACTTTATGTTGCTGTCTCTCGCGTTACATCTAGAAAGGGATTGAAGTTGTTGATTTTGGATGAAGATGATAATATTTGTAGTGAGACCACAAATGTTGTCTATCGCGAAGTTTTTCAGAACGTATAAAGATTTCTAAACTTTTCAGGTTATTTCTTAACACTATAATATACTATTAATGTTGCTTAAATTTCATTTATTATTATTTGTGTATTTTTTTTCTAACTTCGTATTTTTTTTTCACATCATTTTTTTTGCAGTTCAGACTATTATGAATAACAGATGACTATTATGAAACACGCTTCAAAATAATATGTTGAAGTTTCAAATAGTGTTGACAATTGTTTTATTTATTTCTCCTGTTGAATCGTTTTTTTTATAAGAAAACATTTATATTTTGTTAAGGTGGATTATGTATAAGTGGTATACACAACCAACTACAGTGATATAAAAATAACTTTCATCGATATTATGCGAAGATGCATCGAGATGTGTGAGCTCATGTAGCACAAATCCGTTATTACTTTAAATGAGATTCACCGTTTGATGATATATTTTTGTTAATGGTGTCAATAAATCGTAAGTTTGATTTCCTAAAATTTGACCATTAGTTTAGATATCACGAAAAGAAATTATATGAGTTATTTGATTTTCTAAAAATCGACCATTATTTTTTATCATGCGTTTTTTGTTACTCTATTCATCATAATTTTTATTTATGTTGTAAACAAAAATAAGTAAATTTTTAAAGTTTTGCCCCCGTGCTTGGCACGGGTATCATACTAGTAAGTAGAAATGGAAAAGTAAACTATGCTCACGAAAACATTTCAATAATTATTTTTGGAAACATATATTAATATTCATTTTATTAGCTATTTAAGATATTTAATTGACTAAATACTACCAAGAGAGGGTAAAAATGGAAAAGTAAGGTAAAAGAAACTTCATCGATATTTTTTGTTATATGAGTTAAAAAAAGTTGACATCTATTCTACCCCTTATAATTTAGGAGTATTTGTCCAACAATCAACGAGAACACGCATAAGTAAATTTACATGTGGTACTCACAAATAATTTGTAACCAATTTTTATTTCACATACATATAGCTTGTTGTTATTGGTTGATGGGTAAATAAACTATAAGTAGTCTGACTTACTCCCCCTAGATTTTTTGGTTTTCACCATCACTATCCGATCCACTGGACCGGTTTTGGGGGATCAATTTTGACATAAAATGATTTCAGCACCATCCCAATCGCAGTTGCGATCAACCATGTGACAATATTAATTTTTTAAACTTAATAAATATTTTATTAAAATGCTATTATAATAAATCATAATAGAACAAAAGAATATATATTTTAAATGTGCCGGTTAATATAGGAGGGAAATGGAGGAAGTACCTGAAAAGTTGTTACCAGATAAATAGACATACTCAAGTGAAGACATATTGGAGATTGTTTGAGGTATGGGTCCAGACATCTTGTTATATTCAGTAACCAAAATTTTCAACTGACGAAGATTACCGATAGATTGAGGGATAAATCCACTAAAATTATTAGAGCCAAGGTACAAATATTGAAGCTGTGACAAGTTCCCCAATGGTGCAGGAATTTCTCCAATAAACTTATTATGGCGAAAATCGATAACCTTTAATCTGTGCAACGAACATATCTCTTTAGGAAAATGGCCTCCAAAGCTATTGTAGGACAGGTCAAGTTTAACAAGGAACGAGAGATTCCCTAGGTTTGGGGAAATAGTACCTTTAAGACCCATGTTTGAGATATTCAAACTACGAACTCTACCATGTTGTTTGTCACAAGTGACACCAACCCAATTGCATACAGAAGTTGAGGTTGACCAGTTATTAGACAAGAGGTCTGAAGTAATGAGAGATTTGAATGCTAGGAGAGAAAATTCATCTGTGGTGATGTTTTTTCTATTTGAATTAGCACCAAAGCAAGCCATAAAACAAGCCATAAAACAAGATAGTGAGAGCAAAAAAAGAGAGAGACTAGATGATAGATTCATCATTTTTGGGAGTGTGCAGATGAGAGATGAGGCAAAGATGATGATCATATATATATAAAGGTTTAAAAAAAACTTATTGTTATTGAGATTATGACATGAGACAACGCGTTAAGAAGTATCACATCGAATATGAGTCGACTTAAATATATGTTTACAAGTAGAGACAAATTATATTTTACCTTTGAATTAGGCTCAACTTTCCATCTAAAATAATACATATCAAAGTCTCTTTAAAATTCATTACAATATAGTAACAAATAATTACTTTACAAATCCTTTATAGTGATCAGTCAACTGAGGACAAGAGTCTAGCCATACATCATTATATGGAAAATGCTAAATGCTAAGTGCTAACCAGTGGAAGTCAGTCAACGAAGTGCAAAAAGGGTTAAAAGTCTTTCTTATGTTGCCGGCTGATTTAGAATTTTAAAAGTAGTCAATTCAGGACCAGAGTTAGCATACATAATTTTTCTTATGATTTTGAAAAAAATAATATTATTATTATTTATAGGGTTAAATATATTTTTGGTTGTACAATGGTGACATTTTAAATTTAGTTCTTACTTAACTTTTATTAATTTTTTAGTCTTAGAAAATAATTCTGCACTCAATTATGGTCCATATTGTTAAAGACAAAGTGTATTTTTGAAGGATCTTTTCACATGTATGTTTAGAACATTATAAAAAGTTTCTCCAGAAAAAGCGAATTCAAAATTTTGAATTTCATTACTTTTGTCTTGAATTTTTGTCGTTCAAAAAAATTCATATTTAATTAATATCATGTTAAAAAATTATAAATTTTAATGAATAAATTTTATATAATATTTTAAATATGCCGATAAAAAATTTAAGAGTTTAGTGATAATTACCTAAATTAGTTTTAGTATGGACTAAAACTTATATATGTACAAGAAATTTTTTATCGGAACTAAAAATATAATAAAAATTAAGTAATGATTAAACTTAAAACATCGCCATTTTATAGAGAGCAAAATCATATTTAACATTTATTTATTAGCGGCCAGATAGCTCGCGTTCCGCGTTTGTCTGTGTCTATTATGTAAACTTATGTCGAAAATAAATAAAAAAATGCATGTCTTATGTTATGGTGAGTTTGTTAATTAATATAAGATTTTTGCTGCTAAAAAAAATTATGTTATGGTGAGTTTGTTAAACAAAGATTTTTGTTCAAAAAAAAATCAAGAGTATTGTTAGTATTATGAAAAGTCCACACAAATTTTTTTTGTATAATCTTTATATATAGGTATAGATTATAGGAGTACAAGACTCTTACATTAATTATAAATAAATATTCTCTTTGTATAATTTTTTATATATATTATTTAAAAATATATATATTTAATTGAAACGATCTGACACTCCAGTCTTAGGAATGTCAATTTCATCAATAAATGGGGATCCCCGCAGGGATTGCCCCGTTTGGGGACTCGAAGACGGAGAATTTTTCTCTTGGATATGGGGATGGAGGACAAAGACCCCCCGAGAGAGGTTTGGGGATGGGGACGAGATTTTATCCCCCGCGGAGGAGATTCCGTCCCCGAAAACGTTATTAAAATAACATTCATAAATGTATATTTAAGTACTTTATAAATTATTTTTAATTATATTTTCACATAATATGTGTATACATTTGTTTATATATGATGTTTATTACTTTCACAAGCCTTGTAATAATATTATAATTTTTTATTTGTATTATAATTAAAATTTACTATTTTTTTACAACTAGTTTTATATGGTAGAAATTTGATACTTTTTAAGGTTCGTGGATCTCCGCATGAACTGTGGGGATCTGCAGGGATAAAAATGAAGGAAGAATACTTCCCAAAACGGGGAATGAGGATGGGAATGAAGAACATTTTAGATGGTGGGGCAGGGATGATAAAGTATCCTCCAATCAATCCGCTCCTCGTTGACATTCCTACCCATCCATTTAAGCACACAAAATAGGAAGCTCTATTTAAGATGCTCTTATATTGCAATTTATCAATTGTTTTATCCTTTGAGGCAAATTTTAGTTATATAATTGATTAATTTATTTTTTATTTAAAAATTCTCAACTCTCAATAAATTTTTTAAGATTGAGTCTCAAATGATCTCAGTCAATAAATAATAATATATTTATGATTTATATGATTGTTAATAAACTTATACTAACAAAGCTGGCTTTAGTTTTCATTTTTTTATCGCAAATTTGTGAAAGTTAGAGGGTTAAATTAAAGTGCTATTTTGAAAGTTAAGAGATTAAATTCGACGAAGCTTAATCATTTTGAGTTGAAAGTTAAGAGTTTAAACCCAACAACGAAGCTTAATCATAATTTTTTGTTTATTTTCTTCATATAAACCCATATAGTTGTTGTTTGTGTTCTAAATTATTTATAAAATATTAAATTAATTATTATGTAAGAGTTTTAATATTTTTTTATGATGTAGAATTATTCATTAAATAAATTAATTTCAATATAAAAAGTATATTTCATCTAGATATATAAATTATTTTTATTTTCTTTTTTATAGAAAAAAATAATTATTAAAAAGGAAAATTACACTCACATCCCCTGAGGTCTATTAAAATAACACTAAAGGAAAAGGAGTACAAGTCCTACGCCCATACCGACTAGTGAACCTCAACCAAGAATCAAGTTTGATTGTCTCCAATAACGACGAAATATCCAGAATATTGTCTTTAAAAATTACTTTATTGCGAAGATTACAAATATTCCAAGTGGTTGTCAACCATACCAAGTATCGAACACGACAATTGTCTTTCATTTTGAACAAATCACCAAATAAAAGAAAATAATCTCTATCTTCGACTCCGGTTTGTAACGATGTCCCTAACCAAGATAAAAATGTGTTCCATACTCTCTTACTAAAAGGGCATGAAAAGAAAAGATGTTTTTCGTCTTCAGCTTGTTGTAAACAAAAGACGCATGATAATTCATGATCTACTAACACCTTTAATTCTCCATTAACTTTTTTTTAGTTCAACAATCATTAGTCGTATTAATTTAAATTTAATATTTTAGGGTTTCTCTGTAGTTGAAGAAGGTATTAGAATTTGGGAGGCCTATACTCAACCACAAAAGCTAGCTTGAGAGTTGAGGTTTGCACTACATTTATAAAGGCTATCTTTGCCATATCTCTAGCCAATGTGGGACTTCTAACACACCCCCTCACGTCCAGAACTGAACAAGATGGAATGTGGGATCAACAACAACGGGTGGCCCAAATATGGGAGGTCTCCACAACAAACAACAAATGGATCTAGGATAAGCTCTGATACCATATTAGAATTTGGGAGGCCTATACTCAACCACAAAAGCTAGCTTGAGAGTTGAGGTTTGCACTACATTTATAAAAGCTATTTTTACCATATCTCTAGGCAATATGGAACTTCTAACAGAAGGAGAAAGAACATTAACATCCTTTCAATATCGAACCCAATAAATTGAATCTTTATTGTTTTCTCATATCAACAAATTGACACTATATTGTTTTCAATTTTCACATATCAATGATGTCGAATATCAACGAATTAGTAACAAAAATAAGAAGATAGACGTGAAAATTAATCTTTTTTTTTCCGGATTGAGCCACAACATTTGTTTCCATAGTATGTCATCATTGGTCAATAGTTGTAGTGTTTTGGAGGTTGTTTAGTTTAGTTTTATGATTGTGTGTGGTGCCCGTTTAGAGATTGTTGTTTTGATTCAAAAATTTGTGCTTTTCTATGATTTTTTATTTTTTTTTGTAAGGTTTCTATGATTTTTTTAACAAACTGTAGCAAAAAAAAAAACTTGAACAAATAAAAAAAAAGTTAACGTAAAGTTAACGGTGTTAGTTAATAAGGGAGGTGTTTGTGTATTTGATATGAAAATGAAGAAGGTTAATGTAAGTTTTTAAATTATAGAGGGGGTGTCAGTGTCATTTTAATACATCTCAGGGGAGGTGAGTGTAATTTTTCCTTACTAAAATGATATATTTTAAACAAATTTATTAATCAAATTTTAGATAAATGATGGAAATAACAAAATCATTAAAAAAAATTGATTTAATTGATATGCACCGACGATGTAAAATAATTTTACACTGTCAACCAATACCAACCATGTTTTCCGCCACATGACCCCACTTTCTTGAAATGACATGACAAAATGATGGTTATTTATCGGACGATTGTGTAAAAGTATTTTACACCGTCAGTGAATATCAATTAAACTCTAACAAAATATGTGTGTTAGACATATTTTAATCTTTTTATTTACTTTTGACTAAAAAAATTAAATTATAATAAAATAATAAAAAAAGTAATAATAATACTAAAAATAAATATTTGATTTTAATGAGTTGACTTGTTTTTTATTGACTAAAGAAAAAAATTGATTTGACTAATTTAATTAGAATAATTTTTAATCATAAATTAGTTTGACGAATTCACTTAATTAATGACTAAAATTCTAATTTACCGGTATAAATTAGGGAATAAGAATTCAGAAACAGCGAGAAAAAAATTGGTGGATTAACTTTACTCATGGAAGACAAAGGTACTCTCTTCTCATATATTTATTTTTCTAATTTGTTTATAGACTTTCTTGCTTTTGTTGCTTTCTAGTCTTTTTCTAAGTTGTTTTATATGTTTGTAAAAAAAGGTGTAAATAATATTTTTTTCTTATTTATTATTTTTATATGATAAACTTGATGAATAATCTAAATAAATAAACCATATATACATTCTACTTTAATTCACTCCCAATCACATTCACAGTGAAACCAATCAGTAGTTAATTCATTCGAGTTTACATTTACACCGTTAGATTTGCGATTTGTTCTCTGCAATCGCATCAGTCAGATTTTGTTTAGCGGAATCGAATTTGCATTTACACCGTTAGATTTGTGTATCTCTGCATCATCGAACATGGTCGTTCGAGATTAATATTTTTTAAATCTTTTTCTAGTTTTTACATAACCAAATTAAAATTCATGGCCACTCATTTTTTTACAGGAAAATCGGCCGCGACAATTAGATTAATCCTTTAACTTTTTATTCTCAAATTTGATCTTTATGTTATAAAACATTATCATCTTTTTGTAAAATAAAAAAAAAATATCATCTGATCTAGCGTCGATGAAAAAATAATATCTACTATATATTTATTGAACTGAAATTTGTTTTTGTTTAACAAATCGAACGCTTAACACAAAAAAAAATTAAATTAAGTTCATTAATCAAAATCCTAAGCCTATTTCAAATTTTTTTTTCGGAGAGACCATTTCAATTTTTTATGAACGTTTTTTTTGAAGGACAATTTTTTATGAACGTTAAAAACAAGGTTTATGTGATTTTTATACATAACATTAAAAAAAAAGTCCTTAAAATGAATTGAGAATAGCTCAAGGACAAAAGGGGAGAGTGTTGGTCCAATGCACACACAAGTCAGTAAATTATTAATCAAGTCAGTATATTATTTTTTGTCGGGCATTAACATATATGCTTTTTTGCTGCTGTTGTTTTATTCTTTTTCTCTTTTTACCATTTGTAAAAAAAAGTGAGAGCATGTTAATTCAACCGCAGCAAATTGCAGAAGTTGTTTGGTGGCTATAAAAATTAATTAAAATCCGGCGCCAATCTTGGGCCTTCCTTTTTGCATGTGAGGCCCATAATTTGTTCCTTCAACTTTTTTGTACTATGTTTTATTTTCTTATACTTAATAATTAATATTAATATTACCCCTTTTGCATTACTATTAGTTCATAATTATATTTATAATTATAATTATACTTACTTATTTTATTCTTTCAAATTTTTGTGTGTTTTAGTATATTTTTATACTCCTTTAGGTCTCATATATAAGTAAATTTTCATTTTTTATATTCATCTAATAACTCGTGTATTTGATTTATAATATATGTCAGATATATTAGTTATCGAATGAATACAAAAATTGAAAAATGACTTATATATGAGACCGGAGAGATGTAATGCATTAATGTAATGCATAATAATTGCTTGTATGAATAAAGGGCCCTATAGAATATAGTAGCCAACATATAATTGATTATATAAACTATTCTCCTCCTTTGTCTATATATATATAACTCTCTTTGCTCTCATTTTAGCTATCATAGAGACCTTGAAAAAACAACTTAAATATATTGACACATACCTTCTTCCTCTAGTTATTTTTACTTCATCACATCACTTAGTCATGGGTGATAATGTTGTAGTGTCCAATATGAAGCTAGAACGCTTGCTTAGCATGAAAGGTGGTAAAGGAGAGGCTAGCTATGCCAACAATTCTCAAGGACAGGTACCTTATGGTGTTAATTTGTGCTTAATTTTTTTATATCATTCCATTGAATCATTCCATCTTCCTCCTTCCATCTCTCTCTCTCTCTCTCTCTCTCTCTCTCTCTCTCTCTATCTCTCTCTCTCTCTCAATGGCAAATCCTCCTATGAAAATATAATAGTACCATAATTTTGATGAAATTTTATAGTGTCATTTTTCGAAACAAATTGGTGATACATCATAATTTTATCAAATTCACTGTCTATTTAAACATACACGAAATAAAAAAAATAGAATTAGTGATCAAAATTAAAAATAGATTAGCATGAAATTTGTCACATAATTTAGTGTGTACAAAGAAAGTAAACATTAATGCATAAAATAACACATGTCTACATGAATACTAATTAAGCAAAAATTTTCTAATCAAATATTTTTCAATGCTAAATATCATAAAAATAACACATAAGAATTCATTAATTTATTGAATATTATTTTTGTGTAGGCCATACATGCAAAGTCAATGCTTCACCTTCTAAAAGAAGCACTAGATGGAGTTGTCCTTCATGACCCTAACATACCATTTGTAGTTGTGGATTTGGGTTGTTCATGTGGAATCAACACTATCAATGTTATGGATGTGATCATAAAACACATCACTAAACGTTATGAAGCATTAGGATTCAATCCACCTGAATTCTCTGCTTTTTTCTCTGATCTTCCAAGTAATGACTTTAATACCCTTTTTCAACTCCTTCCTCCATTAGCCAACTCTGGTGTTAGTATGGAAGAGTGTCTTGCTGCTAACAATCACCGCTCGTACTTTGCTGCTGGTGTCCCCGGCTCTTTTTACCGGAGACTTTTTCCGGCTAGGTCGGTTGATGTTTTTCATTCTGCATTTTCTCTGCATTGGTTATCTCAGGTAATATATCAATTCTTGTTAATATATCAACATCACTCTGTTATTTTTTTCTTTCTTTCTTTCTTTATCTTCTATTGATGTATGTATTTTTAGACCTAACTCGATAATGACACTGATATGTAGATAATAATTTAAGCAAAATAAAGTGATGACCACGCATGCATATCATTGTCATGTTAAAATTGCGCACCCGTCACATGTTAAATATAATACATATATTTAATGTGAAGTGTCAGTATACGTTTAGTATCACGGTTAGTATGTCAGAATCACGGTGATCTACTGTGATTATTTTTTTGAAAGCTACAAATTAGTGTAGTTTCTGCAAATCACCGTGATTCTGACATATCCATCGTAACACCATTACCAATTATAGGCTTAGTTTTATATAGCTTATAAACAATAATTTGCATATATGAACATTATCTTTATAAACACAATCAACTAAAAATTTATGATGACAATCATATAACTTAAATTATTTAATAAGCAAGAGCTATCTATCTTGTGTTTCTCTTTTATTATTTTAGCATACAATTATGATTAGTTTTACCTAAATACTATAATTTTCTCTAAAAAAGAAAGAGGCTATAAATACTTTTCAAGAACTACCCTTTGAAATCATTGACTTTCTATCTTTTCCAAACCTTTGGATTGAGTTTCAACTTGAAGGTATCATACATTTCTTGAAATTTTTGGTTAATAATGATTAAGTTAGTTTGCTAAAACTTTTAAGCATTTTCTTCATTTTATAACTGTCTTATGATCTTATATACACATCCCTACCCCACCCATCAAAGAATATATGTAGTTTCTATGCAGTAATTTCTACAACAAAAAACAAGAAATATTTTCCTTTTCCTGAGGATAATAATATGATAATATAGTAATGCATTAGTTTAAAGACTAATCCATAATTTATGGTCAAAAGTTATGCAACTAATCCATGGTCTATAGAGTACTTGAAAAAACACCTCATTTCAGGGTTAGAGTGACACGTATTGAACTATTTTTTAATTAATGCATGCATAGTAATTAAGTACATACTTTTCTTCACCTCATTATTTACTTAACCAATGTCAATGTGTAACCAAAACATTTCAAGGTGCTTAAGCATATGATTAATATGATTAAGGATTCAATTTATGGTATATTAGGAATAAAATATTATCATTTGTTTTGCATGTACACTTTGAAATTGCTCTTTAGATCCTATAACAGATAATCCATAAAAACATTTGGTTACCAAAAATTTAGGGTGAGAAGATGATGCCCCAATCCAAAATAGGAAAGATGTTAGAGTTCAATGAACACTTACAAATATATTTACATTTACCTTCCTCTAAAAGTATTAGCAGGACTCGAATACGAAACTTATGATATTTAAGACCTATCTTTTTATCACTGGAGCAGAGCTTTGAGGTGATAAATCCATAAATATGAGCATAGAGTATAACATAAAAAGAAAAGATAAACCCCTTTATGCATAATATATTTATTGATCAATATTATACTATAGTATTCGATATTATACTATATTTTATATATGTGACGGTTGCATAATGTATTTAATTATCACCAAAACACAAATCCAATCCAAAAGGGACAAATGCTGAAGTATGTTGAAATGCAATTGAAGTATAAAATTTACTATGGTTTGGTTCCACAGGTACCAGATTCTGTTCAAGACAAAAGGTCAAATGCATACAACAAAGGAAGAGTCTTCATCCATGGTGCTAGTGACATAACAGCAAATGCTTACAAGAAACAATTCCAAACAGATTTGGCAGGTTTTCTTAGCTCAAGATCAATAGAGATGAAAAATAAGGGGTCCATGTTCTTGGTTTGTTTAGGCAGGACTTCAGTGGACCCAACAGACCAAGGTGGGGCTGGTCTCCTCTTTGGGACCCATTTTCAGGATGCTTGGGATGATCTTGTCCAGGAGGTAATAATTGTTCTTATTCACTAACCTTTTTATGAGTGCTTTGTTAATGTGTCAAATAATTTCTGTGGCGATAAAAATTGATTTTGATCGAAGTTTGTTTATACAAAAAATTTGACTTTAATATTCAACAATTTCAAGGTTAAAAGTTTGAAATTTTTAAAAGTACTAGAGAATATTAAATTTAGGGATTGTCTGTTGTATCTGTTTCATGCAATAAACAATTTCGACCGTCCAAAAGTGATCAGACGGTCTTAATTGATAAATGTGGATTGAACACAATTTTATTCTCAACCTTTCAATTTTTATGAGACGATCAAGAATGATTACTGCGTTAATATAGTTACAACATATAATCCTTTCGTATTTGCTTCAAGAGTAAATTAAACAATAAATTTAAATTATAAATTATAAATCAAGTTTTATCTTAAAAATCAATTTTGAAGAAGAGTAAATTTTAATCGAAAAGCACCAATTATTAGAAAATTAATTTTAGGCTTTAAAAATGACTTTAGTAAATCCAAACACAGTACAAAATGTTTGTCATTGGCAGACAAAAAAAGACTTGGGACAAGAACATAAATGATGCATTGTCTTAGGTGTCACATTAATTTGTCACTTCTCATGGCATGATTGAAAAAGTTGATGTTAGATGTTTGTTGGCCACCACAATTTTTATGAAGCCATCTATTCATTGTCCTACATTATGACAATAGCAATAATTGACTATGCTTGCTGGCAGCCAGACCATAATATTAACCAACAATTAGGTTTTAGATGTTTTGAACACACAAAATCATCATCATCATGTTTTAAAGCAAAACAAAAAAGAATGTTTTTCATTCATCTCTTATCTATTTTCATCTAATGATTTGGAATTTTGGAGGATAAGGGACCCAAAAGTTATTGTCTTTGGATCTAATCACCGAAACCATGTACTAGTATATCATTCCATGTTAGGCATCCAATACTTTAATTAATAGAGTACATAATATGTTCATAAAATATCTCTATGTAACATGTAAGAAAAGTGTTTTGGTTTAAAAGGGAAATCATCAAAATTGATTTTATCTTTGTCAAACATGATTTTAGTAAAATAAAAAGAGATATTTTAGGCTTTAAATTTATACTGTTTGATCTTGATCTGACGATCTATATATATGACAACTATAGTGCAGTCACTATTTTCTGACCCTACACAACCTCAATTCCTAATATATTGATATAGCATTGGGGGTATACCCAATGCTATACGTAAACGTGTTGTAAACCTGATATACTGTGGTTTTTTTTTTTTTTTTTGATAAAGATATACCGTGTTTTCTTACACATAAGATAAATCTAATATATTTATAAGTATATGATTTATGAACTAAATTCACTAAATTAAATCATATATATACTTGATCACAGGGGTTAATTAGCAATGAGAAGAGAGACAGTTTCAACATTCCAATTTATGCACCAAGCCTACAAGACTTCAAGGAAGTGGTTGAAGCTAATGGTTCATTTTCCATTAACAAACTTGAAGTTTTCAAAGGAGGAAGCCCGCTAGTGGTGAATCAACCAGATGATGCAAGTGAAGTTGGAAGAGCTCTAGCCAACAGTTGTAGGAGTGTTTCTGGTGTTCTTGTTGATGCTCATATTGGTGATAAGCTTAGTGAGGAACTTTTCCTTAGAGTGGAGAAAAGAGCCACAAACCATGGCAAAGAGTTATTAGAGAAGCTTCAGTTCTTTCACATTGTTGCATCCCTTTCTTTTGATCAGTGAAGGAGACATAGAAAAGAGGGTTTGGATTGTGTGACGTGTGACTGCACGTAGTTTGCCACATCTAAGTCATCTAATCAAGATGAGACGGTCTAAATTTCAATACATTTCTTTTAAAAATATTTAAAATATTGAAATTGAAATTTAGAGTACCCTATTTTGGTTGGACTATTCAGTTGTGGTTCACCGTGTAATCTCGTGATTGCACACAACCCAAATCATGAGAAAAGAGCCTTTGAATATTACAAGACAACAAAGAAAAGGTCTTCTTTAGACTTTAGTTTTTTTTTTTCTTTCTTTATTTTGTGTCTTATTGTTGATCTTAATTAGTAGTTTCTAAACATTAGTGTATGTCTAGATTTTGTGAAAGTTTTATGGATGGAATGGAATGATGTGCCTTCTCTTATGGTTAACAAGCTTGAGTGTTGAAGATATATCCATTTTATGATTAACATGCAATGTGTTTGTGTATTGTAGCAAAACTATTTAATAGCCAAATATTTTAGTTATGTGCACTTAGAATTAAAATGTGCATACATGGATCTTGAAATGTTACCTTCTCTTATATATAAGATAGTTGGCTTTAACTATCCAAATTATTAATGAACCATATCGACAACGTTTTACTAAAAGAAAATGTCGAGTTTAATAACAAAACCTCGTATAGAAATTTAATTGGTAGAATCGATGTTTTCATAATCGAATTGATAATTGAACCGATGAGACTTCCCAATCATTGTTATTAATTCAATAAGTCGAGCTAGATAACTAAAAACTATACAAATAAGTATTGATATTGTTTTGAAAACAAATAATGTACCTCCATAAATAAGTATTGAAAAGCTTGAAAAAAAAGAATTATTGAAAAGGTCAACGAAAAAGAATAGTTAGGAAAAGCAAACACAAATCAATATAGAGAAAAAAACCAACAGATTTTTCAGTTCCTCTCCATGCATCTCCTAGTAAAAATTCTTTTAAAATTGACTCATTATTTCTATGTTGTTAGGCTTATACAAAAAGCTTGAACTTGCAGAGAAAGATTTATGTCTACTCAACTCACATTTCATATTAAATATACAAGAATATTGTAAGGTTTTGAGTCTTAACATTAGTTGATATATATAATTAAGTTGATTTCGTAGTACTGAGCATATCTAGCTAATCCCTATTGATCACCTAATATGGAGAGGCTAAAAGAATTCATATCAATAACCACTCTACCAAGAAAGGACGCGGATCCCGGCGTTAGCTCTAACACCCAAAACCACTATTGTCTTTATTCTAACTTTAAAATTTCTTTTTCAAAAACCACGTAGAAGATAAAATAAAGTCCTAGACTCAAATCAATTGATTGATAAATTGTTTGTTCGAGATATTACATTCTTCTTCCAAAAATAATACTAATGTAATTAATTAGTAAAAGTCGTTTATACAAAACAAATCCTCTTTATAAAACGTACATTTCCTAATATAAAATACATAAGCTACGAAAGACTCAATATACTTAAATACAACCCTTTTTCCCGTGTCACAATCAGAGCGGAGCTTCACCGACGACTCGACATCGATAAACACAAAACCTGTGAATCTGGACCCCTAAAGGTCCAGCACATAACACATAAAAGAGAGTTAGATAACATACTCAAAATCTACAAGTGTAAGTAAACGATACTTAAACACTTCATCACAATTCATGCATATTCATAAATCATAAATATACATCATCATCATCATCATCATACCAATCATAGTATACGAGAGATTGAAGCCAATAATATTTACAATCATCGGACAATCAACACATAAAACAAGTCTAACACACATGGACAATTACCAACAATTCCAAACACAAGTGTCACATAACAATTATCACACTTAGCAAAATATGTATCACATACCAATTATCACATGATGTACAAATATCCTAATGCAATCTAATGCTCCAACTTCATGCCATGTCATCCTAGACATATCTAATACATGTGGTACCATATTCTTTATTAGAGTATCTCACCTCTAATATCTTTCTTTATTGGATAAATATAATCTGATATCCTTCTTTATTGGAATATCCAATATCACGTATAATTAATGAATGCATGTATGTATTTCATGATTCACTCACCATCAATAGCATTAAGCTCTTCATTTATAATGTGGAACACTATCCAACATTTCGTTTTTATTAAGATAACACTATACCTTAATATCCTTCTTTATTAGAATATCATAATTCTAATATCCTTCTTTATTAAGTTGATTAACACCTTAATATACTTCTTTGATATTCAAACAAACATCATCAACACATCATTATCGCATGCAATGCATTTACTCACATTTTAACACAATACTAATAATATAAGAAAACTATATTAAGCATGCATTATCTCACAAAACAAACTCCGGAATCAGAATCTACGCGAAAAACTGAGTAAAATAGGTCACGGGGACAAAAACTGTTAAAAGTCAACACAAGTCAACGAAAGTTAACGCAGGTTGATAGCTGACCTGAAACCTGTGCATGATGCGCCCAAAACTGGCGCATGGTGCGCCAATGGCAGAGGCAAAACCCAGTTCTGCGCATGGTGCGCCAGAAACCTGTGCATGGTGCGCCAATTGCAGATCCAAACTGAGAAACGTGATTTTGAGCGTTAAAGCACTTATTTTGACCCCAGAATCACTTATGTCACTCCCACAACATATACCAAGCATATACTACGTCTATACATGTTCAAAAACACTTATAAGCAACTTATTAACATCAACAATCACTTATATCATGGATTTTGACACATTTATAAACAAACTTCATAAACAATAAGTTCTTAACAAAACATCTACAAATTCCCCTTTTAAACCCCATCAATTTGTTCATACAACATGGTAAGAGCATAATAACCATGTTATGAACATTATATTTCATTTTCTTTAAGAAAAGTTCACCCAAACCAAAATGAAAATGGGGTGGAAAAAGTTCGGGTACGGAGAAATCGACATTCTCCCCTTTCTCGAGTCACCCACGAATGTGAAATATACTCTTTTACCTTCACCGACGAAAATCTCGAAGAATTGCTCTTGGATCTTCACTTTCCCTCTTGCCCTAGCTCACCAATGCTCTTCCTTCTCTCTAAATTCCAAGACAAAGAGAAAAAAATGAGTTTTTTCTCTCTACCTTGCCCTATATGGGCGCCACCCACATGGCAGGGCCCATTGGGCTTAAGGCCCAATAACACAATCCAATCTCTCGTTAATTCTCACTACTCGCTTAATAATTAAAAGGTTCGATAACTAATTTAAAGTTACTAAACTTATTTAAATGCCATGTCATTAAAACATTTAAACACATAATGAAAATTTGATCGTTACAGCAGCACCTAGTGGCAGTTTTCCCAACTAAGGCTTGCATAAATCTCACACTAAAACATTTGTTAAGTTGGATAAAGAAAACAATCTCCAAATTCCTATTCCATATAAAATTGAATTTCACAACTAAAATTAAAAGAAAAGATCATGTCAATAAAGTCAGCAATATGAATTTATATCCAAATTCTCATGAAAACACTGTCGAGAATTCCAATGTGCAGTCGTCTCCTCCTGAAATAATAATAATAATAGAATTGTTATTCATTAATAGAAATTAACTATCAATTTTATAAATGTATCTATATAATTTTGAAATTAACTATCTAGAAATAAAATAGAGAAAATAACAACATAAAAATAATAACTTAGTACAAAGAAATAATACAAACATTACCATGAATGACTCTCCTTTTTGCATGTGGAGAGTCTTGAAGTAAATAATCCATGGTGTTTGGGTACAAAGAAGTATGACTAACATTATCGTTCTGCAGTATCACTGTCAAGGACTTCAAATTACCAAAACCACTTGATTCTATATTGGGAAAATTGGGGAATGAAGAAACACACTGCACATATGAATGCACACATTCTTAGTGATTATTTGAAGTAACTAAGAAACGTTAATATGATTTATTTGAAAGGATGTTAACTCTAATTTCAAGTATACCTGAAGAACCATCGAAGAAAGTATCAACGAGCGTACATTGCTAATCATTTTGAACCAATTCTTCAAAATATCCAAAACTTTCGGAGGATATAGATCGCAATAAGTAGTGATGCTTGCTTCTTCAATATATTCCAAGTTATGCTCAAAAATTTGATTATTTTTAGAAGCAAGATAACCCACAAAATTGAACACTTTTAAATTTGGAGCAGATATCTGGAATTTAAAAAAGTTACCATCGAACTTGCGAAACCTAATGGTTACACTAGCAAGGTTATCACCAGATATAAAAACCATTTTTGCATCCCCTATTAATTGGCATTGGTCCATGACTAAAGTAATAAGCTTCTTAGATTCTATGAAGGGCTTAACACAATCATTGCCACCACTTGAAGTAATTGCAACATCTCTTAAATGACACTCTACTAACTCTGGAAGGTATATAGTTTCTGGAAGCTTCACCTTCGTCAATCCATTTGTTTCAAATGTAAGGTCAAGACATTTCAGGGAACGAAGGAAAAATATTGAGTTAAAAGGTAGCATATTACTTTTCTGATCACGAAGGAAGGTTCCGACAATGAATTTCTCTACCTTTTTTGATAGTGCAATATTGATCATCTTGCTCAAAATGTTGGAGGGAATATACCCTTGATGCTCAACAACAACACTATGCAGACTAGACTCTTCGCGGTTTTGCAAAACCTTAGACACAAATTTCTTGAATTGTTCTGCACTTCCAAAGTGTTCGCGACTAATTTTCAAAGTAGGAAGACACTTCCAAAGATCCTTCCATCTTTTGGATAGGATACAAGTTTGAACAGCTTGTTTTGTAATCAGAAAATTCATGATGTGTGAAATAACGCCATCGGGCATGGTACTAATAATGTCCAGATCTTGTATTTTATTATGCATCACCATGTTCATCTTAGGCTCCTTCTCCGCAATATCTATGTGCATTGACATCTGATAAAAATAGACTTGTATTGATGAATACTAACATGACATTCAAAGTTTCAAATTTAAGAGCTTAAAATTTAACAAATAAGACGGACCAAGATAGAGAAGGTGATTAACACTAAATTATCTTAAATTTGTTTAAAAAGAGAATCAACAATCAACAATTGGGTGTGGCGGATTAAATGAATGAAATCAACAATCGGATGTAGTGAGTAGAAATATAGGTCGTCGTAGAAATTACAATAAAAATAGTCTTCCTATTAATGTATGAGTAGAAATACAAATTCACCTAGAAATTACAAAAAATAGACTTTCATATTAATATATGAGTAGGATTACCGTGGCTCGAGGGGCCAAGGGTGGCCATAGTCCCCCCAACATTTTCAACTTTTTTACACTACAATGCTAATCAATTAGGCATATTAAGAATATATGGGAAGTTTTTATTTACTTCTCTTACATACATACACATATTCCCTCTGTCCCATATTATAAGTTAAAAAAAAAAAAACATTTTCTCTTGTCCCAAATTATAAGCAAAAAAAATTCATTTTTATCATTTTCAAGATTTACTTTTACTTATTCTCATGAAATTTAATGCAAATTACACTTACTTTACTCTCTCTTCTTTTTCCCATAATCTATAAACAATAAGAATTTTTTTTTACATCTTCCAATTAAACTTATTTCAAGAAAAACACAAAAAGTTATACTTCAAATTATCATATTCACCTTTTCTTAATAAGTGTGAAAGTATTATTTTTTTTTTCTTATAATATGGGACAGAGGGAGTACGTTCTTTTTACTTATAAAATCCTTCTTTGATCACATAAAAAAATTAGGATAGACACATTAAAATAATGAAAAATTACTCTCATTTTTATCATTGATTTAGGGTTAGGGTTTGCCACCACACAAAGGCTAGGGTCTTAAAGAGCAAAAGGGGATTTCTCTTGGTACAACTCAAGGGGTGGACGAACTATCTTTGTGGTACACCTTAGGTAGACTAAGTCAAATTGAGTCTCTTGACCACGGGAAAAGATTCAGGATTTTGGTAGAATTATGATTAATTCTTGTAACCCAATTGAGAACTCTTTGGGTAAAGTTACTTATTTGATTCTAGTGGAACGGAGGGGCTGCTCTCTCCCCTAAATTAGGTCATTATTGGACCGAACTGAGTAAACAAATTATCGGGTTCTTGCTTCTCCTTTATCGTTTTTATCGGTTGTTATTATTATTGCTTATTCCACTTATTATTGGTTGTCATTCTATTGCTCCACACATCAAGTAATTGTTTGGTGTGATTTTTCAGACGAATTCACAACAATTGACCCCCACTGTTGGGCAATCGGAACAATTTGAAGTGAGCGCCATGGGTTCCAAGTAGGATATCGAGGTACTTTCTGAAAACAATTTGGAATTGTGGAAAGTGAAGATTGAAGGAATTTTAATGTCTGAGATGATGGGTGAAACATGGAGTGTTGTTATCTGGTGCCTCAGAGATAAAGAATTAACGGAGATCGCGAAGAAGGTCGACCTGGAGATGCGGTGGTAATAAAACTCGACATCAGCCTGGAGAGGCGGTGTTAAAAATACTCGGGGTTCAATGGAGTATAAGTCTATATGAATTCTAGTGATTATAAACTTTGGATGCTCCTATCACATGTGTTTGAAGAATGAATACTTTAAAACCCTAGAGCTAGTTGAAGGTGGAGTCGTTCATCTTGGATACGGGAAAGCTTGAAACGTTTGAGGTATGGTTCAATTTATCTTACGAGGTTTGACAATTGTGGGTTTCTTTTTCACGATGTGAGGTATGTTCTGGAACTTTGATGCAAAGATAATTGGTTTTACTATTGGTCATGCATCGATTACTAGTGGTGATTCTCATGATATGCTTGAGTTTTGGGACTTCGGTTGGTACTTGTTAGTAACATGAGTTTAGTTGAACTGGTGAAACAAGGTTTACTAGGTGGTGGAACTAAACCGGAATTGTTGGAGACTAACAATGGCTTGAAGTATGTTTCAGAGTAGTCGAAGAGGTCTAGTGTGTTACAAGATGGAGATCATGATGTGTATACTTTGGTGGAAACTCAGTTTGAGGTGGAGTCTTCCGATAGTGGGACTAAAGGAAGAAGGTCAACATTAGCTCTTGGCTATCTAATGGGAGATAAGAAGGAGAGTGGTATTGTTTGACCAAAGGCGTGTGACCATGGAGACCTTGTGGGTTATGTTTCAATTGTGACTGAAGAAGTGCAAGACCTTGAGAGGATCTTCAGGGAGGCAATTGAAAATAATGGTGATCAGACTTGGAAACTTATGAGACTGCTGGAGGTAGTTGGATTCAATGAGAGCTTGATGTTGCAGCTTGTGGAACCACCTAAAATTTCATGGTTGGTTCAGAGCCAAGCAATACTTCGAGAGGACGAAAGGCATTCCAGGGTTCGAAGGGTGGTGGAGCTTGTTGAGCTATCTAAAATTCTGATGATAGTTGGGAGCAAGCGTTTCTCCAAGGGGGGTACGGACTTGACCAGTCCGGAGGCTGAAGAGGGTGTGGTGAATCTTGTAGGTGCTACCTAAAATCCTATGATAGTGGCATACAATATCTTCATGAGGACGGAAGGCATTTCGAGGGATGAAGAGTGGGGTACAAATCGAGAAGCTTGGGGTCTAGCAATGGTTGTTGGAAGTAAGTGAAGGTTGGTGTCAACGTCAAGATTCAGGTAGGACTTGGATTGGTATCTTGAATGAGAGAGTTTAAGGAGGAATTCAACCATCGGTTTAAAGGTGAGGTGGAAAATTCCATTAGGAAAAAAATGCCCTAATTTCACAAGTTTTAACATTAGTTTCCCCCAATTAGTCCCAAAATGAATTTTCAATTTTAAAGAGTTGTTTTGCCATCCAAATATAATAATTTTCAATTATCTAAGTATATAAATTTATATAAACCAAATTATTTGAAATATTAATTAGCACACAACCTAAGAATCCATTATGAAAAACTCGATCTACGAACATATCTAATCGATCAATCAACAAATCTTTGAAGCATGATGAAAGCTTAGAGTAAAGAGTTAATGCGGAAACACATACCTTAATAAAATAAAGCTTCACAATTCAAGAGTAGTGAAGAGTAATTGTTCCAGCACTCATAAATTAAATTAAACAACACCTAATTTTTCAAATCGAAGTAAGTTTAAGATTTAATATGTCAATATCGAAAGAGAGCCGAGTGATTATAAATTTACCTCAAATCTTTCACAATGAACAATCTTGATGACGGCGGATGAACAATCTTCGTTTTAAAACCTCAGCAAAACAAAAAAATTATGAAAAGAACCCTAAAAAGGTGTACTACGCATGAGATGTGAAATTGGGCCAAAATATGGGCCAGCATGTCTTAGCTACAAATGGATAATTGTATCATATACCCTACATTTATACCTTCACCCATACAAATTAAAGGAATTTCCAATTTTATTCCTTTTATCATTTATTTTACCCCACAAAATGTTTTCGGTATGTAAATTTTTTTTTTCCTAAATTAAATGAATATTCAGATAGGCATAATTGAAACATAAAATGTGTTTTCTGGTAGGTAAAACTTTTTATATACCGGAAACATTAATTTTGTAGGGATAAAATCAAATGATAAAAAGCAAAAATTTAAAATTCATTTAGTTTTTAGGGATGAAAATATAAATGTAGATTCTATATAGAGTAAAATTCATACAAATGAAATAAAGTTGGCCAAATTTTTTAGGGTTAAATATCTCCTTACAAAATTAATGAATTTTATTTTTGGTCTATAAGAAAAAGTATCACCAAATTAAAGAGTAACACATATTATAATATAATTGTAATTTAAATTACTATGTATTAGATAAGAGCAAGGCCCTCAAGTTTCAAAATTTCTTAGTTTTGTTGCTTTCTTTGGTGATACTTGCTTACATAAGTTGTTTTATATGTGTGTAAAAAATGTGTAAATAATTTTTCTTCCGTTTTATTTATTATTTTTATATGATAAACCTCACATGAAAATAAGATAGTTAAAATGTGCATACATGAATTTTGAAATGTTACCTTCTCTTGTATATAAGATAGTTGGCTTTAACTATATCCAAATTATTATGCATATTTCCATAACTACAATATTTTACTAAAAGGAACTCCAATGTTGAATTTAAAAGCAAAACTCTTAGAATAGAGTTTTGGACCTAATTCAACTGTACAAAATTGACTTGTTCAGTTTTGATGCATGGATATAAATTTTTATTGAGTTTTGGTGAATGGGTATAAATTGCAGAAGACCCAATAGGAAGTGGCCCAATAGTGAGACTTTTGAATCATTATTATTGATTCAATAAATTGATCTGATAACTAAAAATTATATAAATTAATGTAGTGATATTATTTTTTTAAAAAAATAGTTAGAAAAGCAAACACAAGATAGAGAAAGAACACCAACTGATTTTTCAGTTCCTCCATGCATCTCATAGTAAAAATTCTTTTAAAATTGAATCATTATTATATTAGGAATTGAGTCATTATTTCTATGATATATATTTCTATGTCTGCTCAAGGATCACGTTTCTTATTAAATATACAAGAATAAGAGAAACTATTGTAAGTTTTTGAGTCTTACATTAGTTGATATATGGCTTAAAAACTGTTTTAAATATATGGGTGATACATTACACATATTTGATAAGTGCCAAAGTAGTTGAATTATATTTTGAATTAAGGAAATTATTAACTTGTTTTTGCAAGATTTGTGTATATAAGTCCCAAAAAATTGTACATATATGTTTTGATCTAAATTTGGTTAGTATATCTTAAATCTCAATCATTTTGACAAGTTTTTGTAATTAAAATTGAATTTTTGATGAAGAATTAATGTTTGATCTTGAAGATGCTCGCTGGGCTAGAGAAAACTAGATAAAGCCAGAAATCCTGTTGAATTAGCAGAGAGTTTCTGGCTTAAGCCAGAGAAAGCCAGAAATCCTGTTGAATTGGCGGAGAGTTTCTGGCTTAAGCCAGAGAAAGCTACAGATCCTGTTGAATTGGCAGTGAGTTTCTGGCTTAAGACAGATAAAGCTACAGACCCTGTTGTATTGGCAAAACATTTTTGGCTCCAGCCAGAGAAAGCCAGAAGAGCTGGGAGGTGACTCAGAGGACACGTGTTAGCAAACCCAGCTATGAAGTAAGGTAGTTGGCTGAGTCAGCTATAGCTGGTTGGGCCAACTTAAAAATCCAGTTCCACTATATAAGGCCACCAGATGCAGAAAAATAGAAAATATCATTCCCACCACTCAAATTCGTCTAGGAGAGACCTAGGAGGCAGATTCAAGGGGTTTTGGAGGTGGATACACAACAATAGTTGAGGAATCATCATTGTAATGTTTGTTCATCTCTTTTCTTCTTAATCTTTGTAAAGTTCTCATGAATATGGGTAACTAATTTCTTGTTGTTGGGATTAAATGTAAATTACTCTATTAATATGTGTTTATCTTGATCATGGTGTTATATATATATATATATATATATATATATATATATATATATATATATATATATATTCTAGTTACAAATCAATATTGTTGTTATCCTTGTTGTTATTGTTTTCATCTTTGGATTTGAAATGGTATTGGAATATATGTTTTAATTCTTGCTCTAGGTTAACATCTATTAAAAGCTAAGATCTAGGAATAGACTTTGATTTAATATTCACTTAAAGTATTGGAACTTAATGCTATTGGATCGATTAAGCACCCGGGGGATCGGGGTTTGATAGGTACAATAGATTTCTCGACGTTATCTGGGGACGGAAACGTTCGATGAGTAAATACATGATGATATTGATTAGTAGCTTGAATATGTATAACTGAGGCAATTTAATAAGTGATTGACATCTAATCCCAGCAATTTAATCTCCCTGTCAACTTAATCATCGTTACTACTTTTATGTTTTCGCACGTTTTCGTAATCAAACTTGTTTGAAAACCTTTACTTGAAATTATATTAATTGTTGAAAAATATCGATATCGCATCAGTTCATGTGATGACGATAAAAACATACTTACTTTTATACTTCAACGATATTATAAGTTGATTTTGTAGTACTAAGCATATCTAATCACTATTGATCACCCAATATGGAGAGGCTACAAGAATTCATATCAATAAACACTCTACCAAGAAATGACGCACATCCTGGCGTCAGCAGCACCTAATAGCGGTAGTTTTCCTAACATCATATATAGTGAAAAACACTCTATCAAGTTAGGAAGGGTTGCATAAATCTCACACTATAACATTTGTTTATAAGTTGGATCAAGAAAATAATCTCCATATTATAAATTTGAATTTCATAACTAAAATTGAAAAGAAAAAATCATGTCAATAAAGTCAACAAAATATAACAATATTGTAGTTAACCACTTTAATGATGTGTTTGGTTTTGTGGAAAGGAACCTAATTTTCCACTTTCTTTCCACAAAACCAAACAAAGTCTAAGAGATCTCAAAGATATGAATTTATATCCAAATTCTCATGAAAACACTGGCGAGAATTCCGGTGGGTACTCTCCTCCTGAAATAATAATAACAATTAGAATTAGAGCAATGCTATATGATAGAAATTAACTATCAATTTTATAAATGTATCTATATAATTTTGAAATTAACTATATATCTAGAAATAAAATAGAGAAAATAACAACATAAAAATAAGGCTTAACTATCACATTGGTCCCTGTATGTACGTATTTTTTTGGTTTTAGCTGTATTATATGTTTTTTGGTTATAGTTTCTGTATGTGTAAATTTTGTTGAATACAGGGACTAAAACCAAAAAAGCACGTACATACAGGTACCAATATAATATTTAAGCCTAAAAATAATAACTTAGTACAAAGATATATTACGAACATTACCTTGAATGATTCTCTTTTCTGCATGTGGAGAGTCTTGAAGTAAATTTAACATATTTCCCTTGAACGCTTTTAAATTTGGAGCAGATATCTGGAATTTAAAAAATTTACCATCGAACTCGCGAAACCTAATGGTTACACTAGCAAGGTTATCACCAGATATAAAAACCATTTTTGCATCCCCTATTAGTTCGCAATAGTCCATGACTAAAGTAATAAGCTTCTTAGATTCTATGAAGGGCTTAACACAATCATTGCCACCACTTGAAGTAATTGCAACATCTCTTAAATGACACTCTACTAACTCTGGAAGGTATATAGTTTCTGGAAGCTTCACCTTCGTCGATCCATTTGTTTGAAATGTAAGGTCAAGACATTTCAGGGAACGAAGGAAAAATATCGAGTTAAAAGGTAGCATATTACTTTTCTGATCACGAAGGAAGGTTCCGACTATGAATTTCTCTACCTTTTTTGATAGTGCAATATTGATCATCTTGCTCAAAATGTTGGAGGGAATATACCCTTGATGCTCAACAACAAGACTATGCAGACTAGACTCTTCGCGGTTTTGCAAAACCTTAGACACAAATTTCTTGAATAGTTCTGCACTTCGAAAGTGTTCACGACTAATTTTCAAAGTAGGAAGAGACTTCCAAAGATCCTTCCATCTTTTGGATAGGATACAAGTTTGAACAGCTTGTTTAGTAATCAGAAAATTCATGATGTGTGAAATAACGCCATCGGGCATGGTACTAATAATGTCCAGATCTTGTATTTTATTATGCATCACCATGTTCATCTTAGGCTCCTTCTCCGCAATATCTATGTGCATTGACATCTGATAAAAATAGACTTGTATTGATGAATACTAACATGACATTCAAAGTTTCAAATTTAAGAGCTTAAAATTTAACAAATAAGAGGGACCAAGAGAAGGTGGTTAACACTAAATTATCTTAAATTTGTTTAAAAAGAGAATCAACAATCAACAATTGGGTGTGGCGGATTAAATGAATGAAATCAACAATCGGATGTGGTGAGTAGAAATATAGGTCGTCCTTGAAATTACAATAAAAATAGTCTTCCTATTAATGTATGTGTTGGGGTTGATTGCAATGTAAGTCTCACATTGTTAATGAAAGGAAAAAAGGTCAAGAAAATTATATTTGAGAAGTCCCACATTGCTTAAAAAAGAGAAGAGAGAAGGAGTTCAATGCTATATAAAGAGATATCAAGTTCCTTATTTTAAAACACCAAGTAGTAACACTTGTAAACACTTTAAGTTCATGTTTGTGTATTTTTTCTTTTCTCTTGTGCTGTTGTTTAAGAGTATTTTGAGATTTAGTTTAAATATTTACTTTGGAGAGTGTGGGTGTACTGGGTTCATGGGGTGGTTGAGAGTGAAGTCTATAGTGTTTATTCTGTGATTGTCGAGGGAGTTTTGCTGTGAAGTTTAGGTTAGAGAAAATTGATGGAAGAATCACGTTTGGCTTGTGGAAAATCAAGTCAAGGATGTGCTGGTGCAATCAGGGTTACACAAGGTCAGCCTAGAGAGGCGGTGGTAATAATACTTGACATCAGTTTGGAGAGGCGATGCTAAGAATACTCGGGTTATGTCTGAAACAACAACTTATTATGAGGATGCGGAGGTGCTAGTGGAAGATGGAAATTAGTGGATTGTTGAGTCATGGACTTTGGAAGTTCATATCACATGTTTTTGAAGAAGAAATACTTTTGAATCCCTAGAGCTAGTTGAAGGTGGAGTTGTTCATCTTCGAGACGAGAAAGCTTCTAAAGTTCAATGTATTGATGAGTTTCTTTTAACATGTTTGCCACCACACAAAGGTTATGGTCTTAGAGAGCAAAAAGGATTTTCTCTTGGTACAACTCTAGGGGTGTGCGAACTATCTTTGTGGTACACCTTGGATAGACTAAGTCAAATTGAGTCTCTTGGCCTCGGGAAGAAATTCAGGATTTGGGTAGAATTAGGATTAATTATTCTAACCCAATTGAGAACTCTTTGTGTAAAGTTACTTATTTGATTCTAGTGGAACGGATGGACTGTTCTCTCCCCCAGATTAGGTCACTGTTGGACCGAACTGGGTAAACAAATTATCGCGTTCTTTCTTCTCCTTTATCGTTTTTATCGGTTGTTATTATTATTGTTTATTCCGCTTGTTATTGGTTGTCGTTCTATTGCTTCACACATCAAGTAATTTTTTTGTGTATTTTTTCGACGAACTCACAAAAATTGACCCCACTGTGGGGCAATCGGAACAATTTGAAGTGAGCGCCATGGGTTCCAAGTGAGATATCTAGGTACTTTCCTAAAACAATTTAGAATTGTGGAAAGTCAAGATTGAAGCAATTTTAATGTTTGAGATGATGGGTGAAACATGGAGTGTTGTTATTCGGTGCCTCATAGATAAAAAGTTAATGGAGATCCCGAAGAAGGTCGACCTGGAGAGGCAGTGGTAATAAAATCGACATCAGCCTGGAGAGGTGGTGTTAAAAATACTCGGGTTATATCTGAAACAACAACTTTATTATGAGAATGAGGAAGTGCTAGTGGAAGTTGGGATTCGGTGGAGTATAAGTCTAAATGAATTCTAGTGATTATAGACTCTCTTTTTGAGTCATGGACTTTGGATGCTCCTATCACATGTGTTTGAAGAAGGAATACTTTAAAATCCTAGAGGTATTTGAAGGTGGAGTCGTTCATCTTGGAGACGTGAAAGCTTAAAAGGTTTGAGGTATGTGTTAAATTTGTCTTACAAGGTTTGACAATTGTGGGTTTCTTTTTCACGATGTTGGGTATGTTCCGGAACTTTGATGCAAAGATAATTGGTTTTACTAATGGACATGCATCGATTACTAGTGGTGATTCTCATGATGTGCTTGAGTTGTGGGATTTCGGTTGGTAGTTGTTAGTAAAATGTGCTTAGTTGGACTACTGAAACAAGTTTACAAGGTGGTGGAACTAAACTGGAATTGTTGAAGACTAGCAATGGCATGAAGTATGTTTCAGAGTTGTTGAAGAAGTCTTGCGTGTTACAAGGTGGAGATCATGGTATGTATACTTTGCTGGAAACTCGGTTTGAGGTGGAGTCTTCCGATAGTGAGACTAAAGGAAGACAGTTCACATTAGCTCTTGGCTATCTAATGGGAGATATGGAGGAGAATGATATTGTTGGACCAAAGGCGTGTGACAATGGAGACCTTGTGGGTTATGTTTCAATTTTGGATGAAAAAGTGCAAGACCTTGAGAGGATCTTCAGGGAGGCAATTGAAAATAATGGTGATCAGACTTGGAAACTTATGAGACTGCTGGAGGTAGTTGGATTCAATGAGAGCTTGATGTTGCAGCTTGTGGAACCAACTAAAATTCCAAGGTTGGTTCAGAGCTAAGCAATACTGCGAGAGGACGAAAGGCATTCCAGGGGTCGAAGGCTAGTGGAGCTTGTTGAGCTATATAAAATTCCGATGATAGTTGGGAGCAAGCGTTTCTTCAAGGGGTACGGACTTGACCAGTCCGGAGGCTAAAGAGGGTGTGGCGATTCTTGTGGGTGCTACCTAAAATCCTATGGTAGTGGCATACAATATCGTCATGAAGGCGGAAGGCATTCCGAGGAATGAAGAGTGAGGTATAAACCGGGAAGCTTGGGGTCTAGCAATGGTTGTTGGAAGCAAGTGAAGGTTGGTGTCAAGGTCAAGATTCAGGTAGAACTTGGATTGATGTCTTGAATGAGAAAGTTTAAGGAGGAATTCGACCATCGATTTAAAGGCGAGTTGGAGAATTCCATTAGGAAAAAAATGCCCTAATTTCACAAGTTTTAACATTAGTTTCCCCCAATTAATCCCAAAATGAATTTTCAATTTTAAAGAGTTGTTTTGCCATCCAAATATAATAATTTTCAATTATCTGAGTATATAAATTTATATAAACCATGTTATTTAAAATATTAATTAGCACACAACCTAAGAATCCATTATGAAAAATTCGATCTACGAACATATCTAATCGATCAATCAACAAATCTTTGAAGCATGATGAAAGCTAAGAGTAAAGAGTTAATGCGGAAACACATACCTTAATAAAATAAAGCTTCACAATTCAAGAGTAGTGAAGAGTAATTGTTCCAGCAATCATAATTTAAATTAAACAACACCTAATTTTTCAAATCAAAATAAGTTTAAGACTTTAATATGTCAATATCGAAAGAGAGTCGAGTGATTATAAATTTACCTCAAATCTTTCACAATGAACAATCTTGATGACGGCGGATGAGCAATCTTCGTTTTAAAACCTCAGCAAAACAAAAAAAAAATGAATAGAACCCTAAAAAGGTGTACTATGTATGAGATATGAAATTGGGCCAAAATCTAGGCCAGTATTTCTTAGCTACAAATGGATAATTGTATCATATACCCTACATTTATACCTTCACCCGTACAAATTAAAGGAATTTTCAATTTTATTCCTTTTATCATTTATTTTAGCCTACAAAATGTTTTCGGTACGTAAAACTTTTTTTCCTAATTAAATTAAATGAATTTTCCGATAGGCATAATTGAAATATAAAATGAGTTTTTTGGTAGACAAAACTTTTTATATATCGGAAACATTAGTTTTGTAGGGATGAAGTCATATGATCGAAAGCTAAAATTTGAAATTCATTTAGTTTGTAGGGATGAAAATATAAATGTTGATTCTATATAGGATAAAATTCATACAAATGAAATAAAGCAGGCCAAATTTTTTAGGGTTAAATATCTCCTTACAAAATTATTGAATTTTATTTTTGGTCTCTATAAGAAAAAGTATCACCAAATTAAAGAGTAACACATATTATAATATAATTGTAATTTAAATTACTATGTATTAGATAAGAGCAAGGCCCTCAAGTTTCAAAATTTCTTAGTTTTGTTGCTTTCTTTGGTGATACTTGCTTACATAAGTTGTTTTATATGTGTGTAAAAAAGGTGTAAATAATGTTTCATCCGTTTTATTTATTATTTTTATATGATAAAACCTCACATGAAAATAAGATAGTTAAAATGTGCATACATGAATCTTGAAATGTTACCTTCTTTTGTATATAAGATAGTTGGCTTTAACTGTATCCAAATTATTATTGATATTGATGAACCATAACTACAATATTTTACTAAAAGGGGCTGCAATGTTGAATTTAATAACAAAACTCTTAGAATCGAGTTTTGAACTTAATTCAACTTTATAAAATCGACTTATTCAGTTTTGATGAATCAATATTAATTCTTACCAAGTTTTGATGCATTGATATAAATGGCCGGAGACCCAATAGCAGGTGGCCCAATAGCAAGACTTTTGAATTATTGTTATTGATTCAATAAATCAATCTAGATAACTAAAAATTATATAAATAAAGTAGTAATAATATTTTAAATAAAAAATAAAAAATCAATAGTTTGAAAAGCAAACACACAATTTTCCGACGGTGCCACTGTTCTCAAATTTTCTCTCTTGTTTCACACATAAGTTACTCACACGCATATATACATATGTGTTCTCAAATCTATATATATAAATCCTAAATAGTTCTCCTACCACTAATCCTAACCCTAATTATATTAACCAATCATAGCTTTTAAATCATTTTCTTTTAAAAATAAATAATAAAAAAATTAACAATTATAATTAATTGTTTATTTAGCCACATGCCACATTATTTCTAATGATTTGTCATATGCCACATTTAATTTGAAGCATTCATATGTCTTTTCATTTCATTTCTATTCATACACCATTATCTTTTTCATATGCCCATTTTAATTACCAAGAAATCTAATGGTTTCCAATGAAAAGTTTTTTTAAGCAATGAAAAGTTGTAAAAATTTAATTTCATATAAGCACTTATCTTTTCGGTGGACATTATAAATACGTTTTTATTTCTTTGTTTGTTTTTCAATTCTTTCCACCACCTTAGTCATTTGGAATTAATTGATTTTCTTCTTTACCTATGTTTTTTTTATCTTCCTTTCACATTCACCTCTTCATCCTTATTATTTTTTCATGTTGTTCCTTTTTAATGTGTTTGCTCATGGTATTAGGTAATAGTTCGTCATTTTAACTATTTTTGTTTCCTCCCATAATTACTTGCATTCAAGATATTTACAGCAGTAGTTTTAATTCATATGCTTTGAATATCTATAAAATCTTTTGTTTTGTAGATATACCAATTTAGATTGGTTGATCTAACAAATACTTTATTTTAATTTTTGTCGTATAAGTATTGCCGTCTTTTTGGTTCGGGTAGCTACGACAATGTTCCTCTAAAGGCTAATATAAAAATAAAAATTCATGTGAATTCTTAACGTATTGTCTTTTATATATATATATATATATATATATATATATATATATATATATATATATATATATATATATATATATATATATATATATATATATATATATATATGACTTAGGAGAAGAGGATAAACGCTTCTATTTTCACTTTTATTACATCCTTACTTATGAAAAATGGTAGCTCATGTAAATATATTTTGTCATCTTTTTAAGTGATTTTAAGATTATTTTATACAAACTTTTGAATAGATTATTTTGAGAGATTCATATAAAGATAATGTGAAGTATTTTCATTTTTATTGTGAGCCGCAATTTTATATCTATTTTACTTTAGTAGTTTTCTTTTATTTGGAAATTGGTTTTTAACACTTTAGTTTATCATTTCTTTATAAAGGAATTTTAATGATTTGGTGGATAAGTCGGTGCACATGCCATGTAAAGAAAGGTAAAATTATTTATAAAATTGTTACTATTGTATTTTGTTACTATTGTATTTTCCATATTATAATATAAAACAACGCATCACATCCGTGCATCGCACGGGTAAGGGTCTAGTTAGGATTTAAACCCTTTCACCTCACACGCAACACCTCCCATTTACTTTTAACACCTCCCCTTTTTTTTCCTTATTTCTTTCTTTTCTATAATTGGTGGGCTCTTCGGTATTTTCTCGTGCACCATCTAAATTTACCAAAATACTCTGCTCACAACTAATAAAAATCTTATCGTTTTGTCCACCATGACCCATAAAATTATTTTAAATGAAACACGTAACACCCTAATATTTCGAGCCTAAAATTAAGCTTTTTTTATAAAAAAAAAAAAAAAAAAAACGGAAATTTTTATAATAAAATATTTGAATGATTCTTAAATTAAACTAGATAAAGCATTTTAAAAACAAAGATTGAAATGCAAAATAAATAATAATCATTTTGGACCGGGCAATGGATCAAAGGATAAATTAGTTAGGCCCAATAAGTTCAAAAGTAACAAAGCCCAATCAAAGTGATCCATGAAGACTCAGTAGGCGAGATGGCGAGACAACATGACGTGGCGAGATGAAGTGATGTTGCGCCAACGGGTTTTGGACATTGGGTCGCGTCCAAAATATCTTCTTCTCGCCAAACTATCAATTGTTTAGCTTCACGTGGAAGAAATCATCACCCCCATAAACCTCCATAGCCTGGAAAGGATAACCACCCCTATTCTTGCGCTGGTTCGTCGGAGAAGACAGTGGTGGCCGAAGTTCTAGGAGATCAAACTTGGAGAAGAAGGAATTTGCAGCCTATAAATAGCTTCATATTTTCATTGTGAAGGATAACAC
The DNA here is from genome assembly GCF_020283565.1 of Trifolium pratense. NCBI lineage: Eukaryota > Viridiplantae > Streptophyta > Magnoliopsida > Fabales > Fabaceae > Trifolium > Trifolium pratense. The sequence continues at coordinate 45,530,034 of NC_060061.1, forward strand.
ATTTTTTATCAGTCCATATTTGATAAACTTATGTAACATTATTCTTATATTACTACTAATATAACCCCTTTGAGTGTTCACCTGAACACATTCATAACAATTCAATTTCCAAAAAAGAAAAGTAAATAAAATCCCTAAATAACATCTTGAACTCTAACTATGGAGTATGGACCATAGGGTAACAAAGATCCAAAGATAGCATCAAGCATCATCGTTTTCCGGTGTCAAACAAGTAATGATCTAAAAATATTATATGCATGTAGAGGATTGCGATCTAAAAACAACATATAAATCAAAGTATGTAGCGAAAAAAACATACATGACACGACAAAAAACATAACACAACATCTCACATAACATATTGCATTTTCAACAACACACGAATAATAACTTTTTTAAAATAGTTATTTTACTAGCTGTTTGGTAAATATAATTTATTTTTCAAATATTATTTTAAGTAGGTTTATAACTTATCTTTTTTCTTCTAATTTTTCCACTTACAATTTTATTTGAAAAAATTAAATATAAGTGAGTTCAACCATTAATCCTATTGCGGGACCTTGACTTGACTGCAACAAATTGACGACAGTGATGCACCCATCCTCAAAACCAAGGATCCATCCCTACCCTACACACATTACTTGTTTTGTGTTGTGCTGCTCCTTTTTCAACAAGTTACTTGTCACTTTCTCATCACTTCACTTCTTGTTTTGGTATCGTGTCAAATAAAATAAAAAACAAACACATTTGAGACACACTCAGTGAAGACGCTACTACTACTACTTTGCTGTTCCATTCCTGATTCCACCGACAAACACAACACAATGGAGACTGTTGGTTCTACAAGGCTTGGTCGAGCTTCTTCTCGTTACGGTGCACCTGCTGTGTTCAATGGTCGTGTTAGAAAATGGGAGAAGAAATGGGTTCATGTTTCTCCTTCTTCTTTTAACAACAACTCTAAAAATAAGAATGATAATGGTAACGACAAATCTCGTTTACTTCTCCGACGTTGGACTCCGGTTACTAACACTTCTTCTTCTTCTGCTGCTGATGAGCCACCCAGAAGGAAGTTTCGTTATACTCCTGTATGTTTGTTTTAATTTTGCTTTTAAAGTTCAAAAAAATAATTGGGGTTTTAGTTTTGTGTTATAAAGTTTCGATTTTTATTGTTGTGATGTGTTGATTGGTTGCAATGTTTTGTTGGGTTTGTGGATTTTTGTTTAGAAAGTGATTGTTATGTGAAGAAGAGTGTTAGGGTTTTGTTGTATTGTGTTGTGTTGGAATGTAAACTATGAAGCACGAAGACTTCATAAATTAGGCGTGTCCCGGTGTCTGACACGACACAGACACGCGATTATACCAAATTATGTCATTTTTTCAAAATTATTGTCAGCCGTCAGTGTCTGTGTTGTGTCTGATGTTCGTGTCTATATCTGTGCTTTATAGGAATGTATGCATGTGGGTTGAATTGGAATTTGAGGTACTGACTCATGGTTCTAAATTGGGGTCGCGGTTGTAGTTACATTACACTGCTAAGTGCTAACTATGTATGTATGATATTGCCACAATTGCAGTTGTGATATAGTTGCAAAGACCTATAAAATCATTATACTGTTGCACAATTGCAGTGTCGGTTTCAATTTAGAACTATGATAAGAAGAGAAGCTGCTTTCTTTGAGTTTCTGTAGTTTGCATTTCAATTGGTTCCATGTTTGTTGAGGTTATGGTACAAGGTATTAGGGTGAAGATTGTGGGTAGAAAGAGGGGCTATATAATCCTATAATAGAACATTAAGATATTATGCGATTCATGTAGCCCACCCCATCTAGTTGGCTAAAGCTTGGACGTTGTTGTTGAATACAAAGAGGGTTTTGTCCTATGTAATACCAACACTTTAGATTGAAGGTGTCTCTAGTGTCCAACACATAGAGTTACATGCAATCACTTTCATTTTCTGAAATAATTATCGGTGTCTACGTATCGGTGTCTACGTATCAGTGTCACGTGTTAGGGTCGTGTATGGTGTCTAGTCGGTGATTTATAGGTGTTACATTATTTTGTGTGGTTTTCTATGTGGGTGAATCAATCATTGGTTATAGGGTTCTTTAATTGGACTTTTGAAAAGAAAAGAACTCCCAATCATGAAACATTGCCAGATAAAACTGGGTCGTGTATGATCTTATCAATTACCATCTCCTTTGGTGCATTACGGTTTTGGTTCAATAATTGTTTTTCGTTATAAGTGAGATTGGTCATCAATGTCATGATGCAGATTGCTGCGCTAGAAGAACAGAAAAAGGGGGTTGCGGAAAAGGTTGAAAATGAATCCACAATTGAGAGTGACCAGATGAAAGTTAGACAGACAGATGTGAATCATGGGGTGCACAGGAAGCTGAATATGAATGAAATTTTGGACAACACAAAGGTAAAGTAACTGGATTTTTATCGTTTCTGGTTTGAATGGTTTTAAACATATTTCCTCTGATGATTATCACATCATAGGGATTAATTCAAGGGTGTGGTGTGGTCTTCTGATTTCTGTATTTAGTAAACATTGGGTAAGGATCATATCATTTGTGTACATGCATTATAACTTAACACCATGTAAGAACTAAGAACTGCTATCGTTTGTCCCCAAAAACTAGAAATAATCCTGAAATATTTCCGATTCAGATATTTATACTTTGCGGACTTTGTGCTCTGTTCTAGATTATCAAAAGTCAGTTCTAACTTTGGATATAAGAGGAGGATTGTGTTAGACAATTAAATGGACAAACATATAATTATGGTGTATTGATGTTAGGCCATTACTTTGCTTGTTTGTAACAGAACATAACTAGGGAAAAATGCACAGAACCACAAAACATTTTGGTTCAGTTCTGGATAAAAAGTAGGTAATTTGGTTCGTCAGTATTGTCAAGTAATGGTTTTAGCGAAGTGGAATTTTAACAAAATGATATCTATCTGCGATACACAAATAGCAATGCTATAGCATATAGCACTGTAGTGTAGCAGAATAGGAACAGACTGCTATTTTCTGTAATCTGCAATTGACAACACTATGCTCGGTTCATGCGAACTATTTTCCCGGTTCAGTTCGGTTTTTATCTACCCGAACTGAACCATGGTATAGGTAGTTTCTTTTATGATAGTGCGAAAAGGTGTTTCTTTTGTTGTATGTGAAGTATAACATAATAATGATCAATAACATCGGCTTACATATATTTCTATTGGTGTTGCAGGACTCAAACATGAATAAGTTGGATCTTGATTTGGACTTCCAAGGAAACAATGGTGAAAACAACCAGGACAGTGATGACTGATGATCATATGGGAAAAAATTATCTAGTGGGTGGTCCATGAACTACAAAGATATCACGCGGCATGCTATATAAGCATATATATAGTTAGTTTGTCAGTTAGAATGTTGTATATAGTTAGTACTTCGTACTTATCTAGTGCATGTAGCATCAGCAACTAGTTGATGAGCATAGTTGAAGTTGAGACTAAAAAAGTAGCTGAAGTTTGCTTATTCTGATAATTAAAAGTCAGTTATTTTGGTTGATTGCATATTTTCTTTGGTTGATAAAAGTCAGTTTAATTTGGGATTAGCCCTTTTTTAATAATAAAATTATATATATATATATATATATATATATATATATATATATATATATATATATATATATATATATATATATATATATATATCTCAAGTTTCTCAATATTATTAGTCTCTTCCATTGAATTGCTCAAAATTCCCCCACCTACTAAAAGATATTTTCTGATAGTGTATTTTGCTAGTGTGAGCAAACACAGGAAGAGAAGAACAATCATCATTTTGTTAGTCTATAGATTGAGCAAAAACATGGTGCTAGTACGTGTAGTTTTTATTTCTTCTTCTTATACAATGTACCAGTAGTTATTCATAACAATAATTTCGGTTTATTTGCTTGTATAGGGATAAGTATCAAGGGAAATGATTTAGAAAGGAAAACAAATTCAGGTTGATAGTTTTTTTAAAAAAACAAAAAAAACAAAGGTATACTCTGCGCGTGCAACTACAACATTTACACTGGTTTACTCAAACCAATGAAGAAAATCTCAATTTTTTTACCAAACACAGATGTGTGCTACTATAAAACCACTAATTTTACGACATCCAAATGCATCCAAATACAGACACTTATGAAGTTTGTATGTACACTTCTACGAAAAATTAGGGGGTTTTAGTCACAAGGGCGGGTGAAAGCACCCCCCACCCTTTCATTCGGAAGCCGTCAGCCAAAAAGAATTATACACTAGGGGGCCGTTTGAATTTGACTTATTTTTGAGCTTCAAAAAATAACTTATATAAATAAATAAACTTTTATGTTAATTAATTTATAAGTTTGACCTAAGAAACAAATATTATATATTTATAAGCGATTTTCTCATAAACTACATTGAAAAATTTATAATAATACATAAAAACTTATTTATTTGTATAAGTTGTTTCGCAAAAGCTCAAAAATAAGTCAATCCAAAGAGACCCTAGATGTCGGGGATAGTTCCATCCAACATCGTCGCCCTTTTAAAATGATAAATTATGCAAAAATACAAATAAAAGTAGTAATGAAGAAAATGCAAGGTCAAGAGTCACACCAGATCAATTAAGAAAACAGTTGCATCCCCTCAAGACTTTCCCTTCAAATTTTACAACGACTGATCTTTGCCCCTTACAAATTATGATTTGCTAACAGAAAGGGACAATACTACACTAGATAGCTCAAAAATAAATGAGGGATATGTAGAAATCCCCCACTACAAAGAGTTAATTATAATGAATCAGTTAATTGCATGAATAGATTACAACCAAAATCTCATGGAATCGGATCCATATACTGTTTTATTATTATTAAAAAAAAACTCCCGATGTATAAGAGAAAAGATTAGTGCTTTCAGCGTTTGACGAATTAAAGCTCTGCAAATGAGAACCGGAGTGTGAACTACATAAAAAGACATTGGATAATATCCAAAATTACTCGAGCATTTCTTCATGCCGTAATCATTCATCTGCATTGTTGCCTTCCACTTCATGTGTTACGCCGACTTCTGCTGGACGAATTACACGATCATAAAGCATATATCCGGCCTGCAAATATAACCAAAGTATTCCATTTCATTTACACTTACAAGTCATGTTTGCATTTGATGGTAGTATGTCATAGATAAAGATCATGAATAATATGTAATGACAAATGGAGTTCATTTTTTATGTTCATAAATTAAACATAAAAAAAGACCAACAATATGATTGATTACATGTAAAGATGGACTGAAAGCATGCATTTTTATTATTTGTATCGACTGAAATTGAGTAGAGGGACAAAAAACGAAATTCAAAATTATTATAAGACTTAAAAACATATTTAATTCCCAGTTATTACTATAGAAAAAGAATTTATAAAGCACATGCCCTTAAAATATCAAATGAAAATAACCAGCATTTTGATGTAATGAACAGAAAGTGTCATAAATAGTGACACCGACACATCAACCTAGACCATTAATATTGAAATTTTGTATTGAAAAAGGATTAACGAAATAAAAACACAAACAATTTTAAAGGTCAACGCAATTTTTGAAATCAGAAAAGAAAAACTGAAACGCAGCACAAACAATAAACGATCACGGAAAGTACCTTCAGAACGACTCCAACAGTGCCTGGAGGCTTGGTAGCATCAGGTATTTGGAAGATGGCATTATGCCTGTTTGGATCAAATGGTTCGTTTGTAGGATCAAATTTTTCTACACCATGCTTTTTAAGTACCTGTAAGCAGCAGATTTAAATCTTAAATAATAGGATTGAACACCAGCAGTGAAGCACATTACTTCAGACAAACAATAATGCAATGCAACCGGTCTACTCTCCTAAACATGGCCATCAATTTCCTAGATCATTGTATGGTTACCAATGTACCAAATTGCTATGTTCTTGGATCCATAACGCCATCACTTGAAACATGCAATTCCCTAGTTTTCTTTTATTCTCTTTTATTGGTCACCAATGTTGCTTGCTTTATTTTTCAAAACAACCAAGGCTTCATTCCTTGAAGACGATGTGAAAAATTCAACCCATTAAAATCAAACCTTCAGAATCCACCTATTTTCTATCATTAACTTTGAATCTAACAACTCAGAAAACACTCAGAAAGAATGACCATAAATTAACTTTGAATCTAACAACTAAAGAGCTACATCATAAAGTAGAACAGTCTACCTCTGCAAGTTGTTTCTCGGTCATTTCAACACCTTCCAGAAGTGTTTTCAGGAGTTTTGCGGCTTCATCGGATTCTTTAGGTGATTCAATTTTTGAAAAACTTTCCTTTACAACTGAAGAAGCTCTTCCCAAATTGTCAGCAACATCTAGTAAACTCTTGGCGAAATTCTACATCATATTAGAAAACACTGAGCAACGAGTCGAAAACTAAAACATTACAGAGCAAGATGTATGCAGCACAAAAAAAAAATTGTCAAAACATAGACCTGTATGGCAAATTTTTTTGAATTCTCAGCATTTCGTTTAGTCCTGTCCATGACATTCTCCATCTCTGCATAAGTACGCAAAACTTTATCCTGCATTTTCTCAATCTCCTTCTGCTTCAACTTCAAAAGTGCTTCCTTTTCAGTAGCAAGCTTTACTAATTCATCTCTGGATAAATCGCATTCAATCTCTACATCTGTATAAAAAATAAATGCATTTTGTTTAAAAACTCCACTCGTTCCACAGATTGACATTGACATCGAGATTCTGAAATAGACCCTAACCTGAGTCACTGGTTTGACCTTCGCCTTTAACTTCTTCATTCTGATCAACTACCTTGGCTTTTTCACTTGTTTTTGCAGCATCATCACTTGAAGTTTCAGGTGAGGCCGAGGAAGAAAATCCAAACCTTGGAGTCAATGATGAACTTATTTGTGGACAAAACAAATTGGCTTGAACTGGAATAAGCTGAAACATTAGAAATCACACATAGAACTTAATGAGAATTTCACAATGCATAACTAAACCTAAAATTACTCATACAAATAATTGACGAGCTTAATTTTGAACTTTTTTTGTAAACCAAGGTATTTCCAGACACAACTACAAAGCCCCTCTAGGTAACTGAGATCCCTTTAAGAGATTAACCTCTCCCAACATATATTCTTTCAAGGATGAAACTCAACTAAATGGATGAGAAACCTAAATATCCACGGTATCTGGCCCAAAGAACAACTAATCCAGAGGACCAATCCCACCGTTCACTAGCAGGAGCCCAATTGATTTGTCACACCAAGGACCTGTTTGGATAAACAGCTTATTTGCATCTTATAGTACAAGTGCTTATCGTGATAAGCTCTTATGTATAAGCTTACATAAGCTATATTTATAACAAAATATAAAATGAAGATAAATTGTTTTTATGTATGCTACTAGCTGTATTTATAAGCTATATTTGAGAACTTGTAAAATTAAACTCAAAAAAATTTATAAAAATTGTCATAAGCTGTTTTCATAAGTTCTCTCATCCCAAACACTCTCACAAAACTTGTATGATTAGATAAACTCAAATTAGCCAATGCAAACAGACCCCATGTTGTACAATAAATTTCAACTTTTTCAATAATTCAAAGCCAAGACATCAAAAAATAAAAAATAAAAGAGAATTTAGGGTACAACAAATTTAAACTTAATTTCGTCAAAAAAACAAAAAATTTAAACTTAATTCAACAATTGATAGCCAAAATATCACAAAAATAGAGAAAAAGATGATTTAGGGTTAAAGTTTATGAGTAAATCCTAAAACCCTAATAAAACCCTACAACACAAAATTGCGAAAAAAGTTAAATTTTTTCATTGAGTACTACGAGGGAGATACCTTATTAGCTGATTGATGAGGAAAGGAACTGAAATTATGGAAGAAAGTGGTGGAAAAGGGTTGTGGCGGCTTGTGTGAAGCAGAGAGAAGTGCGAAGCTTCTGGAAGCTCGGGAAAGTACCCTATAGATGGACATGGCGGAAGAAGAAGAATCAGAAATTGGGAGGAAATTGAAAGGGTTGGGAATTAGGATTGGGGAAGTAAGGGTTTATGAAACGGGTTTTGGTGGAAAATAACAGAGAGAAATTGAGGGGAAAATAAATGATGGAAAATTTGCTTGGAAAGAAAGAAAAGAAAACTGGATTGGGCCGGGTCGGGTCGGGTCGTCGCGTCGAACTTATGTTTTCTTGTGTTATACTCCGTCTCATCTTTAAATAAAATTTTTGTTGCCACAAAAAAAAAAGAATTGTTTTTAGATTTTTTTTATGTAATGATAGATGTATTTACTCTATTTTTTAAATAAATAAAAAAATTTATTTTATGGACTAGAGGGAGTACGAAGTATTTATTAAAAAGATGTCTTAAATATATTTTTGTTCCTTACTGAGATATTTTCTTCAAAAAAAAATTCTAAAAAAAAACTCAAAATTTGATTTTTGAGTTGAGATTTTTTATTATTTTATGTTATTTTTTGAAATTTAAAAAATTTATATTTAATTTTTCTCATTTTTTAAAATTCAAAATTTTGTAAACAAACTTTTTATAGTATTCAAACTATGTTTAAAAAAAATTATTCAAAAATTTAAAACTTTAAATATAATTAAATAATTTTAATTTTTTTTATAAAATAACAGGAACTGCAACTGCAAGAACAACATATGAATGATTTATTGCCTAACAAACATCTTTTTGATGTCCTTTCTCATTTTCCTTTGAGTCTTCTTCATCAGACTCATTTCTTGAGCTTCTTCCTCAGCAACAACTTTTTTTCCCTCCCTCTTGGATTCATTTTGCTCATTTTGTGAAATAATTTATTGACCCAATCTGGGTAGGACTGTTTGGCAATGTGGAAGAGCTTGCTTCGGAAGGATCATAACATCTGTGGTATTTTTGGAATGAATTTTGCTAATGTGTATCTTAAGGGCACATGTTAAGAAACTCAAAAGTAGAATTACTGTATTGAAAATTACAATAATTTGAGAGGAATATTTCTATATTAAGTTGTTTATCATATTCGATAGTACTCATATATACCATGTTCTAGATTCAGATTTCCAAGGAGAAGACATACAATAATCAAGTTTGGGAGAAATCATAACTTGCAACTTGCAGCTTAATTTGGAATTATTGTAATTTGCATCTTAACGGGATGGATGGACCATGTTCCACAGACCATAAAGATCAGAGTTCTTCCTCTCAGGAAGCAGACAAAGGAGAAACTTAGGAGCACTTGGAAGTTTGGACTGAACATGATCAAACAGTTAATTGAATCCTTCGATTTTGATTGCGATTTACGATTTTTCGATCTTACTATCCTCTTTTAGAAATATTTATAATAGCACTTAATTGAAATTCTTATATTTTCTTTTTAAGTCTTTCTGCAGTTTATTGAATAACAGGTGACATTTTTAAATGAGCCAAATATATACGTCAATTTAGGAAATTGTGGTTTAGTATTAGCAATCTTAAGAACGTGATTATGAATTTATAAAATCATGTACCCAATTTCTAGTTGGGGGCTACTGCCATATTTGCTATGATGTCTTATGAATTTGGTATATTTATTTTAGTATGTTGATTGATATGTAGGTTCAAATTCAATTGTCTGACTAAAATATGAGTTGTTTCTTTGATTGAGCAGGATCCAAACAATAAGAATGTGGTCAACTGTGATGAGAAATTGAAAGGTATTTTACTTGGGCAACCTCAAGTTGAGTTAGCAGAACTTCCAGCACTTATCAAGCTGCATTTTCCGAAAGAGCCCAAGTGATGTGTGTGACACGAATCAAGATGTCTGTTGTATCAAGATGTCTGTTTATAAGATTTCGACAATTAGCATGACAATTGCGCAGCGATAATTGTCGGGGGTAGAAAAAGGACTAACTAGCATGACAACATATCAAGCATGTAAATTAATTATTTTATTAATGATTATTGATTTCAGATCACAAAATGTAGTGCATAAGTGGTTGGCTTCAATAATAATATTGGTAGAATATCTTATAGATCAACCAAGCCTCTCTGGACCAGATAGGAAGACTGCCAAGAAGACCAAACTCCACAACTAAACAAAAACCAAGTAAACCTTCTTTGAAATTTTTGTGCAACAACAAAATATGTGATGCACACATATTTATGTTGGTGAAACTAAATTAAGAAACAAAACTTGCCTTGGGATTGTACTCTGCATTACGAGCTTGAAGTGCGATTGATTTCAGCTCCAACTTACAGTCCAAATTGACAGTTGAAACAATATTTCTAGCATATACAAATAGCACATTTTTAGATACAATAAATTTATAATGTGCATATTGTTGGCGCAGCAAGAAGCAATTGGCTTGGTTCACAAGCACAGCTGCAGGCTTGGCAGGCTCAGCAGCTGGTTGCAGGCACAGGCGCGCGCGCAGGGTTTGCAGGCAAGCTCAGCAGGCACGCAGGCTTGACCTTGGGCAAACTAGCAGTTTTGCAAAAACTGCTATATACAAGATGAACAAGTTTCTTGATGATTATGATTAAGAACTGAACATGAAAGACTTAGTGAAATAGAGATTTTATTCTTCCTTAATGGGCCACAAAAAAATTGAATACAATATAATGCACTAGTTGCACTTTATATAGGGTGGCTTGTGTAACAAGCAAGCTCATCCCTTAGGCCTAAACTAATTCCCTAACTACCTAGTTAGTTACTAACAAACTTTAACTAACAAGTTGGTTGTAACTAACTCTAACAGCACCTAAACAAACTAATTTCAAGATGAATTAACCATTTTCTTAACATATATAAATGCAATTGTTAAACTATCTCAATATTTCTGCATCAAGCATATTGTGCATATATTTTGAGTTTGTCATAGAAGAAACAAGTAATTTCAATTGGAATATAATTACTCCCCATTATGAACATTTTTATTTTACCAAATCTCATGCACTAAGCTTCAATGGCATAAACTTTTATTGGGCTAAGCACAGCCCTAAAAAAGAACAGTATCAGTCAAGGTTTTAAATAAAGGTCCATTACTGTTAGAAGTCCCACATTGGCTAGAGATATGGCATAGATAGCCTTTATAATAGTAGTGCAAAAAAGGTAAAGGCGCCTACCGTTACCATTTTTATATGATGAAAAAAAATCACGCCGATACGGCAACCTAGGGTAAAAGACCATAGGTTCGATTTTGATAATTGTCGGGGATCAATAAAAAAAAGATTTTCTACCCCCGACAATTATCGCTTTACCCCATCAAATTGAATTGAAATGACAAATCTGCCCTTATATATAAGGTAACATGTAAAAAAAAATCATTTTCAAAGAAAGCGTGCTGGTGTGAGTTAGGGGAAAAAGAGAGAGTAAGTGAAAAACTTCATACAGCTCACACTTTGAAAAAGTGTGCCGGTTTGAAATCGTTACTGGTACTTTTTTTCCAAGTTGATCGGTATGTAATGCAATTGTTTCAAAGAACTAACACTATTAACAAACCGGAACAATTTGAAAATGCTTTCCAGTAAATAGAAGAATCTGAAAATTCAATCGAAAACAGGAATTCAAATCTGAGACAGATGTAGAGTCTAGTACGCAAAGTAAAATAAGTTGTTGTTAAGCCCTCACAACCTATTATGCAAAAGAGGTTGGAACTTGCTTGGTAGAGTAACTCCCTTCATGGACTCTGTTCTAACATCACAACTGGAATCATACAACTCTCTGGCCAGATACAAATTTTGCCACGAGTTATGCTGATTCAAGGTACATGATGTTCATCTTGGTTATGAATGCATTAGAATTATATATGTTATTAAACCGAAAGTTTAATCAACCATTACCAATACTATTACTACAGGTTCACACTTCTAGCCTGATCTGTACAAGTTCCAACTAGCCTGATCTATCTGTTCTGTGTCTAGCAATGTGACCTGAATTAATGTCTTTATTATTTCAATAATAGTATATTGTAAATTAATATAAACAGCTCTAGTTATTGCATATTTAATTTGAGTACAGACCTATGCAAATGGAAATTTAAGGTTTCAAAGTGAAAGTGAAAACTATGTGCTGGAGTTAGAGATTTTTAATGTGCTTACATACATTGTGCTTAACTGCTTATTAAGCTAATTCACATTACTCTCACTCTGATACAACTATTTTATAGGTACATTAAACATAAAAATGTCATCAACATTTTAAATTATGATCACCGTCGCAATCCTTGATTTTACAAAAATACAAAAAAGTTTAGGCAGAAATAAACAAGAAATGAAAAAACAAACACAAAACTAATGGGAGTAGCTTGTCTTATTGAAGTGGATTATTACTGTTATAAATAATAACATAAGAAAAACTAGCTTGAAATACATGATCATATATTAGCTTAATTTTCATATAGATAATGGTTAGTGACCTTAGATTTTTCAAATAGAAGATCCCCTATATAATTAGTCACTAAAATAATGAACAAAAAGTCCAATCAAACCTCAATATCATGCCACACATTTTTTTCTTATTGAAATCATACTTGTTGTGAGTTTTTGTTTGGCTGCTGAATTTTATCTGTAGGAAATTGTTTTGAAACATCTGATATTGCTGCTCCAGCAACCGCCGGGGTCATGGATTGGTACAGAGACGGTGCATTTGCATTTGCATGCTGTTGCTGTGTTTGTGTATAGTATACTTGTTCTTGCATAGCTCCACCATAGTCATAACCATAAATAGGGTGTGGTGGATGGTGAATATTTTGAGGCAAATTCACATATTGCTGCTGAAATTGGTTGGAAGGTATTTGAATAAAACCAGAATTTGATGCAACAGGAGCTTTATAAACACTTGGAGTCACTTCAGATACAACACTTTGTGGTATTTGTGGCCTAACTGAGGCTACTACATTTGTGTCAGCTATATTAGGTTGCAAAGCCATGTTGTATGGTTGTGTAGATCCAAGTCCAATAGGCATCACATAAATTGGGAACTGATTAAGTTGTTGGTGTGATTGTGGTGCATAATAAGGGTAGTATGATGATATTGGCACTTGACCTGTACCTATAGGACGGTGAATATAGACAAATTGATTTTGATATGTGGCGGGTTGTTGCGGATTTTGATCCGGTTGTTGGGCTGAAGTGTAAGTAGAATTGTTTACTTGTTCCCCTTGCTGATTTTGATCACTTTTGACCTGTGAGTGCACATGAAAAGCATCATCTTGCTTCACATTCGCCATTTTTACATCGTCAAAGTTGTTATCCTCCTGCTGTTGCTGCTGCTCCATATCAACAAGCTTCTGTTCATCAATGCGAACTCGTATTTGAGGAAGATTATCAAATGAATAATTAAACATGTTGTCCTCCTCGTCCACAGGTGCGGAATAATCCACATCAATTAAATGCTCCTTGTTGACATTATTATTAGTATTTTCGTCGTTGCAGCTAGAAGCACTTGCATCATAATCATCAATGTTGAGGAGGCAATTATCAACAACAGCAGCAGAATCAGAAACAACCCGAGAGAGAATCCCTGAGTTGTTGAGAGCTTCCACGAACCACGAATGATTAGAGTCGTCATAGTGGAGAGTGTCCATGGAAACAGCAGTTTCTGGTTTGGAGAAAAAGAGGAACAATCTGAGTCGAGAAGGGGAGGGGTAAGGGTTTGAAGACAAACGATCATACTCTTCGATCATGTTTTGGAGGTCTTCATCGGTGGAAACAGTGATGAGATTGTCAAGGTCTTCATCGGGAAGATGGTACTTAAGAGTGAATGATCTTCTTCCATGAAGGAGATTGCGGGAGAGGTGAAAACAAAGGTGTGTTAAGGATGAGTGGCGGTCCACGGCCACAATGCGAGTGTCTCCGCCTACATAGTAAAGGGAGTTGTCACGTGGCACGATGTGGCCTCCGTAGCTGCACAAGAGACGGAGTTTGGAACCCGGCACTTGCAGGAGATTAGTTGGGGAGGACACCACTGGTGCCACTAAGTTAGGATGCATTTGTGATATGGGGGGTGATGGATCCATCACATATTTTGTGTGATTCAAATCTTGTAGATAGCATAGCATATATATCATACTTACATAAGCATCATTGCCAAGATATATCATTGAACTAAGTGTAAGCACGTGCAGAACTTTGGTTTACAAAGTTGCAAACTTGAATGAAGTTATTTGTCCCCTTTGAATTGGCCATCCCCTCACCCCTCGAGGGACGGCTTATGCAGAACACGACTTCATTTGTCTTTTATAAAAAGAATCCGAGAGAGTAGTATACTAAATGAACGGCAAAAATCATATTTTGAGCTTTTCCATGTTTGGGGGTTTTCAAACCAGTTTTTGGATCCAACAATTCTTGCACTCTTATAACTTATAATAATTGTTTGATGCAAAACATAGTACTAAAATTTTATGCTTTTCCTAACTCCATGACAAAACAAAGTACCCCCCAAGGTGATAAATCTTTTGCAATATAAAGTATTTAGATTCACATAGCAAAGCATAAGTACTATATAAAAGAATTAAAAATAAACGAAGGGATTATCAAATAATAACAAAAGAAATTACTTATTGACAGAAATAGCCATTCAAAAAAATAAAAAAAAAAGGAGTATTTAATTACATCATTAATGAAAGTCTTGCTTGACCTTTTGTCTTATGTACTACTATTCCTTCTTCCAGTAGAAACAATTAATAAAAGAATTCATCGATCATCATACTATTATATCGCATCAACAACAGCTTTCTAACACCAATCAAATGTGCCATATTCAGATGAATGCCATGCTTCATCATATAGGTATGATGAACCATCTACCATCATGTTGGTTTCGTTAGTAAACAATTTGGAAATATCAAAATCATCAAACACATTCTCATGCTGTTGTGCTTGTGCAGGAATGTTGTAATCACATTGTATGTTTGCTGAATTCGGTACAACATTTTGGTCCTGTTCTGCAGCAGGCATTGACTGAACAACTTCAACACTTTCATTCTGTTCTGGCATTGGCATTGACTGAACAACTTCAACACTTTCATTTTGTTCAGGCATTGGCATTGGCATTGATTGAACAACTTCAAGGCTTTCATTATTAGGAACATGATATTGATTATGCTTTCCACTTTTTGACAATTCCTTCTTTAACTTTGTCTTTTTACTTTTACCCTTCAAACCAAGTCTCACTTTCTGCAAATGGCTAGCAACCTGGCTTTGTGTCAAACCCCGAACATTCATCAATTTAGTAATATGTTTTGGCGTTGCCTCTGAGAAGAAAAATTAACACATACAAGTGAGTTTATTGAAATATAAAAACAAAGAAAATAAAATAAAAAGATTCGAGACAAAGAATCTTACTATCTATGCCAAGTTGATTCACAACTTTTAGAAATTGTTCTTTAAGTTTTGGGTCTGACCATGATAAACGATTCTTCTTTGTTGGAGGTTGATCATGATCATTATCACTATATTTTTCAAGAACATAAGCATTGGTTTCTTTTGTTGCAGTTTCATGATTTCTCTTCATTATTTTTAGTCCTGTTTTTACCTCCAATATTCTACAAATTTGATCTTGGTCTTGAATCGTTACAACATGTTGCCACATGTTGTTGATATGATTCACATTCAAAGGTTTAACCCAATATTCACATGCCCCTTTTTCAATGGACTTCATTCTTGCATTTGTTGTGTCATCAACTCCCATCATTATGATTGGAATTTTGATTTCTTGTGTAACACGTTGCAAAAATTCGTACGAATCCATGTCCGGCATTTGAGCTTCAATTACTATCACATCAAAAGAACCCTTTGTTTCTCTCAAAAGATGCACGGCAAAAGAAGCCGCAACGCATGTGGTAACTAGAACAAACAAACATAAAAGTGAGAACTTTTACACAAAAAAATTAAGACTTTAAGTTAACAGAATTTAATATAAAATTGAATAAGGTATGGTAAATTAATTAACAAACCTTCATAGTTGCATTGAAAGCACAAATCCGCAATGGCATTAAGTTGAGTGGTGTCATGATCAATGATAAAGACTCTTAAACCCTCCGGGAATCGGTCGGGAAGGTGATGGATGTCAGTGGAAAAAGCCATAGCAAAAAGGGAAGAATGCAATTAAAAGAGTTCTTGAAGAAGAAGGGAAGAGTGACACTCAAGAAACAGAAACTTCAAAAGGGAATTGGTTTGTATCGTTAATCGTTAATTAATAGTATATATATAAAGGAAAGAGTAACACCCAAGAAATTGAAACAGATTTAATCTCGCATTAATATCTCATATCTTAACAAAAATTTGTTACAGTAAAAAAAGATTTGTTTTTTTTCTGTTACAATATTTGTTTCTGAAATATAATTTTTCGTTGATATCTTTTTAGCATATATCTCTCAACAAACTATTCTTTTTCTTTCAAATTATCAATATATTTTTATTCATTATTTTTTATGTAGCATAAATATCTTAATAAATTAATTGAATATATATATTGTTAAAAAGATGCCGGGTAATAATGTTAAAAAGATGCCGGGTAATAACGTTCAATTATCAAAATCGAACCTATGGTTTGCTTATCATATGATATAACAATAGGTTCGATAAAACAGGCTCAACCGGTTTTCAGGTAACTATCATCAGTAGATAGTAACAACTATGTGAGGAAGAAGGTTACTATCATCAGCAACAACTTTTTTTCCCTCCCTCTTGGATTCATTTTGCTCATTTATGAAATAATTTATTGACCCAATCTGGGTAGGACTGTTTGGCAATGTGGAAGAGCTTGCTTCGGAAGGATCATAACATTGTGGTATTTTTGGAACGAATTTTGCTAATGTGTATCTTAAGGGCACATGTTAAGAAACTCAAAAGTAGAATTATTGTATTGAAAATTACAATAATTTGACTTTTGAAAAGTCGAATACACAGCTTTTGAGAGGAATATTTATATATTAAGTTGTTTATCATATCCTATATGTGATCGATAGTACTCATATATACCATGGTCTAGATTCAGATTTCCAAGGAGAAGACATACAATAATCAAGTTTGGGAGAAATCATAACTTGCAACTTGCAAGTTCAAGACGGTTCCTCGACAAAGAGGAACGGCGTGCAAATGGGGATGTGAGATGGTATGGTGAGTTGGGAGCTAGGTTTCATGAAAATGAAGGAGACATGATAAGTGATAACAATGTACCAGCCAATAAAGACGCTTACAATTAATGGATGAAACTCTAATACTTAACTATGAAATTAACTTCTCTAACTAAAGGCACGCTAGTTTAAAAACGAAACAAATAGATCCAAATAGCTTTTTGTTTTCCTTCTTAAAGCCAATCAGCACACAGGTTTGAGAAAACAAAGATTTCTTAATGAGATATTCAAAGCAGAACTGACCAAGCTCTCACCATATTGAATGTAAGAAATCACTCAAATTAGAAATAATAGTTACATGCAGTTGAAGATGATTGATATACGAAGCTCATGGTAGAAAAATATTATGTGCACAAGTAATAAAAAAGCAAGCCATAGTTTTTCTGAATCCAGATCCTTTGCAACGACTGAAGAGCCGTTAAGTCTAAATCTAGATGAAAGCAGCTGAATTTAGATTTAGATAAAATAGTTCTGCAGCCGCTGCAAAGGTTCCAATTCTAAGGAAAAATAAAATGACTCGGCATACATGATAGTACACTCAATTTATGAATACACAAAATCATGTAATAAAATTAATCCATTCATACAGACAGCATAAATAAAACTGCCGATTTGGTGCTTCAACTGCTAGGTTCCTATACTAATGTATTGAAGAATCTAAGGGGGAAAAGCAAAGCACGAAACAATTGAGACTCATCTTGAAGAAGAGTATGTGTGCTTTCCAATGGTGATACAACAGATATCTTGATTCGTGTCACACACATCACTTGGGCTCTTTTGGAAAATGCAGCTTGATAAGTGCTGGAAGTTCTGCTAACTCAACTTGAGGTTGCCCAAGTAAAATACCTTTCAATTTCTCATCACAGTTGACCACATTCTTATTGTTTGGATCCTGCTCAATCAAAGAAACAACTCATCTTTTAGTCAGACAATTGAATTTGAACCTGCGCATCAATCAACATACTAAAATAAATATAACAAATCCATAAGACAATATAGCAAATATGGCAATAGCCCCCAACTAGAAACTGGGTACATGCATTTTATAAATTCATAATCATGTTCTTAATATTGCTAATACTAAAACCCACTTGGGTTGGTGCATTGGTATTGACTTGGGACCTGGGAGTGTGCTCCTCTTGAGGTTTGAGGTTCGATTCTCTATGGCGCCAATTTGGGTCGGCTAATTTAGCTTCTTCAAAAAAAAAAATATTGCTAATACTAAACCATAATTTCCTAAGTTGATGTGTGTATTTAGCTCAGTTAAAACTATCACCTGTTATTCAATAAACCATAGAAAGACTTAAAAAATATAAGAATATCATTTAAGTGCTATTATAAATATAAATATTTCTAAAAATGTAAATATGTCACCTAAAGTATGAAATCTCCAATCCATAACCTCTCTCTTAATATAGCATGTAACGTTTTTGAAACATAAAAAATGAAACATTGATAGTTATGAAAGGGTTTATTAAAGGACACGTGGGAAGAGGGATGCAGCTAACCATTCCCTCATAACTAACTTGGTGGAATCACATGAGGACAGTTGGCAGTGAGGAAAGAGAAAGTGGGATCACAGGGGTGTGGCCTAGGCTCCAAGGGAACTAAACTTCCTTTGCTGAACAATCATTTTAAAGTCAATGTTGAAAACACTGATGGATACTTCTTCCAGTACAGTGTGGCTTTATTTTATGAAGATGGACGCCCTGTTGAAGGCAAAGGTGCTGGTAGGAAGATGCTTGACAGAGTTCAAGAGACATATAATTCTGAGCTTAATGGAAAGGACATTGCCTATGATGGAGAAAAAACTCTGTTCACCATCGGCTCTTTAGCCCAGAACAAGCTTGAGTTTAAAGTTGTTCTTGAGGATGTTGCATCGAAGAGTAACAATGGAAACTGTGGCCCTGAAGGGAATGGAAGTCCGAATGAAGCTGATAGGAAGAGGATTAAAAAATCCTACAAATCAAAGAGTTATAAAGTTGAGATCAGCTTTGCTTCCAAAATTCCACTGCAGGCCATTGCCAATGCCTTGAAGGGTAATGAAACAGAGAATTATCAAGAAGCCATCAGGGTTCTTGATATTATCTTGAGGCAACATGCTGCCAAACAAGGCTGTCTGCTTGCGCGACAAAATTTCTTCCACGACGATCCTAAGAATTTCACTGATGTTGGAGGTGGTGTAGTTGGATGCAGAGGGTTGCATTCCAGCTTTAGAACCACACAAAGTGGGATGTCTTTGAATATAGATGTGTCCACAACTATGATTGTCCGTCCTGAGACCTGTTGTTGATTTCTTAATTGCAAATCAGAATGTTAGGGATCCCTTCAGCTTTGACTGGAATAAGGCCAAAAGGACTCTGAAAAATTTGAGGGTCACAGCCATCCCATCCAACCAAGAGTACAAGATTACTGGGCGGAGTGAACTACCTTGCAAAGACCAGCTGTTTACACATTATCACGTTCTTTTGGATGAGATTGGCTTTTCTCCAGATGCTTTACAGGAGCTTGTGCACTCACTTTCTTATGTTTATCAGCGGAGCACTACTGCTATTTCTGTTGTTGCTCCAATCTGCTATGCACACTTGACTGCTTCCCAGGTTGGACAGTTCATGAAGTTTGAGGATAAGTCTGAAACTTCCTCTAGTTTGAGGATAAGTCTTTGATACTGAATTGAGCCTATCAAACACTACTTTTCTTGCTCTATAAATCATTTCATAAGACATTGACATAATCTTATAATAAAAAAATCTTCAACATAGACACTTATGAGAGATCAACTTATACCTCTAAAACTCAAATTCAAAACATATTTGAAGCCTAAAATAATATCATAGCAAATATGGAGGTGGTCCCCAACTCGAAAGTGGGTACATGCATTTTATAAATTCATAACTTCAGAGATGTAAAAGATTATATAACAGCTCAATAACATCACGCAGAGATTTCCTTTATTTTGCAATATTATGTTGATAGTGCATGGCTCAAAGAAGACTCAGATGACAAACTACTGAACTCTTGTTTAGCCTAAACCTATGCTTACTAGTGAACACCATTTGTTTGAAGTACTAGTGCAATCAGTGCAGTCAATAGCGCACTATGACGGTGTAGCAGAGTATTTTGGTGTACCGGCCACTATAGCAGCTTTTAGGGCGAGATAGCGCCACACCTTCAAAATGAAATAAAAATTCCAAAAACCCCCAAGGATTTACACATTCGGGCATCTTGGTTGGTGTATTATAGGGATTTTCAATTTAAATAATACCAAAATAATGTTAGGGCTTCTCCAGTCCCACAATGTGTCACTCTTCACGTCATTTATTATTATCACCCTCTTCACCAGTCAGTCACAGTTAGTTGTTGATTCTTTATGCATATTGTTTAAATTATATAAACTATGTAATATTTTTAGAATAATGGCCTCCCATTATCATTATTCACTATAGCGTTTTTGGGATTTACTGCTATCCTGGATTGAAAACATTGATATTAAAGTTGCAAGAATGAATTTAATCAGCCAAAGTAACACTCAAAGATCAACTATTAGCTATGAAACACAAACACCACACACACACACACGTGCGCGCGCAGACAGTGTTAATAATTTAATAAAATTGAAGTGATTGTACTCAACCACATAAATCTGTGTCAGACACCAGACACCTCTTCTATCTAAAGTGTCAGTTCTACTTATACTTATATTATAAGTTTATCAATGTTGAATCTTTCAAGTACGTCGTCAGAGCCTTATTTCAACCTTCAATTATTTCTAACTCCTACCTTATTTCATCACTACCAATCCACACACAAAGAAGTTTAAAAAAAGTATCAAAATTTGAAACATGGTTTAAAAGCAAAACCCCTTGAATTGTTTACAACATTCCAAAGCTTAAAAGCAATATCTTTGATTAAAAAATAAAATATAAGAACTTCATATCATTCTAATATCACAAGTAACTTGAATACAAATAAATTTCATAATATTGATTTGATTATAAAACATAACAAAGAAAAAGTAACCTGAAGATTGTTGGTTTTGATGTAGGACCAAACACGCATGAAACAAGACAAACGAGAAGTCTGAGATTGACCAACAAATTCTCTGAGAGTAGAAGGAAGATTAACAAGATCAATCAAGTTAGCAAGTTTTTTAGGGTTATCAGTAATAGCTTTCTTCATGCGCTGAGGAAGCATTGTTTTCTTCAATTCACACTTGCTATGGCTATTACGGCGAGATGGGTTGGTTTTTCACTTATCAAAATTCGAACTTGATTGAAGGAGGAGAAAGGGTGTTTGGTTGGGACACACCCTATGAACAAAATGCGCAAATAGAATTATGTTTTGTTTGGATGAGAAAAGAAAGTGAGAGGAAATTACGATGGAAAGAAAGTGAGAGGAAAATGGGATGACTTTTAGTTTGTTTGGTAATACAAAGTCAAATTTTCTTATTATCTTTTATATTATAAGCTTGTATACACAAGCAAACTCTAAACCCTAATTGTTTAAACTCTAATTGTTTAATCAACTTTCATAGGAAAGATTTCATACGACAATTAAGCACCATCAATTTTCATTACACAATTTAAACAATTAAAAACCGATAATCTCTTATATTATAAGCTTGCTAACATAAGCTAACCCTAAACCAAATTTTTTTTCCCTCATTTTCTCTTTCTTTTTATTGCAGCTTTATATTAAAAATATACAGATTTGTCATCGAACCTGCATCTCTTACTTACAATAAAACTTTTCAACCGCTAAAACATGTGCTTCAATTATGAAAGAATTTAGGAATCCTAATATGTTAACCCTGTTTTCAATAAATTTGAACGGCGGAATTAATCACAATTTTTATTTATTTATGGATGTCTACTTAAGTTTATGTTCTTGATTACGTCTTTAATTTTTTTTTTAACCTTTAATTATCATCAATTTTTTAACCTTTAGTTATCAGCAATTTTTTTTTAATAAGTAAACAAAACGATGGGGTTCAAAAATTATTTAAAAAATATATAAAATATAAAATAAGCACATAAACAAATATAGAATAATTAGTCCATGAAATTTCTTATACTACTTGATCTTATTGAAAATGCTCTTAGAATTTTTGTATTTTATTTTTTATTGTTACATATTACACCTAATTAGACTCATGCACCGCATGGGTCAAAGTTAATCTCACATGATAATTATTCTCTAAATTTAAGATCCGGTAGAAAAAAAAATCATTGATCAGGAAAGACATAAAAATATTTCGTGATGAATAATATAGTCAACAATAATTTTGATATGGTATACTTTTAAAATTGATGGTGGTTATCAATTATTGCACATAATTTTAATCACAATTGGTATACTTGCCATAGTCGTTGAAAATATTGCCTTGCACTAAAGGGTTGCTAGTTCGAATCCTAGTCAAGACAAAATTATATTATTTTTTAATAAAAATTGCAAGATAAAATGGAGGGAAAACAGGGAAAACAAATTAGGGTTTAAGGTTTGCTTGTGTATACAAGCTTATATAAACAACTAGAACTTTGACTCATGCGGTGCATGAGTCTAATTAGGTATAATATGTAACAATAAAAAATAAAATACAAAAATTCTAAGAGCATTTTCAATAAGAGTAGTATAGGGAATTTCATGGACTAATTATTCTATATTTGTTTATGTGCTTATTTTATATTTTATATATTTTTTAAATAATTTTTGAACTCCATCGTTTTGTTTACTTATTAAAAAAAATTGCTGATAACTAAAGGTTAAAAAATTGATGATAATTAAAGGTTAAAAAAAAATTAAAGACGTAATCAAGAACATAAACTTAAGTAGACATCCATAAATAAATAAAAATTGTGATTAATTCCGCCGTTCAAATTTATTGAAAAACAGGGTTAACATATTAGGATTCCTAAATTCTTTCATAATTGAAGCACATGTTTTAGCGGTTGAAAGGTTTTATTGTAAGTAAGAGATGCAGGTTCGATGACAAATCTGTATATTTTTAATATAAAGCTGCAATAAAAAGAAAGAGAAAATGAGGGGAAAAAATTTGGTTTAAGGTTAGCTTATGTTAGCAAGCTTATAATATAAGAGATTATCGGTTTTTAATTGTTTAAATTGTGCAATGAAAATTGATGGTGCTTAATTGTCGTATAAAATCTTTCCTATGAAAGTTGATGGAGCTTAACACTTTGTGGACATAATTTAAATCACAATTGGTCTGCTAGTGCATATTATATAAATTGATCATCGGTTAATATTAAATCTGCAATATTAAAAACAAAATAATGAATGTGATTAGTGACATGACTATGGTTGTGTTTGGTTGTATTGCAAAAAAAATTGATTTAGTAGAATTGAGTTTGATAATAACTTTCCAAATTACACGTGATAATAACTTTCCAAATCTCACATAATAATTATTCTCTAAATTTATGATCCGGTAGAAAAAAAATCATTGATCAGGAAAGACATAAAAATATTTCGTGATGAATAATATAGTCAACAATAATTTTGATATGATATACTTTTAAAATTGATGGTGCTTATC
The DNA here is from genome assembly GCF_020283565.1 of Trifolium pratense. Classification (NCBI taxonomy): domain Eukaryota; kingdom Viridiplantae; phylum Streptophyta; class Magnoliopsida; order Fabales; family Fabaceae; genus Trifolium; species Trifolium pratense. The sequence continues at coordinate 45,553,762 of NC_060061.1, forward strand.
AATTATTGCACATAAATTTAATCATAATTGGTATTCTTGCTATAATGGTTGGAAATATTGGCTTTCATTGAAGGGTTGCGGGTTCGAATCCTAGTCAAGACAAAATTGTATTATTTTTTAATGAAAATTGCAAGATAAAATGGAGGGAAAACAGGGAAAACAAATTAGGGTTTAGAGTTTGCTTGTGTATACAAGCTTATAATATAAAAGATTAGGTTAAAAATGATATAAATCTTCTTTTAAAATAAAAATTGAGGATATTTTTATTTTGGATTGATTCTTTAAGGATTTCTTTCTTTCTCTTTTTTCAGTTTAGTATTTTGATGTTACAATCTATCTGCATTATGAACGGATCATTTTTTTTTTTTTTACACAAGAAAAAAACGATATTCATTCATTTCAATAATTGATATAATATATGTACAAATTCAACATAGCTAAAAACAAAAAGGACGAATCTGCGAACAAACTGACAACATCCAAGTTAATAGCATACAACGACAAAATGCCTACAAATAATATGATAAAAGTAAAGTTACCGGAATGTCCATACTTTCAGATCTGCAACGATAATGTCCAAATCATTGATTGAAGTTGGTGTTCAATATGAACTAAACAAACACCGCAACAAGACGGAAAAACAAACGTCGTACCAATGACGACGAACAACACAATCGCATTCAGACGACGATATCACAACAAAAGAAAGAAAAATTAAAAGACTTAGTCTATGTGAAAATCACTTTTTAAATTAAAAGCAAGAAAAAAAGATGCAGAGGGGTGATTTTAGGTAAAAAATGACCTAAAACCACCTAGGGGTGCTCAAATCCAAACCAATCCAAATAAAAACCGATAACCGATCCAAAAAAATCGAAAACCGCAAAAAACCGAAGTTTTTTGGATGTGTTTGGATATTCTTTTGTGAAAACCGCTGGATCGGATCGGATTTCGGATTGATTTCTTAAAACCGATCCAAACCGAACCAAACCGCATACATATATTTTAATATTTATTTATCTTTTTATTAGTATAAATATATATATTGCATTAATCTTTTTTTTTTCATTTTAAATTTTGTTAATACTATATGTTAGTTTAATTTAATCTATTTTAAATTTTGATAATACTATATGTTAGTTTAATTTAATCTATTTTTTTTTTACTTTTTATATGTTTCGAATATAATTGGTAATTGTCATTCCAAAATATTAATTTTCAATATATTATATGTTATATTTTACATCAAACTTAATATTTATTTTGTCAAAAATGTCAAACTATTAAACCGCATAATATTGGATCGGATTGGATCGGATTTTTTTTATTTGTCATCCAAAATCGAACCAAACCGCAAATGAATTTATTTTTGGATCGGATGAGTTTTTGCCTCAAAACCGATCCAAACCGAACCGCGAGCACCCCTAAAACCACCCCTCACAGGTGAAGGAAGAAGAAAACGCAAAAGAAAAAATTTAGGGCCGGCATGAACGACTCACTATTTTAAAAAAGCATTCATATCGAGCTTCTTATCGTTCATCTCTAATTATAGAAGAGCAAATTTTCACTAAATATTACTTATATCTGTTCCGGACCGAACTTCAGATTACTATTTCCCCTCATATTAACACAAAAATGTTACACTAATATATGCACTAATATAGGCCATGTTGGTAAACATATCGTTTGGACTAATATAGGGAAGTTTAGGTAATTAGTAAATATGAAGGTTCTGGTCACCATTAGATGAAAGAGATCTCAATTGACCATTGAGAAAATGGAAGACCTTTAAAATAGTGATAGATTCAAGGAATTGTAAAGTCTTCTTTAGTAAAGTCTATTTTATCATAATATAGAAAAGAAAAGGAAAAAAAAATATCATTGATTGTAAAATGATGATAATACATCTTCAATGAACAAAAATCCCTTTCTTCCCAACAAGTAAGCTATGATGGTGAAGTCTTTATATCAATATATGCACCACATGATACATACATATATATCAAAAAACATGTACAATCTTGTGCATGCATGAATGATTTTATCCTTGTCATTGCTCTTGCAAACTTAACCATATGGATTTCTAAAACTCTTTAAGAGATTAGGAATGTCGTGAGCAAGCATGTCATCCACGGCTTGTATTTTTTGCGGTTTCAGTTTCTCAAATTTGTCGATGTTATAACCACTCAACACCTCTTTAAAATGTTCAACATCTGGAAAGTCTCCGGGCGGTAAATGGAACTCCCTTTGTACCTGTTACACATGTGATTCAAATTTCATCATATTTTTTTTCAATATTATAACAATGTGTGAGCAATTCAAAGTTGTTGGTGGATTCATATATACCTTTGCAAATTCCCCCTCCAAGTTATCAATGAGTTTTTGTTGAGCTTTAGCTTTTCCCATCATTGCAGGCATTTGCTTCTTTAGATGACTGATAATATATGCATGTATCTTTGCCGCTCGAGCTCGTTTTACAAATTCATTGATCTACATTATGTACAAGTGTTTCTCTTAATTACAAAAACAAATAGCTTCGATAGATAAAACAAAACAATCATACAAGTGTTAACACAATGGTGACTGCTTAGCTTTGTAATCTAAAGGGGAAGAGTTCAGTTCAATATTCGTCGGAGACTGTATGACCAAATATCCCATACTATTCAACGTGGGACTTGGTCACTCTATAATATCCAAGTCTCTATGATTATTTTCCTATCTTTGTGGTTCAAATTTTACTTTAAAACTTACCCACAAATGAATCTCATCAAAGAATTTTACTAACATGCGCAATTGAACATATATGTAGTATTTTAGTTGGGAAGATAACTATGATTAAAAAATTAATCTAATGAAAAACTCACTTTTCGATCACAAGCCTTCTTCGGTATATCTTTTAGATCAGTAAGAAGGTCTTCTTGTTCTCTTTCAAAGAGTTCATTGCCAAGTAGACCACTGATAGTATTGCTTACTGGCTTGTCATTGAAGGAGCTGCCAAAATAAGTCAAAGGATCAACAAGAGTTGCAGCATATCAAAATTGCATAGTAATATGCACAAGTTAAAAGGTGAGAAAAATCAATAATAATAAAAAGATGACATGCCAAAAATGCAAAACTCGTAACTTGTAATTGCACAAACAAATTTTATCCAATTTTCCTGGTCAAAGGCATCATTTCAAGATTGGTGGTGGAGAATGCATACACATATAAGAAGTGACATATTTTGATATGTTGCAATCACAAATTGCATGCATAGACGATGTCAACACAGTTGTGACCGTTGGATCAAGATTGGACGGTCCAGATATAAAGTTCCCGTATCGTATGATCTCAATCCATTGACCACTGATGTGCTGACAGCATGAACGCATCAATTTGTGACTGCAGCATACCCAAATTTTATGAATTGACCTACCCTATATACACCCGCATGACTTCTGGAACGTTGAGCACTTTCCCAAGTGACCACATTAATGCACCATAAATCCTCATTAGCTGCAAGATTAGGACACAATTATATATACAGGTTAGATTTCCTCTTTTATGTCACAAAAGATGTGTTAAGTAACCAAATAGAAGATTAATTGCTTATGCTATCTTACTTGTTGAGTATCAACTTGGTCTGCCTTGTTCAAAACCACTCGAATTTTATCATCATGCCCATGTAGGGATGATATCACACGTTTGAACTCGTCGCTGATATCAAGTTTGTGAGGATCAAATAGAAGGAGTATTAAATCAGACTTAGCAGCAAACCAAGATGTTACACCCGTAAAATCATATGATCTTTGTGTCCGTTGCTTTTCTCCTGATAGAACTCCCGGAGTGTCCACAAATGTAATATGCTCAAGTAGCTTTGGACAAATGAGAAAAAGTAAGTTCCAAATGCTACAAACCGAAAATAATTTAATTACTATATACTGGCATGGTAAAATTATATGATCTCTGATTGTTGCATTTCTCCTGATAGAAATTCGCAGATATTTTAGAAAATAATGTTATGACACAACACTGATGAAATATAATCAAACATATGTATAAATTTTATTACGCTGTTATTGCGTAGTTATCAAACTAAAAAAAATCTACTTGTACTTTTTTAGTGAAATTTCTCTATAGAAACTTACAGGATGAGGCATTTGAGAACACTCAAATTTGGACAAAAACGACGTGCCAAAAGTTGTAAGACCATTAAATGGCATGTCTGCTTGTACTGCAACAGTATTACCGGGAATACTTCTCTCATCAGGTCCATGCTGCATATATAACCATCACTTCAACATATCAAACATGTCCCTCAATTTCTTTTGTCAAATGAAATAAAAATAGAAATGCATATGATGAAACCTTCTGTTTCAACGATACACCAAAAACTCTATATAGGATTAAAAGCAATAGATAAGTACAAATAATTATCCCTATTTAATAGATGCGATCGATACGATTGAAAATGGATCCTTAGAGATAAACTAAGATATTCTAAGATAATATTTTATTTTCTAACATAGTTGAATAGGCATGCTACTATGTACCATTGTTTACATTTTAATTTGAAAATGCTTAAGCCAAGTTTGCAATTACAGGCTTGATGTTGTTCGGTCATTTCGTCATAGGGCTTAGAAGTCAATTTATGATATAAATTTAAAACTGAAGAAGTTAAAGATTTGTGACCCTCTAAGACCATATCAGTAGTAATTAGTAATAAAGAGTAGATGCTTTAGTACATACCATGACAACAACAAACCTATCGGTTGTTGGTTCAGGTCCAATATGAGCTCCTAATGACATAAATAGCAAAACAAAAATATAAAATCAGTAACATATGGTATTTTTTATTTTTTTTGACAGAGTAACATACTGTATATTGTTTGACACATATGATAACCGCATAAATATATATTACTCGAGTAGAAATCGAGAATCGATCGATCCACTTACCTGGATAACTACTTTGAAGCATATGTTTAATAAAAGTTGTTTTCCCAGTTGAGTACTGACCCAAAAGCATAACCATAGGTTTGGCATCAAAATCACTATTTGTCTGCAAGAATTTAATAGAGAAATAAAGTGAATATGTTTGTCGATATTTTAAACACAGCTTAATAGACAAAAGTTACACAAATAAACCAGAGTCATGTACTGACGAGTAAAGGAGATACGAAATCGTTGAATTTGTAAGCAACTTCTAAAGGCTTCAACTTTTGAATGTAAAGTTTCTTCAAACCATCAATAATTGATGTCACCGAGTTAGCAGACACCTATGGACACATGCAGAAAATGTAGAAGTGAAAAATCTATATGAATGCATTTGACAAATTTGTTTCTAAAGTTAACAATGGTAACGGATTAGCAAAGAATATACACGAGCTTATTCTGTATTCAAAAACATATCTAGGATCGTATCAAAAACCAAATGAGAGAGATATGAGAAAAAGACACAATTTGTTGATCCAAAACAAGACAATAGTAACAAATTCAAAGTAATACTAACAAATTATGTACCTTTTTTGAAGACTTTGCAGAAAACCACTTACTTGACGGCGATGGCAGAGGACTGACTGCATCATTGCAAATTAAGTGAGGTTTGAATTTCAAAGAGAAAAGAAGAAAGAACTACAAAAGGATACCAAAAGCAATGTGAAATTGTGAATGATCTTAGTCAATAAAATGAGAGATATATTACCAGCCCTATCTTTATCTTTATGTTTCCGCTTTTTCTTCTGTACAAACAAAGCCAATTAGGTACCGATAAGTACTTTGATTCAATCAACACAAATTATTAACATATAAATGAAAACACTTACTGCAACTAATGCATCCAAACCTTCCATTGTTGGTGGTTTAGCATTTCTCAAAACTGAAATAGAAATTAAGATTCTAAGTAACTTTATCAGAGAGATACTCGCAAGCAACAAATATTCATTGCCAAACTATAAAGTACTCATAGATACAAACATTAGACACGATATTGATATCGAGACGTAGATGCAGACAATGATTTAAAAAAATATAAGTGATTGAATGAAATCACATGTGCCGGTATCATGTCTATGACAGGCACCGACACCTGTCACACACTAGACACATTCAATTTGAAGTGTCGGTGCTACATAGTTGCAAAATCATGACAAACCTAAAGATAAAGAACTTACTATCACTAGTTAGAAGATCATGTGTTATTGAGTAGCCAGATTGTCCCAAAGAAACAAGCTACAATTCAAATGTGTTAGGATCAAGAAACTGATTAGCATTAAGTTTTGATAAAGCAAAGTTTTTTCTTTTAACAACAAAAAGTACCTGCATAGAAATGACAAATTCTTTGAAACCGAGATATCCTTCTCGCTTTGAATCTGCAATAGCCCACACCTTAGTTTGGTAAGGGGAGCAACAAAGAAACAATTTAGTTACAACACTGCTTCAAAGCAAACTATTACATAATTCAAATTTGTCCCACAATCAATCTAATAAGCAGTAATGAGTAAACAATGAAATTTCATGGCAGTAGAGCAATATCTTAAACTCTTCTCATTGGGTGGCGTAATATATTATTAACTCATTGACAATGTAAAATGCTATAATAACACTTGCGACCATTTAACAAATCTAGAATAGATTTGGAATCTTCTAATATCATCTTAGATTTTAGGTCTAACTCAACTTCACAAAATCGACAAACAAATTCTATGTAAACCTCATCTCGAGTAAATGTGAACTATATTTTCCCTATAAATCTCAAAATTGACACACCTTTAACACAAAGAAATAAGGCTTGACTTTAAAACACCACTACCTCTGGTCCATTTTATAAGAGACAAATATGTCAACAAAAATTGATGTGTTTAATTCATAATATAGACCAAATACATCAAGTTTTGTCGACTCATTTATCTCTTATAAAAAGGACAAGAAAAAGTATTTGATACACCATTCCTATATATATAGACATCTTGTTCCAATTCACAAACTAAAATAAATAAAATTCAAAACCTGTTTAAGGTCTTGTCGAGACAAGTGCGACATTTCGAAAAACTTGGTGGCTTCATTCCCGGTAAATCGACCATCACCATCTGTATATAAAAAAACCCAAATTCTCAATCACCTCATCATTTTCACCAAAACAATAAAAAGATACAAAATGATTATTTTACATGTAAAAACCACATAAAGGGTAAAATTAATTAAAGATTTATTCTTGGTTCTACATTTTCACATTTCACATACATTTTACATATAAAAACCAAGAATATGAAGAGCAATCACAAATTCACAACCCAGAAATTTGAATTTACAGAAAAGTAAAAAAATAGTGAAATTTTGTTTAGAGATATGAACCTGAATCTGCATAATTGAACCACTCTTGATAAATTGTAAGATTCTCTTTCGAGCAAGAATCAATTGGAATTGTATCAATCTCCATGATATGCATGAAAAATGAAATTGAATTTTTTATGATTTGTTTGAAAGAGAATTGAAGAGAGGCTGCAAAATGCAGAAAGAGAGGTTAATTGGTCAAACGAGAAGAAAGGGTTCCATTGTTGGAAAGAAAGAAAAAAAAAACAAAGAATTGGCGCAAAAATGGTGCTTTTTATTGCTAAAGAGAATTAACGAGAATCTAGAATTTGAATTCTTGTTAACTATTTAGACACGTGTGTGTTGTGTGAGTTAATTGGTAAATGTCTCATTTTTTGCTTTAAATAAATAGAGATTTTTAACTAATCGATTTCCTACCATCGATATGGTTTCTAAGACCACGACTATACTTGTATCAATGCCAAATTCTTTAAATTTATTATTTATATCGGATCTGACCAAAATTTTAGTTCGAATTAATTGTTGGTTCGGAACAAATGAATTCAGTTGAGATATGAAAATAATTGGTGGTTATTTTTTTCATTTACTAAGACTTGAGAGTTGTGACTTAGGATTTTATTTCCTCCGTACCACAATATATGCATTTTGTCACTTAGAAATGTAATTAATGTTGTATGGAAAAGAGAAATTATAAGTTAATTTACAAAATTAACCTTCATTTATTATTAGGAAAAAATAATTTGAAGAATTGAAAGAAAATATAGTAATAAATAGTTAAAGGTATAATAAGAAAAATAACATTAAATGATTCATTTGTAAAGTAAAGTGACTTATAATTTAGTACAAATTTTTTCCTCAAAGTAACATATAATTTGGTATGAAGGGAGTATTTTTTATTTTAGATTCATTAAATATATAGATAAATATTTGCTTATATGTTTTAGGTTGGCAAAATTATGCATTGGGAACTAACATATTTTGGTTTTTTTTTTTAAAATGATAGATTTATATTTTGGTAACTTTGTTTTCATATTAAACTAGATAAAGGATCGGTATGAAATATATTAAATTAGATAAAATACTTATATGGAACTTATTAAACTACATAAGGGACCAATATGAAACCATAGTTAACATTTTCTATAAAAAATTAACAAGGGACCAATGTGACAAATGAATATTCTTTTAAGGTACAAAAGAGGAATGTTTAATCATTAAGCGAATTTCTTTTCGCCCCACTCATTGCTTATTGTGCGCCCTAGGAAATTTCAAAAAACCTCTACTTGAGTCTTGTAACTCAAATAAGATTTTAAATTTTAGAATTCGAACATCGATAAAACAAAATCATCCCCAATGTTCACACCAGTCTCAACTCCCATCAAATTATTTTGAAACAACAGGTTATGACTATAGTATTTTTATTTTTTTACTAAACGTTAGGATTATAGGTTCAAATGCTTAAAAGACAATTCGAATTATAGGGTTCGACTTAGTCCTTGTACACATGAATGACGAACTCCACATTGTTCTAAACCATCAATTTATTGAAGATTATAGTCACCAAACAAGAAATTAGTATAAATATGATCAGATTTATACCGGAGATTTATACCGGTTGGCATACTTCTTTTATTCTTATGAAAATTGCGTATACTAGATTTTTAAGGCTCAAATCATGTTCTTCATGCGTGGGTTTTTCACGATTTTTTTACATAATTATCGTGTCTTAAAAATGAATAGAATGTTGGACCGTGTTAAGGGAAAAAAAAAAAGAGTGAACCGGCTACTTTCCCTGCTAGGCGAGAGTGTAAGGTAAAACGTAAGAAGGTTTGATTTTAAATGTGAGAAGTGTAGGAAAAATAAAAGTCTTGATCAGTTAACTCAATCTTAAACAGAAGTTCTTGATAGATTTATTAAAAAAAAAACAACAAATTCATAACTCTTTGATAATTTGTAAACCAAAAAAAAAAATTAAATAGTAAATTTTTATAAAATATAAAGTAAATTTTTTTTTTTAAGGAGTGTCGGGGTTTAACGAGATCCTTAAATTTTATATATTATATATTGGTTTGTCAAAAGAGTTTAATGGATATAAGAAGATAGAGTAAATAAACTTTACCCACTCAATCAATAAAAATGCTTCAACATTCCATGTCATATAAAAAAAGTGGGGTTAAGTGGGGTGACCTACTGGTTGACGATGTAAAATTATTTGACACTCTTTTGTTGAATCTGGGTTCGGATCTGTGATAATAGTGATGGGCCTTTCATAATTGGGCTAGAAAGCCCAAACAGCGCACAAGGAAGACAATAAAAATAAAAAACAAAAAAGTAACAATAATGTCTTTTTTTTCTCCTTTCATATTCAGTTTACTCGGTTTCATTGTTTTTTGATTTGGATCTCATATCATCCTCCGGCGAATCCACCACCGCACCGTAACTCCGGCCACCACCTTTCCTTCCATCACTCTCTCTGTTCTACATCCTTCTCAGGTCTTTTCTCACTCTCTCACTTGTATAGGATCCACTCGATCTGTTCAAATTTCACCCTAGATCTTCAAATAACGCTTCATCCTAATTTTTTTTAATGGTTTTTGGGGTTCTGTGTTTCAATTTTTTGCGAATTACTTTCGATTATGTAACTAAATATCGATCTACACTCGCACGAGGTTTTTTATCCGAAATTTGGTGAAGGTTTTTTTTTTTCTTCGAAGTTTTGTATCGTTTGTCAATTTTGCATTTGTTTTGGTTCATTGATTCGTAATCATGTAAATTCAATTGATATTTGAAGTTTGAATGGTATTGATTTATGTAGATTGTATTGAATCTTATGTGTATGATTTGTTGATTTATGTAGATTGCCATATGTTTATGTTGATGACATTGATTTATGTAGATTGTATTGAATCTTATGTCTGTGATTTGTTTAACCTTAATTGTCTTTGATCTAGGATGAGTCTTCTTTTCACTACATTGGAAGTAGCAAATTGAAATAAATTTTAGTTTTGTTTTGTTTAAATCGTTTTGGTTGCTTTCATTTAGAAATTGTTTCTTCAAACTAACTATTTAAATTATGATTATGTTGATAGCAGAGATATGCCTTATCATAAGATTGAAATGGGTTATCAAAACATGATGTTGATGGTCGAAGATATTAATTCACATAATTGTATTGAATCTTATGTCTAGGATAAATCTTCCTTTCATAACCGTTACGAGAGATTTTAGATTAGTTTAGTTTTGTGTAATATGATTTTTGTTACTTTCACTTTGAAAGGGTTGCTTGAGAATTTGAAACTAACAGTTTGAATTATGTATATGTTGATAGCAGAAATATGCCTTCGCAGAAGGTTGAAACGGGTCATCAAGACACGGTCCATGATGTTGCAATGGATTACTATGGAAAGAGGCTGGCAACAGCTTCTTCGGATCACACAATTAAGATAATCGGTGTGAGCAATTCAGCCTCTCAGCATCTAGCAACTTTGACTGGTCACCAAGGACCTGTTTGGGAGGTCGCGTGGGCTCACCCTAAGTTTGGTTCTCTGCTTGCTTCGTGTTCCTATGATGGGCGTGTCATTCTTTGGAAGGAGGGTAACCAAAATGAATGGGTCCAAGCTCATGTTTTTGATGACCATAAGTCATCTGTGAATTCAGTTGCTTGGGCACCTCACGAATTGGGTCTCTGCTTGGCTTGTGGTTCGTCTGATGGGAATATATCTATATTCACTGCAAGAGCAGATGGTGGATGGGACACCTCAAGGATTGATCAGGCTCACCCAGTAGGTGTCACTTCTGTGTCTTGGGCTCCTGCAATGGCACCGGGGGCTCTTGTTGGTTCAGGGTTACTTGATCCGGTGCAGAAGCTTTGCTCCGGTGGTTGTGATAATACTGTTAAGGTGTGGAAGCTGAGCAACGGACAGTGGAAGATGGATTGCTTTCCTGCACTTCAGATGCATAATGATTGGGTTCGTGATGTTGCTTGGGCACCTAATTTGGGACTTCCGAAATCAACCATCGCTAGTGCATCACAGGATGGTAAAGCGATCATATGGACTGTAGGCAAAGAAGGGGATCATTGGGAAGGCAGGGTTTTGAATGATTTCAAGACCCCTGTTTGGAGGGTGTCATGGTCATTGACAGGAAATATACTGGCTGTTGCTGATGGAAACAACAATGTGACATTATGGAAAGAAGCAGTAGATGGGGAATGGCAACAGGTGACAACAGTGGAGCCATAGAATCTGATTGTTCAGGTTGTGTGTGTTAATTTTGAAACTATGGTTAAAGTTTTTATTTTGATATATAATTGACATCTTGTTTCTTTGCGCGTATTACACAGTTGATTAGTTGTACTTCGTATAATGCATTAGTTCCTTGAGTTTGAATTTTGTGATCCATTGAACATTCTCTGTTTGCAAGAATGAAATTGAATAGTTTTAGCCGTTCTTCTTTCATAGTATATAATGCGACTTTTCTTTGGAATTTTGAATCTCTATCTATACTGGGAGTTGCATAAATTTATGGTGCTGATATTTAATTTTTGAAGTGCGTGATTAGTCACCAAATTGGTTTCACATTGTACCCTTCAATTTCATAAACTATACTGATTTCAACCACTATCAATTTCATATTTCTGTATATTGGAGAAAACCCTACTATTTTCTTTTCAATAAATGAAGGGTACAATGTGTTGTTTCTTGGATGTCCATTCAATTAAATTTTAACTAGGAGTCCACTTTAATTGATATTATTTTTGGCATGACTATAGATCTATTTTGGTATATGATTCATAAGCTCACAACTCGCAAGGTTCACTTCCATGGGTTTAAAGAATTCTAACTTGCTTGTTTACTATCTTGTGTTGTATCCTTAATGCTTTTGCTGCTATATAACAAAAGTGTTGTATCCTTAATGCTGGTGCTGCCATATTGAATGCAGTTTTATTTGCAAAATTTATTACATCAGAGTTGCATGTCATTGTTACTTCCAGTACTGTATTCTTTGAGAATCAGTCTCTTACAATTATGTTGGGGCAATTTTGTATTAAAAGCTGATGGCCGTGCTCATTCAGCAATGCTGATTTCAAGAAATATTTCCACTGTCAAGCTAGTTCCTCGACAATATGTACACTTAAATCCGAAGAGAACGTTTCGTCATTCTAATAAATTCAATGTTTTGGATTGTAATCAAGATAAAAAAATTGGATGTTCTAGATCGTCCTTTAGTCTACGCATAATCGAAATTAGAAAGAGATTAGGGTTATTGCGTATGAGGCTTAGAAGAACAAACAGAAGTTAGAGAGAATATTCAAATTAATTGTGTTTTTGAACTTCGATGATAACTTTTGAGTATGAATAGTATCCACATCAGAGCCACACTAATAAATCCCCTATATCTAAGTATCCAACCTACCAACCAAAATCAAATTAAAACTCCTTTGTGGCTAAGAGCAAAATTGAAACAATGCATTTTAAGATTTAACCATTCCCACAGTAAATTTAATTTCTTCTAACCAATCATCCTCCAATCCAATTTGTTATTGAAAATCTTTTCTTTCCAACATTTTCAAAGAACCTAAATGTACGCAAGCCAAATAACATTGAATCCCACAAACTCGCACCTTACTTCTTCCCACTTGAATCCCACAAACTCGCACCTTACTTCTTCCCACTAGACCTTCAAAATAGTAAAAGTTTAAGGGTCTTGCTAATGAGTGTCCCCGAGGTACTCTTTAATGATTCAAATTAAAGAAACCATTCATTTATAAAGTTAAACATCTTAATTTTCAATGCGTTGACTTTACAACTTTTTATAAAATTTTCATAAAAACTTACTATTCATATATGTTCCTGGTGATGCAAATATCAAAGTTCGAATTCAAAATTTTTCACTTATTCATTTTAAGGGCGTGAATTTTGACCACTAAGCTACTTACCTATATGTTCATATTTCCAAAGATACCAACTATTCTTTTTTTTTTTGGTTTACAATTAGCTGGGGATCGAACCGAGGACCTATTACATACTACCCAAACCTCTCACTACTAAATCAAACCTAGTGGCTTAGATACCAACTATTCTTTACAAAAGGCATATAAATAAAAGTGAGTTTTTTTTTTTTGGAGAAAAAATAAAGGTGAGTTGATGATGCTTGATACCTAAACTTTCCAAAACAAATTTCAAAGTTAAAACTAATTTTATCACCTAAGATACCCTAAATTTCTGAGTATAACAGCTCCTAATAAATAACTATGCTGAAAATGGCATAATAGCATGTTAAATTCAACATCAATTTGTCACAATTTTTTTTGTCACAATTTAGGAATAGGATGTTATATTGTATTTCCCCCTTGATTAAATCTGATTATAGCACCTGCAGAGCAACTGCAAGCTACAAATAATATACAAAAACAAGGACAATTCGGAACTTTGAGCAGTGTCACATTTAGCTACGTATTCAATCGGATCTACTGCACAACCATGTAAGACAAGATCGGAGAACTTAGAGACCTACAGTCAGTACTAGTAATTTACTCTACTTTTCACCATTCTACTTTTCACCATTGGTAGCCCAATCTGATGCATCCCATACTATCGTCGCACACAGAGTCATAGGTTTCGAGGGGAAATCTCCTCCCATGGATTCTGTCCGTGTAACTTCTCAAATAGGAATACATAAGATCTGCACAACGGAAAACAGGAAATGATTTGTAATATTAAAATGTAGTATGTAACATGATTGACTAGGAAAAACAAAATCCATGATAATTTGATTATATATTTCCATAAGAAAGATTTGAAAAATCGAAGCCGAGAGCAAGAAAGAAACATTTGACAGAGGGCTTAGTTTCCTGCTAATATTATATTACTAATTGTGATCTACTAGCAAAGTAGTAACCTTACATGATTCCAACATTACAATGTGACTGAACTAGCTTCAATATAGGAAGATTATAGAAGAGTGACTTTTGGTTTCGTAGTTGTTCTAACAGCAAAGCTTATTATAACTTTATAAGCAATTACACTTGATAATTCGAAACAAAAGGTTTCTCTTTCAAGGTTATCTACAATACATTATTGCAACTAAGTTGCATCTACATATATAAATTGAATAAGAAAAGTCTAAGAAAAATGTTAGTGACTTAGTGTAATCAATCTGAAAGCATAATGTAATTGCATAATCCATAATGAAAAGCAGTTCACCTCGAGTAAAGAAAAACCGGTCCTGTTCACAGGTAAATATACAAAAAATAAAAATAAAAACAAAAACTGAATGCCAATCGATTTTTATCAAATAAGCTTAGTAGTATAACATGCAGAAAAAGAAGCAATGAACTCAGGGAAAAACTAGTAGTAAATATTAAAATATGACAGTAAAGCAAAACCATATAATTCCATCATATCTTTGCATTTTTTTGCATTCAAGTTTAAACTGGAGTACATAGTAATGATAAACTGACAAAGGACAACTTTCAGCAAGTAATCTGACTGCATTGCAAAAACTAAACCTGAAAAATTGTGTTCAACAAATTGAATGCACATTTACCTTTAATCAACATGTGATTTCAACCTTTGCTGAGGGTGAGTTTTGAAGCAAAAAGTACAATGTTCCATTAGGTATGGATAAAGGTAAAGGCGTGTACATGTCGGTTTTTAGTTTAAGTAACTTCAAGTTACACAAGGAACGGAACTCAAACTCCAATAATTCAGGAAGCCACGAGAGAACCTAATCAATGAGGGATGATTGAGAATCAGGATGGATTTAATGCAAGTTTTTTTTGACAACAATTATAACTAAAACAAGAAAGGAAGCAAAAGAACTAAACATGTCATAAAGTACCTTAAGAGTAGAAGAAGTGATTATCAATGATTTGATATTCGCAAGCTCAACCAGCCAGCTGAGTAGCACCAGTGAAACCTCTGTACAATTCGCAAAACTCTTTACATTAATATTTACATGTTTGACAGAAGATAGATTGTTGTTGCTCCCACAGAGAGCAGGAACACCCCCGGTACAAACAAAGTCAAAGGTGCAAAGAATTGGAGTAGATAACTCAACTTTGCAATAGTCATAGGGACCTGTTTCAATAGTTAAATTGACAAGTGTGGCACTTGATATGCAGAGGTTATGTGCATTTGCATCACGAACTTTACAACGCCGAATGATCAAACTATTTAAACTGCTTAATGTGGAAAAAGGATCAACACGACCATCATCGCCAACACAAAAGGTAAATGAATTTAGAGATAGGCTGGTTAATGCTGGCAAATCAAGAGAATTAGGAAATAATAATTGCTCATCCGTTGTAGGGTGACCAACATAAAGGTCAAGAGAGGTTAGTGTGTGACATGAAAAGACACCAGTTGGAAAGTGGTGAAAATGACAATTGATATGGATTCGTAATCGCTGGACATTGTGTGAAACAGCGTATTTAACAATCCTTTTAAGTAGGCGAGACTCCATAATACCATGATACTGAAAATCGAGAGAATGCAGTGATGTTGACGCTTCGCGAAGAGACAAAATACGAGACACAAATTTTGTAAAATTCTTGTAATTGCTAAAGCGTGAGGAATTTAATGTTAGAGAGGGAAGATGCTTCCAGATATTCTTCCATCTTTTGGACAGTATGCAAGTTTGAACTGCACGTTTGGTGTCCTCCACAAAGGAGAGTATGTGAAGTAAAACGAAATCTGGTAAATTACTGAGCCTATCTTCTTTTACATCATCGTCTTTATATCTTTGTCTTTTTGGCTTCATTGTCTCAGAACCTGTGTGTGTGTGTGTGTGTGTGTGTTAGAAGCAGCAATTCAGCAGCGGCAAATTTTGAAAAGCAAAAGCAAAATTGTTTTTGAGTGACTAAAGTGGGAAAGGAGAATTACCTCGATGAGTCGATGGTGATTAGATTCGCCTTCGGAATAGCTGAAAAATTCGAGATCTGATGCTCTGCTGCTGGTAGAACCGTAGAACTGAAGAAGAAGAAGAAGAAGGAGGAGGAAGAGGGTTTTTAGGGCCCGTTTGGTGCGCAGGATAAGACGACAGGATATGATAAAATTATCCTACCCTGTTTAAATCTCTTGTTTGGTGCACCAAGAGGAAAGGATAAATCTAACCTATTACTAATCATATCCTATTACTCCTTTGTTATTTTAATCCTTAGTTTTTGGTGGGTTAGCAACCTGATAGGATAACTTTAACATGCGCGTGATTTTTCTATTCCACAAAAGTACCTTCTTCGATTCCCATCCTCTACCAAGCTCGTCCTTTTTTTTCCAACTCCACCATCAGTCATTCACAAAAATACCTTCTCTCCTAATCCTTCTTTTTAGTTTGAAGCAACTAACTCCACTCTTGTCTGCTTTTCTACAATTGATTCAATTGTTTGCACCTTCTTCATGTTACAATCCACAATTAATTTGCAACATCCTCTTTTCTCTCAATTCCACTTTCTTTCATGTAACAATTTAAAATTGGTTTGCTTCTAATGACCATAAATCGATTTGATGAGCTTCTAATTCGTAATTAATCTCTAATTTTGTTTCTCAGTTCCTAATTTTATTCTTCTGTTGGCTGAAAACAAAAAGCACTGTGTTGTTGTAACCTAATTTTGTTTATCAGCTCCTAATTTTATGTTCTAAGGAAAATTACATTTTGTTTGATTATTTATTAATATTTTAATGTCATTTAAAAATATGAAAATTTATTTATTTACTTATTTTTTTAAAAAGTATTTATTTCACTATGATAATTTGATCATTTAAATATAACTAGTTAAAAGACTGTGCGAATTTATTCGATATTTAAGTTTTTCATTATATTAAGGTAAAAATTTATTTAGAATAAAATATTTAAAAATTTATTATATAATATTGCTAAAATATAAGTGAAATTATTGTACTATTTTTTGTAATATGTATTTATTGTCAATATTAAGTTGCACCAAACACATGATATGATAACATAATGCTATCATGTTTTTTATCATGTGTGCTCCAAACACAAGATATGATAAGTGTTTATCTTATCACTATCCTATCATATCCTTATCCAGCTTCTTATCCTATCCTGTCAATATCCTATCATGCGCACCAAACGGACCCTTAGGGAAATGGGAAATGGATAGGACTGAGATTGTCTGCTGTACAGCTTTCATGCAGTTTAAGGCATTATACAATCTCAGTCTTAGAAACATAATTCAAAGGCTCTGATTAATTCAGTTTAAGGTACAAGTCAAATTTTATATGAAGAAAGTAGATTTTTTTTAGTACATAGATGACAAATTATTGAAAACTTAAGCATATAGGGTGTATTTGATGTGCTAAAAATAAGAAATTATACATGACAATTTTTGTTGTACTATGTTTGATTTTAAAATTGTTCCTCGTACGGGACAAATTGAGGCCGAGAGACAAAGATAAAAACTGAAATTTTTGTCTCCATAGAACCACATGACAACTTTTTGTCCTTGGCACAAACTGTCTAAAATGCAAAAATAACATTTTGTCCGCCAAACATATTACAAACACAAAGTCTATTCAATACCTTAAACGTTTGTCCTGTGATGTTCTGTCTTGTACTATTGTTTATCTAGTATTTATATTTTGCATATCAAACGGACTCATAAAGTACAAGAATATGGTTTAAATTTTGGTCATGACGTTCGACCTATCTATTTTGGCATTTCTGCCAGCTAAGATTTGTGGACGAAGAAAGTAGAATTTTTTTCTTCGCGAGAAGAGATCTCGATAATTCAGAATTCGGTCGCAAAGTAGATAAAACCTCACCAAGAATTCTTCCAAGAAAGAAAAATAAAGTAGGATTTGTGGCCGAAGAAAGTAGATTGTTTATTTTATTTTTTTTTATTTTTAACAACAAAGTACGGTAGAATTTTAACTAATGAATAAATTGTTTTGGAAGACGGTATTAAAAGGAAAGTTAAGGGGCAATAACGGTACATAGGTTTATCTAGTATGTTAGAGCCAGAGATAAACAAATAGGAAAAGAGAAAGACGTCTCGGGTTTCAATAAAATATCATTGCATTAGCTTAACATTACAATTGCATTACTTGAGAATATGTTTATATAAAACCTAATGGGGACTCTAGACTAACATGCCCAATAACATATCATATTATTTTATTATCTAACACCTACTCTCAAACTCATGATGCATCAACAAGAAGCATTATGAGTTTGTCAAACAAAATACGAAAAATATCTATCAAATAAAATACTTCT
The DNA here is from genome assembly GCF_020283565.1 of Trifolium pratense. Classification (NCBI taxonomy): domain Eukaryota; kingdom Viridiplantae; phylum Streptophyta; class Magnoliopsida; order Fabales; family Fabaceae; genus Trifolium; species Trifolium pratense. The sequence goes on from NC_060061.1 coordinate 45,572,311, forward strand.
AACACTACCCCTCAAGCTAAAGCTTACTAAGCTTTAACCTTGTTACAAATTAACCCAAAAATAAATCAAACTAATTAAGATCACAACCAATAGAGAGCATCAATTTACGGTCAACGGAGAAACCATCAAAGAGAAGAGTAGCAACCAAAGAGAGTAACTGAACCAAACATCCAAAGAGAGAAGTACAATCAAACAGAAGAATCAATAGGGAAAAGTGCAATGCAATATGCAATCAATAGGGAGAAGTGCAACAGAGATAAGTGCAATGCAATCAGAAGAGAATGTGCAACAAAGAGAAGTACAATAGGGAGAAGTGCAATGCAATCAGAAGAGAAGTGCAATAGGAAGAAATGCAATGCAATGGAAGAGAAGTGCAATAGGAAGAAGTGCAATGCAATAGAAGAAAAGTGCAATAGTTAGAAGTGCAATGCAATCGGAAGAGAAGTGCAATAGAGAGAAGTGCAATACAATCAGCATATACGTGCAATAAGGAGAAGTGCAATACAATCGAAAGAATCAATAGGAAGAAATGCGATGCAATCAGAAGAATCAACAGGAACCAATACTAACAATTAGCCGATGAACCAAAGAAATTACTTTAAAAATATTTGCTTTCTTTTATTTAAATATGCCAAACGTGTAATCTGCGACACAAACCATAGTAGAACTTCACCAAATCTCCAAGTGCTTGGACGCAATGCTTTGATACAAAATTCACAAACTTCAAAAATTGACCAACCAATCTAGTATTCCCATCCATTCAAATGTTCCTCTTTTATCTACTTCACCCCAATAAATCAAATTCACCGAATCAAAATATTAAGAACAAACGTACCTCCATAAATCACCGTAATAAGAAAAACAAACATGTTTCCCAATCTTTTGGGAATTCGACAGCGGAAGCCAACAGTTGTTCAAGGCGGATCAAAACAAGCTCTGATACCATGTTAGAATCAGAGATACACAAATAGGAAAAGAGAAAGACAGCTAGAGTTTCAATAGAATATCATTGCATTAGCTTAACATTACAATTGTATTACTTGAGAATATGTATATATAAAACCTAATGGGGACTCTAGACTAACAGGCCCAATAACATAGCCTATTATTTTATTATCTAACATATAGTAAACACTAAACATAAAGCAATGTCAACAAAAGTCTTAGTTCAATTCCTTAAAGATAAAGCAATGTCAACAAAAAGGTTTTGAGTTCAATCTGAACTTTTTGGTTCCCACAGAAAAAACCCTACTATTTTGTTTAAATATATGAAGGGTACAATGTGTTGTTTCTTGTATGCAACAGCACTTTGTTGCACATTTCTTTGGATGCTTTACATTATTAATCACAACGGGAGAGAAGTCTACACATCTACCTCGGATATAGACCTTCCTATACTCCTTGCTCAGTTCACTATCACAGTCTTCAGGAATGTTCATCGGGAATTCCTTGACCAGCTTCTCATAGCAGTCTCCCAACCCCCACACAAGAGTTCGACTGTAAGACAAGATCGGAGGACTGTTGTTCATAATTAAGCTGGTCAAGGAATTGACTGTAAGACAAGATCAGAGGACTTAGAAACCTACAGTCAATACTACTATACTAGTAATTTACTCTGTACTTTCCACCATTGATCTGATGCATCCCATACTATCGTCGCACACAGAATCATAGGTTTTGAGGGGAAATCTCCTCCCATATGGATTCTGTCCGAGCAACTTCTCTAATAGGAATGTTATCTACATAAAATCTGCACAAAGGAAAACAGGAATACAATATTATGAAAAAATGTAAATGGGTTAGTAATATTAAAATGTAGTATGTAACATGATTGACTAGGAAAAACAAAATCCATGCATGATAATTTGATTATATATTTCCAAAAGAAAGATTTAAATAATCGAAGACGAAAGCAAGAAAGAAAATTTTGTGATCTCCTAGCAAAGTAGTAACCTTACATGATTCCAACATTACAATGTGACTGAACTAGCTACAATATAGGAAGATTATAGAAGAGTAACTTTTGGTTTCGTAGTTGTTCTAATAGAAAAGCTTATTATAAGCAATCACACTTGATAATTTGAAACAAAAGGTTTCTCTTTCAAGGTTATCTACAATTAATACATTCATTCTTGGAACTAAGTTGCATTTTCATACATAAATTGAATAAGGAAAACCCTTAGTGTAATCAATCTGAAAGCATAATAATGTTACTGCATCATCCCAACAAAGGCTAAAATCCATAACGAAAAGCAGTTCACCTCACGAGTAAAGAAAAACCGGTCTTGTTCAGAGGTAAATACAAAGATAAAAAAAAAAAAAAAACCGAATGCCAATCGATGTTTATCATTAAATAAGCTTATGAACTAATTAACTGCATTACAAGGATAAATTAGTAGTAAATATAAAAACATGACAGTAAAACAAAACCATATAATTCCAACACATTTTTCTTGCATTCATTTTCAAACTGGAGCACATAACAGTGACAGGATGACAAAGGACAACTTTCAGTAACTAATCTGTTGCATTGCAAAAACCGAACCTGAAAATGAAGTTCAACAAATTGAATCCACATTTACCTTAATAAATGTATGATTTCAACCTTTGCTGAGAGTGAGTTTTGAAGCAAAAAGTACAATGCTCCATTAGGTATGGATAAAGGTAAAGGCATGTACATGCCGATTTTTAGTTTAAGTATCTTCAAGTTGCACAAGGAACGGAACTCAACCTTCAATAAATCAGGAAGCCAGGAGAGAACCTAATCAATGAGGGATGATTGAGAATTAGGATCAATTTAATGCAAGTCATAGTTTTTCACAACAATTATAACTAAAACATGAAAGGAAGCATACAAAGAAACATAATAAAACGCGTAAGTACTAATATTTTCTCAAACTAAACATGTCATAAAGTACCTCAAGAGTCCAAGAAGTGATTACCAATGATTTGATATTCACAAGTTCAACCAGCCAGCTGAGTAGAGCCAGTGGAACCTTTGTACCTTTCGCAAAACTCATTACATTAATATTTACATGTTTGACAGAAGATAGATTGCTCTTGCTCCCACAGAGAGCAGGAACATCCCCATCACAGACAAAGTCAAAGGTGCAAAGAATTGGAGTAGATAACTCAACTTTGCAATAGTCATAGGGATCTGTTTCAATAGTTAAATATGCAGAGGTTATTTGCAAATGCATCACGAACCTTACAACGCCGAATGATCAAACCATTTAAACTGTTTAGAGTGCGACATGAAAAGAGACTAGTTAGAAAGTGGTGAAAATGACAATAGATATTCATTCGTAATCGCTGGACATTGTGTGAAATAGCATATTTAACAATCCTTTCGAGTAGCGAGGCTCCGCAATACCAACGCCGCGCTCAAGACAAAACTATACCGGAGAGAAATAGGGCCAACATATTTTTATATTCGAAAATAAAATGGGTATTTTTGTATTTTTTATAGTTGTATCGTGGACAAAAAGTTGTCCTGTGGTTTAGTGGAGGACTCATAATCAGTTTCGAATCAAACATGGTAAAACAAAAGTTGTTCAGTTCAGTCCTCTATTTTTTAGCAGATCAAACACACCCTGTATATGTTATTTATTATTTTCATTTAATTTTTTATTTTTTGAATGAAGATTCAAAATGATCCCAAAAAATGTACAAAAAAAAAATCCCAAAAATAACTTTGGACCCAAATTGTTTTTTTTTTTTTTACAGTATTTGGACCCAAATTGTTCTTCACAATAAAAAATACCTATTTTAGCCTTACAAAATAAACCGGGGACATTATTTAAGTCCTTAAGTGAACCATTATTTTAAGAACGAGGAAGAGACGAGAGAGATTTGTTGTGAGTTATTCTCTTATCTTCAATCAAATTCATCTATCGAGTATGAGTTAAATTGTCATTCCTAGTGATAATTTTGCACTCCTTATTTTTGAAAGAAATAAAATCTTTACTACTGCTATTTTTATTTTTTTTTGGTATAATCTTTACTACCACTACTATATCATTTTATATTTTTGGCTATATTATTTATTTATTACAAGCATGACCTTTTGATTAAACTTCGAAGGAAATATCAATATGTTATACTTCTAATTTGTAATTTGTAATAATTAAATAGTTTTCTGTTCTCATCTGTTTAACTCAGTTGGTAGAAATATTATATTTTATATGTCGGGGTCAGAGTTCCAATTGCGGACCCCCTACTTATACACTTTAAAAAAGGTAATATTTATAGCCGCTAAATTATTAGACAAAAATAATAATAAAGTTTTCTCAGTGTTAATAATAATTGCGACAACGAAGGTGATTAAATAACATAAAATTATTTAAGCACTAATTTGGTCCAGTGAAAAAAGATTTAGATGATATACTAGAACTCATAGGTTAGATTCTCAACTCTATTGCAACAAAAAAAATATAATAATAAGATCAAAATATTTCACACACAAATATTCCAACTATAATAACTTTTAAATTTGATATTTGATAATAGATTGAAATTGTTACAAGATTATTCTTAAGCAAAATTAGAGCTGATATAACACATTCTTGTTCTTGTAATAACCATTACATTGTGAAATAATCACAATAATTATTCCTTCCATAACAACTTTAGTTTTTAGTAGGCACACCAGGAAACAAAGGAATTCCACCAAAACCAGGGATACCAAAATTTGGCAATCCGGGTATGTTAAAACAATCGGTACTTTCACTTTCAACACATCTTGCATCTGTCGATTTTTTGCTATCTTTGAGATTACCATTGTCATTTTTCTCCATCACAACATTTGCTGAAAAAACATGAAAACATGAAAAAAATTAAATATTGTTCTTTGCCACATATTTTTTTAATAGAAATTTAATTATGAAAAGTGAATAGAGGCAAACATGCCAATAATAATAAGAGTTTAATATGCTTTTTTCCTTTTGAATTTTTTACCAGTTTTAGTTCATACGTTTTATAATAACGGGTGATTTTAGTAATTTAGGGACTAAAAACACACGTTTTTATAAAAGGTAAGACTAAAAATTGATAAAAAAAATATTCTAGGGACTAAAAAAATTTTAAAAAAATTATTGGGACTAAAATTACCTTTTGGTCCACCAGGCAACAAAGGGGTTCCACCAAAGCCAGGTAACAAAGGAATTCCACCAAAACCAGGCATTCCACCAATACCACCAAAACCAGGGATCATAAAACAATCAGTACTTTCAGTTTGAGCACATCGACTGTCAACCACCTTAGCTGAAGAAACAATAACCATGAACAAATTAAATAATGTTAATCATCACATTTTCCTTGAAAATAAAAATTTATTATGAATACATAAACTAACATGCCAATAATAATAATAATAATGATATAGTGTGATAAAATAATTATGTTATTTTGATCAATGATTGAGTTTATTTTATAGAACTAAAATCAAAATGTATACTCACTCTTTGTGGTGTCAGGCAAGGGCCTAGCTTCTCCTTTAGAAGAGATGAAAACCATGATGGCCAATAAACCTAAGTTGAGTAAGGCTACTTTGGAAGCCATTTTCTAAAATAAAACTATATATTATCAAATGAAAGATGTGTTGAAAATAGTTGAAAGGTGTACTCTTTATATAGGGGAAGATTTGAGAGTGGATGAGGACAACCAAAGTGGCTAGATGAATGAATGAATTCAATGCTCAATAATAATAATTTTTTATAACAATAAAATATTAAATAAAATAAAAAGTTTTCATCTATAATTAAATATTTACTTTTTTCAAACATACCTAATATGTTTAAAATAATTTTTTATGAAATATTGTTTTGGTAAAAATCTTTAAAAAAAGTAGTCAAAAAAAAATCTTAAGAAAAGTTGTTTCAATTATTTTAAATAACATATAGAACTTCTATATTATCATTTAAAATATTATAAGGTTAATTTTGATACAACGGCAGTGTAAATGTTTCACGGTGTCATCAAATTACAACCAATCATCGACTAATTTTAGAAATTACTGTTTTAAATTAGGGAGGGAAATCATTTTTTTTGGATACGAAAACATTTATTTTTAGTTAAATCGAAACTAATAACCATTTTACAGTCGTCTCTAAAGAGATTTAAAATCCGTGCCTTGAGATTGCAAGGCTAATCTCTTATGACCGAGCTAACACTTTTAAATGTGTAAAAGAAAGAATCTCATTTTAGAAGGTCATACAATTATAAGGATCAGACGTTATAATTGATCGTTAGCAGTGTAAAAATATTTACATTGATGATTTATGTAAATTAAACGATATTATATTACAATAATATTGTTTTTTTTGATAAAATAATATATTATATTTACTATTTTGTATTCAACATTTGATAATGCTTCTATAAAAAAAACATTTGATAATGCTAATATACCACTCAATGTCCCTCGAACCAGATTAAACTGGAGGTGAAATACTACTCGCTGAATTTTTTTTAGGGGCAAAAGGGGCATAGCCCCTAATATACCATTTTCTAGTTAATATTTCATTTATTTTTCATATAAAATTTAAAATAATATACTTCTACCGTGATATTTTATAAGTACATTTCACCATTAATTTTAGATGTATAGCATATTTAATGTATCTGGTCTCTATATAAATCAGATACATTACATATACAATAAATTTAAAAAGTACAATTTTGCTTATAAATTGTCATAGATGAAATATTTTATACATTAATTATGGAATGAATATAAAAAGATGAAATTTACTTATAAAATGTCACAAAGAGTATTTTGAATTTAGTATTGTTAGCATAATATAAATTTATATTCCATTTAAATATATTAAAAGATAAAATTAAATATATATAAGAATTAATGTAAATTTATATTCCAATTAATTTTATATAAAAATTAAAGTAATATATTTTATTATTTTTTGGTCAAAATAATATATTTTATCATAATATACTGTATATGGATTATGTATTAAATATATTTTTGACAACTTTTTATACTTTATTATGTTTTCATTTATATCGTTTGAATATTTGGTCTCTTAATTCGAATTAGTGTCAATAGGATGGATGCCAAGTTTTTAAAATAAAAAATTCTTACAAGTGCTCATGGCAAAAAAAAATAAAAATCTTATACCAATCGTTAGTTGGTTCAATGGTGTTAATTTGACGCTGAACTTGGTAGGAAGGATTACGGTTCGAACCACTTGATGCTAGAACTGACTCCGAACCAGATTAAATTGATGGTGAAAAAAAAAAAAATTCTTACAAGTGCTTGAGCATAGACTTTTTTTATAAACTTTTGCTTGGGCATAGACTTAATTTACCGATGACAGGAAATTAAATGAGGTGTTTAGAGCTATCAAGGACGGAGCCTGACACGTACATGCTGACACGATATAGATACGGACACGCCAACACTTCTATTATAAAAAATATAGGACTCTGACACCGCTATATATCCATGTGCATCAAAGTTGAGCAAATTATTTCATTAAGAAAAAGTTTTAAGATAAGATATGTTAATATTTGACCTTTGTTTATCCATATACTATCGAAAAAGCTAAAAATATTGCAATCAAAATGTAATCTCTTTAATCCCTCAATGATCAGCATTGTTGTTTTGACACATTTATAAACCCTGTAGGTATGTCTGATATGTTTCTAAAAAAGTAGAAACAAATAAACATTTTTTTTTTTAGGAAACTTGTCCGACACGTGTTGCATGAGTGTCTTACAGGTGTCGAACACCAACCTTAAGAGTGTCGGAGTAATGGAAAACATAATTTGTTTTGGACACCTATTTGAGCTGTCTGATACGTGTCGGACGAGTGTCATACGAGTCTCGAACACCGAAACGTGTCCGATACCGCGACACACCTATTCATAGAGGTGTCAGTGCTTCATAGGTTTAGAGTAGTTTTAGGATCTATTCTATAAAATTTTAGTAGTTTTGGATCACAATTTATGGTTAATACCTAAGGTTTTAGCTTACTTTATTAAAAAACAAGAGTTAGAAGAAATTGCACGAGACAAAATATGAAGAAAATATGCATTATGCCACGATGGAAACAATCGTTAGTTCATTCAGTGGTGATTGACGTTGAATTTGGTAGAGAGGACCTCAGTTCGATCCCCCGCAACTATGATCATGATGTCAGAACTGACCCCCGAACCAGATTCAACTGGTGGTGAAAAGGCAAAAAAAAAAAATTTGAGGTAAATCTCCGGCACACATCGAAATTCAATCTTAATTAAAAGTGGATAAGTGGGGTCTCCGGGGTTCGAACTCCAACTCATGCGTTTATAACACTATGTCTTTACCAACTGAGTTAAGTTCACAGGAGAAAAAAAAATTATTAATCTTATAAATTAAATTTTATCAAGAAATATATTTCGGTAGTTTAATTATCTATGTAAGTACCAAGAGCGGTAGTCTAATATAATTATCTATGTAAGTACCAAGAGCAATTGCTACTGATCTTGTTTTAAGTTTTTTTTTAAGTTTTGGGCCAAGCTCATTACAGAGTTTATTCTATTTTTCTTTCTTGTTTTAACTTATGGGTCACAAATAATTAGTTTAGTTTAATTTAAAACTTTTCATTTTACTTTATTTTGGTATTAAAAAATTGCAAAATAAATTATAAAAAATAACTTTTCTTTATTATTGATTAAAATGCATCAATAAGTGATCCATTTCTATCTTCTCATCCATTTTGAACAGTAAGTAGCCGGTAATCGAGAGCAATAAATAAAAAATAAGGGACTTACAAACTACATTTTTGTGGACATGATTTATAAACTATAATGAAACCAAATACTAAAGTAAGATTAATTCTTCAAATGCCTATGGTTTTTCCAAGCAGCCATAGAACTAGTGACATGTGAATGCCGAATATAGTGTGGAGTGTACTCCTATCCAACATGAATCCATATACAGTAATTCCTGCCTTATTGTTCTCAAAGTAATTTACTGCAAAATGTGATAAAAAAAAAATAGCATAAAACTTGAGTCAGTACAACATTGATGATAATAATTCATCAAACATCTATATTTATTTTCTAAATAAGTACTTCAAAAAATGTACTGAAATACTAAATAGCCTAATGACTGAAATCACACACATTGTCCCCTGAGTTTTTTTTAATGGTTAAATTTTATTAATATTGTAAATGAGAGCAAGACGAACACAATGCGTAAAACAAACACATACGATCGTATCACAAAAAAGAAAATAAACTAAAACACCACATAAATGCACTGACATCTATAGTGGGCCTTACACCAAATACCATCAACCCCACCCATCCAACCCTCCATCACTACAATAACAATCAATGCTGCTCTGACACTAAATCACGTTGCATATTGTCTCGTGAGCTTAACTCAGTTGACAAGGGCATTACATTATATATGCAAGGGTCGGAGTTCGAACTCCAGTCATCTCACTTTATCCATCTTAAGGATGTAATTTCTGAGTACGGACTATTTGACCAAACAAAAAAAAAAATAGAAAACTAAAGTTTTAACTCCTGCTATAAATGTCTTAACAGAGGTAATTAACAATGAATTATATATATCTAAAAACATAAGAAATTATAATAGGGTAAGAGAAAATTACCAAGAGCTTGTCTCTTTTGATATGAAATAGTGCTATAAGCATAAGATGGAATAAACTTTGTGGTATCAATCTCATCTTCTTCATCACCAGCATCATCAGAATCTGATTCTCCATCTGTTCCCACCGAAGGATAGATTTTATCATCAGAGCTCCGAGCCGTTAGTGTCTCACCGTCAACCACTCCATCAAAAGAATCCAACGTTGCACAAACATGCCACTTGGCAGCTAATCCTGTAATTGCTTGTGCTTTGTGTGTTATTTTTGTAGCACTACGGAACATGATGGATAGTGCTGATAGGAGCGTAACGGAGCATAGCTGTAACAGAATATAAAATAGCACACAAATGTGTTAGGACATGTTTGGTTTGATTACTAAAATGTTTTTGGTCATGTCTTTTTCGAATAAATTATGGAATTTTATTATGGGGCTGTCACAAACTTGCAAAAAATGGACACGTCTTCCTCTAATTTTGATGATTTCATTTAATAAACTTATAAAAAAAAAGTTACATAAACTTTTTTTTATTGCAATTGAACTTGACGATTCTGGCATCATGGCATGTACAGCTAACAAAGGGTCCCATGTACACTTGTACGTTTATAAGACTTAGTTTGAATTGAACCCTTTGAACTTTTGTTGTTATTTAGAAAGAGAAATGTAGGTAACCAAACAGAATAAGAAAAATGTTTATTTTCTTACACACCGCCGCATTTATTTATTTAAATTAAATCAATAATTCTAAGTTATATTTTTTTATACCAAAAAAAAACATTGTTGTAACAAAAAATAAAATACATTGTCAATTTTAATGTTCAAACTTCAAATACACTTAAAAGAATCAAGACTTAATTAGTAAAATGGTCCCTTAAAGATATTTTTGGTTTCAGATTGGTCCCTTAAAGAAAAAAATGTCCAAATAGGTCCCTTAAAGAAAAAAAATCCGAATAGGTGCCTTAAAGACATCTCCGTTAATCAGTTTGGTCCCTAAAAAGAGGTCTAAATAGAACCAAACTGATTAACGGAGATGTCTTTAAGGGACCTATTCAGACTTTTTTTTCTTTAAGGGACCTATTTGGACCTTTTTTTCTTTAAGGGACCAATCTGAAACCAAAAATATCTTTAAGGGACCATTTTACTAATTAAGCCAAAAATCAGATATGCTTTTAATCCTGGTGTTCTCCACTTGTTGGACTAAGGATAATAGATTTATTTGATGGATGGATAATGGTCAAATATAGATTCCCCGTGAGCTTAGCTCAGTTGGCAGGAACATCACATTATATGTGCAGGATTTTTGGTTCGAACTCGGGACACTCGACTTATTCACATTTAAGGTGGATTTTCTAGTCACTAGGCTACTTGACCAAAAAAAAAAGGTCAAATATAGGTGCTATGAAAATCAACATGATTTTATACTATTTATATTTGACATTTTTTCATCCTAACATAGAGGTTGTAGATTTTCTGAGAAGAGTTCAAAGAGTCACGCACAATGTGTCCCCTAACTTTATAGGTATAGTTTTTTTAAGATTGGTTTGTTAAACAAAATAATTTAGTGGCGTAACTTGTTGCATATCTACCTTTGGTTGATGTGTAATAATTTTAAATATTACCTCCTTCCGAAAATATAAACAAAAATTAGTCAACAAAAGTTAGTATATTTAGTTCAAATTTTGAAGCAAATACATCAAATTTATTTGACTTAATTTTTGCTTATATTTTGAACCGAAGGAATATAGATCATACTAAATAAAAATTGAGTAAAAAACAAAAGCATGCAACGAAAAAAAAAAGGAAGGAACATTAACCATTAACCAAGATAAGACAATTAATGAAAGGAGAGGTAGAGAGATGACATACCGCAAGTTCACCGGTTTTATAGATATTAAGATCACGTCTAGCCTTAGTTGTCACAAGCAAACAAACAAACTGACTTCCCGTAACCAACAAAAGCGCAAAAAGTATAAACGCGCGATACCTATGACTTATGATTCTCAAATGTCTTCTAATCCTCAAATGTTCCGACATCACTGATTGCACATCTGAATCCACATGGAAATAATTTGCAAAATCGTGTAACCGTAGGATTTGAAGATGACAGATCAAACGGAAGAGAACACATACTAGGAATATCACTGTGGTTCGGTACAGCCAGGAACAGAGTTCTAATATGCATGCTAGTGTATCGCTTATGTACACGTTTCCTAGGAATGGAATTTGTGATCCTCCTGATGCGTACCACCAGATTTTGTATGTTGCCATTGCTATGAAACATGGTCCAGCAAAGACTGAAATAAGCTTCACTGATCTCTGTACCATAAAAACACACGATTAGCAAAACTAGCAAATAATGGTTTAATTGCATCAATCAATCTTTGATACAAATTTAATTGGACTTGCGGATTCATCAAGGATAGTCCTAAAGACTCAACTAGTGTTTACAAAGGTGCTCTTGCAAGGTATAAGTCAAGTCAACTTCTTATGATCTTAGCAATTGAGTTAATTTTCTTTGGTTCTGTTTTTCATTTTTATTTTATATTATTGTCACTTAATATTGTTTTTCTCACGGGACTGTCTAATCTAGTTTTGGGTCAGTTCTGCTATTAAGTGGTTGCAGTACTCTCAATCGCAGTTGCGGTGGATCAAACTGTGGTCCTCCCTACTAAGTCCAGTGTGCCAATCACCACTGAACCAACTAACGATACAGGTTGGATCAAAATAACAGGTAAGACTATCACAAAGAAAGTTTATCTATCTTTGAAGGTGGAGTATCCTGTTGTAGATTGGAGACCAACTCTGTTCCAGAATATGGCTCGTCCTAGAGCTTTGTTTATTTTCTGGCTGGCATGTCATTGCAGATTGACAACAAAAGATAGGCTCCATAAATTCGGTTTGACAGTTGATGTGCATTGCTGTTTTTGTCACCAGGAGGAAACTATTAATCACTTGTTCTTTGGTTGCGCCGAGTTGAAGGTTATTTGGCAAAGGGTCCTCACATGGCTGCAGATAGATCATATCCCTATGGATTGGAATGATGAATTGAGGTGGATCACAAGACTTAGTAAAGGGAAAGGGTGGAGGGCTCAACTTCTAAAAAGTGCAGCTGCTGAAACAGTTTACACCTTATGAAATTATAGGAATGATGTTTGTTTTGGCAATAGAGTACATAATACAAAAATAGAGTAAGAGATTGTCAATACTATAGTGTATAGAGGCCGGAGAAGTCCTAAGCTTAGGGAGCACATTGCTCAATTGCTTATCTAGTTTAGTTTTCTCTCTGTTTTGGATCAGGTGATCACAATGTAAAGAATTGTTTTTTGAATTAATAAAAGTTTCCTTGATTCAAAAAAAAATGTAAGATTTTTTTATTTTGGTCAAGTATATATTCTATCTTAATATGAATAAGTAGGGTGTCCGAAGTTCGAATTTCAGCTTCTACATATATAATGCGATGTTCATGTCAACTAATTTAAGTTCACGGAGCCTAAATATCAGATTTAAATGTGTTTGCCAGTATTTTATAGTTTTGAGTTGGTGTAACTCAACCCTACGATTTGATTTACATTGCATCCGTTTATAAACATATTAAATATATTTTTAGATGATCTTTCAACTAATATGAAACTCTTAACCAATCAACCTAACAATATCTATGGATTAACTTAAGAATATCAATATTATCATCTGAGTTAGAAATTCCTAATCGTTTTATACCTCTCTAATCTATGTAATTTAATCTAAGCATGGGAGTCCTATTAAGAAAGCAGAATTCAGAATCATAAGTTTATAACTACATGTTTGCGAAATCTCAATCATCCCTAAAACTATTGTGATTTATTTCACTAAACAAAATCAAATTCACTCCCAATTTTATCAAATAAATTCCATTACAAATTAAGCAACACGATAAACCAGAGAAAAATGAAAATAAAGAAGGGAAAAAAAAAACAGAGTAATTAAACAGAGAAAGAGAATACTAACATTGAGTTGTGTCATGTAATTCATTCTAACCATCTCGCTTTCATCACAAAGCTTATCCAAAAACAAGAACCTCCTTAATCCATATTTTCTTACAAACGAAGAAAGACACAAAAACGACAACGAAGCAACAGAACTCAAAGAAATCTGAACAATAGCATCATGTGGCCTAGAATGTCTCGCATCACAATCGCGACACGCGATTATAAAGTGAGACGCTGCAGGAACCGCTAATGCTAAAAGGAAGAAAACAAACCAAGAAAGTGTTGCTGTGAATGCATTTGATTGATCTACACACATCCATCGGAGATAAGTTCGAAAAGTGTGTAGCTCGTCGTTTACGTGTGAAACGCTACGGTTGAAGAATTTGTTTTTGTTTTTGTTGGTGATGGTGGTGTTGTTGTTTTGTAATAGTGCTTCTTCTGCAAATCGGATTTTTGTGTTTGTGGAAGTTTCGGTCATGGTGAGAATTTGTGAGAATTGATGAAGAAATGAAACAAAATTGGAATATTGTGATTTGTTTAGTTGTTATCTTGTGTTGTACTGTGTTTGCGGATCTGTGTATAAATAGGTTGGCCCAAAATTGAAAAGTTGTCAAACTTTCTATTTTTATTACATGTAACAAACAAGAGTATCATCAATTAGTCTCGTGAATTTAACTCAGTTGATAAGACATTACATTATAAATGAAATTTCTAGCTATTAGGTTGTTTAACAAAAAAAAAAAGTATCATCTCTACCCAACTGTAAACGGTGAATTCTTTCTAAGAGTTTTAATATTGTTGCATGTCTCTAAATCATTGTGATATATTGTACACATGATTTTGATTAAATTATAAGAGACTCGCATTATCCTATTTTAACATTCTTGAGTTCAACTACCTATAATCTTTTTATAAGAAACAAATTATTTTTTTTAAAATTTAAAATGTTATTTATCTCTTTTAAAAAATGAACAGAGATGATATTTTCTAATTTTGTTTGAGAAGAAATTTAGGTCTGGTTCTATGACAAATTTTTTTTGCACAAATAAGTTCATAACATTTCATTAATAACAATAGAAACAATATAATTGAGTTTTCATGAGGTTAGCTCAGTTAGTAGTAACATTACATTATATATGCATGAGCCAAAATTCGAACCCGGAGATTTCATTTATTTACCTTTAAAGTAAAATTTCTAGCTACTAACTTAATTTTACCGAAAAAATTAACAAAATAATCGGAAAGCACCTCAAAGAAATTTAGAGAAAATATGAGATAAAGATACACGTCAAGAAACACAAAAATACCAAAAACCAATAAAAAAAAACCATACACCAATTTTACTCTACACAAAGGTGCAACACTTTTAAGTTCAGATGCAAACATTTTACTCACATTTTTTTTTTAACTTTAAATCAGAAATAAAATCTTATTGGCTGACAAGCAAAGTACATGTTTGTATAATACTTTCTAAATTTCTATTAATAATCGCCGCAATCTGATAACATTATTTAGTATAGTAGAAGAAAAATAGAATAGAAAATACATATGATACCAGCTGGTGGTAGGACCATAACATGGGAAGAGTGTAGTAAGAAAAAAAGCAACCAATGCAAAGCATCCACTTAGATACCAACACTAATACGTGTAACCATAAAGCACCTCATTTTGTTTGGGATGGAATTTTTTTTCTTCTTTGTCTACAAATAATGAAATCACAAGCAATTAACAAAGGCAACAAACTTGAAACCTGGATCAATTTCATTTGTAAGATTTGATTGATTTGGAACCATTCAATATTACTAATCCATTTTTAATTACAAATGATTAGTAGCCAAACTGCAAGGTGCCTAGTAAGAGACGCGTTGCAATAGTCACCAGGGTGGTTTGAAAGTTGTTGCTCCGATCTAATAACATAATTTGGCAGCTAGCAAACTTATCATATGCTTAAGATTCAATAAATATTTAACATTCTCCTAAGGAAATATATAGTTACATATAAAGAGTTAAAAAAACAAAATAAAATTTTATGGAAACGGAACCTATTGCTACACCAAATCTATATTTTGGGATTCTGATTGATGAGGTGGCTCATTTCTAGGCTAAATTATGGATCATTGGTTGGTTTTTTTTTTTTTTTTTTGCAATGCGGGTTTAGCGTAACGTGGGTTACTAACATGTTTTTTTTTTTTCCGGCCAAAAGGAAGGTTGATAGGCCAAATTACAAATAAAGACGACAATTAAATATAACATTGACGACATCCTGTCAATGAAGGTTGTTACACTCCGGATGTGAATGATTAAGAATAAGGGAGTTCGTGGATATTAAGAGAGCATAATTCGCAAGTCAATCAGTAACTTCGTTTGACTGTCTATAAATATGTGACACTTGAACTTGTCAATCTTTTAAGTTAAAGTGATTGATGAGAGTGACAATGGTAGCACAGGGATGAGATGAGGAGCATCCCTTATTTATCAAAGAAACAACCACCAACGAGTCTGACTCAAGAGAAACAAGCTGATATTGTTTATCCCA
This sequence comes from Trifolium pratense, assembly GCF_020283565.1. Classification (NCBI taxonomy): domain Eukaryota; kingdom Viridiplantae; phylum Streptophyta; class Magnoliopsida; order Fabales; family Fabaceae; genus Trifolium; species Trifolium pratense. Next base: position 45,588,430 of record NC_060061.1, read on the forward strand.
CACCAACCGAAGAGCATTGAGAATAGCCCCCAATTCAGCCTTGAGCACCGTACAACACCCTATGTACACCAGCCCTCCACTCCAGGGGCCTGAATCATCATGGATCACTCCACCACATACCGATTTACAGAGTATAGAGCTAGTACTCTATTTGAATTGCATTTGACCCAACTTTTCATGGGCTTCTGCCTGACAATGTCTATGTTGAATACCCGACCTAAATATGAGGGTAAACCATAAAAGCTCTGATATTTTTACCCTTAAAAAATTAATTATTATTTTGGTTAGAGGAGATAGTTGAATGCCTAATAAATTTAGGCAAATCAATGGCTGGGGATAAGTGAATAACCGTCCAACACATGAGGATATATATATATATATATATATATATATATATATATATATATATATATATATATATATATATATATATTGTTGATAGTTGTATATGTGACTTTGGGCTTAGCTTGCATTGGGCCTAGTATGTGTCAAGCCCATTTGTGTTGCTTGTGTGCCAAGCTATATAAGCCAAGCTTTGTAATCACTTTGCTAATCAATGAGTAACAATTGAGTTGGTTACAACAAACTTTTTCAGTTACAACAAGTGGTATCTAGAGCCTTTCAATAGGGCCTAGCTCCAAGAACCGCAGTTTTGGAGTTGTAACCGTTTTCCACCGCCGTAACGGTTGTTCTTTTCTTTCTTCTTCGGCGAAGCATCGCCTTATCTGCAATTTCTTTCTTTTCTTCAGCTTCTTGATTCAACAATGGCAGAACAATCACACTATCTACAGCCTACAGTTCCCAAATTTGATGGATATTACGAGCATTGGTCAATGCTCATGGAGAATTTGCTTCGATCAAAGGAGTTTTGGCCGTTAATTGAGAATGGTGTTAGCATAGCACCAGCAAACGCAACTGCAGAACAAGTGCGTCTTGCAAATGAAAGCAAACTCAATGATCTCAAGGTAAAGAATTATCTCTTCCAATCCATTGATCGCACAATAATGGAGACTATACTCAATCGAGAAACTGCAAAAGATATTTGGGAAGCTATGAAGAGAAAGTATCAAGGCACAACGAAGGTGAAGAGGGCTCAGTTGCAAGCAATTAGGCGTGAATTTGAACTACTAGAGATGAAAGAAAGTGAATCTGTGGATGAGTACTTTTCAAGAACACTAACAATAGCAAATCGCATGACAGCTAGTGGTGAAACTGTGCAGCAAGTCACCATAGTGGAAAAGATACTGAGATCTTTAGCTCCAAGATTCAACTATGTTGTGTGCTCCATTGAGCAATCTACCAATGTGGTTGAACTATCAGTTGAGGAACTGCAGAGTAGCCTTTTGGTACAAGAACAAAGAATGCGTGGTCAACAAGAAAGTAGTGTTGAACAAGCACTTAAAATTTCCAATGGTGGAAGAGGTGCTGGTAATGGAAGAGGTAGAGGTCGAGGTAGAGGGAGAGGTGGCAGAGGTAGGCAAAATTTGGAGACTGTTGAATGCTTCAAATGTCATAAACTAGGTCATTATCAAAATTCTTGTCCAGATTGAGGAGACAATGTCAACTACACTGAATTCTATGAAGAAAAAGAAACCTTATTAATGGCAAGAACTGATAAAGATCATGAGATTAGAAAAGAAATTTGGTACTTAGACTCAGGCTGCAGCAACCATATGATTGGCCAAAAAGACTGGTTATATGATTTTGATTCTTCATTCAAAGATTCAGTGAAATTAGGTAATGATACCAAGATGTCTGTCATGGGAAAGGGTAATGTGAAACTTTTCATCAATGGAAAGATTCATGTAATTACCAATGTATACTATCTCCCAGGCCTCACCACAAATCTGCTAAGTGTTGGGCAACTGCAAGAAAAGAAAGTAACTGTTGTGTTCAAAGATAATATGTGCAAGGGATATCATGATGAAAATGGTTTGATATTCTCTACTCAAATGACTGCAAATAGAATGTTTCTAATTTCAGCACCAGTCATAATGCCAATGTGTATGCAACTCTCCAAACAAGAAAGAACTCAGTTGTGGCACAATAGATATGGACATTTGAGTGTGAATGGCCTGAAATTACTAACCAAACTTGATATGGTCAATGGTTTGCCTGAATTAGAAGATATGGAAGGAAGATGCACGGATTGCTTGTCAGGCAAGCAACAAAGAGAAGCAATTCCAAAGCAGGCAAAATGGAGAGCCACTGAAAAACTTCAACTGATACATTCTGATATCTGTGGACCTATACATCCAAGCTCTAATGGAGGAAAAAGGTACTTTATAACCTTTACAGATGATTATAGTAGAAAGACTTGGGTTTATTTGCTGAAATAAAAATCAGAAGCTTTTGAAAATTTCAAAAATTTTAAAGCATTAGTTGAAAATGAGAGTGGTAACAAGATACAATGCTTGAGGACTGACAGAGGAGGTGAATATACCTCCAATGCTTTTGATGAATTTTGCACCTCTCAAGGCATTAAAAGACAACTCACTGCAGCCTACACTCCACAGCAAAATGGAGTGTCTGAAAGAAAAAATAGAACACTCTTGAACATAGTTAGAAGCATGCTAGCTAGTAGAAATGTACCAAAAAGGTTTTGGCCTGAAGCAGTAAAATGGAGTACACATATTATGAATAGAAGTCCAACTGTGTCAGTCAAGAATATGACTCCTGAAGAATGTTGGAGTGGTATTAAACCATCTGTTGCACATTTCAGGGTATTTGGATGCATTGCTTTTGCTCATGTACCAGATAGTCAAAGGAAGAAATTGGATAACAAAAGCATCAAATATGTTCATTTAGGCATAATTGATGAATCAAAGGCCTACAAGCTGTACAATCTAGTTAATAAAAAGGTAATAATAAGCAGAGATGTTGTATTTGATGAATCAAAAGCATGGAATTGGGACAATAAGCTGAAAGAAAATGATGGAAATGAAGTTCTAGTTGACTCTGATGAAATCACAGCTACTATTGATGAACCTGTTGAGCCTCGGGTTACTCAAGAACCTCATGATCCTCCCTTGTCCAGCTCAGATATGGACATTGGATATGAGAGTACAGATGCAGAAGATGAAAGTTCAGATGAAAATGGTAATCAACTGGAGCCTAGAATAAGGAGACTTCCAAGTCACTTCAAAGACTTTGTGATGGGTGCAAAGATTGACAATGAGCAAGAATTGCAGAATTTGGAGAATTGCATACACATTGGCATTATGACTGGTGCTGAAATTAGAAACATTCTATTTGCAGTCATTTGAGTAGAGAATATCAAACCATTTTCATCATGTTGACTATAGCAGTAGTGAAGATCCATGCACTTATGATGAGGCTTGCAAGCATCAAGTTTGGAAAGATGCTATGGATGCTGAGATAAAAGCTATAGAAGACAATGACACTTGGGAATTGTCAGTCTTACCTGAAGGGATGAAAGCAATTGGAGTGAAATGGATTTATAAAACAAAGTATAATGAAATGGGTCAAATTGACAAACACAAGGCAAGATTAGTAGCTAAAGGCTACACTCAGAAGTATGGTATAGACTATAGTGAGGTCTTTGCACCTGTTGCCAGATGGGAAACCATTAGAACAGTGCTAGCTTTGGCTGCAAGCAAGGGATGGTGTGTCTATCAGCTAGATGTAAAGAGTGCATTCTTACATGGTGAGTTGACTGAAGACATCTATGTAGAACAACCAGCAGGCTATCTAAAGGGTGACAGTAAGCAGGTGTATAAGTTGAGAAAAGCTTTGTATGGACTTAAACAAGCCCCTAGAGCCTGGTCTAGCAAGATTGAAGCTCACTTTTTAAGTGAAAAATTTGAAAAGTGTCCTGTTGAACACACTTTGTTTGTCAAGAAGGTAGATAACAATGATGGTATTCTCATTGTTAGTATATATGTAGATGATCTAATTGTCACTGGTAACAATCTAGTTCACATCAATACCTTCAAGCAATCAATGATGAATAGATTTGCAATGTCAGATTTGGGAAAAATGAAGTACTTTTTAGGAGTGGAGGTTTGTCAAACTGATGATGGAATTTTCATCCATCAGATGAAATATGCTTCTGAGATACTAAGCAAGTTTGGCATGGAGAACTGTAATGCAGTAAGTAGTCCAATTGTGCCTGGTTGCAAGTTGGTGAAAAATGAAACAGGAAAAGCAAGTGATGAGAAAAGATACAAGCAGATAGTTGGTAGCCTGATGTATTTGCTAGCAACAAGACCTGATTTGGCCTTCTTAGTGTGCCTTGTAGCTAGATTTATGGATAGACCAACAGAGATTCATGAAGCTGCATTGAAAAGAATCTTGAGATATGTTAAAGGGACAGCTGGTTATGGAGTGTTATACAAGAAAACTAGTGATGAACTGCAGTTAAGTGCTTGGACTGACTCAGACTATGCTGGAGATCTAGATGATAGGAAGAGTACATCTGGATATTTGTTTATGCTTGGAAGTGGTGCCATTTCTTGGTCTTCAAGAAAGCAACCTATAGTAACTCTGTCTACTACTGAAGCAGAATTTGTTGCAGCAGCCTCCTGCTCATGTCAGTGTGTTTGGCTTGGTAATGTGTTGAAGCATCTAAGGATAAGTCAGAAGAATACAATCATCATCAACTGTGATAACAGTTCTTCAATCAAGCTTTCAAAAAACCCTATTTTACATGGCAGATGTAAACATATTGATGTCAGATTTCACTTCCTTAGAGATCTTGCAAAGGATGGCATCATTGAGCTGGTTCACTGTAGAACTCAAGACCAGCTAGCTGACATTATGACAAAACCATTGAAGCTTGATACATTCTGTGACCTTAGAAGCAAAATGGGAATGGCAGATTTTGTATGCTTAACCTGATGTTTAGTATTTTGTGTATAAACTGATTCTTAGTATTTGTGTTTGTAGAAATCAGTTTAAGGGAGGGTATGTTGATAGTTGTATATGTGACTTTGGGCTTAGCTTGCATTGGGCCTAGTATGTGTCAAGCCCATTTGTGTTGCTTGTGTGCCAAGCTATATAAGCCAAGCTTTGTAATCACTTTGCTAATCAATGAGTAACAATTGAGTTGGTTACAACAAACTTTTTCAGTTACAACATATATATATATATATATATATATATATATAGATAAAAATTTGGGATGTTATAATATATGTATAATATGGGGGACTAGGCCAAAATTCATAAGAAAAAGAAAGGAAAAGTTGAACAGTTACATAAAAGGAAAAGAAAAAAAGTCAAGGCGATCATGAAAGAACTCCGTTCTAACAAAGCTAGGGACCGAGTTCCACCACACCACTCTGTCAGTAGAATAACCACGATTAGCCATCTTCACGGCAAAAGTGTTTCCCTGTCTGTAGATGTGCAAGTGAAGGAGAGCGAGAGTAAATGTCATACTTCTTCTTCTTCTTCTTGCTACACAGGTTCATCATTTTGATGTATAGTAATGGCCTGATCCCGACCTGCATCATCATCACTAGAGGTGTGCCTTGATATGTCCACCTGGTTATGCTGAACCATCTCTGATTCTAGGACTGTTATTTTCGTTGACACATACATTTTCGAAGTTTGGCCTTTATCTGCTCCCATCTTTTCTTTTTCCTCAAATTTCTCAATCGAGTGCAATTTACGGCAATTCGCAATTGCATGCCCAATGGAAAAACAATTATTCGCGTAACCTTCACTTTCGATCATAATTTTGTTGTAAATTCTCTTCGACAGATCAATGTCGACTAACACCCTAGCATAGTGCCCAAAAGCTCTTTTCTTTTGGTTGGTTCATCCAGAATCAAGGGAGTTCCTAATGGCCAAGCTTTACACTTATCCTCAACGTTAGAAAATTAAAACTCAACCAAGTGCCACAGTCCGAAGTCATTCCATACTATACGCAGGTCAAGGACTTAGCGAGGAGATCCTTAGAAGTCGAGGGTTTTCAACCTTTGGTCATAATAAGTCTTCCATGGTCATGATTAATCACGAGTGGCTCTTTAGCCTTCACATTAGTCTTCACATGACACTAGATAATGTGTCAATAACTTCACAAAATAATAAAAGCTAGACAAAATATCAAATTAATATAGAGAAATACATAATCGACTCAATAAATCAAAAATTTCAATTTATTTAAAATGACTCTAAATTAAACACTAAACTAATAAAATTCAATTAGATCTAATGGTTGCGATTAAACAATAATATTATATAAATATCTTGAGACCAAGCAGAAATATTTTAATGTTTTCCACTTTTCTTATAAATATCAAACCCTACTCGCGTTTCTCATAAACAATTTCTTTTCTCTCTCCTCCCCCTTTAGCCGCCGCGGGCATATTCCCTTCCCTACCTTTCATCAATTTATTTTCATTTCTTCCCCAGTCAAGCATGAATTCAAGGGAGCTAAGTCAGAATCTTCATAGATTGACAAGAACAAGGCGTCAAAGGTAGTAAAAATCCTGACTTTTTGTTTCTTAAGCTTGGCAAGAAATTCTTGAGATTTAGGAGTTGATTTTCTTGAATTTTGTGCTTATTTCCTTCATTAATGTTGTTGTGTGAGTTGTTATGATTATGTATTTGAAGAAAAAAAATCATTTTGAGTTTTTTAAAATTTTTGTGATTTTGGAAAAATTGAGAATGTTATTTTTAATTGATGCATAGCATTTGAATGAGCAGATCTATAGATTTATCGATTTAAAGTTTTGAAGAAAAAAATAATTAATTCCGGTGTGACTTTTAGATTTATCGATTTAAAAATTTGATGTAAGATATGTTCACTGTGTTTCTGAAAAATCTTTTGAAACATTCAATGATAAAGACTTGAAACAACTATTTGGCTTCTTGAGTACGATAACTAGGGAAATAGTTATGAAAGATGCGAATGACAAATCTAGATGTTTTGGTTTTTTTGAATTTTTAGAGTGCACATTAAGTTGTTATTTCAGTTGAGAAGTTAAATGGGTAACTAATATCAATGATGACAACATATTATTTGTGGGGGGAGTACTCAAAGGAAAGTAGAAAGAGAGCATGAGTTGAAAGCTAAATTTTAGCATGAAAGAGTTAGCAGATGAGAGAAATTACAAGGAGATAATTTTTACTTGAAAAAATCTTGATGACGATTTTAGTGATGAAAGGGAGATAATTTATACTTCAAATTTTCATCACTAAAATCATCTTCAAGATTTTTCAAGTATTAATTAGCTTCTTGTGGTTTCTCACATCTGCTAACTCTTTCATGCTAAAATTTAGCTTTCAACTCACGCTCTCTTTCTACTTTGCTTTGAGTACTTCCCACACAAATAAAACATCGTTATCATTGATACTATTGACCCATTTAACTTCCCAACTGCAAGAACAACTTAATCTTGACTCTAAAAATTAAAAAAACTAAAACATCTGGATTTGCCATTCGCATCTTTCATAACTGTTTCCCTAGTTATCGTACCAAAGGGGACAAATAGTTGTTTCAAGTCTTCATCATTCAATGTTTCAAAAAGATTTTTCACAAACACATTGGTGAACATGTCATTCAATTATGTTGCATGGTATAGTGTAAGATGATCCACACGGGATATAGATCATCTTAAACAAAACCAACATAATTGAATGACATGTTCACATTGTGTTTCCCACAAATTTCACGATCAAAATTAATTACTCTTAAACGGTGATAAAAATTTCATACTTAATAATAACAAAATAAAAAAAGTAGTATTTGCTGTTGTATAATGTACTATATCCAAATGATAACAAAGAAAACAGAAAAAAACTGTTTTAAGAAGAACTCCGTATCAGATTCAGACCATCTTTAGTTTTAGAAAAGGGAAAACAAAAACAAAAAAAACAATCTTAAAACATGTTATATCTTGTGAGCTTATTTTCATTAAAAAAATCACAACCACAAATCAATCCATGTATGTAATGAAATTTAAAAATCGACCAAAATAAACATAAAAAAATCGATCGACCAAAATAAACATACTTAGAGTGTGTCAATGTACTCTACTTTGTATAAAAATAAAAGTTCTTAAAAATAAAAACTAATCATCACAAATTCACAATGAAACTAAATAAAAACAAGAAGTTCATATGAAACAAGCGTACACTTGTTTCATATTACACATCTATGAACAATTGCCAGCAATTACACATCATAAAGTCATCAACATATACTCCCTTCAAATCTATATATATTATCAACATTAATAATTAAGAAAAGCAATGGCCAATTAAGATTTCCTTCACCCTAACTAGCCCAAAACCAATTGACCAAGAAAAATTCTTATAGGAAAACTTTAGTTATATAACCATAGCTAATAAAAAATCCAAAATACAATTATATACAATTATATATATATATGTGTGTGTGTGTGTGTGTTTTTTTTTTCAAATAAGAATGATTCATTGATCAAAACTAACTTCACTTGCAACCATTTGAACCAAACCCAATCTTACCACCACCAACATCATAAACAACCTTTAGTGTTCTTTGTTGCACATTCCCAAAGATAGTAATATCACTATCATCTTCATTCGCCGCCGCAAACGCCAAACAAACTTGATTCAAACTTTCCGCGTAAAGTATCCCTAGCGCGGCTAGTTCCACCGCTACACCACCGCGAAAGAAAAATCTAATCTTTGGAATAGAAATCATTTCGTTGCCGCTAAAATCATAGCATGTGTCCAAAATTGAAAACGATGAAGCAATTGGATACTTCGTCATTCCTTTCTGGAAGGAATCACGAAGGCTGTCATAGACAGTCAATGGCAGTCGTGTAATGACGGTGCCGGAGTCAATGATAGCTCCACCAAAGGAGAAAGTAGATGATGAGATTGGAAGTTGGGTCCCACCAACACTTATTCCAATAATGTCAAGGCCGTAGAAGGAACTGTTATTAGAAACATTAGAGAAGGGGGTGTATTTAACATCACTATCATTGGCAGCACCAAATGTAAGGTAACCGGTGTCGCTGGAAGTGGAAGGAAGACAATAAGAGAATGTTTTGTTGTATAATTGAGATGTTTGTTCGATGAAAGAGATTGGATGACGACCAAGGCCTAAGAGACCCGCAGAGCCGTTGAATAGACCTTGATTGTTTTGTCCGCAGCCGAATAAAAAATTATCAATGGCGTCCGTTTGAGCTATGGTTAGTCGTTCTTGGCTAATATATCCTTCAGAAAATGATTCATCGGCATATTGGATCTTATATATACATGCGTTTGTTAATCTAGCACAACGTGGATCCCTTCCTGCAATAATCACAACTCAAAACAAGTAACTAAATATTTTTAGAAAAAATTTCCAAGTGATTGAAGTTTTTAATTAACCCGTCTTTTTTTTATATTTATTATGAGACAAAATTTAAGATGAAGGCATAGTTCCGAATTATAAAATATAAGTGCTACACCGTTGACCAATATATTTAAAATTATCAAAAATTCTAATGATTATCAATAATAATTTTTAAAAGTAAAAAATAACAATTTTTCTTATTTTTATGGCAAAAAATGACATTATTAACGTCAATTCAATATGAGTTATATATACCTGTAGCAGCATAGATCTGAGTGCAATCTGAAGATGTACAAGTGATATTGCTATAAGATGTAGACATTGATGGATCAAAAATATCATCTTGCTGATTGTAACAAGAAAGAGAACAAGGTTGACACTGAGTCCAAGTAAGATCACTACCAGTATCAAAAACAAGTGACAAATTCCTTATAGGAGTACCAAATCCAACGGTAACAAAATAGTTTGCTGATCCAATAAGGCTGCCAGATTTAACTGTTAGGTTAGCTGAAGAAGCTAATTTTTGATCAATTTTGTTATTTTTGGATGACAATAATAATTTTGAGTGAATATAATTCACCCTTTCTTTGTCAAGATCAAGAATATTACTTTGTGTTGGAAGAATTCTTGATTTGCTATTATTGTTGTTCAATAAGGAACATGGTCCATGTTTGTGTACCACATCTAATGATGCTTTTCTCTTTGGACCTGAATTCAACAATGAAACTTGGTGTCATTTTTGTTTTTTAATTGAAAGTAGTGTCAAATTGAATAATAAAAATCTCTTCTTCAAGTTAATATCATATAAAAAAACAATATTGCATAATCAAAGGTATAAAATATTACTATAAAGGGTTGACTAAATATTTTGCCGCTAATATAAAAGTATTGTAAATAATAATATTAGATTAATGGGTCGGGATTGATTAAAAAAAATTATGGGCCGAATACGAGTGTTTTGTAAAGTCTGTGTCAGAATTGTTACTACTAAAAATCGAATACGAGTTCTTTCGAACGATTCGTCCTATAGAGATTTATTAACCACTTGAGCCCAACATCTTGATCAATTCTTAGAAAGAATTAGATTTACTTTTAATTTGTAGTATGTGGCCTGTTATAAGCAAGTTCATTAGGTCTAAATTTTCTCCATTTAAATAGAATAGCTATCTTCTTTCAACAAAAATAAAAAAGAAGAGAATAGCTATCATATTTGTAAATACATTATTGAAATTTACAGGCATGCATGTGAAATTAAATTAACCTTTAGCAAAAGTGCTGCATCAATGGCAATGCTCTTCTCTAAAGAGCAAAAGAAAAAGAGAACTACAAGTGAAACTAAGAAGAAATGAGACATTTCAAAATTATGGTTTGAGGTCCAATATATAACTTGGTCTTTATAGACCAAATATTATTATGGAACAAATGATCAATTTCACACGTTACCCATTATATAACTAACGAGACTATTTCATTAAACTTGATGATGATTTATTATTCTCTTTAGCAAATTGGAAATAATTTTTGACAAATTTGACTTTATACAAAAAACATCCTATTGTACATTTTTATCATTCCTAGATGTAGACCGGGACATTGTGCAATAATTTATTTATTTTTTCATGATAAAAAATGAAAAAGAAAAAAAATGAAATTATATACACAAATAAACGAATATTACATTCACAACTTGCTCCATAAGGAATCAAATTACTAACTTACGGTGTGTTTGTTTGAAGATAAACAAAATCATATTTTTGTTGAAATGATAATTCCGATGGATAAATTATATAATATTATTACCACCATTTCCACTCATCTGTTTGGTAAGTATTTTTGTTTTACAGTTTTTTGGTAAGTATTTATTTTTTTTAGAAATGTTTTAAAATTTATTTTAATTTAAAACTTAAGAAAATATAAATAAATAATGGTTGCGGGAATTATAGTTATACATAATTGTGCCCATAATAAAAAAACTGTGATACATAATTGAAAGCTTTTGATACATTGGATCCTAAATTAGATGACATCTTCTTAGAGGTGACTTTTAACAAGACATTAGGTCTGGTTATATATTTTATTTGTTTTTTGACATAAGTATTTTTGTCAAACAGTTTATAGCGGATAGATTCATTCACTTTAAATTTAATTTGGAGAATTATAGATCCATTTTAAATTCAAATTTAAGTCTCTATATATTGACTCTTACCGCTACCAAATAAATTGTATATGAATTTTTGGGAATAAAATAAAATAACAGGACAAATATTGGACTCTCTTACAATCTTTCCTCTTTACCAACACCGAGTTCTACATTAACTACGAAAGACCAAACCTTAGAGAAAGGAAAATATATATAAAAAAAAGGGATGATTAATCAATCCTATTCTCAATACTTCAAAAAAAAAAAAAAAATAGCATGTCATGAGATGGATGATGGCACCTATTTATTAAGGGCATCTATCATGAATCAGTTAATTCCAAATGGTGTTCTCTACTTTATTCATCACTAGGCATAGCCTTATATAGAGTTACAAGTCATTTGGTCAATTACACATAAGCGCACAAACACACTAAATGTACTACCTTGCGCGCCACGCTACTGCAAGCAAGGCTTGCACTGCCTACATACACAGACACATGCTCACAGGCGCGCCATGAGCCTAACACAACACTAACATACACTCTCCTATTGTATGATTTGATTGAGATTGCATTTCTTTGACTCTATTGTAAACTTTTTTAGTCTACCTCAGTACGTCTTGTGCTGGGGAGGCTGCTTGTGTTAATATATTCCATTTTGGCTTCTTCAAAAAAAAAAAATACACTCCCCTAAACTGAACACATGCGATTAGTTTACACAATTATGACATACAACATTCATTCTAGGCTAAGAACATCACAAACACCTAGCTTATTTCTGAGATTGCAGAAAGTTTCAAGCTTAGAGGCTTGGTCATGATATCAACAATTTGCTCTAATATGTGCTGCAGTGGTTGAGTTCTACCACTCCTTCCTTTGTCAAGTCTCTTAGAAAATGGTATCTCACATCTATGTGTTTGCACCTGCCGTGCATCACTGGATTCTTTGATAGTTTTATTGATGAGCTATTGTCACACTTTATGACTGTGCATCTCTGAGTTTGGCCAAGTTCCTCAAGAATTCTTCTTAACCATATACCTTGGCGGGCACATGAAGCAGCTGCTACAAACTCTGCTTCAGTAGTAGATAAGGTAACAATGGCTTGTTTCTTTGATGACCATGAAATGGCACTTGAGCCAAGCATAAAAGCATACCTAGAATTAGATTTTCTATCATCCAAACCTGCATAGTCACTATCAGACCATCCCACCAGTTTCATATCTTCATTTATTTTTTACCAAATACCAAGATCCAAAGTGCCTTTGTGATATCTCATTATTCTTTTGATTGCAGCCAAGTGAACCTTTGTTAGTCTCTCCATATATCTTGCAACTAAACATACGGAGAAAGTCAAATCAAGCCTAATAGCAAACAAATACATCAAACATCCTGTCATTTGTCTGTAGTTGGTAGCATCAACAAATTTTCCATTTTCATCTCTAATTAGCTTGTTTCCAGGAACCATAGGACTACACACCTTGTTGCACTGATCCATTTTAAATCTCATAAGAAGTTGATCATTTACATATTTCTATTGATAAATGAAAATTCCACCATTGAATTGTTTTACTTCTACCCCAAGGAAGAACCTCATTTTGCTTAGATCTGTCATAGAGAACTTGCTTTTCATAGACCTTTTAAAATCTTCAAACATACTCTCATTGCTGTCAGTAAAAATTAAGCCATCCACACAAACTTACAATTAGCATATTCTTTTCATTATCTTTTTTCACAAACAATGTATGTTCCTGAGAACACTTTTCAAATTTCTCTTGATTGAAGTAAGATTCTATCTTACTGTACCATGCCCTTAGGGCTTGCTTAAGCCCATATAATGCTTTCTTTAGCTTATACACCTTTCCCTCTTCCTTGTTGTAACCAGCTGGTTGATCAACATACACATTTTCAGCTAAGTCTCCATGTAAGAAAGCACTTTTCGCATATAACTGGTACACATTCCAACCTTGTGAAGCTGCAATTACAAGAATAGTTCTGATTGTGTCTCATCTGGCCATTGGTGCAAATACTTCATTGAAGTCAATGCCATGTTGTTGAGTGTATCCTTTAGCTACTAATCTAGCTTTGTATTTTTCAACTTTGCCCTGCTCATTATATTTGGTTTTATACACCCATTTCACACCTATTTTCTTCATGCCTTGAGGAAAATCTGTCAATTCCCATGTTCTATTATTTTCAATAGATTCAATCTCTTGATCCATTGCTTCTCTCCATACAGCCAGCTTCACTACTTCTTCGAAGCAAGTTGGATCTTCACTATTGCAAAATACTGCTAGATTTTGCAATTGTTCTTGCTCTTGTAGTTCTGAATCAGTAACAAAATCCATCATCCAACCTGGTGGCTTTCTAGCTCTTGGCCCTAAAGCATTCTTAGTGTTTTCATCATCATCATCATCATCATCATTTTCACTAGTAGTATCCATGTCACTTTCACTTTGAACTGCTGGTTCAGTAATGACAGGATCTTCTGCAACTGGTTCAACTTGAACTGTATCATCATCATTGTCATCTATCATCTGAATTTCTTGCCTCTCACCCTTCTCATTCCAATTCCAACTTTGTTTTTCATTAAACACAACATCTCTACTTATGATTATCTTTTTATGAATAGAGTTATAGAGCTTGTATGCTTTTGATTCTTCACCGACTCCTAAGTGAATGCATTTGATGCTTTTAGGGTCTAGTTTCTTTCTTTGTGCATCAGGAACATGTGCATATGCTATGCAACCAAACACTTTGAATTGAGCTACTAAAGGCTTCATTTCACTCCATGCTTCTTTTGGTGTTTTGTCTTTCACAGACAATGTTGGACTTCTATTAATGACATAGGCGGCCCAAACTACAGCTTCTGGCGAAAATCTCTTTGGCACTTTCATTCCAGCCATCATACTTCTGACTACATTCATCAAAGTTTTGTTCTTTCTTTTTGAAACTCTATTCTGTTGAGTATGTTGCAGTTAATTGTCTCTTGATTCCATGTTCACTACAAAAGTTATTAAACAGATTTGATGTGAATTCTCCACCCCTATCAGTTCTTAGGCACTTAATTTGATGATTAGACTCCTTTTCTACCATTGCTTTGAATCTTTTGAACACTTCAAATGCATTGGATTTATCTTTCAAAGGATAGGTCTATGTCTTTCTGCTATAGTCATTTGTGAATGTAATGAAGTATCTACAGACTCCATTAGATGTTGGATTGATACGTCCACAAATATCAGAATGGATAAATTTCAATTTACATGATGCTCTCCATGTGTAGTTTTTGGAATAGAATTCCTCTAATACTTGCTTGTCACACAATCATGACATAATTCTATTGTATCTTTTAACATTGGCAGGCCTTTAACCATCGAGGAGTATTTGCTGCAGTTAATTGTCTCTTGATTCCATGTTCACTGCAAAAGTCATTAAACAGATTTGATGTGAATTCTCCACCCCTATCAGTTCCTAGGCACTTAAATTAATGATTAGACTCCTTTTCTACCATTGCTTTGAATATTTTGAACACTTCAAATACATTGGATTTATCTTTCAAAGGTTAGGTTCATGTTTTTCTGCTATAGTCATCTGTGAATGTAATGAAGTATCTACAGACTCCATTAGATGTTGGATTAATAGGTCCACATATATCAGAATGGATAAATTCCAATTTACTTGATGCTCTCCATGATGTAGTTTTTGGAATAGAATTCCTCTAATGCTTGCTTGTCACACAATCATGACACAATTCTATTGTATCTTTCAACATTGGCAGGCCGTTAACCATTGATCCTTTTATAAGTGTGTTCAATCCATTGGCGCTGAGGTGGCCATATCTACAGTGCCAGATATGTTCTACATTTTCATGACTCATAGCAAGACACTGAGGCATTATGACAGGGGGCAAGTAACACATACGTTCTGTTAACTTTCATAGGAGTAGAGATGATTAACCTTTTTTCTTCATGAAAAATCTTACATGTATCTTTGCTAAATACTATAGTAAGATTTTTTTGTTGTAATTGTCCTATGCTGAGCAAGTTATTCTTAAAATTTGGAAGATAATACACATCAGTAATCACGCTTAATTTACCTTCCAAATGTAGCTTTAGATTGCCCTTTCCCATGACAGACATGACTAAATTATCACCAAGTTTCACAGTCTCTCTGAAGCTTTGATCAAAGTCAAATAGCCATTCTTTGTTGCATATCATATGATTACTGCAACCTGAATCTAAGAACCAAACTTGATCACGTGTTTGATTGGTTGAAAGTTCTCGTGCCATCATTAACATTTCCCTATGCTCATCAAACTCAACAAAATTAGCATTTTCCTCCCAATTAGGACAATCACTTTGATAGTGTCCAAGTTTGTGACACTTGTAATATTCAACAAATTCCTTTGAGTTGGAGTTTGATCTACCTCTTCCACGCCATCTGGAAGCACGACCTCTCCCTCTGGAATTGCCTCCATTGTTGTTACCCCTACCAAGATTTGACATCTTGAGAGCCTGCTCCTCTTCCTTAATCTTGTGCATTTTCATTCTTCCTTCATGCACAAGTAAGCTACTATGTAGCTCATCTATGGTCATAGCAGTAATGTCCTTTGACTCCTCTATATAACAGATGACATAATCAAATCTTTGAGTCATAGATATTGTCATCTTCTCTACCATCGTAGCCTGAGTCAAGCTTTCACCCTGTGCAGTCATTTTATTTGCTATTGCAAGAGTTCTTTTGAAAAAATCATCAACAGATTCACCTTCTTG
Organism: Trifolium pratense; assembly: GCF_020283565.1. NCBI lineage: Eukaryota > Viridiplantae > Streptophyta > Magnoliopsida > Fabales > Fabaceae > Trifolium > Trifolium pratense. The sequence goes on from NC_060061.1 coordinate 45,604,630, forward strand.
CATTGACAATAGTTCAAATGCACGCCTCAAAGATTGTAATTGAGCACATTTAACTCTTGTAGAACCTTGATACTTTTGCCTCATAGATTCCCAGACACTTCTTGAAGTGCTTCTATCAAGTATTGTTTCAAGAATTGAACGATCGATCGATTGAAACAAGTAATTCTTTACCTTGAGATCTTTCAATCTACTTTACTCTGCAACACGTGTTTGTTCTTGTGTTGGATTTCCAAGAGCAACAACAACACCATTCTCGATCAAGCCCCAATATTCTTTTGATCGCAAGAGATTCTCCATAAGTTCTGCCCAATGATCATAGAAGCCTTCAAATTTGGGAATAGATTGCGGAAAGAATGCATTATTTTCCGCCATGGAAGAGTTTTCACCAAGCTTGATGAAGATGAGAAAGAAAACGGTTGCACCGTTGTAACTGTCTAACTGAATTGTTTTTCTATTTTGAGAGTTGGATCTTTAGGTCTCGTGATACCAATTGTTAATTCCAAATGGTGTTCTTTACTTTATTCATCACTAGGCATAGCCTTATATAGAGTTACAAGCCATATGGTCAATTACACATAAGCGCGCACACACACACACACACTAAATGTACTACCTTGCGCGCCACGCTACTACAAGCAAGGCTTGCACTGCCTACATACACAGACACATGCTCACGGGCGCGCCATGAGCCTAACACAACACTAACAGAAACAAACTATATTTGATGTTTCTCGTATGTGTGAGGGATAGCACTAATTTGTGAAGCTAGCGTATAACATGAAATAGTGGTGCATGGTGCACATGTCATGAATAACATTATAAGGATTAATACGAATTTTACAAAATTAATCGTTTTGAATATTTATATTGTATAGATCATTTATAATTTTTTTAAAAGAAATTGAAAATAAATTTATGTGTTATTGAGACTCTTTAAAATTAACAGTATTCAATAAAAAATCTATAAACTAATTTTGATGGGTCTCAATAACATATTAAATTATTTTCAATTTCTTAAAAAAAATTATGGATGTAGTTTAATGTGCATTTTGTGTGCAAAATAACATTAGAATGGTTCTATTAGATCTAGTGGTTGAGATTTAACCATGGAATATATTTTAATATTTTCCAATTTCTATATAAATACCAAACCCTAGTCGCTTTTCTCATAAACAATTTTTTTTCTCTTTTCCCCATCGATCTCCTCTATCCGCCGCGGGCATACTCCTTCCCCTATTCTTCATGAACTTTTTTCACTTCTTTCCCATTCAAGCATGAATTCAAGGGAGCTAGGCTAGAATCTTTCTAGATTAACAAGAACAAGGCTTCAAAGGTAGTAAAAATCCCTCCTTTTTCGTTTTTAAGATTGGTCAAAAATTCTTAAGAGATATAGGGTTTGATTTTCTTAACTTTTGTTTTAATTTCTTTTATTAATATTGTTGTGTGAGTTATGATTATTATTTGAAAGACTATTTTTCATTTTGAGCATTTTTAAAAATTTGTGATTTTGGAAAAAAAATATGATAATGTTATTTTTAATTGATCTATAGCCTTAGAATAAGTAGATCTATAGATTTACAGGTTTGAAATTTTGAAAAAACACATTTCGATGTGACATTTGCTTCACTCGGACTCATAGGGGTATTTGGTCATTTAATGTTGGGAAATGTAAAGTAATAAATGAACCATTACATCTGACTCCTTGAAATGATATAAACGCATATATGATTTGCGAAAAATTGATAAAAAAATTGAATGAGTTACGGTCATTTCAATATTTCTTACGATCAAAATTTTGAATTGTATAATTATTTTGAATAAATGTACCATTTTCGAAAAATAAAATTTTTGTTTGTGATAATTGTGTAACTATTTGAACCCGCAATTCGAGTAGAGACACAATAGGTTATGTTTTAGTTTATGTAAAATGGTAATATTCTTTGATTTTTTCGCAAAACTCAAAGGTTAATTTAAAAACTTAGAGTGTTTGATGAAAATGTTGGAAGGATTTTTAAAAAATTTATTTTTTAAAAGTGGGGAATTTTTTAATATTTTTTTGAATAAATGATGAAAAGAACTTTTTGGGTTTAAACAGCGAATTGTAGAGCTCTATATAGTTGTTATTATTGTTTAGGGAACTTAACTTTGAGGTGTATACATGCGAGCAACCTCGTGTCAGGAAAACTGTGAAGTAATAATACTTTCTAATGATCTCTTATATGATTGAATGCATGTGTGATGTGTTGATGTATATTTTACTGAGTTATTTCTATATTTATCAATGTGTTGTTGCATTTGATAAATGATTGTTTTGATGTGGTTTTGTGGAATATATGAATTGCTTGGGAATATTGTTGTTTGCTTATGAATGTATGTATTGTTAAATATGCTTAGATCTTATCTCCAAAAGTTAGTTTAAAGGGTGAGGTTTGTTGGTAACAATGATCCAATGTGTTATTCATTACAATACCAATTGCCTTATATAGGCTTACAACACAAGCTACAATGGGCCAAAACTAGCTAAGTTCAAACAAACTAGGCCCAAAGTAAAAACACATCCTAACAAGGTTGCTCTTACATATTTATACACTTTACATCTTGGGAACTTAAGCAATGTGAGACTTCAAACAATCTCCAACAACACAACTTCACATTCAACACTCACTCTCACGCCTAGCGTGGTCTTGGATCAAATGCCCACATTACATGTTCTGTTATATGTATGTATTCTTTTCTATATGTTATTTTTAAATCATGACACTCTTTTTTACCTGTGGAACTGGGAACCTTAAGTCCTTTTTAGATTTTTAGTTTAACGTTAATCACCGCAACGTCGGAAACATGATGGCAAAGAATGTCACTTGTTATGTGGCATTGTTAAGCAGTGATGCTTGATGTCAAAACAAACCAAGCCATGAGCGAACTAGATTCGACAGAACCCAAACGGCAACATAGACTTGAACGCATCCAGGAGCGAACCACCATATCAGAGACAAAACCACCACAACAAAGCAGGAATTTTGCAACCAACAACGATCAACCCATTTGTTGAGACACCACGAACCAGACAAACCAAACTCACCAAAGCAGAAAACAATTAAGAACCAACTCTGCCTTTTCCAAAAGAGATGAACAATAGCACGCAACAACAACATAGTACACAACACCGACGTCGACGAGCTCTCACGGAGCACCAGAGAACCACCACGACAAAGATGGCTAAGAAACGACCGATTGGGTGCAAGACCCAACCAAATCGATCATGAGGAACAAAACAAGACGAGATCCAAACGCAACAGGTCCAAGATGGTGAAAACAACCATACGATGATGCTGATGGAGAGGCGCGCGAACCATCAAACGAATTGGATATCTACATCGGAAAGGCCGCTTTTAGATTTGCATTGAACACTATAAGAGGAGTGTCAAATGACCGATTATCCCAAAAGCTTAAGCTGTTAGGATAGAGCCACATTAATGGTTTTATATTATTTCTAACACGCCCCCTCACGCAAGAGCCCACTTGAGCTTGAAGCGTGGATAATGCATAGGCCCACCTACCATATGCTTAAATTCTACTTTTTAATTAGAAAGTAAGAGGAGCGGGGATCGAACTCTAGACCACTTAGTCAAAGAGGCTCTGATAGGCGTTTTGTGGTTCTAGAGAGAGGAGAGAACGTTTGAAAAAATCATTTTTGTTTGTTCTCTTCTTCTTAGCGTTCTCAGATTTTTTTTAAGGAATTGATCATATATCTCATATATATAAAATAATTACAAATGAATAAAAGGTGGACGGGCAACAAGCTGCACTGTTAATCCTTTTTGTATAGAAAACTCAATCTTTGAAAAACTACATTCATAGACCTAGGCGACATGACACAACAATACAATGCATTACCTTTTGGACTCTTTTCAAAAGATTTACGACATCTGGTGCTAGAAATCCAAAAGTATCGAATGCAAATGGTATAAAAACATGGTGATTAGAGAATGCTTTCTCATGTTTGGTCATTTTATTTAAAGCATCATTAAAGGCTGCCCGTCCCACAGTAAAATCCTCGAGCCCCAGTTCCACGAGTGGGGAAACTCCAGTCAAATGATCTACACAAGCATGTTTCCCACCTACCCATCCAAACACCAGAACATCCGTTGGGCGAAGTGTCGATCTCGCTTCTTGTGGGTTAATCAAGAAGTTCATTGGTGCCTCTTTCTTCACACGCCTAAAAATATCAAAAAGCACATCTCTGACCAAGTGATGCCTGTATTTGAAGTCGGGAAGCTCCTAAAATGAATTGCATGCTCCCCGAAAGTGTCGAGACACGCTTTACGACAAACAGGGCAAACCTCATCTTTAGAAAATAACGTTTCATTTGAGATGTGTAGTAGAGAAAGTAGTTCATTAAACCTCTGCCAATTATTTTGCTTTAGACATGAATGATATGATCTAGGTTTTTAGTTGAAAAATAATTATTTTTAGTTCAATTTAGTTAATGATCACAACTCCATTTGACTTTGAACTCTCTTTTAAGTCATTGTACGGATCTCTTTCAAAAAGATTGTACGGATCACTTAAAACGGTAAAGACTTGTACAATTTGGAAATGAAGAATCTGCAAAGAGTGTCATCAAATAGTTGAATGACATATTCATTAATGTGCTTGTGAAAAATCTTTTTGAAACATTAAATGATGAAAACTTTAAGCAACTATTGTCCTAATTATCGTACCAAAGAGGCCAAATAGTAGCTTAAAGTTTCATCATTTAATGTATCAATAAGATTTTTCACAAGTGTGAACATGTCATTCAACTGTTTGATGGCATTGTTTGCAGATTGTTCATTTTCAAATTGTATAAGTTTGTACCCTATTAAATGATCCCTACCATCAAGAGCCACCTTAAAAGAGAGTTTGAAGTCAAATGCAGCAAAAGTGTCATGTAATGCTTTGTGATCACTATCTAAATTGAACTAAAAATAATAATTTTCAACTAAAAACATCATATCATTCATGTCTAAAGCAAAGGGGTTTAATAAACTACTTTCTACTACATATCTGAAATGAAATTAAATTATAAAACTGTATGGAAAAAACTAAAAAAGTACCAAAATGTGTCCTGAACCTCTACATATCTCAAATCAACCAGCAGTAGCACAATCAAGTTCAAAATTTACTTTCTTCTTGCCATAAGCAAACCTTCATACACACTCCTCATATTTCAGCCATATAAATTGTAGATTGGCCCAAATATTTTCCTAAACAGCATATCCACATATTGTTCATTCAATAAAACTTGGATGAACATAATGAAATAATATGATTGTTTTTGTTTACAACAGAGCAGAGAATCGAACTTAGGACCTCATACATACTACCCAAATTTCTCATTACTAGACCAAACCTAGTGGCTTAATGAAATAATATGATTTATTGATAGTAAAAGTAGTATTTACGGTATCAATGAATGTGAGAATTTTGGACATCTTAAATAAGTAGACAAAATTTTGATCTCTTAGTTTCACCTATGTACAGTATAGATAATCTATTTGTAAAATATATAGTGATTGCAAAGAAATCAGGTAAATTATGTTCCAAAAACTCAGTATCAAATTCATATCATCTTTACTTTAAGAAAAAAACCATCTTAAAACATGTTATATATCTTGTGAGCAAATTTAAAAAATCGACTTGAATAAACATACTTAGAGTGTGTGTCACTCTACATTGGTTTTGTTGGATAATAAAATAATAGTCTATGTTATTGAGCCTGTTGGTTTAGAGTCCATTAGGTTTTATTATATATTCTCTAGTAACATTTTTGTAATGTTAAGTTAATGCAATGATATTCTATTGAAACCCAAGCCGTCTTTCTCTTTTCTTATTTTGTGTATCTCTGATTCTAACATGGTATCGAGAGCAAGGTTCGATCCGCCTTGAACCACTTGTTGCTTCCACCGTCAAAATTCCCAAAAATTTGGGAATGTTGGGTGTTTGTTTCCGTTAAATTTCTAGTGTTGGTATTTTGAATTTTTGTTGGGTCTTTCTCAAGTTGTTTTGAAGGAATCAGCTTGAAAAGAATTTGGTTTACAGTAGGTATCATTGGTTTGAACGGTGAAATTTGTTTGTTTGTCCACCAAAAGTCATTAGTTTGGTGAAGGAATTCAAAGGTCATTCGTTTTGCAATGTATCTCGGTTTGCTATTGAAGTGTGATTTCTTATGCAATTTCGATTTGTTGCAAGTTTTATTGTGATGTTTGGCTCAGATCTTGTTACGGTGGTTTGGTTTGACTTCGTTTGGTTCAATTCCGTTTGTTTTGTTTGTTTGATTGATTGTATTGCACTTCTGATTGCATTGCACTTCTCCTATTGATTCTTCTGATTGCATTGCACTTCTTGCTATTGCACTTCTTCTTTGATTGCATTGCACATCTCCCTATTGAATTCTTCTGATTGATTGCACTTCTCCCCGACTTCTTCTGATTGCACTTCTCTCTGGCTTCTTCTAATTGATTGCACTTCTCCCTGGCTTCTTCTGATTGCACTTCTTCCTGGCTTCTTCTGATTGCATTGCACTTCTCTCTGGCTTCTTCTGATTGGTAGCACTTCTTCCTGGCTTCTTCTGATTGCATTGCATTTTTCCCTGGCTTCTTCCGATTGATTGCACTTCTCCCTCTATTGGTTGATTCTTCTATTTAGTTTGGATTTGTTCGTTTAATTTGTAACAAGCTTAAAGCTTAATAAGCTTTAGCTTGAAGGTTAGTGTTTGAAGTTTATAGTATTTAGTATGTTTTTCGTATTTTGTTTGACAAACTCACAATGCTTCTAGTTGATGCATCGTGAGTTTGAGAGTATGTATTAGATAATAAAATAATAGTCTATGTTATTGAGTCTGTTGGTTTAGAGTCCATTAGGTTTTATTATATATTATCTAGTAACCTTTTGGTAATGTTAACTGATCTTAACTGTTGATCAGAACAGGTAGGAGGCCAGCTGGAAGTCCGTTGAGCAGGTGGTAGGTAGCAATCCGAGCAGATGATCCACGGAGGGGGGGGTTGTACCTGCAGGTGCTCCGATGCCAAAGTCAGACAAGGAATATAGAGAGCAAAGAGGTACTTAGAGAGAGGTTAGAGAGAGAGAGTAATTGCAATAATGAATAGTGTCTACCTTGCTCTCCCAAGAGGGAGAGTATTTATAGCCCCCAGCTCTGGGCCAAAGGTCCTCTTAGTGGGCTGAACTAGCCAAGGCCCATTAAGAGGGACTGCCAAGATATCACCCTTAGATGGTGGGTAGAGTAGTAATTTTACCCTATCTTGGTGGAGAGGTTGTGCCATGCTGACATGGAGGTGGTTGGGCAAGCCATGTGGACTTTGTGAGGGTCTAGGTGGACTAGCATTAGTCTAGTCCAGAACAGGAGCCCCCCAAGTCGTTGCTCCTAGGCATAGGAGTGATGACTTTAGATGTGTGCCCAAGTGCAGAAAGAAATCTCCTTGCGACCTCTCTTGAACAAAAGTGGACGAGGAAGTTGCTCGTCAAAGACTTGCTCGTAGCAAGTATCTGCAATGTTTTGCTCGAATCGATTTTTCGAGGGTGTTTAATATCCTGCTCGTAATTATGGTTACGAGGAAGTATGTGTTGCTCGTATCTCCTGCGAGGAGATATTGCTCAAAATGGAACAGTTGCTCGTTGCTATAGCGAAGAGATAACAACGAGAAGTTTTGTTGCTCGCAATGATGACGAGGAGACGATTTTTCAAGAAAGAATTGTTGCTCGTTGCTATGACGAGGAAGTTAGCAACGAGGAGGTTTTCTGCAAAGCGCAGCCTTTTGCTTGAGGAGTTGCTCGGGTGAAATTCGAGCATCCTTTTTTAGGGATGTGAAAGGGTGCATTTACTGCTTTGATTTTTACGAGGGAGTGTAAGGACCATTGGATCAAAGCGTCTCTTCACTCCCCTGGCCTGATCTATATAATAGGGGAGAGTGAATTTCATTTTTACTTTTCACTCTCTTTCTTCAATTGCGAATCTCTCTGAAGTTCCAATTCACAAGTCAAATCGTTCTTCAGGTTTTCTTCATATTCAAGGTAATTCTTTCAAATTTTCCTCTTTAGATCCATTTTTTGTCATTTCTGCCCAGTTTTGGGCGTTTTTTCATGAAGATTGTATGAATTTATGAACATTAGGATGAATGTGCCGGGCACCATATGAACTTGGTACCGGGGAGCCTACCTCCCCGTTTGAAACTTTTAGATAGTTTGTTTAGGTGACGGGGAGCCTATCTCCCCGTTTGAAACTTTAGATAGTTTAACTTCGTGACGGGGAGCCTATCTCCCCCCTTTTTGACTTAGCGATTTTTGCATGAAATTTGCTGTTTAAACTTCATGCCGGGGAGCTTATCTCCCCGTCTTTCACCTGGACTACCCTCCTCGGTCCGATTTTGTTTGCCATTTGAAAAGGGCTTTGGTCGGGGACAGCGTCCTCGTCCTATCCTGCGCCCTTTCACTTGAATTGCGGTGAAAGGGTGGATTTGATCATCGAATTCACTTTGTTTTTGCTGCATTTCAGGTTATAAAATGTCAGAGTCCGAGGAGGTTGTGGAAAGCCAGGGTGCGGAGAAGTATTCATTGGTCGACTGCATAACCGATCCTGCGCTGGATTGGGTTGCTCCAGAACCCCGGGGAATAGCCTCGGCGCTTAGTTCCCAGGATCCCAGATTATATATGACCGTCGAGCAGCCGAGAGCAGACGGGCTTCAAAATTGGTCGACCCGTATACCCGGGGAGGGTGAACGGGTGTGCTCGTCCTTTGCCGGGCACGACTTTGCTATGTACGAGTTTGTTTTTAAGGAGATGGGGCTCAGGCTGCCGTTCAGCCCCTTTGCGGCCAGCGTGCTTAAAGCCTTGCAGGTGGCTCCGTCGCAGCTGCATCCGAATTCATGGTCTTTTATCATGGGGTTCGAGCACCTCTGCACGTATAGGAGTGTTCGTCCCACTCTTCCTCTTTTCTTTAGAATTTTCAAGATTCAACGTAAGCCGACGAGGGAAGTTGGGCGTGCCCCTCGTCAGAATTGGGTTTCCTTAAAGCATCACGAGGATGTCAAATTGTTTAAAATGTTTGTGGATTCTATCAAGGACTTCAAGGAGAGGTATTTCATCATCCGGCCAGAGTCTCCAGCTGCCCGGGAGAGTTTGTTGGAACTGGAAGAAGATATGGACGAGCAGGGTGTTGCTCGTAAAGATGACAACGGGCAAGTTATCTTCCGAGCAGTTCCTAAGTTCCCCCTTAGTTGGTCGTATGATCACTTCCGGAAGGAACCTAAGGAGTATACTACCGGGGACGCAGACTTGTCTCCCGAGGAGATGGCTGCCTTTGAAAATTTGAAGGCCTTTGTGGCCGGCTTTACTCCGGGCATCTGGACGACTCGTAAGGGAGTCACACTAAGGGACGAGCATGGGAAGGCGAAGGTCTCTCCCCGCTTTATAAATACTAGGAACCTCCTCAAGTGTAAGAATGCCGGGGAGGTTAGGCTGTGCTTGGGTATTGCTTCTTTTCTATTTTTAACTTAGAAAAATTTCTGCTATTGTTGTGTGTACTCCTCGTGCTTTACTAACGTGTTCGTCATTTATTTGCAGACGAAATGGAAACCATTGCCGAGCGCATGCTGAAGGCCAAGCAGGATGAGAAGGCGAGCAGGTCTGGCCGAGGAAAAAAGAAGATTGTTGCCAGAGCTTCCCAAGAGGTGAGGCCGGGGACCCCTTCCGTGCAGGTGATTGGGACCTCGGGTGTTGGTTCGGGCACCCCTACCTCAGCTCCCCGGCCTCCTCCAGCGAAGAGGACAAGAGAAGAAGATTCCCCGGTTGAAGATGCGGGCATGGGAGGATGCAGAAATTTTCCAGTTCCTCGGTGCTTTACCGTGGATAGATTTTTTGAGAAGTATCCTCCGGAGGTCTTTGAAACTGAAAGGGCTGCTATTCTTGACCAGGAACCAGAGGTTCGCCGGCAGCAGCATGCTCGTGACATGGCTGCTATGGTGCGAATGGTCTCGAGCAGCCTTGTCCTTGGTGACGAGCGGGAAACGTTAGTCAAGCAGCTGGACACTGCCCGGACCAAGCACGAGCGGGCCAAAGGTCGGATCAACCAGCTCGAACTTGTTGTGGATGACCTCAGGGAGAAGCAAAAACATTGGGGTGACCAGCTGGACGAGCACCGTAAAAGGGGAGAGGATTTGGATGCTGCTCGGGCTGAAATTGAAAGGCTTAATGCTGTCATGGCTCCGGGCGAGAACGAGCATAAGGCTGCCGAGGGGTTGACCACCCGAGCAGACTTGGTCAAGGTGATTGCTCAGCTGTCCCATGACTTTGTAGAGGGTACTGAGTACGCCTTCGAGAATGCCGTGTAGCAAATCAAGTGTCTCAATCCTGATGTGGAGCTGGTGACCCGAGGAATGCATGTGAACGGGCAGGTCCAGGATGGCCAGATTGTTATCCCTGCTGGCCTGGCCGACTCTGACGAAGAGGAGGATGATGCTGAAGCGGTGTTCGAGGAGGGTCATGAAGACGGGCAGGATGACGTGAATGAGCAGGAAGATAGGTGCGAGGAGTAGATGTCCCCGACCTTCTATTGTAATTTATTTTGTCCTTTTGAATTTTGGGGCTTTTGAGCCATGGTTTGTAATATTGGAACAAGTGGGCTTTTGTCCCCGTTTTTTATTTTTATGACAATTCCGGGCAGGTGCCCGTTTTATTATCTATGCTTGTTTATAACTGCTCGTCTATATCTGCTCGCATGTATGTTTACATTTTCTGCTCGCGTATATGTTTCCTCCTTTTTTAACTTAGAAAATTTTATCAAACTTTCAAAATTCCAACCGGGGAGCCTCCCCGTCTTTTTAACTTAGGAAATTTTGAGGAAATTTCGTTGTTTAAAATTCCACCCGGGGAGCCTCCCCGTCTTTTTAACTTAGAAAATTTTGAGGAAATTTCGTTATTTAAAATTCCAACCGGGGAGCCTCCCCGTCTTTTTAACTTAGAAAATTTTGAGGAAATTTCGTTGTTTAAAATTCCAACCGGGGAGCCTCCCCGTCTTTTTAACTTAGAAAATTTTGAGGAAATTTCGTTGTTTGAAATTCCAACCGGGGAGGTCTGGTCCCTACCTTTAACTTAGCCAAATTTTATGCTAATTTCTTGCTCAAAATCTGAGCCGGGGAGCTTGTCCCCATTTTTAACTTAACGAAATTTCGTCGTTTAAACTTCGTGCCGGGGAGCTTATCTCCCCGTTATTGAGGTGCTCGTCTGGGCATGCTGGTATGATCATTCGAGCAAGTTGGTGTGCTAAGTTTTGCCTGTTTTGTATACTTATCATATTTTTGCATGTATGAATGCTGCGCTCGTTGTTATTTTGCCGGGGGGTTTCCCCTGCTTGATACTGAGCATGTTTTATTGAGGGTAGTCTCCTCTGTTTTGACTTAAACAGTTTGGGGAACTGTATAAGCACTTAGAGTTGTTTCTAAGTTACGCGAATACAAGCACGCTAGTGTACCCTTCTTCGCAACCTGAACCTCCCATCGCGAGCTGGGTGCTAGGTCGTGGCACGGGGACGATGGGCTCGTTTCGAGAGTTATCCTCGTCTAGCAGGAGTTCTATTTCCCTTTTGGTGAATTAGTTCCCCTGCTATGGTTTTTAGATGAGCACGTGTGCCATGGTGCCCTCCGTTGTTTAAGGTGCTCGATTCGTTGTGTTCTGAAGTGCAAGCAGCCTTTTAGTGTGGCAATAACTTAGCTGTAATATTGTTTCAATTTCTGGGCATTCCAAGGTCGAAGAAGTTTCTTTCCTCGGAGGTCCTCGAGATAGTATGCACCATTTTCTGTTTTGTCAATGACGCGGTATGGTCCTTCCCAATTGGGTGCAAGTTTGCCATCCTGGGAGTCTGCATTGCGTCTTAGGACGAGGCTGCCCACCTCGAATTCTCTTTTGATGACTTTGGTGTCATGACGGGCAGCTATTTTCTGCTTCAGGGTGGCCTCCTTTAAAGAGGCTCCTGTTCGAATTTCTTCGACGAGGTCGAGCTCCTCTCGAAGTGCTTCGTCATTTTGCTCCTCGTCAAGAGGCTGCTCAGTCCGACGAGATGGTTCCCCAATCTCTACGGGGATAACTGCCTCCGTTCCATATACCATTCGGAAGGGGGTCTCTCCAGTTGTGGAGTGTGGGGTTGTTCGATAGGCCCAGAGTACATTGTCAAGCTCTTCGACCCATTTCTTTTTGTTCTGGTCAAGTCTTTTTCGTAACCCTCTCAGGATTACTCTGTTGGCTGCTTCAGCTTGCCCGTTGGTTTGGGGGTGCTCGACCGATGTGAAGTGCTGCTTGGTGCCCAGGGCAACAAGGAATGCTTGAAAATCTTTGTCTGTAAACTGTGTTCCGTTGTCTGTGACTACCACCTGTGGTATTCCGAATCTAGCTAGCACGTTTCTTTTGAAGAAGCGCAGGACTCTGAGTGATGTGATGTCGGAGAGGGGTTCGGCTTCCACCCACTTTGTGAAGTAGTCCACTGCTACTATTAGGTAGCGATTTTGATAAAGTCCTTTGGTAAAAGGACCAAGTAAGTCCATGCCCCACCAGGCGAAGGGCCAGGGGGAAGACAAAGACTTTAGTTCTCGAGGGGGAGCTAAGTGCATATCCCCATGCCTTTGGCATTTGTCACATTTTTTGACGTGGTCTTTGGCGTCCTGTTGCATAGTAGGCCAATAGTACCCTGCTCGTAGAGCTTTCCTGGCAAGTGACCTTCCTCCCAAGTGTTGGGCGTTAATGCCCTCATGGACTTCGCGCAGGATGTAATCTGCTGTGTCCTCGTCTACACATTTTAGGAGAGGAATGGAAAATCCTCTCCTGTATAGTTTTCCATCAAGGATGACATAGGAGCAGGCTCTTCGTCTGACTGTAGTTGCTTGTTTCTGGTCGTCAGGGAGAGTTCCGTGCTCGAGGAAGTTGTATACTGGAGTCATCCAGCAGTCTTTGTCGCCAATGACGTTTATGTCCACAACCTTGCTTGGTTTTTCTATGCTTGGACGAGGGAGTATTTCTTGGATGACAGATTTATTTCCGCCCTTTCTTTTTGTGCTTGCCAGTTTGGACAGGATATCTGCCCTTTTGTTATGCTCGCGGGGAACATGTAATATTTCAACAGAGTTGAACTTGGTGATTTTTTCCTTTACTAGCACTAGGTATTCAGAGAGGTTATCATTCTTGGTCTGATACTCTCCTAGCACCTGTGAGGCGACCAGTTGCGAATCTGTGTAGATTTTTATCTCCTTGGCTTGCAAGTCCTCGGCCAAACGTAGTCCAGCGAGGAATGCTTCATACTCTGCTTGGTTGTTCGAAGTTGGGAAGGATAGTGCTAGGGAGACCTCGATTAGTAAGCCATTCTCATTTTCAAGAATGATGCCTGCACCTGCTCCTGTAGCGCTTGATGCTCCGTCTACAAAGATTGTCCATTTATCTGCTCCGTCCACTGCAGGGGAGGAGCTCGTCATCTCTGCGACGAAGTCAGCTAGGACTTGGGCTTTTAGAGCTTTTCTGCTCTCGTAACGAATGTCAAATTCTGAGAGCTCGAGGGACCATTTGAGCATCCTGCCCGCCATATCTGGTCGGCCAAGCAAAGACTTGATTGGTTGGTCTGTTCGGACCACAATTGTATGGGCCAAGAAATAATGTCTTAGTCTCCTTGCAGCATAAACTAGTGCAAGGGCTATTTTTTCAATTTGCTGGTATCTTAGTTCAGGACCCTGCAAGGCTTTACTCGTAAAGTATACTGGTTTCTGCCCTTCGTTTGTCTCACGAATAAGAGCTGCACTTACAGCCTCTGAGGCGACGGAAAGGTACAGGTATAATACCTCCTCGTCACTTGGTCGTGAGAGGACAGGTGGCTCTGATAAGGCCTTTTTCAGATGTTGGAGAGCTTGCTCGCATTCATCTGTCCATTCGAAGACTGCTTCTTTCTTTAGTAGTTTGAAAAAGGGGAGTGCATGTTGTGCTGATTTGGATACAAATCTGGAAAGCGATGTTAGCATTCCATTGAGAGTTTGTATGGACTTCTTATCGCTCGGAGTGGGGAGCTCGGCAAAAGCTCTGCACTTGTCAGGGTTGGCTTCGATTCCTCGCTCGGTTAGGTAAAACCCCAGGAATTTTCCTGCTCGGACCCCGAAGGTGCACTTTTCTGGGTTGAATCTCATGTTGTGCTTCCTGGCCTGCTCGAACACCTTTCGAAGGTGCAGGACATGGTCGAGTTCCTCGGGGGATTTTACGATCATGTCGTCCATGTATACCTCGAGCATGTCTCCTATTTGTCCTCGGAAGACTTTGTTCATCATTCGCTGGTATGTAGCTCCTGCATTTTTGAGACCGAAGGGCATTACTTTGTAGTAATAGTTGCCCGACTCGGTCATGAAAGCTGTTTTTTCTCTATCTGCTACTGCCATTGGAATTTGGTTATAACCTGAATAAGCATCCATAAAAGACAATAATTTAAAGCCAGAAGAATTATCAACAAGTCTATCAATGCAAGGTAAGGGATAAGAGTCTTTAGGGCAAGCCCTGTTAAGATCGGTATAGTCGCAACACATCCTCCACTTTCCATTAGATTTTTTGACGAGTACAACGTTGGACAGCCAGGTTGTATACCTGGCCTCCGAAATAAAATTTGCCTCTAGGAGGTCTTTTACACATTTTTCTGCAGCCTCCGATTTCTCAGGAGACTGCCTACGCCTACGTTGTACAACGGGAAGTGCAGTGGGATCAATAGTCAGCTGGTGACATGCTATGTTGGGGTCCAAGCCGGGCATCTCGGAAGCGTGCCAGGCGAACAGATCAGCATTTTCCTTCAAGCAGGCTTCAAGTTGTTTCCTAGCAAGCTCGGGGAGCCCAGTCCCAATTTTCACTGCCCTGTTCGGGTCTTCTCCGAAGGGCATCAGCTCGAACTCGCCGTCTGGAACTGGACGACGGTGCTCTTGGCTTGCCTCGTCGTCTTCCTTCTTCTCCTTGCGGAGCTTCTTCTCATCTTTGTTTTCCTGTTTGGAAAAGCGGCTGTCGAGGTCAATGGAGCTGATTTCTGGCAAGGGCAGGGAAGTTGTTGCCTTGGACTTCTTGGACTCGGGGAGCTGCCCGATATACTCATTTCCTTTGGAGGATGCATTGAAGACTCTCCTTGCAGCTTCAATGTCTCCATGCAGTGTCGCAACTTGGCCTTTATGAGTGTAATATTTCATCTTGAGGTGGGCGGTTGAAGGGACAGCCATTAAGTCAGCAATAGCTGTTCGGCCCAGGATGCACTGGTAGAGAGAAGGGCAGTCTACTACCAGGAACTTCACTTTGATAGTTTTTGCAGTTTCTTCAGAGCCAACAGTGACTAGCAGGTCTACATAGCCCCATGGCTTGGTTGTTGCTCCATTAAATCCGGAGAGATCAGATCCAAAATAAGGAGTGAGGTAGGTTTCATCTAGTTGCAGAGTCTTGAAAAGTTGGGAATACATGATATCACAGGAGCTTCCTTGGTCGACCAGTACCCTGCGGACGTCCATATTTGCCATGTCCACTCTGATGAGCAGGGGTATCTGGGAGTTTGCAGTTCCACCGGGCAGCTCTTCCATATAGAAGGCTAAGGGCTTTGATTGCCCTCTCGGTTTATCCAAAGTTGCACTCAGGTTGGATGAGCCATCTATCAAGTCTTCAAACTTTCTCTTGATAGATCCCACAGTCTGTTTGTCAAAACCTCCACAAGAGATAACCATAGCTTGGGCAAGTGCGTCCCATTTGTTCAGAGTAGGAGCAACATAGGTGTCGTCCAAGTAGTCAGGGACGAAGAAGTCTTCAGTTCTGGAGATGGCAAGGGCAACTGGCTTGTGCCCGGATCGTTCTGGTGCAGCTTCTTCAGTGTTGCTGGTCTCAGCAGCTTCTGCCCGGGGAGCATTGCTCCTCTTCACGTATTGTTTCATTTGCCCATTTCTAATCAGAATTTCAATGGCATCCTTCAATTGGATGCAGTCGTCAGTCAGATGGCCGTAACCTTTGTGGTATTTGCAGTACCTGCTCTTGTCTTGGCCAGGCTTTGTGGGTTGTTGTCTTGGGAATTTAATTCCTGCTTTAGTGAACTCAGCTGAGTTGCACTCTTTCCAAATTTCTTCCTGGGATTTGCTAAGGGGAGTATAGTTGCTGAACGTGCTAGGAGGTCCACGGGGTTCCCTAGGCCTTTCGCCTCTTCGTCTTCCTCCTCCTCGGCTGGACTGTTCAGCATTTGAACGAGGAGCAGGTTGACTGTTTCCTGCTCGCCCATAACGGGCAGCATCTGCAGCTTGTTGCTCTTCATATTGGATATAGGGTTGAGATTTGAGGAGGAGGTCGCCAAAGGTGCGCGGTTTTTCGATTCCAACGGCTTTAGCAAAGTCGGAGTTTGGCCTAAGGCCCCTTTGGAGCAAGTATTTCTTCATATCATCGGTTGTTTCTACCTGGACGGCTTCTTTGTTGAACCTCTCTATGAAGCTGCGGAGAGATTCGTTATCAGCTTGGAAGATGGCGTCCAGGACTGCTTCGGTCTTGGGTTGCTTGCGGGAAGCAGTGAAGTGCCTGCGGAATTGGTCGGACAGATCCATCCATGAGGTTATGGAGCGAGGAGCTAGGCTGTGGTACCAAGCCATAGCTCCCTTCCTCAGAGTAGTTGGAAATATTCTGCATCTAATTGCTCCACTGACCCTCAAGAAGTTCAGGGTAGCATTAACTGATGCGATGTGTTCATCTGGGTCAGAAAGTCCATCGTAAGCTGGGAGAGGAGGAGGTCGCTCACATCCCTTTGGAACGGGTGCTTGAAGTATGTCGTGAGATAAAGGGCAGCGGGGATCATCCTCGTCACTCTCATGTGAGTTTAGGGGAGGTGAGCCCTCACGATCAGGAGTTGGGCTCCTGGAGAATTGGTCGGTGTGGTGGCTGCGGCTAGCTGGCTGCCCTTGTTTGGTCATCAAGCTGAGTCCCTGGGGAGAGTGACGACGAGGAGGTGTTCGGTCCACAATTTTTCCTTTCTTCATATTCGGAGAAGATATACCCTCGCGGGGAGGGGAGACATGGTCTCTTTTTCTGCCAGGTTGCTCGATCCTCTCAAGGGCAGGTCGTCGTTGTCTGACAGTTTCCTGACGAGGAGGGGATGGAGAAGTAGGAGCTCTCCTCGGGGGAGAGTTATTCCTTGAGAATCGCTGGTTCCTTTCCAAGCGATCAAGTCTCATATTCTGCTCGTCCATTCGGCGATTCTGGCCTTG
Source organism: Trifolium pratense (assembly GCF_020283565.1). NCBI lineage: Eukaryota > Viridiplantae > Streptophyta > Magnoliopsida > Fabales > Fabaceae > Trifolium > Trifolium pratense. The sequence goes on from NC_060061.1 coordinate 45,621,912, forward strand.
GAGAGCTTCGGTGGTTTGCTTTAGGGCAGCTATGAGTGCTGCTAGTTCAGCATTGGTAACTGAAGCAGTGGACAAGTCGGTTTCTGCTGATCTGCCCTGCTCGGACTGAGGACGTTTCCCTGCCTGCTTCTCAGTCAAGACGACCAGGTCGCCGTCCTCAGAAGTCCAGGAAGTTTCCTGCCCGTCTCTAGGGTCAGACTCGGGGAGGGCCTGGAGGTCAGTGATGAGAACAGGAGGCAGACGGGGAGAAGAAGGAGGAGCAGCGTCCTCAACGTCATTGCTGAAATGAGATGCACTGGCCATGATGAAAAAGTGATTGATTGGTTTTGTTCTTTGGTTTACTTGCTCGAAACAAAGAAGGGGAGAACTCAGATCCCCACAGTCGGCGCCACTGATCTTAACTGTTGATCAGAACAGGTAGGAGGCCAGCTGGAAGTCCGTTGAGCAGGTGGTAGGTAGCAATCCGAGCAGATGATCCACGGAGGGGGGGGTTGTACCTGCAGGTGCTCCGATGCCAAAGTCAGACAAGGAATATAGAGAGCAAAGAGGTACTTAGAGAGAGGTTAGAGAGAGAGAGTAATTGCAATAATGAATAGTGTCTACCTTGCTCTCCCAAGAGGGAGAGTATTTATAGCCCCCAGCTCTGGGCCAAAGGTCCTCTTAGTGGGCTGAACTAGCCAAGGCCCATTAAGAGGGACTGCCAAGATATCACCCTTAGATGGTGGGTAGAGTAGTAATTTTACCCTATCTTGGTGGAGAGGTTGTGCCATGCTGACATGGAGGTGGTTGGGCAAGCCATGTGGACTTTGTGAGGGTCTAGGTGGACTAGCATTAGTCTAGTCCAGAACATTAACCTAATGCAATGATATTCTATTGAAACTCTAGCCATCTTTCTCTTTTTCTATTTTGTGTATCTTTGATTCTAACATGTTTATCATATTTTCCCATGACACAAGCCTTTGAATCAATTAGCTAATCATAAATTTCATAAAAATAAAAAGTAATCATCACGATGAAACTAAATAAAAAGACATAATCCAAAACAAGAAGTTCTTGTTTTATTAACAAACCTTAAATGACAAGAAACAAGCTTACATTTGTTTCATATTACACATCTATGAACAATTGCCAGCAATTACACATCATAAAGTCATCAATATATTGTCCCTTCAAATCTATATATCTATATATTACACCTTTTCACCATTTCCCACAATTTTTTGCCCTGTATTTTTCTTTCTATTTCAACCCCCACATGATTATTTAGTGCTAGTTTGCAAATAACATTATTAAGAAAAGAAATGGCCAATTAAGATTTCTTTCACCCTAACTAGCTCAAAGCCAATATTGATCAAGAAAAATTCTTATAGGAAAACTTTAGTTATATAACCATAGCCAATCAAAAATCCAAAATACAATTATTTCAATGTATTTTTCATTTTGCTTGATTAATTGGATATATGTGTTCAAATAAGAATGATTCATTGATCAAAACTAACTTTACTTGCAACCATTTGAAGCAAACCCAATCTTACCACTACCAACATCATAAACAACCTCTAGGGTTCTTTGTTGCACATTCCCAAAGATAGTAATATCACTATCATCTCCATTCGGTGCAAACGCCAAACAAACTTGCTTCAAACTCACCACGTAAAGTATCCCTGGCGCGGCGATTTCCACGGTGACACCACTGCCGAGGAAAAAACTAATCGTCGGAATAGACACAGTCGTGGTCCCGCTAAGATCATAACATGTGTCTAAAATTGAAACCCCTGATGCAGTTGGATACTTCGTCATACCTTTCTTGAAAGAATCACGGAGGCTGGCATAAGCGGTCGGTGGCAATCGTGTAATGACGGTACCAGAGTCAATGATGGCTCCACCGGAGGAGAAAATAGAGGAAGAGATGGGAAGTTTGGTACCACCAACACTAATTCCGGAAATGTCAAGTCCGTAGAAGGAATCACCTTGGGAGACAGTTGAAAAGGGAGTGTATTTAACATAACGATTACTTGTGGCGCCAAATGTGAGGTGGCCGACTCCACTAGAAGTGGAAGGAAGACAATAGGAGAAAGTTTTGTGGTATTTTTGAGAGGTTTGTTGGACGAAAGAGATTGGATGACGACCAAGGCCTAATAGGCCGGCAGAGCCACCGAATAAGCCTTGGTTGTTTTGGCCACAACCGAATAAGAAACCATCAATGACATCCGTTGGTGTTACCGTTAGCCGTTCACGGCTGAAGTATCCAACAGAGAAAGATTGGTCGCCATATTGAATTCCATATATACATGATTTTGTTAATGTAGCACAGCCTGGATCATTTCCTGCAATAGCAATATTTTGTAAGAAATTATTTTTCATATAATATAACAAAACAAGTAAATAAAAACAAAAACTGAGAAGTTAGTATGTCTTTTTCTTGGTCACGTACGGTACTGTCCTATTAGTTGTCACGAGGACTAATTGATCATAAATTATTTGTCAAGAAATATTTTCTTTTTTATTGTAAAAAACAAATTGCAACAAAAGAATTTAATGTATTTTATTCATAATCACGTCTCTATGCATGGTGGACAATAACCAAGACTAGCAACAACAAAAGCTTGCAAGGAATATTAACAAAAAGAAAAAACTTATTTTCAAGGAAAACAAAATAAATTGATCATATAAGTTGACACTGATATAGGCAAAAACGATTCTAATAAAATAAAGCTAGCAAGGAAAACTTTTTACTATTGGAGAACAAATTCTTTATTCCTTTCACTCCTAAGCAAAAATGGGCTAAAGAAAGTTAATGTATTAGTCCAAATTTTTAATTAAATATATCAAAAAAAATTATCTATTTTTGTCATAATTAGGAATGGGCAGAATATTATATTATCAAGTGAAAATTCAAAGTAAAAAATAAGAACAAAAAAATACGGTCTTTTATTCTTTATAAATAAATAAAAGTAAATATCATTTTCTCCGTCAATAGCAATGTCCTTTATTAGGATGCGGTCTTTTTTGCTTTTCTTTATTTTATTTTTTTCATGTAACAAGAAAAACTACGAATTATTTTCATTTTTTTCTTTTCAAAATGACGTTTTCATCATTGATATCAATTTTATTCAACTCAATTAAACATGCATATTAACTATTTCCAAATTACGCTGGGTGTAAAAAATATTATTTATTTATTTATTTATTTATTTATTTATTTTTACGTACGTAAACACAAGATAAATACAACAACTAGTAAGCTGCTACCCTTTAAAATTACCACAAATTCTAAAAAATTTACCAAATATGAAAGTGCTATATGGTGACCATATATAATATAAATACCTGTAGCTGAAGAGAGCTGAGTGCAATCAGGAGAAGTACATGTAATATTGTAATAAGATGTAGATTTTGTTGGATCAAAAATTGGATCTTGTTGCTTATAACAAGAACGAGCACAAGGTTCACATTGAGTCCAAGTAAGATCACTACCAGTATCAAATATAAGTGATAAGTCCTTTTTAGGAGTACCAAGTCCAACAACAACAAAATAATTTCCTGATCCAATAAGACTACCAGATTTAACTGGTAAATTGGCTGAACCTGAATCTAATTTTTTATCAATTTGTTTATTTTTTGTGACCTTTGAGTGAATATAATTTACCCTTTCTTTGTCAAGATCAAGAATATCACTATGTGTTGGAAGAATTTTTGCTTTATTCAGTTGAGAACATGGCCCATGTTTGTGTACCACATCTAATGATGCTTTTCTTTTTGTACCTGAAAAATTGAACAATGAAACATGTTAATTAGTGGTGTCAAATTATTGTTGTTGCTTAACCAGTACGTTAAAATCAATAATTTATAATACTAATATAACTTTCTCAACAACAAAAGTTATAATGTTGCATAATAAGTCTTATACTTTTATGTAAAAACCAATTGTACAAAAAATCCGAGCTCAAATTTTTATTGAAACGATTATTGATCATATTTCATTCATCCTCGATTAAATTTTTAATTAATAGGACTCCCGTCTCCTGAGAACAACTGAGGAAATAAGTGTTGTTACTTGTTAACATCATGAGATGGAAAAAACATTTATACGACATTATTAAAAAATATGGTCAATTACCAGGAAAAAAAAACATAATGATTTTTATTATTATTATTATTATTATTATTATTATTATTATTATTATTATTATTATTGTTGTTGTTGTTGTTTTGTCTTTATGTTTTAGATAGGCGTTAAAATTAGAGATCAATTTCTTTCATCTGTCTCTAAATTTTGTTGGTAATTCAACATTTTTATAACAATACAAAAATAACTCTCAAGTTAGATTTTTCTATCTAAATTGAATTTTATCTTATATATGAGAACAATTAATAATATAATAAATTAAAAATAATTAATAATATAAGGTTGAGAATGACTTTACCAAGGCATCTAGCTAGATATTGGAAGCATATATCTCAAGGGCTCAAAGACAAAATCTTATCTTGTTGGGTACACTTATATCTCAAGTGAGGGTTATTTATACCCACCAATAATTAATTATTTTCTATTATTAGTTAGGTACACATATAACTAAATACCAAATAATTATGAACTTTAATATTAGTTTTGCATTAAACAATCACCATTTTTCCAATTTATAGCTTCTCACAGTCCATTGACATGTTTTTTTCTTCTTGGATGAGATTGAGCATTATTCAAATACAAATCATATAGATAGATAGATAGATAGTTATACATCAAGGTATAATATAATTGCATAATTCCTCAAACAAATATAATTGAATGCATGTATATTATTAAACTATTTGTACTCCATATAATTAGATAATTCTCAAATACATAAGATAAATTTATGCAAATGTTTTTTCTGAAATATATGGTTAAAATAAATTTCGTGTATCAACATAATTTTGAGAGAGTTTACAACATAACTCTTCCATAAAAAAATAATTAATGTTCGATTTTTTAAATTCGACCATATATGTAATCCAGTTATGATAAAAAACTAAAATCCTATAGCGGATTGAAATTGCCTAAGCTATGAAAATACATTGAAACGTCTACTAAGAATCAAAGTCCTAATTAAGAGAAATTAGGGATCAAAATACTCTTTCAATATTTCTCAAAATAACCCATATTTGACAAATAATTATAAGAAGCAATATATTAATTCTCTTATAAGTTTTTTTTTTTTTTGAAGACTTCTCTTATAAGTTATACCCTAGTAATTAGTAATTGTTTCCCCATGTAAGTCATTGACCAAAGTTAGCAAACTTTTTGGTTTCTTGTCTTTCTTCACGCCTACGAAAATAATTGGAAAAGCTTATCAAGATTTCACACTTTTCCAACTCAAGATCTTTTGGCCAAATTTTGTCAATATCTTCATCTATATAAATTTTGCCTAGTTGGGTAGAAAATCACTACGTATTGCTAAAGTGTAAATAAGCCACTTGTTATTTGATTTTTAACTTATTGTGGGTAGGTGCCAAATATGAATGAATTGTGTAAATCAACAAAAATTATTCATCGAGTCAAGCCACAAAGTTATACATGTAATCAGTGACCCGTGAATGTGATGAGTCTTATGTCGATGAATTAATTGCTTTCATGTTGACCCGTGATTATAAACTTAACATTTTGTCCATACTATAAACTATGTAAGGGAGAGAAAAGCTTATACAAATATACATAAGGGTAGATTAAAAGAATAAATTCATTTTTGAATGATAAAAACTTTACACAAATTGACTTAATCTTGTAAACTTTTCATAACAACAATAACTCAAGTGTTCCTTCAAGCAAAGAAAAACTCAAGTAGTTCTTCAATATATTTCTTTAGCGTAAATTGAATATTCTCTACATGCAATTATAGAAACTAATCTCTCAAGTCTTGTGGAATCTAAATAGATGACAAACTCTCTATAAAAAATTTAACACTAATACATGCCAAATTAAAGATATTAAATTTAGGGTAATCATAATCGAGCAACCTAAAATATTAAATTTAAGGAGGATATTTCTCTCGGTCAAAATTCAAATATTAATTCAGCATGCTGTCAAAATTTAACTTATTTTACTAGACTCAACTATTGTTATTTGCTAATATTAATATAATCGATTTTTCATAGAAGAAATGTATGAGTGGCAGCTGGCTTTTGTTCCTTTATCCTTCCTATCGTTATATATGATATGATGGTGGGTTCCATGTGAATATTCCGTGACAAAAAGATGTTAACCCTTGAAAGAAATTGACACAATTGGTCATTTTCTCTTTCTTTTCTTTGTATACCAAAGAAATAATTTCCCATTTCCTCTCTCTTATCATCTCCTCTAATTTTCTTTGAAGCTCAAAAAAGACCTTGGAGTTTATATGTACAATACATTATTATAAACTATATATAAATTATAATATATTATTGACTTGGTGGTTGGATGAATGAGTTAAGGATAAGTGTAATAAAGATGTTGATAGTTCGAATTTCACTCATAGCATAACACGAACGATTACTAACAATATTAACATCGACAGTTTTTAAAAAATTGAGATTAATATTACATAATTTTTTTTTGTTATAGGAGAGAAAATTATACATAATAATAATAATATAACATATGCAACTACCAATAAATATCTATTTTATAGCTAATCAATAACTAAATTTAGTTGGTAGAGATTAAAATGAATTAATAAAAGTGATATAGTATATATGCATGTAATAAAAACACTCCAATTACTACAATTAAGCTTAATATGAAAGACTAAATTGACCTTTTATTGAAGAGCTGCAAGAAGTTGATGGTAAGAGAGAGTTGATTTGAACAAGATGGTGTCTTTGCTCCCATGTTGTTTCAATAGCAAAACTCTTCTCCAAAATGCAAAAGAAAAAGAGAGAAAATAATGAGAGAAAATGAGATATTTGGAAAGCCATGCTAAGAGAAGAAGGCTTATGCACACACTAGTTTGTCGAGTGTTTGGCCTTTATAGATCAAAATTATGGATGTAGGTCCAATAAATGATCAATTTCACACGTCACCCATTATATAACTAACCAAACTATTTCATTGAACTTATTCATAGTCATCTTTCAACACTACTACTATTTCATAACAAATTGGAGACACATTTTTGACTAAGTTGACTTGTAAAAAAAATAGCCTAGTTTCTTTTTTATCATTTCTAGATGCAGGCCGTGACATGGTGCAATAATATGGTGGAATTAATTTAATGTTAATCGTACAAAATATCTCCATAAAGTACTCTTTCCATTCTAAAATAAATAATTCAAAATAAAATAAAAATGTGTTTTTAAATATTTAACCTACTCAACTTTCAAGGTAATATTTTACAATCATACTCTCTAAATATTACTACTTTTAAGTAAATCCTCAATATTTTTTAAGGATAATTAAGTAAAAGTTAAATTTTTAACTATTCTTTTTAAAAGTATTCTCATAATTGATTATATATGTTCAACCTTTCGGTTATATCTTCACTTGTCGCTTGGCTCATATTTTTGTTTACGACAATTGATGTGAGATCTATCATATCATATATGTGAAAAGAATAGATTTAGATGGATATATAGTGAACTAGTATAAATATCTCTTGTGTTTTTCTTTCCGTTAATCTCTTAAAAAAATTAATGTATTTTTCGCAAGGTATATTAAGAATGTTTTTAGAACTAGTTTTGCAAAAAAAATTAAACAACAATATGTCCAAACCTAGATATATAATGTCATCCAAATGCTCTTAAAATAGAGCATATTGTCTTAAAAATAGTAATATGCACACAATGGAACTTTTTTTTTTTTTTAGTCACACACAATGGAACTTATGGAAGTACGGAAAATATAATTAATCTCTAGTGTGATTATGGGCCTTTTAAATACATGTTAACAATTGGTTTTAAATCTAGAATCGTAGTTGTCCTACGAAGAATCCACTGTCTGCAATAGAAGTGCTGCACTAGTGAGTCTTCTGATAGCTAGAATGGAGTATTGTTCGCACAACAATATCTTACTAAATTGTTAGGTCTTCGACTTTTTATTTTAAAATTTATTATCATATAGAAAAATAGATAGAAAGCATGGGAGTTAGTTAATCCTCAACTTTCCACTTACCCACTTCAAATAAATAACCAACTAAAAATCTTTCCTAAATTATTTCTACAAATTATTGTGTTAATCGTCTAAAACTTTTACGTGACACACTCTTCTGAATTGTTTACGTATATAACTTTGTTAGTCACGTGGATAACTTAAACATAAATTTAACTAAAATAACTAACTTATTGTAACATAAGAGATCTATTGTTAAATAGTGATTAGTCTCCAATAAAAGATTTGTTAAGCAAAAAAAGTTGATTATCTCATCCAAATCAAAATTTCTCTATATGCAAAATTCAACCTCATATTTAAGCGGGACAAATCTTTTATCATCTGTGGATGAATATATATTGTTGGTAATCTTTCCTAATCTTTATATCACGAGGTATTTAATTTTGGGGAAGATTTTATTGATAAGCATTTGGAGATAAGTTTGCTCTCTCTTTTTTTTCTTTTGTCTAGTGGCTAGAAATTCCACCTTAAACATGAATAAGTGAAGTGTCGGAATTCGAACCCTGACTCCAGCATAATATATGAGATATTCTTACGAACTGAACTAAACTCACGGAAACAATTTACTCACTATTCAATATCTTTCATCGGCTATACATTTTGGTATAAATAAAATCATTCATATCAACGTATTTAAATAAATATTCTGACTTTTTTTTTTATATTCTGACATATATTTAAATAGACTAACGAACTAAATTATCAATGATATTAAGTTTTATTTTGATTTTTTTTTTTTGGTACAAATTTTATTTTGATATCTAACATGTCATTTTATTATAAAGGAATTCATGTACTTAATTAGCATAGCTAGCTGCTTGTCATTTAAGTATGTTCAGTTGAGACTTGACGATCGCAGGTTCTATTCTAGTTCTAGTTTAATTTAATTAGCACTTAATTGTTTCCATTCTTCCTATTTATTACCTTTCTTATTGAGGGTAACAGCCGTCAAAAAAGCATCATATTAAAAGGCCTCTTCTTAAGCCAAGCCCAAAATATTAGGTCCTTATAATTTTTTTAGTAAATTTATTTCTAAGCCAAGCCCCATATTATGTAGGGTTAAATATGTCTTTATTTCCTATATTTTGACAGATTTTTAAAAATAGTTTCTACATTTTTATTATATTTTTAGTCCTCATGTTTTTACCGTTTCCAACATTGATTTCTATTGTGAAATTTTTTATTATATTTTTAGTCCCTACATTTTTTCCGTTTTCAACATATTTTGAGAAAAAATCAAATACTTTTTCCCAAAAAATAATTGGGACTTTTTCTGAAAAAAGTTCAGAAATTTGTTTCCCGAAAAACTTCCGTACATACTTGAGGCTTATAAAAAAGGGTGGTCCATTTATATTTATCATATTTTGATGCCCTTCATATTAGGGTTGAACCCAAATGTGCTTGGTCCCCTAATTGGAAAACTCCAGAGATACCAAGCTCAATACCCACTGGGGGCTTAATGAGGGTAGCAATGTTTATTTTCAAAAAAATGCTTTTTAATTTCCTTACCAAAAAAACTTTTCAATTTTTTATTTTTTTTGTAAAATACAATTTTTATACTATTATTTCTTAAGAAAATTATTCAAAAAATGTTACATATCACATTTCTTTTACTATGACTCATTTTAATATTTGCTTTAGATTTCACATTCTATTGGACCGGCCCTGAATATCATATTTCAATTTAGTTTATAATAATATATTGAAATATATGACATTTTTTTACAGGAAAATGTTATTTTATATATATATTACTACCTCCGTTTCAAATTACTTGACGTTTTAGAAAATTTATTTTTTTTCAAATTACTTGTCATTTTGATAATTTAAGGTTATATTTTGTCTATTACCCTCTGTTGTGAATTCTTTAATATCACACCAATAATCTTGATGTGTGGAGCAAATCGAATAAGCAATCAAAATGTGGAAATAACAATAATAATCACGAACAAAAGATAAGCGATAAAACTGTAAAGAACACGAAGCAAATGTTTACCCAGTTCAGTCAAAACCGACCTACTCTGGGGGAGAGAGCCACTCTCCGTTCCACTATCAATGAAAAGCTTGATTACAAAGATTCAATACATGAGTTGCAAGAATTTAGAGTTTTCCTAAATTCTACCCTTTTCCCGAATCTTTCCCCGTGACCAAGAGATTCAATCAATAAGTGTTTACAAGGTGATGAATCAATCTCCAACCCTAGAGTATGCCCAAGAGAAGTTCTCTAATAAACCCTAGTCTTTTGTTGGCTTTAGAAACCCTAAAATCACCTTAAAAAACAGAAAAAATGCAAGCAGCATCATTATATAATCGCGCCCGCGCCCAGCTCAGGGGGGGTCTGCGCCCAGCTCAGATGGCAGTGAGCAAGGCTTCATTTTTTCTTCTTCTGTTGAGCCCAGCTCAGGCTTGCTGCGCCCAGCTCCAACACCAGATGCAAAACTCTGTTTTTTTCTGCTTAATTTGAAGGCATAATCCAACACCCTCCTTCTTATTTTAAAAAAAAAAAAAAAAAAAATTCGTACATAACATATTAAATTTATTGGAAAGAGAAAGTGTGTGAAAAAAAAATATTGGTGAATTAAAATAAGGGTATAATAGAAAAATAAGGTGTAAAAATACACTTTCTTAATTTCTTGTTTTATTTTCTAAAACGTCGAGTAGTTCGAAACGGATGGAGTATATGATATGCATAGACACAAATATGGATCCTAATAATGATGAAGGGTAAAAAAAATATTAGGCAAGTTTGTGGAATATAATGAACATGTTTACGATCCACTTTAAGGTGGAGTTAGATTTCTTGAATTGACAAAATTTTCTCTTAACAACCAACCTTACAAGGAATGTGTTGAAAAAAAAAATTATAGAATAGAGTCGAGGATTGTTTTGAGTTCTTTTCATAATGTTTTCTTTTGTACCAACATGAGGGTTAAAATTCTATAGTAACTCATATTTATATGGAAGGTGATATATGTGCACATTTTAGTAAACTTAGACTTTTCTTTGAATGATTATATTTGGTGAAAGGTGATGCCTTCTCAGCTTCACAGTGCTTATAGTGGTAGCAAATTAATTAGGATTTCCGAATTGTAGATTCTCTTAGCTTGTGAAGGTTTTAGTTCTTGTCTCCCTTACTTCTATAATTTTTCTTTATTTATATATTTGAGTGCTATACAGTTATACGTTAAAAACAATTATGAACATTGTGATCATTTATAGATTATATATTAATGAAAAATTAGCAATATCTTTTTTACATGTATTGTGTCATTAATTATGTGTTTGGAGAGATGGAGGAGGGGAATAGATCCTCTCCCGGTAGAAGTGTTGTCCAGTAAAATCTGGACCATTAAACAATTTTTGTCTGCAAGCAGACAAGTTTTAAAAAAGGAATGGAGGATTTTTTTTATAAGCAAAAAATGAATTATAAGAAGTATAAGGGTACTCAAACCCTTACAATTCAATATAAGTAACCATTAACAATATTGTAAACAATCTAAGGGATTACTACACCAATTGGAATAAAAGAAAGATTACAACCGGCTCTCCTTATAAACCAAAGCCAAGATATAAACTTAATTTGCTCTACTAAAGTTGACACATTTGCAATATCGCCTCTGAATAAAATGTTGTTCCTAAGACGCCAAATGCCCCAAGTAGTTGCCAACCAAATTAAGTTCCTAACTCTCATGCCTTTCTTTGGTTTTATCAAAGTCCCAAAGTGCAAACAATGACTCGATAACATGCTGTAAGAAGTAAAGCCAAGTCCCAACCATTTATAGATACAATGTCACACCTGTTGTACAAAGCTGCAACTAAGAAAAACATGAGTAGCATCCTCAACACATCTGAAGCAAAAAACACAACAAAGATCATGAGGATTTGTTATAATCCGCCTGCGTTGAAGTGCTACGCGTGTTGGTAATTTATCGAGCAATAATCTCCACCCAAAAATAGACACCTTTGATGGTAAATCATTCTTCCACAATTTCTTTAATGCTGCTACAATATTCGTACAACTGTCTTCCACCGCAGTTCCTTGTTGCAAGAGCTGATAAGTGGATTTAACCGAAAACCAACATGACGCTTCCGGAATCCATCTCCGATTATCACTTCTATCAAAAGGAAGATAACCAATCAACATAGATATCAAAACAGCCGCGTCATGCTCATCGGTACCTGTCAAAAAACCTTCCTGAAACAGAATCCAAGACCACCCCTCTGCCTCCCACTGCCCCTTGTCGGCGACTACCACGTTTTTATCTAGCTCCAGTTCAAACAAATTCGGAAACAACTCTTTAAGAGAATCATTACCAATCCAATTTTCCTTCCAAAAGCCTATCAACTTTCCATCTCCCGGAATACTACTGACATTTGAAGAGAACCATAGATCTCCCTCCAAACCTCCTACTTTAAGAAGATCCCGCCACCACAAAGAGTCTGTTCTTTTTGCGCTAACTTCGGCGCAACTCATGAAAATATTCGAAAAAGACCCATATCTATATCTTAGCAACTCCGCCCATAAAGCATCTGGTTGAGATAAACATCTCCACTTCCACTTACTCAACAACGCTAAATTGAAAAGTTCTAGGTTCTTAACCCCTAACCCACCTCTGTCTTTAGGCAAGCATATTGTGTCTCATTTAACCCAACATATTTTTTTACCTTCCAATCCACCACCCCATAAAAAATTTCACTGAATACTAATCATATCTTTTAAAACCGAGGTTGGGACCTTAAAAAAAGAAAAGTAGTACAAAGGCAAACTAGACAGAACAGAGTTAATAAGAGTGACTCTACCACCAATAGATAAGTGGCGTCCACTCCATCCTGATAATCTTTTCCTCATGGTTTCAATAATAGGTCTCCATGTATTTCGTCTCGAGGGTTAGCTCATATTGGCAAACCCAAGAAGCGAAACGGGAAATGGTCAATGCTACAAGAAAGGAAGGCCGAAGCTGCCTCGAGATACATGTCCTCCAAGTGAATGTCATACAACTTACTTTTAAAAAAGTTTATCTTTAGCCCAGACACCATTTCAAAACTTCTCATGACTGTTTTGATAGTCCAAAGATTGCTTCAGTCACCTTCACAAACAATAATAGTGTCATCTGCAAACTTAAGAATATGAAAATGTAAATTATCATGAATTTTGAAACCTTTAAATTTTCCCAACTCTATAGCTTTTTGCATCAGCCCCGTTAAGCCTTCCGCGGCTATCAAAAATAAAAAAGGTGACAATGGGTCTCCTTGTCGCAGCCCTTTACCAACCTGAAAGTCTTTCGTTGGACTCCCGTTTACCAAAATCGACATTGAACTATTAAAAATGCAAGCTTTCATCCACTCAATTCACCCCTCCGCAAACCCCATCTTAATCATCATATCTTTTAAGTACTTCCAATTGACAGTATTAGCACTGGATTTCCTCCATTGTAATTTTCACGAGAGAGAATCCGCACCCAAGAGGAGGGATCAACCTTCGTAAGTAACTCGACGTCAAATTATTTTGTTTAATAACTCATTATAAATATTATATTTGGGGTTTAGGCATTGATTTAAAAATTATTATCAAATATCAACTTTACCAATTTTTATAAAATTTTATAATTATTCGATGCTTCGTTGTGATTTTACCCTGCACTCGTCTTGAATTCAAATATACAAGGATTGATCATTTGCACAAGTACACTTGTAAAGACATAACGTGAAAGTGTGAAATTCTAACACATGATTAGAGAAAAGCTTTTCTTAAAATAGATATTGATAGATTGTGAAGGTTTTGTTGGGACTTGTGGTTTTAGCTATATCCATACAAAAATGTAACTGGCCAGCAACTAGCAAAGAATGCATTCTCTTCTGACCTCTCATTCATGCGCAAGATGATTGTGGGCTGGTGGACCTCACACCCCTTCCATTCAATTCACACCTGTATTTAGCTTCTTGCTTGCTTGGTTAATTTTGTTTCTAATTAGCAAGAATCTCTCTTTTAATTTGATTTAGGGACAAATTCCCTTTGGCCTTTCAAGTATCGTACAATTTTCACCCATGCTTTTCTTTTCTATTTTCGACGTTGATCTCGAATGTTTTTCTTATCTATTAGTTGGTAGTTTCTTTGCGATTTCTCGTCAATTTTATGTTGATCTGGTATCATTTATTGATGTAGCATTAAACTATCACAGTTAACGAAAACGGATTTTTATCGTAAATAAAAGAATAAAAATGTAAAATTAATTTTGTTGCATGTGAGGTCGAATGATGATAGCAATTAGGGTTTCTGCATTCGACCTCACACGTGCATATGTTTATTTTTATTATTTCATTATAATTTGGGTAAACTAAAATGAAAGAGGACATAAATGAATAAAAAGATAACCAAAATGATTCATGAAAGAAAAACTTAAAGATATATTTGTACTTTCAATAAATTCAGATATTATAGTGATAACGATCACACAGTCAAGAACGATAATAGTTGTTTAACCTTTTAATTTTTAAGAAAAATCTCGTTGTTGGCTATAACGGTTTTGTGTTACATCAAACAATAATGTCTCATCAAGATAAATTTTGGAGGAAATTAACAGTAGACTTTATTATATAAAATTGTAGTTTGAGAAAACATAAGCCATAATGTAATGGGTCGGCCAAAGTCACTCAAAAAAGCGGAGGATCAATATTCAATATAGCGCGGTCGAAAAAGAAAATTAAGAATCAATATTTAATAAGCATATAAAAGTAAATGTGTTTGTAATTTTTTTTCACCACTGGTATCCGGTTCACTGGACCGTCTAATCTGATTCGGAGATCAGTTATATCATCAAGTGGTTACAGTTTCCTCCCAATTGCAGTTGCGAGAGATCACAAAGTGATCCTCTTTTACCAAGTTTAACGTCAATCACCACTGGATGAATATGGATAATATGTTTGCAATTTTGATGGTAAAATAATTGTTTCTTACTATATAAAATTGTGATGTGATATGGTTGGCTGTAGGACACTTGCAGTACACTTTCTTGGAGTAGTGGAGGAATGCTGGAATCTATACAAAATGACATATTAAACTAGAAACAAATAGTAGATTAATCATATTTACCTTTGTCATTTCTAAGGGGTCCATTGCCATATGTTTTCACATTAACATTGTCCAATTTCAACATCCTAGCTAGTTCCCATTCCCACGTTGTGACTTCAAATCTCAAAAAGAAAAATATGGGTATGAAAGAATATTAATGAAATGACTCCAACCAATTAATTATCAATCATTCATCTTTTCATAAAAAAGCTTTGATTAGAATTTAAACAAGATGAAAACAACAAATATTGTTGCTTAGAAGAACCGGCAAAGCATTATTTGTGTGACGTGATTATTTGCCTAATTAGGATACGACAAAATTGTGAGGATTTTTTGTTGGTTGAGTTAAAAAATAATTATTGTTCTCTACTACATGATCATTCAATGGCTTCATGTATTGAGGTTGGAAAACTAAAGGAATCGGATTTCATGACTTTGTCCAAACTATATATGTATATACACATCAAGTGCATAACAATCATATATAGTTAATGCTTACATTTTTTGGGTAAAACTAATAGGACAACGTAGACTGATTCCTAGCTCGATTTGAATAGAATCACATTCTTATTCTTAGCTTGAATTTTAACACGACACAACACAACTAATTAATATTAATTAAAGAGGACTAATACTAACTCATACAAACAATCTTGAGGTGATCATGTCGGAAAAATAAAGAAAGCAATCATAGTGCAATAGTATATCGTGGACACTTCAAATTAAAACTGTTGGGAGGCTCAGACTTAGGGAGCGAATGTTAAGTTCATGTATATGAGTAGTTAGTTTTACATCGGTGTTGGGTTAAAGTGTGATATCCAACTTAGTTGTAGAGTTGTTCTTAAGTTCAATGTAGATGATTTATCGGTTGCCCCCCTCGTCGTGACCCAACAGTGAGTCCATCCACACCACTCACACTTACTACAACAATCTCCCCCTCAAGTGTGAGTTCATCCACTCTAGGATATGATCCCCATCAAGCGGAAGCTTTCTTCATCCTACACTTGTACTGTCGTTAGCCACACTGTTCAACGGGACCCACCGCCTGACCACCTTTGTCAGGAAGACTTTCGATACAAGGAGTCAGTTCAACCCTTTGTCGAACCATCGGCTCTGATACCACTGTTGGGTTACGACGAGGGGCAGCCGGGGGATCATCCATATTGGGCTTAAGAACAACTCTACAAGTGAGTTGAACATCACACTTTAACCCAAAACCTTAAGGTGTTAGGTTTATGGATCCTCTCACTTATAAAGTGTTCAACCTCCATTTTTCTAAGCAATGTGGGACTTAACCACTCACACTTGCCACAACAACATCGACTATGAAGAGTAGTCACACAAGTGAATTGAACACCAAACTCAAAACTTTAAGATATTGGGTATCTGGACCTTCTTGTTTTTGATATATGGGTTTTTTCACTTATATAGTGTTCATCAACATCAAATTTTTCATCCAATATGGGAATCTTAATCACATTTAATATACCATTTACTCTCAAAGGTGAGTTCTTCCATGGATATACTCCCCCTCAAGTAGAAGTTTTCATCCACATATATACATTTGCATTGTCGTTGTCACTTGTGCCAATGGGACATGGCACATGACGATCATTGTCAGAAAGACTTGTCACATTTAGACCAAAAACAATCATACAAGTGAATTGAACACCA
Source organism: Trifolium pratense (assembly GCF_020283565.1). NCBI lineage: Eukaryota > Viridiplantae > Streptophyta > Magnoliopsida > Fabales > Fabaceae > Trifolium > Trifolium pratense. Next base: position 45,638,780 of record NC_060061.1, read on the forward strand.
CATTTTAATCTAAAATTTTAACACATTGGATATATGAATCCTCTCAATTATATAATATTCAATATCACTTTTTTATTCAATGTGAGACATTAATCACATTTGATACGGAGCTAAGAAAAATGAAGAGGGTGAGAATGTGGTTGTTAAATGGTACTACTCTCAGGATGTCTATCATTGCTGCTTGTAATATGATTTCCTTGTTTTTCCAAATGGTTTAGTCCATTTTTTTTTAGTGAAATATTAAATACCCCCAAAATTTCAAAATTCATCAAATACTTCCTGGAATTTGGAAATAGGCAAATATTCCCTGAAATCGTAAAACGTCAATCAAATTGTCTTCTGCTCTACTTACTCCGTCTATTTTGATGACATCGTGGCGGTTAACTACATATGCGGCACCTGCCAACGCCATGCCACGTCACATGGATAATTGATTAGGATACAATTCACATGGGGTAATTGACTAAAATTTACAAAACCAGGGGGCTAATTGCTCTAATTTCAGTCAATTGGCCCCCTGATTTTGCAAATTTTAGACAATTATCCTTCCGTGACGTGTATCCTAATCAATTACCCCTCTCATGTGATGTGGCACGTCTACGGTTAACAACCACATCATCAAAATAGACGGAGTAAATGGAACAGGAGACAATTTGATTGATGTTTTACAATTTCATGGGGTATTTGCCTATTTCCAAATTTCATGGAGATATTCGATGAATTTTGAAATTTCGGGAAGATATTTGGCATTTCACTCTCTTTTCTTTTTTTTTGACATAACAAATGGTTTAGTCCATATTTATTATTTATATTGTATTTTTTATAAAAAAAAAAAATTTAAAAAGAGAAATTATTATTATTAGTTAAAATGGCAATAACGATCATTTTATAATTATCTCATATTGGATTATTTTCAAATGAGTGAATTACATATGTTTCTATTGTTTGAACGTATTATATGCCAGTGTTTTGAATTTATGTGTAATTAAACTTGTGAAAGTGTCATTTATATATATATGGATAAATTACTTGGTTTTTTAATTTGTTTAATGGATGGATGTTATTGGATTTTTCAAATAACTTTTTGTTAATTGTAAATGTATTAATAGATTCTTTTTTTTTTTTTTGATAAGCAAATTTGTATTATAAGGGAGTACAAGGGGTACTCAAGCCCTTACAAACAAAGATTAGGTACTTTGAATACAAGATATAGGATCCAAACACCAACTAGAAAAAGGACAACAAGCATTTCGGCCATATCTACCGTTAAACCATATCCAAGAAAATAGTTTAATAGAGTCCAAAAGCGCCGCAGAGTCAGGAATGTCGCCCTTGAAAATTACCTTATTACGCATCTTCCATAAATTCCATGTAGTTGCCAACCATACCAAATAACGAACACGACCGTTGTCTTTCACTTTAAAAGATTCGCCAAATAACAAAAAGTGATCAATACCTTCAACATCCAATGGTGGTGATAATCCTAACCATTTAAACACATTACACCAAACCACTTTGCTAAAATAACAGGAAAAGAAAAGATGTGCACCATCCTCCCTATGTCGAAAACAAAACACACAAGATAACTCAAACGGATTAGACAATATCCCTCGACGGTGTAGAGCCATTCTTGTAGGCAATCTATTGAGTAAAAGTCGCCAACCAAACACATTGATCTTTGAAGGTACATCAGATTTCCAAAGCCTAGATAACACATCAGCCTCGGTATTTTCCACCATCGTAACCTGTCTGGATGATATTAAAAAGGAATAACAAGATTTAACAGAAAACAAACCATTACTATCAGGTAACCACCACCAACGATCAGGATCAGAAACCGAGCAAAAACCAGCAAGAATTCCTTGTAGATCAGAAATCTGCTGCTGCTCGCTAAAATCCAGTAGCCCATGCCACCTCCATTCGAAAACTGTTGCTGCTCCCTCCCTTCTTAAGCGCTCACTAACCAAGGCAAATTTATTGACCTCCTTAGCATACAAATCAGGATACAAAGCACTAAAAGGTTGTGAGCCAAACCATTTAAAATTCCAGAATTCGATATTGTCACCATTACCGACACGACAACTTATATTGGAAGAAAACCAACAATCACTAGATTCACATCCCCTTATTATGATATCTCTCCACCAAAGTGACGAAACGGCACGGCCCTCCACTACACGAGAAGTCAACACTGAAGATGATAATCTCCCGTAACGAAAACGGAGCAAATCAACCCAAATCGCGTCATTATGATTCAGAAATCTCCACTTCCATTTACTCAACAAAGCCAAATTAAATAGTTCTAAATTCTTTACCCCTAAACCTCCTTTCTCCTTCGGTAAACAAACCTGTTCCCATTTAATCCAACACAATTTTCTCTCCTCTAGGCCGCCTCCCCAAAAGAAATTCCGCTGAATACGTTCTAAGGAATTTAAAACACCTCGTGGAGCCTTATAAAAGGAAAAAAAATAGAGAGGAATGCTTGCCAACACTGAATTAATGAGAGATAATCGACCGCCAAAAGAAAGATGTCGACTATTCCATGAATTTAGGCGTTTAGTCAAAGCCTCTACCACTGGTTTCCAAGTTTCTTTCCTCCGCGGGTTAGCTCCTACGGGTAAACCCAGAAACTTAAAAGGAATAGTAGCCGAGTTACAAGACAAAAAAGCAGCCCCTGCCTCAAGAAGCCTAGAATCAACATTAACACCATAAAGTTTGCTCTTCAAAAAATTGATCTTTAAACCGGACACCAATTCAAAGCCTCGGAGTAAAGATTTGATGGTCCATAAATTGTCCCAGCAACCTTCTCCCATAATAATGGTGTCATCCGCAAACTGAAGCAAGTGGAAGTGAAGATTCTCATTGACTTTGAAACCTTTGAATTTGCCTATGGATACTGCTTTATTCATCATACCTGCTAGCCCTTCAGCCACGATTAAAAATAAAAAAGGGGAAAGAGGGTCCCCCTGTCGCAGACCTCGACCCACTTTAAAATCATCGGTCGGACTCCCGTTAACCAAAATAGACATAGAGCTCTCAAAGATGCAAGCTCTCATCCATGACATCCACACGGTAGAGAAGCCCATTAAGGTCATCATGCGGTCCAAAAAACTCCAACTGACAGTGTCATAGGCACGTTCAAAGTCAACTTTGAAAAACATACAATTATCCTTTCTTCTTTTGGCTAGATCAATTACTTCATTAAGCACAACAACTCCATCAAAAATCTGACGATGAGGGAGGAATGCCGATTGACAGTTAGATATCAATGACCCTAAAACTCTTTTGAGCCTGTTTGCCAATATTTTTGATAAGATTTTGTACAAACTCCCAATTAAACAAATAGGTCGATAGTCAAAAAGATCCTGAGGATGATCTTTTTTGGGAATGAGGGTCAAAAAGGAGGCAGTCACGGCCTTAGGTAATCTAGCACTCGCATGAAATTCTTCTAAAAAATTCATCACATCGACTTTCACAATCGGCCAGCAAGCTTTGAAAAAATTCAGATTAAAACCATCCGGACCCGGACTCTTATTACCATCGCAGCTCCAAATAGTATCTCTAACCTCAGATTCATCGAAAGGAGCTAAAAGTAAATCATTGTCTTCAGCAGATAAAGAGTTAAAATTGATACCTTGCAAAAAAGGTCTAGAACTCCACTCCTCCGATAAATGCTTAGCAAAGTGATCTTTCGTTACCTTTTTTATAGCATCCACCCCTTCTAACCAGTCTGCTTCTTTCTTAAGTTTAACAATCTGATTACGGCGTCGGCGGCCCTTAATGCTAGAATGAAAAAAACGAGTATTAGCATCACCTTCTTGAATCCATTTTGTGCGCGACTTTTGGATGAGCAAACTTTCTTTAGAACGAATTTGCTCCCAAAACTTTGAAACCAATTCCTTCGAGTTTAAGGTATGCGGATCAATATCACCTTTTGCAATCAACTCCTCCACCTCATTCAGCTCCTTAACCGTTTTATCAATGCTAAGGTCCTTGAAACCGAAGACTTCTTTGTTCCATGTTTTCAAGGCCTCTTTCAAAAGTTTCAGCTTTTCTTTGAGAATAAAAGCTTGATTTCCATTAACCATCGATGAAGTCCAAGTCTGTTTCACGAAGTCAAAGAAACCTGGGTGATCAATCCAACAATTATTGAATTTAAATGGTTTCGGTCCCCAATTACGGTTGGAACATTCAAGCCAAATTGGACAATGATCCGAGATATCACGATCACCAACCCATTGATTAGTAATCCCTCCCTTTTGAATAAATCCATCGGATAAAAGAAATCGATCCAATCGACTCATTGCTGAACAATCAGATTTGCACCAAGTGAATTGCTTACCTAACATAGGAATATCCACCACTTCCATTGCCTCCATGAAAGAACAAAAATCTGTCCTCTCCGTCGTGCTCCCTGCATAACCACTACCTATTCGTTCACCCCTCTTTGCAATAGCGTTGAAATCACCCCCTAAACACCATTCACCAGAGACATTATTTGCTTTGTAATCAAGCAGAGCTTTCCATAGATTCCTTTTCCCTGATAAGGAGCAAGGAGAGTAAACGTTGACTAAATATAATAGGCCTTTCTTCCATTCCACACACACGCCCAAAAATCCATCACCTGTAAAACTATTTCTGAAGGAAAACAAGTTTTTATTCCAAATGGTCAACAAACCACCAGATAAACCTACGGATTCTTTTGCTAACCAGTTAACCTCTTTATGACCCCAAAGACTCTGAATCATTCCATCATTAAACGAAATTCTCTTTGTTTCCTGTAAAAAACACATATCGAACGCACCTTTTTTTATTAAAGCACTCAGACGACGACGTTTTGCCGCATCGCCCCACCCCCTCAAATTAAGAGACATAATCTTCATGGGATACATTGAAGATTTTGCTCCCTCAGCTTCCTTACAGCTTCGTCTCCTTGTTCATTTTGGTGGATACGGTTAACATAACAGACTTCATCCTCAAACCCAGCTACTCCCAATTCTACTGCTCCCCGCCATATTTTCTCTGCTTTATTTTGTTCATAATTCTCTGTGAATCTTCGATTACAGTTTTGAATATCAGAAGAATTAATGTCGCTGCAGCACAATATAGTTCCGGCTGAAGATAAAGAATTTGATGGATTAGAAGGTTTCCGATAGCGGTGGAGAGGATTTCGCGTTACTCCTCCATTGTCTGAAGCTCTGTCGATCGATGAAGATCCTTCACACCTCTGTTTACGGCGCGGCTGAGAAGAAGAAATTGCAGGAGATGGGATCCGCAAGTTGAGATTCTGAGCAATTTTGTGTTGTTTCCTAATTTTAGAAGGGGTTGGATGAATACGTTTTGCTGTTCTACCTTCAACACCTAGATCAGATTGAGCCTTCTGAATTGGGCTAAGATTGTTTAATCTGAGATACACATTTCTTGGCCCATCGCTATAAACACCACATAGCCTTTGTTTAGCACCCCCTGCTGTAGGTGAAATAGAAAGAGAAGGTTGAGACCCACCTTCTGATTGGGTCAGATTTCTATTTACACCCTCTGTGAGTAAGAGAGTTGTATGAAGGGATTTTTGAGGCCCAACTAAACCCCCCTCCTGGCCCAGAGAAAAGCCATTCTCCACCAAAATCGTGTCATTAAAGTTCCTATCCCCCTCCAATAAGTTTGAATTTACCACCCCATTCTCCATACCATTAATGCTACCCAAAATTGAAACGGACTCATCATTGTGATCATGATTAGGCTTGATGAATGGAGTTATGGCTAGTAAATTCTCCTCCCCTTCCTCCGTTTCTCTCTCCGCAATTATCTCCTCCCTCCACCACCCCTGATCCTCCTCCTCCTCATCCTCCTCCTCCTTTTCCGATTCAATAATCGAGTCTCTTCCGTCAGGACCTTGATTATGTGGCAACAAGATACGCATAGGACCGTAGGAATCTTCTAAGACACGAAGATGGAAAACATCTCCATTCACTATGACGTCAAAAAATTCATCAATAACTTGTTGACACGAGGTTCGGATCATTAAACGTGCCACATCCATAGTAATTTTCTTTCGAGTGCCATCATCTTCATTAATAAAATGTCCCCAAGGTTTCACTAGTTGAGCAAAGAATGAATCATTCCACGCATGAATCGGGATTCCATAGACTCTCAACCAAATGGTTCGTTCAACATCTATGTCTTTAGGATGCCAAGGCCTAATTTCTTTGAACCATTGATTTAACCATTCTTTTGCATCATCCAAAAGAGCTTGAACTTCTCCTTCCTCTTGACCTTCCAAGAGAGTTAAATTGGCTCCAAGAGGAGTAACCTTAACACCAAAGTAACCCTGTCTATGGAATGCATTCTGAATATTATAGGACATACCTGGTTCAGATACAACTCCTACAAAAGTCTTTTGAAATTTTTCCAGATCAGTTTTAGACACCTCATAGGATAGATGAATACGATGAGTACCATCTCTATTAGAGTTCTTGTTGTCTGACGATACCACATTGGCATAGGAACCGACCGGACCTTTGTTGAGTTTCGACTGATGTCCTACATCGTTAACACCTAAAGATGATCTGTTGTCAAACTTATTGCTCTGGTTATACCCATTCATCCGCTTTCTCCTATCCTCCTTCCAGCCATAGTTGTTGCCTGTTCTCCTTTCGCCCTCAGCACGATGGAATCGTGATAAATTAACAGAGATCTTGTTCCGTCCGATGATGATATTGTCCAATTCAGTTTCGAAACGACGAATATCCTGCACTCTAAAAAATCTTGCGAAACCAAACCTTCTGCCTCCAGCATCACGTTTGGCTGGAATAACTACCTCCTTAACCTCCCCGTAGTATTGGAAAGCCTTCAACATTGCATATGCTCCGAAGCTATCTGGAAAATCTGTGAAGAAAAATGTCGAAATGTCGTCTGAATAAGCCTTGTGACCTGAATTTGAAGTGGCGATATCCAATTTCTTATGATGTCCCGCTGAGTTTCTCCTTTTCTGAGTTTGCCATTGGTTTTCACCCTCGTCCCCCATTGATGAGTGACAAGTGATTTTGCCTATGCGTATGGAAGAGTTATTTCAATCTTTGTGACGTGCTAAAATAATCAAAGATTATTTGACATCAGCGCGATTGAATCCTCCACACTTTTACAAGCAAAACCGTGATGATCAATCCAATTGCAATAGAAAGCTATCGATGGAAACCCTAGCAGAGCATTTTTTTTTTGTGTTTTTTGTAGTAGAATATGTTAATCATTTGTTCTTCGATTATGATTTTTTTGATTGAGTTTGGTATGGTGTGATTCGTCGGTTGAATTTTTTTTGCCTAAGAATGTATTTTCTCATGCTATTCAATTTTGTGGCTTTCTCGTTTGTAAAAGATGTTAGAATTGTTTTTATTAATAGATTCTTTTGATCCTTTTATTAACAATTCAATTCATTTATTTTGCTACCCTACAAAATTGTCCTATTCCTCTTGCACTATTCTCTCTAAATATTTGCTCTTTCTAATACCATTCATTTCAATATTTCCAAAAAATAGCTTAATCCATATTGTTATTTCTGAACATTAATTGCACTTAATTACTTACAATTTGTGGCATCTAGTTTACTGTTATTTTTAAATGAGTGAATGACATGTTTCTACTATTTGAGTGCTTTATAATTATTTTACTATTTTATTAATATTGCAACTTTACATATATGTAAGATTTTTTGTTGAGAGGAACTATATACGCAAGATGGTAACCATTAGTTGCTGATAATGTTTTCCAAAAGCTTTGCTTGCTCTTGCAATCATTTGAGAGCTTCACTTCACTAACTGCTTCTATGCATGTATCACTTCCAACCAATTTGATTTTTTGCCCTTCTTGATTCCACTTACTTTGCCCATCAGTACAGTCACCCAATTCAAGTTCATATATAGTTATTGTTCACTTTCACACTTTGTCCACTTAATGGATGGTATATTTATGTAGGACTTGCTTGAATTTAGAACTTGGTTCTGAAAAGTATAATAAAATTAACAAACATTCATCACCATCAATTATTTAAAATAACACACTGAATTCATGTTATTGTGCTTGTTTTTTTTTTATGAGATATGTTATTGTGCTTGTAACCGTTCATACTTATGACTTCAACATTAATAAGTGTGGTCTATTTGATTTTTCATTTATTGTTTGGTCAAGTAGCTAGAAATTACAGCTTTGAGAATTAGTGAAGTGTTCAGAGTTCAAACTTCAACCCCTACATATATAATGTGATTTTCCTATTAACTACTTTCAGTTCCAGAGGACTCTCTATTTGATTTTGACTAGTTTTAAACAGAAAAAAGAATTTATATTGTACCTCAAAATCAATTGTTCGTACACTTATGTTTTATTTGGTTCTATAGTAAATATATATTCTTAGTGGTTTGGACGGGGCCAAAGCTATGTTTGTTGTTCTGCTCAGCCCAAAATCTGAGAGATCTAACTGGTCCACTTTAAGAGTCTGCAATTTTACTGGATTCCACTATTTGTGATGTCTATTCAGTCCATCAAAATTTTAATGGTCTTAATTCCGCCTCTTTTCATTGACGAGGATAAAAAAAACTCTACTTCTCATCAATGATTGAGGCTCCCTGGTGGACCTATAAATACTCTTTTCAAAGAAGGGTTCAGTCATGTGATCCTACAGCCTTGTACTTCTCACTTCGTGTATCTTACTGACTTGAATGTCGGAATGCTTGCTTATATATCTTCACCAACAACGTACAACTTCAACATTGACGTAATGCTCTATGTTGGCCACCACTTTTTGACCGGAGAGATCACTCAATATACGCATTTTAAAATGACACATAAAAATCAAAGGATGTTGTATTTAACATAGACAATTTGTGCCAAAAAATTATTACTCGAATTTCTATAAATAATTGTGATTTATTTAAAGAATTGGCATTGTGTCTTGTATTTTATTTCTATGCACAATCAAATATTTAAATAAATTGTCTATCTAATAATGCAACTGGTGTGTGTCACAAGTCATGTTTATCGGCTAGAACTTGTTTCTTTAATTATTTTTAAAATTCGGTATCTAATTTAAGGAACGCCTAAGACCGACTAATATGATGAGTACAATTCAGTCATCCACTTGCGAAGAGGTATTTAAAGCATTGTATAAACTAGCCAACTAAAATTAGCATTAGAACAAATCGAATCTAAGACCTTGTGAGAAATGCACTCCAAGATCTCAAGTCAACATTATTGTTTCTCTTTAATTCAAGCGTGAATATGGCTCACTTATACTAATTAAACCTAGCAAGTATCTATGTGAACATAGTTTAATTAGTATACTATAGACATTGTACATAATATATAAGAATTGAAGTTCAAACTCTAGTACATCCACTATTTCGCCTTAAAACGTTAAAATTCTAAATACTAAACTAATTAAATAAAATCATAATGTTCCATAAATCTTAGCTAAATTGTAACAATGTTATTAGATCATATATTTTCATCTAAATTAAACTCTTTTTTTGGTTACAATCTAAATTAAACTCTAAACCTGTGGATGTATGTGAATTTTAATAATATTTCTCACTTAAAAAAAAAAACGTAAAATCATAACTAATTATAAGTTCCCAACCTCTCATTTAAATTAAGATTCCTCGTAGGTCCATTCATATTGAGATTCTTTATTAACGTCGGACATACAGTAAGCTGTCCAGTTCAATCATGTCTTTGAAATTGGTTGTTCATAGGTCATTTCAAGGTTGCGTGTCTTGCAGGATCTGGTATGCTTCTGTTTTGTCTGGTTTCCACCATCGCCGGTTATGGACAGTTAAAAAATGTACATGGATCTCATCATCTCATCTCGTCGTTTTGATTTAAAAAAGAAATATTGCACTCAAGAAGTCCATGAGTTCTCCCTGAGACAAATCATTTCAGAAAATTTAATTTCAATTTTTCATGTGAATAAGTTTTTGTCAGATTTTACATACTATTTTGTTGTCGAACTTTAGATTACCGGGTTACCTTCCCCTGAAAAAAAAATAAAAGTTCAATACAAGTGGCTAGGATTGAGAAAAAACATAAAAGCTTTGTTTAGTAAAATTGGATTTTGAGCTTATAGCTTATAAGCTCATTTGATAAAAAAAGATTTTGGTAAACATTTTTTAAAAAGTGTTTATTGTTTATTTTACTAGCTTATAGATTATTTTTTAAACATTATTTTAAGTAGTTTATGAGCTTTAGCTTATAGCTTATCATTTCTGTCTTACAATTTTACCCGCTATCTTACTTGAAAAAAAAATTAATTAAACATATATTTTTTATGCCGCTTCATACTTATAAGCTAATTCAACCGTTAATTTTATCAAACACTACAAATTCAATGCGTTAGCTTGTGAGTTATAAGTTAGTTTATCAGTTATCCGCTATTTTTTATCAACCAGAGCCAAAGTGACTATTTTAAGTAGCTAAAATGTTTTTTTTAATAAATTGTGATGTATCAATCAACTAAGTTAAACTCACAAGAACAAAAGTATTTTGTTGTTAAACTCCTTGTACCGCCGTAAGCCACACTGCTCCACGGAACTCGCCGCCCGACCACCTTTGTCAGGAAGACTTTCGATACAAGGAGTCAGTTCAACCCTTCGTTAAACCATCGGCTCTGATACCACTGTTGGATCTGGATCATCCACATTGGGCTCAAGAACAACTTCACAAGTGAGTTGGACACCACACTTTAACCACTCACACTTACCACAACAGTACGTATTACTTTTCTGCATTATATTTTAGTTTTTGTGGCCGGTAATGAAGTCATATTGGTATATGATTTATTTAGTTCAAGAGTCTAAATTTATAGGAAGAAGAACCAGCCACTAAAACTAAAATATTTGGAGTATTATATATAAAAGGTGTACAAGAGGCCTTGTGACCCGAAGAATGAGGAAAATGAATAACTCAACTGAATCGGAACTAATAATTCCAGAACTATAATATTATAATTCACTTCACCAGAACTACTCAACTAATGAAACACAATCATATGTATAGGATGAATACTATTACTTGCTCAAACTTAGTTCTTTCGAATTAATGGAGGCTTGCCTTGAATGAGTTTAATACTTTAAGTTTCCTTGTGTTTCCTGGCAAGATAAAATAGGCTAAAATAGCTACTTTAAGTTCACACTAGGTTATATGCTGTTTTATAAATTAGGCTTGCCTTGAAAATTGTTTATAATCGTCAAAAGGATGTCCCTCAGCCTATTTGTTCTATCTTTTTGGCACTACTAACAAATGTTGCACCTTTATCAAACCCCTCCAACAAAATAATCCGCACGGCTTCTAATCCACGTTGTAAGGTAAAATCCAGCTGAAAATTATAATTATTAACATTAACATGTATGACTTCCATGTGCCTAAATCCAGTTTGTCAATTCATACTTCAAAATGAAAGAAAAGATACTTCTTCCCTTTTCTGTTTAGTGAAAGATCGAAGAACAAATGTCGCAGGATCCATTTTCTCAGGAGGTCGTCCAATGCCTAACAAAATCAACAATAAAATGACTATCAATTTCTATATCTATGTCTGCATACATGCGTGCGAGCATGAGTATGGTTTAAATTGTTGGTTTGCAAACTTAATGAAGACAAAGGTAGGAGTCTAGGAGATGGAGAAACAGTGAGGTTTTGGGAAGACAAATGGTTAGGAAATTTAAAGTTTTGTAGTGAGTTTGAGGATTTATACAAGCTAGCAACAGACTATAAACATTTCAGTAGTAGAGAAATTACGGCATAGATACTCAAGGCATCGTTGGAACTGGCAGTGGATGAGGGAATTGAATGAATCTGAGAATAACAGAAAATCTGCTACGGAGGAGCTTTTAGCAGATGTAATTCTGCAGGAAGGAACGACAGACAAAGTGTGTTGGGAGATTGAGGGAGGCAACATTTTGTGTGGGTGGTTGTTACAGGTTCTTGCGTAGTATGCAGGTCCGTGTGGAGTTTGATGCCGATTTCCTGTTAGCAGTGCAACAACTTTGGAACACTCCGGTTCCGCCTGAAAATTATAGTATTTGGTTGGAGACCAACAAAACTATAATAGACTATATCCAATTATTTGGTTGGCTCTAACCCTTGTGTAAGTTAGAGCGAGTATTAAAAAGTGAGTGTTCATAGCACTCCTCAACTTCGTAATATCAGTGTAAGTGACATTAGGATGCAGGATGTGAGTTTATAACTTAACACACAACCAAACAAGTGCAAAGTTAATTTCATCCAAAATCACATTTGGCAAACAATCGCCCAAACATACAGTAACTCATGCAAATGAACAGTACAATACTGACCACTCAGGTGAATGGAAAAAATAGACGTCTTCCACTTATAGTAGATAGAACAGCGACAGTGCATGTACAAGACAATCTTACTAGTATCTTAGTAGAGTTACTTACACCTGTGAAATTTCTTCCCTATTTCTTCTTTTCAAAGTATCAGCATAAGGATAAATAGAACTGAGTCCTAAGTGCTAACTAAAACTTAAGCCATCTCTTTTCTTTCTCTTTGCTAACAACATCATCTGAGGCAGAAGCGTGAACTGCTTCAGCCTCAGCCAAAGCCTTGCGGGTTTGGACTAATTTTTTCATAGCAGCGTCGTAAACAGGTTTTTCTCTCTTGTTTGCTTCCGCCATTTGTTCAAACTTTAGAACCTGAATTTTCAGATCCTTCACATCATTCTCATAAGCAACCAACACCTTCCTATCCACCTTTTTAACTTCTGCTGAACCTTTACTTTGCTGCTTCTTCATTGATCCTTCATTGGAAGCTTCACCGTGCATTGCTAGTTGAGTGTTTATTAGTGAGAAGACATCTGGTGGCGATTCTTCTTCTTCTTTTGCGGCACGAATTGCTTCAGCAAATTTCTTCTCGCGTTTTCTCCGACCACCTCGGGTACGTTTCTTTCTTTTCGTCTGGGTGTTCTCTTTCACTTTATGAGACTTAAGCGCATGATCTAAGGACTGTCCTGGTGGTAGGACCTTCACCGGTATGGGATTAAGCATGCCCTGTCCAGTTAAACCTAAACCCGTTCCTTCTTGGTAACCCATATTAGCCATCATTTTGGAAGCCATTCCTCTGGTATGGTTCTCCCACGTCGCAAATATTGCAGTTTCGGTTTGAACACCTTTCTGTAAGTTGGTACTATCCATAAATCCTAAACCCTGTGGTTCCTCTTCCTCTGAGCCGCTGTAATCGGATTGTTCTAAGCTGGAATCACTATCTATGTCACTCACATCTGCATACTCAGATAATACCATATCTTGTGCACCAAGCTTCACAGAACTTCCATCGTCTCGGAAAACAACTTGTCCAACTCCAGCTTTTTCGTCCCATGACTCAAGCTCAGCTTCTCTCCAAATCCCTGGATTTGCATTTGAGACTGCCCATATGCTTGACCCTGCAAGGGATGGTTTCCAGATTGTTGGGACATATTCCTTAAGGGAGGATAGTGGAACATCAATTCCTGTAAGCATAGATAGTACAAAAGCTGTTACATACTTAACAAATTATATGATAATATGTCCATCAAAAAAAAATTATATGATAATATGAACACAACTGTTCAGAAAATAATGAACAGGCAGATGCTAAGCCTATAAGTATAACTGTAGCTATGCAAATATCTAATATCTTGATATTAATGCTGTTTTTAATTAAGATTAAGATAAATACATCAATAATTCAATATTTCTTAGTTACTATCATGATATTTTTACCCTGTTTGAGTAGAATTAGGAGTTCAATTCTATTATAAAACTATAATAAAAATTCCATGTATTTTTTTGTCCCCCTCTTTATCTGAATCCTATAACTTCAACGACTGTAAAACAGCAACACACATTTGAAAATAGACTTATGGTATACAAAGATCACCTTCTGAACAACCAAACCATGATTAAATATTCAAATTAGAGGGGATGGGAGAGGGGTTAATTCTGGACCAAAAAATAAATAAGCGGATTCCAATAGCATCTAACCCTTCATATTCACAACCACAGAAAAATAAATTGCATTAAACAGTATTAACTATTAAGTATGTCATTTGTTTATTTTTCTTTCTTAGCCTAGTTCCCCAATGCTCTTATGTGTCTTGGAGCATGCAGAAACTTAGGTAAATAGAAGTAACTGAATGAGTAAAGAAGTGAAGCATTTCACCCCCAATGCCACAAATATTGAGTTGAGAAACGATTGTCATTTTAAAACTAAATGCCAAACATATAGCCTGCAATGAACCAGAATGAAATTTAGACAACTATATACTACCTTCAAATCTAGGTGAAAAAGTACACAAGCCACCTACATGTTTTAAGATGTTAAACAAAATTTATATCTCATGGAAAAACATCATTTAAAAAAATGTTTTCCCTAGTGATGATAAAAAAAAAAATTGAAAACTATAATTGAAAAAAAAAAAAAAACTATGTATAACTTCGACGACAGAAGTATATTCGCATGCACTAGCTCCCGAATCTGAACAAAAACTTCTCTTTTGAAGGGAAAAAAAAGGGTCTATATGCTCATTGAATATGTGCACTTAAAAGTGCAAATATCACTATGTTTAGTGAAAGACTGAAAGAGTATTGTAACGATGTCTGTGTGATTACACCTCTAATCTATTCGATTTTGTTAAATTTTCTCAATATCATCAGCTTACCATGGGATAGGCGACAGTTACTACCAAATCGACATCGCTGTTGTAAAAAGAACTTGCAAATCTGCACTTTGGTGTTCTAGTGTTAGTAAATGGCATGAAAAGCAATTGATTTCATCAAATAATTTGGAACCAAAGTTTTAAGGCATAAAAATGATAAGACAGACATCTTTCGAAGAAGTAGCAATTCCATTATACTCTTCGAAGAAGAAAAAAAAAATCCAGTATACTTCACACACATGCAATCCACATATTGTTAAATCGGAATTATTTTTCTTGTTTTTTATCCTAGTATAAGGTAATTAATGGCAGATCAGGTTACTATGAAATCCTTGAGAACAATTAAGACTGAAATTATATGAGGAAGGAATAAGATACAATATACACTAAGAATGACAAAGACAAAAGCAATATACCAGGAAAAAAGCTTTTTAATGTCCAGACTCCAGATTTTACTAGCTAACATTAGCTCATTGATGAGGTGATTCAAACCTCTAAGAAACAAACAAAAATATTTAACTTCATTTAATATAAAAAAATTGAGATTTGTCTGGGATTTTACTAATTTAATTACTGATATTGTTGGATGCTATATGTAAAGTGTAGTACTATTTAGTGATATGTAAAATGAATCATTTTTCATATAAACGATTTCTTGTTATATTATATCTTATACAACAGTTTTCCACACACTAGAAAAAAGTAGCAAATAAGTTGGTAAAAAACAAATTTGAAGTATGATGAGAAGAACCTGAACTGTTGAAACATCAAATACAGAATAAATGTCCGCATAGCTGCACAATTGTAGCATATTTTAACATAAATCCTCTAAATATATTCACTTTTTCTATTATAGAAATTGTATTAGAATGAGAAAATAGTAAGGAAAAAAAGAAGGATAAGGAACCCTCGTACGAAATATAAAAAGAAAGAAATACACAGAAATGTAGGTTTTACAAGTTTGTTTTTTGAATGGCAAAGGTTTTACAAGTATGGCATTGGAATAATGAAATGCAGAAAATCTTGCCTATTGTCTACAGGATATTGGTCATTTTTTAAGGTTGGCTTTATTAAAAGTCTAACTTAACATCAAAATCCTTTCAAACCCTATTTTGCAATAAGACCTTTAAATAAGCTAATCACTAAATGAGCATGTAGGTTCAAGTCTTTTATGTAGGCCAACAATATAAAAACTTTAAGCGAGTAATAAAAAATCTAATATAATAATAATAATAATAAAATTATTATCTTATCATTTACATTTACCTGAATAGTTTGCCTAGTAGGCCTAAGATTTTTAAAATGGCCTAAAACCTAAAATATTAAGCTTAATAAATAGGATTTAGGATTTTGAGAAAACCTTTGGGAAGATTTTATTTAATAAATAAGCAGATTACAGAACCTGGCCTGACTCATATTTGGACTATGCCATAGGCTCTATGATGCAGCCTGCCTATTTTCATCACTAATTGTCTTACTTTTCAGTATGATAGAAACTAGAAAAATGAATTCTGCAACAGTTTATTATTGAATAGAAAAGTGATGAGCAGGAGCTCTACAATGGTTGATACTTAGTCCAGAGCAAGCTCCTAATCCATATGTAAATACCTCCTAACTGACTCTGACCAATTTCAAGAACGAATTCTCTTATCCCCTTCTCTCCCTCTTATATCGGAGTCTGTAACAGAAATCCCCTGAAACTCAGGGAGCATCCTAACCGACTCTGTGTTCCCTGCTCTTCACCATTCTAGAAGATGTAAGTGTGTGAGCTGGACCCAATGATTGGGTCATCAAACTTATTGATCCGTGGTGTCCTATATCACATTGTCTTAGTTTCAGTGTCATAATTCCGAAGCTCCCATATTGGAAGATATGAACTGTATTTTGGGAGTTCGGACTGCCAATTGTCATGAACCAACTACTCCAAATGCTTTATTATGTTGCGACCTGTAGATTATTTTATATGATATCTTAAAATACACCCACTCACACAAGAACCCTTTGGACTTCAGGCATGGATAACACATAAGACTACCTATATTGTGCTTAAATTCATGTAAGAATAATTTGAACTGCAAGGATCAAACTCTAGACCACTTGGACACATACCATGAAAGCTGAAATTGCGAGGGGAAAATACATGAACGTGTTTTTATATTGTCCCACAAGGACATAAAAATAAACTATGACAACATATAGCTAATCATTTTCCATTTTAGGGGTGGAGTAAAAGGTGAAGAGTAATGAGGGTATTGGAGACAGCACATATGAACTAATCATTTGCCTTTTTAATTTTCAAGGTCCTTTCTTTTTGTTATTTGTTACAGATTAAGGTATAGGAATTCGAGGGGATAAAAACTATATTAGTCAAAAATATAAAATAGAATACTGCAATATACATTTTGTCACCAAAATAGAAGAAAAAAGAGATACACTTGACCAAAATAAATTTACTTACCATCATATTCTCAGATGTAGGAGTTAGAAATGAAATTGTTGCCACTGAATTATCCGATTGCAGCACTTTACCATTGTACCAACGCCCATCTTTGTAACGGAATCTACATATAGATCCAACAGAATAGCATTTTTCCTGTAGCGGCTCTGGTTCAACATCTGCAGGATCAATTGGCTCCACTTTCTCTTCTTGTTCAGCAAAAATATTAGTACTAGGCAGCAATGTGTCTGCTTCAGATAATAATCTTGAACGCTTTAGGTGAAGAAGTCCTTCCTCTGCATCCTTAATAGCCTGAACAAGCTCCTCATGAACCTGTGATATCAAACAATTCAGCCCACTAGTATTATCGAATGAATTTGTGATCGAATTATCGAATAGGCTTTCAGTTCCATTAAACAACACAGCAATTAACCTTAAACATGCATATAGGCATATAGCCATATAACAACCAACAACTCAAATGGATTTTCCAAAGCATGTCAATTTAGAATACAAAAGTAACAATAATAATAAAACACACCAATTTCAAGTGAAAAATTGAAGCTTTAAATTGAATTGAGGATCCATTCCATTCAAATATTGAAATTGAACATATAGGGTTGCATTGCATTTCCAGAAATCACAAATTGATTACATACCTCTCGGAGTTCGGAATTGGTTGGATCAATGAGAAGAGCATGATCGATTGCAGAAAGAGAGTCTTTTTGTTCATTCAATTGAAGTTCGAGTTGATTCTCAAGAACCCTCTCTTCTTCGCTACCCATTATCGCCACACGATGCAATCAAACTACCATACACTTCCTTCACTTTATTAAATTAATAATTAATTAATTAATTAATGCATATTTTAGCTTTTTTTTAAGAATTTAATTTATATGCACCGTAAAATTATTTTACACATGCATCCAATAATATATTAACACATTATGTATGATATTTAAAAATACATGATGTGTTATGTTCGTTAAATGATGTGTTAAGATATCATTAAATACGTGTGTAAAGAATCCTTACACTAACGGTGTCAATCAATTAAACTCTTTTTTTAAAGATTATAGGCACAAAAGAATAGGGCTATATCAATGCATAAATAAAAGACATCGTGAAATGTAATGATAGTAAAAAATGAAATGAAAAATTAGTCTTTTAGTTTTTATTTTTTTTTTAGGAAGTTTCTCCACCTTCTAAGTAGAGTAAATTAATGAATAATTAAAGGATAAAACTTACATGCATTTTCATACATACATTTTTTACTTTTCCTCTTACAAAGAGGTAGTTTTTTTTATTAAAAAATAATTTTCTTTTATTTTTTCAAAATGAAAAAACACAAATAACCACCTCTTTGTGAGTGAAAAAATAAGAAATGCATGTATGAAAATGCATGTCCATAATTAAAAGGATTGATCATTACAAAATGAGAGATGATAAATAGGTCACCTATATTGAATTGACGTCCATTGGAATCAAAATAATTTTTATATAAAACTAAAAGTTGTTTACATAAGTTATTATTGTATAAAACATCTCTCAAATAGTTTTATAAGTCACGATGCCAATAGATAAATTTAACTCTTAAATATGTTTTTTGTCTCTATAATTTTACAGAATTTTTGTTTTAATCCCTGAAGTTTGTTTTCACACTTTTTAGTTCCTGAAGTTTCTTCACTCAAAGTTTTTAGTTCCTACTTTTTATTCAACTCGTGCATATCATTCGAAATTTTAATTTTTTTTGCTGTCATGTTTAGTACATTATATGAATCTTTGTTACAAAAGTTTTATTTTTTTAACAAGAGCTGAATTAAATATGAATTTTTTAGTTTTTTGCACGTAAATAATTCATCTTATAAAAAAATCTAAATTTTTATCGGAAATGTTCTTATAATATTATAAACATAAATATTAAAGATTATTTAAAAATGTGAAAGTATACGATAGTTTGATTAAACTAACCATGAACGCCACTATTATTATATTGACGATCTAATCCTAAGACAAATCAAACTAACCTAAATAGCATGAACATTGGAAAATGTAGTGCCAAACTCTCACATCATCGTCATTTTCAACGGAAATTTTGTTTAATTGAACACATCCGTCTAGATCGGTCGATGGACGGACAATACCTATTAAGAACCAAACCAACCTTCTAGTATCATCAAATTTGATAAAATCATTTAGTTGACTCTTCAAATTAGGGTGTTATAGTATCATTTGATCATAAAGAAATTTGGTTTGTCACTAATACAGTAAATTACAGGGTTAAACCAGTTTCAATGCATCGTAGTCATACAAATTATCGGTGCATTCTATATTACACATAAATACTTATTATGTTTTACACATCCAAAATGACCAATTTGGACCATTTTTCGAATTGTGCGTTGTCCTTGCGCACGAATTATGTTGATCTTTTTTTGTATTGGGAGTTTAGTTTCACTCTCTTGCCTGCAATTTTTTTAAAACTCATCTTTTTTTTTTCCTCTCTCTGTCTCTCTCTAGTGCAAGCTTAATAGGCCACTTCTTATGGTCCAAACACTTAGCCACCCTTAAAAAAGCAGTGTTTCATTTTTTGAGCAACAATCTTCAAAACACTTTGATAATACAAGTTTCTGAGTCCAATTATATTGTCTCACATAATAAATGCAAATGGAACCCATGACATGATGAATAAACATATTTACACTCTTGTGACCACAATCTCCCTCCCCATCAACTCCTTCCCTTCACATTTAACTCACATCTCAGTCACTTGTCCTTATCCTTCCTTCCTTCCCCAATGTGACAGAAATTCGCTGAACCAACAAAGTGGTCCTATACATACTAACACTTCTTTTAATTGCTTTTAAAAAAACACTTTTAATTATTGAATGTTACCATCCCTAATCAAAATACTAAGTCTTGCATTTCAAATTTTATATCTCACCTATCCCAACCTAATATTAGAAATCTAAGCATAAATTATTAACCTAAGATTTCTATGTAATATTCCATTTTTATTCTACTTAGTTCAGATAATAGGAACATTATAATATGCAATCAATAATAAATTGGTTTAAGTGGTAATGATCTTGGTCCCTTTAAACATATGGAGAAAACTCGGTAGAAAGGGAATAATCCACCTTGTGTGCCCCACGTGTATTAATCATAACGACGGTGGAAACTTCGTATCAATGTCATGATAACCCTAAAAAAAATATTACAATATGCAAAAATTAAAGTTTTAATTCAAAAAATTTCAGTCATTCACTTTAAGCGGTGAAATTTTGATCACTAAATTACATGAAAAAAAATATTCTATATTTTTACATCCAATAAACAAAACAAAATATTTCACTTGGAAAATTGAAATATCAAGTTTTAATGTGTAAGATAAATAAACTTTTTAAACTTGTAATTATTCACATGCCATTTTGTTTGCATGCTAAAGTGGATTTTGAGCAACTATTTTTTATTTTACAAAATATTATTAGTGGCCATACAATCATAGAGCATATTAATCGGAGGCATATAATGGGGTATCATACTGCTGCCTCTTATCCTTTTATTTTTGAATCAGAGCAGGGAAATAAAAAAATTATTTTCCTTTTATAAATTAAAATTCAGATTAGGAGAGCTACAACAGCTCAGCGTGCAAGAAAATCACCAACTTCAATAAGTATTTTTTGGATGGAATGGATGGAATTTATAAGTAATCTATTAATAGAAAATAAAAAAAAAATTAAGTTAAATCCAAATTGTAGGTAGTGCAAATAGAAGATCCAATCAGATATCGAACACTTTGTTGACATGGATGAAATTTCATGGACAAACGTGAATTTGTTTGGATGCAAACATTAATTTGTGTGTTTGGTTGATATATTGAATATACAATTTAATTAAGCGTTTACAGAGCACTTATCATAGAAATAGTTAGGTATAAGAAAATTTTATAAATAAGATATTTTCATATGCTTGGAGAACTTGTAATAAAGTAATTTTACAAACAGTTTTACAAGTGTAAGGTCAATAACAAAACTCAAATAAGTTAATCCAAATTGTCTCATTGTTTAGACAATACACATCATCATTTTTATGAGAGGAATTTAGATTAGGAAGAAACACCCTGATGTAGGGTATTAGGTTTAGTTGGTGATTAGTGTTGCCTTAAAAATTTCGATTGAGATGTGAGATCTCTTTTATAGTCTTAGAGTATTGACTAAATGTGTTCCTGAAAACTCTTATGGACTGCCCACAAATAATATCAGAGTATATGGTTTGGCTTGATGAAGGAACATGAGTGAAATTCTGGTGTTTGAATCAAGTAGAGGACGTGGGACTCATACTTAACGAAAAAATTATTAGATTTATATATGAGTAGCTACTTTCACATCAATTATGGATAAACCAAATATTAAATTATAAGGTAATATATTCAATACCTAAATTTCGGATTGAGATGTAACATCTCTAATCCTCTAATCTCTCTTATGATCGTGAAATATTAACTTGTTATTTCCGACACTTGCTCGGATAACTCTCCAACACAAGCAAAACCATTAACCTTATTAAAGATCTTCAATAAAATTTTCGTACAACCTATCTATCCATTCCGAAATTTCAACCTTAGATTTTAAGTCACGGTTAGTGTGAACCACAATAGATCACACATGATCATTATCCAACCACAACTTATTGATAACTATTAACAATATACACATCTTAATGATGCAACCACAAAAAAATACACATCTTAATGGAGATATATAAATGTTGCGTACAAGTAGTGGACTTCTACAGCAAGACAAGATAAGAAAATCGTTTAGTTGGTTCAGTGGTGATTGGCGCTGAACTTGGTAGGGAGGACCGCGGTTCAATCCCCCGCAACTGCGATCGGAAGGGGGCTGGAACACTTGATGCCAGAATTGACCCCTGAATCAGATTCAACTTGTGGTGAAAAACCAAAAAAAAAAAAAAAAAAGTTGCACCAAGAGGTCATACCAAGCAATAGGCAAATTTGGATCTGCCGTCGTAAAAGCAGCACACAATACAACAGTTTTAAAATCATAGTCTTAGATTTTAAATTGGACGATCAGGTTAGATATTAACAAAATTAACTATAATCAATCTCAATTATTGATTTTAGGTAAGATCGAATAATTACATGATGCAGTTACAGCGTCAAATCCAAGTCCGCAGTGGACAAGGCAAATCAAATGGTTATTGAAACCTACCTTGAAAGTTCCATTTCATGTGGTTATGGAAACAAACAAGAAAATAAAAATTGGTATACTATAGAATTCTAAATTACTAAAATGGTAAATAGTGTTTTTGCATGTTGCAGGCCTCAAAAGCATCAATTCAAACGACCATTTTGTTGACTTTTCAGGAATCTCTCATTTTTTTTGGTTGTATATGACCATCCCTTTGTATTTGTATTCCCTATGTAATGAAGGTGCTGTGTGTAGGGTCAGTACCACACACATCTACTTGCCTTTCTTTGTTTGAATAAATAAAGGGTTAAATAAAATAAAGGATTCAACCCCTCTTAAAAGAAGGAAATGTGTTTTCTGCCTCCTTCTAAATCTTTGATAATTTCAATATTTTATTTCTTTTGACTAGTAGTATACATTTACATGTAAATAAAGATAATTTTTATAGTAAAAAAATTCATCTTGTGTTTTGAAAAATATAATTTTTATGCCATATTTTTGTATCACTATATATTTTTAAGAGTCATGCTAACTAGTGCCCTCGGGACACTAGTTAAGGATACAAAAAAAAGCAATTTTTGCATTGAAAATGACACTTTTTATACTTTATAAACATTGACTACACAAATTTTAATGTAATTTTACTATAATTAGTATCCTTAACTAGTGCCCCGGGGACACTAGTTAGCATTTCCCTATTTTTAAATAATTTTTTAATCTATTTCAAAAATCTTGTACTACTAAAAAGTTAAATAGAGAATATAAGTACTAGTAGTATGCATGTTAAGAAACAAGTCCATTACTAACATGAAATTATAACAAAAAATAAAATAAAAAGAGATGCATTCCAATATTTTTTTTTGGAATATTTATTAGGTAGGAAAATTAGCTTCAAGAACCTGCTACTTTCATGATGTCTCTGAATAAAGTAGAGCTATTTACTAGGTAGGAAAATTATATTCAACCTAAAATTAGTACTTTCTTTGTCAAATTCTCTTTATAGTGATTGAATTTTTGTCTAATTTTTTTTTTTTACAATGATTTTGAAATCGAACTTAGAACCTATAACATATTAACCCACTCATCACTAGCCAAATATAGTGGCTAGGAATCAAACTATAATGATTGAATTTTTGTCTAATTTTTTTTAAGGGAAATACTAAATAGTGTTCTATGGTAATGATTCAAAAAATAAAAATAGTAATATAATTAAAAATAATATATTCAATATTTTATTTAATAAAACAAACTTAATGTATTTTATTAAGTTACTAAATGTTCAATACATAAATAAAAAAAATCTCAAATTTATAAAAATCAGTTCAACAATTAGCCACACTATCAAGGATAGGAGCAACCAAATTTGTTTCTCTTGTAACAAATTTAACCTCAAAATTTTGAAAAGACAAGGTAAGAATAACATTATCATAAATACTTTGAAATTTCAAAAAAAAAAAGGCACATTTCAACCTAATCCTTTTTTAAAATTCTATTTAAAGAGAAAGATATAGAGAATTATTAAAAAAAAAAAGTATCAATTATATACATAGTACATCACTTATTTCTCTCCATATAAAATGATCCACCTCTCTTTCTACATATTCATGTAATTAATCCAAACTAAAATATGCAACAACATTAAAACTACCACCTAATTGAACCTCAGAAGGTATGAATAATTCATTTCTACATTTTCATGTATTCAATTTACACCCAAAAATTCATTCCTACTTCAAAGACAAAAAAAAAAAAAAGTAATCTAAGGTGAAATTACAAAGTAGTCCATTACATGAAGAACCAAAAGATTGATTCCTTTCTTATACTCCTTCCAATCTCATAAAACAACAATTCACTTTTTTCAAGCTTATTAAATCAATAATACATTTAATTTATATTATAAATTAGATACATTATAGATCAAATATATTAATCGATAAATAGAATAAGGTAGAGTTTGAATTTACAAAGTGATACAAGTTAGTATTATTAGTGATGAAAAAGTAAAATGAATCATCTCTTCTATCAAATCATTCACTCCCCAACATCTAAATTACCCACCATGCCTGCCAAACATCTTGAGTGCTATAGAAGGCAACATCATTGTTCTTTTTTCTATTCCGTTGCACACAAAATAAGAAAAAGAAAGAATAAATTATCACCACCTACATCTACATCCCTTACCTAACAAAGTTTCTCCCCAACCTATCTTCTAAGAAGAATAGCAAATGAGTTTGATAAAATCACCGCGAAAGGAATCAATCAAAATCATAAAAACTATAGTGTAATTTTTACAAAATTAAAGAGGTTCGCCATAATTTTGACAACAAAACTACCATAATACCACACACTTAACGTTTGATATGAAGGAAAGTGGGAAAGAAGGAAAACACATAAACCTAAGAATGAATTTGGATTAAAATTTAGTTTAAGTTCATTGATCGATTTCCGTATTTTCTTTCCTTCCCACTTTTCTTTCCTTCCGACCGAGTGTAAAACAATAAAATCTAGGAGGAAAACACTACTCCCTCCGTCCCAAAAAGAATGACCCATTTTGAATATATGCACTATTCATATATATTGTTTTGACCATATTTTTCTACTAATAAATAAAAATAAATATTAACATATAAGATGTTGTTAGATTCGTCTCGATGAGTATTTTCAAAATATCAATTTTTTATAATTTTTACTATTATACAATTAAAGATATTAGTCGCCAAAGTTATGCATTGGCATGCGTGTTTCGGTCAACTGAGTCATTCTTTTTGGGACGGAGGGAGTATGTAATGTACCCCCAAAAAGCCTATGTTTCAATTCCTAATTCAATCATCCAACCTATATTTGTACCAAAAAAACTATTACCTATATTATTTCTGACCTAACAATCAAACTATGAGCTTCTCTATCCTTCAAAAATGACATCAACTATCTATTACTAGATCTTAGAAAAATTCAACTATGTTATCAAACATAAAAAGGATCAATTATATTAGTATGAAGGAAAAATGAACATAGGCAAAAATGGTTATTAGATTAAAAATATAAAACTTATAAACTAATCATATACAAGTGATTTGTGACATGGAAGTGGGTGATGCAAAGATGATGCAATCCAAAATCAGATGAATCTCAATCCATAATCATATTTTAAGATCTAATAGTAGATCATATCATAACAATTTCTAGTTTTTTTTCTTCTCATAATCCTTAAAAATTTGAGAACAAAAAACATAGAAAATAAAATTATGATGGATAATAATATAGCCTTTTTTTCATACATCAAAGCAGAAGAGAAGACAAACTCTCACAGAAATTAAGATTATATTACCATAATCTCATAACCGATCATCAATCATAAATTTCATCTTCATTTTCATTTTTTCCGCATAATAAAAAAAAGGGGAAAAAAAGAAACCAAAAAAATTAAAGAAAAAAAATTCATAATTTCTTCAACGAACCAATACATCAATTATCTCAATTTCATCAGAGGCAGAGAAGGGTGCAGTGCAGATCTTCACCACCATAATTTGCCACGTCAGCATCATCCAACGGCGGCGCGTTCAGATCAAACGGCAGTGGTTGGCGTTTAAATGAAAGCATCGTCGATGAAGCCACGTTATCGCCGTCACCGTCGTCAACAACCGACGACGATGAATCACAGTCACTACGGCAATCCTCTGGTGCAACCGGCGGTGTACGTGGGTACCTTCTTCCGGCGACGATCGACGGCGGTGCCGGTAATCCGATCGGACGTGGACCGCTGAAGGATTCAACGGTGCTACTCATCCCACTTGATGTAGGTCTCCGATGATCCTGAAACCCATCGCCGGCGACAACTCCGGCACCGGCGTAGAAACGTTGATCGGAAAACGGGTCTCCGGCATCCATATTATGGTAAAAAGGCTGTGCAAGAGGAAAATTTGTCTTGGCTTTTGGTCCCCGGAGATTTCTAGCGGCGGTGTCGTAGGCACGCGCCGCCTCTTCAGCCGTGTCAAATGTTCCGAGCCAAACTCTTGCTTTTTTCAAAGGATCTCTGATCTCGGCGGCGAACCGTCCCCACGGTCTTTTTCTCACGCCTCTGTATCTTGGCTCTTTGAAAAAACCCGGTTCAGCCGCTGCTGCCGCCGCCGCCGCTGCGGCGGCTGTGCCACCTCCACGACCCATCTTCAAAGGTTCAATCTTTTTCAAATTCTAAGACGACCCAGAAAATCAAATCGGAGAGAAAACGTTCAAAAATTGATGAATCAAAGGAAAAACCTTTGAATTTTTTTTATTTTTTTTTACAAAAGACTCATTTTTTTTTGTTTGTTTCAACAAGGTTTGATGTATGAAACAGAGAGAGGGAGAGAGAGAGATGATGGGTTTTGAATATATTGGATTAAAGAGATGGAGGAGATGAAGAGATTGAGGAGGAGAATGATGAGAGGAAGAGAGGGAGAAGAAGAGAGAGAAAAAGATGAATGGGTGGTGGGAGAGAGAAAGAGAGATTGTGGTTGAAGGAAAGAACCATAACAAAAGTTAACAACAATAACACCTTCTATTGATCTTGTTCATCTATCTATCTATACAAATACAAAAAATATATATTTATAATTAATTAAGAAGATTGAAAATGGACCTCAAAAGAGTGTTGTTTTCTTTCTTACCTTTCCCTGTGGGTTTCTCTGGCTGTGGCTGTAATGGCCTATCATTCTTTCTTTTCTTTTATTTTTTTTTTCCTTTAATTTCAATTTTACCTTTTTTTTAAGTTTTTTTAATCATTACCATACCTTATTCTTTTCTTTCTAGATTTCTCTTCCTCTTTTTATCTTTATTTTCTTTTTTTACATTTTATTTTCTCATATATTCACCGACATAGCGTGATATAAATGGTAGATACTTTATATCTTTTAATTATTTGGTTTGAAATTTGATCTATCTTTGGTAGGTTAAAAAATGATTTATTATAAGATATCAACCTCTTAAGTATTACTAAAAGAATATAAATTATCTCATGTGAGAGAAAATTTTCTATTTGGTTTCAAAATAAAAAGTTATATTAGAAATACTTCGTGATTCAAACTTTAGTTCATTATATTATGACATATTATTCTTTTTCACTTTCATTATTTTTGTCTAATAATTAGATTCACACATTTTAAGTGTAATGAAGTGAAGTGAAAAATCTCTTCAAACTCAATATATTTCTTATCAACATTCTTGCATCATCAACTACCAACTAAGATGTAAATTTTTTTGTTGTCTAAGTAGTCTAATAGCTAAACTTCACCTATTTAGATGAATAAGGGGAAGATTTTTGGTTTGAACTTCGACTCTACATATAAAATATAATATCTCTACCAGTTTTTTTTTTTTTTTGACAAAATATCTCTACCAGTTAAAATGTACTTAAATGGTATTTTTTTCCACTTTAATAAGCGGTTAATCATAATTTGTTTTGATAATCCAAGTCTATCATCTTTCTACAATAGAAATTGTTGACCATTACGTCCTCACAACTAAGATGATGATACGATTAATATTGATCGACAAAAACAAAAGAATATGAACATACATGCTTCAATCTTAATCAAATTTTAACTTTGTATTTTTCGAATCGACATTAATCAAGTTATTGTCTCAATCATAAGAAGAATCTTAAGCTTTAAAATTTATATTTGATTATATGATGACAAAAATTAATGTTAAATGAATTTATTTTATAAAACTAATTTTAGTTAAAAGCGAGTTGAATGTGAAATAATATATGTTTGTTTTTTATTAATAAAAAATATATAATAATTAGATATGAATAAAAGACAAATAGATAATAAATTGCACCACTAATCTTAAGTAATTTATTTTTAACAATAAATTATTAATAAAAATACAAATTTAAAATTGAGTTGAATGTAAATGAAATATTCTCCGGACACAATTTCATAAATTGATTTTCAAGTTTCGTGAGATTAAAATCAATAGAAACTCTTTTAAGACTTTGTTTTTGAGTTGGTATACAAAAAAGAGGAGATAATTTATTTTTATTTTTAAATTAAGATCACTATAAAAATATATTTTTTTACCAGTAATATTTGGTCCACTAAATTGTTTAATTTAGTTTGAAAGTCAGTTCTGACATGAAATCAAGTTGTTACGGTCTTCTTCCAACTGTAGTTACGGAGAATTGAATCGTAATCCTCGCTATAAAGTTTAATGTCAACCATCACTGAACTAACTAACGATTAGATGATCGGATAACCTATGTATTTTAGAGTGCAAGTTAAATTAGCTAGCTAGTTTAGTCCACGGTACAGCTTGCCTTTATTTTATGGTTATATGGGACACCTATTATTATTAATTTAGGGTGATGGAATTTAGGTGGTGACTGGAAATGACTAGAAGGCCCTTATGGCTTATGGTTTGTACGCGTAAATGAGGTTGGAAGGTGAAATGTGAAATGCCAAAATGGGTTGGTTTGGTGACTCAATGTCTCAATGTGTATGGTCTCTTTCATGATATTGCATCTGTTCCTAAATTTTATTTATTTTATTTATTTTCCTCGATTTTCTTCTCTTTATGTTCAGCGTTACAGACGGTAAAAGTGATAATGCACGTGGATTCTTTAATTAGATTTTCTTGCGTAAAATGTGAAGCAAATAGATTTTTTTGATTTTGGAGAGGTTTCTACGCCAGATTTTCATTATACCTAATAAATATTTTTACTATTTGACCAAATAATTTACTTTTCTTTTTTGCATTCAAGATAATTTATTTTTCTTTATTCATTTTATATCATTTTGGTAGCTAGAGAATCACATTGAGTGCCATTCAAAGCCACAGTAATAAATCGTTTTATTTGCAAATAAAATCAGTTTTTTTTATGGAAGATAAATCTTTAAAATAATTCGTCAAAAATAATAATTAAAATAATTAAATAACATTATTATGCTATATTTTTAATATAAGATAATAAATGTTAATACGTGATCTTAAATATAGATGATAAAACTCGATATTTAAATATTCATTTTAAAGGTAAAAATATTGTAAAAATTATACTTTTAGGTTTTTTTTTTTATCTTGTATTAGTAGTATATTTTTTTTTTGAATCGTGTATTAGTAGTATTCTTAAAGGACATATTGGCAAATCTCATATAATATGAATATATACGCAAAAAAAATATATAAATAAGGTGTCGGATAGCGTGGGAAAATCTCATTGAGTTGGATCATCATAGTGACTTAAAATAAAATCATAACTTGGAAAGTCTCATTACATTTTAGAATACGCTGTTCATAACCTTCAAGACACATAGATTTCCCTAGCTGACTGGCATGTAGGCATTTTTGTAACGGCCTTATAAGCATAAAATGTCACGTCTCTCAATAAATAGTCACATGAACATTTTTGAAATGTTAAGATAAAGATCTAGAACTTTCATTAAGGACTATCAATCAAATTATCATTAAAAGTGTCAAAGTGAACTATAAGCTAGCTTATCTGACTTCTCAAAAAGAGTTCAAAGTCCTTCATAAGCTAGCTTATAACCTAGATCTTCATGAAAGTTCTAGATCTTCATCTTAACATATCAAAGCCACGAAAAATAATGTAATTAAACCCTTATAACCTAGGGGGTGGCAAATTGGGCTGACATGCTCCGTTTAGGTCCGTCCCGTTTAAACCCCATAAAAAACATGGAGCAGTAGGCCAACTTAGGTGTCTGAGCTCAAAACTCAAGCTCGCCCTATTTGTTGGTGGGTTAGTGGGTATGGATGACAATGGGTAGGGTACTATAGTACTCATCCTCATGCCCGCAGTTTGAAAAAATATCCGTACTTATCCTCATATCCGCGTGGGTAACAACCTTTGTACTCGTCCTCATACCCTATGGGTACCTGAGTACCCGTTACCCACATTTTTACTAAAAATAAATCGATCAATTATAAAATATCATATCATTTTAATATAATTAAATTTTTTAATTTTTTTAATGTTGACTCATGAAAATTATGAACAAAAAATTTACTAACTGTTAAAGTTCATTTCTTTGTTGACATATTAACATTGTGTTTGTATTATGTTATAAATAAACATTTTTATTAAAAATGTGTATTAGTTTAATAGTGTTATATTTTTTAAAATTAATATACATATGTAATTATATAATAATATATATAAAATAAATAAATATATATTATACTGGTATGGGGCGGGATGTGTACTAAGGTACCCGTACCCGCACTCATACCCGTTCATTTTTGCGGGTAATTACCCATACTCATACCCGTACCCAAAATGCGGGTTTTTACCCTACCCATTATGGGTATTTTTGTGGGTGCCCACTGGGTATGGGTCAAATTGTCATCCCTATTAGTGGGATGACCCACTAAACACTTTTTTTTTACAGTTTTTTTTTTTACTAAAAAACACCAATATTCATTCATTCATTCAAATTCATAGAGCATACATCAATCGAAATCATTACAAATTCAATTTTGCTAAAAATTAATAAGAATGAATATGAAACAGGCTCGCAACATCCGAGTTAATAGCATAAAATGACTTAATGTCTAAGACAAAGCTTACAATTGATATGACAAACTTCAAATGTCCGAAATAATCATGTATCCGGATCTGCAACGTTGATGATGCTTATAAGTCATTGAATCACCACTGATTGAGATCGAAATAAATCTGCAAATTTGAACAAAAACAAATACCGTACCAAGACGAGACAAAAATCGTACCAAGACGGGAAATCAATACACATACTCTGCACTAACATGAAATTAAAACAACACCAGATGAATAAAATCACACCCAAAAAAAAACTCGAATAAAACCTAAAAAGTATGTGATATCACTTATTTAAATAAATAATAAAAAAAAAACAATCAGGGGTGATTCCGGAACAAAATTAATCATAAACCACCCCTCTCTAATTGAAAGAGAGACTGAGAAAGAATAATTAGGGTAAAGATATTTTTACAGTTTGATTTACTACATAATTTACAAAATTATTAATCATTACGTACCAAATAAGTCGACTAAAGATATTTTTTAACAACGCATAATAGAACGTCAACCAGTTTTAATGTCAATGTCATATTCTTCAACAACATAAACAAAACAACTTAACTATAATACCAAAAACTGAAAACAAACATACATTAAAATACCAAAATAATCCACTTGGTTAAAAAACAAAGAAAACCTAATTTTACAAATATATGAAATGCTGCTTAAAAAAAAAGTATATGAAATGCATGTATATAAGAAAGAGGGAAATATCGATTTTTTACCAATAAAGAGAAGAAAAAAAATAGTGGATTGAGCTCCTCGATACAGTATTTTCATTTTAAGTAAAAAAAAAAGTATAAGGGCAAAATCATCCCGCCCCGCCAATGTCTGTCTTTTAAGTGGGTAAGGCATGCAGGACGGGCCAACGAGTCAACCCGATGAGCCTGGCTCGTTTTGCCACTCCTATTATATTCCATATTTTAACTCCATCCATTTTCCGGTGAAAATGAAATTTTTGCAACAATGTTTTGTGTGTTCTAATATTTTTGTAGGGAATAGTTTAATCATCTAAACTTTTATCGTAGACCATGTTTTATAAAAAATAGCATATAGTTGATAAGTTAATTTATAGCGGATTGTTAGAATCAGAGATACACAAAAATAGGAAAATAGAAAGACGGCTAGGGTTTCATAGAATACCAATAGCTTAACATTACAAAAGTGTTACTAGAGAATATATATATAAAACCTAATGGACTCTAAACTAACAGACCCAATAACATAACCTATTATTTTATTATCTAACACCTACTCTCAAACTCATTATGCATCAACAAGAAGCATTATGAGTTTGTCAAACAAAATACGAAAATAAAATAAACTACCAAATAAAATAAACTTCTAACATCACCCCTCAAGCTAAAGCTTACTAAGCTTTAAGCTTGTTACAAATTAGCCCTGGCAATAAATCAACCCAATTAAGATCATGATCAATTAAGAGCAGCCATTCGCAGTCAATACAGAAACCATCAAAGAAGGGAGAAATAAATCAAATTAATCCAACATCCAATCTAGTCCGGTCCAAAGTCAACCAATCCAAATCGTACCAAATCCAACAAAACCGGACCAAACAGAAGAATCAGCCAATAGAGAGAGATGCAATCAAACAGTGCAATCAAAAGAAGTGCAATAGGGAGAAGTGCAATGCAATCAGAAGAGAAGTGCAATAGGGGGAGAAGTGCAATACAATCAGAAGAAGTGCAATAAGGAGAAGTGCAATGCAATCAGAAGAGAAGTGCAATAGGGGGGGAAGTGCAATACAATCAAAAGAAGTGCAATAGGGAGAAGTGCAATACAACCAGAAGAAGTGCAATAGGGGAGAAGTGCAATAGGGAGAAGTGCAATGCAATCAGAAGAGAAGTGCAATAGGGGGAGAAGTGCAATACAATCAGAAGAAGTGCAATAGGGGAGGAGTGCAATAGGGAGAAGTGCAATGCAATCAGAAGTGCAATAGGGGGAGAAGTGCAATGCAATCAGAAGAGAAGTGCAATTAATTAATCATAAGATATCAACAATTGTTACTATAATCCAGTAACCAAGAGCCTTCCAAATTCCCACTGAAATCCTTCCAAATTCCAATGCCATAATACCAACAATTTTCCAAACAAACTAATTTCTTGAAGAGAATTGAGAAGGCTACCAACGCAGATGCAAGAAGTATAGTTAAACACAAGACCCAATTATTATTAGTATTTTATCGCTGACCAACAATATGCCAATCTGATAAAACAATATACCCCTTCACAAATTGAATAAAAGTCGATCACCAAGAAAAGCAACAATATACCACTTACAAATTCCATGCAAAAATAAGCTCCACCGAACCAAATCAATCAATACAAATACATTCCCAAACTTTTGGGAATCTCGCTAGCGGAATAACAACATACAACTAAGGAGGATTGAAACAAGCTCTCGATACCATGTTAGAATCAGAGATACACAAAAATAGGAAAATAGAAAGACGGCTAGGGTTTCATAGAATACCAATAACTTAACATTACAAAAAGGTTATTAGAGAATATATAATAAAACCTAATGGACTCTAAACTAACGGGCCCAATAATATAACCTATTATTTTATTATCTAACACGGATATTTTATAAGTTAACTTTTAGCTTATAGCGAATAAACTAGCTGATTAAATTTGTACTGTTTGGTAAAATTATCGGTTGAACTAGCGTATATAAGTATGAAATGACATAAAAAAGATGTTTAATTAATATTTATTTTTTTCAAGTAAGATGATAAGGATAAAATTGGAATAAAAAATGATAAGTTATAATATATAAGCTCATAAGCTACTTGGAATAACGTTAGAAAAATATACTATAAGCTAGTAAAATAAGTTATAAGCTCTTTTTTAAAACTGTTACCAAATAGAACTTTTAACTTATAAGTTACTCTGTATAAGCTATAAGTTATCCTATTTATCTTTTCAAACAAAACCTAAATCTGCAAAGAGAATTAAACTTATATGTTTTCTCTCAACTTAATTTTACAGGAATCTTCATTGATTTCAATGGATTGATTTTGGTCTAGATACATGTTTTACTCGATAAGTACCTCTATCTAAAATCTAAACCTTAAATTGTGCCATGATAATTGGTGAATCCTAGAACCCAACTCACTAAAAAATTTCTTTTATAAAACTAATAATAATATATAGTTATGGCATTGAATCTCCATTTAGGTAAACACACTGGTAGAGGATCATTTATATCTTGTAGCGATGGTTTGTTTTCTGTAGCTCCCATTGAGACAAAAAAAACATGGTGAAAGAGATATTGAGAGAGAGAGGTGCAATAAACGAAAATGTAACCCAACAGAGACCCCTCACATGAAAAAGAAAGTAAAATATTGAAGTGCAATATATTTAGAAAAGTGATTCTTATTATTTTAGAAATGGATTTCAATTAAAACTGTGAGATATACATATATTTAATTTAATAAAAACGTGAATGTTAAAATAAGTGTATGGTTAAACCGACTATTATCTTGACCAAAAAAAAAAGTGACTATTATCATCACACTCATATAAATAAGAGACTCAGGGTCAGTCTTGAGTTCAACTCTAGGTGAATCTGGGTGAGCTATGTAGTTAGGCCTCCATTTTTTTGACTTCAAAAAGAAAATTATATTCTCTAGAAAAAATAAAGAGTTTAATTTTAAAAAATAAAAATAGTGTAATGTGTAACTTGTGTTCTATTATGTTATAAAAAAATTTAATGACTTAATATTTATAGCAATCGACAATGATCATCTCGTGAAAAATATATAATATGAAGGTTAACCGATAAATTTGCTTCAAAAATTGTTAGAATGAAGACTTTTTAAGTAGTTAGAAGGTATTTTGTTGTTATTGATTAGAAAAATAATATATTTTTTTATACAAGAATAAGAATGTTTTATTGGTTACAAATGATAACTATTTTTTTTATATTATTTATAATTTAAATGAGAACTATAATTTATAATTTTTTTATGTTATTTGATTAAAAATTTCATTTCGAACTTTCAAGAGAGACCTTCAAATAATCGAGATCGGCCGTGCATTGAATCTAAAAAGCAATTCTTTTTTTAATATTAAGTACTAGAGTAAATATATAGATATATAAAACTTGGTAGGGAGGACCACAGTTCGATCCCCGTAACTGTAATCAGGTGAGGCTGAAACTAATTGATGCAAAAATTGACCCCAAACCAGATCAAACTGGTTGTGAAAGTAAAAAAAATAAAATAGAGGTACACTTGCTTGGGAAAAGGTTTATACGCACAGTTTCTTACGAGTGTGCCTAACAAATATTATTTAAGTTTTGCCACAGAAAAATTACTCAAATATATATACTAGGATTATTCTTATACTTATCAAATATAATCTTGGTCACACTCACAAAATATTAATTTTTCATTTTATTCTTTTAATCATTTCATATATATATATATATATATATATAAAATCAAAATATTAATTCTATAATTTAATTATATGTGAGTGTATATAAAATTGATGCTTGTGATCACGTACCATAGAAGAGTTGCTCTATATACCAACCCTTTTAAATTTTGAGATGATTTTTTTATTTTTATTTTTTATATTTATAGAATTTTGAGATTTGAGATGATTATTGTATCTTGTACAGCTTTGCATGACAGCTTCGGTTTTCCTTTCAATTTGTTTGTTGGTTAGTGGTTACCGCCATTGGGCGGGAAATTGATTCCCGCGAGTTTTGTTTTGTGACTCTACATTTAATGCAAATTTTGCAACCTTCTTTTCTTTATGTTTGTTTATGAAAGAGCAACTTTCCCTCTTACGGTTTTACTATTCCCATCCACATACATGCCGTCGTCGCTTTCTACGTATTAGAAATTAATGAATTCAAAAATATACTAATTATTAGATCAGAAAAAAAAAACTATAAGTTTTGTTATTTTATATTTTAAGAAATATAATAATAACTAGAACTAGAAGTATTTGGAGGAAATGGATTTCATGTAGTCAAATAATGACTGCATGTAAATCTCGACCACCCATTTTTTTTATGTTTTTTTATTTTTATTTTGTGAGTTTTGAATTTGGACCATTAAAATAGAGTGATTGCATGACTGCACAGTCAATTTGAATGCACCCAATCCATTTGGTGTTTGTAATAACATCGTATGGAAACAAAAAATTAGGACAGAAAACAAAATCACCGAGAGGTAATTGTTAGATATTAGTTTGGACCGTATATCATTAGGCCTTTATATTTTTAGTCTAATAATAATTTTAGGTTTATTATATATTCTCTATGTAACCCTTATTTTCTCAAGTATCCTAATTGTCTCCCTTATTATTCTCTTAGTTTGTATCTCTGATTTATCAGTAATAACATGTGACTACTAATATTGTTTTTAGGATATATATTATTAACAATTTTAGGATATATATTTTAAAAATCCAAACAAAATCTGATTTTAGTTTCTAACTTTTTAGGATGAAACTGATTATGGTATTTTTTGACAAGTTAAAAGATCAACTAACTATAGCTATATCGTTACAATTTCATTGAGTAAAATTTAGAGGCTATTAAGCCACTAGGTTTGGTCTAGTAGTGAGGGATTTAGATAGTATGCATGAGGTCTTTGGTTTGATTTTCATTGTCAACATTATAAACTAAAATAAAAAATAAAAATTTAGAGGCTATTTTAAACCCACTTTGGATTAGAATTTGTTTATTTATTCTCCCAATTGAATTAGTTGAAAGAATTTGATCCTAAACCACTAATTTTAGGCTATCTATATGCACCCTTAAGACCTTTCTTTTGACCATAAATATTATTATTATTCGGCCGGCACATGTGTGACCCTACTACCTACCGCCAGACAGAGTCGTAAAATTCCAAACACGCAATCACCCAAAATTTGGCTTCACACTCTAAACTTTGTTTTCCCAATCAAACTAAATTCATCAAATCAACATAGGAGTATTCATTTCTACTTTTTGCGTGAACGTGTTTTTTCCTTTTCTTATCGTTCAATTCAATGTTTTGAGAAACTCGCGTACCTCATCGAGTATCATGCATTCATGCAGTATACATACTACGTATACTTGATTTTTCTTACTTCGAGTATCATGCGTAGTATATTTGATTTTTCTTATTTAAGTAGTCTAATAAGTGTTCAAGGATGTAGTCTCCGCGGGGCACGGGATAAAATCTCATCCCTCATCCTCAAACTTCCTTCGGGGGGGGGGGGGGGGGGGAGGGGATATTTCCTCCATCCCTATCTCCGTAGGGAAAAATTCCTTATCTTCGGATCTCAAACCCACAAAAATTTATATTTACAGATCAAATTGACATCCCTAACCATACGGTTTTCGTCGGACCGGTCCAAATTTTAAAACACTATTAATAAATGAAGAATTTGAGTTCAAACTTGAGTCTCTATATATTATCAGGACTAAAACAAAATAAAAATAAAAATAAAAAACAAAACATTATATATTTGTAAAGACTAAATTAGTTTTAATATCAAAAGTTTGAATATCTACAATGTCCAGTATGAATGTATGAGTAAAGGTGATAAACCATATTTTATTGGATAAAGAAATGATTCTATTTAGGCACCAAAGCATCATCATTGTGAATAAAGAAAACAATTTCAAACGATTATATGTTTATGCAGAAAATAATTTTTGTGATATTTTATAAGTTCACAAATCTCACGTTAGAAAGGGACCTAAACTTTGATCTACAAACAATTCAGAAACACATTCATTTACTTGAAATTTTTGTGTGATGCAAATAATACACAAATTGGGAAAAATATTGTAATACCTACTATTGAAGAAGAAGTTAGCTATAGTCTATATCTATCAAAGACTCAGAAGAAAACATTAAAGATTCAACAAGCCAAATAAATTAATAGCGATTACAACACTCATTTTAAGTGTATTTCTAAATTTTATTCTATTTAATTGTTTTCCTTTTTTTACATCGAATTTTGGTCTATGTCCCAATAATCTTGTTTTATTTTTTGGTTTTATTTTAATACATATAATGCCACTGAATTATATTACTTCACCAAACTCTTAATTTATCTTTTTTTTTTCTTTTTATTTTGTTGAGATTTTCTCTTGTCTATCATGAAAGGTTAAAATGAAATAAAAAATAATAAAATTTTAATAAAAAATAATGAACTTTGACGGTCAGAAAAATCTATATACAAAAATTGGTTTAATTGACCGATTCGGTAAGCTTAAGAATTAAATATGACACATTGATGTACCTTAGAAATATTTAACTAATTTATTTATTTCTAATAATTTTGTTCTTGCAACTCGAAAATACTATTTAATTGTAGTTAACAAACCATATAATTTTTACTTATAAAGTGATCAAAGAATTTTCAATTTTTTTAATTGAATAGGAGAAAAATATATGGCTCGAAATCTCAAGTTTGTTTATGCTTTGATCATTCTTCTTTCTTTATTTCTTGTTGTAACCAATAGCAGCAGTAAGTCATATCTTCACACCATTTTTCAATTTTCTTTTACAGACAGTCTAGTACGTACCATATTGCTAACAATCCTTTATTCTTATTTGCCATTACAGGATTTAGACGTTGCAAAAATGATGCTGATTGTATAGGATATATTTGTTTACGTGGTTTAAAAGCAAAGTGCATTTCTTTCTATTGTATGTGCGTGTAAGAGTAACAAGTTATATATGAACATGAATTCAATGTATAAAAAACCAATAATTTGTTGAAATTATAAAATAGAAAAATAAAAGAGATTTAAATATCAAATAAGAAAAACAATTATGTTATTTCGAATCTCCTCTCTACCAAACTGTTAGAAGTTCCACATTGGCTAGAGATATGGCAAAGATAGTCTTTATAAGTGTAGTGCAAACCTCAACTCTCAAACTAGCTTTTGTGGTTGAGTATAGGCCTCTAAAATTCTAATATGGTATCAGAGTCTATCCTAGATCCATTTGTTGTTTGTTGTGGAGACCTCTCATATTTGGGCCACCCGTTGTTGTTGATCCCACGTTCCAGCTTGTTCAGTTCTGGACATGAGGGGGTGTGTTAGAAGTCTCACATTGGCTAGAGATATGGCAAAGATAGCCTTTATAAGTGTAGTGCAAACCTCAAACGAGCTAAGCTAGCTTTTGTGGTTGAATATAGGCCTCTAAAATTCTAATACAAACGAGCTAACCAAACAACTTTTCGATTAGCTTTAGCTGTCTCTTCAATCTTCAAATAAAAATAAGCTATTGTGCAACTCTACTTTGCATTAACAACAAAAATATCTCGCAAGCATTGCACAAAATAGCTAATAACAACAACAAGAATAATAATAATAATTCCTTAAAAATAAATAAAATAAATAATAATAATAACTAGAGGGTAGACAAGCGCGTTCCGTGCCTGACTGTGTCTAACTTACGTAAAACAAAAAATATGATTTTTGTTGCTACTAAAAAAAATCAAGGGTATTGTTGGTATTATGAAAAGTCAACACCAAAACTTTTGTATCAATTTTTTTTTGTCAAACTTTTGTATCAACTTTATATATAGGTATCTATATCTATTCTATACTTCTATTGCCCTTTACTTTAATTGCTATTTACTTTTGTATCCATTTTTTTTGTCAAACTTTTGTATCATCTTTATATGAATAATGCTAGCAACACACTCTTTAACAAACACACTCCAACACACT
The DNA here is from genome assembly GCF_020283565.1 of Trifolium pratense. NCBI lineage: Eukaryota > Viridiplantae > Streptophyta > Magnoliopsida > Fabales > Fabaceae > Trifolium > Trifolium pratense. Next base: position 45,678,394 of record NC_060061.1, read on the forward strand.
CTCTTTTATTGGTTGAAATTCACATGGGTCCCATAAAAAAATGTGGACCCATATAACTTTTATGGGACCCATATAAATTTTAACCAATAAAAGAGAGTGTGTTTGTTATTGGAGTGTGTTGCTAGCACTCCTCTCTTTATATATAGGTATTTATATCTATTCTATACTTCTATTGCCCTTTACTTTAATTGCTATTTACTTTTATTTGTCAAAACATTTTCAAACCAACAAAGCGAAAGCAAAACTATCCTAATTTCTAAACGAAACTAGTCGCCTTGGCACAATCCCTGTGCAGACGATAACTTACTACTTTATTACTCGGTAGCAATTCTGTATACTTGCAGAGCCACCATCAGTGTGAACTTTTCATAATAACAACAACACTCTTGATTTTTTTTAGTAGCAACAAAAATCTTTTATTAACAAACTGACCTGACCATAACATAAGGCACTGTTTTTTTAGCAACAAAAATCTTTTATTAATAAACTCACCATAATATAACACATTTTTTTTGACATAAGTTAGACACAGGCAGGCGCGAAACACGCGTGCCTGACCCGCTAGTATATATATAAGAGCTTCATATTTTTAAAAATATTATGTAATGGGATATCGATTCGAAAATATTATGCAAATTATGTAAAAAAAAAAACCTTATGTTATGATGAGTTCGAACAACTAAGTTATGAAACTCAAGTGATTAATGAGCATCACCGAAATATGAATAAAATCCAAGTAAGGTTAAAAACAAAAATAAAAATAGAGTTAGAACCGAACACTCCACCTTGGTTCAATAGAGGGGGAGGGGAGTGGAGGGATTTTTATAGAGGGGGAGGGAGGGACGGGGAGGGGAGGAGAAATTTTTAATTACATATGTGTTTGGTTCAAAAGAGGGAAGGGGAGGGGATGAGAGAAATTTTAATTATAGATATGTTTGGTTCACGAGGGGAGGGAGGTATTTTAAACCTAATTTACCTTTTCGTCCTTATAAACATAGAAGAGACTCCTGATTTTATAACATTCGGTGCAAATCGAACTATATATTCATAATAATTTCTTTAACTTTATGATCATCTAACAAAAAAAAATATAAAATTTTAAATTATCTATAAATACATGAAAATAATTTATTGATGATTATTAACATAAATTGCAACTGTACAAATTTTTTTTTACAATAATTTATTGATGATTATTAACATAAATTACTGATAAAGTATAACAATTAACAATAATATATAATGTTTCAGAAAAGTAATAATATATCATTAAAAAGAATGTAATAATAAAGGAGTATAATGTTTATAAAAAAAAAAGAAGTTAAACAAGCAAAACGTTGCAAACGTGATGCAACGTAATAAAACAAAATAAATGAAAATAGAAATAAAAAAATAAACAAAAAATTGTTGATGCCACGCAAAAGGAAAAAAATTATTCTGAAGAAATAAAATAAGTAGCATGATGAATAATAAAGAGAGATAATTAATCTTTAAATTTTTAATAAGGATAGTTTTGGATTTCAATACAAAATTAGGGATAATTTTGTCAATGTAATTAAATTTATAATAACCTATCTCACCTTCTCTCCCCTCCAAATCCCCCCAAAAAGTTGCCATATGAGGAATTTTGCTCCCCTCCTCCCCCCTCCCCTCCCCTCCAAAAAAATGAACCAAACACATAAAATCTAAAATATTCCCCCACATCACCTCCCCTCCCGTCCAAAACCCCCGAACCAAACAGACCCTAATCGCTAATGCTATGTTTGGATTGATGGTACATAACGGAATGGAGCGGAATGGAATAAGATGGAATGGAGCGGAGCGGGATGGAATGAAGCATAAAATGTATTCCATTGTTTGGACATTTTGTATTCCATCCCATACACCCCAAAATTGGAGGGGAAGAAAAATAAGAGAAAATGATGGAATGGGATGGAATCCATACCATCACATACCACTCCATTCCATTCATTTTTAAAGAATCCAAACAATGGAACTTCACTTCATACCACCACATACCACTCCATTCCATCTCATACCATCAATCCAAACAAAGCCTAAAAGTAGAAAAAAAAACCTAACGGCGAAAATCCCTTAAAACTGAGCGAAATTCAAAAGCAAGTAAACAGCTTTTGTTGGATGAATCCATCGAAGAAGAATTTGAAAATGCAGTCGACGAGCGTTGGTAGCAAGGAGGAAGGCATGAAAGTGACTGAAGAGGACACACACATCAAACTCACATTGAAGATGGGTCATGTAATTATGTTTATTTTGAGTTTTGATTCATGGGGTTGCTTAAAAATTAAACTTTGATTGTATCTTACTTAATGTTCAATTTGTTGTTAATTGCTGTAGTTTGGGAGTCCATTTGTCTACACAATGAAAAGAAGCTGTCAATTCAAAAAGCTCATGATTGATTACAGTGATAGGTACTCTAGAGATTTTAATTCAGTGTTATTTTCAGCTGGCCGAGGTTGCATCGAAGAAGAGAAGACTCCAAATGAGGTTTGTACTGTTTCTAGACTATGGTATGTTTGTTCTGCTAAAAAATAGAGTATTGGACTGGACAACTATTGGCATATCCTGTTTGATTAAGTATCTGGTTATGGGACCGGACAAAATAGGTAGCAAGGGACAGGGTAAAAACAAGAATTTTTGTCCCGAACCATATGACAACTTTTTGTCCACAATACAAATATAAAAATACGAAAATATCCATTTTATATTCGAATATAAAAAATGTTATTGCCCTATCTCTCTATGATACAGTTTTGTCCTGTCTTGTACTATTTTGTTCTGTCATGTGTGGTACTTGCTGTTTTGCGAATCAAACGCACCCTATGAAGCATAGAGACCTGTCACACTCATAATTTAAAAAACATTGGTAATCAAATTTAATGTCTTTAAACCCCTCATTGATCCCTTTCAAAAACCCCATCATTGATCAACATTGTTTCGACATATCTTTGATGTGTTTGAGATGTGTCCAATGAGTGTCTAAGGCGTGTTGAAGCAAAGAAAAACTAAATTGTTTTGGAACACTTGTTTGAGTTGTTGTCCGACACGTGTCGTATGGGTGTTCTACATGTGTTGGACGCCGATCAAGGAGTGTCGAAACAAAGGAAAATACAATTTTTTTAGGACACATGTTTGAGTCTTTTGAAATGAGTCATACTGGTGTCATACAAGTGTCGGACACTGAAGCGTGTTGGACACTGTGAAACGCCTAATCCTAGAGGTGTTCTTGCTTCATAATTACTAGATATGCTATTATGATACTTGTTTACGTTCTTAGTTTATGACTTGAAAATATATTTTGCTGCAGCTGCACTTGAAGGACGGGGACATAATATATACAAATTTCCGATCTGGCAACATCATGCTCAAGATCAAAGGCCAGGTTCAATCTTTCTTTCAGTTTCTAGGGCTTTGGTCTAATGTTGGTTCTTGTTGTTGTTTATTTAACTCTAGTTCAATTTCTTTTTGTGTTGCTATATTTTTATTATCAGATGTTTGGATACCATGTGTTGCTATATTTTTATTATCAAATGTTTGGATGCTATGGATACTAGCGTATAATTACTACTAGTAGTATTGGTTGGATTTGCCTTATTTCAATGATCATTCTATATCGTATAATCTTATTAGCTTTTGTGTTACTGTCATAAATCTTAACTTTGGAAAGCTAGACTTTGCATTAGAGGTATATGCTAATTTTTGGATTTTGGCTTTTGTAGGATGGGTATGAAGCTTCGTTCGAAATGCGTTTTAATTCTCGATTGGAAAAGCTTATGGATTTTTATTGTCGTAAATATTGTTTGGAGGTTACTGAAGTTGCTTTTCTTTTCAATGGGCGTTTCCTCCGAGCAGATCAGACACCTTCCAAGGTTTGTGGTTGGTGACGTCTATTCATTGTTTCATGTTGAGTTTAAACCAAGCTCCAGCTTGATAGGTTGTGTTCTATCTTCCAGCAATACTTGAAAATCATCTTAAACTTCAATGATAATTGACATTGGAGATCGGACCCCGAATGTAGAAGTTCATGGTCATCCTTGTGGTAACATATGAGATAGTGACTTAGCCGGTGTCAGTTTGGCGAAAACAGGAGAAAACAAATGGCGTTCCTTCACATTCAACTCATTTGTTTTTTCCTTGTCTTTTCTAACAAATATGGATCAGGTCAGCATCTCAATCATAAGAACAAAGAGGATAATGAACTTCTACTTTTAGAGGGCGGCGTCAGTTGTCGTTGGTGTCCAAGACCCTCTTAGAGTCACCAAACGTTCTGTGATTCATTGTTCTGTGATTTTGGTTCCCAACAGACCAGTAACTAACAACATATTACTGTTAGTAATTGTTTTTATTTATGGCTTGAAACATTTTTTTTTTGTTGCTGCATGTGTCAGGGAGATGAGATATATGTCGTTCTCTATGATCAGATTGATCTCATCGAACTAAAGCAAAAATCTCAGGTTAGTCATTACTTTCATTATGTTTGTACTTTGAATGCTTGATTATTAAATTGAGTGATGAAAAACTGGATGGATTCTAGAAGTCGGAGTCACTTCCGTTACACGAAACAAATAACATTCTTCACATGCATTTGGGTTGTTGATGCTATTTTTTTGTGTGCTAGAAAACTTTTTTTCTTCTCATCTTTACTCAAATTCATCATTGTATGTTTTGATTTATAATCTTCTTTTATTTATGGCTACCCATTTATTCCCTTTGTTGAAATTTTCGTTTTCGTCTAGTTCTATGAATGGCTAAAATGGTTTTTTATGATTTATATATACATTGTAGCAATAGTAACAAATTTCATGTCAAAAAAACCAAAGTCTAATTGTTCATGCTTATTTTTATGATAGATGGCAACTAATGTTGATAATAGTGATTCAAAGCTTTGGCCTGACTTAGAAACTAAAGCTTTCATAAACATTATGGTTCGTAAAGCTACATGTGGAAATATGTCAAATGACGACGAGTGGGACTTTATGACTTCTGAGTTGAATTCGATAACAAATCGGACCTATAAAAAGGAACAACTAAAAGAGAAAATGCATAGGCTACAAGCCATGTATCATGAATTTAATTCACTCTTGCAAAACCCTGAGTTTAAGTGGAATGCTGAAACTAACACTTTTAGTGCAAGTGCTGAGGTCTGGCAAAATTATCTTCAGGTATGTATGGCTTAATTTTTGTAGGATTTTTGTCAGTTGGATTTCCATTAATTTTATTTTTCAATATTAACATGTTAATTAATGTATTGATGATATGCATATATTATTTTAGGCACATGATAAAACTGCTCAATTTCAAAAGAAAGGGTGTGACTACTATTATAAATGGTTGGAAATCATATTCAACAAAGATAATGCATATGGAGGATTTCGTCATTCAGACGATGATATACAAGAAGTCGAGTACGCCACACAGAATGGAAAGAGAAAAATTCAAGTAAAAGATCGTAAATATAGGAAAGGGTCGACATCATGTCAGAAGGGAGACAGACATCTAACTTCGACCAAACCATCTACGGCAAGAGCTAAGAGTAATAACGGTAAGAGTTTGGAGGCTACTTCTCCGCATGTAACATTAGATTGTTCTATTACTAAGTGTGTAGCTGCTCTTGAAAAGATAGAAGATATTTCAGATGACATCTATGTAAAAGCCTTGGACAAATTTCACGATCCTAATTGGAGAGAAATGTTTATTGCCATGTCTAATGATAGGAGACGTGGATGGCTATTTAGACTTTAAAATTTTACTTGCATATGTGCTGTTAATGATGAGACATATTCTCTTTAAGGTTAAGTTTTTTTTTTTCTACTTTGCTGGTGAACTATTGTCTGTGTTTATATTATATGACATGTTATAATCATAGTAGATTTTGATAGTAGTGATGATTACCATTGTCATATATACAGAGTGTAATGAGAGGAATTTGGTTTTTGTGTTAAGGAGGAATAAGAGAGGGAAGGATTATGTGTGGAAAGTGTATATCATGATTGTGAGAATGTGATAAATTCAAAGGCCAAAACACATGGTTCATAAAAAATTGCTCTTTATGTCCCTAGTAGCTCGATACAATTGTTGGCCTGTTGCTGGTTATGCACTTTTTTAAGATGCGGAACCTGGGAGCTTTCCTCTTCAAAATAGGGGTAAATTTTGTTCCAGCCCACCCCCCCACCCCCCCAAAACCTCAAAAATACCCCTAATTTTGGATCCAGTTTAATTTGGACCGTGCAATATGAAATTTCTTTGTATTTCGAAAGATGATGTTTTCTCTTCCCACCCCCCGTGAATCTTTTATCCCCCTTAAATTTCCAATTTTGCCCTTAAAAAAACTTCGGTTCGTAGAAACCGAAGTTTTTTTTTGCCTTGAAAACAAATTTCGGTTTCTAAAAACCGAAATTTACTCTGAATTTGCACTAGAAAAAATTCGGTTTCTGCGAACTGAATTTTTCTGTAAGGACAAAATTGGAATATTGGGGGTATAAAAGATTCATGGGAGGGGGGAAGAGAAAACATCTCGAAAGATAGGATCTGAAGTGACCTTATATACAAAAAAATGCAGTTCAGCTACGTTTTGCAAAGACTTAATCAAAAGAAAATGATTTTTTTTTTCATTCGAACTTCATTCATCAACTTCAATAATTCTTTCTCTATCCAACTTCGGCACAAGTGTTTTTATGTTGATTGCTTTAAGTTGAATTTCCAAAACATACCACTATAATTTCATGGTGCATTTTTCTAATTTTTTGTTATGATCACAAGTAACATGATTTTGGAAGATAGGATCTAAAATTGCAGGTAGTTTTGGAAAATAGGATCCGAAACAAATCAATAAGAGCATTTTGGAAGATATGTTCCGAAATAAAAAAAGAATAAAAAGAAAAAAAGAATTTCACTTGAGCCGTTTCAGCAGGTACAATCCCATCAGGTTCGATTTCGGAAAGTATCTTTCAACAACAATTCGATACCAAACAATTAAAGTATTTCTAATAATAATCATAAATCAAATCATATTACATTATTACTTAAGAGAATATGAAAATTCATCGTCACAGAAAAATCACCATTTCTATCGATATCCATTTTGGTTATAAACCTTTAAAAAAGAGATATATTAAAATGTCTAATGACATGTCTACAAAATTCAAATTAACTTATAAAAACACATACAATTGGTCTCGATCGTAGTTGCGGGAGATCGAACCACCATACCAAGTTCAACGTCAATTCCAACTAACAATTGCTTTTATTTATATTTTAAAAACAAAAATAGTAGCCGGTATATAATTATCGGGCCTAAGCCCAAAAGGCAACAATTGAGCCCATAAAAAAGAGAGAATCTGAACCGTCGATTTGTCGTTCCTATAATAAGATATATCTATCTTGTTGACAGCAATTGTCGGCGGTGACAGAGAGAATCTGAAGATGTCGTCAGGTGTGGCAAACAACGAGGAAGACAAGAAGCCAACTGAACAAGGCGGCGCTCACATCAACCTCAAAGTTAAGGGTCAGGTCAGTTCATTCATTTCTTCCTTCTTTTTCTATTCCTTTCTAGTGTTTATGATTTTTCAGAATTCTATGTTTTATGATTCATGTGTTTGGATAAGAATTTAACTTTGATTGTATTGATTTTAAATAGTTGAAGATTTTCATTAATTCTTTCCATATTTTCATTTTCTTTTATTGAACTTTGTTCTTCTTATTTTAGTATTAGTATATTAGTATGTTAATTCATGATTATGTTTAATACTACTTTTCAGCTGGAATTTAATTTTGTTTTTTGACCTTTTGTGCATGTTCATAATCTATATATTGGGTTTTAATCATAAACCTCATATGATTATATTTTTTTAAATATAATAATAAATCGTGTGAAAATTGAAAAAAAAGAAGGATCACACTAGTGCTCCTTTTTATGAAATATGCTTAATTAAACCAGACCTTTTTATAGTGTTTTTTTTTTTTTTTTTTTAGTTTTATTATTGAATTTGTTTTGAATTTTTGTGTTGAAAAAAGAAGAATCACACCAAGGCTTATTATATAGGAATTTTTGTTTTTGTATTTGTTGGATTGCTGTAGGAACTTGTTGTTTTGAAAACGATGTATTGATTTTGGTAAAGAAGCTTTGAGTTGCTATCAATCTCAGTATTAAACTTTACAGGCCATGTATTAGTATTCACCATTCATGTTTATATATCACTCTGAGTTCGACTTATCTCCCGTATTGTTATTATCTTGTTATTTGTTGGTTTCTTTTTGTTGTGATAGCCGATATGTAAGATCTTATTATTTACATCTTTTCAGAAAGGAAAAAAAAATGATGTTTTATTAGAGAGAAGGGATAGTGTGTATCGGTGTTGTGCTATCATCAATGCATTCTTCCGAAAGTGTTCTTTGCGATATCAATTTGAGAGAATGGGCAGTTGCACTTCATCTATTATGGTTGAAAACCACAACAATCATTTTCTCTACATCTTTTTTTTTCTTCTTTCTTTTTAAACAAGTATATAGGAATTAGGATTTATTTTTATGTTTGAATGTTTCGTTGTTTGGTGCATCTGTTCGTGTATGCGATCTGAATTTAGGTTTAATGGAAGATGAGGTTTTGTTTGTTTACTAATGCTTACAAAGAGGAGGGGAATATGTTTAGCGTAATTTTCTATAATCTATGATTTTTGGAGACATTGATGAAATTAACATCGAAGTTATGTATGCTAATTTCTTTTATTTATTTATTTATTTTGTTTTTAATGTTCTAGGATGGGAATGAAGTGTTCTTCAGGATCAAGAGAAGCACTCAACTGAAAAAGCTTATGAACGCTTACTGTGATCGACAATCCGTGGACTTCAATGCCATTGCTTTTCTCTTTGATGGGCGTCGTCTCCGTGCAGAGCAGACTCCAGACGAGGTTCGTGTGCAAGACACCTCTTGGTTGCTTTACTGTCTTTACTAATTACATTCAAATGAGTCTAACATGCTTGTTTTATGATTTGAAAATATATCTTGTTGCAGTTGGAAATGGAAGATGGGGATGAAATCGACGCCATGCTTCATCAGACAGGAGGTTCTGTTGTCTGAATGAAGTGACGATGTTTCTGCCATATTATGAATAGAATTAGTTTGACTTAGAGCTAGGCTAATGCATATTATGCATCAGCTATTATCGATTATCGACTAGCATATGATATACAGCTGTTACAGCTGGAGGACTTTGTAAGGGCGATGCTTCCTTTGTTAATATGATCATGAGTGGATTATAATATTTCTACATGTGAAAGCTTATACTCATTTATCTTGAGCTTGTTAAATAAATCCACATGTTTGTTGATATATCTCAACTATGACGCATTTATCGGATATTCAGCTAATTCCCTCTTGGTTTAAAGGGATTAAACATGACAAAATAATATGATACTTTGTTAATATGAAACAGCTGTATGTGAATTGGTCTGGTTTTTAACTTTGATGGTTCAAAAAGTTAAGAGTTTGTAACAAACTTTTGCACCGTTATAGCTATGAGATCAACGACTTTAAAAGACAGATGTTGGGAGATCGATGACTTAAAATACAAATGCGGATAGAAGAGAGATCGACGATGAAAGATTTTCTGACACAGTGCATGCACTGGATGGAATAGACAAAAAAAAATGTAACAACCCACCGGAAGGGCATACCTTAGGAGCACCAATCTCCCCCGACAGACATAGAGATACACAAACGGGGAGTACGCAACTGAACAACCTCCCGTGCTTGTTTTTGGGCAAATCAGGCTTAGCATATTACTCACTTGGGAATTCTGTTTGATGATACTTCCACTGTTCCACATATTTAGTTTGGTTATGGAATATCATTTCCCACAATCTCCAAGAGGTCATTGTTCATGTCTTATCTTTATGTTATGGCATTTGGCATGCTAGGAATAAATTATGCTTTGAAGCTAAATTCATTCATCTTGCTGAGATTGTTTGGAAAGCTTGTACTATCATTGAGTAGCACAAAATAATGATCTTGGTCTCCTCTTTCTAGTATATATGTATTACAAGCTCAATGTTGATGTTGCTGGGTTGGTGAATAGTTTGTGTGACATTTGAACTATTACTAAATACTCTAATGGTTTTGTTTTTTGTTGCTCCATGGAGAGTAATCAATGTTTTGCATTTGAACTATTACTAAATACTCTCTTGTTGATGCTTCATGATATCTCTACAAGCTTGCGTCATTTTGGACTCGCTACGAACAAATAACACCCATTTTGTTTATCTAGAGTTTTTCTAATAAGGTTTTTAACGACACAACTATTCTTCCATGTTGCTCTTTTTTCCTTATTGCCAAGTCCATCCAATCTCCTTCCACACGGGACTCCCAGACCCAGATCACTATGACCGACTTTCGTCTCAATTCGATAAATCGGTTTCACAGTCAGGCCTATACCATTACGCTCACGAGCTTATTTTTCTTTCTATCTTAATTTATTCATTAGGATGTTGAAAATGATAGGTAATAGAGTTAGAACGCAAATATAATTGGCATGTTGTCTCTATCATACGATGCTTTTACACTCTAATTTTATTTGCTTTAAGAAGGAAACCCTTTTGTTAAGAGAAGAAGAAAAAGAGAACAAGACCAAAAATGCCAATACGTGGTACTGCTGCAATTAAATTTTCTCCAATAAATTATGCCAACAAATTGCACTAAATATGTGGTCCATCTGAACACAACATGATAATTGGTTCGATAAGAACAAGATAAATAAGAGGCTGTCACAAATTCACAATTACTACTAATTACGTGCTTTTTGAAATAATTAAAATACCTCCTCATTATTTAGACAATAGGAATTCAGTTCACATCTTTACTCAATCCCAACGCTCTATGATTGTGAATTGAAACACATTTTCTAGGATGCGAATTCAGTTTTTACATTAACTAATGAACCTTATAAAATTTGGCCATCGTCCAATACCATATTTTGTTTGGTCATTCGAGCAGTTGTGACAGTATTGACCAATCACATGCATACACAGAATTCATTGATTTTTAAATTGAAAACCAACAACCAAACCGAACGAGTAGACCTATAGCCAGGGATTCAAAGGGGGGCAGGTAGTGGCCAATGCCCCCCTCCCCCCTCCCCCCTCCCCCATCCCCCTGATATATGTATATAATAATATATATTATCAAGTCTCAACTCAACTATCTATTTACAACACTTTAATTTAGTATTATACATATATAAAATAAAATTATAATATGATAAAAATACACGCATAAAAAAATAGTATATATATGGGGAGAACAAACAGTGATTTCTTCTTTAAATATATGAGATGTTGTCAATACAGTATATTGAAATAATAAAAATACTTTCAAATCTGTCTATTATTAATAATGTTTTGGACAAATTGACTAATACAAAGCATATTTGAGGACCAAACTAACAAACAAAAGATAAATTTGAGGGTTTGAGAATCAAAATAACTAAAAAAAAGATATGTTTAAGAGTCAAGATAATTGTTCTTATTTTCGACCCCCCGTATAATAAGTTTCTGAATCCGTCCTGCCTATAGCAACTGAAAATGGAAGCTCTACAAAGTTTTTTTTTTTTTCTTCCTATAAGTGTATGATCACATGTATAAAATAATAAAGTGTGAGTACCATGATTTGTATAGAAAAATAAAGTGGGAATAACATGATTTGTTGTTTTTATCAAATAATAAGTTGTTTGGCCCACTCAAATACTTTTCATAGTATTGAATATGTCATGTGGACCTTGTTGCTTTCTTTTGAATCAATTTCAAAGTGGATGATAACTTCCAAACCACAAAGGAATTGGATAAGAATTAACCTAGCATCAATGGAGGGACCATGATGAGCCACTTCTAGTTCTTTACTTTCACATTTAAAGACATATTTCTGATCTAACTAGCTACCTTAAGAAATTCTAACTAGAGGAAAATAGAAATTGCTTCAAGTCTTCAATGACTACAAGTTCAAATAGAAATTATCTCTTATTTTTGAAAAAAGACATTTTTTTACTATTGTTAGAACATTATTCGAAAAATTAAATTGGACAACAACGGACAAGACCTCCAAATTATAATTCAATTATTATCTCCGTTTAATTTTAAATGACCTATTTAACAATTTCGCACAATTTAAAACAAGTGTCATAATTAACGAGGGAAAAAATGCGATTTTTAATTGTCCTTACAAAATATTGATGACTTACTTGAGAGTAATGAAAATAGTAATAATGAGAGAGTATATATTGTAAAATATTGCATTGAAAGTTGAATAGATAAAATATTTTGGAACAAATTTTTATTTTATTTGAGTTATTTATTTTGAAATGGAGGGAGTACTTTCCAATTTTGATTCCCGATTCTACTCAATACTTCAACTAATCAAATTGTCTGATATAGTTCGATTTTTAAAACACTAGATTAGAATATACAAAAGAAGTGCATTTTTTTGGTTATATAAAAGATAAGAAAGGAAAACTACTAGAAACTGCAATTGACGGCAGAAAGGAGCATATTTCAACATTGTTGACATTACAAAATTATGGCAAGAGAAAATTGAAAATATATCCGACACTATATAAAAATATATCATTTATCATTTATAACTTGTGATATATCTAAAAAATACAGTATATTGTACAAAAAAAAATACTGTATTGGACATCTAACGAAGTGTACACATGAAATATTCGTTTATTTTTAAAGTTCTTGATACAACAAAAAAATATACCAAATTATCCTATTTTCTTAAAAAAGTTATGTAGTATCTTTGATGTGTGACAGAGGGCAGATGGCGCCCTTGGAAAGGCAGCCATTAAAGAACCGATGGGCGATGGCGCCCTTGGCAAGGCAGCCATTGGCCTGTTTTTTATGTTTTATTTAATTGAAATCGGCAACATATTTTAAGTGTTGGCTTAAGCCTTAAAAATGTTCTCTTAAGAAGTGTACACATGAAAGAATCGAGTTTTTTTTAAGTCCCTGTTGCAACAAAAGAAAAAACCAAATAATCCTATTTTTTTTAGTGTCTCTAATGTTTGGCAGAAGGAAGATTGCACCCTTAAGAAGGCATGCCCATTAAGGCTTAAGCAGTTAAAATATGTTGCCGATTTCAATTAAATAAAATAAAATGGCTTGCTTTTTATTTTATTTTATTATGTATTTATCTTTTATTTAATTGAAATCGGCGACAGATTTTAAATGTTGGCTTAAACCTTAAAAAATGTTCTCTTAGATATGTTTCAAAATTTGATTTAATTTTTTTTAAAATTTTATTTTCAATACCATCAATTATGTCTTAAAAATTAGGAGTATTTAAATTCAAACGAACCAAATGAAAGCCACAAATCAATCCAAATTAAAACCATAAATCGATCTAAAAATTATTAAAAACTGCAAAAAATCGAATAGTTTTAGATGTCATTTTCGAATTTTAACATGGAAAGGAGGATAAAAAAAATACAAAAATGACAAAGCTAAATGCATTAAATGCAAAGCGCAATTTCCGTTGATGTATTTGGTTGCCTTACATAGACATGAATGTCCTACAAGTGATAGTAGGACACACATAACCAACAAAACTAATAATATACAAAAACAAATTTACAATCCATCAACCAGATAGAATAATGCATTGGGACCCTTAAATATGAGGCTATGTTTCAATTCTTAATTCATGTGTACAAAACAATTGTACAAAACCAATCATTTTTCTAAATGAATCCTTGTAAAACTAGTATTTGCTTCATAAAGTAATTGGACATGTCCGGTAAGTAGAGTTATGTTGTTGCAAAAAGACGCTGATATACATTAACCTAAGTTCGAACCCTAAATTTCATACTTTTCTACATTTAAAATGCGAGTTTAATTAAGACATTTGACTCAAGTAGTTAATAAATTAACTCAGAAACAAATCGTTTGGAAGAACTCGAGTTCGATTCCTGATGGAAACAATTATTGGTCAGATTTTACTTACCTTACGGTCGAACTCTGGATTACACTCCAGACTTTGGATTACACTCAAAGAAACGACCTCCTCCAAGAATGTCATTTTGTTTTTTCAAAATTAATAACAAATGCAATAAAAATTGAATTAATAAAAGCCTAATGATTCATGTAGTCTCCATCAATATTAAACAAAATGGAGAATAAGTACAACCATACAAACCAAGAATTTTAGATTATTTTTCAAATAGGTAACATTAAACTCATAAATTCATAATACTTGCAAAGAAATTCACGTTTTTTTTTAGTCTCATTCTCTTGCAAAAACACTAACAATTGCACAAACATTTTGTAAAAACATAAGACATAAGAAATTCCTTATTCTAGCTGAAAATTAAAATCAACAATCTCATAATTGAAGTTAGCATAGCAAGTTCCTAATGATCCTTGTACCTATTCTTAACATCTTCAAACTTTGAGTTACTCTTAGTAGCTTCTTCAGCAGCATCAAGTGTTTTATCACTAGTTTGACTTTTCACCTTTGGTGTTTCATTTGCTTTTTCTTCTGCTACTCTCAGAAATTCATCAGCTGTTGATGATGCCCTCTCTTTTACCAAATGGCTCTTTTTTTCCTTCACTTCTTGCCCATAATTCTATCATTCATGTTCATAGTTCATTCAATAATAAATAAATTTTAGCACAAAAAAAAAATATTTAGCATAATTCATGCTTACTATAAATCATATGACTAAAAATCAATCAAACTTCTTTCTATCACTTTTTTAACAAACCCATTTAAAGTAAAGATTACAATTTTGAATCCAACAAAAAAAAAATCTTCACTTTCTTGGTGGGTTTTGATTTTTGAATCTTTGGATCCACTTTTCAACTTTTGATTTCCACATACAAAAAGGATCATGCAAAATAGTTCTTCATAACTACATGCAATTAATTTCTTCCTCAACCATCTAACATATCTAACACTTCAATCTTTGGTGAGTTTGCAATTAAGGGTACAATCTGAAATTCAAAGTTCAAAAATTTGATCTCTCCAAATAAATTCTCAACTAGGATCATTCTTACTTGTAAAAAAAATTTAAAAAAAATTAAGCAATTTTATATAGTTTTTGCTATACCAATTATCTAAACAAAAATTATAAAATAAAATGACAAAATCAAGAGAGTGAATTAATTTAATGATACCTTGATGGAGTTGTAGAAAAATGGTCTAGAGGGTTTGAGCAAAGAAGATCTTGAAGATGAGTGAAGAAGTTGAGTGATGAATTGTTTACTACAAGCCATAGTGTGCTAGCTGCTTAATTATTCAATCTCTCTCTCTCTCTCTCTCTCTCTCTCTCTCTATGAAGAGGATTTTGTGAGAGAGTAATAATATGTTGGAGTTGGGAGATTGGAGACGTGTCTCTAAGATGAAGCTAATGATGTGCACGTGGTGTTGTTGAAGTGGAACACATCATGCAACCTAAAGGGACAACTTTTGCACACTCAGCACCTATATCTCTTAGTGTTAGTATGCGCAGATACGCACGCGCGCACATATGCACGCGCGCACATATATATCGATTAAGATGAACACGGATTTATTACAAGTCTCGTGTTCATGATTCAATGTATTGATGACAGTTAAATCGAGATTGAAAAGTATAACTTTTAAATGAGATTTGACTTTTTCAATAATTAAATTTTTAACTTTAAAATAGTTCAATTTCGATCTAACGGTCACCGATGTAAAGAATACAACACAACAGTTTTTAAGGTAGGAAATCTCAATCCGGCTAAGATACAAAGAAAAGAAATAGATATATCCAAATGAGGGTTTTTTTTTGGTACAACAAATATGAGGGATTCTTATTTGCATCTATCCAATCATAAATACCAAATAGAGCCTTTATGATTTTTATTTTTATTTTTCTAGAAATAGAAAATATCTAATGCATAATTATCCATTAAAATTCTGACTACGGTTGAACTGAAATTATTTAACTTACTTCATTGGGCGCGCGCAGTTCACACCGTATGTTTGATGAATTAATCTTAATGCCTATTTTCAACAATAGTTGTAATCTTAATGTTTATTTTCAACGATAGTTGAAATATATGAAGCACATATATATTTTGAATTAGACATGTGTTAGTGTAACACTGTATATGTTGGAAAAACCGACATAGAGAAAATAAAAGAACGCAATTAACAACATAAGAATATAACGTGGAAACTCCAAATTGGAGAAAAAATCACGATCGTTGTCAAAACCGACAACCAAAGAATAAACACTATGTAAAAATTGTTACAACACATATACTACCATCAATCTTCCATTGGCCCCCAATACACTCATACTCTCCAAAGCAGATACCTAACTACGTCTCTCAATCCTCTAATACAAGAGTACAAGAGAAAATAAAATAAAATCAGATATAAGCTTAAAGTGCTACTTACTGGTGCAATTATAAACAAAAAACTTAGGTCCATTATATAGTCTTGACCATTCTAAGCGATGTGAGACTTACATTGCAATCAACCCCAACACGATATTCGATACCAGCATATATAATTACATTGAATAATTATGTTATTTTTTTTAAAAAAATTATTATTAATATTAACATATTAGTATTGGTATTATATTTAGTATCTGCGTTTGTGCTTCATACTATAATAGTAATTATAGACCATAGTCACAATTAATAGCATGCACCAAACTTTATATAAAGCCAATATGCTTAATTGTTTGGAATGATAAATAAGTGTGATTTTAATCCATCATGAAATTCTTTTGTAAAAAAAAAAACCATCATGAAATTCTAATTATAATAGCTACATGATGTGGTAGTTCAGTTGGCTTAACATAGTCTCTTAAGTACAATATCATCAAATGTTCAATCTCTTATTATGCGTGTTTACACAAAAATATATGATAAAATAGACTAATTTTTACCATGAAAGAAATCATAGATCAACTAAAAAACACTGTTCCAATTAAAGAATATCTAGAGCAACCAAAAACTCGTGCATTGCTATTTAGTAAGAAAAATTTACAATCATCTCTTTGATTAACAAAGATTTGACCTTTCTTCTAATGTGTTGAAGTTGTGTAAGAATTTTTGTATCATTGTCACCCTTCTTTATAACTTCAAATCTAGCTTTAGAATCTCAACCAGTAAATCCCCTATTTGTATATTCATCATAGTTTCATCCTATGCTTTATTTAGGACTGAGATTCATTGCTGTAAGAAAACAACACAGTTTTCACGTAGTAGTTAAAATGAGTCGTTAATCATAGATCAGACGGTCAAAATTATATATGATCAAATCAATTAAAAACCATCCTGCCCATCTATTCCAGATCGGATGGTCCAGGTGAGTAACTGCGTCACATCCATTTCCCTTTATTCATGGGCTAGTTCACTCAGTGAATTTTCATGGATGATTTCTTTTTTACTCGAAAAACTTCAAAAAACGTTTTTTAAATTATTTTTTTAGTGTAAATCCAACTAAAATTTACACTTGAAAAAAACTTGGGTAAATGTTTTCGGAAGTATTCTGAGTGAGAAAAGAAATTGCTGACAAATTGCTTTATTGTGTAAAATTATGTGAAATGAATTATTGTACTACTTTATTTCTAGTGACAAAGCTTAATTAAGATCAATTTTAATCAAAAGTGGGTTTAATGTAAAGTGATTTATTTGGAATTATTCCATAAAAGTGAGTTAAACAATAAAATTGGATGTAAAAGTCACGGTTTGGTGTGGAGTCAAAAGCACAAATCACAGCTTCATGTTAGAATCAAGTTTGAAAGGCAAAATCGATTCTAGTGAAAGACATCCAAACGCGCAAACTCAATTCTACGCCTCTTGAACCAACATTGGTATCTTCAAGTTATTTTCTCAATACCTAAAATGAATTTTTACTCTAAAATTATAGGCCCGGAGACAGAAAAAGTTATAATGTATATTACAATTTACATCAAGGTGATGCAGGAAAATCACAACCGTATATTGCTCCAAACTGTTTTTTCAGAATTTTTCTGAAACCAGAAGTTTCTAGTAGTGTTAAATACAAAATATATACCTGCAGAACCATAAGAAACAAAAATTAAACAACTGGTTTAAACAGGCTTTTCATGCAAAATATTATAAGAGAACCTACTTGCTCAAAGTTACCTGTACAAGCAAACACAAGACCAAGTTTGATGATAGAACCAAAAGTTCAAAATTAATTAATCACTTCAAAATTCAAGTCACTTCCAGAAACAAGAATATTGCAGATATTGCTGTAGGGACAGTGGATGGAGAAATCCTCTATTAAAAATATGTAAACCTTTGCAAATTTGTTGTCATAAAGAACATCATGAGTGCAATACCTACAATGTTAGAAATAAAGTTGAGTTATAACAAAGATTAACAAAGTTAAATTCCAAGTTATGAACAGTATAACACAATGAATATTAAAATTGAAATCACTATCTATAATAAACTAAAAATGGTCTAAACCACAATTTAACAAAGAATTTAAGTATTTGCAATTTATAATCATGTTGAATGCGATCAAATTTCAATTGTAGTCAAGAAATACATTTGGTCTAAACCTATTACACTTCAAATGTTAAATGAGAAATAACCGATATTAATAGTAAGTGCTACTATACCTGCAATCATACTGGGAGAGAAATAGAAACTTTGCATATTAAACGACCCCCTCTCTGCTTATCATCTAATAAGCTGGGAGAAGTGCCTTGATTCAAATCACCAAGAGCTTCATGTATTGAATCAAATTTTAGAAATGATATTCTTGTCATACTCCGAGTGCAATTGTTTTACTCATTTTCCTCCGATTATACAGGTGAAACACCAGTAGGGCACTTCATCTTAATACCTGATTCATGCTCTGCTGCAAAAGCTAAAGTCGACAAGAGTGCCCTTTGGCCTAAGTTTGATGCTTGTTTATGATATCCAGATAGTACACCATCTGAAGACTGCTGTGAAGCAAACGGACGAGCAAGAAGCGTAGCTGAGGTCACAGTTGAAGTCTGAGAATTATCGGATGCTTTTTTTCCTTCTAGAACTGATTTACAATGGCCGTGATCCCTCACAGAATCATCGGTTGAATCTTTCCTTAGAAACTTTGATTTCATTCGGTCTGCCATGGATTGATTTTTGTCTAAAATGTCATGTGAGAATAGCGCAGTTTGTGGTAAACTTTCTGCAGTTCTGTCACTGGCTTTTCCATAATATTCCTTATTCAGAGATGAAATTGAATGTTCAGACAAACCAAAATTGACTGACTGAGGCAACTTCAATATATTTCCTTCTGTAGGTGATCTGCTTTATAAAATCCTTTCATGGTTAATGTATACAAAAGCATCAAATATTTATATGGGCAAAATTTGATATGACACATATATGACGGCAAAATGAATAAAAGTTGCTTCTGGATCTGAAGCATAATTATAGTCCTTGTTAATGAACATGGCTATAAAAATGAAAGTAGATTTTGCGTGGTACGTACACACCTTTGTAGCAACTGTGTGGTAGAGTTTGGTTTTATGATATTAGATTAATCTTTATGTAATCATTTAGAAATATATATAGAATAGTAAAAGATACGCCTATAATAGAATCCACACAATGTCATAATAAAACATTTAAAATTATATTTGGAAACATTGATAGTTATATTTGGAAACAGTATTAAATATGAAGATTTGTCTTAATTTAGAATTTTTAACGGAAAAATCAATACGGCCATATAGACCTTTGTTTTCAAGGTTATATTAATGCAGGCCGTAAAAACAAACGGTGCGATTCATGCTAAATGCTTTCTGTGAAATTTACTTAGCAATTGAATTTTACAATTTTATCCATTGAGTTCTTCAGGAACTATATAATAAATCACTATCAATTTACAATCCTTCAAGGATGTAGGAATATTGAATTCATCTAGAATTCATTGAAGAGAAAAAGAAGTTGTTTTATTAGTTCTTCAGGAACTATATATAACACATAAAAGTATTTTGATGTGCAATCCATTAGGGATGCATGGTGATAGTTCTTCAGGAACAAATTTTTTTTAAGTTCTTCGGGAACTAAGATTATGAATTCTTCGGGAATTCATGTATTAAATATCTAAGTTCTTCAGGAACTGAGAATAGGTTCTTTAGGAACCAAGATTATGAATTTTTCGGGAATTCATGTATTAACTGTCTAGGTTCTTCAGGAACCAAGATTATGAATTCTTAAACATGTTTATGTTCTTTTGGATGATCGAAGTGTCGATGTTTCACCATACAGGTGTCGGTCACGAAGCATAATGATGCTTCACCAGACTATTGTCGGTCACGAAACTCAAACAATATCAAACATCCAAGATACATATTATAAATAAATAAATAAATAAATAATTGATCAACATTTTATGTAATATTAATGATCAAAGTGTTATGCTTCACCATACAAATGTCGGATATCACGAAGCGTAAACAACATTGAATCAATTAAATACATAAAGGAATGATCTTATTTATTTATTTAATTTTAATTATTATTATTTGATCTTTTATAAGTATACAAGGTTCAAACGATTCATAATCATATAATAATCAAAAATAAAAACTACTTGTGATTTCATAAAAATAGAATAAGAATTGCATACCTCAGTTGGTAAGTTCGTGCTGATAACCTGTTATAAACTAATGTAAATATGAGCAATAGTATAGATGGAGAAGAGAGAAAGAATAGTGTATGTTATTCATCACTAGGATTAGGGTTACAATATAGTGATACATAGTATCTATATATAGGTAAACATAATGGGCCAATTACATGGGCCAGGACATCCACTAATAATATTCATAACAAAATTAATATTAAAATATCTTCCCTCCCCTCTGAACCAAACACATATGTATTAAAATCTATCCCCTCTTCGTTCTCTCGTTTGAACCAAACATATATATAATTAAAAATCTCTCCTCCCCTCTCTTCCCCTCTATTAAAATTCTTCATCTCCCCTCCTTCTCTGATGAACCAAAACCAAACAGACCCTTAAAAAAAAAAAATTTCTTTGTATTTCTAAAAATAAGTAAGTTTTATGACAATTTAATTAAAAACAGTAAAATGTAATGGCTAAAATGTGTGGTCCATCATGTTAAATTTGATCAATTTTCATTTTGAATTTCAAAATTGAAATAAAATTAGTATTTTCTTTTAAATCTAATGGCTAAAATGTGTGTTCCATCATTGGCCCATTTCCTTTGGATCCATGTTAGATGAACCCCCCTTTGATTATAAAAATACTTTTGGATCCATGTTAGTTTCTTTGGCTTAAATGTACTTTTGGTCCCCCTATTTTCAAAAAAATGAAGTTTTGGTCCCCCTATTTTAAAAACCAACTTTTTAGTCCCCCTATTTTCAAATTTTTTTGAGTTTTGATCCCCATCCCATTTTGGGATTAATTTTGTTGATGTGGCCTTGTAACTAATGAAGTGGCAACATTCATGTGAACAAATTTAATATCCATGTCATTATTATATATTTTTAAATTCAATAAAACTTTATTTATAAAATTTATAAAATATTTTAATTATTAGAATTATATATTCAACTGAAATAATAATTTTTAAATCTTATAAAATATGAAATTTGAAACCCTAATTATCAAACCTTCAACTACTAGAATTTTATTCACCGTCAGAGAGAATCATTCCTTATGGATTTCATCAATCCTATGGTTTCCTTCAAACTCAACAATTTCTGGATTTTTAAAAACGAAAAGAAATTAGAGATAATTTTGTGTTTCAATAAAAATTACTCATACTCTTTTTAAAAAATACTATAATTTTAGTAATTAAAATATTTTATAAAATAAGTTTTATTGAATTAAAAATAAATAATGGCATGGATATTAAATTTATCCACGTGGACGCTGATATGCATTAGTGACATTGTCACATCAATAAAATTAGCCTTAAAATGGGATGGGGGATCAAAACTCAAAAAAAATTAAAATTGGGGGACTAAAAAGTTGGTTTTAAAAATAGGGGGATCAAAACTTCATTTTTTTGAAAACAGGGGGATCAAAAGTGCATTTAAGCCAAATAATAAATAAAAGATGTTTCTCTTCCGATCCGCCGTGATTTTTTTATATCCCCCAATATTTCAATTTTGCCCTTGCAGAAAAATTCGGTTCGCATAAATCAAATTTTTTGCTAGTGCAAATTCAGTGTAAATTTCGGTTTCTAGAAACCGAAATTGTTTTTCAATGCAAAAAAAATCGATTTCTAGAAACCAAAATTTTTTTGCAATGGCAAAATTGGAAATTCAAGGGATATAAAACAAACACGGGGTCGGAAGAGAAAACATCTAAATAAAATGAACCCCTTTGCCTAAAAAATAAAATGTTAGATGAACCCCCAGAGTGTGTTAGATGAACCCCTAGAGTGTGTTTGGAATATTGATTATACGCACAATCTATCACATCTACACTACTACCTTTCCGACTCCGTTTCCATCTACCTCAATAATAAGTTTCTTTCTGGCTCAACAAATTCATTCATTTTTATTACTCCCTCCTAAAAAATCACTTTTTAGATTCATTCAAAAAATAATGTATCTAGTCAATAATATAAACCACATACATTAATTAAGTAGTTTTTTGCTTATACAATCGTCAGTAGTTTAATGCTTTCAAGAACTAATTAATGGGCTGAAATCATTCACGTTTAACAAAATGAATATAATTCATTTAGTTTCTGCCATAAAATAAAATAAAAAACCATTTAATTTCCATCGAACAATAGGAAGATCTGAAAATAGAGGGAAACTTGTACAAAAGAACTTGAAACCATTGGAGCATCAGATGTTGATGTTAACACCTTCAACTTTGCCCTTCAATTCTCACAAGAAATGGTGATTGGAAAATCATCGGTGGTGGTGTGACGGTGGCGGATCTCCAACGAAGGTGCCAAAAATACAAGAATGTCAATAGAGAGAGCTCGCGAGGAGGAACACAAATCCTTTTTTTTTTTCTTGAGTAAGTTCAAGGTGGCTGGAGTGACAAGGTCCGATGGGTGGGTGTTGAGTTTGGTGGTAGTGGTGGGGACAAGAAGGAAGATGGGTGGTTAGATCACGTGTTGATAGACTATGATAGAAATGTATTCTTTAGCTGATCTAATGGTCAAAAATCAACTTGACCATGGTGGAGAAATTTAGTACTTGACCATGCTAAATGTCACCGTGATAATATATTAGTCATCCTTGGTTTTGGAAGTGTTGCATGAATAAAAAATTATGCAGGAAAACTCCTATTGATTAACATAAGTGGATAATGAGCTATCAATAAAAAACTTTGTATATAAGGAAAAAAGAAAGACAAAACTCTTTTGTATGATTCACCTGATTGACACAAAATCCATACTTAATCCATCAAAATGTGACTACATTCAATTATTCTTGTTTACTACGAGCAGCCCTTGCACGATGTCTTAGTTCAGCTCTTTTCCACTTAACAATCAAGTAACACAGAGAAAAGAGTGTATTGATCTGCAGAAAGTGACAAGTTACTTCAAGTCAATTAAATATGAAAAGATGACCATTACTAAGATGGTTGTGTCATAAGAGAAAATACTAACCAGGATTATCATAGCCAATGCAAGAAGAGGTCCAGACCAAAGAACCGACATAAATACTCCACTTGGATCAAAATAGTTTTGACTAGAGAAGTTTTTCCAATTTCCCCCCAAAAAACTATTCAGTCTCTCAGCAAGATATACACCAGCCACTGCATCAAAACAATTTCCAAGACAAGTTACATTAATTATTCAATAATAAACTTGTTCAAAAAATTATTCAATAATAAAGATTAAAGAACTTCACAAATATAAAATAGACTGCAGGATTAAGAGATGTGAACAATAAAAACATGTGCATGGAAAATGATCAGGCATATCAGTCTGATACATGTTTTAGACTTGAGATGCAAGAATTCACCATGGAAATACATATATCTTCTATACACCCTAGATATTAAAATTTCCACTCCAAAATCCAAAACCTTCTATTCTCCCCTATTATTTATATGCTAGAGATGTAACCATGATACGGAGGTGCAAGAAGGAATTGGGCCAGATATAGCTTTAACCCAGGACAAGCCCAAAGAGCAATTGGGCCACAGGTGAGGAGACCTCCCAAATGGTTGGATGATTATGAGATGTCAAAGTGGCATTTACACTTGGTAGCTGAATTCTGATTTGTTCTATTAGCTTCTAAGTTCTGTTGCAATAATTTGTTAATCATTTCCAATGATTATTTCCTTTCTTTTGTCCTAGGTTTGCGGATCTTTTGCCTAGAGGCAACTGACGTAACAAACTCATGGCTATATAGCCAAGTTTGATCGTAAGGAAAAGTATCAATGAATTAAATCAATCTCTTCTCTCTGAAAATTCTTCTACTCCCTGGAGTGTTGCTAAGCTCTAAGTAGCTATCCTTCTCTACACTACCAGACATATCAGTTTAGTTTAGACTTGAGATACATGAATGCACAATGGATATGTTATATCTTCTCTACACCCGGACCCTAGGTATTCAACTTTCCACTCCAAAATCCAAAACCCTATATGCTTCCCTATTATTTATATATCCTATCATATGTCCTCTAACTAGCTATCTAACTAGCTGATTATTTTGTATCTCCATTGCATGATCAGTGGCAAAGATCATATCATGAAAATTCTCATTCTAAAAGGCTATTTCTAATGTGCACAAGCTATCTATTTTGTCTTCACCCATTTCTGTAGAACCAACAAACAACTCTCTGCCACCGTGATTCAGCCAATACATTGCAACCAAATACCCTTTTCTGTTGATCTTGTTACCTGATCTGCCACACACCAAGAGAGGTAAAGCTATGAAGGGTGAAAGAAAGATAGAGTTTCATGAAAAATGAAAATAATAATGCAATCTGCCATATGTGGCGACAGTGGACGGTGGCAAGGCAGCCGCTATGACTGCCATGGCCGTGGCAGAGCATTGGCAGCGGAGCACTCTGACATTTCCTCGGCAGATTTTGTACAATTATTTCAATTATTTTTTTTAATTTTGCTTATATTCTTGTTTTGTTTTTGGTTTGATAATGTTTTAATTTATGGGGTTAATGATGATACTCACATTGAGATGGAAGATATCATATATTAGATTTATGTAGACACAACACAACAGATATTGGATTTGTGAAGTTGCGACGAAGAAGAGGAATAAGGTGTAAGAGGAGAGGGGAAGTCATTAAGTCCCAAAAGAGGTGGATGAAGAGTAAAACCAGTGTGATGAGTCTATGATAAATTTAGTGAAACCTTACTATCAAATGGTTGAGAAAGGTTGTGTACCGTGCAAGATATGCATGGTCACATTAGAATTAGCCCTAAAAGAAGTACTGGTATACATAAATTGGAGAATTTCGCAAACTAAATGCTTCACTCTGCAAAAAGATGTAGTTTGTTTCAACGAGTTAGCATGACCAGATATCCACTCTTTTACTATAATTTTGGGTATGTTTCAAAAAAGCTGAATTTGTTGGCATAAAGCTGGAAACCAGACAGATTAGAGTACATAATTTATTTTTTTCAATTTCACATCATTGCCATTCAGCATTTCACCCACAACAGAAAATCAAAGGCAAGGTTGTAAGTTTATTATCATAGGGGAAGGTAACCACTTGAAACAAGAGTGAAGTGAGATACATCAAAAGTAATAGAGAGGTTTAATTAAGCCTTTATAGTTTATTAAAAAAAATCCATAAAATAAAGAGAGATGCTACATACACGTCAAAAGGAACAAGAACATCTGAAAGTTGGTATTCCTCCTAGAGATGATAGTTACAAGCAGCAATACAACATGGAATGTTAACAATCCCAGTAGCCAGGGTTCCTGAAACAAAACAAAAAAATCAAGGCAATATTAGTAGGTCTGCAGTGTTCAAATAACCGGACAAAATGGTAAAGATTGAATAATAATATAATAATTCAAAACACCAAAAGTAAAATGATCCATAAAACCATATTATCTATGCATAGTGATATCCATATAAATATGAAAGCAAACATAAACTCTCTTCCGTTGATCAATTTCCATTGAATTGACAAAAAAAAATGTAAATCACATTTTGATGACTTTAGATAGTGTGGTGGAATAGGTTTTTTCCATAGCAACAGTATAAGGTTAAAATCCATAAGACAATTCATCATTCCAATGGCAAGAAAGTCGTAGTGATGACATCCAATTGGAAACCAAATAATAATGCATCCAATTACCTTTTGTTTAGAATAATTGAAAAATCCCATGATATCATCTACAGACTACATATGCTCACTCCACAAGTCAAATTATGTTACCGCATCATAAAACTTTTTCCTCCTATCTTCAGTATATCAGAAAACAGTATCCAAGAAAATGGTATCATATTGAATTTTAAATAGGGGATGGAAAGACCTCTTCTTCAAATCGTGAATCGTAAGATACATTGCTAATAAAAATGTCAATTGTAACTAAAAAAGCAAGTGATATAACAAAATTATAACTTGATATATCATATAGGAACCTCAAAATATTTAAAGATTCAAGTCATATCAAATGACAGAATAAAAGTGGTTGACTGCACTAAGTTTCGGCAGTTATTTATTAGAAGGAATCGGGATTCAAGATAAGATTCATCTCCAAAAAGTAAAAACCGGGGATTCATATCAATTGAGTTCAATTTAGTATCGAATCAAGATAGAACTTGTTGCATTTAACCAATGAAGGGTAGTATTACAAACAGTCCAAAAAAGCAAAAAACATCACAGCAGTTTCTTCACTTAATTTCTCACACACCAAAATAAATCAATAATTGAAAACACCACATTCAATTCAATACAGTAGTAATTAATGAAGCAATAAAAAAATAGTAAAAAACAAAATTGCAAAATTGGAGAGATAGCAGTACCTTCCAATCAATGGCATGAAAAAAACCCAAAAAGTTATCGTAAGCAGGACGAAGGTTAGAACTAAGTTCAGAAGAAATTTTCTGAACAAGATCTGACATAAGATCAAAATGTTCTTCCATAACAGATTTCAGCTCCTCGATCGACACTGCCATACAAAAAATGCAAGAGAATAAAGAACATGCAACAACGAAGAATCAAGCACAAAATAATAAATTGAAGAAAACATAATATAAAATTGGAGAGTAGTTGTTTGTTCCAAGAACTCACTGGCGGCGAGGAGGGTGGCGATCTGCAAATTTTACCGGAAAACGACTGATTAGTTTAGCTCAGGCTGTTTGCATTCTCCGGTGAAGTCGAGGACGATAACCACCGCCGGAGTGCTTGATTTGAGTTAAGATTCGAGAATGTTTAAGATTCTTCTATACTATGTTTAGTTCTAATGGGTAAATTGGGAATTAGAACATAATGTCAGGTGCGGGTAGCAAGTAAAAGCTTCTTTAAGAGTGTGTTTGGATGAGGAATTCTAGAAATTCAAGGGATTTAAAATAACAGACAATTTGCATATTTTCAACGGAAGTCCTTCATATATTTCCCTAGCAAACTCCATTGCACCACAATTTGCATACATGTTAATGAGAGCACTCTGTAAATGCGAGTCAATAGCAAAACCATTATCCTTCACAAACTCATGAATTGTTCTGCCATAACTTAAATTCCCAGTATGACCACAAACATAAAGCACAGTACAAAGACACTATTGCATAACAAGATGAATTTAGAACAAAAACCCTTCATTCTCACTATTTTAGAACAAAAACACTATTGCAGAACCAACCAAAACTACTTATTTATATAACCAAAACAACTTATTTATATAATCACTTAACAATCAAAACAGCTTAATAAATTTAAAATTCAAAACAACACCAAATCATCAAACAAAGATTCTAGATTGAGAAGGTTAGGTTGTTAAAAATTAATTGCAGTATGTTAGTTTGCTTACGGCGAGGTGAGGGAGAGAGATTGAGAGCAGTGAGAGAGGGATTGAGAGCGGCGGCCGGCGGTGAGAGAGGAACTGAGAGCAGCGATTTTGAGAGAGGGATCGAGAAAGAGAAAGCAAGTACTACTCTTCCTTTTTCTGTTTTTGTTTTCATTTAAAAAAAAAAAATAAAGAAAAAGGGCAAGCGTGAAATTTACAACCAAAAAGTGATTCAGATGAGCAAGCGTGATTCTACTTGAAGCTACCTTTCCAAGCTTCTGCGTTTGACAGAATCAATTCTACACAAAATCAACTTGATTTATCCCTTTAAACATCATGGCCATTTGGCTGTTTGCAATTCTTCACTCCCCTGTTTGTTTCCGTGTTTGTTCTCACGGTTGCAGGATTATCACTAGGTTAGAGGTGGAACAATTAGGCTTTAAAAACAACCCGGCCTGTTAACTTAGTCACAAACTGTTATTTTTTATTTCTTATTTTGAGTTCTAGTATTTGATTGACAAATGTTTTAATTCAATTAGTCAAAAAAATGTTTTAATGCAATACCCATTTTAAGATATGAGTATTTTAGGGGCATTTTAGGTTTTTTGATGTGGTGTCAATTTTTTAGATATGGGTATTTTAGGTTTTTTTATGGCACATTGGTTTCTTATAGATACATGAGCCAGGACATGATACCTATATCTCTTAGTGTTCGTATGCGCACATACACACGCGCGCACATATATATCGATTAAGATGAACACGGATTTATTACAAGTCTCGTGTTCATGATTCAATGTATTGATGACCGTTAAATCGAGATTGAAAAGTATAACTTTTGAATGAGATTTGACTTTTTCGATAATTAAATTTTTAACTTTAAAATAGTTCAATTTCGATCTAACGGTCACCGACGTAATGAATACAACACAACAGTTTTTAAGGCAGGAAATCTCAACCCGGCTAAGATACAAAGAAAAGAAAGAGATATATCCAAATGAGGGTTTTTTTTTTTGTACAACAAATATGAGGGATTCTTATTTGCATCTATCCAATCATAAATACTAAATAAATAGAGCCTTTTTGATTTTTATTTTTATTTTTCTAGAAATGGAAAATATCTAATGCATAATTATCCATTAAAATTCTGACTACGGTTGAACTGAAATTATCTAACTTACTTCATTGGGCGCGCGCAGTTCACACTGTATGTTTGATAAATTAATCTTAATGCTTATTTTCAACAATAGTTGTAATCTTAATGTTTATTATATTTTGAATTAGACATGTTTTAGTGTTGAACACTCTATATGTTGGAAAAACCGAGATAGATAAAATAAAAGAACGCAATCAACAACACAAGAATATAACGTGGAAACTCCAAATCGGAGAAAAAATCACGATCGTTGTCAAAACCGACAACCAAAGAATAAACACTATGTGAAAATTGTTACAACACATATACTACCATCAATCTTCCATTGGCCCCCAGTACACTAACACTCTCCAAAACAGATACCTAACTACATCTCTCAATCCTCTAATACAAGAGTACAAGAGAAAAAAAAAAAGAATCAGATATAAGCTTAAAGTACTACTTACTGGTGCAATTATAAACAAAGAACTTAGGTCCATTATATAGCCTTGATTCCCTCGTTGTTTCACCATTCTAAGCGATGTGGGACTTCTTCAATATAATTTCTTTGACCTTTTTTATTCTTCTTCATTTGCAATGTGAGACTTACATTGTAATCAACCCCAACACGATATTCGATACCAACATATATAATTACATTGAATAATTATGTTATTTTTTAAAAAATTATTATTAATATTAACATATTAGTATTCGTATTATATTTAGTATCTGCGTTTGTGCTTCATACTATAATTGTAATTATAATTGTAATTATAGACCATAGTCAGTAGTAGTCACAATTAATAGCATGCACCAAACTTTATATAAAGCCAATATGCTTAATTGTTTGGAATGATAAATAAGTGTGATTTTAATCCATCATGAAATTCTTTTGTAAAAAAAAAAAAAAACCATCATGAAATTCTAATTATAATAGCTACATGATGTGGTAGTTCAGTTGGCTTAACATAGTCTCTTAAGTACATTATCATCAAATGTTCAATCTTTTATTATGCGTGTTTACACAAAAATATATGATAAAATAGACTAATTTTTACCATGAAAGAAATCATAGATCAACTAAAAAACACTGTTCCAATTAAAGAATATCTAGAGCAACCAAAAACTCGTGCATTGCTATTTAGTAAGAAAAATTTACAATCATCTATTTGATTAACAAAGATTTGACCTTTCTTCTAATGTGTTGAAGTTGTGTAAGAATTTTTGTATCATTGTCACCCTTCTTTATAACTTCAAATCTAGCTTTAGAATCTCAACCAGTAAATCCCCTATTTGTATATTCATCATAGTTTCATCCTATGCTTTATTTAAGACTGAGATTCATTGCCGTAAGAAAACAACACAGTTTTCACGTAGTAGTTAATTTGAGCCGTTAATCATAGATCAGACGGTCAAAATTATATATGATCAAATCAATTAAAAATCATCCTGCCCATCTATTCCAGATCGGATGGTCCAGGTGAGTAACTGCGTCACATCCATTTCCCTTTATTCATGGGCTAGTTCACTCGGTGAATTTTCATGGATGATTTCTTTTTTACTCGAAAAACTTCAGGAAACATTTTTTAAATTATTTTTTTAGTGTAAATCCAACTAAAATTTACACTTGAAAAAAACTTGGGTAAATGTTTTTGGAAGTATTCTGAGTGAGAAAAGAAATTTAGGAGGGGAGAAGAGAAATTTCATTTCCAAGACTATGATGTCAATTGATGACAAATTGCTTTATTGTGTAAAATTATGTGAAATGCATTATTGTACTACTTTATTTCTTTTATTTATTCCTTTCTAGTGGGAAGGTTGAGGCTGACAAAGAGGCAGTGAAGGGAATTAGATTTCTTGAGTTAAAAAATTATAAATCGGCTCCATTATGCATCTTATGCTGCCTGATTTTGATTGTGTTGGATTCTCTAGTGACAAAGCTTAATTAAGATCAATTTTAATCAAAAGTGGGTTTAATGTAAAGTGATTTATTTGGAATTATTCCATAAAAGTGAGTTAAACAATAAAATTGGATGTAAAAGTCACGGTTTGGTGTGGAGTCAAAAGCACAAATCACAGCTTCATGTTAGAATCAACTTTGAAAGGCAAAATCGATTCTAGTGAAAGACATCCAAACGCGCAAACTCAATTCTTCGCCTCTTGAACCAACATTGGTATCTTCAAGTTATTTTCTCAATACCTAAAATGAATTTTTACTCTAAAATTATAGGCCCGGAGACAGAAAAAGTTGTAATGTATATTACAATTTACATCAAGGTGATGCAGGAAAATCACACCCGTATATTGCTCCAAACTGTTTTTTCAGAATTTTTCTGAAACCAGAAGTTTCTAGTAGTGTTAAATACAAAATATATACCTGCATATCCATAAGAAACAAAAATTAAACAACTGGTTTAAACAGGCTTTTCATGCAAAATCTTATAAGAGAACCTACTTGCTCAAAGTTACCTGTACAAGCAAACACAAGACCAAGTTTGATGATAGAACCAAAAGTTCAAAATTAATTAATCACTTCAAAATTCAAGTCACTTCCAGAAACAAGAATATTGCAGATATTGCTGTAGGGACAGTGGATGGAGAAATCCTCTATTAAAAATATGTAAACCTTTGCAAATTTGTTGTCATAAAGAACATCATGAGTGCAATACCTACAATGTTAGAAATAAAGTTGAGTTATAACAAAGATTAACAAAGTTAAATTCCAAGTTATGAACAGTATAACACAATGAATATTAAAATTGAAATCACTATCTATAATAAACTAAAAATGGTCTAAACCACAATTTAACAAAGAATTTAAGTATTTGCAATTTATAATCATGTTGAATGCGATCAAATTTCAATTGTAGTCAAGAAATACATTTGGTCTAAACCTATTACACTTCAAATGTTAAATGAGAAATAACCGATATTAATAGTAAGTGCTACTATACCTGCAATCATACTGGGAGAGAAATAGAAACTTTGCAAATTAAACGACCCCCTCTCTGCTTATCATCTAATAAGCTGGGAGAAGTGCCTTGATTCAAATCACCAAGAGCTTCATGTATTGAATCAAATTTTAGAAATGATATTCTTGTCATACTCCGAGTGCAATTGTTTTACTCATTTTCCTCCGATTATACAGGTGAAACACCAGTAGGGCACTTCATCTTAATACCTGATTCATGCTCTGCTGCAAAAGCTAAAGTCGACAAGAGTGCCCTTTGGCCTAAGTTTGATGCTTGTTTATGATATCCAGATAGTACACCATCTGAAGACTGCTGTGAAGCAAACGGACGAGCAAGAAGCGTAGCTGAGGTCACAGTTGAAGTCTGAGAATTATCGGATGCTTTTTTTCCTTCTAGAACTGATTTACAATGGCCGTGATCCCTCACAGAATCATCGGTTGAATCTTTCCTTAGAAACTTTGATTTCATTCGGTCTGCCATGGATTGATTTTTGTCTAAAATGTCATGTGAGAATAGCGCAGTTTGTGGTAAACTTTCTGCAGTTCTGTCACTGGCTTTTCCATAATCATCCTTATTCAGAGATGAAATTGAATGTTCAGACAAACCAAAATTGACTGACTGAGGCAACTTCAATATCTTTCCTTCTGTAGTGGATTGAATAGAACTTTTAAAACTGCAAACAGAACTTTTGCCGAAAGAAAGAAAGTTAATTCCCTTAGGTGTGGCAGCTGGAAATTTCTTAGGAACTTCCACAGTATTTTGACCTTTATCTGCACACGTCCCAGTGCTGCCAACACTTCCCTTGTTTGGTGTTACCGTGTCTTGTTTTGGCGTACTAGGTGATATGTTGGCAACATTTATGAATCTAATTCCTTTGGGTACTGAGGTTGGCTTTGTCTGCGAAGTGTCTGTCACCTTATGTTCTACATTGGTGTGAGAATAAATTCCCTTAGAATTGGTGAAGTGGTTTCGCTGGACAGAACTATTGCCATGATTATTAAGTGGCGTACTGAAATTTGTATTTCCCAACGAAAGAGGAGACTTCAACTCTGGTTTGCAAGCATTTGTAGGCGTAGGCATATCTTGGTTGGTTGGCACCTAAATCAGAAAAAGTTCATTTTAGTCCAAATAAGAATAATTATACAACACAAGTCTATTATTTACAGTATTGTCAAAAGTGGATCGCAGAAAATAGCAGTTTGTTCAAATCCCCACTATGCTACATGGCTTTAGCTGCTATATGACAACAATTTTTATACAAATAGCGTATTGTGGAACAAAATCTATTTTGTTCAAAATTTACTACACTATAGTACTATAGAGTTAGTATAGCCGCTATTTGACAAAACTGATTATTTATTATGTTCGTCCGCTATTTGACAAAATTGATTATTTATTATGTTTGTTGACACGAAGTCATTTACACCAAGTTAAGTCGAATTGGATGTCGTACCTTGTGTGAAAACATACAAGCATTGCCTCTACTACAAGAGCCTTTAGACACAAAATTGGAACAAGGATACTTGGAGAGCTGATGATCATATGGGCAATCATCTCCTTTCATACAAGAGTGGCGAGCAAAGTGAAAACATGGCTGCAATTTCAAAATCAATACAAGGCTCTGTAAATTTCTCTGGTTTTTTTACAACTTAATGAAAATAATATTTAAATATGTGTTTGGGCCCTGCAAATATATTACATTTCGGTTTTAGTCCCTGTAATGTTTTTTTTTATCCTTACAAATATACAGCATTTTACTTTTGGTCCTTGATGTTCTGTTTTACTCTTTAAAATTTGTTCATGTTGGAATTAGTCTGTGTAATATGTAGAGTATTTTATTTAAGGCCCTCTAATATAGACTACATAAGGACTAAAATGAATATTGCACGCATATTGCAAGGACTAATCCCAACATAGACATATTTTACTGGGATTAAAACAAAAACCAAGGACCAAAAGTAAAAAGTGGTGTATTTGCAAGGATGAAAAACAAAAATTTACATGGACTAAAACCAAAAGGTGGCATATTTGCAAGGACTATAAACATATTTAAACCTGAAAAGAATAATAGGAATAAAATTTTAAAAAGACCAATACCTTGGACTTTGTTGAAGGAACAGTATCATGTGAGAAATTGCATTTGTCACCCTGTCAAATTTGTTTTGGTTAAAGCAAGAGAAAAGTAAGAATTATTTGATAATTTTCAATACATAGAGTATATATTTTATATAGAAAACAAGCACACGCAAACAGATATTGCAGGAATTGAAAATATATATTACTTTTACAAAAATGATTTTGATGAGCTACCTTTCACATAACCACAATACAATATACTTATTTCCAGGGATCAGATAAATTCAAATGTCAAATTATATAACAGAAAATGAAGAACGTTTACAAGATTTTGAATTCAAGTTATGAACATGACAAACAATATCAACATGAGTTTCACTATGTTGTCATTTCAAGACATGGCTCATTGAGTCCAAATATAAATGAATTTCATGCAGGTTCTATGTTAGAATTAACAAATATATCAATTACCCCAATTATCTTCATAAATACTCCCTCTGTCCCAAAATATAAGGGAAAATTGGTCAAAGAAAGTTGATGTATTTGGTTAAGAATTTGGACTAAATACATCAACTTTGTTTTTGACCAATTTTCCCTTATATTTTGGGACGGAAATAGTTAAACGAAGCATCAACACTTGAATAACAAATTCTTGTATGCATCGCGTAATGGTACAATGAAAATTAATAAAAGAAATTTAAAACAAGAATAAAGGTGACATGATATAAAGTGTAGAGTAAGTCATGGTTTAATATAATTGAGTTTATACCAACCTCGTTGCACCTTCCTTGCATATAATGGCGACAAAATGTAACAATTTTTTGTTTTTGTACTGGAATGAACTTCAACTTTTTAACACCTAGTTCTCTGTTCTTTTTTGCTCTGTTATTTCGATACTTCTCCTGCATAATAAATTTTATCAAATAAAGAAATTATCAGTCATACTAAAATATAGACTTCAAAGGATGCGAAATTAATTGGCTTCAAAATCCATATGCAAGTTAGGAGCAATAGTACAGCATAAAGTAAGATATATTAACAAACAAAAAAACAGAACAATACCTTCTTTCTAGTTTTCTTCTCCTGAGAACCAGGACCACGTTTACGTCCACTGGCATCAACCATCTGCTGCAAATGATCAATAATTGACCAAAGAAAAATCAGCATCACTTACCTTAAAAATATTAAATTTTTGGTTTGCATTATGAAACTCTACATAGAAAGCCAAAAAAATTGGTTGACCATAAAACAATTCATCACATGATTTTGATCTTAAGTTAATTTTACCCAACAATTGAAATAGAGCAAATAAATTGGCAAAATAAAAGGAAAAGGATAACCATAGGAAGATATGCATACAAAATAAATTTTATCAAATGAAGTACACATTCACTTGTGGGAAACATAGAGATTAATGGATTATTATTCTTAACAAATAACAGATAATTAACTTGGATATTGCCTCAAAGAAGGTTGAGTTCAGTAGCATGAAAATCCATATCTTACGCCAGGAACAAACACAACATCTACAATGAAAATTAACAAAAATATCAGAAGAGTACCTTATTTTCATCTTCCTTTATTCCATCTTCCTTCTCAGAATCAGGAACATGTTTTCGTTTTCTACTGGCATCGAGCACTTCCTGTCAATGATCAATAATTAACCAAAGTAATATCAGCATCACTAGTCTTACAATTATTAAATCGTTCAAACAAATGATGGAACATAGGATGCATAAGGATGTGAAGTGTGAACCATATAATCATCTGTAAACTGATTTTAACATAATACTGAACATGAATTAAATTTTCAGATAAACTCAAATAAGGGAAAAAAATTGGAAAAATAAACGTGGACCGAAAACTATGTAAAGATTAAAGACTTATCTACAGAATAAAGTTTATCAATAAAGAACGAGTGACATGTTGCAATCATATAGATTTTTTGATTATTCTTCAGAGTACTAGGAACATACACTTTCCAATACATTGACTTATTGTTGAAATTCAAATGAGTCTCTATTTTATCAATGGATTCAACTAAGTCGTGTGGGTCTCACATAAATATAATAAACCTATATGAATGTCAACAAATAGAAGACAGTGTGTTTGAAGATTTAGAGTGTTTTTCTAACATTTCTCTTCACAAATAGCAAGTAATGAATTAACTGATGTTGGAATGACTTCATAGGAGGACGAATTGACAAGCTTCAAAATCCATATCACAAATTTAGAACAATACAACATCAAGAAAGAAAATTAACAAGCCAATAATATCAAAAGAACACCTTTTTGTTTTTCTTCTTCTTAGGGCCAGGACTACTTTGTTCCTTTCTGCTGGCATCAGCCATCTGCTGCAGATGAACAATAATTATTTAAAGAAAAGTAAACATCACAAGTTTTAAAATCATTGAATGGATGTCTATATTAAGGAACTCTACATAGGGTGCCGAAGGATATAGTTGATGATAAACTAACTCTTGACATTATTCCGACCTTAAATAATTTTTTCCAAACAAACTCAAACAGGGCAAAATATATTAAAATTAACAAAAGAAGGATCATCATGGAATATCTTCCATTCATCATTGATAGCAGACAGGACTCAGGTTAAAGCCATACCTGTGCTGCTGCAGACGAGTTCTTGTGATATTTGATAGCAGTTTCTTCCATGAATCCTTTGTGCAAGACTTGATTTTGGGTTAAATTTGTTGGTATGGCATTGATAGTCCTAGGTTGCACTTGTCCATTGCTATTGGAATCTTGAATTGCATTTACCGTTAAAAGATTAGATGGAAAACCTTGAAAGGAGAGACCCATATTTAAAGGAGGTATCGTGTTTCCAAATGAATTCCCGGCTTTCTGAATTTCATCCACTTTCATCTGTTCTGAAACAATATCATCCGCAGAAGACACATCAAAAGTGTTTTCATCCATTGCAAAATATCCAGAAATTTCTCCCTCTTCTAGATCTCCTTCAATCAGAATATCAGAAGAATTTGTTGTATTTCTGACACAAATTAACTTATCTGATTTCTCTTCATTTTCTGTTTCGAATTTATCTTTCATAATTGATGAATCTAGTAATCCACCATCTTCTGCCATATTCAATGCTTCAATATTTGTATCAAGATCTAAAGAACTATGAGTTTCTTCAACAACCTTATGACCATCCTGTTCTTCCTTCTCAAATTCATCCTCTTGTATAGTAGGAAGTGAGACCGCTACAGGAGAAGCCGGATTCACCAATTCTGTTTCCTTCTGTTGACTATCATTCTCTATTCTTGATGTACTAATTACGGAATTGGAAGTGTGTTCCTTTGTTGACTCTAACACATGAAATCCTTCGGAGGCAAGTTCATTATGCTCCCCTTGTACTTGTGTCAACACCTCACTTACACTTTCAGACGTGTTTGTTCCAGACTGCAGAAATTCAACATGTTCTTCTACTTGGTAATCCATCAAATCAACTTCACTACCACTATTTTGTTTCTCACAGTTCAAGGGGATTAAACAGTTATCACAAACAGGATCTTCAATCCCTTTCATAACCAGCTCCAACTCGTCCATTAATTTCTGCTCGCATTGAAAATCATTTGTTTGTGTAGATGGTTCCTCACTTCCCATCAGAAATTGTATATCATCTAGGACCATAGCGGTGGCACTCAAATCCTTGTCCTTGTCTCCAACACTTCCAATGGTATCCTCCAAGGGTACTGGACCCTTGGGATCCTTAACATCAGAACCAACTTTCAACTCAGAGCACTCAGGCTCCTTTTCTTGCCCCATTCCAACATTGCCATTATTATCTAAAACAGGAACAAAAATTATCGAATTTTTGAACAAAAAAGTGTAGCAGCGAAATTGAAACTATCATCAAATTGATCCATAAGTAATTACAACCTAAAACAGCAGAATATAAGAAAATCTAATAGTTGAAATAATGAAAAATAAAAAGTGAAGGAACGTACCAGGAAGATTGAGGGGTTGAGTGGGAACGGTGGAAGGAGAAAGATGAGTGAGAATACAAACAAGAGTGTTGTAAGTTTGACTACGGAAGTGAGATGGACGATAAGGAGGGAAAGCCATTGGAAATTCAGAGCTAATTTTTGAATTACCCGATTGATTCATCTTCCTCTTCCTCCATTGTAGTCAATTTG
Source organism: Trifolium pratense (assembly GCF_020283565.1). Taxonomy (NCBI): domain Eukaryota; kingdom Viridiplantae; phylum Streptophyta; class Magnoliopsida; order Fabales; family Fabaceae; genus Trifolium; species Trifolium pratense. The sequence goes on from NC_060061.1 coordinate 45,716,691, forward strand.
TGAAGAAACTATCATTGTTAGGGTTTTGCCGTAAACCTCTTCCCCTAATACTCCGCAGACCCTTCTCTTGTTCGTTCTTTGCTTAATCAATGTGTTTGGCGGCGTTCAAAGACACCAATAGTACACTCAAATGACGAATTTCAGCGGAGCTGTGATTGGCGGCGAAAGCCAACAAATCAAAGATACACACCAAATTTAATCATATATAAAAAAAAATTTAATTAAAATACTCTCACAGAGTAAAAGAGCCATGGTATTTTCACTAAATTTCTGATTTTTTAGTTAGGGGGCATTTTAGGTTTTTTGATGTGGTGTCAATTTTTTAGATATGGGTATTTTAGGTTTTTTCAGGGCACATTGGCGTCTTATAGATATATAGATTGGTTTATTATTATAGATATGGATTTGTTATAGTTACAACGATGTACCAAAAAATAAGAAAGATTAGATAGAAGGAATGAGCAATAGCATGTGTTGTTCGAATGAATTTAAATGAAAACTGAAGTCCTTCATATATTTCCCTAGCAAACTCCATTGCACCACAATTTGCATACATGTTAATGAGAGCACTCTGTAAATGCGAGTCAATAGCAAAACCATTATCCTTCACAAACTCATGAATTGTTCTGCCATAACTTAAATTCCCAGTATGACCACAAACATAAAGCACAGTACAAAGACACTATTGCATAACAAGATGAATTTAGAACAAAAACCCTTCATTCTCACTATTTTAGAACAAAAACACTATTGCAGAACCAACCAAAACTACTTATTTATATAACCAAAACTATTTATATAATCACTTAACAATCAAAACAGCTTAATAAATTTAAAATTCAAAACAACACCAAATCATCAAACAAAGATTCTAGATTGAGAAGGTTAGGTTGTTAAAAATTAATTGCAGTATGTTAGTTTGCTTACCTCAAACGAGACGAAGAGAAAGAGTGAGTGCGGTGCGGCGCGGTGAGCTGAGCAGTGGTGCGGCTGCGGCGGAAGATTGAACGGCGTTACGGCGAGGTGAGGGAGAGAGATTGAGAGCAGTGAGAGAGGGATTGAGAGCGGCGGCCGGCGGTGAGAGAGGAACTGAGAGCAGCGATTTTGAGAGAGGGATCGAGAAAGAGAAAGCAAGTACTACTCTTCCTTTTTCTGTTTTTGTTTTCATTTAAAAAAAAAAATAAAAAAAAATAAAAAAAAGAAAAAGGGCAGCCCAGGCACGTGCCAGGCATGCCCGGCGGTATACTCGCCACTGACAACGATGTACCAAAAAATAAGACAGATTAGATAGAAGGAATGAGCAATAGCATGTGTTGTTCGAATGAATTTAAATGAAAACTGAAATGATATAGGGGCAATAATAGAATTGGAATTTCACATAGAAATTGATTGAATGAATTACAGAGATAGAATTTGAGAATAGGATTGTCTGACCTGCGATGAGATGATTCGTTTGTTTGAGATGATGGAATCTCAGTTACGCAGAAGAAGAAGAGTGGAAGGAAGAAGCAAAACAATGAACTATACAGCAGCGGCTACCTGTGAAATTTACAACCAAAAAGTGATTCAGATGAGCAAGCGTGATTCTACTTGAAGCTACCTTTCCAAGCTTCTGCGTTTGACAGAATCAATTCTACACAAAATCAACTTGATTTATCCCTTTAAACATCATGGCCATTTGGCTGTTTGCAATTCTTCACTCCCCTGTTTGTTTCAGTGTTTGTTCTCACGGTTGCAGGATTATCACTAGGTTAGAGGTGGAACAATTGGGCTTTAAAAACAACCCGGCCTGTTAACTTAGTCACAAACTATTATTTTTTATTTCTTATTTTGAGTTCTAGTATTTGATTGACAAATGTTTTAATTCAATTAGTCAAAAAAATGTTTTAATGCAATACCCATTTTAAGATATGGGTATTTTAGGGGCATTTTAGGTTTTTTGATGTGGTGTCAATTTTTTAGATATGGGTATTTTAGGTTTTTTTTATGGCACATTGGTTTCTTATAGATACATGAGCCAGGACATGATATCTATATATAGGTAAACATAATGACACAATTACATGAGCCAGAACATCTACTAATAATATTCATAACACTCCCCCTTGAATTTGTCGTTGATGAAATATTGTCGTTGTAGAATCACAAACCTCAAAAAGACCAAATTATGAACTTCCTTGATGTAGTGCTAAACTTCCACATAATTGGATGATATTGTTATATCTTAATGATACAAATTATATACTTGACTTTGTTACAATATCTTCGACACAACAATATGACGGCACATGCATAAGACTTAAAACCCTAATCTCATCCAAAATTATCTCCTAAACTCAAAACACGCCAAACCATTTACAATCTCTATTGACGAATTATCCTTAACATCCCTTATTCTTTATTTTCAAAATGTTGGATAGTCACTTAACCCTTCTAAAAACCCTAATTGTGCCCAAAATATCCCCGAAATGCAAAATGCGGCAATCCATTTACAAACTATATTGACGACTTGTGATAAATGGCCATTGATATTATCGAAATATTTTCGAAATTGATGATCCATTTGATCCCACAATGCAATGGCTCATTGGCTTGAAGCCTTCAACCCATACTTATGACATTAAATACTTGAACACCATTTGTCAAAGCTTAATCATGAAATTGTAAAGCCATTTTTTAAGAACTTAATCATGAAATGTGTTTGCCATTTTTTAAGATTTTTTATCTAATTAGTTTAAACTCTTTATATATTTATATTTTTTTTCTGTAAAAAAATATAAAATTTTTAAGTTTTTTTTTTAGGTTTATATTTTTTTAAGTACTACTACTATAAAGTAAAACTTTTTTTTTTGACAATAACTATAAAGTAAAACTTACAGCCTCAATTTTTGATACAAGAGCCTCAATAAAAAAACTCCAATTGGATAATAGAAAATCACCAAATTATATATTAAAAAAAGTAAAAGATAAAAAAAAAAACCAAAACATTTATTAGAAATTAGCGTTCCGCACGTGTCTGTGTCTATTATGCAAACTTATGTCAAAAAAAAATGTCTCATGTTATAAAAACACATCTTATGTTATGGTGAGATTGTTAATAAAAGATTTTTGTTACTAATTACTAAAAAAAAGTCAAAGTTAGTGTTGGTATTATGAAAAGTCCACACCAAAATTTTTTGTATCCTCTTTATATATTGGTATAGATAAACTCATATTTTTTAGCGTAAATATATATCTTTTGCGCGAGTAGAGATCCTCTCCATTTCTCAAAAGAAATGGAAATGTCCATTATTATAGTTTTGGAGTAAACTAATGACATAATTGCACTTCTTTTTAGAATTGTTGATATTATTTGAATATTTATACACCAAAACTTTAGTAATTGCATTCTCCATTTTTTAAACAAAAGATTCAAATCAGGTAATCCTATTGGCCATGAACGTGACCTATATGAGACTCATCCTTGAGCTAAACTCGTGCGTAATGTGTGCAATTGTGATTGTTGTCGTGTGTACGTGGCGCCCCCGATTTTGTCTTAGTCCCCTATTACGCGGCGTTTTCTGGTCGAATCCAAGAAGTTTTCTCTATCTCATAGTGCCGTTGTGGCAAGTGTGAGGTGAGTTAAAGTCATGCATTGCTTAGTTGTATTGTTCTGAGCCTAATGTAGATGATTCTCGGCTGTCCCCTCGTGACCCAACAAGTGCTTAGATTCTAACTATGTTTGTTATCGTGAGCTATAAATCAGCAAAACGAGTCTTTGAGGCCGAATTTGCTGTTCCACACGACTTTGATCAGCTTTTAACATTTCTAGACTCTAATGAAACTCTTTGGAATTGAGAAAGATGCTACTAATTCATCTTTAGCTACCAATGAATTATTGACATTGGACTCAATTTCATTCAAGATATAATCAAAGATGAGATGTTCTAATTCTAGAACCAAAGCATAGTTCAAATGAATAGTAAAGACAACAATGAATCAATGTGAGGTCCTTCTAATACAAAAGAATGACAATTTTTTTTCCCTTTCATCTACCCAACAAGACATGAAAAAAATCATAAACTACGCATTCCAAACATGGTTTTAAATTGCAGTTGTGATAACAATTCTGATGCGAACCTTTTTATTGCGGTAAAATACTGATAAATGCAACCACAATGCGATGCCGTTGCAGAGACCTCAAAAACCGTTATTAGCAGCCACATTTGCGATTACAGACTGCAATTTAAAACCATGTCCGATATTGCAATTTGCAATTGAAGTCGAATAGTTAAGCATTGTTGCTTTATTGGTCTCCACTTGTACCATTTGCAGTACCATTATTATTTGAATTTGAATTTCCAATGATGGAAGTTATGGCAGCAACAAGAGCAGTTGTGAATTTCGGATCAGAAGTCATAGCAGCAGTTGCAGCACTAACTGTATCAGCAAATGAAGCATTTTCCATTCCAGAAACATTTAATGATGACATAAACTTCTGAGCCAAAATTGGTTGAATGAGATTAAATTGACTTTGTTGTGACGAATTTTTAGTAGCTTCTTCAGTGAGATCTAATGTAATAGTTGGAAATGGTGCTGAAGCTGAAAGTGTTGCCATGTTATGTGAACCAGGGATTGATGCACTTTCTAAGATTGTTGGATTTATTAAACCATCTGCACTTGTTAATGGTCCTGAAAGAAGAAGTGATGCTGCTGCTGATGTTGTTGATGCCATTGCTTTTGCTGTTGGTGGTAGAGCATGGTTATGTTGTCCTTCATATGTTTGTACTAATATAGTTTTATCTTCAGCACACCTTTGTACCTATATATAAAGAAACAAACATTCCATGTAACATTTATATTAGAACCAAATAAAATTAGTTGAAGTAAATTAATTTTAGATTGATCCATTTCAAAAAAAATTTCCCACCAGGAATCGAATCGGGTTCTCAGAACAATTCGTCTTAGAGGGAGGTCATTAACCACTTGAGTTGAGTCTAATGTCTTGGTTGATTCATTTCTACTCAGGTTTATGAAACTAGTATATCTTGATTAATTTTGCATAAATGCTTTTACATCACAATCGTTGTTACAAACCAATGAAACAAGCCACCTGGTGGTACGTTAGGAAGACTTTCAATACAAAGATTTGTAGACAGAATCGTTCATATTTCCCATTAAGCTTTGATACTTCTTGTTGGAGAGTTTGAAGGAGCAATGTGAGTAACAACGGACTAAAGACTAGGACGATCAAAAGACTTTGAAACTATATCTCTATAAAAAATCTTAAGGCATCGGGTATATATATGTCACCTCTTTTATAGATCTTTCATTTAACTCATTTCTAATCAATGTCGGACTAATAAGTCATTTTAATTCCAAGACACAAAAATAAGGGTTAAAGTTAAACTTCTATTAATTTTTTTTTTTTGGAATTATTGAACTAGGTTATGTGCATATTTTAGCTAAATTAATCTTAACATAGAAGAAAGTACATAAAATTTCATATAAGGTAGAGAGATTGTATATACTTGTTTCCGAACTGGACAAGCAGTCCCCATTGTGCAACGATAATAAGCCCTTGGACATGGATTTCCCTTTGCCATCTTCTGTCCATATTTTCTCCATTGACATCCATCTGAAATCTGTGATACATCAATTGATAAAAAAGAAAATTAGTCCAACAGTAATTAAAATTCATGGCACAATATTGTTGTTGCTCTTCAATAGATTTGCCATTGTAGACCGATATCCGAAAATTGTCCAAACAACTTAAACGGCGACACGATTGGTTTGACAAATATAAGAGAAAATAAACGTGTTGAGTTTTGAGACGTGCAAATATTTTTCTGTTTTTGTCAAACTAATACTGAACATGTCACAATCTCAGATGTTATAATAAGGAGGACGATTTTGGTGAACTTCTACTTTCAAAACGACTTTTTTTACTTTCAAGTAGTCTAGTTAGTAGCTATAAATTCCACCTTTTAAAAGTAATAAGTGGAGCGTCTAGGTATAAACCTCTGTCCTTGTATATAAAATGTGATGTCCCTACCTACTGAACTACGTTCATATATAGGGACTTCAGAGAACGACTTTAGTCATATTTTTTTGGACAATTTTTAAGTATATAATAATCTATTTTGAAGACATAAATTAAAAAACAATTTATTAATTTAACACTAACCATAGTAGCTTCTGATCTTGCTCTAACTGATACACGAGCTTTTTTAATCATTGATTCTGTTCCTTGATCATCAACACCCTTGAAAGAATTCAACCTTGAAACATTGTTTGAGAGCCACCCTGGAAATCCTTTCATAGCTTGTGGAATCTCATTATCATCCTTCTCCATCTTCTCTTGTATAACTCCATTGTTGCAAATCTTTTGAGTCTTTTTATCACACTCCATCAACTCAACCATGTTTTTCCTTTTCTTATCTTCAGTTGCTTCATCATTAATCTATACAAAACTAAATCCATATATTAGTCAATAAACTAGCAAGCTAACATCAGGGGCGTCTCCGAGTTTTAGGAGACTCTGTACCAAATATAAAAGTGGCCCCTTAATAAAAATAAAAAAATTATCGATTTAAATTGCATATAATATAAAAAAACATTCTTGTAAACATATAAATTATCAATATTAAATCTTGCATTAAATTAAATGGAACAAGAAATATACAAAATAATTAACTTTGTATATAACATAAAAAATGAACATCATAATTTAAGATTAAATTTTATGCAAAAATTAAAATGGACTAGAACTATATTTACGAGTATAGATAACTAATATATTGATACTCATATGATATTTATGAACATTAACAATATATAACTATTATTTTAGGGCCTAAAAATTAATCTATTAATATACATATGATATTTTATAGGTATAAATAATATATAAGTAATATTATAGGATTTCAAAATTTTGAATTGAGGCCCTATGCCGTCGCACACCTCGCACATGCCTCCAAGCCGCCTCTGGCTAACATATAATGATGCTATAATAATTTCTTGATTTTAAATATAACCGGTCCTTGTAAATATACATTGTTTTTACTTTTATACTCTGTAATTTTTTTTTTGAATTAAATCTGTATATAGAATAGTTGATTTTAAAAAAAGAATAGAACTACCTCTTGTTTATACTGTTTTTGCTTCAACTGCAGAACATGCTCTTCTAGGGTATTGCAATCAATTCTCAGCTTATCAACCAGCTCTTTCAAACGTTGATTTTCAACATTCATTTGGTGCAATTCAGCTACCAAAGCAGCACACTGTATAACATGCACAAGAAAAAATATAGTCTTAATACAAGGGAAATAAAAAAAGGACGCCTTATTTTTAAAGGAAAAAGATTATATTAAAACAAATGAAGTACAAGGGTCACTTGACCTTAATACTTCCTTCGTTCCTTAATATAAGTCTCATTTAAATTTTTCACGCATATTAAGAAAAGTTTGTAATGTACTCTCTCCGTCCCGTAATATAAGCAAAAAAAACCTCTTTTTGATGTCCCAAAATATAAGCAAAAAACAACTTTTTTAATACTAAAGTTACAAAATTACCCTTCGTCATAATTCACTATTGTTTAGTTTCCCAATAAACTTTTGGGTAGTTAGCTTCTTTCAATATGACTTTTTAGCTTTCATCATTCAAAAAGCTAATTTTTTCCATTAACAAGAAGTAATTATAACAAGGGTAATACGGGAAACTCAATTGTTTGTTTTAATAAAATTTAGAGTTTCTTAATAAGTGTGAAAACTTTTTTTTTGCTTATATTCCGGGACGGAGGGAGTAATAAATGACTATTTTTTGGGTATTACAACTTAAATTGTTCTTTGTAAAGAGATATATTTATAGTTGACTTTTCGTATTCCAATGAACAGTAAGATTATGTTTGAAAAAATAATAATAAATGTGTCTAAGGAATAGAAAAGAAACGTATATTTAAGGACAAATTTTATCTTTAAAAGGGTGCTTATAATTAGGGATGAAGGAAGTACAAGAGGGTATATACAATGGTTTTATAAGTCTGCATTTGGAATTGCAGCTGCAGTATTACTAATGCGGTAGTTACCACAACGTATAACAATTATGGTGCGATTTTTAATCATGTGTATGGTCGAATTATAACCGCATATATATATCAGACAATTTCGATCATATTCTTTTAAATTTTCTCACCAAAAATTAATATTTATGAACCTAAATTCAAATATATGTTGGATGCAATGAATAATCTTACTCTTAATATAGTTTCTCAAGTGTGTAATTCAAACATCCTTCAATATATGTCGGATCGATGCAATGAATAATCTTACTCTTAATAGTTTAGTATGTAAATAGTGTAGTGATATAGTGGTGTCATTACATATTAGCAATGAATAATCTCACCGCCGTTTAATGGTGAGTAACCTCTGTGGAGAACTTGTTCAACACACAAAATGGGTTCTCCCTCCCTGAGTTTTTTTCTTATGTGAGAGTTAGGGATGAACCTCTATCCACTTACTTAATGTTAGGCCATGAGGTGGAGCCCTACTGGGTTGAATTAATATATAGGACTAGAGTACTATTTGGAGACTTTGACACTATATCTTTACTCAAAATTTTAAGGTATCAAGTTTATGGATCTTTTCAGTTGCACGATACATTCTTGTATAGTGTGATTGTGTTTTATATATTTCAATATGTCTCTTGTTGCGATCCATTTCAACCCTTATATAATAGAGTGATGAATGTCCTACACCTATATCATTGTTGTAGTCATTTAACAAACCAATATACTATGAGATTTTAAGCTTAATGCGAAACAAGAGTGAGACATGATGGATTATAGAAAGATATATAAAGCTTTAAAGTTGTTACAATTATGAAAATAATCATTCTAACATGTATATATATAATTTCATAAAACCAAAACTATACATACATAAATGCAAACCAAGAAAAACATACCTCATTTTTGTTCCTAATTGTTGCTTCGGAATATTCTCCATCATCCATTGTTGATTTGTTGCAAAGAGAAATCTTTGTGAGAAGATCCAAAGTACTAGTACTAGTCTAAAAAAAAACAAAACAAAACAAGAAGCCAAATAAGGTTTAATTTTATAGTAAAAAATATTGAAATGCAAAATGAAAAAATGAAAGGAAATTAATCAAATAATTATGAGTAATTAATTTCTTGTTATACATCTACGTGATGATGCTCCATCCTTTGGTCATGATGAACTGGACTCATTTTCTTCTGAGCAAAGAAATCAACTTCATCCATGATTAGTCTTTTTCCATTAAATGACATGACTTGAGAAGAAGAATGTGGAACTTCAACATTATTAGCAATATCTTCTTCTTCCATAATTGTGAGATGATATAAAAATAATATTATATAATTATATATATAATTATTATGGAGAAAGGTGTTTGAGGGACAAAGAAAGTGGTTAGATGAGTATCAAAGGAGAGTCATCTAACTCTAACTTCATTTTTCATTCTCACAAATTTGTTTTAAAGAAAATGTGTGTGTGGAGATAATAAGAGAGAGGGTTTGAAGTCAAGAGTTTGTGAGATGCAATGGACTCGGCAACAAAAATGGTTAAGTTGGACTAAGACCAAATATTAGTTGTGTGAGGAGAAGAAAGTACTTGTGATTATGAATAATGAATAATAATAAAGATTAGTGAAAATGAGGTAAGATGATGCGTAATATTGTCCACATGGCAATTTTTCATAGGGTTTCTTGGTAAACAAAGGAGAAAATTGTTGGAGGGAGGACATGTGTTTGAGACATGATTTAATAATATGTAGTCAACAACAACTTTATATATATTAGTTAATTAGTTAATTTATTTGTCATCCATTGTCTTACCATAATAATCAATCCATTCGACTATTTCAAACGTATTAAGAAATTAAGAAATATAAATAAATAAATAAATTTCACGGTTTTTCTTTATAGAAATTAGTCACCTTAGGAATTTCATACCAATAAATATAGGAAGAAAAAAAACAAGAATCATACTTTTACTATATATGTATACTTTACCTCTTATCAAATATTTGTATTCCTTCAAACAAAAAAGTATTTGTATATAACATAAAATACACACACACACATATATATATATATATATATATATATATATATATATATATATATATATATATATATATATTATACAATGTAAATGGAAGATATTACATTATGCATGTAATATTAGATTATACAATTGAAAAACTCCAATTAATATCACATTGAAAATTGAAAGTGACACAAATCTATAAGTCAACTATTGCAGGAAGGAAAATGTGTGTTTTTTGTATGATTGATTTATATGCAAATAATAAGCTCTCTTTGATTAAAAACAATAAGTACCAGATATAATTAATATATAAATAAGGGCAAGTTTTTAATAATTTAAATTCATAAGAAAGCTCTCACAAGGACTTCTAAATAAGAAGCAAGAAAAACTTTGGAGTATGGTAAACAATTGGTCATGTATGCAAATATGGAAGATAAACCTATTCAAAATCTAACTAAACTTCGAAGAAATTCGAGAAAAAGATCTACTCCAAGGCAATTTAAATGATTTGTCCCTTTTATCTAAGTGTGTAGGTCGCTTTTTGTTCTCTTTGCGGAATAGGTGACTTTTCTTAGTAAGTGTTTTATGGATTTAAACTTTTTTGAGTCCATGAGTATTTTTTAAAATTCCACAAATTCAATAAAATTTTATGAAATCTTTTAAAATCTTAATCCATTACATCCCCTTTATTTTTTTTAAACATCGAGTCGAAGACTTGACCATGTTGAACCTCTTAAATTCACCACTCCTAAACTTTATTTTATAAAAAACTTCGAGAAAGAGAGAGACATCAATCTGACTTTAGAATATCAAAAATATCAACGAAATATTAAAATACAAAACTTCACCAGCATGCTTTATTTTGTTTTTTTTTTCCTGAACTTTCTTCCAAAGAATCTTTTTTTGACTGGAATTTAATTATACTAGTATTTTTTAGTGGCCTCATTTTATTGACTTACCTAGTCGACAGACCCTCTCTCCTTAATATAGCTGGTTGAAGAGCAATTCTTGCGCTGTGTCTCTTGACACAGTACAAATTTAATTGAAATATATTAAATATTGGTAAAAAAAAACATATTAGTTTTTATTAAATATGATGATTAATAAAGCTTATAATTTTTTGTCGCCTTGAGCTTAACTCAGTTAGTAGGGACATCATATTTTATACTCAGAGTCAGAGTTCGAATTTCAGAGATTCCACTTATTTACCTTTAAGGTAAAATTTCTATCTATTAGACTACTAGACAATTTTTTTTTACTTATAGTTATAATTTACTACAAGTACTTTTTGCAAGGTCTAAAAAATAGAGGTGTAATCAGTTCAGTTTGGACCGATTCTCATTTTACTTTTGTCCCATAAGCCTTGCACTTGCACTTTATGGAGCTGTTTTTAAATTCTGATGAGCTGATAGTGATCGCTTTTGATTCGAGATCAGAAGTTGGTGTTTAGCATCTTTTTGAGCTAAGTTGGTGCAGAGACGGAACTAGGTACTGATGAAAAGGGGCGGTCACCACCCTTTATATATACTACTACCTACTACACCATCCTTATGCACCCATATATATCGCCACCCTGCCATTAATTTTTTTTTATATAGTTTGCCACCCTTCTCATTGTCCACTCATTCTTTTATAGAGGTTATAAAATAATACTACTATATTTATTAATTATTTTAATTTAACCCCTAACCAGTAAAGAAATAATCAGCTTGTTCACCGAGTATATTCCTAAATAGTTTAGTTTCTTTTAGAAAAACAGAGTATATTATCCGGCCACTGAACCGTCTAATGTAGTTCGGAGGTTTATTTCAATGCTAATGCATTAATTAGAGAGAAATATTTATCATGCTAGTCAAGGGTTAGTTTTGAAATAAAACATAAAATTTGAGAAACATAAAATTTTGTTTTTTTTGGTACATGGATATATGTTTTTTATTTGTCATTAAACTAAGATGTATGCAATTATAAAATAATAGATGTTAGTTATGGTTGATGTTATTTATTAAGTGTTATATTTTCGTCACCCTCAATGATTTTTTCCGGTTCCGTCCCTAGGTTGGTCTTTTCTCTGGTGGCCTGAAAGCCGAGGGGTGACTTTCTAATTATGGGATTATGAGGTGGAGCTCGATTAAGTGATTTTTTTTTTTTTGATTTAATTTTGGAATCACACAAACTTAATAATATACAAACCCAAACCCTTTGAATAACAAACATTATTATTAACCATCAATCAAAGCACAAGAAGAGCTAAGAGAGGGAAAGAAAAATACAAACAAAAGAAGTGGCCATAAAGCTCTAACCTGAGACAAAGCACCACCCCTCCAAAACAAAGAGAAAAAACGTCAGGCCTAAGAACAAAAACAGCACAAAAAAAAAAAACAAGGTGAAAAACACTATCGACTATTCATACAAATACCGGGCTCCCTAATACATTAATAAAATAGGCAAGGTGAAATTTTCAACCTCTCCAAACTCCATTTCCACGACAAAACCTTTATCTCATCAATAATGTCTAAAGGCATCACCTCCATATTATTAAAAACCTTGTTATTCCTAGCTTTCCAAATAGCCCAAATAACCGAATGCCACACCAATCGAAACCCTTTTCGAGATTTCTTAGTCAAAGTCACTTCTCCAAAGTACTAAAAAAGAATTAGAAAATTTGAAGGAATGACAAGCACCACCCCTAATCACTTAAAAATCACATACCAAACCACATGAGCCACTTTACAATGGAGGAATAAATGACTAGAAGATTCCAGAGCAACCTCACACTAAACACAACAACCTTCCGAAATATCATTAATAATTCCTCTCAAAAGAAAATTTTCCTTTGTCAGGATATGATCGTGAAGAAGTTGCAATGAAAAAACAATCACCTTGGACGGAGCCGAACTAGTCCAAATACTAGTAAAAATCTTTGACTCCCACGGGCTAAGCAAAGGTCCCGGGACAATCTCCTTAAGAAGCACGTCAAAAGCGGGTTTCACCGAAAAACATCCCTCCAGAATAACATTCCATCACCATTTATCTTCCTCATGAGAAATGGTCAAATTATCAATGGAAGCCAACAATTGAGCCACACTCTCCACCTCCCATGGTCATAGTATACATTGTCCTTTTGATTTAAGAATGATTCTAGTGTCATATTCATATTAGAATGGTTTGATACCATATTAATGTTTTTAGAATCATCTTATAGCGGTCTTAGTATGATTTAGATTCTCTTCAAGTTTTCTCTCAAGTTGGTCATGTAGTAATTTTAGCATGACTAACTTTTATTCTCTGTTTTTAAGGTTTTTTTTTTTTTTTTTTTAATTTTGCTATTTGTGATTTTTCAACCATTAGTTAAATTAGAAAAAGAAGAGATTGATAACCTGAGAGAAAAAAATTAGAGAGATCCAAATCTGACCTTAGTATCATATTTAAAGGTATATTTGAATAATGGAGTAATAAACTAAATACACGCTTGGCAATGAAATTGAAAACAACCGCGTTTGGCATTAGATTATATAAATAGGGTTAATCAGTAGAATGGTCCCTTAAAAATATTTTTGGTTTTACATTGGTCCCTTAAAGGAAAAAAGGACCGAATAGGTCCCTTAAAAAAAAAGGTCTGAATAGGTCCTTTAGAGACATATCCGTTAATCAGTTTGGTCCCTTAAAGACATCTCCGTTAATCAGTTTGGTCCTTTCCGAGACCAAATTGATTAACGGAGATGTCTTTAAGAACCTATACGGACCTTTTTTTTCTTTAAGGGATCTATTCAAACTTTTTTTTTCTTTAAGGGACCAATGTGAAACCAAAAATATCTTTAAGGAATAATTTTACTAATTAAGCCATATAAATATCTCATATAATAGAATTCACAAATATTCTTAAATGGTCACGTGACAAAATAAATTGTATTTGGTCACACTCATAAAAACTATTATATCATTTAATAATTTGAAAAATAAATGTTATTTAATTATTTCTTAAATACTTATTTTACGATTTGTGTATGTAACAAAATGTAAGGTCTGTTTGTTTCAGCTTTAAAAAAATAGATTTTTTTGAAAAAAATCTAGAAATTTTTTGTAAAGAAAATCTAAAGCTATTTGTTATTTGTTTACAATCATAAAATCTATTTTTTTTATAAGATGGTGAGGGATGATGAGTGATTAAAAAATGAATTTTGATAAAAGCTATTGAAAATAGATTCTCATTTTGATAAAAAAAATAATTTTTTTTACTAAAATGATTGAAACAAACACAAGTAAGATAAAAAAATAGATTTTCTTATAAAAAAAATATATTTTTTTTCTGAAAAATCTGAATGTTCGTAATTTATTTGATTACGTGTCTTTTCAAAAAATTATTTGAAGAATATCGCTAGAATTGTATGTGCCAGTGAATCAGGACTATCGTGTCCGCGTATTAATGGATAGGTTTATTTACATTTTACGTTTGTTTTTTGGTTTATACGTATAAAATAAAGAAAAAAAATACGTTTTATTTTAAAACGCAAAACCGCTGCAAGCGAAAACACCCAAAAAGATCCCTGGTACTAGTAAAAAAAAAAAGTATATAATTAATACTCCCTCCGGTCCTTTTTATAAGGAACAATTAGGGCAAAAAATTTGGTCCTTTTTATAAGAAACTTTGACCAATTTTCAAATGTTTTAAATGTTCAATTATGCCCTTATTTATTATGAGAGAGAATTTAAAAATAAGTAAGTTAAAGAGTAATTAAATAAAGGTATACATGGAATAAATTTAAATTTATAAGAGTATTAAATGAAAATAACTATATTAAATGTGCTTCATTGGTCTGTGTGATTTTTTCAAAGTGTTCCTTTTAAAAAGAACAGGAGGGAGTAAATTAAAATGGGACCAATATTCAAGGTCAACCTTTTTTTTATGGTTCATAAGGTCAACCTATTAACGACCTATTATATTCATTTGGAGCTGATATTAAGTTGCCTAATCTTTTTTTAATTCCACATTTTGTGTGTGGTTTACAAATCAACTTTTAGTAATCTAGCTTAATTTCTTAAAGCTTAATTAACTTGCCTAAGATATATGCATATAACTTAATTTGCGAACTAAAAAAAATGGTCAATATAATCCCTCTAGAGTTAGGAACAACACCTAATTTGAATTAACTTTGTTAACTTATCTAATTTTCAAGTTAAACACGAAGCGTATGGAAGCTGTGTTTAATTATGGGTTCAGTTTGTTCAATATGTTTGTTAACATTTATGGCAAAGCACTTTACTTATTTTAGCAGTTAGCTAAATATTTTGTTCAATGAAGTATTATTTTTTTAGAAAAACAAAATAATATTATTAAATGAAAATATTAGGGAGTCCTCCAACCCTTATAACATAGTCAAGTTCAAACTTACATCATAGCGGAAAACAACTATTCACCTTTTAAAAGGGTAATTGTGGAGGTTTTGCCAAATTATATATGTGCTCAAAAGTTTTTTTTTTTTCAACAAGCCAAAATGTGCTCAAAAGTTGAACATGAATCAGTACAAAAGCATCCCTACAAATTCATCATTATTGGACGGTTATGCTAAAAAGTCTTAAATACCCTTTGAGTAAAACACACTAGCAATTTCTTTAACATTACAAATTCATTATTATTGCCCGGTTATGCTAAAAAGTCTTAAATACCCTTTGAGTAAAACACTAGGAATTTCTCTAACATTCAATCTTTATTTGAGTGAAGTTCACATGAATTTTATAATTTTACATATTTTTACAATGAGAAGGACCCGAATTGAAATTAAAAAGTGGGTATTAAAGAGAGTATTAAAGCCGACAATATCATGATCCACATGCTTCATATGATGAAGTCATGGGAACAAAGGATATTATGGACAATATACATAGGCATTAATTTATTTTAATATAACTTGTAAAAAATTATTTTAATATAACAAAAACATTAAAATTTTAAATAAGAGATATTGGAGGTGCTTGAAATTATTATATATATATACATAATTAAGTAGCTTAAGCTTTTTAAGTTTTAAGGTCAAATAATAGAAAACTCTAATTGATTCCACTATACTCTTTTTCCTCATGCATGTACCATGCAAACAAGCACCTCTAGGGTCAACTTCTCCCCCAACACACATTATAAACCCCTATATATATCTCCCCCTTCATTTCATACCAACAAAAACTAAGTTAATCACAAAAAATAATAACACATTATTTTTCATTCTCTTCCTTCTTAATTATTCTAAGTGCTACTTTCTCTTTCAATTGGCAAAGGCATGGGGTTCCTAAAAGCAATAATCATCATAGCAATAACCATAGGGTTGTCTATCACAATCACAATGAAAACAATTACGCACGAATCGAAACCGGCATCGATTCACCTCGATTCTCTTTCACAAGAGCAACCACAACTAATCCTCCATGAGAAAAACAAGTTTCTTCCTTCAAAGAGGGTAAGTCGTCTCCTAGCTCAAAACCTTAATGCACCTATTCATTGTCACAAAGACGACGAGATTTGCTATCTTTACGGTGCCAAGAATGCTACATGTTGCAACAATAAGTGCATGGATTTGGGATATGATAAGCATAATTGTGGTGCATGCAAGAAACATTGCAAATATACTCAAACATGTTGTAGAGGTGAATGTGTTGATACAAACTATGATAAGAGGCATTGTGGAGAGTGCAATAATCGTTGTGAAATTGGTCAATATTGTGTCTATGGAATGTGCGATGGTTACGCATAAGATATTATTTATTGAGAATCCAATATATAGATATACGGTCTTATATTTTTAATTTTTGACAATTGATCTATGATCATATTACTATACAAGGTATATGTATGAGTTTATTAAGTATTTATTTATACAATAAAAGAAAACAACATATTTTGGTGGTATTTTCAAATAATTTTGGTTATTTTAAGGATTTTGGAAGGATCAATAAGTGTGTTATATGTGACCTAGAAAAGGAGTTGGCGTGTCAACTTTTTATAACATGTGCATTTTCACTTCAAGTTTGGTATAAGGTTTTCCATTGGTTCAATTGAGAGCTGGCTATGCTGCCCGACTTGTTTCATTTTTGTTTCAATCTTTTGTTTATACGGAATTATCTCTCAACTTAATCATTGTTTGACGCTAATTTGGCATGTAATTACTCGGACCCCTTTTTCACGTATTTAGTAGGCGATCCCGACACTTACCTCACCATCTTCTCTACTCCCCTCTCTAGTAGAGTTTTTTTAATTTCTTCCGTGGGAATCGAACCTCGTACTCAAGAGTTCCATTACATGTTAAATTCATTTCTACTACCAATCGAGCTACAATTCCATTGGAGTGGGATGATCATGTTAGAGAGCCCATGGGATTGAAACGAACAGGTTGTCAAGCTATGATTCGATATGGAGTTAAAAAGAGTAAGGACGCTTATTTAGTGAATTAGTCCGGTCACAAACCATGAGTTAACTCCATCCACACATGTTCACATGATACGTACCCAAATATAGTTCATTGAATGAAGCCGATAGAATGTTTGTATATGGATTGCATTTATACGGGGTTAGAACTTGTCGTACACAAAGCAAAAAATGACCACCTTTTTTATTCTAAGTTTACAGTCGATAACAAAGGGCATCTAAATAATTTATTTTGGTGAGAAGGAGCTAGTCACATTAACTACGATCGTTAGGTCGGTTCACAAACATATCAGAATTGCGAATAACATATCAACCCAACTAAAAAGTTGTTTAAGTCATATAGTCAATAAAATGACTTGCAGTAAAAAGTTTCATTCGAATTATATATATATATTTTTATGTTATATTATAACGAGCACAAAGTGTACTCAACTCTTACGATTCAAGAAATTCGGTTATATGTTTTGAGGCATACTAATGGGTCATTAAACCAATAAAAGAACACAAAAGATGAATCAAAGTTGTTAAAATGAATCCAATCTTCCTCAAAGGGCATAAACTCCACATTCAACCATTTTAAAATTTTCTTCCACATTTGTGTAGAGAAAGTCAAAAGTCACAACAACATTCACGCAAATTATTAATTAGAGGAAGGGACTGTAGTAACACAGAGTTCGGCCGCAAGGTTAATAAGTCTAGGCAAATAATTATTCCACCTAGAAATCGAACTCGGGTTCTCCGAACAATATCTACCTTTGTAATTGTATATATAGGGGTGTTCGCTGGTGTTGCTTGGTTCGATTTTAATAGAGTAGTCAACACTTAGTCAATAGATTGCCAAGATGGCAACATGTGTGCCACGTTGGCCAATCAGTTAGTGCCAAGCTGACAGGCTAGTTAGAAGAGTCTATAAGTTGTTATGCTAAGCTGGCTTATAAGATAGAGTTTGTTAGAGCATACACATCGGTGTTATATGACCGTGTTTTCACAACTTTCAATAACCACTGTGTCAGAGTTTATAGATATTTCACTTGTGCAAAGCGTTCTCAAACTTAATGTCGTGTGTCTGCAAAGGAACGGTTGTAATGTGCCACGTTGGATAAAAAGCTAGTTGTTGTGGTATTTTGTGAGTTAAAGTGGGACCCATTTTAGAGTTTGTAATGAATTGTATGGATATTTAAAAAATGTAGTTGGGTTGTTTATATAATTGAAAAGTGTAAAATAATACATAGGACCCATTTAAAGAATGCAAGTGAGTTTGATGGATAATGATGCTCTTAGAAGGTTTACCTCAATAACATCACATCACATGTATATACACCTTTCTCTAACTTGCCAGCTTGGCATTAACAGATGGATTGGCCAGCATGTTGGCCAATCTGTTGACTAAGTGTTGACTATTCTATTATATTTTAAGTATAAAAGTCATCCTAACCGCGTAATAAAAATGTATGTAGTTCGTTTTGGTTCAGTTGGTTTTTAAAAAGTCATTCAATTCCAACTCAACCCATGCGGCTTGGATGGTTCGGTTGGTGCGGTTTACAATATAACATTTCAGTACCAAACAATTTTAAACATGCAAAAAAAGAACTTGAAGTTCCAAAATTTACAATTTTAAATATCTAAAAGAAGAACTTGAAGTTCCAAAAGAACACCACAATACGATAAAAGTTTGTTTATCTAAAATAACATGAGCAATTCTTAGATGGACACAAACCCAAATAAAATATATTTGAGCGCACATGCAAAGATGAGAAAAAAATAAAAATAAAATAATTTTATTCAATGTTATATTGGGTGCGGTTTTTCAATGTTGCCTAAAAAACTGTTGCCTAAACTCCAAAATGTTGTAGCGAAAGTGGTCATATCAATCACTATTAATTATTATTTTTTATCTTTTAATTTTTTGAAACCATGTGTGTGTCTATAAAAAATATATATGTAGTTGTGCCTATATTATAACTATTTTCCAAATAACATTAATTATAACACCAAAATAACATTATAGTACAAAAAAAATTCGAAGTTCCAAAGTAATATTACATCATTATTGGTGGCAGGATATATGGAGGTTAGGTGGAGACGAGAAAGGTAACTGATTCGGGAGAAATATCAGTACTATTCTCGGTGATGGAAATGATATACGGTTTTGGAAAGAAAAATGGATAGGTACGACACCTTTGCGCGATTTATTTCCATCCCTTTACATCAAATCTGCACAGCCCGATGGTCTTATTTCAACCATGAGTCAGTCGGATTGTGTCAGTTGGACGTGGAAGCTTGAGTGGACAGTACCGTTAAATGCAACCGATTCAGAATCTGAAAAGGAATTAATGTTGATATTGGATCAGGTTCAACCAAGAAGGGATGCTAGCGATAGGTGACGATGGAAACCACATTCTGCTGGTTTTTTTACGGTCAAGACAATATACATTATTTTGCAGAACAGGTCTGGCGGTAACGTTTTGGAGACAAACACGACGAAGGCGATGAAATTTCTATGGAAGAATAACTTACCGTCGAAAGTTAGTATTTTTGGATGGCGATTGTTGCTTGAAAAATTACCAACTAGGAAGGCTTTATGGTAAAAGTATCATTAGTAACAATCATGATAGATGTTGTGTGTTGTGCTTCAAAGATGTAGAAGACACAAAGCATATTTTTTTTTCAAGTGTCCTGTTATATTGCAGGTTTGGAGCAAGGTTTTAAATTGCGGTTGCGATCGCGGATGCGGTTGCGGTTGCAGTTGTTGCGAATGCGGTCATTGCGGTTACTGCACGCGCAATGCGGTTGTTGCGGCGTGAAATCATTTTGAAATTTCACAAGCTATATAAAATCAAACTACTATGTAACTACACTATTTATCCACCATTGCATAGTCTTAGTTTATTCTATAAACAATAACTTGAATGTATTTAAAAATACACGGTTGAGAGATTGTTAAAAGTAAGATTTTTCATTAATTTGACACAAATTAGGATTTGAAGTTCATAAATTTTACTTTTTGGTGAGAAAATTTGAAGGAACGTCGCCGAAAACAACTGATGCGACTTCCGATGCGGTTGTGATGCGGTTACGATGCGGCCGTACACGTGAATTAAGATCACACCGCAATTGCGGTGCGATGCGGTTGCGGTGGCTACCGCATCAGCAATACTGCGGCCGCAATTGCGGATGCGGACCGCAATTTAAAACCTTGGTTTGGAGTATTATTTTCAAGTGGATGGGGAAAACGTGCCTACCCTTTCTTGATGTTGCTAATCATTTCATTCTGTTTGGAGAATTAGTAACAGGTGACATTAGCAATCGGTTTCGTTACATTATTTGGTTGGCAACGATTTGAAGTATTTGGCGTATCCGTAACAATATTCTTATTTGGTTGGCATCGATTTGGAGTGTTTGGCAACGATTTTTATATTGGATCATTAATTGGTTCGATTTATAGTTTTGCTTTTGAATTGGTTCGAATACGATCACTAATTGTAAATAGTAGTGCCCTAAATTTTATTGGAAATTTTTTTAGTGACAATAAACTAATAAAACGCGTTTGCCATAATTAAAGCGCAAAAACCTAAAACATCCCTTGTGATACTCAAAAACAACCTATAAACAACCTACTATATGGAGTTGATATTAATTAATTAAGTTGCATCTTCTTTTTTTTAATCGCAAATTTTGTGTACGGTTTACACAGTCCACGTGTAGTAATCTAGCTTAACTATCTTCAAAGTTAGTTAACTTACATTACATATATATGTGCATGACTTAATTTGCCAACAACTAATAGTCCCCATAGAGCTTAATTAGAAACCAAACATATAATTTGTATATATGATAAAAAAAATTATCTAAAAGCTGGAGTATAAGTTTTTGCTTTGTTCAATGTTGTTAACATTTATGGCAAATGCCCTTTACTTATTCTACCAGTTAGCTAAATTTCTAAGGCCGCCCAATGCAATTTCAACAATATTGGCTGGTAATGGGCAAAAAGTCTTAAATACCCTTTGACTTCTATTGATACGCGAGGGAATTGGAATCCTTGCAAGAATAAACTTTTGCTTGGACAAACACTACAAAGAAAATAGTAGGAAAAAAACTAAATAATATATAGGTCATGCTAAAAAATACTATAAAAAAAAATGCTTGAGACTTTGAGACTAATACCTAGCTCAATTTGTTGTCATAGAGAATGACCCCTCAGAGATTTAGTGATCGAATTTTATCAGTCACCATAAAAATCGGTTTAGCGCCCAAATTTCAATACTAAGGGTATCTTTTCAATATCCGCGTGCATCATATAATTTAGCGACTGATCGAGTTTCAAAATTACTCGCTAAATTGCATATCTCTAATTCATCCGTTAAAAGAATTAGCAGAAAATTAACGACGTATTTAAAATATTGCTAAATTACAGTTATAAAGATAAGCAACTATTAAATAAAATTTTAAAACATATTAAAGTTTAAAATGAGTTATAATGTGTGTGAGTGATGCAAACTTATATGAATATAAATTAAGTAGCTTAAGCTTTTTAACTTTATTTAGGTCAAATAATTAAAAACACTAGCATTATTTCAACTATACTCTTCCTCATATGCATTGTACCATGCAACATGCAAGCTTCTCTCACCTTTTACCACTTTTGCGGCATCAATTTCTCCCTCAACACACCTTATTATAAACCCCTATATCATCCCATTCATTTTCTACCAACAAATCAAAAACACAAAAAACTAACACATTTTTCTTATTCTTCTGAATCTTCCTCTAAGTTTTCAACTTTGTCTTTCACCTGGCAAAGCCATGGGGTTCCTAAAGGCAATAATCATCATAGCAATAACCATGGCTTTGTCTATCACAATCACAATGAATACCATCACACAAAACGAACCGGAAACTGCATCGATTCATCACGACGATTCTCGAGCACACGAGCAAGAACTAATTCACCATGAGAAAAACAAGTTTCTTCCTTCAAAGAGGGTAAGTCGTCTCCTAGCTCAAAACCCTAATGCACCTATTCATTGTCACAAAGACGACGAGATTTGTGATCTTTACGGTGCCAAGAATGCTACATGTTGCAACAACAAGTGCATGGATTTGGGATATGATAAGCATAATTGTGGTGCATGCAAGAAACATTGCAAATATACTCAAACATGTTGTAGAGGACAGTGTGTTGATACATATTATGATAAGAGGCATTGTGGAGAGTGCAATAATCGTTGTGAAATTGGTGAGTATTGTGTCTATGGAATGTGCAGTGGTTACGCATAAGATATTATTTATTGAGAATCCAATATAGGGTTTTATATTATTATTATTATTATACGAGGTTTGTGATTTTATTAAAAATATTGAATAAAAGAAACCACATTTGTGGTGGTATTCTCTCAAATAAATTATTGATATATTATATAAATTGTTGCTGCCTAAATTTGCAGTCTTCAAGTGTTTATCTTAAAGTTATATTCCTAACTACAAAGAAAATAAAGTGAATTTAATTTCTATATTTATATTTGTTATTGGTCACACAATATTAGATGCTTTATAGTTATGTCTCTTATTTTCTGCTGAGCCATTGGAGTTTGTTGGGGTGTGGAGCTGAGTCTCAGTAGTCTGGGTTGGTTGGAGGTCCTTTGTTGTCTGTCTTGTCTCAGTGGTTGGTCATTTCTTCTTTCCGAGGGGATTCATGTCTTCTCGTGGTTGAAGTGGTGGTGTATTCTTTGTTTTTAGGAGTTGGTGTGCCTATTTGTTTTTCTTTCAAGTGTATTTTTGATGTTCTTGTGTAATTTCAACTTATTCATATATTCAATTGTGTAATCGAAACATAAAAGATCATAATTTTGTAAAGTAATAATATATATATTTTGATAGTTAAATTAATGGTCATAATTTATGACTTAATTGGTGTACATAACCCTGATTGAAAAGTTCAACGATGAGATCGATTTTGAGCCAACGAGGAAATATGAAGTATCAACGTTAACCCTATTGCAGTAATCCGTTGTATTTAAAATCTTTGACATCTTAGGAGATTAATTTTCACATAAAAGTTTAGATTGCAGCTTAAGAGTCTTCACGCCTCTCATAAAATGTGTTCTATAATCTATATAGATTCCACAGCCAATATTCTTAGTTACCTCAAGCTTTCCTAATTTTAATTTGTTTAAAAGTTCCAAAAACCTCTTAAAATGAGGTTGCAAAAAATATCCATTAGGAGTATATCAATCAAAACAAAAAAACTTTTATTAGAGGTTGTTAGGTGTTGGTAGAGTGTACTTCTGATATCTCTTTGTAATCTGAACTTTATCCGAACACAAGTTGTACCCGAAAATAAAACAATGCACTAGCAGGTAAAAGTGCCATAGCCAAGTAGACCTTCAGTTAGAGAAAATGTAATTCATATAAAATTAAGTGTGTATTTTAAAAAAATGCCTTTCATAAATTTAAAAGTAGTTAAATTTATTTATGTTTATGAATGAATGTATGACACTATCAAACAAAGGTGCATCCTATGCGCCAGGTGAATTTTGAGGTTACGCCAAAGTCTTCAAATTCTACAGGGAAATATGGTAAAAATTCTACAACTACAATTCAAAGAAAGTCAATTTTCAATGTAGATTGAAGTATAAACAATTAAAGTGCCATATATGGATCTGAAGTCGGTTATATTAAAATTGAGATTTTGACCAGCTATAAGGGTACCTTTAATTCACGGCTACTTAATCTATTTCTAGAAAATGAATCCATGTTATATAGATTGAAAATAAATTAAAGTGCTTAGTGGTTTTCCTCTAAATACGCTTAAAATCACATGTATGTGGCATTTCACAAGCATTATTTCTTGGTCTTGGAGGATGTACCATATCACTTGATATATACATTCAGCAACAAAACAAAATTATCACTTAATATCTGGAGTAATTGTTTGGCAAACAAATGCTGACTACAAATATCAAGAATTTTGTAGTCCAAAACTATAGATAATGAGCAATACAACTAGTTAAGATCATAATAAGATATCCTTTCTCATGTCCTTTTTTATAAGAAACGGTCAATTTTTTAGGTTGATTAAAAAACTAAACTATTGACACAGTTATTGCATCAAACCAAGTCCTTAATTACATCATCCGTGTCAATACATGAACACTATATTTTTTCCCTTCGTTTATAAATACAATCGTAACATAAATTTTGAAGAGAAAAATAGGCACTCCCTTCACTAATGCAAGATATATAACACCAAATTCTGAATGATCTATACGATAATGATCGAAGCTCAAATATTAAGAAATATTTTAATTTAAAGTAATATATAGAACAACATAAGTTTTATATTAGATCAATTATACTAATAAGACTGATCAAAGACTAGTATTGTGATGAAGAACCTCTTTGATTAACTTATGAAAATTATTGTAAGACGATCCTCCCAAATCAGTAGCATCTATAGCTTTCTTCTTCAACTCCAAACACTCTTGTCTCATTTCTTTTCCTTTTTCTCCTTCCATCATTTCCATCACAAGTTTTGTTATCTCATCCCTTTTCACATCATGGTTAATTTCCATCCCTATTTTCCAAGTATTACATAAATACCTACAATTTGTTTGTTGCTCAGAAAAGAAAGGCCAACAAATAGTCGGCACACCCGAAGAAATTGCTTCAATTGTAGAATTCCAACCACAATGAGTTAGAAATCCCCCAACTGATGGATGAGCAAGCACTTGCTCTTGAGAGCATCAACTAGTTATATATCCTCTATCCTTTACCTCATCTAAAAAGTCTTGTGGTAAATGTAAAGTTTCTTCCCCAATTACAACATCTGGTCTTATAATCCATAAAAATTGTAACTTGCTATTTGCTATTCCCCAAGCAAATTCTTTCAAATGATAATCTGTCATAACAGTAATACTTCCATAATTAATATATAAGACTGAGCCAGGTTTCCATTTATTTAACCATTTTATACATTCTGGATCACTTTTCCATAAGCTTGAACCACTTACGTTGAAACCATTTTCTATCTTAGGAAAATGCCTACCAATCATGTGAAGTGGTCCAATGCTATATATGTTTGGGTTTTTAGCTCTAAGGGCATCAAGGGCTTCATCTTCCAATGCTTCAAATGTGTTAATGATGACTGCTGATGATTTTATACAGTTTTGTGCCTCTGATCCCAAGAAATCAAACATAATATCATTTAGATCAGTGACTCTCATGAAACTTGGAAGGTCTTTTAGTCTGATATCTCTTAATCCAGAGATCCATTCTAAACTTGTATCTAATGTTCCATCGACAATAAAATTTTCATCTAAAAAATTGAAGAAAGTAAGATACTATAAGTTTCACAATATAGACAAAAAATTATGCTTATACAGTATAAACTCTTTAAATTAATACTCGGTAAATTAATAAATTCTCTAAAATAATAAATTTGTCCGGTCCCGACTTGGGCCAATGTAAAAAATTGAAAAACTCGATAAAATAATAAAATAATAATTTTTCGGAAGATCTCTTTATAATTTTCGGTCCCAATAAAATCATAAATTAATAATTCATAGAAACTGAAAAAAAAAATATATTACATTCTATTGAAATATGATTCAATAGTTGTCTGTTTTTCTTTAAAGTTCAAGTCTATTTGGAGCTCATTTCTAACTTTTCTTATTGCATCCAAAAGTCATTATTATTGATTTCCAATGCATATGAACACGATAGTTACTAATTTACGTTGAGTCCCAAAGTTCGCTGCAACGTAATTCTAAGAGGCATAGACTAATTTGCCTTTTTGTTTGGTATGTACAATATAATTACTTAAAAACTATTTAAACTAATAATTATTAATTTATCGATAAATTAATAACTTTCTAAATTAATAAATTTCTCCGGTCCTGACATTATTAATTTAAAGAGTTTCTACTGTAGTCCAATTTTTTTTTTTTTTTGACAATAAAAGTGGTCCAAATTATTAACAAGACAAAATTGTGCTTGTTTTTAATATTTGACCAACTCTAAGCAGAATACATGATTAATAACAGTATAATATTAGGAGCTATTCTCATAATATTAGTCTTAAAAAAACACGCTGTTTAAAACAAGTTTTAATGTCGTCCATTAAATTTAGATCATATGGCTTAGATTAAAAACTGTATTTTTCTAATCAAATTGATCTAGACCGTAAAAATTAAATCAGGCGGTTTAGAACAAAAATAATGTGTTACTGTGTGCAAATCCAATCTGGTCTTGAGACTATGTAATAAAACATTAACATTATTTTCTATACATTAATGAAATCACATATCATAGTGCCACATATATAGAGTTGTACTAAAAAATAGTTACATCATAGTGCCACTTATTTTTTTTTTTTTTGATAAGCAAAATAATTTTATTAAAAAGAGTACAAGGAGTACTCTAATCCATATACAAAAGTGTGATCCGTACCCAGCATCATAGCAAGAGACACTTCCCACCTTCTATGAAGGGTTGAAGAGTTCCGCCAAAATCATGTGCTCGAAAGTCGGACAAAAAGAAAACAATATTACAAAACCAGCCAAATTACAAATAAAATGATAAAAACAATGCATTATTTTGACAGTGCAAGGACCTGCTACCAAAACTAATGCATCCAGACTAGCATAAGCTCCCACTTCCAAGTCAAGCAAGTGACAACAAAACTCCCTTCCAAAGCTAGTTCACGATGAAAAAACCACTAGAGCAAATAAACAAGACTGCAGCACAACACTCTGTTGGATAAATATGACATAGAATTATTTTATTAATATAAATCAAAGAAATATTGATACAAATATATATAATACATAATAAAATAAAAATATAGAACAAGAAGAACTTATCGCATTATTGACTGAGGCGTGCAATGCACTGGGCTTAAGAGTATTTCGCCACCACAGGTAAGTTACCCGGTGCAGTTGGTCTCATAGCTAATACCCTCCAGGATACAACAGTCACTTCTTGCTAGCACTGCACATGAATTAGCAAGGTCTCATAGAACTACTTTTTGGATGCTCGTGGGAACTTAGTATTATTATATATTTTACTAGTGTCACTTCATTTCCTCTCTTCTTACTCTCTCTCGTTCACCCTTATATATATATATATACTGATCAGTCTTCCTTGTATATGCAATATATCATTGCTTAATCTTTCTCCCAAGGCAAAACCATAATTAAAATATTTATTAAGATTGATTGAGTATTACTGCCACAATAAAAAAGAAACTGCTAATTGACTAAGCAAATAATAACGTTCATCACCAATCAATATAATAATAACAATAATAATAATAATAATAATAATAATAAAATAACTTTAAAATAAATTAATAAAAAATCCAACAATCCCCCACAATTTATTTTAAAGTTTTAGTTTTTAAGATGTTCCCAAGAGCGTGAAAAATCAACGCATAAGCACTAGTGTCTTTTGGACTATGAACTAGCACATAGAGCAAATGAAATTTGATCCACTAGAATGTCGGTGAGATTATAACCTCTATGAACCTCATTCCGTATGTGAAACAGTGACTTCATCACTCACATTGATCTTTCGTCCAAAGTTGTTCAACGCGGTGTGGTGCATTTTGGCCTTGCACCTATTCCTGGATTTCATGAGTGTCTCTAGAAAGTCTGCCCAAGCTTTCATAGAAGCGGCCTCACCTCAACACTCATATAGGTGAATCTATCAAGTGTACACCACAGTCAAGCACACCACTCATTCATGAGCTATAGATTCATTAAGAGAAAAACTCAACCTCCATCGCTGTAGTATACACTATCCTACACCATAGGGATGAACTCAAATAAAAATTGGATAGTGCTCCTCAAATTGACAAGTGACTTGTTCTTACCCATATGAACATAGCCTTGCGAATTTTCACAATCTATGTTGGGTTACCATCACTCTCAATTTTTGTATTGGACATAAATCCATCCCCCTCGATGTATATATCATCCACTAGTTTCTTGCTCTGTGGGATTATCACAGGATCCTTTATATATATCACTCACAACGCGTTGTTTCACAAAATCACAATACATTGACTAAGACGTCTCTTAATCAATATTTTATCATTTATTTTCAAATGCACATCTATGATTTATTATCATAGGCTTACTTAGATAAATTCTAAGTAACAACATCTCCACTATGAGAGAAATTAAATCTATATTTAGATTTATTGGTATAGGTCTACTTGAAAATTTCCAAGTGACAACACCCCCACATTTTGTAGAATTAATTCTCCAAACAAATTATTTATCCAAGTCTACTCGAAATAATTTCAAGCGACAAACCCCCACATTGGAGAAATTAATCCACTTAAATATTTATATTCTTATCAAAAGTTTTATTATTAATCATCATTGTATTATTCTAATACAATGGATACTCCACAATATATATATATATATTTCATAATATCTCTCAAATATTAAAATCTTGGGCTCAAATATGTCCAATGGTTTCTCAATACATAATAGATGCAAGTGTCCATTCTCGAGAAACTCGATGTTTCCAAATTCCAATATTATTCTTCTCCAGTGGCAACTAAAACTTACTGCATCACTTAAATTATCATTAGTGCACACAATAGATATTAGGCAAAAAATAATCTTTCATGATAAATAAAATTTTAACACACATTAACTTTAATTCTCAAATATAAATATGCCCCCATATCAAAATATATTTCACACAAATTCAAGTGAACATCAATTTAATTTCTACTCAATAAAATTTCAACCTTAAATCTATTATCAATTTTGCACAATTAAATCAATAAAACTATTGAGGGCAAATAATATTGAAATACACAAACAAGCACAATAAAAACTCAGACACGAGCGTAAAGAATTACACAAACTTTTATTTATATTTTTCCATCAATTTATATTGATCCAAACATTACACTTTATTACAAATAAAATACATGCATCCATATACTTCTCAATTTACTAACAATAGAGAACACAATTAAGTAATATTTCACATTAAACTAAAATTTTCCAAATAGATATATTTTCACACATAAATTATTATATTAAACATGTCATGATAAAATTCTTATTATGAGTTGTATAACCCACACACTTTCACACAGATTAAACAAGTGCACATACATATATCATCTTGAATTCACAAATGCCAATTTCAAAATATAAAATACTAGAAACTCTAAATATGTTAACATGATAATAAACTCAATATAAACCCCCCCCTTATTTTGACAGTTGCATATTGATAAAAAATAATAATAACGTGTCATATTGAAAACAAATGACACACAAATTCGGCATAAAAAAAAAATTACTTCAAGTCAATACACAATTTTATAAGCACCGAACAAAGCAAAACGAGTAACAGCTTGAAATTCATAAAATTACTATATCACTAAGCATATTCAAAACAAGTTCACAATTTGAACATATCATTTCCACAAAAAATTAAGTACTCATATCCACCGATTCATAGCATATGTACAAATAAGGCACTCAAACATATGGACATGGTTTGTAACTAACACAAATAAATCATCCTTAAATAAAGAGAATTAAATAAGGTAGAATAGATAGAACCTGGATAAAATATATATATGAAGATACAACTTTCAGAAACTTATTCACCATTTTCCCGTAGCATCAGGTTAACCAAACTCCAGATATATTGCCCACAATTTCAATTTTAACTAGTGATAAAAATCAACGCAACATGACACTGATGGGGATGACTATTCTCAAAACCTTTTAAGCACCATGTAGACAAGCATATACTGGAACTCCTAATTCCCACAATATTCTTATTACAGGTATCTATCAAGACCAAAATTTATTATTGTATCACCAATCGAATATAAAGGCAAAACAGAACATAATAAAATTTCTCCACTACTGATTGCGCCAATCATTTTTCATTAGCAGCCCTATAAACAAATCTCAAAATAAAATTAGTAACATACTTTATAATAATAATAGTAATAATAATTCTATGCCAATTAAAAAATAAATACTCTTAAGATTGTTGGATAAATATGACATAGAATTATTTTATTAATATAAATCAAAGAAATATTGATACAAATATATATAATACATAATAAAATAAAAATATAGAACAAGAAGAACTTATCGCATTATTGACTGAGGCGTGCAATGCACTGGGCTTAAGAGTATTTCGCCACCACAGGTAAGTTACCCGGTGCAGTTGGTCTCATAGCTAATACCCTCCAGGATACAACAGTCACTTCTTGCTAGCACTGCACATGAATTAGCAAGGTCTCATAGAACTACTTTTTGGATGCTCGTGGGAACTTAGTATTATTATATATTTTACTAGTGTCACTTCATTTCCTCTCTTCTTACTCTCTCTCGTTCACCCTTATATATATATATATACTGATCAGTCTTCCTTGTATATGCAATATATCATTGCTTAATCTTTCTCCCAAGGCAAAACCATAATTAAAATATTTATTAAGATTGATTGAGTATTACTGCCACAATAAAAAAGAAACTGCTAATTGACTAAGCAAATAATAACGTTCATCACCAATCAATATAATAATAACAATAATAATAATAATAATAATAATAATAAAATAACTTTAAAATAAATTAATAAAAAATCCAACACACTCTACATCATTTAGTTTGATCATCACAGAAACATAGTCACATTATGCACACCAGTAACTTAATCATCCCATCTTCCAATCCTCAAAAAAATTTGGAAGTAATCCTCATATACTTTGAAGGCAGTAAAGAGGATTAGCACACCAGTTATAATATAGATGATCGGCTCTACGGCCTGCTCTACCACTAAACCAAAGCCACGAGATGAATTTAATGGAATCAACCAACGCAGAACAGTTCGCCGTCTCTCCTCTGAACAAGATATTATTCCTCATGCGCCAAATACACCAAGTTGTGGCTAACCAAATCAAGTGCCTAACTTTCATTCCCTTCTTCACTTTAACTAAGGATCCAAACCTCAAAAAATGTATCCAGCCCCCTTCTTGATGATTGTAATCAAAACCCAACCACAAAAAAATTTGCCTCCATACTTCATAGATTTTATGACAGCTAAAAAAAACATGGTTGCAGTCTTCCACTACTTGAAAACAGAAAACGCAAGATAAATCATGAGAATTGGTTAAAATACCTTTAGATGCTAGGGCTGCACGGGTAGGAAGTTTCTCAAGAAGCAAGCGCCAACCAAAGACTCCTACTTTTGACGGAACATCATTCTTCCATAATTTGCGCAAAGCATAGGTTAAATCTGATGCTAAATGGATCGGAGCCAACCGGGAGTGCAAGAAAATATAGGCAGATTTGACACTAAAAATACCTGAACCAGTCAATGTCCAACGCCATCTATCTTCCCTATCCAAATACAAATTCAGACCAAACAAAAGTTGTTCAAGAGCAGCCACTTATTTAATTAGATGCATATATAAAATAATTTTAGTTTTTAATGTATATAAATTAAATCCTTTGCTTTATGAAAACTCTTGGAAAATGGATGTTGGGACCTAACTCAATTCTACAAAATCGGCTTATAAAGCGAAGATTCATGCCTCACTTATAAGGAGGTTTTGATACCATATTAGAAATTGGGAGTTGGACCTAATTCAATCTTACAAAATTAGCTTTTAAGATGAAGATTGTCTCTTATATATAAACACTTGTCCAGACCAACTCACATCACATCTGATGGGAGATGTATAAACAAGAACATTTTTCAATTTTTTTAAAAGAAATTATGTTCATTTAGGGTTCATTCAAATTGCTATTAAGGAGATGGATCTTAATATAAACCACATAAGGAGAGGCCAATGACAGTATTTTTTTTGAGATAAGAACTTATCTTAATAATACCTTTGAATGGAAGAATGCCTCTTTTGACAAGTTCATCATATTGCAAATGTCCCACAAAGCCACAAGCTGAAGCAGTCCAAAATTGTAACTCCTTAATACCCAAATCCTTAGCAACTCTTCCAGCAAAGCCACAAGCACCATCAGCAATTATGCAAGTAACTGGTAATAAACTACTATTAAGCTTATTCACAACCTCTTTAAAAGGACCATAACAATTTTTTCTAGTTGAGTCACATAACAATGGAACATCTTGTGTTGCATCCTTATCACATGGTGGCAAACCATCAGGTATAGTCTCAAATTGAAAATCTGGAAGACCCTTTACAAATTCTTCTCCAAGTGATTTTATGAAACGTTTGTGGTTGAATTCAGTGTTGATAAAGGTTATATGGAAACCGTTGCAATGGAAAAGTTTGGCTAGTTGCATGAAAGGGTTGATATGACCTTGTGCTGGAAATGGTACAAATATAGCATGTGGCTTTTGTTGGTTATGATCCATTTTAGTTACTATATGTTTGTGAATTGATGATTGTGGATTTAGTTTTTCATTCTTGTGTTTATATATATTAAAAAAAAAAAGTAATGATAAGGATCATGTTAATCATTTTGAATTTGTTTTTAAATGTGTTGATGTGACAGAAAATGAAATGTGGTGTTCGGTGTTATATTTTAGATAGATAGGATATGACAATAATTGAAATGTGGTGTTGATTCAAAGTCAGATTTTTTTTGTCTCACTTGGGTCAAGAGGATTGAATTTAACAATAATTATATAAATGAGTTGCACACCACACTTTTCCCAAAATATTAAGGTGTTAGGTTTATGAGTCTCTCAATTATAAAGTGTTCAACCTTCATATTTCTAAGTAACGTGAGACTTAACTCACCTCACACTAGCTACTACAATTTCTCTCTTAAGTGTGAGTCATCCAATTCATTATTATTCTCAAGTGGAAGCTTTTTCGTCGATATATACTTGTAATTGTACCGTTGTTGTTGTGCTCAATAAGACCCACCGCCTGACCACCTTTGTCCAGACTTTCAATACAATTGTACCACGTCTTTCCAAATGAACTCCATAATTGCAGAGAAATACTAGCAACTAGTAAGTAACGAGAATGAGAGGTAGAGCTTCATCATTTAGGACATCACTTTGATTCAGTGACAATCTTCATAAACCCTTTACTCCAAGCAAATTGCAGACCAATGAAGATAAAAAACTGGCAACGTAATATTTTGTATTTGAAAATTTGAATATATCGGTGTATTAAGTAAATAAATTAATGATTATTTTATGAATAAAAAATTATTTATCAATTATTGTATTTTAAAGGTAATAATTTTATAACAAAAAACACAATTTCAAAGTTGTATAAGCATTACACTAACATTTTTCATAAAAAATTCAATATTGACTATTATGAGTGATAAAATTTGAAAAATATATAATTTTTTTTTACAGTTTAAATAAATAGTATTTAGTTATTATAATATATTAAATGATAGAAAAATAATTTGTTTCATAAAGATATTCATTTACCTATTAATTTAATGATCTAATGTACCGGCACGGTACATTGAAATTTTTCAAATATACCGTAGAATTTTCCTTATATTTTTAATACAATTGTTATTTTTTATTTATGTTTGTAATTTTTTTTTTGCTTTCACCTCCAGTTTAATCTAGTTTGGGGGTTTATTTTGGCATAAATTGGTTTCAGCCTCCTCTTGATCATAGTTGCGGGGGATCAAACTGTGATCCTCCCTGTCAAGTTCGGTGTGAATCACCACTAAACCAACTAACGATTGATTATTTTTTGTGATCTTAACATCATTCTCATAAGAACTTACATTAATAAAACCATATTAACAAAACTACCATTTCTTTAATTATTTCTTTTTTGGTTGCTAATGAGAATTG
This sequence comes from Trifolium pratense, assembly GCF_020283565.1. Taxonomy (NCBI): domain Eukaryota; kingdom Viridiplantae; phylum Streptophyta; class Magnoliopsida; order Fabales; family Fabaceae; genus Trifolium; species Trifolium pratense. Next base: position 45,750,990 of record NC_060061.1, read on the forward strand.
AACCTAAGATCATATGCATATACTATCAAAATCTTTCACCACTAGACCAAACTCATCTTAAACTTGGCTGAGTTTTAATGATAATAAACTCACATCATAAAAGAATAAAGCTTATGGATGCTCAAGATGAAAAAATAAGATGAAGACCAAGACTTAGGCTTATTATTTAAATTAATTGTAAGTATGATTTTTATTTTTGATTTATTACTTTAATAATTATATAACTTTGAATGCTCATAAATTATTTTAAAATTAATTACAAATAAGTTTCTAAGTTAAATATAAGAGTCCATATGAAGCAAGCTTTGTAAAGAATTGTTGTTTAAGATAATAGGGTGCTATCTTGTGTTGTATGAGAATTTCATCATAAGATTTGGTGAAAATTCTTGTTGTTAAATATAGTGAGATCCTATCTTGTGTTGTATTGAGATTTTGTTAGTGAAGCCTTAGGGTGAGGCAGTCCTGTAACAAGAATTCTAATAGTGGAAGCCTTCGCGGGATGTGAAGGAAAGAGACCGGATGTACCCTTAGATTAGAAGTGAAATCAGTATAAATCTCTTGTGTCTTTTTCTTTCCCTCCTTTCTTTATTTTTCTGCATAACTTTCATACATTCATCATAGAATTTCGAGAAAAATAAAAAGAACCACAACATCTCTAAAATAACCGGAAAAAGTCTTAAAACCTAATTCACCCCTCTAAACTTACACATAATATATAAGAGATAAATGAAACATTAACTACATCGTCCTTTTTTTTGGCGTTAACTCTTCGGTTCTTAAGAGAAAGGGATTCTGGTAATCCATAGTTCGATCACAAGGTAAGTAAAACTTGCTTAAGAATTGTTTTCATCGAGAATCTAACTCCGATTCTCTCAAACGATTAGTCCTATGTAGAGTCGTTCATTACCACTTGAGTCTGGTTTAATTACATTGTCGTTATCGATACATGAACCTTTTTTTCCCTCTTTATGAATACATGTAACATTATCAAGAAAAATTAGGCACTCCCTACACTAATGCAAGATAATTCAAAATAGTCTATATATGATAATGATCAAAGCTCCAATAAGAAATATTTTAATTTAAAGTAATAAAACAATATATGTTTTATATGAGATCAATTATACTAATAAGACTGATCAAAGACTAGTATTCTGATGAAGAACCTCCTTGATTAACTTATGAAAATTATCGTAAGATGATCCTCCCAAATCAGTAGCATCTATAGCTTTCTTCTTCAACTCCAAACACGTTTGTCTCATTTCTTTTCCTTTTTCTCCTTCCATCATTTCCATCACAAGTTTTGTTATCTCATCCCTTTTCACATCATGGTTAATTTCCATCCCTATTTTCCAAGTATTACATAAATACCTACAATTTGTTTGTTGCTCTGCAAAGAAAGGCCAACAAATAGTCGGCACGCCCGAAGAAATTGCTTCAATTGTAGAATTCCAACCACAATGCGTTAAGAATCCCCCAATTGATGGATGAGCAAGCACTTGCTCTTGAAAGCACCAACTAGTTATATATCCTCTATCCTTAACCTCATCTAAAAAGTCTTGTGGTAAATGTAAAGTTTTTTCGCCAATTACAACATCTGGTCTTACAATCCATAAAAATTGTAACTTGCTATTTGCTATTCCCCAAGCAAATTCTTTCAAATGATAATCTGTCATAACAGTAATACTTCCATAATTAATATATAAGACTGAGTCAGGTTTCCATTTATTTAACCATTTTATACATTCTGGATCACTTTTCCATAAGCTTGAACCACTTACGTTGAAACCATTTTCTATCTTAGGAAAATGCCTACCAATCATGTGAAGTGGTCCAATGCTATATATGTTTGGGTTTTTAGCTCTAAGGGCATCAAGGGCTTCATCTTCCAATTCTTCAAATGTGTTAATGATGACCGCTGATGATTTTATACAATTTTGTGCCTCAGACCCCAAGAAATCAAACATAATATCATTTAGATCGGTTACTCTCATGAAACTTGGAAGGTCTTTTAGTCTGATATCTTTTAATCCGGAGATCCATTCTAAACTTGTATCCAATGTTCCATCAACAATAAAATTTTCATCTAAAAAATTGAAGAAAGTAAGATATATACTTAAGTTTCACAATATAGACAAAAAATTATGCTTATATATTTGGAGATGAATGTAGTGGTCCAAATTATTATATTCTTTTTTACAATAAAAGTGGTCCAAATTATTAACAAGACAAAATTGTGCTTGTTTTTACATATAAAAGGAAATGTACATTTAATATTTGACCAACTCTAAGCAGAATACATGATTAATAACAGTATAATATTAGGAGCTATTCTCATAATATTAGTCTTAAAAAAACACGCTGTTTAAAACAATTTTTAATGTCGTCCATTAAATTTAGATCGTATGGCTTAGATTAAAAACTGTATTTTTCTAATCAAATTGATCTAGACCGTAAAAATTAAATCAGGCGGTTTAGAACAAAAATAATGTGTTACTGTGTGCAAATCCAATCTGGTCTTGAGACTATGTAATAAAACATTAACATTATTTTCTATACATTAATGAAATCACATATCATAGTGCCACATATATAGAGTTGTACTAAAAAATAGTTACATCATAGTGCCACTTATTTAATTAAATGCATATATAAAATAATTTTAGTTTTTAATGTATATAAATTAAATCCTTTGCTTTATGAAAACTCTTGGAAAATGGATGTTGGGACCTAACTCAATTCTATAAAATCGGCTTATAAAACGAAGATTTATGTCTCACTTATATGGAGGCTTTGATATCAAATTAGAAATTGGGAGTTGGACCTAATTCAATCTTACAAAATTAGCTTTTAAGATGAAGATTGTCTCTTATTTATAAACACTTGTCCAGACCAACTCACATCTGATGTGAGATGTCTTAACAAGAACATTTTCAATTTTTTTTTAAAAGAAATTATGTTCATTTAGGGTTCATTAATTCAAATTGCTATTAATTAAGGAGATGGATCTTAATATAAACCACATAAGGAGAGGCCAATGACAGTATTTTTGTTGAGATAAGAACTTATCTTAATAATACCTTTGAATGGAAGAATGCCTCTTTTGACAAGTTCATCATATTGCAAATGTCCCACAAAGCCACATGCTGAAGCAGTCCAAAATTGTAACTCCTTAATACCCAAATCCTTAGCAACTCTTCCAGCAAAGCCACAAGCACCATCAGCAATTATGCAAGTAACTGGTAATAAACTACTATTAAGCTTATTCACAACCTCTTTAAAAGGACCATAACAATTTTTTCTAGTTGAGTCACATAACAATGGAACATCTTGTGTTGCATCCTTATCACATGGTGGCAAACCATCAGGTATAGTCTCAAATTGAAAATCTGGAAGACCCTTTACAAATTCTTCTCCAAGTGATTTTATGAAACGTTTGTGGTTGAATTCAGTGTTGATAAAGGTTATATGGAAACCGTTGCAATGGAAAAGTTTGGCTAGTTGCATGAAAGGGTTGATATGACCTTGTGCTGGAAATGGTACAAATATAGCATGTGGCTTTTGTTGGGTATGATCCATTTTAGTTATTATATGTTTGTGAATTGATGATTGTGGATTTAGTTTTTCATTCTTGTGTTTATATATTTTTTTTTAAAAAAAGTAATGATAAGGATCATGTTAATCATTTTGAATTTGTTTTTGAATGTGTTGATGTGACAGAAAATGAAATGTGGTGTTCCGTGTTATATTTTAGATAGGATATGACAATTATTGAAATGTGGTGTTGATTCAAAGTCAGACATTTTTTGTCTCACTTGGGTCAAGAGGAGATGAATTACATTGAATTTAAGAATAATTATATAAATGAGTGGACACCACACTAATTTTTCCAAAATATTAAGGTGTTATAGGTTTATGAATCTCTCAATTATAAAATGTTCAACCTTCATATTTCTAAGTAACGTGAGACTTAACTCACCTCACACTAGTCACTACAATTTCTCTCTTAAGTGTGAGTCATCCAATTCATTATCCTTCTCAAACGGAAGCTTTTTCGTCGATATACAGTTGTATTTGTACTGTTGTTGTTGTGCTCAATAAGACCCGCCACCTAACCAACTTTGTCTGGACTTTCAATACAATTGTACCACGTCTTTCCAAATGAACTCCATAATTGCAGAGAAATACTAGTAACTAGTAAGTAACGAGAATGAGAGGTAGAGCTTCATCATTTAGGACATCACTTTGATTCAATGACAATCTTCCTAAACCCTTTACGTACTCAGAGCAAATTGCAGACCAATGAAGATAAAAAACTGGCAACGTAATATTTTGTATTTGAAAATTCGAATATATCGGTATATTAAGTCAATAAATTAATGATTATTTTATGAATAAAAAATTATTTATCAATTATTGTATTTTAAAGGTAATAATTTTATAACAAAAAACACAATTTCAAAGTTGTATAAGCATTACACTAACATTTTTCATAAAAAATTCAATATTGACTATTATGAGTGATAAAGTTTAAAAAATATATAAAATTTTAATTTTTTTTTTACAGTTTAAATAAATAGTATTTAGTTATTATAATATATTAAATGATAGAAAAATAATTTGTTTCATAAAAATATTCATTTACCTATTAATTTAATGATCTAATGTACCGGCGCGGTACATTGAAAATTTTCAAATATACCATAGAATTTTTCTTATATTTTTAATACAATTGTTATTTTTTATTTATGTTTGTAATTTTTTTTTTTTTTGCTTTCACCACTAGTTTAATCTGGTTCGGGAATTAATTCTGGCATAAAGTGGTTTCAGTCCCCTCTTGATCACAGTTGCGGGGGATCGAACTGTGATCCTCCCTATCAAGTTCGGTGTTAGTCACCACTAAACCAACTAACGATTGGTTATTTTTTGTGATCTTAACATCATTCTCATAAGAACTTACCTTAATAAAACCATATTAACAAAACTACCATTTCTTTAATTATTTCTTTTTTGGTTTACAATATGTTGCTAATGAGGATTAATGACCCTAAGATCATATGCATATACTACCAAAATCTCTCACCACTAGATCAAACTCATCTTAAACTTGGCTGGGTTTTAATGATAATAAACTCACATCATAAAAGAATAAAGCTTATGGATGCTCAAGATGAAAAAATAAGATGAAGATCTAGACCAAGACTTAGACTTATTATTTAAATTAATTGTAAGTATGATTTTTATTTTTGATTTATTACTTTAATAATTATATAACTTTGAATGCTCATAAATTATTTTAAAATTAATTACAAATAAGTTTCTAAGTTAAATATAAGAGTCCATATGAAGCACGCTTTGTAAAGAATTGTTGTTTAAGATAATAGGGTGTTATCTTGTGTTGTATGAGAATTTCATCATAAGATTTGGTGAAAATTCTTGTTGTTAAATATAGTGGGTCCTATCTTGTGCTGTATTGAGATTTTGTTAGTGAAGCCTTAGGGTGAGGCAGTCCTGTAACAAGAATTCTAATAGTGGAAGCCTTCGCGGGATGTGAAGGAAAGAGATCGGATGTACCCTTAGGTTAGAAGTGAAATCAGTATAAATCTCTTGTGTCTCTTTCTTTCCCTCCTTTCTTTATTTTTCTGCATAACTTTCATACATTCATCATAGAATTTCGAGAAAAATAAAAAGAACCACAACATCTCTAAAATAACCGGAAAAAGTCTTAAAACCAAATTCACCCCTCTAAACTTACACATAATATATAAGAGATAATGAAACATTACATCGTCCATTTTTTTTTTGGCGTTAACTCTTCGGTTCTTAAGAGAAAGAGATCCTGGTAATCCATAGTTCGATCGTGAGGTAAATAAAACTTGCTTAGAATTGTTTTCATCGGGAATCTAACTCCGATTCTCTCAAACGATTCGTCCTAAGAAGAGTCGTTCATTACCACTTGAGTTTGGTTTATTACATTGTCGTTGTCAATACATGCATGAAAGGGTTACTATCTTGTGGTTGAATTCAGTGTTGATAAAGGTTATGTGGAAACCATTGCAATGGAAGAGTTTGGCTACTTGCATGAAAGGGTTGATATGACCTTGTACTGGAAATGGTACAAATATAGCATGTGGCTTTTGTTGGGTATGATCCATTTTAGTTACTATATGTTGGTGAATTGATGATTGTGGATTTAGTTTTGCATTGTGTTTATATATATATAAAAGTAACGATAAGGAGGATAATGTTAACCATTCTTTAATTTGTTTTTGAATGTGTTGATATGTATGACAGAAAATGAAAAATGTGGTGCATGTTAGGTGTTGAAATTTTGGATAGGATATGATAATAATTGAAATGTGGTGTTGATTGAAACTCAGATTTTTCTGTATCAGCTATATTATTTAGAGATTTATTTTTGCCACCCTACCGTTTACTCGAGCGTCCTACGTGTTTCCCATTTTACCCTTTCGCTACTTAAGTAGCGGACGTTGTTGTAAAATGAGAAATTTTTGAGAAATTTTACCACTACCGTCTGCTACTTAAGTCGTGGAATCGTCGGTGATTAAAAGCACATGCATCAGTCAAATGTGTACCAAGTGGCAATTTTAATTGAAACGATTCGTTCTAAGAAGAGTCCTTACCACTTGAGTCTGGTTTAATTACATTGTCGTTGTCAATACATGCATGAACTTTTTTTCCCTCTTTATGAATACATGTAACATTATGAAGAAAAATTAGGCACTCCCTACACTAATGCAAGATAATTCAAAATAGTCTATATGATAATGATCAAAGCTCAAATAAGAAATATTTTAATTTAAAGTAATAAAACAATATATGTTTTATATTAGATCAATTATACTAATAAGACTGATCAAAGACTAGTATTGTGATGAAGAACCTCTTTCATTAACTTATGAAAATTATTGTAAGATGATCCTCCCAAATCAGTAGCATCTATAGCTTTCTTCTTCAACTCCAAACACGTTTGTCTCATTTCTTTTCCTTTTTCTCCTTCCATCATTTCCATCACAAGTTTTGTTATCTCATCCCTTTTCACATCATGGTTAATTTCCATCCCTATTTTCCAAGTATTACATAAATACCTACAATTTGTTTGTTGCTCAGAAAAGAAAGGCCAACAAATAGTCGGCACGCCCGAAGAAATTGCTTCAATTGTAGAATTCCAACCACAATGAGTTAGAAATCCCCCAACTGATGGATGATCAAGCACTTGCTCTTGAGAGCACCAACTAGTTATATATCCTCTATCCTTTACCTCATCTAAAAAGTCTTGTGGTAAATGTAAAGTTTCTTCCCCAATTACAACATCTGGTCTTATAATCCATAAAAATTGTAACTTGCTATTTGCTATTCCCCAAGCAAATTCTTTCAAGTGATAATCCGTCATAACAGTAATACATCCATAATTAATATATAGTACTGAGCAAGGTTTCCATTTATTCAACCATTTTATACAAATTGGGTCATTTTTCCATAAACTTGAATTGCATGCTTTAAAACCATTTTCTTGCTTAGGAAAATGCCTACCAATCATATGAAGTGGTCCAATGCTATATATGTTTGGGTTTTTGGCTCTGAGGGCATCAAGGGCTTCATCTTCCAATGTTTCAAATGTGTTTATAATGATTGTTGATGATTTTATACAATTTTGTGTCTCAGAACCCATAAAATCAAACATAATATCATTTAGATTTGTGACTCTTATGAAGCTTGGAAGATCTTTTAGTCTAATGTCTTTTATCCCGGAGATCCAATTTAAACTTTTATCCAAAGTGTCATCGACCATAAAACTTTCATCTAAAAATTTGATGAAAGTAAAATAAGTACTTAAGTTTCACAATATAAACATAAAAATAACATCTAGAACGATAGCCGTGTGGATGAATTTAAAAAAAATAGATTAAACAACTAAATAGTTTCTATAGTATTCCAGAATTTTGTTTTTAGTCTCTAAAAATTTTCGATGACAACTTTTGGTCGTTACTTTTAATCAAAGTACTCTTGTATATTTTCATATTTTTGAATGATTTTCTGGATTCATATTTATAATATTATAAGAACATCTCCGATAAAAATTTAGACTTGTTTAACATAAGATGAATTATTTATGAATTTTTATGTGAAAAAAATTCATATTTAATTCATCTTTTGTTAAAAAAATTTAAACTTTTGCAAGAGAGATTCATACAATGAACTAAACATGACCGCATAAAAAAATTTAAAATTTCAAATGATATGCACGATTTGAATGATAAGTAGGGAACAAAAATCATGACAAAAAATATTTCAAGAACCAAAAAGTGTGAAAAAGTTCTTTAGGGACTAAAAACAAAATTCTGAAAAACTATAGGAATCATTTACTTATTTATAACCCTTTAAAAAATTATTCTCAATACTACTAGTAATAACATCATTATTTTATCTAGAACGAAAGTAAAGTCCGCCAAAAAATTATTTCAGCGTCATTTTGCTTATTAATTTAAAAAGTTCATTTTTGCTTATATACGAAACTCGAGAGTATCTAAATTTTTTTTTTTTTTTTTCACCACCGGTATTTGGTTTGGGGGTCAGTTATGACATCAAGTGTGGTTCCAGCCCCTATCAATCGTAGTTGTAGGAATCAAACCGAAAAATCAGCGTTAATCACCACTGAACCAACTAACTACTTAATCAACTAACTATTGATAGAGTATTTAAATTTTCAAGAGGTACATATTAGACAAGTGAGTAATTAATAATACCTTTGAATGGAAGAATGCCTTTTTTGACAAGTTCATCAAATTGCAAATATCCCACAAAACCACAACCTGAAGCAGTCCAAAACTGCAACTCCTTAATACCCAAATCTTTACCAACTCTTCCAGCAAACCCACAAGCAGTGCCGGCTACTAGCATGTGCAGGGTGTGCTACGTAGCCGGGCCTCAGTTTTATCGGGGCCTCAACAAAAATTTATATGATAGTAGATCTCTGCAAAATTATGAAAAAAAATTATTCACAAAAATAAAATAAGAACTCAATATTTTTTTTAACCTGTCTTTGTTAAAAAATAATTTCAAAGGCCCAACTAAAATGGCTAAGCTTCCGGAAAAAACATAAAGTGAACAAAAAAAATACAATATGAAGATTTGTTTTGATGAATTTACTTCAAAAACTACTATAGAAGTTAAGTGTTGCGCTTACGTAGTTAAAATATATTTTGTTGTAATTAATTAAAATATGAATATTTTGTACGTTAGTTATAAGGATGACAATTTTTTATGTCATTAATGTTATTTACAATTTAAATAAAAATTATTCTTTCTAAATTTTTTGCATTTTTTTTATTAAGGCTTCTATTCTTAATATTTGGAGCCGGGCCTCCAAATTGTCGGGACCGGCCCTGGCCACAAGCACCATCAGCAATTATGCAAGTAACTGGTAATAAACTACTATTGAGCTTATTCACAACCTCTTTAAAAGGACCATAACAATTTTTTCTAATTGAGTCACACAACAATGGAACATCTTGTGTTGCATCTTTATCACATAATGGCAAGCCATCGGGTATAGTCTCAAATTGAAAATCTGAAAGACCCTTTACAAACTCTGCTCCAAGTGATTTTATGAAACGTTTGTGGTTGAATTCAGTGTTGACAAAAGTTATGTGGAAACCATTGCAATGGAAAAGTTTAGCTAGTTGCATGAAAGGGTTGATATGACCTTGTGCTGGAAATGGTACAAATATAGCATGTGGCTTTTGTTGGGTATGAGGAGGAAGAGTACTACTAGAATCCATTTTAGTACTGTATGTTTGTGAATTTATGGTTGTGGATTTAGTTTTCCATTCTTGGCTTTATGTATAAAAAAGGTTATGATAAGGATAATGTTTTTTGACGGTATGATAAGGATAATGTTAATCATTCTTGAATTTGTGTTTCAATGCATTGATATGACAGAAAATGAAATGTGTTACCAACTATGAATTAGCTTGGTTCTATTAAGTATGTGGTCAGTAGTTCGATTCCTGACTCATACGTATTGAGAAAATTCGATTGGAAGAGGAGTACCTACCTACCTTGTGTGTCCCACATGTTTTCTGATGGATATTAGTTATCGCTAACGACGTGAAAACTTCGTACCTATATCATGATAACTAAAAAAAATGAAATGTGTTGAATAATAATAATAATAATAATAATAATAATAATAATAATAATAATAATAATAATAATAATAATAATAATAATAATAATAATAATAATAATAATAATAATAATAATAATAATAATAATAATAATAACAACATAATTTAAATCTAATCTATTAAATCAAGATACATATATAAAATAAAATGTTCATATATAGCTTGCTTGCACCATATAGCTCCATGTGTCAAGCAACTACGCATAATAATACTTTTGGCCCTTTATCGAATGATATGCCTGATTATGCATCACAATTTTGTAATATTTTTCCCGTTAGTAATGAGACACAGATCGATTGGGTTTTAAGTGTTATGGTTAGCTTGTTTCTGGTATCTTTGGAAATAAATAAATAATAGGTTGTTTGCCCACAAAGCATTATTAGTGGAAGTATTGGTAGAGAAAGTGAAAATTGCTTCTTGGTGGTGGCCGAAGACTCGTAAGCATGGTTTCGATTATGATTTCAACTTGTGACGATCCAACCGTTTAGCTTGTTTAGGGGTTATAAATTGACTTGGTTAAACCTTGAGGCTTTTTGTTAAATTGGGGGCCAAATAGATAATAATTTCTACGAGGACTTATATTTAGGGACCAAATAGATAATAATTTCTTATATTTTTGGTTAAATTGACTATGATTATTCTTATATTTAGGGACCAAATAGATAATAATTTCTACGAGATCTATATTTCTACTCATATATTAATATGTTTTTTTTTATAATTTATAAGCGAACTTATATTTTTACTCATAATAATACACGTGTCTACTTCTTTTTTATAATCTCTATGCGGATCTATATTTTTTCTTAGAAATTTACAATGGGTCTTATAAAAAGGAACAAAGAAAAATTTCAAGAGAGTGTTATATTTAGGGATATGGGGACCTATATTTAGTTCCTATCTAATATAGTCTTGCACATTCCTACAAAAAACTACTACTTCAACTCTCTTGTAAATCTTTGTAAACACTCTGTGTTGTAAATTGTTTATATTTTTTTAAGTGTGTAATTCATCATGTGTAATACTTATTGAGAAGTAGTAAACACAAACACTTGTAAATCAACAATTGTGATATTCTTGAGAGACTAGGTTTAGCCGGCTGCATCGAGAAGTCATTGACAATAGTTCAGGAAAGTTGTAATCAGTCTGATTATAGTGGATTAAGTCCTTGTGATAAGGCAAACCCACTCAGACAAATGAGTTGGAGTAACCTAGTTAACGGTGTACCAATATAAAAATTATGTGTCAATCTTTACTTGTTATTATCTGTTTATTTTTTGTATTTGTTGAGTTTGTTTTGGTCGAAAATGTTTTAAATTTATAGAAACTCACATCAAATTGACACTAAACTTGTTGAAATATCTTACCTAAACTTTTGTAGAAAAATTGACACTAAAATTAAAAGTTTAAAACTGAAAATTTAAAAGGGCCAATATTAAAAAAAAAAGTTTAAAGTAATTAAAAATAAAAATTTGAATATTTTTTTGCACCAAAAATAAAAAATCATTCTTTTTCTAGTTTTTTATTTTTTTATTTTTTATTCTTCTGCAGTTTGTTCTGTGTTGGTTGTTTAACCACCTCAACACAAACACACCACCATACGAACTCCACTTGTCTTCACTTCTTCCAATAATCCAACAAACCCATGACATCTCCGATGGTGGTGGAGGCTGGCGCCGTCGCAGCTTTCCGGTCAGTTATGCTCCGTGTCCAACAAGCAGCAGAAAGATCCGGTACCAAACCCGATCGAGTTCGGGTTGTGGCAGTATCCAAAACAAAACCCATTTCCATGATTCGCCAACTCTATGACGCAGGTCACCGTGTTTTCGGCGAAAATTACGTCCAAGAAATCGTTGAGAAAGCTCCTCAGGTTCTGAAATTTTTATTTTTTAACTTAACATTTTAATTGATTTTATGAGTTTTCATATTAATGTATGAAATTAAGATATTGTCATAAACCTCTCTAAAATGTAAATTATTTGTTATCTTAGTTACATAACTTGCATGTATTTTTGAATTTTAACCAATAGATATGAACTCTAATGTGATATTTATAACTAATTTTTCGGAACCAAAATGAAACTCGAATTAGTCGCTGCCATTTTTATATTGGGGATAAATTAGTCCCTCTATTATAACGAATGAGGGACTAATTTGTCCTCAATATGAAAATGTCATGGACTAATTTGAGTTTTATTTTTGTCTGGGATGGAATTGGGCCTTAAGTATATAACTTAATAAATTAGTTCGAAAATTTTGCTAACGGAAGGTAATGTGATAGGACTAAAATGACCAACAATTTACAATTCGAAGATGATTTTGTCAATTGGATGAATTCACCAACACCTATAATTTCAATCACCAACTTTGGAATTCACTTCATTCCTGTTTTTTTTTTGTTCTCTTACATTTTCATTTAATATGCGATAGTTAAAACCAATAATTTGGCTGTAAAATTTGAATAATTTAGTTTTGGGGTGTGCCTGCAGCTTCCACAAGACATTCAATGGCACTTCATTGGGCATTTGCAAAGCAATAAAGTCAAAACACTTATGAGTATGCATTTTTATTTATTTTTTCATTCATTTATGTTTTTTGTTTCAAAATTTGTTTCTTCTTCATTTGATTAATGTAGAATGATTTTTTTTTTTTTTGGTTTTACTAGGATGTTCAATAAAAATGTGGTATTTGAACACTTTGAGTTTAGTATTGTTATCATATATGTACACAAATGCTGGGAGCATGAGAGGAACTAACTTTGACTATTCAATCTTACATGAATGATGAAGATAGGTTTCACGAGTATATTTGGAGCGATTAAGAGTTTATTTCATGACATAAACACTCATTAGTCATTACTCATTAGTGGTTCTTTTTTTGATATAGTTATAAAAATAATGGCACACCCAAAATGTGATTTCAGCTTCTTTCAATAAACTTCCTAGAATATTTCATGAATAAGTGCTTTATTTTGCTCCCAAAAATAACTTAGAATAAGCTACTTATTGGGCAGAGTGCAAAGGTTTGAGCTTTGACCACTGTTTCATGCTTTTATGATTGATAACACCCTTCATATATATAAAGGTGTTTGAACAGTGGTGCCTGTTCAAATTTCATATCTGAGCTGTTTCGTACATGACTTTTGTTTGGCTCTGAACTTGTTGAAATGATTGTTGTACTTGTATTATCTTGGTTGAGGCTGTTTGGTTGTTCCTTTTCCATAGCATCCTTCAATTAGGTTAGCATTAGCCTTGCATGCTTTATTATGCAGGTGCAGTTCCAAATTTGGCCATGGTTGAGGGTGTGGACAATCAGAAGGTAGAAATTTATAACTGATATTACTAGTAGTTCTTGGAGATATGATTTTATTATTTTCTTTTGTATTTTATGCTTTCATTTGAAGAAATCTAGATAAAATGATCCTCATGCTGTGCTCAATTATCAATATCATTTACAATTTAGAATTTAGTATTTTCTGTACATATGGCCTATTCAGGCTATTCTTTTTAGATAACTAGTTGGAATTCCAAACAATGATTTTGATTAAGCTGATTTTCTAACTAAAACCACTTGCCATATCACCGAAAAACTTTTAAAGTGTAATTGTACCTTCGTAACTGGCAGGTGGCAAATAATCTCGACCGTATGGTTTCAACCCTGGGAAGAAATCGTTTGAGGGTTTTGGTGCAAGTAAATACCAGTGGAGAAGAATGTAAGTTCAGCTCAAAACGATGAGTTACTCAAAGTCCTTGATATATATTTTGGTTATGAGGTTTTCCTACATCCTCTGGGTATTTTTAATCCTAATGGTGTATGTTGTGACTTGTATGTTTCTGCATCACTATAATTTTGTGGACTTGTCTTCAAATAGTATCAGGAAATTGTTATTTCTTTTTAATTGTATGATAGACAAATATTCGTAAATTAGCGATTATGTTAGCCTATAGGGTTAGAACCTCAAACACCTGGTATTGTTGCTTAATCAATGATAGTTCAACACCTATTAGATTGGAGCACTACAGCTCATTCATATTGTTTTGTTCCTCGATATGTTGCACACTTTAATTACATGTTGGCATCTTTTCAACTTTCAAATATTTTTGAGTGCATTTTTTGTCAGAATATGATGCTTTTAGTCTTTACATATCTAAATAGATAAACTTGTTAATGATTTTTATATTTGCAGCCAAATCTGGTGTTGATCCTTCCAGTTGTGTTGATCTTGCAAAACATGTGAAGTTGAGCTGCCCAAACTTAGAATTCTCTGGCTTAATGACTATAGGAATGCCTGATTATACCTCAACTCCGCAGAATTTTCAGGTGATAGCTATATTCTAAAAGCATGCAGAGAACCCTTTGAAACGTCCTGTTTCTTGTTTGTCAGAACTTTTCCCTTTCAGAATTATATATCATTTCTTGTTTTCTTATTGTTTAATTTGAATTTAATCTGTATTTTGGTTGGTTTCGTGGCACAGCTTTTTGCTAAACTCTAATGTCTATTTGCTAATGTTAGTTCTTTGGTGAAAATGTAGACACTATCAAATTGCAGGAGTGAAGTTTGCAAGGCACTTGAGATGGACGAGGAGCAATGTGAACTGTCAATGGGCATGTCCGGTGATTTTGAGTTAGCGGTATGCAATCTATTGGGCAGCAATCTATTAATCTTGATAGATGCATTACGTGATTGCATCTTGGATTATCTTGTTAAAATTTCTCTAGCTATAGGGCCGCTATAATCGCTATTTCACCTTATAAGCCAGTTTTTTTAAGGAAAAGTTATGCCCAATATGGAAACAGAGCTTATTGATTTGGGCCACGCACCAAACTTATTAGTGTTAGGTGTGAGGGGTGTATTGAAAAAAAAAATCAAGTCTCACATTAGAAAGAGACAACATCTAAAAAAGTTTATAATGAGTGACACCTCTCACTTTACCATTCGGTTTTGTAAGGAAAAGTTAAGTCTATTATAGACCTAATAAAGACTAAGGAAAACTTTAGACAAAAGCTATTAAAACCAAGGAAACCTTTAGATATGATTCATGACAGAACATCATGGTGCTGTTTGATCTATATACTTCTTGGAGTTTTACTTTGATGATGCAATAATTATTCATTTTTTAGTGTGAAACTAGTTACTAACAAATATTCTTGCCTTTTCAGATTGAATCAGGTAGTACAAATGTTAGAATTGGGTCAACAATATTTGGACCAAGAGAGTATGCAAAAAAGCAATGATAGCAGGAAGTTGCCTTTTCTCTCCTTCTCTGTCTAAAGCAGACATGTTTTAAGGCACATCCTGAACGGTATTGTGTTTTATACTTTTATTAGTGATGTAATGGAATTCACTTTCATAGTTGGTCTCTGTACTAAGAACAAACCATATTGAAAATCTTCCAACTTCTTGTTTTCTTATAGGATGCTTGTCAAGCTACTTGGAGAGAGAGGGAGGGAAATGCAAATACTAAGGTATATAGTTGCAGCATGCTCCATCATAGTACAGTGATCATCTGCAAAAAGAAACCAAACAATTGTAACTAATGTTTGAATATTGTTTATCTTCAAATTATTTATTTGCAGACCAATTTGCACTGTGATTATTCTTAATAATCCGTTGGTAAAGCAATTGCTTTTTTTTGCTACCTGACTTGATGATATTTATAAATCATAATTCAGAATCAGATGTTACCTGCAAAAAGAAATAAAATAGTTTTAACTAAAACTTAAAATGGAGTTTCGAAAATTGGTACACAAGTGAGCCCTACGTACTATGCTTGGGAAACAAGTTAAACCTCTAAATTCCTAGATGGAATGAGTTTTATGAATTGAATTTTTAGGTTGAGGACACATCAACGTAATTTTATTCAAGGGAGGTAAGATAACTCAACTCCTATTAGAAAACATCCCTCGAGTAAAATTACGTTGATGTGGTCTCAACCATAGCATAAATTTTGGGAATTAATACTAAAAGGGTCTCATTTATACTCTGAAGGATTGTGCATACTGCATACCTCCTTAACCATAATGCCAAATAGTGAAGAAACAAAATGTTAGGTTTTCATAGTGACTAAAGCTCTCTTTACCATTTTGTCAAAAAAAGAAAGAAAAGAAGAAGCTCTCTTTACCATCTTCCCTATGAGCCTCTTGTTTTCTCCCTCCGCGCTTCCACAGTCCCATACATGTTGAACACCCCATGCATCTCTCACCCACAACTGTCATAACTCCTCCTTAGGTTGAGAGACTGCCAGAGGCACCATCCAGCCTTCTTCTTCTTTGTCAATGAGCACTCATGGATGGATGATATCAGCTTGGGTGTTAGGTTTTAGATATTGGTATGATAAACATATTTTGAATTATGACCTCTGAAAGTATCATAGGAAAAAAGTGCTCTTACACTATGTTATGTGTTAATGTGTTATTTTTTAAGCAATTTTTTTTTTTTTATCTTACGAAAATTGTGTAAGAGGCTAAGAGCACTTTTTCCTATTCCTTTGATTATCCAAACATAGTGTAAGAGAAGTTTTTTAAACAATTTTTTTTACATGAATATTCCGGGCAATTTATTGGACATGTATTAGTGTCTTAATGCAAGGGTATTTTTGAATTTAAAAACATTATTTTCTTTTTTATATATAGAATATCATCACTTTATTTTCAGTTTATTAAAATTTTAAAGTGTTTTTCTAAAAGAAGATTTATTTGTTTTCATTATTCCATCTAGAAATTCTTAAAAGTAATAAACAAAGTAAAAATTAGTGTCATTTTTATAATTAAAATAAAAATTTTAATACAAAAGGGTATACAACTATTTGAGTCATGGAATGTATTCGACACTGTATTATAGTAATTTTTTTTTTTCTTGAGTTAAGTAGTTTAATGGGTAGAAATTTCACCCAAAAGGTACATGAGTGGGATGATTGGGGTTCGAACCCCGGCTCCTTGCATATATAATACAATGTCCCTTCCAACTGAGTTAAACTCACAGAACTTGACGGCCCGTTTGGTGCGCCGGATAGGATAGATGTATGATAAGATAATGAACCGGATAAGAATATGATATGATAGTGACAGGATAAATACTTATCCTATCAGGTGTTTGATGCACACATGATAAAATTGACGATATGACTATTTTATTATTTTATGTGCTTTGTAGACATTTTCGTATTGACATGATGAATGTAAAAACAATATTAAAAGTTGTGATAAAATAAAAAAATTTGCTGAATATTTTTATAAAGATAAAAAAGTTATTTGACCATTATAAAAAAAAGTTATATAACCACAAAAATAATAATAGAAAAAAAAATCGACTAAAAAGGATTAGAAGCACAAATAAGTAAGAGCTGCATCAACATAAAAAGGATCAGAAGCATTAGTTTTTTTTTTAATCATAAAAAAAACCACTAGTTATTCCCAGTAGTTACATAAGATAGAGTCAACTAGTGTTACGTACTTCATGAAGCAGATATTAGTTTAAATGTTTAATGATTGATTGTTAAATAAAAGGGGACGAAACGAAAATTGAAAAAATGGCAAAACACAAAAAACAAAAAATGCCGACTGTGAGAGTCGAAGAAGGTACTTGTGGAAAAATAAAGCGTTTTTTTTATCAGGTTGGTTACCCAATTAAAACTAAGGGCCCGTTTGGTGCACAGCATAAGAGACAGGATAGGATAATTGTATCATATCCTGCCGCAATCCAGTGTTTGATGATACAACAGGATATGATAAGTGAATCCTGAAGCTTATCCTATCCTGTCTCTCTAGTTATAATTCTTATCCTGAATTTGAGCTGGGTTACCAGCAGGATAGGATAAGAAAAAAATTACTGATTTATTTTATAAAATATATTTTAAAACACATATAATAAAATAATAAATTTTTAAATATATATGTGATTTTCTCACAAGGTAATTTTGTAATTTATATATTCTAAAAAATCAAAATTTTACTAAAATTACAATATTTTGAAATGATTATTAAAAAATTGACAAATAGAGATATTAATTTAAATTTTATAAAAAATTAAATATAATTCTTTTGCAATAGTAGTTTTATTATTTACGTATGAGATATATCATATATTTATTTGGCCTATCTTTTTTTTTTGACAAAATTTATTTGGCCTATCTAAAATGTATATATTATTGATTTATTTATTTGATCATGATTCATATAAAAAATTAAACTTGATTATTTTCTCATGATTTTTATTTGAAATTATATAAAGTTATTTGATTACTTATTTATATTTTTTATTTAAAAAATTCAAAGTATTACAAAATAATTTTAAAAAAATAACAATTATTTTACAAGAGTAATTTTGTCATTTAAATATGTTATATATCTTTATCATATTATTATGAGCTATTAAAAACAAAATATAATAGTTATCATGTTTGTTATCCTGTGTGCACCAAACACATGATATGATAACTGAGTATAACTGTTATCCTGTTGTTATCCTATCCTATCCTTATCCTGTTTTATATCCTATCCTGTCACTATGCTATCCTGCGCACCAAACGGGCCCTAAAGATTAAAATAACAAATAGTCAATCGGATAGGATGTTTAGTTTATCTTTTTCTAATGGTACACCAAACAAGAGATTTAAGTAGGATAAAATAATTTTATCATATCCTGTCTCTCTATCCTGCACACCAAACGGACCTTGAGTGTATCTAATTTATAAATACATTATCAAATAGTCTCTATTTAGTTAGGTAATATATCTTTTGTTAAATATTTTGATCTCAAATATAGTCTTTATTAATCATTTTAATCTTTAAATATATTTTTTAGTCAATGTAATCCACAAAATTACAAATAAAAGCAACATTGAGATGTATTAGCAATCTTAATACATTTTAGAATTATACAACTCACACATTGAAAAATCAAAATAAATTTTTACCCAAAAGAGGAAAAAAAAACATGTAGATTCCTGTAAACTTAACTCAGGGAGTAGATACATTCATTATATGTACACATAAGAGTTAGAAATTTAGTTAGTTGGTTCAGTGATGATTGGTCTGAACTTGGTAGAGAGGATCACGGTTCGATTCTCACAACTGTGATCGAAAAGGAGCTGCAACCACTTGATACCAGAACTGACCCCTGAGCCAGTGGCGGCTCGCACACATGTGCGAGGCGTGCGACGGCATCGGGCCTCAAAATTTTGAGGGCCTCAGTTCAAAATTTCGAGGTCCTATAATATTACTTATATATTATTTATACTTATAAAATATCATATGTATATTAATAGATAATTTTTTGGCCCTAAACTAATAGTTATATATTATTAATGTTGTTATAATATCATACGAGTATCAATAGATTAGTTAGCTATACTCGTAAATATAGTTTTAGTCCATTTTTATCTTTGCATAAAATTTAACCTTAGATTAGGAGATTCTTTTTTGACGTTATATACAAAGATAATTATTTTGTATTTCTTATCTCATTTGATTTAATGTAATTGGTTTAATATTGATAATCTATATGTTTACAAAAATAAAAATGATTTTTTTATATTATACGCGATTTAAATCGACAGTTTTTTTTATAGAAAAAAATTAAATTTTTTATATTAAGGGGCCACTTTTATATTTTGCACAGAACCTCCTAAAACCCGGAGACGCCCCTGCCCTGAGCCAGATTAAATCGGTGGTGAAAAACCGTAAGAGTTGAAATTTAAATCTAAACACTCTACTAATTCACTTAGTAGTAAAATTTCTACTAATAAATTAAAAAAAAAAAATGTAAAGTGAAACCAAAAACTACAGATTTTATAGATTTTGTCCACACTCGATAAACGTTGTCCCGAGTCGACTCAAAAACCTCTCTTGAACCCAACACAAACACAACACTGAGTAGCGCGTTGTTCGCTACTGTTTTCACTATTTTCCATTTCTTCCTTATCCATTCTCAAACAACAATGACAACAACACTTTCAATTCCACTCAACATCTTCTTCTTCCATCAAATTCAAACCACACCCACTTCTTCAAATTTCCAACAACCCCAAACCGTTACCTTTTCCCGCAGAAAAACAACCTTAAAAACCGCATGTTCTGGTTCACAAGAAAACCCCCAACAACACCAAAAGAAGCAGAAAAAGAAGAAAGAGTTCAATACAAATGACACTGATTCTGATGGTGAAAAGGGTTATGACCCTGTTGGATTTCTCGTCAAACGTGGGATTTCTCATAAAGCATTTGCTCAGTTTCTTCGTGAAAGGTAAGTTAATTGGATTGAAATGAAAAAAATTTGCTTGGTTTTTGGTAGAATTTGTGTTTTGATTTTCTGGGTTTGTTCCATTTTTATGTTTCTCTTAGAAAGTTGGAGTCTTTTTTTTTGGTCTAGTAGTCTATTTGCTAGACTCAGACATATAAGTGTTGAGAAGTAAAGAATTAGTAGCTACCGATTGAGTTAACCTTACTGGGACAAAAAGTTGGAGTCTTTAGTAGTTGTAATTGCCCTTCCTTCATTTCCATGTTGAAGTTACACTGATTTGGAACTCACAAAAGGGTAGTTATGTGTAATTTCTTAAAATAAAGAAGGCCCTTGGGGTCCACAAATCCTAGCTCAACCGACAGAAATGCCGAAATTGGTAGGTCGGATGTCATGACCGGGGTTCGAGCCCCGGTCCCTCCACTTTGTGTGTGTGAGTTTCCAATGGCTTGCCATTTCGTCTATGCACCAAAAAAAAAAAGAAATAAAAGAAGTCCCTTGGGGATGTAAGAATAGTACAAATGGTTTTACATTGCTGTTTCGGTTACAAACCCTTATATTGCAGTAAAATTTGGGCAACTGCGGTTGTAATTGTAATTGCGATGGGATGGGATTGGAGAGACCTCAAAAACCATCATGTTGCATTTACAGGCGCAGCTGAGGATGCAGACTGCAATTTAAAACTACCGTACAAACTGAAAGTGTAGTTTTCCGAGTAACTAGTCAAATTACTGTCATGTAGCAATGTTCTTAATAATACTGAATGATGAGAATTTTGCTTAAGGTTTGTCAATGTGCATTTCTTTGGCCAAATTAGTCATCATGTGATAAATCATAAATCTTGAGGATTAATGTGACTGGCATAATAGGCATTAAGGGATTAATTTCACAGCTATGTTCAAATATTTAGGTAGCGAAAGCATGCTACCAGGTATGCAAGTCACCAGAATGTTTATGAGGATATGTCATAGTAAAAAGTCGGGTTTGATTCCTTGTGAGAAATAAATTCCTTGGAAAGAGGTTCTACCTTGTTGCTCTGTTGTCCTTGAACATGAACACTCTGATTGAAGGATAAATAATTCACATAAAAAGGTCCTAAAATATAAACAAAAATAGTTGGTAGTTTTTAATTTTCTTGTTCTAGTGAATTATATAGCTATGTCATGTACTATTTTTGTTTATTGGTGTGTTGGAAATTTGATGCAAGGAATTTTAAGATGTTAGTTTTTGTTTGTTTTGTAGGCATAAAGCGTTGAAGGACCTGAAAGATGAAATTTTGAAACGGCACATGAACTTCAAGATTATGGCTTCTGGGTTAGTTCTACTATGTGGCATTGACTTAAACATTTAAGCTAAGGCGTGTTTTATATCCTATATGTTTTTGAAACTATTGATGTTATGAAATTATGGTATTTAAAACTACTGATCCAATTTTCCAGATTTATTTGACAAAGTTGTGCTTGTAAAGATTATGAGGTTCCTTTGAGTTGCATTTCATTCTTCTTTGTTATGTCTGTTCAGGTTTGAGTTATTGGGTATGCATCGTCATCCAGAACATCGGGTTGATTATATGGAATGGGCTCCAGGTTTGACATTCTCCCAAGGATTCTTTTAGGGTCTGTCTGGTTTTCATGTCTCAAATATCGAATTAATGGTTTTATTTTGTCTATTTCCGGCAAGAATTGTACCTTAGCTCTTGTTAGTTTTCAACATCCCGAGTTTTTCTTGCACCAGTGTAAATATTTGACAAATCAATACTTATGATATAGATGTTGTGGATGCTTCTAAATTTGAATTTTTCTCTGCTCTTCTGAGGCAAGGTCTTTTATGTCGAAGCAATACCTACTTATATTTGTTACCTAATATTTATTTGAAAACCTATGTCAACCAATAGCCAGTTTTTGTTCAACAAAATAGAACTATTGCCAGTTTGCTACTAGCCACCAACATTTTGGACCTCACAATGAAATTGATACAATGATGTAGTTACTTTTAGAAAATAATCTAAGATACGCTAAGATTGAGAACTGATCCTAAGGGATAAACCAAGATATTCCAAAATAATATCAACATATCTCTTACTTATTATTGTTATATGTTTCATGATTTTCTCTCGAGTAAATAGGGATTAGTGTTTAGTCTTTTGTACCAAGTTTTTAACAATAATATTCAAAGTTCTTATTATTTTCTCTCATTTAATCTAAAATTCCACAACTTCAATAGTTATTTTTGCAAGTTTCAGCCCAAAGTAATCTGTTGATTGAATTTATTCTCGTTCATTTCGTGTCATATTAAGAAGCATGTAAATGCAGGGGCTCGTTATTGTGCAATTACTGCTGACTTCAATGATTGGTCAGCTACAGAAAATTGTGCAAGAGAGCATTACTTTGGTCACGATGATTATGGATACTGGTTTATTATTCTTGAAGATAAGCTAAGAGAGGGAGAAGAGCCAGATGAACTATACTTTCAGCAGTATAACTATGTAGATGATTATGATAAAGGTGATAGTGGAGTCACCGTTGAAGAGCTCTTTAAGAAAGCAAACGACGAATACTGGCAACCAGGGGAAGATCGTTACCTGAAAAACCATTTTGAAGTTCCAGCTAAGTTGTACGAGCAGATGTTTGGTCCTAATGGGCCTCAAACCATTGAGGAGTTAGGAGACATACAGGATGCAGAAACAAGATATAAGGAATGGGCAGCAAAAAATGGACCTTCCCCTTATGCCGTGATTGACAAAGGCAAGAATTACGACATATTTAATGTGAAAGTTGATCCAGAATGGCATGAGAGAATTCGTGCGCTGAAACCTCCAATAGCATACTGGCTTGAGACACGTAAAGGAAGGAAAGCGTGGTTGAAAAAGTATATGCCTGGCATTCCTCATGGCAGCAAGTATAGGGTTTACTTTAACACTCCAAATGGACCGTTGGAGCGAGTACCTGCTTGGGCTACATATGTGCAGCCTGGTAAACCTTGTTAAGATTTGTTGATTAATTAATTAATTGTTTTGTATTTTTTATTGATTCTGTGTTATCCGATTGTTATGCTTTCAGAATTAGATGGAAGACAAGCTTATGCAATCCACTGGGAACCGCCTCCAGAAGATGCATACAAATGGAAAAACAAAAGCCCCAAAGTACCGAAGTCATTGCGGATATATGAAGCTCATATTGGAATTAGTGGATCTGAGCCAAAAATATCTTCATTCAATGATTTCACAGACAAGGTTTCTCTAATTTTGGACCTGAAGTTTATAGTCAAGCCATTATACATGTCTTTTGTGTATAACCACCCCCTTGAATTTTTATTATTTACAAAATGCAGGTTCTTCCTTACATAAAAAAAGCTGGATACAATGCAATCCAGTTGATTGGAGTTGTTGAACACAAGGATTATTTTACTGTTGGTTACAGAGTAAGTTAAAAAGTTGTTGTAATTCATAATCAATTTTATGACTAATTATATCTTGATAAAGTTCATTTAGAATTTCTTTATGTGATTCCGTTTGGATTCAGCCTATTTTTGAGCTTATGAAAATAGCTTATGCAAATAAATAAAGTTGTGTTAATTTATAAGTTTTTAGTTTTTACTAACAAAAATTATATTTTTATTAGCTATTTTCTCATAAACTATCTTGAAAAATTTATAATAATGCATAAAAGCTTATTTATTTGCATAAGCTGTTTTACATAAGCTCAAAAATAAGCCAATCCAAAAAGGACCATATATCTGGAGATTTAGCGGTCTTAGTATCATGGTGTAAACCTGAACGCTAGGCTTCTGTTCTAGGTTCGTGTAAAAATGTTGGTCATTATTGAATTTTGAATTGGGGAATATGGAGAACTTCCAAATATACCTAATAAATTAATAATTTCCATGTGCAAGGAGGGCTTCATGAACCCAACTTGGAGTCCCAAATCAGGCATAATGAACCTGGTTTGAGGGATTATATAGTTATATAGGATTGGGCAATCATTTCCTTTGAGCCATGGTTTTTAGGTTGAGTTAGGTTCAATCCGTATCACAAATTCACAATCCATATTGTAAAAGGCATACATGATTTATCTTGTAAGTCATGTTATAAACTACAAACTATATGCACATGCATTCCTTACATGTTCTGCTTAAGTATTATGTTTTTTATTGGTTACATCATATTGGAACTCTGACCTTTGATGACATTCTCATTTGTCACAACAAATCAGTTATGAGTTCTGACAATGCATGGATCAAAAGTTCACTATTTTAAGTTAGTTAGGAACATGCTAAAACTCCTATCTGATTGTTGCAGGTTACCAATTTTTATGCCACTAGTAGTCGATATGGCACTCCAGATGACTTCAAGCGATTAGTTGATGAGGCACATGGTGAGTAGACATTTATGATGACTAGAAATTTAATCGCAACTCTTAGTATTGAAAATTCTAGACAGAAAGATTATACTTGTTGCATTACTTGAGTATTAAAAGGCGCCAATAAAGGAAAAACAAGTTTAGTCAGAAACTGTAAGTGCATCAGTACAACTTTTTCCTGTTTTTCATTATAGGCTAAAAAAAATTATAATTTTTGGGAAAAGCAATCCAAATTGTTAATTTTGGGATTATTATTTTAACTATTGAGAAGCTCACATTCATCTTTAGAAGTAGATTGTAATTTCGAAAAGTCTTGGAAATGTGAGATTTAAATATAATTAATATCCATTGTTCAAAGAAGTCTTGGGATGAGATTCATGTTTCATACAACTTGTATGGGGTAATAATCATTTTATTAGAACATTTTTGTGGATATAAGCATGAAGTGCTGAATCATGTCGATTTTGTGTCTCTTTTATGTGTGTGCTGAATCTTAACACACACAATAAAAGAACTTCTAATCTTGTTTTGTGTGTGTTAATAACTCCAATCCTTGGTGGCTGCAATTTTTTCCAAGCACAACATAATTTCTGCTCTATCTTCATCTTTGTGAGGGAAACAGACTATTTTGCTAACTCTGCTTTTGGCGGCACAGGACTAGGACTGCTTGTCTTCATGGAAATTGTCCATTCATATGCTGCTGCAGATGAGATGGTTGGATTATCATTGTTCGATGGATCTAATGACTGTTTTTTTCATTCTGGTATCTGTTCATGCTGCTGGAACCTCTTTATTTAGTCACACATGCAATTTTCATTATTTTCATTCATTCAAGACTATGTGATGAACTTTGCTTATTTTTCATTACGTCTTTGTTTGACGAGTCTCTTGGTTCCTTAGAAAAGGAGGGTGTTGTATTGAATGTTTCTACTCTGAACTTTATTCTAATACAATGACAATTGTGGTTTGACTTTTTGAATAGGTAAAAGGGGGCAACACAAGTTCTGGGGAACCAGAATGTTCAAATATGGCGACCTCGATGTTCTTCATTTCCTTCTATCAAACTTGAGCTGGTATATGCAATTGCAAACCAAAAACACTGTATACTAATAGTTATAATTTATAATCGCCTCTTTGAGCCATTACCTTTCCACCTTATTGGTCTACTATCATTTTATTGAACATAAATTTGATTTTTATATTTTGTTTTTGTGTTTGTTAATGCTAAATTTCTCATTATATGATGTTTGGACAGGTGGATTGAGGAGTATCAAATTGATGGTTACCAGTTCCATTCACTTTCTTCTATGATATATACTCACAACGGTTTTGCTTCATTTACTGGTGACTTGGAGGAGTATGGCCATTTCGAAACTTTATTGCTTCTTATATATTAACATTATTTGTATATTTGAGATTTTGTTGGCTTTAATAAAGGTTTTTGGTTTCCGAACCATGGCTTGAATCCTAATACTATTCTGATAGCATCTATGATATATTTTTGTCCTTTAAAAAGATTCTTTAAGGTTTTCCATTTCATCTTCAACTTTTTAGAAATTAATATTCTCACAATAGTGCAGAGCTTTAAATGTTTAGTATTTGAAGTAACTACTATACTGAATAGCATTATTAGAACGCTTTTCGAAATGTCAAACACAATGACTTTGGAAATTCCATTGATTACAAATTCTACTTGCATTCAGGTACAGCAACCAATATGTTGACAGGGAAGCACTATTATATCTTATCATGGCCAATGAAATACTACATGTTCTTTACCCAAATATTGTCACAATAGCCGAAGATGTAAGCTTTCATGTTCTTTTCATTTATTTCAATACTTATGTGCATATTATAGTACTTCTTTGAAAGTTAATAGAATAATGTCATTTATATTGAACTTCAAATATTAATTAACTCGTAATTATTTCTTGATCTTCACCTTGTTTTGTGTATAATATGCGTATCCGTTATTGACAGGCAACATATTATCCTGGATTATGTGAGCCAACTTCTCAAGGTGGACTTGGATTTGATTACTATGTCAACCTTTCTGCACCTGAGATGTGGTCAACTTTTCTTGAGACTGTTCCTGACCATGAATGGAGCATGACTAAGGTCGTACTCGAGTAAAATTGATCATTTTGTTATTAAATGTTTATTTTTGGTGCCATTAGTATTACTCAAATTTTTTAAATTAAATTATATTATTTGCTGTTGCATCTCATGCTGCAGATTGTTAACACATTAGTTTCTAAAAAGGAAAATGCGGATAAGATGCTCTTATATGCAGAAAATCACAACCAGGTAACTCACCCTTTTTTCAATTTATTGAAGAACTGAGGTTTATATATATATAAACAAACAAGCCTTCTCAGCACAAGACGTGCCAAGAGAGACTACTGTGAGGTTTATTTTTAAGGTATCATTGTGTATGTATCTAACTTTTTCTTATGTTGCTGCCAGTCTATATCCGGAAGGCGGTCATTTGCAGAAATATTGTTTGGTGAAGTTGATGAGCATTCAGAAAACTACAAGGAATCTTTATTGAGGGGATCTTCATTACATAAAGTATGCTATTAACTAATTTCCACCGTTTTTCAATTTAGATGTGAAGAGTGAAGACAAGATATTAGAAATTTGTGTTCAAAGTTTTGTTTAGTCTTCACGCTCTCTCTAAAGCTGTTAAACATAGCTGTTATATTATGGATAATTACGCCCTATTCGATTAAACAACTTACCTAACCGCTTATAGCATAAACATTTATCATATAAGGTGAGGATTGCCTCTTATAAACTCATTCCCATGCCAACTCACCTTCGATGTGAGACTTCTTAACACCTGGTCACGCCCAACATTATTGGGCTTGGTGCATGGATATAAATGGTGGGTGGCCCAATAGTGGGGCCCAACGTATCTTGGAGAGGTTCTGATACCATCTTAGAATTGAGAGTTGAGCCTAACTCAACCCTACAAAACCGGCTTGTAAGATGAGGATTGCCTCTTACTTATAAACTCATGCCCAGGCCAACTCACATCCGATGTGGGACTTCTTAACATATAGCAAATGAAAATAAGCTGATAACAACTTATTCACATGTAATAAGTTGTTCCCATAAGCTCTCCCAAACATTCTGTCAAGTGCTTATGCTAGTAGATAAGCTCAAATAAAACAGATCAAATAGCCCCTTGGTATAAATAATTTTGTGGGTTCTGGTTTTGATTTCTTTTTCCCCAAATTTCTTCCTGCTTTCTATATCTCACATATCCTTGCATTGTAAATAAATACTTAAATAGAACGTAAAAGATCACCGAATAATAGCATGCTTAGGCTGATAACATTTAGGTGGATTTTCCTTTTTCTGGTCATTTTTATAAATTTTATTGACTTTTGCACCAGATGATCAGATTGATCACGTTAACAATTGGTGGTCGTGCCTATATGAACTTCATGGGCAATGAATTTGGGCATCCAAAGGTTAGGGCTACTCCTCTTAAATATGCACAATTACTCATATTCGCTTGTGACTGATAATGTTTTACCTGTCTAGAGTGTTGAGTTTCCAACATCGAGCAACGACTTCTCATATTCGCTTGCTAATCGTCAGTGGGATCTTTTGGAAAAAGATGGAATTCACCGTGATTTATTTACCTTTGATAAGGTAATTAATTTGATCTCTTTTGTGATAGTTGTATTCTTGCTCACTAGTTATGACTCACCTTGGTGGAAAGTAATTGGATGCTGAAATGACCAATCTATGAATGCATTCGTTAGTGTTCTTTTTGCTAATAATTGTTTATTCATAAGCAGTGCACTGCTGGCAAATTGTTTAATTAAATCTTAACTATTTAGTAATCATATATTTGACTTAAGCTTCCGTTCAGACTTTATGTTTGTAACTGGCCCGTAAGCAAATGGAGATTTTGAGGTTACTTTTCTTATTCTTTTCAGGATTTGATGAAGCTGGATGAGAAGGAGAGAGTGCTCTCTCGTGTTTTTCCAATCTTTCACCATGTCAATGACAGTTCAATGGTACATCAACTTATTTTTCAGTCCTTTCCTTTTAAATAATTGGAGGCTTTTACTTCCTCATCAGTTTTTACCGTAATAATTGACAGATCATCTGTATACTAAGACTATTTGGATAAACAACTTAATTAAGCGCTTATAAAAAAAGTGCTTATGAATAAATATTTCTACAACAAAAGATAAAATAAAATCAGACAGTTTTCATATAAATCGTAAGCTATTCTCATAAGCAATCTTGAAGAGCTTATGGAAATAAGCTAAAAACAATTTATGGACATGTCCATAAATTTTTCCTGTAAACTTTCCTAAACAGTCTCACAAGTGCTTATGTCAGTAGGTAAGCTTATATGTTTGTTTATATACATAGTAGAACTTGACTCTTTCGTTATTTGCAGGTCATATCTTACGTCAGAGGCCCGCTTCTCTTCATTTTCAATTTTCATCCAACAGAGTCTTATGATAGCTATGCAGTAGGTGTAGAAGAAGCCGGGGAGTATCAAGTGAGTATCAGTTCATAATTAAATGTAAAACTTAACATGTATTTTATGTTCTTTTCCCCTCATTGGACTGTTTACCTATGTAAATTCGAACCTTTAGCATTTGGTTTTAGGCCTGTTGAAGGGTAACTAACTTTGTCAGCACATTTTGATGGTACAGCTTATTCTGAACACGGATGAAATAAAGTATGCTGGTCAAGGGATCCTTAAAGAAGACCAATATTTTCAAAGAACTATAAGCAGAAGGTAGCCTTGTTTCTTGAATCTGCCTTGTTTCTTGAATCTCTTCTCCTCTCTGATTGTATCAATTTGTGCTTTCTGTTTTTGACTTATCGTATTTTGATGTGTATAACATGTGTTGACAGAGTCGATGGGCATCGAAACTGCATAGAGGTGCAACTCCCTACCAGAACTGCTCAGGTTGATAGTTTGTTTCTTATGTTATATTTTGCTTACTTCCCAATGTTTCGTAGATCAACAAAGTCACTTAAACAAAGCCTTGAAATATATCGAAGTTTAATTTGTTCATCCAAGTTTTAACTGGCCCATTTTTCAGTATCAACAACTATCACCAATAAGGGAAAAAAAAAATCATATCAATATTTTTTGAACGGCCTTATTTATTGCATCGTTTTTTGAACGGCCTAATACATATAACTTTTTAAGGATGTATTATTCACTATTTATGCTTGTCAGGACTAATGGATAAGGAATTCTGTTCTACCTTTACAGGTTTACAAGTTAAAGCGAATATTGAGAATATGAACCATGCTGCAGCATCGTGGGAGTATCTTTAAACGAGAACTTGATCGCAGTTAGAGACTGACAGCTTTCTTCGTTTAATGTTGTAAGAAAAATTGAAGGGAAGCATGGAAGTTCAGAACAAATGGATTCTAGATTCACGAAGATACAAGGTAACGGAATATGACAATGCATATTCTAACTATGCTAACACAGGACTATGCTTGTAAATCGTAACCCTACCGATCCATATACCACAAATAATGTGATATAGGTTGGGTAAAGATTTACTAGAAAATCTACACTCATCATGATATAGTTGAGTTTAATGGGATGTAGTGACCGTGTAAAATAGTTTTACACGATCATCCAGTAAAAAACTATCAATTTGTCATGTCATATCAAGAAAGTGGGATGAAGTGAGGTGACATGACAGAAAACATGGTTGTTATTGGTTGACATTGTAAAATTATTTTACACTCAGTCCATATTCCTTTTTCTCTATAGTTTCCAGGGGAAGGAACTTATGTATATAAGACTCTTATTTTAGCTTTACATTTTCTTTCATAGAGTAAAAAGTAGCAACTAAAATATTCAGTTGCTGTAAGATTGATTGTACCTTAACTAAAATATATGTGAATTATTTGTATATTGATTGAGTTCAATTGTTATAAGGAAAATATGTAAATTTCCTAATTAGAGGGTGTGCATCAATTATGGTAGATGGATTATGACATTAATTGATTTATACTATCAAGTGTAAAAATAATTTACACCATCAATCGATCAAAACCATTATATCATTGAATCATGGTTGATTTTAATCACAATTACTTCTAAAGTCTCAAATATGAATGGTTGTGATTTGTTGATAGTGCAAAAGTTTTTACGGTAACAATGTATCATAATTAAACTCATCACATTATGGACTAACAAACTTGATGTCAGAGTGGTGAAATTGCCTGATGAGGAAATAATAGTTTACGTTTCTTTAGAAGTTTATTGATAAATATTTTTTTTCAAAGTAAATAGGAGTTTATATTTTAATTAACTAATTAGGAAATTCTATTTTTGAATTCAATGGATTGATTTGAATTATTTCACCAACATAAAGTCTTTTACCACGTAGTGGACCTTCTACAAAAAAAAAAATTGAACTTTTTAAATAAATAATCATTTTTAAAAATAGGCAAAATTACACTCCAGATCCTTTATCTTATTTTTTTGTAACGCTTTGGTCCTTTATTTTTTTGGTAACACTTTGGTCTTTTATCTTATTTATTTTTAACATTTTAATCCTTTATTTTATTTTTTTTCCATTTAGATCATTTATCTTTTATAACATTCACATATAAACCATTTTTCTCATCATTTTATAAAAAAAATGCTGAATTTTATTTTTTAAAATACTTTTTATATTAAAATTAAATAAAACTCATAATTTGGATGAATATGTTCATCATCTTCATCAATTTCTTCGTATCTTCATCTTCTTTAAATAAATCTTCATCTTCTTTAAAAGAGAGTAGAAAAGTTTTTTGGGATTTGGATTCAAGATAACTTGGAATTTGGATTTGGGTTAAAAGTTTATCTGAATTTGGGTTAAAAGTTGTTGATAATTTGGGATTTAAATTTTTAATGAAGGAGTGAGTGAATGAACAAATTAGTGCAACTTTTCTCTTATATACTAGAAATTCAATAAAGTGACAAGAAATCGTTGTGAGAAAATTGAGAGATGTCTTCGTTGATATAGCTCCTTTCTCCTAAGAGTGGCCTCTCACTTAGGGCAGCTTCATTTAACGGATAGTTTTTCTCTCCCCAATTCGAAAAACACATCATCACCTTCAATTAGGAATTCCATAACTTGTCGATAGCTCTCTCCTCTTAGTGATGGCCTTTTCCCATTGGGGTGACTCATCTAACAGTTAACTCTCCCTAATCGACATTATATATATATTGAGAAGTGATGACTGGCTCGTCCTTTGATGGATAAGGGATCACCATTGTGGTTTCACATATTTTCTACTTCCTGAAGAGTGAAGGATAACCATCGTGATTGATCCTCATAGGCACATTTCTTTTTAAAATCTGAACACTCGGTCAAATCAACGGAAGACTACCCTGCCCCGGGTTAAATGTAAGGTTTTTTTGTATAGAAAAGAAACTCCTACTTCAAGGCTCAAAAATGGTTAACAAGAGATTATCTTCCTTATATCTCCGGTGTTTGAAATTTGAAACAATACCTGTACATCATCAATGGGGTTTTATTCAAAAGCACACAATCAAAGATTTTTGCGTTTTTTATCGTCATCCTCCCTCCATTTTCCGCCTAAGCAAGAAGATTGGTAGAATTTGGTATCATAATGCAGAAAAATAATTTAATTGAAAACAAATACAAGTGAAACGAATGAATTTCTTCAAGACAAACATACTCATTGTATTAAGATAAATCATTCAAGAAAACAAACAAGTTCTTATATGCAAACAATGCTTTAACCAAATAAAAATGATAAAAACAGTACAATGCTAAAATCTGAGAATAATTTTTCAATCTGGACTTGAACGTCTGCTGCAGTCTATTCCAAATTAGCGTCCCCACAAGTTAGAAAACATGATCACACGGGATTTGAATCAATCTCATCAATAGCTGCCATAACCTGAGAACATACGTTCATCGGTAATTTCCTCAAAGTCTGTTATATCCTCGAAAAGTAAATTTTATGTTAAGAATTATACCAAAAACATATAATAAAAAAATGCATTTAAGTTTTTGTCCTTAAATAAATTCTCAGTTTTTGATTCATATACACTCACAGTCCAGCCGTTGCATGATCCTAGCTGGTAGTAACTATTTTTGTTGTTGTTGACTACTCAACAACACATCCTCGTTTGAACAATACTAGTTGTACTATTCAATTAAAAAAAGGAAAATGCTTATTATAGCGAAAGAAATTTCACGAATGCCTCACGAAGAAAGGCGGCACTTGAAATAAACTGATCAACATACTTTTGAATCACCACTGCAACTCATAAAGTACATAATACCTTCAATATAACTTGATTAATTATAAAAAAAGTCTCTTTCATGATGAAAGTATTAATATTATAATCAAAGGTGACATGGAAATACACGTATCTCTTACATTAACCTCTTAAAATATCAATTTTGTCCTAAATTAATCTCTAAAATTTTGTGTTTTTATACTCGGGGTCCATTTTTAGTATTTAAATATGACCTTCAAATAATCAGGACTGGTCCTGAGTAGGGATATCATATTATATATGCATGGTTAAAATTTCGGACACCCCACTTATTCACCTCATGAGTGAAATTTCTAACTACTAAGTTTTTTTTGGGTACAATCCAACTACTAAGTTACTCGACAAAAAATATTAATTAAAATTAGATATCTTATTTAATAAATATTAAATATGTACCAAATTATCACTTATAAACATTGAAAACTACTACACCCCTAACTTAGACCAATTTTCTATTAAATTATTAACATTCAAAACCAAATTTTGGTAGTGAAAATATTTATTTTTAGTGTGAGGCTGGAAGTGGAAGCAAAGGAGACATGCATGAGGACACGTTTAATGGCATGCAAGTGGTGTGGTAATAATCGGCAATCATTAATTGTCATCATCTTTTATTTTAAAATAAAAACTAAAATTATAAAACTAAATAGTTGCTTTAAGTAATCAAATTGAACAAGTGAATTATCTAATGAAATTACATGACTTAGTAGTAATTAGTATTTGAGGTAGTGATAAAAGCACGCTCGTGAAATATTCGTGAATTTAGTTTCGCGATATATAGCAATGCTGTTAAAAAAAAGAGAGAGAACATAGAAAAAAAAAATAAAACATATTAAGAATCAAAGATTACCAAAAGTGGGAAATGAGATTTGAGCAAAAATATAATAATGGAGAGATAGTGGGGTGGAATATTCAATACAAAATCTAACACAAACCATTTATTTATATTTATAGGACACAATTGAGTATTGCGGAGTATCAACTGAATTACGAGAGTGCAACTTTGTTCCGACTAACAACTTTGTGGTTTTCTTGATAACTAGACGCCAACCCGTGCGATAGCACGGATTTTTGTAGATTTTCATATATTATATAAAAAGTAATATAATAAAAATTTCAAAATAAAAAGTGAAAAAATTAAAAAGAATTCAAAATATAGTGATGATAAAAAAGATAATATATTCAGTTCAAAGATGAATTTAGATAAATAGTTTACAAATTAGCTAATATACACTTTGTTTGAGATCCGTTGTAGATTAATATTTGTTCTATATCTTTATATGTCCTTAATAATAGATTTTTTATCAGGAAAAAATATATTAGATTTGTAAAAAAAAAATTGAATGTGGATCAAATAAAAAAATTGAGTTTTACTATTTTTATCAACCATAGTAGCAATGAGGAAAGAAAAAGCACATACGATTAATATTCGTAAAATATCTTTTTATGTCCTTAATAATTGATTTTTATTAAGAAAAATTATATATTGGATATAGAAAAAAATTGAATGGGATGAAATAAAATAAATATAGAGGAAAGAGAAATCACATCTTTATAAATTATAATAAATGATTTTTATTAAGAAAAATATATATACAAATTTATATGGTTGAAAAGCTTGAAAGAAACATGAAAGGGATGATATTCAACGAAACGCCTAGATTAACATTAACGGACACCGTACAAAAATAAAATAGAAAATCAAATTCAGAAAACAGTTATAGATTTAAACCTTACAAATTTGAAGAAAGGCGAGGAAGTGATTAGGGATAACATGCGTGGAGAGAAAGGGATACTTTAATTTTTGGATATTGTCTTGTTTCTTCTGCTCACATTTAGATACATATAAATTGGTGATATGATCAATGTGTTAACAAGTTAATTATTGTGTATATTTTGTGTACAATCACATGTGGAAATGGATTCTCTCCATTGTGTTTCTCTGAGTTTTTTTTTTCTCCCAATTGTTGCGTCAATTATGAGAGAAAATGAGAGATAAAATTATGAATAAATGACGAGGATGAATTTTTGATGGTTATGTATCTTTTCACAAATTATTTCATCGTTTACGGGAACAATTTATTTTTACATATTTTAAATTTAAACGGTCTCGTAAGTACAACTGAATCGGTGTTGTAAGGACTCTCATCAGCGGTAGTCAATTCGAATTCAGAATTTCATCCATAATGCTCCACATTTAAAAAAAACGAGTCTAGTCACTAGGGTTTTTTTTTTAACTAACAAACAACGATATTCATTCGTTTAAATTGGTAGAATACATCAATCAACATCATTACATATTATTATTATTATTATTATTATTATTATTAAATTTGTTGACCTTTTTTTCCAGAAAAAATTATATTGTTTCTTATAATTGTTTCAGAAATATATTTTTATTAAATTTTTTTCCAGCAGAAATATATTTAAACAATATAATTTAAACAATATAATATAAATATATTTCTGAAACAATATTTCAAAAGTTTAAATTAAGAGAAACAATATAATTTATTGATTTTTTAAGGAAGGTTCGGTCGGGAATAGACCTCTTTTTGTGGTGGACCGAGATTGTAATCTTTTATATTATAAGCTTGTAGACACAAGCAAACCCTAAACCCTAATTTATCACGTTTGATTTAGAAAGATATATATATATATATATATATATATATATATATATATATATATATATATATATATATATATATATATATATTCTCATACTATAACACCTTCAACAATATTGAAATGTATTAAAAAAAAAAACATCTTTCACATTTCAATGTCTCATGTAATGCTTATATCACTTTTTAAATTATTTATTATGCAGTTTATTAAATTGTAGTTTTTTAAAATTGGAAAATGAATTTTGTCAAAAAAAAATAATGGAAAAAGAATTGATATTTTTTATAAAAACCCTTTATTTTTACGTTAATGTATCCAAACATAAATCAATTCTATTTAACTCACTTTTAACCAAAATCAAATCTATCAAACTCAATTCTGTTAAATCAATTTTTGTTTGCAACCAAACACAACCATAGTCATGTCACTAATCACATTCATTATTTTGATTTTAACATTGCAGATTTAATATTAACCGATGATCAATTGATACAATATGCACTAGCAGATATTGAGATGATGTTACGTAGTTGTGGGAAGAGTTTAAAAGATTATCCTCCAATGCCAAGAGCAGACACATCATTAGTTCCTGATATACAAAATAGTTGAATACACGACGAATTGAATTATAATAAACAACCATTAGCTGAGGAACATGTTAGATTGATGTCAAGTATGACTTCAGAGCAACATATAGTATATGACACAATCATGACAAGAGTTAACAAAAACAAACTTGGTGTGTATTTTCTTTATGGTTATGGCGTTACAGAGAAGACATTTATCTGGAGGGCCATGTCAGCCGCATTACGCTCAAAAGGTGAGATTGTTTTAACAGTTGCCTCAAGTGGGATCGCTGCATTGCTTATACCTGGTGGTAGAACAACACATTCAAGGTTTTGCATTCCACTAAATGTTGACGAGTTTTCAACATGTATCATAGTTCCTAAAAGCCCTTTGGCGCTATTAATACAAAAAGCAAAGCTCATTATATGGGATGAAGTACCAATGATGCACAAACACTGTTTCGAAGTTGTTGATCGAACTTTAAAAGATATTCTCAAGTCCGTTGATGAAAAAAGTAAACACATTCCCTTCGGTGGAAAAGTTGTTGTTTTTGTCGGAGATTTTAGACAAATTCTACCAATAATACCCAAAGGTACAAGGCCAGAAGTTGTTCATGCGACTATTAATTCTTCGGTTCTTTGGAATTTTTGTGAAGTTTTAAGATTGAGTAAAAACATGAGGCTTCTTCGGTTCTTTCCAATTTCAAGAGTTACTTCTAGAAAAGGATTAAAAATATTGATCATCGATGACGACAGTGAAGATACGACTAAGACTTTGAATGTGGTCTATAAGGAAGTCTTCCGTAATATAACATAATTTTCTTTATATGAATATTTATCCAAAATTATTGTTGAACTATCGTTTAATGTTACTCAACTTTTTTCATATACCTTACATTATTGGAATTATCATATCTTATTTAATCATTAAATATCTTACAACTAATCAGACCCGTGCACCGCACGGGTCGATATTCTAGTGTATTGAAAAAGAAGAAAAGTTTGTAGTTTCAAATGGTATTGTTCTGCTTATAGTGTTTATACAATAGGAAGCTAAAGCTTTAAGTAGCTATTCACAAGTTTGTAGTTTCATGATATATTGAAGACTTGAGAAACCATTTTCCACCACCAATTACAACATAATCAAAAGTGCTGAATTGTTTGGTCCATAGTTGATCAAGAGTATTTTTGTTAAATTTGTTAAACATAATCATTTGTTTTCCGTTTTATTAAATTTTTTTCCAGCAGAAATATATTTAAACAATATAATTTTTATTAAATTTTCAAAATGATGGAAATTTATGAAGTATTTTGTTCAAGTTAAATTTAGAGAATTTCAAAATGACACCTAAAACCAAAGAATTTCAAAATGACACCTAAAACCAAAGAATGAGTTGGCTCAAACAAGAGCACCTCGGCATAGGTGTAGTGTCTCTCTATGCTTCCCAAGTTGCCGCAATTCAGGATACGTTGGGACAGAAGTATGATAAACATGGAGGTTTCAAGGTGAAGGTGAAAACAATTGATGGTTTTCAGGGTGGAGAGGAGGACATAGTCATATTTTCAACTGCTGGAACTGAATGCAGTGCTTCATTTGGCTCCAATAACGACAAGAGCACTATGGTTGCTCTTACTAGGGCCAAGTAAAACATACGTGTACGGTTACAATTACATTTGTTTTTGTTCAAAAAATGTTTGCATCAATGTTGTTGCGTTTTTATTTAACAGGTATTGTCTATGGATATTGGGTAATGAGAGTGCTCTCGTAAATGAGAAAAGTATCTGGAATGATTTGCTGGCGGATGCTAAAAAACGTAAATGTTTCTTTAATGCGGGTGAAGATCCGAATTTAACTAAAGCTATCTTGAATACCAAGAATGAGCTGGATCAACTTGATGATTTGCTTAATGCCAATAGTGACATTTTTAAAAGCTCTATATGGAAGGTATTTGAATCGCATATTTTGTCATACTGCTATGTAGGTCTCTTTATTTTTCTATTTTTGAGTATTAATGTTTACTTTGCACCGAAATTTTGTCTTTGCATTTACTGCTATTCCCTTGTAGTGCTATTGCATTTTAAGGAGTTGGTGCTAGAAGGTATTAACAACAGGCTTATATACCTCCTTCAACAATTGTGCAGGTTCTTTTCAGTGATAATTTTTTTAAGTCATTTAAAAATCTTCCATCAAAGCGAACAAAGGAGTCGGCCATTGGCGCTTTAATCAAACTTTCCAGTGGAAGCAGACCAAAAAATAGAATAGTGGATTTGGTTTGTGGAAAAACATCTCAGATGTTACAACAATATAAAGTTGGAGATTTTTTTGTTGTTTTTTCAAAGGACATATTGAATTTCACTCAAGTTTTAAGGATATGGGATATACTTCCGTCAGAGGATATTCCTAAGGATATGGGATATTCTCAAGTCTTCAATATATCATGAAACTACAAACTTGTGAATAGCTACTTAAAGCTTTAGCTTCCTATTGTATAAACACTATAAGCAGAACAATACCATTTGAAACTACAAACTTTTCTTCTTTTTCAATACATTACAATCTCGGTCCACCACAAAAAGAGGCCTATTCCCGACCGAACCTTCCTTAAAAAATCAATAAATTATATTGTTTCTCTTAATTTAAACTTTTGAAATATTGTTTCAGAAATATATTTATATTATATTGTTTAAATATATTTTTGCTGGAAAAAAATTTAATAAAAATATATTTCTGAAACAATTATAAGAAACAATATAATTTTTTCTGGAAAAAAAGGTCAACAAAGATACCCCACATATGTTAGGTTTTCGGCCGAGTTTTTTGGGTTATGGACGATTTTAGATTTTTCGGCCGATTTTTTTGGTTTTCATCGATTTTAGGGTTTATAGTTGATTTTAGGGTTTTTGGACGATTTTAAGTTTTTCAGTCGATTTTTTGAGTTTTCGGTCGATTTTAGGGTTTAAAGTCAAATTTTGCGATTTTTGCCGATTTTTTGGGTTTATAGTTGATTTTTTGGATTTTGGCCGATTTTAGGTTTTCGGCCGAGTTTTTTGGCTTTAGGGTCGACTTTGGATTTTTCGGCATTTTTTTAGTTTTTTTGGCCGATTTTTTGGGTTTTCGGTCGATTTTAAGTTTTTCGGCCTATTTGAGGGTTTATATTCAATTTTTGGGATTTTGGCCGATTTTAGGTTTTCGGCCGATTTTTTGGGTTTTCGGTCGATTTTAGGTTTTTCGGCCGATTTTATGGTTTATAGTCGTTTTTTGATATTTTGGCCGATTTTAGGTTTTTCTTCCGATTTTTTGGGTTTTCGGCCGATTTTAGGGTTTATAGTCGATTTTTGGGCTTTTGGCCGATTTTATGTTTTTTCTGCCTATTTTTTGGATTTTCGGCCAATTTAGCGTTTATCGTCGATTTTAGGTTTTTCGGCTAATTTTAGGTTTTACGATCAATTAATAATTTTTAAAAGTTTATAGAGAAAAAGGAATTTCAAATTTTTTGGTTTTAGGTGTCATTTTGAAATTCTCTAAATTTAACTTGAACAAAATACTTCATAAATTTCCATCATTTTGAAAATTCTTCAAATTTTCATCCAAACAATGGAATTCATCTCAAATCATTTGAATTCCCTCAAAACATTACTTTACCTCAAAAAATTCCCTCATCCAAACACACTCTTAGAGTGTTTTAACC
This sequence comes from Trifolium pratense, assembly GCF_020283565.1. Lineage (NCBI taxonomy): Eukaryota > Viridiplantae > Streptophyta > Magnoliopsida > Fabales > Fabaceae > Trifolium > Trifolium pratense. The sequence goes on from NC_060061.1 coordinate 45,790,987, forward strand.
CATTGAATGGTTGGAAACATTGTTTTGTTTCAATGATTGATCTTCTTGATAATTGTGTTTCCAATTATGATATGTTCATTGAGAACTTAGAAAACTTAAAAAGCTCTATTTCTATATTATGCATGCATTTACCCAGAAGTTGCATTACGGAACAGAACTTACAAAACTTGGTTTCTCTTGTTCGCGACCTCAAATCATTTCAAGAGCTATTGTTGAAAAATAATAAAGTATCGGAAGAGCTCTCACTGCTGCAAATCAGAACCAATTGTCTGTCTCTATTAAGAACCCTTCAAGTTTCACTTGGTAATCTCAATGTGCCAAATGATATGACTGAAGAGTCAATCAAAAAGTTCTGTTTGCAAACATCTTCATTAATATTTTCAACAGCTTCTAGTTCCTTTATGCTGCACAATGTTGAGATGGAGCCACTCGACATTTTAGTGATAGATGAAGCTGCACAGTTGAAAGAGTGTGAATCATTGATACCTCTACTTCTTCATAACATAAACCATGTCATTCTTGTTGGAGATGAACTCCAGCTACCAGCAATGGTTGAAAGTCGTGTATGTATTCTAAAACTAACCTGTTTTGTTAATTTAGAAATATTTTCACTAATGTTACAAATATTTTCATTGACTATTAATACTATGTTTGTCCTTGATATGTTGCTTTCGGAAGAAGCTTATTTGCGAGGCTGCTTTCGGAAGAAGCTTATTTGCGAGGCTGAGCAAATGGGTCATCCAAATAACTTCCTCAACATACAGTACCGGATGCATCCTGAGATAAGCTCCTTTCCAAATTCAAGATTCTATGCCAATAATATTGATAATGCTCCAAACATTCTCACAGAAAACTACATACATAAATATCTCCCAGAGAAAACGTTTGGTCCATATTCCTTTATAAATATAAGTGGCGGTACCAAAGAATTTGATGATACTCAGAGATGCTGGAAAAACATGGTTGAAGTAGCTGTTGTCATGAAGATAATTAAAAACTGCTTCAGAGGTTTGTGCCTACGTGTGTTCTAATTTTTTTATCAGTTTGAATTTATTTTCTGATGAAAAAAAAAAAAACTTCCTTTTGACTGAAATGATGTAGAATGGGTTGGCTCAAACAAGAATCACCTCGGCATAGGTGTAGTGTCTCTCTATGCTTCCCAAGTTGCCGCAATTCAGGATACGTTGGGACAGAAGTATGATAAACATGGAGGTTTCAAGGTGAAGGTGAAAACAATTGATGGTTTTCAGGGTGGAGAGGAGGACATAGTCATATTTTCAACTGCTGGAACTGAATGCAGTGCTTCATTTGGCTCCAATAACGACAAGAGGACTATGGTTGCTCTTACAAGGGCCAGGTAAAACATACGTGTACGGTTACAATTACATTTGTTTTTGTTCAAAAAATGTTTGCATCAATGTTGTTGCGTTTTTATTTAACAGGTATTGTCTATGGATATTGGGTAATGAGAGTGCTCTCGTAAATGAGAAAAGTATCTGGAATGATTTGCTGGCGGATGCTAAAAAACGTAAATGTTTCTTTAATGCGGGTGAAGATCCGAATTTAACTAAAGCTATCTTGAATGCCAAGAATGAGCTGGATCAACTTGATGATTTGCTTAATGCCAATAGTGACATTTTTAAAAGCTCTATATGGAAGGTATTTGAATCGCATATTTTGTCATACTACTTGGTTGTCATTTTTATTGCTATGTACTTTAGGTTCTTTAATCATTAAGTATGTATGTAGGTCTCTTTATTTTTCTATTTTTGAGTATTAATGTTTACTTTGCACCGAAATTTTGTCTTTGCATTTGCTGCTATCCCCTTGTAGTGCTATTGCATTTTAAGGAGTTGGTGCTAGAAGGTATTAACAACAGGCTTATATACCTCCTTCAACAATTGTGCAGGTTCTTTTCAGTGATAATTTTTTTAAGTCATTTAAAAATCTTCCATCAAAGCGAACAAAGGAGTCGGCCATCAAAGTATTTGATTTTGAGAAGCTTTTGCGGCTTAATTCACTCAACCCACAGTATAATTTAGATGCACAATCTTTTTGTTTGCATCTCATTCTATCCTTGAACATTTAACCTTATAATTCCTTAACCACTTGATTTCTGTACCACAGTGTATCATGTTGTGGTGTAATTCAAGTCAGTTAGTGAGAATGATAGTCTAAGCGTCTCTTGCGATATGCATGTCCCCGTGCCTTTGGCATTTATCGCATTTTAGGACGTGGTCTTTGGCGTCGTCTTGCATAGTCGGCCAATAGTACCCTGCCCTTAGTGTTTTCCTTGCCAAAGAACGTCCACCTATGTCAAAAAAGATATCAAATCCATGATGAAATGTATTGATGATGAGCGTCGGAGCATCTGCAGGTACAGAACCCCCTGCGGTTTCACCGGAGAGGAGCAAAGGACGAACAACCTTACACCGTCGCGGATTGGTTGACTCTGATCAGGTAAGATCAATTATTAATGTCAGATGGTCAAAAACATTTAATTAGATCGATAAGTTGAAGTTTGATTTTATAGAAAAATCATCAGAATCAACATCAGACACAATTTCATAATCATTGATGCAGATCATAAGCATATATGTTATGTTTCAAAAGCTCAGAAGTAAAGATTCAAGTTGCAATTACTAGTTTGAGAAGCTTGCTCACCAAGAATGGCACAAAAGTCAAAGATAACAACTATTTGTTTTCTTGGGCGCCAAGTTGACAAGCAACCATGTTGCCTATATATTCAAATGGATTCTGCACATCAGAACCAAGAGATTCTTAACTGATCAAGATAAAAAAAAAATCGGAATTAAGGTTGAAAAGACCATAAGCAACTGCAAACAGTTTTCAACTTGATAGAAACCAAATCATCCTACAAGGATAAAAACTTGCATTCAAAGCATTCTACAAGCTAAGACTCAAAGATTTCTTCAAATCACTACAAGACTCAAAGTTTATTAATTCTATAGTTTGAGATCATAAACAACTTCAGATCCTCTTTTGTCACTTGTAAACACCTTAAGTAAGGATTAGTGGAGTGTTTATTTAGTCTAGAGAGGCTATGATAAACACATTGTTTATGCCAAGTGTGGCATAGTACAAGCTTGCAACGTCTTGATAGACCAGAAAAGGAACTACGTAGAATTTTGGAGGTTATCTCAGGCACCTCGTGAAACTCTCACAGTTGTGATGGATTCCAATGAAAAAAGACGTGGAAGCAGACAATGAAGGTCTTCCTCGATACCAAGCTTCCTCAAATGAAAATATGCAGTATTCTGCTGATAATCTTAAAATTGATTTCCATGAAGAAAGTGTTGTGCATGATGGTGACATGTCTAAAGTAGTTGTGAAGGTAACAGATGACAACTTCCTCAATATCCATCAACTTATTGATGTCATTTCTATAGACCTAGTCCCAAAAATCAGTGATGAAAATAGGGAAAGGGTTTCATCGATCACTCACGTACCAGCTAGGTCCATAATTTCACAAAACCAACCTTTATATGTGCCTTTTCAATTCATGTCACTCAACCAACCATTGTCAAGCTATGTTCTTGTTGAGAATAATTCAAAGTTAGTTAAAATTGAGTTAGTTTGGTTGTTGCAAAAGCTGTTACTTGCTTTACAAGTAAAACAGAATTAGTTAGTGTGTAGGTTAGTTAGTTGAGTTAACTGCTATGTTAATAAGTAACCATAGTTGGTTAATGCTAACTCATTGGTTTTGTGTATAAAAACCATACTACACCATTGTAAAGATATATCAATTTGATCATTAATGAATTTACCCCTTTCTCTCATTCTTTCTCACAATTTGTTCATTCACATTCATCCATTCATTGTTCATAAGTTCTAACAAACTGGTATCTAGAGCCTCAAGGTTCGTGGCATTAAAGAATTGATCAAGATTCACTGCAATTTGATCAATTAACTCAGGAAGAAGATGACAAGTCAACTAGAAACACTCAGCAACAGTTTTGGTGGGAAATTGCCAATTCTTGATGCAAGCAATTGGGATCGATGGAATAAGCAAATGAAAGTGATATTTGGGTTTCAAGAAGTACAAGATGTGATTGAAACAGCTATCACTGAATTAGCAGCAGATGCAACAGACAATCAGAGGAATGCACATCGTGCATTGAAGAAGAAAGATTTCAAAGCAATGTTCTTCATTCATCAATGTGTTGATTTGGTGAATTTCCAGAAGATTGAGAATGCAACATCAGCTAAGGAATGTTGGGACATTCTTGAGAAAGCACACTCAGGGAATGAGAAGCTGAAGCAGGTTAGATTACAAACTTGGAAAAGGAAATTTGAACTGCTGCAGATGGAAAACAATGAAAGCATTGCAGATTACTTTAACAAGATCACAAACATCACAAATCAGATGAAGAGTTGTGGTGATACTTGTGACAATCAAACCATTGTTGGTAAGGTTATGAGAACTTTATCTCCTAAGTTTGATTATATCACTGTTGCAATAATGGAAACCAAAGATTTGTCAACATTGACATTGGATGAATTACAATGTACACTGGAGTCTCATGAACAAAGAATCATGGAAAGAACAAAAGATAGGGCCACTGACCAAGCATTGCAAGCTCATGCAGAAAAGAAAGGCAATGGCAAATGGAAGGGGAAAGATAAGTCCAAGAAGAATAATAATTCACAAGATAACTCAAAGAAAAACAATGATCAAGCTGAATCTTCATCTCAAGGCACTGCATCAAATCAAGATAAGAAAGGGAAGTTCAATTTGAAAAACATACAGTGCTATAATTGCCAGAAGTTTGGTCACTTTGCAAAAGATTGCAGAGGCAAGAAGGTTCCAAGGTATGGAGGAAAGAATAAGGCTGAAGCACATATTGCTCAGGAAGATAGTGACTCAGAGGTTGATCCAACACTGTACATGGTTACCATTACAGATATTGAAGATGATCAAGAACATTGGTATCTTGACACAGGTTGCAGCAATCACATGACAAGCCATAGAGATTGGCTAATCAACTTCAACAGTTCATCAAAAACTAAAATAAGGTTTGCAGACAATAGAACAATTCCAGCTGAAGGAGTAGGTGATGTGTTGATCAAAGGCAAGAAAGGAAATCAAGCCATCATCACTGGTGTTCTATATGTACCAGACATGAAAACAAATTTACTAAGTTTGGGACAGTTACTAGAGAAGGGATTCATTATGCATATGGAGAATAACATCATGGAAGTGTATGATTCTCAGAACAACACTATTCTGAGAGCCCCTCTATCTCAGAATAGAACATTCCAAGTCACCTTGACTGCAAATCAATCCCAATGTCTGGCTACAATAAAGATCAATGACCAAGCTTGGTTATGGCATCTGAGGTATGGTCATCTGAACTTTAAAAGCTTGAGTTATCTGCAAAACAATGAACTGGTCAATGGATTACCTGCAATTAAGATTCCTAGAGATATATGTCAACATTGCTTGATAGGCAAGCAAGCAAGAAAGTCTTTTGTCAAGAATACTGCAATGAGAGCTAAGCAGGTACTTAATGTAGTATATACAGATGTATGTGGTCCGTTTGACACACTATCTTTAGGAGGAAACAAGTACTTTGTATCATTCATTGATGAATTCAGCAGAATGATGTGGATTCACTTAATGAAGAGCAAAGATGAAGTGCTTCAGAATTTTAAATCATTCAAACTGTTAGTTGAAAAGCAATCAGAAAAGAAGATTAAAATTCTAAGAAGTGATGGTGGTGGTGAATACACCTCAAATGAATTCAAGACATTTTGTTCAGAAAATGGAATTCAGCATGAAATAATAGCTCCATACACTCCTCAACACAATGGAATGGCTGAAAGGAGGAATAGAACTATCATGAATATGACCAGATGCATGCTAAGAGAAAAGAATCTACCTCACAGCTTTTGGGGTGAAGCTGTAGTTACAGCCTGCTATGTTCTGAACAGATGTCCTACAAAGCAAATAGATAAGGTACCAGAAGCAATTTGGTCAGGTCACACACCATCAGTGAAGCATCTTAGGGTATTTGGATGTCTTTGTCACAGACACATACCAGATCAAAAGAGGAAGAAACTTGATGATAAAAGTGAAATGATGATCATGATAGGATATCACACTGCAGGTGCCTATAAACTCTACAATCCAATCACAAAGAAGGTAACCAACAGTAGAGATGTCACTTTTGAAGAAGATAAGAGCTGGGATTGGAATGGAAATACAGCACAAGATAAAAAGTATGTTCCATTTCAGTTACTTGATGAAGAAGCAACTGAAGAAAACACTATGCTAACACCTCCAACAACTGCAAATGAGCCAGTTGTACTAAGAAGATCAGAAAGAGGAGGTATTCCAAACAGAAATCTGCAAGGGTATGAAACAATCCCAGATGACATGATCACACCAGATGGTGATATAGTGCATTTTGCATTATATGTAGACACTGAGCCCTTGACATATCAACAAGCAGCAAAATATGAAGAATGGAGGGGAGCAATGGAGGAAGAAATAGCCTCAATTGAAAAGAACAACACATGGAACTTGGTCCATCTGCCTGCAAACAAGAGGCCTATAGCAGTCAAATGGATATACAAATTGAAATACCTACCTGATGGCACTATAGCAAAGTACAAAGCACGATTGGTTGCCAAAGGATTCCTACAGAAACAAGGTATTGACTTTACTGAAATCTTTGCACCTGTGGCAAGGATTGAAACTGTGAGACTAGTAGTTGCTATTGCAAATCACTTTGACTGGGAATTTGTTCAATTGGATGTCAAGTCTGCATTTCTCAATGGCAAACTTGAGGAGGAAGTATATATTGAACAACCTCAGGGTTTCATAGTTAAAGGAAAGGAAGATAATGTGTTGAAGCTGAACAAAGCATTGTATGGCCTAAAACAAGCACCAAGAGCTTGGAACATGAGAATAGATGAGTTTCTCAGCAAAAATGGATACTCAAAATGCACTGTTGAACATGGAATCTATGTCAAAGGTACATCACAGAATAGACTTTGCATAGTGTGCCTATATGTTGATGACTTACTAATAACTGGCAGCAGTAAAGATGAAGTTAAGAAGCTAACAAGTCTGCTAAGCTCAGAATTTGACATGACCAATTTAGGAGGTTTGAAATATTTTCTTGGGCTGGAATTCACTAAGACAAGTAGTGGTATGCTGATACATCAGAGGAAGTATGCTTCAGATATACTAAAGAGATTCAACATGATGGATTGTAATCCAGCTAACACTCCAATGGAAACTGCATTAAATTTGAATGCTGATGATGAAGGCAAATCTGTGAATAGTACTCACTATAAACAGATGGTAGGAAGCCTTAGATATGCTTGCAATTCAAGGCCAGATATATGTCATAGTGTAGGGATTGTCAGCAGATTTATGCAATCACCTAAACTGTCACATATGCAAGCAGTGAAGAGAATCCTAAGATACCTACAAGGCACAATTGACTATGGTGTTTTGTACACCAAAACAGATGAGAACCAAAAGAAGCTTGTTGGTTATTGTGACTCTGACTGGTCAGGTGATAAAGTTGAAAGAAGAAGCACAATGGGATACATCTTCACATTGTTCAATTGTCCAATCTCATGGAGTTCAAAAAAGCAAAGTGTAGTTGCCTTATCCACATGTGAAGCAGAATACATTTCTGCCTGCAATGCTGCTTGCCAAGGAATCTGGTTACTAGCATTACTGCAGGAAATGAAGATTGATATTGAACAGGAAGTAGAGCTAATGGTTGACAACAAATCAGCCATTAATCTGGCCAAAAACCCTATAGCTCATGGAAGAAGCAAACATATAGAAACAAAGTTTCATTTTTTGAGAGATCAAGTTACAAAGGGGAAGATCAAAATGACTTACTGCAACACAGAAAAGCAAATGGCAGATGTGCTCACTAAGCCATTGAAGATTGATAGATTCAAGGATTTAAGAAGAATGATGAATGTTCAAAGCCTTGAGACTTTGAATTAAAGGGGTGTGTTGAGAATAATTCAAAGTTAGTTAAAATTGAGTTAGTTTGGTTGTTGCAAATGCTGGTACTTGCTTTACAAGTAAAACAGAATTAGTTAGTGTGTAGGTTAGTTAGTTGAGTTAACTGCTATGTTAATAAGTAACCATAGTTGGTTAATGCTAACTCATTGGTTTTGTGTATAAAAACCATACTACACCATTGTAAAGATATATCAATTTGATCATTAATGAATTTACCCCTTTCTCTCATTCTTTCTCACAATTTGTTCATTCACATTCATCCATTCATTGTTCATAAGTTCTAACAGTTCTCCCTACAGACAGTGAAGGGTTTTCAAGACAACAACTGTACCAACCTCTGAGCAACATTAGTGAAACCCACCGCCACTAGAACGACCCGATAAGGTTGTCATTCTGGCGTCTTCACTCACTTTGTCTCTATTGGTTAACACCGCAAAACATTTTCAATGTTACAAACTTCACTCCAACTGTTTGATAAAATGCCACAGTGCCACATAGCTACTTGGAGTGCCATCATCAACATGTGCATGAATAACGAGCAGGTTGTTTGTTGCTTTTGATTTGTTCAAAGACATGCATAGGATGCTGGATGCCTGGTGATTTTGAAGACAAATTCTTTGTGCCGCTCAGTTACTGGAGATGCTTAATCTATATGCAAGTAGATGGACTCATACCACCATCCTATGCATGTTATATATATATATATATATATATATATATATATATATATATATATATATATATATAATATGATCCTTTTAAAAAGTATCTATCAAGCTTAATGAATGTACATTCACTACACCATATTTATCTGAAAATTTAAAAAAAAAAAAAAATTAACAAATGTTGAGAGTGGGATTTGAACCCACGCCCTTTCGGACCAGAACCTTAATCTGGCGCCTTAGACCAACTCGGCCATCTCAACTTTATTGTATTTTTAAATCAATGATATTAGTAAATTAACCGCTAAATACTCCCTCCGCCTAAATATAAGCTCATTTTCAATTCCCTAAACACATGTATTATTATACTCTTTCAAACATTAGGGCTGGGCACAACCAACCCAATCCGATTGAAATCGTTCGGCCCAAACCGAAACAGAGCAATCGGGTCAGTTTCTGTGGAACCGCGGGTTGGAATTGTGTAAACCGTGGATATTAAGGCATTAAATGCGTGGTTTACGGTTGGAAGGTTTCGGCCCATTGCAAACCGAACCGTTATTAATTTATTATTATTATTGTGATTAATTATTATCAAGCATATAGCTACTAACAACATAATCATTTGAAAAAATAAGTAATAAAAAATTTAGATCAAAGATTTAGACAAGATATTTGATAAATAAATAGAAAATAATGGGCTAACATTATGGCTAAGTTCAAAGGCCCAGAAATCGCGGAAAAAAAAAAGTTTGGACAAAAAATGATACAAGTAACATGCAATTGTATTGGGCCAATTTTAATTAAAAATTTGAGAAAAACAAAATTTTTACAAAATGGTTTAAACCTTGAACCGAATCGAAACCGAGTCAACCCGAGAAACCATAAACCGAGTCAACCCGAGAAACCTTAATTGGTTCGATATGGTTATGCATATGTCACCCATCGGTCCGACTGGTTCTAGGGTTTGACCCCGAAACCGAACTGATGCCCAGCCCCCTACTTTGCATTGAAATACGAAAAGTCAACTACAACCACATCTTTTCACAAAGGACAATTTAGTAATTGTAATACCCAAAAATACAAATTTATTATACTACTAATTTTTTTTAATATGCGTGAAAAACTTCAATAGGACCTTATATTAAGGAACAGAGGGTGTATATTTTTAATTAGTTCATATTTTGAAAACTTTTTACAGAACAAAAAGATATTTTATCCTTAAAATAGTCCCTATAAAATGTAAATACGGACTAAAAGTAAATAATTTTTTTGGATAGACTAACTTAAAATCTCGTAATTTTGTTAAGATAAAAAATATATTTAACCTTTAAATTAATTCATCAGATTAATTAATTACCAACAACTTAGTTAATTAAGCCCATTATATTTTCTTTTAAAAACGTTATTTCGATTTTCATTTCTATATTTTCTTAAAATGCTATTTCGATATTACATAATGACTACAGTTGCATAATTGCTACTACAAGCTTTATAAAAATTAAATATTTACACGTGCCTTTAAATTTGTATGTTTTCTTTTTAATTAATGGTGGTTGTTGTCTCTCGTTAAGTCTTTGTGACTTATCATTTTTTTCATAGCCGCCACCTCTCACTTTAACCTAGTTTTTTTCTTCTTCATGATCTATCAAGGAGGGGTGGTTTTAGGGTTAATTTTTTATCCAAAATCACTCCTCATAATTGTTTTTCCTTTTATTCTTTATTTAAATAAGTGATCTTCACATTGATCAAGTTTTTCTTTTGTGTTTTCTTTTTTGTGATTTCGCCGTCTGAGTGCGGCGTTGTGTTGTTCGTCGTCTTGTGCGACGTTTTTGTTGTCCCGTATTGTGCGGTGTTCATTTGATTTCTATTGAAAAGATCGACTTCAGTCAATTACAGATTCAACCAATGATTTGGGCTTCAACGTTGCAGATCCGGAGGCATGGATACTTCGGTGACTTTAACTTTATCATATTATTTGTTGTAGGCATTTTGCTGTTGTATGCTATTAACTCGGATGCTATGAGTTTTGTTCGCAGATTCATCCTTTACGTTTTTAGCGATGTTGATTATGTGGTTGTATTTGATGTAATCTATCAATTTGAATGAATGAATGAATATTATTTTGTTATTGTCAAAAAAAAAAAGTCTTTGTGACTTACTCCTTTATCATTTTTTTTTTCCTTCAGACTCACAGTCACTTGAGTAGCAAGTTTTTAGCAGATATATATAGATTTAACAGTGTCACTCTTTCTAATTCGTTTTTTATATATAAATATCATTTTGCCGTTAAAAAAAAAATTTGCAGCTATATTGGAGTCTAGGAATGTTTTTATTTTGGGATGTACAAATATTAAATATGTAGATCTTGAACTTTTGGCTGATAATGTATGGTAAATGAATCAATGAAGAACTTAACTAGTTTTTGTTTTTGTTAAAAACTATATTTCATTAAGAATTACAAATTGAGAAACATACAAACCCCCTTGCTTTAATACACCTTTATAAATACTATTCTTTACTGCTTTATTTTATTTCATAACCATCATCTTAAATTACAAAGCCATAACTATAAATTGTTGACACTAGAAAAAGGAAAAAAACTAAAAACTAAATATAATTATAGTATGTGTTGTATGCTCTTTGGGCATTTACGGAATCATGTGGGATTTTAATCTTCGTACGTTCCTATAACACAACATTTACAATTATATACTATACACTTAACTAGCAAATATGATGGGCACATAGTTCTTGGACAATCAAAATCATTATAACATTGTTTACGTCGACGAATACCTGTAAAAATTCGAATTAAAGAACGTAAATAAAATGAAAAAAAAAGTATTGTATAAGAAGTAAAGAAAAAAATTATATTTAAGGATGATAAATAAATGATTTACCTTCAACGTTCCTTGCAACAAGAAATAATGAAAGAAAAATAATGATAACATTAACAAGCTTGACAATTTGAGCCATATTTTTCCCTCTTGCATGTAAAAAAATAATTTTATCACTTTATAATTTATAACATTTATCTTTTTTTTTTTGTTTTGTTGATATAGATGGGAGCATAAACCAAAGTTGATCCTCTTTTTACATCACTTAAATAGATTTTAGCGATTATAAAATTGTAAGAAACACTTCTTAAAATTAGAATGTTTATTAAATGTCTCTTAAGTATATTAATGTGTTGTGTTTGACTTTAACCCACTTAATAAAAATGTCATATAAAATAACAATCATAATTCATTATTATGTTTATTAAATTTCTGTGTATAACCTTTCACAATAAGAAAGTGAAAATCACAAAAGATAAATGATATTGTTGGACAATATATTTACTGTATATGCTTACCATGAGTGTGTTGTTGAATAAAGTTAACTGCCAAGTGAGTCAACTGTTTGACATGAGTAAACTAGCAAATGTGGTGCATTATCCACGTACGATACCTACATGTAACTCCTAGGCGATAATTACTTTATATACTTAAATTTCAAGTTCATCAATAATTCTTCAATAGAGCATGATGTTAAGAAATCTCACATTCTGAGATGCCCTGAAGATGTGTACATAAAGTAAGTTGGTTTTGTAAGGTTAAGTTAAACCAAATACTAAATTCTAAAATGATATCAGAGTTTTTTCATGATTCATTGGATTATCTGCTATCAAGTTTCTGATTGGACCGTCCATTATTTATAAAGTAGAGGACAGTTCAAATAAAGAAAATGCAAGCTATGCAAAAAAGGATTTCAATCATTTTCTTAGCCGTATACTTGGATTAATGAAAATGCATATAGGAACAACCCATGTTTCTAAGTTCTACTATCTAACATTTTTTACCGTTCAAAAATTATTAATAAGAGAAAATGAAATAAATATTAGTGGTACTTTACCCACAGCCTTAAAATTATAGTGTAGATACATCAAACCTATGTATAATGAATTTAAAAAATAAATATTTTCTTATAATAAAAATCGAAGTATTAGCTAAAGTTACTACGCCGGCCAAATCCATTAGGTAATTTTTGTTGGGTCATGAGGGGGCAGCCGTGGGATCATCCACATTGGGTTGAAGAACCACTCTACAAGTGAGTTGAACACCACACTTTAACCCAAAACCTTACGGTGTTAGATTTATGAGTCTTCTCACTTCAAAAGTGTTCAACCTCCACTTTTCTAAGCAATATGAGACTTAACTCACACGCACAACAATCTCCCCCTCAAATGTGAGTCCTCAAATTTATTATGCACCCCCTCAAGCGAAAACTTTTTCAGCTACACTACACTTGCACCACTGTTGCTGCTGCTCAACGAGACACGCTGTCTGACCACCTTTGTTGGGATAGATTTCCAATAGGTCATAAAACCACCACCAAAAGGCGGTGGGTGCAAAAAGTCAATTTTCCAAATTCTTGGGCAAGCATAGCTAGGTGTTACTACTGTCGCAAACAAGTCAGAAACTCACTCTTTTAGTTGTATTGTATAGACTGATACCACCCCGTAGTGGTGTACTGTTGTCTGTTGCTCCCATAGTAGTGTGAAAATCAATAATTTTTTTTTGAATGACAAATATAATTTTATATATATAATAAATTGATATAAAAGATACATAAAATAGTCCCAAAAGGAGGTATAAGAAATACAAAGTCCCCAAAGAAAAGAAAAAATACAATGAAAACAAACAAAGAAAACTCCTAAGCCACTAGGTTTGGTCTAGTAGTGAGAGATTTGAGTAATATGTAGGAGGTCTTAAATTCGATCCTCTCTAACTTTATTGTAACAAAAAAAAAAGAGAGAGAAAACTCCTAAGTCAAAAAAGAGAAACATAGCAGAAATCTAGAAAAGAAGGAAAATCAATAAATCATTGAACTCGTCTCTTCATTTCATGTACTCCCCATAGTTTTTAATAGTTCCCGTACGGATACTAAGTGGCACGAAATTAAGGTCCTCTACTGTAATTCGTACCATAACTCTTGCAATTTTATTCTATGTTTTTTTTTTTTTTTTTTACTTTCCCAGTCTTAAATTTTATGTTTTTATTTTATTATTTTGCAACTGCTGCTTACCATGTTTATGTGTGAGTAGTTTTTCTTCTTTTTAAGATTATAGAAAGTAATCCAAGAATATTTTCCGTAATACATTATTTTATGCTTTTATTGTTGGAATTTTTTAACAACTTTTTTTCGTATCATATATATTGTATTTATTTATAAATCTTAAAACAACAAACCAAAGGACTGAGAGGAGTTCCGAACCATATATTTTCCATGTAATATATGTGCTTGAGGTGATATAAAATTTTGGTTGATAAACAACATGCAAGAACGTGATATAGAAATATATTTTTATGATGAAATCCATAGTTCTGGGATATATTTATTTTATTATATTATATTTTTATAAAAACAAAGCAAATCCTTAAATCTCCAACAATTCTCAATTTCTTTAAACTAAACCTAAAGAAACCTATATCTTCGTTTCTTTACAAGCCTCTGTGAGATTTATCAATACTTTTTATTACAACAATAGAACCGTGCACTTGCGGCCGATCAAAAAATCAACACTTAAGTTTTACTTTGAGTTAATGGATTGATGAAGAACATGAGTTTGGGGTACCTTAAAGATTGTTGGGTTCTAGTGGAGTGTACTTCTGACACCGCTTTGTTTTTCTTAACTTTCTCTTATAACTTTTTCATTTTTATATATAATACGTTTGTCATTTCTTAACTTTCTTTTATACCTTTCTCTTATGCGCGGAAAAATCCTTCGGTAACCATATATTTTTTTAATCTACTTATTAACTTTTAGAGTGAAAATTCATTTTGGCCTCTCACAAATTTCCGACGGGACAATTTTCTCCAAACAAAAATAAAACTCAACTTAGTTCATGATATTTTCATATTAGGACAAACTAGTCCCTAATTTGATATATACTTGGCGCATTATAATTTTTCTTGCAAATTTGGAAGAAAATTTTCCTTCGGATTTTTCCGAGGATTTGTAAAATAAACTATCGTATTTAATTAAAAATAAATTAGATTTAGAGCAAAATAAATTTAATCGTTGTAGAAATTAAAGTAAAAATTGTTATTCTGTTATCTTCGCAGTAAGTAATACCTCCGGAATTAACTATATGGATTTACTAAACAGGTTTGATGCAAGAGAGTAACCGTGTGGATTTTCATTATCAAATATAGTTGTTACTTGCGGATTTTTTTTTGAAAAATCAAAATCTGCAAGAAATTACTTCTTCTTGGTGGTGAATTCCGCAGCAAAAGTCTTAGGAATGCCTGCGGATTATTTTCATATATAAAAATGCAAACACAAGATCTCTAGCATACTATCCAAACTCCTCACCACTAGACCAAATATAGTGGCAAAGTTTTTCTAGTAGCGGTTGTTGATATTAGAAAAAGAAAGAAAAATGAAAATTATTGAATACAAACACAATAATTAAATAACATCTCATAGAATACTATTGTAGTGTGTATGTGTAGCTCATGGATATCTGGCACTAGGAATCATGTGGGAGCATGGATGTTCCAATTAGTAACACACACACATTGTTTTCTAATACACTGCAACAGCTTAGTAATTGGGCACATAGTTCTTGGACAATCAGATTCAGTAAAACATTTTCTACCTGCAAAAATTAGAATAAAAGAATGTAATTAAAATAGATAAAATATTGTAGAAGAAGTAAAGAAATATATTTGAAAATGATAAACAAATGACTTTTCACTTTTTTGACCAAATAGATAAATAAATATCTTACCTACAACATTCGTTGCAACAAGGAATAAGAAAAGAAAGATAATAATAATAATATTAACAAACTTGACAATTGCAGCCATATATATTTTCCCTTTTTGCATATAACATAATTTTATCACTTTATAATTAATTTATAAAGTTCATCCTCTTATTACATCAATTAAATAGATTTTAGCCTTATGGATTTGCAAGAAACACTTCTTAAAATAAGAGTATTTTGTAAACGTCTTTTAATTACATTAAAGTGTTGTGTTTAACTTTTAACCCACTTAGCCAAAAAGTAACATAAAAAACTTACTAATTATAAGAATTTCTTATTATATTTACTAAATTTCCATTATATTATAACCTTTCATGGCAAGAAAAAGACAGTGTATATTGTTGGACAACCTATTTTCTATATTATCGTTAAGAAATCTATTTTCTAAAGTCACAATTTGATTTCTATGACGTCGACCTTTGATGCATGCTAGAATGAAAGAAGCGAGTATTAGAGTCTCCTTGAAACCATTTCGTTTTGGATTTTTGGTTAAGAATGCTTTGTAGTGTAGCTGCTCCCAAAAATTCTTAACCAACTCATTAGGATATATTAGTTGTATTTGAAGCAAGATTCCCGTTCACAAGCAACTCCTCTACCTCATTTAACTCCTTCACGGTCTTATCAATTTTAAGATTCAAAATACCGAAAACCTCCAAATTCCAAACCTTCATTTTTTTCATCTTTTCGTTTATAACAAAAACCTTCTTGGGTTCAAATCCGTTAATTAAATCCCACTCTCAACGTTTGTTGATTTTTTATTTTTTTATTTTCTATTTTCAGATAAGTATGGTGTCTAGTGCATGTACCATTCATTAAGTTATATTGGAGAATATAATTTAATTTATATGCATAGTTAGTGTAAAGTTATTTTACACATGCGTCCAACAATATACTGACACATCATGTATGGTAATTAAAAACACATGATGTGTCACATTCATTAAATGATGTGGCAACACATCATTAGATGTATGTGTGAAAAATCTTTACACCGACGATGCACAACAATTAAACTCTGAATATTGAGTATCTGCAGCTATATTGGAGTCTAGAGTAAAGGTTCACTTTGATGGAAGTCCATAGGTTGAGATAGGAAATCAATGATATGGTATCTTTGTGATTGTAATCATGTTGATTATAATAAAAGAAGTCCTTTGAAAAGGGTACTGGACATGATTAGTTATTAGGTTAATAGTGAATAAGTATAAAAATAGTACTGTGTTATTTTCCTTTCCCTTTACTTATTTATTTTTTTTATGTTCTTCATGGTTTAACAGATGAGATGAAAATATGTATTGTTATAATATTTTTATTAAATAAAGTAAATTTTTATTAAAGTTTATTGACGTTTCACTTGTTTTATTTATTTGTGTTAATTAGAGATAAATCAAGAGAATTTGAAGAAAAGAGTGAATTTTATACATATTATGATTATGATGTTTTGAAGTCCTCCAAGACTGTTGGGAAAAACAGACATAAAGAAAATAAAATAACGCAATCACAATACAAGAATATAATGTGGAAACCCCAAAACGGAGAAAAAACCACGGTCGTTATCTAAATCGACAACCAGATAATAAACACTATGTGAAAATTGTTACAACACATAGACTTCACTCTCAACCACCTCATGCCCTAGTACACCCACACTCTCCAACACTTCATTGTTCTAAGCAATGTAAGACTTCTCCAATATAATTTTCTTAACATTTTTTCCTCCGTTAGCAATGTGGGACTTACATTGCAATCAACCCCAACAAAAACTTGATTTATGGTAGTTGGAAAATTAGTAAATAATTAAATTATTTACTAAGTAAAAGAAAAGACCGATAAGACCCAGTTGTGGTGTGTTGCGCCCATAGTAGTGTGAAAATTATTTATAAATCATATATTTGCTATTAAATAAAAAAAGTAGTGTGAGAATTAGTAAATAATTGAATTATTTCATGTACTCATGCAAATAATCCCTTATGAATATTGGGTGACACGAAATTAAGGTCCTCCTTTGTAATTCGTACCATAACTCTTGCAATTTTATTCTAAGTTTTCTTTACTTTCCCTATCTTTAGTTTTGTGTTTTTATTTTATTTTGCAGTTATTTACCATGTTTATGTATGAGTAGTTTTCCTTCTTATTAGGATTATAGAAAGTAATCAGAGAATATTTTCCGTAATAAATTTGTTCATGCTTTTATTGTTCGAATTTTTAAACAAATTTTATTCATATCATATATATTGTATTTATTTATAAATCTTAGAACATCAAACCAAAGAACTGAGAGGTGCAGAAGTTGATGCTCCAAACCATATATTTTCCTTGTAACGTGTGCTTGAGGTGTTGGGAAGTCTGGGGGAGCTTCGGAGAAATAACGGACCAATGCTTCAGGACTTGACAATCAACCCCAACATGATCGTAATATAGAATTTAAGTCGATAAACATCGTAAGCAAGAAAGTGAGCCTCGAAAGTGAGAGTTGTGTTATTTTAGGATTTGCTTATGCAAGTTGCTTATTAATTACATCGAGTTGACAAGCAAAGATAACAACTATTTGTTTTCTTGGGCGCCAAGTTGACAAGCAACCATGTTGCCTATATATTCAAATGGATTCTGCACATCAGAACCAAGAGATTCTTAACTGATCAAGATAAAAAAAATTCGGAATTAAGGTTGAAAAGACCATAAGCAACTGCAAACAGTTTTCAACTTGAAAGAAACCAAATCATCCTACAAGGATAAAAACTTGCATTCAAAGCATTCTACAAGCTAAGACTCAAAGATTTCTTCAAATCACTACAAGACTCAAAGTTTATTAATTCTATAGGTTGAGATCATAAACAACTTCAGATCCTCTTTTGTCACTTGTAAACACCTTAAGTAAGGATTAGTGGAGTGTTTATTTAGTCTAGAGAGGCTATGATAAACACATTGTTTATGCCAAGTGTGGCATAGTACAAGCTTGCAACGTCTTGATAGACCAGAAAAGGAACTACGTAGAATTTTGGAGGTTATCTCAGGCACCTCGTGAAACTCTCACAGTTGTGATGGATTCCAATGAAAAAAGACGTGGAAGCAGACAATGAAGGTCTTCCTCAATACGAAGCTTCCTCAAATGAAAATATGCAGTATTCTGCTGATAATCTTAAAATTGATTTCCATGAAGAAAGTGTTGTGCATGATGGTGACTGACATGTCTAAAGTAGTTGTGAAGGTAACAGATGACAACTTCCTCAATATCCATCAACTTATTGATGTCATTTCTATAGACCTAGTCCCAAAAATCAGTGATGAAAATAGGGAAAGGGTTTCATCGATCACTCACGTACCAGCTAGGTCCATAATTTCACAAACCCAACCTTTATATGTGCCTTTTCAATTCATGTCACTCAACCAACCATTGTCAAGCTATGTTCTCCCTACAGACAGTGAAGGGTTTTCAAGACAACAACTGTACCAACCTCTGAGCAACATTAGTGAAACCCACCGCCACTAGAACGAACCGATAAGGTTGTCATTCTGGCGTCTTCACTCACTTTGTCTCTATTGGTTAACACCGCAAAACATTTTCAATGTTACAAACTTCACTCCAACTGTTTGATAAAATGCCACAGTGCCACATAGCTACTTGGAGTGCCATCATCAACATGTGCATGAATAATGAGCAGGTTGTTTGTTGCTTTTGATTTGTTCAAAGACATGCATAGGATGCTGGATGCCTGGTGATTTTGAAGACAAATTCTTTGTGCCGCTCAGTTGCTGGAGATGCTTAATCTATATGCAAGTAGATGGACTCATACCACCATCCTATGCATGTTATATATAATATGATCCTTTTAAAAAGTATCTATCAAGCTTAATGAATGTACATTCACTACACCATATTTATCTGAAAATTAAAAATAAAAAAAAATTAACAAATGTTGAGAGTGGGATTTGAACCCACGCCTTTCGGACCAGAACCTTAATCTGGCGCCTTAGACCAACTCGGCAATCTCAACTTTATTGTATTTTTAAAACAATGATGTTAGTAAATTAACTGCTAAATACTCCCTCCGCCTAAATATAAGCTCATTTTCAATTCCCTAAACACATGTATTATTATACTCTTTCAAACATTAGGGCTGGGCACAACCAACCCAATCCGATTGAAACCGTTCGGCCCAAACCGAAATAGAGCATTCGGGTCGGTTTCTGTGGAACCGCGGGTTGGAATTGTGTAAACCGTAGATATTAAGGCATTAAATGCGTGATTTACGGTTGGAAGGTTTCGGCCCATTGCAAACCGAACCGTTATTAATTTATTATTATTATGATTAATTATTATCAAGCATATAGCTAATAACAACATAATCATTTGAAAAAATAAGTAATAAAAAATTTAGACCAAAGATTTAGACAAGATATTTGGATAAATAAATAGAAAATAATGGACTAACAATATGGCTAAGTTCAAAGGCCCAGAAATCGGGGAAATAAAAAAGTTTGGACAAAAAATGATACAAGTAACATGCAATTGTATTGGGCCAATTTTAATTAAAAATTTGAGACAAACAATATTTTTAAAAAATGGTTTAGACCTTGAACCGATTCGAAACCGAGTCAACCCGAGAAACCATAAACCGACCAAACCGAGTATTTAATTGGTTTGATATGGTTATGCATATGTCACCCATCGGTCCGACTGGTTTTAGAGTTTGACCCCGAAACCGAACCGATGCCCAGCCCCCTACTTTGCATTGAAATACGGAAAGTCAACTACAACCACATCTTTTCTCAAAGGACAATTTAGTAATTGTAATACCCAAAAATACAAATTTATTATACTACTAACTTTTTTTAATTTGCGTGAAAAACTTTAATAGGACCTTATATTAAGGAACAGAGGTGTATATTTTTAATTAGTTCATATTTTGAAAACTTTTTACAGAACAAAAAGATATTTTATCCTTAAAATAGTCCCTATAAAATGTAAATACGGACTTAATTAAAGTAAATAATTTTTTTGGATAGACTAACTTAAAATCTCGTAATTTTGTTAAGATAAAAAATATATTTAACCTTTAAATTAATTCATCAGATTAATTAATTACCAACAACTTAGTTAATTAAGCCCATTATATTTTCTTTTAAAAACGTTATTTCGATTTTCATTTCTATATTTTCTTAAAATGCTATTTCGATATTACATAATGACTACAGTTGCATAATTGCTACTACAGTCTAGGAATGTTTTTATTTTGGGATGTACAAATATTAAATATGTAGATCTTGAACTTTTGGCTGATAATGTATGGTAAATGAATCAAAAGAACTTAACTAGTTTTTGTTTTTGTTAAAAACTATATTTCATTAAGAATTACAAATTGAGAATCATACAAACCCCCTTGCTTTAATACACCTTTATAAATAGTATTTGTTGGGTCATCACGAGGGGGCAGCCGAGGATCATCCACATTGGGCTTAAGAACAACTCTACAAGTGAGTTGGACACCACACTCTTACCCAAAACCTTAAGGTGTTAGGTTTATGGGTCATCTCACTTATAAAGTGTTCAACCTCCACTTTTCTAAGCAATGTGGGACTTAACCACTCACACTTGCTACAACAATCTCCCCCTCAAGTGTGAGTCCATCCACTCTTGGATATGCTCCCCCTCAAGCGGAAGTTTTCTTCATCCTACACTTGTACCGCCGTAAGCCACACTGCTCCACGGGACTCGCCGCCTGACCACCTTTGTCAGGAAGACTTTCGATACAAGGAGCCAGTTCAACCCTTCGTCGAACCATCGGCTCTGATACCACTGTTGGGTCATCACGAGGGGGCAGCCGGGGATCATCCACATTGGGCTTAAGAACAACTCTACAAGTGAGTTGGACACCACACTCTTACCCAAAACCTTAAGGTGTTAGATTTATGGGTCATCTCACTTATAAAGTGTTCAACCTCCACTTTTCTAAGCAATGTGAGACTTAACCACTCACACTTGCTACAACAGTATTCTTTACTGCTTTATTTTATTTCATAACCATCATCTTAAATTACAAAGCCATAACTATAAATTGTTGACGCTAGAAAAAGGAAAAAAACTAAAAACTAAATATAATTATAGTATGTGTTGTATGCTCTTTGGGCATTTACGGAATCATGTGGGATTTTAATCTTCGTACGTTCCTATAACACAACATTTACAATTATATACTATACACTTAACTAGCAAATATGATGGGCACATAGTTCTTGGACAATCAAAATCATTATAACATTTTTTACGTCGACGAATACCTGTAAAAATTCGAATTAAAGAACGTAAATAAAATGAATAAAAAAAAGTATTGTATAAGAAGTACATGATAAATAAATGATTTACCTTCAACGTTCCTTGCAACAAGAAATAATGAAAGAAAAATAATGATAACATTAACAAGCTTGACAATTTGAGCCATATTTTTCCCTCTTGCATGTAAAAAAATAATTTTATCACTTTATAACATTTATCTTTTTTTTTTGTTTTGTTGATATAGATGGGAGCATAAACCAAAGTTGATCCTCTTTTTACATCACTTAAATAGATTTTAGCGATTATAAAATTGTAAGAAACACTTCTTAAAATTAGAATATTTATTAAATGTCTCTTAAGTATATTAATGTGTTGTGTTTGACTTTAACCCACTTAATAAAAATGTCATATAAAATAACAATCATAATTCATTATTATGTTTATTAAATTTCTGTTGTATAACCTTTCACAATAAGAAAGTGAAAATCACAAAAGATAAATAATATTGTTGGACAATATATTTACTGTATATGCTACCATGAGTGTGTTGTTGAATAAAGTTAACTGCCAAGTGTGGTGCACTAAATGTGATTGAGTCAACTGTTTGACATGAGTAAACTAGCAAATGTGGTGCATAATAATGCATTATCCACGTACGATACCTACATGTAACTCCTAGGCGATAATCACTGTTTGTCAGAAACTGACTCTTTTAATTGAGGACTGTTATATAAGCACAAAATTTGGGCATAAAATTGACACATATTTTTATCACTTACATGCAGGGATTGATCTAGAAATTCATCATACCGGGGCTGATTTTTTTTTTAATAATAAATAATAGAGTTAAATATATTTTTTATCTTTATAAAATAACGAGTTTTAATATTTAGTCATATTAAATTTTAACTGAAAATATCCTCTAAAATTTTGTAGTTTGGTAAGAATAGTCTCTATTTTTAAATATTTTTACAAAAAATTGATACTTTTAGTCCTCAAAACAATTGCTATAAAATACAAATATGGACTAAAAGTAAATTTTTTGAAGGACAAAACTTAAAACCTCTTAATTTTATAAAGACAAAAAATATATTAAACTCAATCTGTTTCCCAGGTAGCCCTTAGTTGAGGAGTCACTTTGCAACCTAGAGGTACTTGGTTCGAAATTTGGCATTAGCAAAAAAATATATTTAAATCAAAATTATAAGATAAAATCACAATAATTTATTTAGAAACACATAAAACAAGAGTGGGTAAATTAAGAGGTGTCATTAACAACTCATACATTAAAAGTTATACATATTAAACATATATATGCTTGGGGGAGGGTGGGTTGGAGCCCTTGCTTGCACCCCCTTGGGTCCCTCTCTGCTCACATGCACGGAAATCGATGCATGCAAATAATATTAAAAAAACTAAAAATATATATTTGCTGTATTTTTGTTTGAAAATTGTATTAGAATAACATTTTCCTTTTTAATTGTACAGTAGACTTATACCACCCGGTAGTGCTGTACTGTTGCTCCCATAGTACTGTTGTCCACAAAGAAAATAAAAAAATACAATGAAAACAAGAATTTTTTTTCTACCCTTACAATTATCTTTTTACCCCATCATATTTTAAAATATTCTCATTCTACCATTATATATTATGTTGGTATGTTAAACGTGTGCTGATATGTTAAAACTGCATCAAAAATGTGTTGATATGTTAAAAATGTGCTGATACGTATGTTAATTAAAATGTGTTGATATGTTAAAGTGTGACTTATAAGCCTTCAAGTTTGACTAAGCTAGACAACATGAATGGTCACCTACAAAAGCAGCTCAGCATTTGTCTTAAATTTTATTCTATGTGTTTTTTTTTTTTTTTACTTTCCCTGTCTTAAATTTTATGTTTTTATTTTATTATTTTGCAACTGCTGCTTACCATGTTTATGTGTGAGTAGTTTTTCTTCTTTTTAAGATTACAGAAAGTAATCCAAGAATATTTTCCGTAATACATTATTTTATGCTTTTATTGTTGGAATTTTTTAACAACTTTTATTCGTATCATATATATTGTATTTATTTATAAATCTTAAAACATCAAACCAAAGGACTTAGAGGAGTTCCGAACCATATATTTTCCATGTAATATATGTGCTTGAGGTGATATAAAAACTTTGGTTGATAAAATCCGTAGTTCTGGGATATATTTATTATATTATATTTTTATAAAAACAAAACAAATCATTAAATTTCCAACAATTCTCAACTTCTTTAAACTAAACCTAAAGAAACCTATATTTCGTTTCTTTACAAGCCTCTGTGAGATTTATCAATACTTTTTATTACAACAATAGAACCGTGCACTTGCGGGACAAACTAGTCCCTAATTTGATATATATATACTTGGCGCATTATAATTTTTCTTGCAAATTTGGAAGAAAATTTTCCTTCGGATTTTTCCGAGGATTTGTAAAATAAACTATCGTATTTAATTAAAAATAAATTAGATTTAGAGCAAAATAAATTTAATTGTTGTAGAAAGTAAAAATTGTTATTTTGTTATCTTCGCAAAAAATGCAAGTACATTCGTAGGAATGGCCGCAGTAAGTAATACCTCCGGAATTAACTATATGGATTTACTAAACAGGTTTGATGCAAGAGAGTAACCGTGTGGATTTTCATTATCAAATATAGTTGTTACTTGCGGATTTTTTTTTGAAAAATCAAAATCTGCAAGAAATTACTTCTTCTTGGTGGTGAATTCCGCAGCAAAAGTCTTAGGAATGCCTGCGGATTATTTTCATATATAAAAATGCAAACACAAGATCTCTAGCATACTATCCAAACTCCTCACCACTAGACCAAATATAGTGGCAAAGTTTTTCTAGTAGCGGTTGTTGATATTAGAAAAAGAAAGAAAAATGAAAATTATTGAATACAAACACAATAATTAAATAACATCTCATAGAATACTATTGTAGTGTGTATGTGTAGCTCATGGATATCTGGCACTAGGAATCATGTGGGAGCATGGATGTTCCAATTAGTAACACACACACATTGTTTTCTAATACACTGCAACAGCTTAGTAATTGGGCACATAGTTCTTGGACAATCAGATTCAGTAAAACATTTTCTACCTGCAAAAATTAGAATAAAAGAATGTAATTAAAATAGATAAAATATTGTAGAAGAAGTAAAGAAATATATTTGAAAATGATAAACAAATGACTTTTCACTTTTTTGACCAAATAGATAAATAAATATCTTACCTACAACATTCGTTGCAACAAGGAATAAGAAAAGAAAGATAATAATAATAATATTAACAAACTTGACAATTGCAGCCATATATATTTTCCCTTTTTGCATATAACATAATTTTATCACTTTATAATTAATTTATAAAGTTCATCCTCTTATTACATCAATTAAATAGATTTTAGCCTTATGGATTTGCAAGAAACACTTCTTAAAATAAGAGTATTTTGTAAACGTCTTTTAATTACATTAAAGTGTTGTGTTTAACTTTTAACCCACTTAGCCAAAAAGTAACATAAAAAACTTACTAATTATAAGAATTTCTTATTATATTTACTAAATTTCCATTATATTATAACCTTTCATGGCAAGAAAAAGACAGTGTATATTGTTGGACAACCTATTTTCTATATTATCGTTAAGAAATCTATTTTCTAAAGTCACAATTTGATTTCTATGACGTCGACCTTTGATGCATGCTAGAATGAAAGAAGCGAGTATTAGAGTCTCCTTGAAACCATTTCGTTTTGGATTTTTGGTTAAGAATGCTTTGTAGTGTAGTTGCTCCCAAAAATTCTTAACCAACTTATTAGGATATATTAGTTGTATTTGAAGCAAGATTCCCGTTCACAAGCAACTCCTCTACCTCATTCAACTCCTTCACGGTCTTATCAATTTTAAGATTCAAAATACCGAAAACCTCCAAATTCCAAACCTTCAGTTTTTCCTTCAATTTTTTCATCTTTTCTTTTATAACAAAAACCTACTTGGGTTCAAATCCGTTAAATCCCACTCTCAACGTTTGTTGATTATTTTTTTTTTTTTTTTTTTTTTTCTATTTTCAGATAAGTATGGTGTCTAGTGCATGTACCATTCATTAAGCTATATTGGAGTCTAGAGTAAAGGTTCACTTTGATGGAAGTCCATAGGTTGAGATAGGAAATCAATGACATGGTATCTTTGTGATTGTAATCATGTTGATTATAATAAAAGAAGTCCTTTGAAAAGGGTACTGGACTCTGGACATGATTAGTTATTAGGTTAATAGTGAATAAGTATAAAAAATAAAAATAGTACTGTGTTATTTTCCTTTTCCTTTACTTATTTATTTTTTTCATGTTCTTCATGGTTTAACAGATGAGATGAAAATATGTATTGTTATAATATTTTTATTAAATAAAGTAAATTTTTATTAAAGTTTATTAACGTTTCACTTGTTTTATTTATTTGTGTTAATTAGAGATAAATCAAGAGAATTTGAAGAAAAGAGTGAATTTTATACATATTATGAATTTGAATGTTGAACGAAGCTGAACGAAGTTGAATGAAGATTGAAGGTTCAGCGAAGCTTGAGAGGTTCAACGAAGCTTGAGAGGTTGAGTGATTTAGGGATTCGAACGAAGCCTGAATGTTGAAACTGAACGTAGCTTGAGAGATTTAGGGATTGGAGCTTGTGAGTGAGAATCACAGATTTAGGATTGAAGCTAATGAGTAAGAATATCGCAGATTTTTTTAGGGTTTAGGGATTGAAGAAGCTTGAAAACGAATCTGATTTAGAGATTGAAGCTCGAAGGGTTGTGGGATTGAAGAAATTCTGAAAAAAGAGGGAAGAAGTGAAACAGCGCGGGTTTGTCGACTTCTCGACGGTTGCTTTTGAACGGCCGCAAGGTTTCAAATATTAACATAGCGGCGGCGGTTCTTCTAAATTGCCAGAATGCATGTGTCGTAAGTCAACATATTTTTTGTAGTGGTTGGGAAAAACAGACATAAAGAAAATAAAATAACGCAATCACAATACAAGAATATAACGTGGAAACCCCAAAACGGAGAAAAAACCACGGTCGTTGTCTAAATCGACAACCAGATAATAAACACTATGTGAAAATTGTTACAACACATAGACTTCACTCTCAACCACCTCATGCCCTAGTACACCCACACTCTCCAACCTTCATTGTTCTAAGCAATGTAAAATTTCTCCAATATAATTTCCTTAACATTTTTTCCTCCGTTAGCAATGTGGGACTTACATTGCAATCAACCCCAAAGACTTGATTTATGGTAGTTGGAAAATTAGTAAATAATTAAATTATTTACTAAGTAAAAGAAAAGACCGATAAGACCCAGTTGTGGTGTGTTGCGCCCATAGTAGTGTGAAAATTATTTATAAATCATATATTTGCTATTAAATAAAAAAAGTAGTGTGAGAATTAGTAAATAATTGAATTATTTCATGTACTCATGCAAATAATCCCTTATGAATATTGGGTGACACGAAATTAAGGTCCTCCTTTGTAATTCGTACCATAACTCTTGCAATTTTATTCTAAGTTTTCTTTACTTTCCCTATCTTTAGTTTTGTGTTTTTATTTTATTTTGCAGTTATTTACCATGTTTATGTGTGAGTAGTTTTCCTTCTTATTAGGATTATAGAAAGTAATCAGAGAATATTTTCCGTAATAAATGTGTTCATGCTTTTATTGTTCGAATTTTTAAACAAATTTTATTCATATCATATATATTGTACTCCCTCCGGTCCTTATTATAAGGAACACTTTGAAAAAATCACACAGACCAATGAAACACATTTAACATAGTTATTTTCATTTAATACTCTTATAAATTTTAATTTATTCCATGTATACCCTTATTTAATTACTCTTTATTCAACTAACTTACTTATTTTTAAATTCTCTCTCATAATAAATAAGGGCATAAGTGAAATTGAACATTTAAAAAATTTGAAAATTGGTCAAAGTTTCTTATAAAAAGGACCAAATTTTTTGCCCTAAGTGTTCCTTATAAAAAGGACCGGAGGGAGTATTTATTTATAAATCTTAGAACATCAAACCAAACAACTGAGAGGTGCAGAAGTTGATACTCCAAACCATATATTTTCCTTGTAACGTGTGCTTGAGGTGTTGGGAAGTCTGGGGGAGCTTAACGGACCAATGCTTCAACACTTGACAATCAACCCCAATATGATCGTAATATAGAATTTAAGTCGATAAACATCGTAAGCAAGAAAGTGAGCCTCGAAAGTGAGAGTTGTGTTATTTTAGGATTTGCTTATGCAAGTTGCTTATTAATTACATCGAGAGACATAAACGAAAATTTGATACAGAAAAATGCAAATTTCTAGTAGCGCGCGGTTGTTGATATTAGAAAAAGAAAAAACAAATTTTTTTTATTTTTTTGACACAAGAAAAAACAAAACTTATTGAATACAAAACACAATAATTAAATAACAACTCATAGAATATTATTTTCGTCAAAAAAAAAAAACTCATAGAATATTATTGTAGTGTCTATGTGTAAGCTCTTGGATCTGGCACTACGGAATCATGTGGGAACTTAATCTTCTAATTACATTAAAACACATAGACATTTTTTTCTAATACAGTGCACAATCATAAAAGTTGGGCACATAGTTCTTGGACAATCAGATGTACCAAAACATTTTTTACCTGTAAAAATTATAATAAAAGAATGTAATTAAAATAGATAAACATATTATATAGGAAGTAAAGAAATAAATTTGAAAAGGATAAACAAATTACTTTCCTTTTTACCTGGATTACCTGCAGCGTTCGTTGCAACATTGAATAAGGAAAGAAAGATAATGATAATATTAACAAACTTGACAATTGCATCCATATATATTTTCCCTTTTTGCATATATATATATATAACATAATTTTATCACTTTATGATTTATAAAGTTCATCCTCTCATTATATCAATTAAATAGATTTTAGTGCTTATGAATTTGTAAGGAACACTTCTTAAATAAGAGTATATTTAATAAATGTCTCTTAATTAGATTAAAGTGTTGTGTTTAACTTTAACCCCCACTTAGTAAAATGGTAACATAAAAAACTTACTAATTATAAGAATTACTTATTATATTTACTAAATTTCCATTATATTATAACCTCTCATGGTAAGAAAAAGACAGTGTATATTGTTGGACAAATTTACTATATATGCTACCTACCATGAGTGTATTAACTAACTTAGTAAAAATATATAACATAAAAAATTTACTAATCATAAGAATTCATTAATTATATTTACTACATTTCCATTATATTATAATCTTTCATGGTAAGAAAAAGAAAATGTCACAAAAGATGAATAATATTGTTGTTGGACAACCTATTTACTATATATATATATGCCTACCATCTCCATGA
Source organism: Trifolium pratense (assembly GCF_020283565.1). Taxonomy (NCBI): domain Eukaryota; kingdom Viridiplantae; phylum Streptophyta; class Magnoliopsida; order Fabales; family Fabaceae; genus Trifolium; species Trifolium pratense. The sequence continues at coordinate 45,820,206 of NC_060061.1, forward strand.
GTGTATTGTTGGACTAAAGTTAACAATTGCTACATGTGACTTATAGATTATAGTTTGATAACTTCTCTTATGGCCTCCATGATTTTTTTATACCTCCAAAAATCTCATTTTTTGCCCTTAAAAAAATTCGGAACGCAGAAATTGAAGATTTTTCGAAGTTTGTCTAGTGCAAATTCAAGAAAAATCCGGGAAACAGAAATCGAAGTTTTTCGTCAAGGCAAAAAAATTCAGTAAATAGAAACCGAATTTTTTTATCGAAGGGCAAAAAAGGAAATCCGGCTGGAGGGGGGAAAGAAACATGGCGGCCAGAAGAGAAGCCATGCTAAAGATTTACATCCTCCATGGAGACCTCACAAAGAAATAGTTTTAGCTATTTGCCAAATAATGTTTTTGGATGCCCTCAACTTTGAGATATTAAAATCCTTTACTAGTAGAAATTTCATTATTTCTAGAATAATTTGATCATTAAGTGCAAACCTTTGTTGAATTGCGAGAATAATACCAATATCGATAACGATTACGTCAATATACTCTTCTTCTTGGTAGCATGCTGAAGCATATAACTCCTCTAGTTGTGATTCTTGTGAACATTTCATTTATTGCTCCATTAGACATTTTGACAAATCTAGCAGCTTCTGGATTTCGAGTTTTCCTATTTTGATAGGAAGCTCGTTGAACTCATAAACGTCGCAAGTCATGAACATCTAGTCCTTTAAGATTTGGACCATGCAATTGACAGAAGATGGATTTTCATTATACCACCATGAGGATAATGCAAAACAATCTCTTATTTTGTTATCCTTTGCCACAATGCTAAGTGGTTTGTCAACATTTTTACCTGATCTACTTGCAATCCATAAGGCTGCATCATGAACCATGATATGCATCTTCGCGGAACCACGCATCAACAAACTTGACTCCAAAAGTCTGTTTGTGCATGCTTCGACCAAACATCCTTTTGGTAAACCCTAGTCGTTTTCCCGTTTCTAGATTTCTTGCAATGAAGCACACATGATAAATTGATAATGTTGGTAGCTCACATGATATTTTTGAAATTTTAGCAGCAACTTCTTGATAAGTAAAGAGTTCTTAACTGTGGAAGCATTGTAACCATTGAAAGAGGAAAAAGGCTTTTCAACTTGTTGCAGTTATAGACTTCTATTTCTTTTAGCTTTGAAAAATACAATTCTGCAATAGGAAGCTGCACAAGTTCTTCATTTTCTGCAACAATTTGTTTCAATTCTTGACAATCGTAAACGCGAAGGTACATCAACTCTTGTAGGCTTCCATGTGTTTCCATGGAGAGCAAAAATTTCAATTCATCACAATCACCTACTGTTAAACGCTGAAGGCATTGGAAACTCCAAATCTAAAATGGAACATCCAAAGGTAAATGACCAAATAATATTGAGGTGGGTAGTATTACAAATATCAATAAGGAAAATAGCATAAATACCACAAAACTATATAGCATTTCAATGAGTACTCACTTCTTTCAGATGATGTTGTCTCTGATCATCCTTCAAATTGAACCATGGTATAGCCAATTTTGGACATCCCAGTATGACTAGCATCTTCATAGATTGAGATGGCCACTTTGCTTGACAATTCTCTGGACACAATGCCAACGAGATTGTCAAGATAAAGCGGTTTGAGAGCTTCCAAATGAGGAAGCAAGACATGGTTTTGGTATTGGTGTGATGAAAGGTGTTCCTGATAACTTTCACCAAAACATATTCCAGCTTAGGAGCACGTGATATACACATTTTTTGCAATTGTGCAAGTCCTTCGACATAACAAATTGGGAATATCGACTCTAAACTTTTACAATTAAAAATGTCAACATCCCTTAGTTTGGTCATCAAAAAATGAGAGTTCATTTGAGTTGGAATTATTTCCTCATTTGTATTACAACCACTATGTTCGTTTCCACTTGCACCAATTATATGTTTCAATTCATTGCAGCCACTTATTTTTAGTTGTTCTAGTTGTTGCATACTTTGAGCAAGAGATGCTGAGAAGAGCACTTCACCAGACCCGCAATCTGATAAGTTGAGGATCTTAAGATTTCTTAACGTACATTCCGATGGAAATATGTTACATAACCATATGCAATGTTGTATTTCAAGTTCCTCTAGTTTCTCAAGGTAGCGTAGAACTTGCATGGGCGGATCTCGACATAATTGTGTCAAGTTTTCCATACGCTGAAGGCGTAACTTGACCAAGTTGCAAATCAAATTATCTTCGTTGAAATCATAGGTTGCATCGAAGATGCATTCTATCTTTTGGCAACTTGCAAGATGGAGGGAAGTCAAACCATTCATGCCTCCCACAACTCCAACCATATCTGGGATGATATTCTTACATCCTCCATTGAGGCTTATAAAAGAAATTGTTTCAGCTATTTGCATAATATTCTTTTTGAATGCCTTCAACTTGGAGATATTAAAATCTTCTACCTGAATAACTTTTTTCCCTTCTGGTGTGATTGGATGATTTAGTACAAACCTCTGCAACTTTGGAAGAGTAACAATGTCCACAGTGATCTCATGAAAGTATGCTTTTGGGTAGCTTGTCGAAGTGTACAACTCTTCAAGTTGTAAACATTTTCCAATTGCTCCATTATAGGTTTTTTGGAAAATATGACAGAGTGATAAATCTATTAGCTTCAGCCTTTTGAGTTCTCCTATTTTGTTAGGAAATTCATTGAAGTGAGAACGTCGCAAGTCAAGAACCTCAAGTCTTGTTAAGCTTGTTATGAAAGAAATGTCACCAAACTTGAATCCATTCAAGCGCAGAGTTCGAACATTTGTTAACAAGTGGGTTGATGGTGGCAATAATAATGGTATTATTTGGGAAGTATAGTAATCAATGGTCACTGAAAAAACCTTGAGCTCTTCTATTCCTTCAAATGTTAAATGAGATATATCCAGGGAATTCCATGATCTACTCTCATTTATATTTAGCAATAGAATTTTAAGGCTTGGGGAATGCCATTGACGAAAAATTGGATTTTTGTTATACCACCATGAGGATGCTGCAAAACAATCTCTTAAACTAGCATCCTCGAGTTTGTCAATGCTTACCAGAATTTTGTGATTATCTGATCTTCTTGATATCCATAAGGCTATGTCACGAACCATGTCATGCATCTTCACGCAACCATGCATCAGCAAACAAGAATCCAAAAGTTTGTTTATGTGTGCTTGGACCAAGTTCCTTGTTGATTGTAACGAGTATGTTCTTCCTAGACGTAGTCCAATTGCATACCTCATTAAATCTTCTATTGGGATATGATAATCTTCTGGAAACATACAACACATCAGAAAGATCAACTCATGGCATACTTACACTCATAGCATACTTTCTGTGGCGCACCATCTAATAGCTCACAGAATTCATCATCAATTCTTGCAAGTTTTTGGAATAAAGTCCAAGATTCATCTTCGGACAAGAGCCCCAGATGAATTTTCTTTTGACAATCCATTAAATTACAAACATGTTCATTACGAGTTGCTACAAGAATTTTCCATCTGCGTCTATTAACATTGTCTAAGCGAATTCCTATATCCATCAAATGGATCTCACTCCATAGATCATCAAAATTAGTCGATGACAAAAAAACACACGATTCAAATAGTCCCCTAGAAAAGGAAATACTAAAGTAGGGTTTTAAATTGTGATTTCAATTAACTTTTTAACCTTTACATTACAGCAAAATCTAAGAAAATTTGGATATGTAAAGGTTCTCAAATCATTCACTTCAAGATCAAATGATCTTCAGCGTAATTACTCCAAGCTAGGCATCACAGGCAACAATGGAAATGGGGTTTGTCGAGGGAAGCGCAACCAAATTTGATAGGAATGGTGATTAATAATGAAGACCTAATGGTTTAAGCATCCTCATATAGCAGCTCTATTCGGAATTTGGCCAACCCTACTTGTCAATTCATAGTCCAAAGAGTTAGGTATATTCCCTTTGTTTATCCTAGAATAGTACAATCTGCACATGGGAGGAGACAACTGCCATGTCATTTCTCTAGAACCTTCATTCATATCCATTTGTGCCATTTTATCAATTTTGTTAATTCAACCATCACAACATTCAAAAAATATTTTGGAAGACTTTTCTTTCGGTTTCCGTTTTTATTCAAAAATTGTCTAATAACATAGCCGCAAATAATATAATAATCGATGGACCAGAGTGCACAGTGGAATATAGTGCACAACAAAATATACGGAAACGTTTAAATTGTCTCTTTTTTGTGGAACTTGAACAAACAAATTATCTAGCACAATCAACACCAACAAGTGCTCCCGCCGAGGCACTAGTTAAGGAACTAAAAGAGGAAATAAAAGAGAAGTTTTTTTTTTTGACGCTGAAATAAAAGAGAAGTTATGCATTGAAAAAATCAAAATTTAGATTTTTCATGTGTTGATTACACAATACTCAAGATAAACTTTCTACAATTGAATTCTTAACTAGTGCCCCTGGGGCACTATTTAGCATTTGCCTAAAAAAAATGTAAAAACTATAAATAAGAACACCTCAATTTTAACTTGAAAAACTCTCGATATGAGAATAAAAAACCACGGGTCGTGAAGACTAAAGAAACAACTCCGCGGGTCTTTTCTTTTTTTTTTCTTTCTTTTACACTTGAAGTGGGATCCACATTCACTTTGAACCTCTCGGCTGCCTCTCATAATCTTTCAGAGGAATATCATCTTCTCTTAATTTCATCCTTATCAACAAAAAAAAGAAAAATCAAAATATTGATCAGCAGAGAACTAACTTAACACTAGGTACACGTACTCAAATAATGTATATGAATTATTTATTGAATGTCTAAATATAAACTATATTTATGTTGAACATTATTTGAAAGGAAACTATCTTCAGTAATGAGCAACATTAATCAATCAAAATCACAAGAACATTATTGAACATTATTTGCATAGCCAATTGTATCAGACTTAGGGTTATGTGAAATGATTCAAAATGAAGTTTTAGTTTGTTTTCTATCTCACTGTCCAAAAGTTGAACTAAATGATTGCTCTATTAGAAAATTAAGAAAAAAAGTCAAAATACTGAATAGAAACATTGTTAATACTCCTAGCTAGCAAGGAAGAAAAGTTACCTGAATTTGTTTTAAGCTTGGAGCAGAATTGGGGCAATTGTATACGTCGATTTCTCGAAGTTTATCGGCATGTAACTTACAACCACGGCAGATGTCTACAAAATTCGGTAGAGAAGACAATCTTATCACATTCAAGTTTGGAAGAACAATTTCCATTGTATTCATAATGTTGTGGCTTTGACTATGTCTAAAAACCTCTTTAAGTGCAACAGATTCTGATAAGCGAAGAGTGCTTAATTGTGGAAGCATTGTAACCATGGAAAGAGGGAAAAGACTTTCCAACTTGTTGCACTTTTTGACTTCTATATGTTTTAGCTTTGGAAAATACAATTCAGCATTTGCTTCAACAATTTGTTCCAATTCTTTACATTCGTAAACGTAAAGTTCCATCAACTCTGGCAGGCTTCCATGTGTTTCCATGGAGAATACACATTTCAGTTCATAACATTTGGTCACTTTTAAACGCCGAAGACATTGGAAACTCCAAATCAGTTCATAACATTTGGTCACTTTTAAACACTGACTCAACTTCAGATGTTTCAGCTTTGCGGGTGAGTTCTGAAATGGAATATCCAAAGGTAAAAACAAATAATATTGGGGTAAGTAGCATTACAAATATCAGTAAGAAAATGGCATAAATATTTGAATATGAGTACTTACTTCATTCAAATGATGTGTTCTTTTATCATAGCCAACGTTGAACGTGAACCATCGTGTAACCAATCTTTCACAATTATCTATGTTTAGTTTCCACAAAGACTGAGGAGGCCACTTAGCATGACAATGCTCTGGACACATCCCAATGAGATTGGGAAGTTGACTCAGTGTCAGATCTTCCAATTGAGGAAGTAAGACATGGTTTTGGTATTGGTAAGATGAAGGGCGTTCATGATTACATTCACCAAACACATATTTCTGCTCAGGAGCATGCGATATATCCATCTTTTTCAATCGTGGAAGTCCTTCGACATAAAAAATCGGAAATATTGACTCTAAACTTTGACAACTTGAAATCTTAACTTCCCTTAGATTGGTCATAAAAAAATGAGAGTTCATTGGAGCTGGAATTATTTCCTCACTTGTATTATAACCACCATGTTTGCATCCACCGGAAGCAATTAAATGCTTCAAATTAAAGCATTCACTAATTGTTAGTTGTTCTAGTTGCTGCAGACTTTGAGCAACAGATTCTGAGAAGAGTACTTCATCTGTCTTGCAATGGTATAACCTGAGGATCTTAAGATTTTGCAAGTTACATTGCCTTGGAAATATGATGCGTAACTCCTTGCAATCATGTATGTCAAGTAGTTCTAGTTTCTCAAAGAACTGTAGTACTTGCAGAGGTGGACCATGACATAATTCTGTCAAATGATACATATACTTAAGGTGTAACTCAACCAACCTTGGAATCAACTCATCTTCCTGGAAATCACAGGTTGTATCAAAGATGCATTCTATCTCACTACAATCAGTAAGATGAAGAGTAGACAAATTATTCATGCCTCCAACAAATCCAACCATATCTGGAATGATATTTACACTTCCTCCACGGAGGCCTTTCAAAGAAATTGTCTCAGCTATTTGCAGAATATTTTTGTTGGATGTCCTCAACTTTGAGATATCAAAATCATTTACTTGCACAACTCTAGTTCTTTCTGGAGTGATTGGATAACCAAGTACAAACCTTTGTAGATTTTGGAGAATACCAATATCCAGGATGATCTCATGGACATACTTAGGGTAACATTTTGAAGCATAAAACTCCTCTAGCTGTGAACATTTTCCTATTGCTCCATTATAGTAATACTGAAAAATATGACATTCTGACAAATCTAGCAGCTTCAGGCTTCTAAGGTTTCCTATTTCGATAGGAAGCTCTTTGAACTCACAACGTCGCAAGTCAAGAATCTCTAGACTTGTTAAGCTTGCTATGAAAGAAATGTCACCAAGCTTCAATCCATTTAAGCGCAGAGTTCGAACATTTGTCAACAGTTGGATTGATGGAGGAAATGATATTGGTACTATTTTGTAATTGATGGTTAGAGAGAAAACCTCAAGCCCTTGTATTCCTTCAAATGTTAAAGGTGATAAATCCAAGGAATTCAATGAACTATGAGCAATGATATTTACCAATAACATTTTAAGATTTGGAGCATCCAATTGACAAAAAGAGGGATTTTCATTAAACCACCATGAAGATACTGCGAAACAATCTTTTACTCGGTTATCATTTGCCACAATGCTAAGTGGCATGTCAACATTTACCAAGATTTTGTTGTTATATGATCTATTTGCAATCCATAAGGTTGTGTCCCTAACCATGTCATTTATCTTCACGGAACCACGCATCTGCTTACTTGACTCAAAAAGTTTGTTTATGAGTGTTTGAATCAAGCTCCTGTTTGATTGTATACCCAGTCCAAGTGCACACCTCATCAAATCTTCTGTTGGGATGTGATGTTCTTGGGGATAAAGAGAACACACTTGTAAGAGTTGTACTTCAGGCCTTGGCAAATAATCATAGCATAATTTAAGACAATTCAAAGGATGTGTCACTCTTTCTTCATGATCCTCCAATGCCTCTAAATCTCTCAGCTTAGCTAATCCCGACTCCCACTCAATGTTTTGCTTACCTTTTAATGATGATGCCAAAGTTTTGATTGTTATTGGCAGTCCCTTGCATTCATCACAAAGTTTTCGCGGCACACCATCCATCGAATCAGAGAACTGGTCGTCAACTTGTGCATGCTTCTGGAACAAAATCCATGATTCATCTTCAGATAAGATCCCCAAATAAATCTCCTTCTGACAATTCATCAAAGTGCATACATGTTGATCACTGGTGATTACAATGATCTTCCATGCTTCCTTATTAAAATCGTCCAAGTAAATCCCGATATCCTTCAAATTGAACTCTTTCCATAAACTGTCTACTATGATAAGAATTCGCTTCTTTTCCTTCAAACTCATCCATAAATGTTGTCCTCCAATGGCTCTAATATCTGGAGTTTGAGACACGGTGATTGATATAACCTCATCAAACATTTTCCGATCCTCAGCCTGCTTGCCAACTTGAGTTACAAGAGTTGTTTTTCCAGATCCACTCTCTCCATACAATCCTATCATATGGATGGAGTCATCATTAAGTGTCTCAAAGAGTTCATCATAAGCTTTTTGTCTTGATACAAAATAAATGAAGTCTTCCACATCATTACTTATGCTAGAAGAATCTTCTGACGCTTCTTCAGTTTCATCCTTATTTAACAAGAAAATAAAAACTTTGGTCAGCAGAGGTACTATCTTCACACCATGTACGGTCATATTTTAGAAACTTCGGGACCAATTTGAAACTTTTAAAAGCTTGAGGTACCAACTTGAAACTTTTAAAACATAAGGGACCAATTTGAAACAAAATAAACATAAGGCACCAACTTGAAACCTAAAATAAACATAAGGGACCAAATGTGCAATTAAGCCTAAAGTTTTTAAGCATATCATCTTTTTATTATATTTATCTTATATTCTTTCTATATTTTTTTTAATATTTTTTAGTGACTTACCAAAAAAAAATATAATAAAGTTAATTACTATCAAATTTACTAAATTACAGTAAATATTCCTAATCAAATTACTAATTTTTTATTAAAAAAATACACGGGACCATTATTTGTCACTGATGCATAAAAAATTGGATAAATATTTGTCATTGATAATTTATTCATTTAATCAATTTTACAAGAAATAACACAATTGTTTCACTTATATTTTAACAATATTATATGACAAATTTTTAAATATTTTATTCTAAATAAATTTTCACCTTTTTTTTTTAAGAAGCTAAATTAGCTCACCCAAATTGAATTTTTTTACCTTAATATAATGACAAACTTAAATATCAAATAAAAGTCAATAGACCGTGCAAATGCACGGGTCTTTTAATTAGTACATTTAAAAAATGCACGGGTCTTTTAACTAGTACATTTAAAAATGAATGTAATTAAAATACAGTCATTTGACTTGCTTAAAATTTCAAATCCTTTTAAATTTTTAATTACTCCATCCAAAACACTCGCAGTATATTCTTGTCTACCAACATGTTCATGGTTTACAATGGCAATGTTCTTAGCTTTAACCAATTTGTGACCTTTTGATAGTTTTCTAGCTTTATTAATTGTCAAAGGAAATTATTCAAACATTGAACTAAATAAAGTTGTTTTCAAAAAATTAACAAAACAAAAAGCCACTAGGATTGATGTGAGGGATTTGAGTAGTATGCATGAGTTTCTAGGTTCGATCCTCATTGGCAACATTGTAAATAAAAATAACAAAACAGTCAAAATAACGAAGAAATTATTGTTAGTACTCCTAGTTAGCAAGGAAGAAGAGTCACCTGAATTTTTGTTAAGCCTGGAGCAATTTTGGGGCAGTTGGATATGTTGAATTGTAGAAGCTCAATGGCATGTAACTTACAACCATGGCAGATATCTACAAAATTTGGTAGATCGACCAATGTTACTTCTGTCAAGTTTGGAAGAGAAATTTCCATTTTATTCACAATGTCCTCTCCTTGACCATGTCTAAAAACCACTTGAAGTTGAGTTGCTTTTGATAAGCGAAGAGTGATTAATTGTGGAAGCATTGTAACCATGAAAAAAGGGAAAACACTTTTCAGCTTGTTGCAGTTTTTGACTTCTATTTGCTCCAGCTTTGGAAAATACAATTCAGCAGCATTAGAAAGCTGCAAAAGTTCTTCATTTGGTGCCGCAATTTGTTCCAATTCTTGACAATCGTAAACGCGAAGGCACATCAACTCTGGTAGGCTTCTATGTGTTTCCATGGAGAACAAACATTTCAATTCTTCACAATTACCCATTGTTAAATACTGAAGGCATTGGAAACTCCAAATCTGAAATGCAATATCAAAATGTAAATAACCAATAATATGTCAATGATAATCAAGGAAAATAGCACAAATATGAGTACTCACTTCATTCAGATGATGTTGGCTCTGATGATAGCCAGCTTTCAAATTGAACCATGGTATTGCCATTTTTCGACAATTCTCTATGGTTAGTATTCTCAGAGACTGAGATGGCCAATTTGCTTGATAATTCTCTGGACACATCCCAACGAGATTGTCAAGATAATCCAGTTTTAGAACTTCTAAATGAGGAAGCATGCCATGGTTCAGGTTTTGGTGTGATGAAAGGTGTTCGTGATCACATTTACCAAACACATATTCCAGCTTAGGAGCATGTGATATAAGCATCTTTTGCAATTGTGGAACTCCTTCAACATAACAAAGAGGAAATACCGACTCTAATCTTTGACAATCATAAATGTTAACATCCCTTATATTGGTCAAAAAAAAATGGGAGTTCATTGGTGCTGGAACTATTTCCTCACTTGTACTACAGCCACCATGTTCGCTTCCACTTGCAGTAATTATATGCTTCAATTCACTGCAACCATGTATTGTTAGCTGTTCTAGTTGCTGCAAACTTTGAGCAATAGATTCTGAGAAGAGTACTTCATTGGTCTTGCAATATGATAAGCTGAGGATCTTAAGATTTCTCAAGTTACATTGCGTTGGAAATATGATGTGTAATCTCCGGCAATTATCTATGTCAAGTACTTCTAGTTTCTCAAAGAAGTGTAATACTTGCAGAGGCGGACCATGATAAAGTTCTGTCAATTGATATACAGATTTAAGGCGTAACTCAACCAACCTGGGAATCATATCATCTTCCTTCAAATCACAAGTTGTATTAAAGATGCAATCTATCCCGCCATAATCATTAAGATGAAGAGTAGACAAATTATTCATGCCTCCAACAAATCTAACCATATCTGGAATGATATTTGCACTTCCTCCACGATGGCCTTTCAAAGAAATTGTCTCAGCTATTTGCAGAATATTTTTGTCGGATGTCCTCAACCTTGAGATATCAAAATCAGTTAGTTCTACAACTCTAGTTCTTCCTGGAGTGATTGGATAACCAAGTACAAACCTTTGTAGATTTTGGAGAATACCAATATCCAGGATGATCTCATGGACATACTTATATGGGTAACATTTTGAAGCATATAACTCCTCTAGCTGTGAACATTTTCCTATTGCTCCATTATAGTAATATTGAAAAATATGACATTGAGACAAATCTAGCAGCTTCAGGCTTTCGAGGTTTCTTATTTCGATAGGAAGTTTGTTGAAGTAACAACGTCGCAAGTCAAGAACCTCTAGTCTTGTTAAGCTTGCTATGAAAGAAATGTCACCAAGCTTCAATCCATTTAAGCGCAGAGTTCGAACATTTGTCAACAATTGGATTGATGGAGGAAATGATATTGGCACTATTTTGTAATTGATGGTTAGAGAGAATACCTGAAGCCCTTGCATTCCTTCAAATGTTAAAGTTGATAAATCCAAGGAATTCAATGAACCATGAGCACTTATATTTATCAATAGCATTTTTAGATTTGGAGCATGCAATTGACAAAAAGAGGGATTTTCATTAAACCACCATGAAGATACTGCAAAACAATCTCTTATTCTGTTATCCTCTGCCACAGTGCTAAGCGGTTTGTCAACATTTACCAAGATTTTGCAATCATCTGTTCTATTTGCAATCCATAAGGCTGCATCACGAACTATGTTATGCATCTTCACAGAACTACGTGTCACCAAACAAGATTTTAGAAGTGTATTTATGGTTGCCTCCATCGAGCTCCTCATTAACTCTAACGATGATCTTTCATTCGTACTTAGTCCATGTGCATATCTCACCAAATCTTCTGATGGGATGCGATATTCTTCTGGAAAAAGAGCACACAATAGAAAGATTTTTTTTGCTCGTGTTGGCAAATGATCATAGCTTAATTTAGTAGATGGAAGGCAAGAAGTTGCTTTATCTTCGTCATCAGATGCCTTTGAATCCACTAACTTCTCATACGCCTGCTGCCACTCAATATCCTCCCTTTCATTGAATAATGACCCCACAATTTTGATTGCTAAGGGAAGTCCCATAGATGCATTGCATATTTGTCGTGGCACATCTTTCAATACCGTGGAGCGTTGGTCATCAATTTCTGCAAACGTTTGGAATAAATTCCAAGACTCATCCTCGGACAAGAGCTCCAAATGAATCTTCTTTTGACATTTCATTGATGTACAAACACGCTCATCAGGTGTGGTTATGAGGATCTTCAAAGTTTTCTTGATATCATCATCTAATAGAATCCCGATATCCATCAATTTAAACTTTCCCCATAAATTGTTTACTATGAAAAGAATTCGCTTCTTTTGTTTTGAATTTAAACACAGCCATAATTCTTGTGCTCTTCCATTCTCACTATGTTTCTCCAGTTTCAATTTTAACATATCCGCAATTTCTCCTTGAATGGCTCTAATATTTGGAGTTTGAGTCACAGTGATTAATATAACCTTATCAAACATTTTCCGATCCTCAGCCTGCTTGCCAACTTGAGTAACAAGAGTTGTTTTCCCACATCCACCCTCTCCATACAATCCTATCATATGGACGGAATCATCATTCAGTGCCTTAAAGAGTTCATCATAAGCCTGTTTTCTTGATCCAAAATAAATGAAGTCCTCAGATGCAGCCTGATACTGAATACCTGGTAGTGAATCAAGACGAGAAAATGGTTGAATATTGCCTATGAATTTTCCAATTGCCTTTATCATTTGCTTGGGGAAAAGATATTGCCTAAGGATAGGTCTTGCCAAATATATAGCCGCCGCCACTGCAGTTGCAACGGTCACAACAATCACAATCATATTCGCAATCACATCTGCCATCATCACGTAAAGGCAACCTGATAATAGAATCATTTGTTATTATCACAAGAGTCACATCTGCCATCATCACGAAAGTGCGAGAGTCTTAAAGAGGAAATGAATTCTCCTTATAAGCATCAACTATCAAACTTAATGCATGTTTAAGTGAAAGCATCATACCTTTTCTTGGAGTGGATTTCTCAAGCAGCAAATGCTCACTTTGTCAGCTTGGCTTGGTTGGGAATCACAGTCCCTGTCACATATGCAGAGAATGATATATACTTGTGTTTGCACTTTTGCCTTAGACACACAATACGGTTCCTTTTGCTTTGCAAGTACTCACACTCTGTCAGCAACAAGTCAACGAAATATATCAACGAATTGATTTTGTATAATTCTAATTTAATAAAATTAATATAAGTACCAAACTGCAAATGGCATTCCTCTATTTTAGAAATTTATAGGATGTTTTTAGAGTATATTTTAGGTTTATTTCATTGTAATTTAGTAGTTTTAGACACTAATTCATGGCAAATAACTAAGGATTTAGTTTACTTTAAGAAGAAACAAGAGTCGGAAGAAATTGCACAAAAATAGGTGAAAATGACCAAAACGTGACCTTACATCGTGCCACCATCAGAAGGCATCGTGCCACGATACGGATTGATTAAATTGAAGAAAATCTGCTAATTTTTAGAGAAAATCAGGCAGCCATCGTGCCACGATGAGAGAAATTTATTTGAACAAAATCTTGCGAAAAAAGAAAAATATGGGAAAATCTGCACCCATCGTGCCATGATGGGATCCATCGTGCCACGATAGGGACCTAATAGCACGTGTTTTCACTATAAACTAGTTTAAAGACCCGTGCATTCGAATGGGTCATTGAATTTTATTCGATATTTAAGTTTGTCATGATATTATGGTAAACTCATCTACTATAAGCTAGTTTATCAGCTATCCGCTATTTTTTACCAAACAGAGCCAAAATCTTACTATTTCTAGTCTCTTTCAAGGTTTTAAAGCTCTTACCATTCATCCTTTCCATTTTATCAATCAAGATCTTAACAATAATTGTGACGGAACGGAAAACTATTCTTTTGGGCTAGATGATAATGTTAATAACATAAAAAATTGGAGGTTTCTTCCAAGTTTGTGTGCATTTCAAAATCAATATACTATAGAAAATGATCTGGCAAAGAGATTATTGATTTTGAAAACACAATTTAAAACAAACAAATTTAAAAATCATTTCATCCTGCAACATCAGCAACCACAATTTTAACCAACAAATCTTGTAAATATATAGTTAATGCATGTTTTGTAAAAAAAAAAAAACAAATGCATGTTTAAAGTGTGAAAGCATTATACTACTACCTTTATTGCAGTGGACTTTTCAAGAAGGAAATACTCGCTCGCTATATGAACTTAGCTTTGTTGGGAATCACAAATGCAGAGAAGGATACCTGTGTTTGAACTTTTGCTTTGGAGTAATTGGGTACAGTTTCTTTTAACACTTCTATAGTTTTTTTTGCTTCACAAAACAGCTTCTATAGTTTGGTCAACGGTTCTCTTTTCTTTTCCTCTCACCTAATTTTTTATTTCAAGTTTTCAACATTATCGTTGTTGGTTTATTTATTGTTTATGGCACTGCCAAAGATGGTGCTCAACTCCATGTGACGTTGTTTTGCATTATTTGGATCCTCTTTTCGTTAATAAAATTTACTTTTTAGATTAATAGAGAATTCAATATACCTGGTTCATATCAAATACGTATTGGTATGAATCAGATATATTGAATTCTCAATAAATGTAAAAAGTAAATTTTCTCTTGTATTTAAGATCGAAGAGAGTATTAAAATTTAGGAGGTCTACGCAAAACTATAAAAATTAGCTTGATAGTTGAAATTTGCAATACTCTTATAAAGGGTACCGAACAAGTTAGAACGTGGATTTATTTCATCGGTACTTTTTTTCCCCTCACCGAATTTATTTCAACGGTACTAGTATTTTAATTTTATTTTTTTTACTAAGAGGTACTGGTATTGTCATTGATTTATTTATGGATCATGCTAAATAGTGCATTGGGGAATTTATTAAGTATACTAAAATAGAAAATAAAAAATAAAATTAATATTGAAAATACAACTTTTATACTTTTGAGGTATTGAATGCATGCATTTCGAGATAAAATTTTTATTTTAATTTTAATATGTTTAGGATTTTTCTTTATTTATTTATTGTTTATGACCCTGTCCGATAAATGATGGTGCTCCACTGTCCACTCCATGTGACGTTCTTTGCATTCATGGTTGTTTATTTATTATTCTGACTCAAGCATTTGCTGTCATCTTGAGTAAACTAGTCAACGATGAGATACTACGAAGCCTTGATATTTCAAAAATGATTTAAGTATCATGTCTGACACGTATTTGATATTGATATTCGTCTGATACTTCTCGATATGTGTATTGTAGAAGTATCGGAAAAAAAAACTGATATATTTTAGATACTTCTCTGATACGCGTATCGGAGAAATATCGAGTAATTAATGATCTTTGATGATGGAAGCTGATACAATTCGTGTTTCCTCTTAAGTAGTGAATATTAGCATGATGTTCTTTATGGATAATCAACTATCTCTTTTTTGGTAGTGCTGATGATATTTTTTTGGGATAATATTAATTCTCATTTGTTTGCTCGTTTTGAGTAATTTGAATATTAATTTTTTGTCATTATCGATTTTTAGTTATGTTTATATATTTAATTTTAAATTTAATTTTTAAATAACGTATCCTGGCCGTATCGTATCTGAAATTTTGAAAAAATTTCCGTATTGGTATCGTGTCACGTATCTGGACTTCGTAATTATGAATCGATTTTTTACCATTGATTTTAGGTGAAATTGAGTTGAATAAAAATTAATTTATGCTTTCATACATTTACATAGAGTAAAGGATACTTATGCTTGTTCTCCGTGAGTTTTAGTTTAATTGGTAAGTGGATCTTATAAAATGAGATAGAGAGAGTATCTTTTAAGTTTTTTTTTACACAAATATCTTTTCGGTTTAAATCATGTTAAAGTTATAATCGCTATCACATATAGGGATGACAATGGGTAGGATACTATAGTACTCATCCTCATACCCGAAGTTTGAAAAATTACTCGTACACATCCCTATGGGTACTTAGGTACCCATATCCGTTCTCGTTACCCACATTTTTGCGAAAAATAAATCGATCAATTATAAAACATCATATCATTTCAATAGAATTAAAAAAAAATCAATGATTTTAATGTTAACAAATGAAAATTATAAACACAACAATTACTAACCTCATGCTAAAATTCATATCTTTGTTGACATATTCACATTGTGTTTGCATTATCTTATAAACAAACAATGTTTATTAAAAATGTATAAGAGTTTCATAGAGTTTTATTTTTTAAAATGGATATACATATATTATTATATAATAATATAAATAAAATAAATAAATAAATATTATGTGGGTATGGGGCGGGATGGGCACTAATTAGGTATCCGTACCCGCACTCATACTCGCTCATTTTTATAGGTAGTTACCCATACTTGTGCCCGTACCCAAAATACGGGTTTTTATCTTACTCATCGTGGATATTTTTTGCGGATACCCATTGGAGATGGGTCAAATTGCCATCCCTAATCACATCTTAGTTCTGATTCCTTTTAATTTGTTATTTTAACACCTACACAGATCAAGGCCGAATCTTTTGATCTGATTAAAAATTTGATAATTTATCTCGTTTTAGATCTTTCCATAGTTTATAACTTCAGATCTATCTCTAATTTAAGTTATTAACATATTATACATGAGTCAGGATCCGTTGACACCATGTATCAAATAAAAGTTTGACACCAAATATTAACCATTGATTTTGTATAATCCAAATTCCAAAGGCTAATACAAGATCACTTAAAATATCACATGCCATTTAATCCACCGAATCAGTCCTTTATTATTTTTTCAATTATGATTTAATTTATTTTATTTTTTAAATCCAACAGTTAACTAATCGGGAATCACAGTTTTAATGGGACTGCTGTGTCAAAAACGGGATCAGCTTTCTCTCTTTTTGAAGGTTGTTCTCTCACAAAATGTACTCACATACTTACCCTAGTATGACCACTCTCCACTTATATAAGTGAGACATAATAAGCCAATAAAATATCTCCAAGCTCATAGGAGATTGCTCTAAATACATAGGAAACAAAAACGAAAAGGCATAACATCATTAAAATATAACTGGGAAAGAGTAGCTACATTTTATTCATATAGCTGAAGCATAAACAAGATTCTACTTATCTTTCAATTCTTTCACTTTGAATCAAATATTAATAAATACAACATTTTGATGAAAATTCCAAGCCAAGCCGTAAAGAAAACAACTTAGTGACTGCGGGATGAGTAATATGTCTGCATTATAGTAAGAACAAGGAGCAAAGCAGCTGCAACAATTCCTATGAATTTCCACACAGTAGGCATATGGTCATGTATCAAAATATTGTACCTTTTTCGCCCATAGTACACAATAATATCAAATATTCGCCTGCATTGATGCCAAACATGTATAGGCCATTTTTGCAACCTTTTTGTGACTTTCTTCCCCTTGTAGTGATAGACATTCAACCTTTCACAAATCTCACTATAACTCGAATCCATCTGTTCTGCTCCCTTAGAAATTGTGCGAAATAGTGCCAACAAATCTTCATTACTCTTGTTCATCTTATTTATAATAACTCCTTTTTCATTAAGAAATTCAATGTCATGTTCACAACATATTAAACCATTGAAAAAAAGTGCATAAGAAGTGTATTTGGATGGAATCCCAATTTTGCTTTGCTCCCAAGCAATCAAATTCCTCCACTTCACTTCAGTTGTTTCCTTAATATATAGTGGTGGAATATCCAACTTACAATCATTAAAACATATATTAAAATCAAACACATCCACCAAGTTATGTTTATTTTGATTTGTGCTATTTGATTTACCTTGGATTATGACCCCAGAAGCACGAAGTTGTGTAGCACAACACAATAATTCTAGCTTCGCTTTTTTCCCTTCATCTTGGGAGCTTTGCTCCACCGTAATCAAGTGCATCAAATTAAGTATATGAGCAACTCCTGAGCTACGCACCAATGTGTTAGGCACAAATTTGTAACCAAAAGCCTTACAAACATATTCAGCAACACGATGATCATCTTCGATTCTACAAGGATCACGAAATACCTTCCTAAATAATCTCTTGAGAACAACGAAGGGAATTTGATTCTCAAGCATTGCTATATCATTTAAAACAGATATAATCTTTTCTTCTGTTTCAAGGATTGAGTCCTTGTTATAAGTTGTAGGGTTGTTTATGTAATCATCAAGCTTCATGAGAAGCTCCAACAGAAAACAACCATCTACTATCATTATTTTAGTAATTTCATGCGAGTTTGTTTCTTGGACTATATTGTTATTGCTTCCACCATAGCTAGCACAAATAACATTATTTAAATTGAGAATGTCAACGCCACATTCTGTTAACCTATTCTCTGAACTTCTATCTTTTTCTGGTTTTCGGTCAAGAAATTCACGCATGTAACGCCATTTGGGTTCTTCCATTAAATGAAGGTGTCTTGTTGCTCCTTTATGTAATGGTCCTATGGAGATATGTTTCGGTTTGTAAGCATCTTCGTTTGCTTCTCGAAGTTCTTCTGGAACGTTGAAAATGCTACATGCTTGAACTTCTTTATGATTGAGGGCATGGAACATAACTTTAATTGGAACCATCCAACTAGGTTCTTCCATCTTCAATACAAAAAAGAAGACAAAAATTGTTTTGAGATATGTAACTACTTAGCACTAGAACAACAATTTTGAGATAAATTTCTTTTTTTTTTTTTTTTTGTACAAAAGAGGGGCAAAGCCCCCAATTTTGAGATAAATTTCAAAGAATTGAAAATATAGATGAAATGAAAAAAAACCTAAACAAACCTCAGTGTAGCTTTCCACTCTGCTTATGTTTAGAATAAACAATTTTGCCCCTTCCACATATCTACAACTTACCAATATACAACTGTTTTATGAGAAAATTCTCCTCTTTTAAAAGAAGCTTGAATTTCATTTCCATCCCCTCTTATATGAAAACTTACATTTCACTCATTTAACAAAACTACATTGTAATATAATTAAAATTTTAATGGATATACTTCATTATAATTTTGTACTCACATCGTTAACATATAATGTTAAATGTTATTATAAATTATGAAACTATACAAAATAAAATAAAAACATAGATGCACCGCCACCGCCAGCCGAGCTCAGTTGGCAATAACAGATGCAGCGAAGGATACTTGAGCTTTTCACTCTAACCTTTGACACAATCACACAACACGGTTCTGTTTACATCATTTATTATATCCTCCTAACCTAATCTCTATTCATTATTGTACTACAAGTAGTTTTTTATGACAAAATTATTTTAATACAACTAGTTTGATTTATATATTGTTTATTATATTGTCAAGTGCATGATTGGGCCAGCCGGCTCCACTTCATGACGGTACTGCTTTCGTATGATTCGGAAAGAAAAAAAAAATCTATCCCAACATTTAACTCTTTACTCATACAAACAAACCAATATTCTCATTTTACCCCTTTCAAAAAATTTTAAAAATGGATTTTGAACATTTAGCCACGGTTTATCTGTGACATCCATTCCAAGGTATCATTTCTAATACATCTGTGGGACAGGCTCGGACACATTGAGTACATCCTATACATGTATCAGAAATCTTTACTGAATGGGACATTGTAATTTTTGAACATCAAAAATGAAAATTATCGATCTAGTAAACTTGTCAATGAATCATATATTTATGTACCATATGAATCAATGATTTGTCATAATATTGTTAATGGTTAATAAAAAAATGACGTCTCTATAAATTTACAAGGAATAGAAGAGGACCAGGATACTTTGATTTCTTATGATTTAGGCAATGCAAATTGTGCCTAACCTGAACATTTTTCGGAACACCTTCCCTATGTTTTCCGGTAACAAGTGTAAACCGGAAAAATTGGGGTAAAATGGGAATGTTTCCCTAGGTTAATTAGCCACGGTTAAATGTTAAAAATCTATTTTTTTAATTTTTTAAAAAGGGTAAAATGGAAATATTGGTTTGTTTGTAGGGAGGGGTAAAGGGTTAAATGTTTGGGTAGAAAAAAAAATTCTATGATTTGTTGTTTGTTTATACTTTACGATTTAGATTTAGATGCAAAATACCCTTAAAATATTAACATTAAATAGCTATGCAAGTAGATTTATGTTTGGGAAGTACGATAAGTTACCTTATAGGTTATGTCTTAAAGCTTATGTGTTAAAGCTTATAAGTTAAAAGACGTGTTTAATACAGTAACTGATTAACTGTCATATCATCATGAACTTATAACTTATTTTACTAACTTATAGTTTATTTTTCAAACGCTATTTCAAGTAGCTTATGAGCTTATAACTTATCATTTTTTCTTTCAATTTTACCCTATCATCTTACTTAAAAAAACTAAATATTAATTAAATATATTTTTTTATGTCATTTCATACTTATAAGTTAATTCAACCGCTAATTTTATCAAACACTACAAATTCTATCAGCTAGTTTATTCGCTATAAACTAAAAGCTAACTTATATGCTATCCGCTATAAGTTCGATCGCTATAAACTAATTTATAAGCTATCTGCTATTTGTTAACAAACAGAGCCTTACACGATTTAATCCTTCTGCAAATTAGCTCACGGATTAAATAGATTGACTCGCATCAATCACACATGCAACACAGTTCTGTTTACACCTTTTATGATTTGGTCAACGGTTTTATTTGCTCCCCCCCTCACCTAATCTCTCTTTTCTTTTCATTATTTTTAATGTATTTTTCTTTAACAGCATTTTTAATGCATGTAATAGAGGTGTGTTGATTTTTTTATAAGGAAGAAGATGAAGATACAAAGAAATTGATGAAGATGATGAATAATGTTCTTCAAAATTTGAATATGTTTAATTTTAATAAAAAAAAATTTTAGCAGTTTTTTAAGAAAAAACAGTTTATATGTGCATATTACAAAAGATATAAAGCATAATGCATATATATTCAGAATGGAAAAAGCATCATACCTTATCTCAGATCGAATAGATTTCTCAAAACGTAGATGCAGAGCTCAGTTGGCAATAACAGATACAGAGCTTTTCACTTTAATCTTTGAAACAATCACACAACGCGGTTCTGTTTACATCATTTATATTCTCACCACCTAATCTTTATTCATTATTTTAGTACAAATAGTTTTTTATGACAGAAATTTTAATACAACTAGTTATATTATAGTTGACTATATTAAGTTAGATTTATATATTATTTATTACTCTCTTCGGACACAAATATAAGTAAAAAAACATTTCAAATTTTGGTCACTATTATAAGCAAAAGTAACTATTTTTAAACTAATTAATACTACTATTCATAATATACCCTTATTTAATTCTATTTTATTTTAGACATTTATTTCACTTTTACACTTTTACATTTTTTAAAATGAGTAATATAGTAAATTTAACTCGTATTTTTCCTTAAATCAAGAAAATTAACTATTGGAATAGTCAAGAGTCTTAGACTTAGGGCATATACTTGGCTACTGTCATTATTACATTCATGATTTACAATGACAATCTTGGTAGCTCGCAGGATATTTCTAAAATTTTAGGAGTGACATTCATATTTTGGAATTTGAATTGTTTACATTCAAAAAATTTTAATTCATCTATATTTTTAGGCAAAATTACATTATGAGTTCTTTATCTATTAGCAAATGTCTATATTAACTTATTAAGTATAATATTCTTCAGTTAAAATTATCTTATTTATTTGTAACAAATTCCTCTTTTATTTTTATTTTTTTCCAAACTAGTATTTTATCTTTATAAATATGCACGGATTAATCATTTGATCTTATTTATTTGTAATATATTCGTCCATTATCTACTTCTTTTTTACCAAAACATGTCTTTTATCTTTATAAATATGCACAAGTTAACCTTTTTATTTTATTTATTTGTAACTTAATGAAGGGTTTGATACGTTTCCTAGATTTAGAGTTTAATGAAATTGGAGATTCCAATTTTAGAGTTTAGAAGAAGATTGAAGCAAACAAAAGCAAACAAGACATAGAATCATACATTTTGAGGTATATCTTAGTGTACTTTGTCATAAGATTAGTGAAGAAAATGATGAAGACAAGGATAAATAAGTTGAACGTTCATCATCTTTTTGATTTTATGAGATGTTACAAACCCTTCACACGTGTCCCTGTTTCAAACCCTTCATTATATTACATATAAGTAAGATAAAGAATTAACTCGTGCATGTTTATAAAGATAAAGGATTAGCTCGTGTATGTTTATAAAGATAAAAGACATATGTGTGGCAAAAATAAAATAAGATAAAAGATGAACCTCTCGAAGCATACACTTAATTGTGGAAGCATTTTAACCATAGAAAGAGGAAAAAGGCATTTAATTAATACAAAAAATTAGTAAAAAAAAATAGTGCATTCAACTTTTACAAAGTGAAAATCTTGTTTTTCTCAATACAAAATTTTCATTTTAAAGTGAAAATAGGCTACACGCAGGGGCGAATCCACCACCCGGCATGCCCTGGCACGTGCCCGGGCTCGGCACCCATTTTTTTTTTTTAGGGTTGTTACTTTAATCTGAAAATTCGAATGTTTGAGTAAGAATTAATAAAATTTAAGTGTATATTCATAATCCTCATGAAATTCTGAGCAAAATGGTATATTTACTTGTCCAATTTGGTGCTAGAATTGAAAAATTCGATTTATGATTTTGGGTGTTCTGGAGGTTGAAGATGATGAACAGTAGATTAAGGGTTGTTTTAATATATATTTATATATATTAATGAAGCATTACTTAGACAAAAGTGTGCACGCTAGCTCAGTGGCTGGGTGATGAATTGGGCACGCAGGGGTCGTGTGTTCAACTCCCAGCTTTCTGTCATTTTTCAAAACCCTTTATTTACTTTAAGTTAATTTTATGTTCTTTTCTTTATCATACATATCTAAAAATCACAAAAAATCTTTATAAAAAATACTAAAAATATCAATTTTGTTTCCCTTTTTATATATGGTAAAAATAGTAAACAAATGTATTATTATTGTTTTTATTTTATTTTAATTTTTTACCTCATGCTTAAGTATAACCCAAAATACCAAAAAAAATACTCCAAAACATGTAAAGTGCCCAAATGTATTATTCTTTTGTGTTAATCTCAAATATGTAAAATATGTTGTAATTCTACTTTCTTTTATATGTAGGATTGTGGGGAGTTTATGACTTTTACTTATGTAATTATTATGAATCAAATATTTAGATGAAAATCTTAAAATTCATTACTTTTATTATAATTTCAGTATATAAATAATATATATTATTAGTTTAAAATCTTCCGATCGATTCGAAAACCTTAAACCAATAAATATTTGTGCATTTGTGGTTAAAATTGTGCCCGGGCTTAATACCATTTCTGGCTCCGCCACTGGCTACACGTTAGCAAGGATCATGTTAACATATCGCCTAATTCAAAACGAAACTTCAGTTAGTTTGCTTAACATACTATCAAACATTGAACAAAATAATTATTTTTAAAAAATAAAAAAAAAAAATTCAATATATTGAAGAGAATTTGTGTTGGTACTTTTGGATAATAAGAGTCACCTGAGTTAGTGTCTCAAGCTTTGAGAAGTTTTTGGGCATTCATTTATGCTGAATATGTCTCCAAAGACTTTTCAACCAAGTTTCTTTCACCTGACCTTTCTTACTATAAAACTACTTTAATTATTTCGATTACTGAGCAATGAACACAATTGTGTCAGACTCAGGATATATACTTAGCAATAGCATACACTTTCATGGTTTGACAATTTTCTTAGCTTAAACAATTTAAGACCTTAGTTTTGATTAGTTTTCTATCTCACTATCCAAACAATGAACTAAATATATAATTTCTGCAATAAAAAATAAAGAAAAATAGTCAATATAATGAAGACAAAATTTTGTTAGTACTCCTAGTTAGCAAGGAAGAAAAGTCACCTGAATATTATTCTTAAGCTTAAAACATTTTTGGGGCAGTTAGATATGCTGAGTTTTTGAAGTTTAACGGCATGTAACTTACAACCATGACAAATATCTACAAAATTTGGTAGATCGGCAAGTGTTATCTCTGTCAAGTCCGGAAGAACAATTTCCCTTTCATTCATAATGCTGTCTCCTTGACTATGCCTAAAAACCTCTTGAAGTTGAGTAGCATGTGATAAGCGAAGAGTGCTTAATTGTGGAAGCATTGTAACCATGAAAAACGGGAAAAGACTTTTCAACTTGTGGCAGTTGAAGACTGTTATTTGTTTTAGCTTTGGAAAATACAATTCAGCATTAGGAAGCTCCACGAGTTCTTCATTTGCGGCAACAATTTGTTCCAATTCTTGACAATCAGAAAGGGAAAGGTACATCAACTCTGGTAGGTTTCTATGTTTTTCCATTGAGAACAAACATTTCAATTCTTCACAATCAGCCAATGTTAAACTCTGAAGACATTGGAGACTCCAAATCTGAAAGGGAATATCCAAAGGTAAATAACCAAATAATATTGAAATCGGTAGAAGGAAAATAATATAAAATATAAATGCCACAAAACTATAAAACATTTCAATACAAGTACTCACTTCATTCAAATTGAACCATGGTATAGCCAATTTTGGGCAAAACTCTATAGTTAGTTTCCTCAAAGACTGAGATGGCCACTTGCTTGACAACTCTCTGGACACATCCCAATGAGATTGTCAAGATCAATCAGGTTGAGATCTTCCAAATGAGGCAGCATGACATGGTTTTGGTGTGATGAAAGGCATTCATTATCACATTCACCAAACACATGTTCTAGCTTAGGAGCCTTTTTTATAGGTGCAGCTTTGCTCCTTTTCTTGAAGCTCCTTTTATTCCTTTTCACTACGCAGATCATTGACATGTGGCAAAAATATATCAAATGACTGAGATCAAAAGATAGCAAGAATCAAAACTACAGAAAAGCAAAACTACAGGAATTGAGAACTGAGCAAAAACATGCTCCATCTTCTTCTTTCTCCTCGACGCCTCTCCACTTTCTCTCGATGCACCGGCCGCCATCGTGGCGTATCTCCGTCGCAGATTCTCGTCGTCGCCGCTGTGTCTCGCCTCATCTACAAATTGCGCGAGACAAAACCAATCTCTGAAAATCGTATTGCTCTCTCTCACCTTTGTCTCTCTTCATCTCGCGCCCCTCTTTTTCAATTGTAGGACTCAACATATGGTAGATGTAATCAATTGTTGAAGGATGCAGAATAAAAAATCTGGTCATGGAATTTAACATTAGTGAATTGAAGTGGTGTTTATGTTGTTCTTTTTCATAAAAAATAGATTTGTGGAGTAGAGTGTATTGTTTGGTATTGTACTTGTACGATTGTGTGTGTCTGCGTGACTAACTAAAATTGGGAAGCCGTTCTCAAATTAAAATTTCAAATAATCATTTCAAAGTTCGTCAAAAAGGATTCGAAGAAAATTGAATCAAGAACAAAGAAGAGGACTAAGAACAAATATTGTAGTCCTGAAAATCTTGTCTTTTTCGATCTGTTCCTTGAGAGAGAGAGAGAGAGAGAGAGAGACAGAGAGAGAGAGAGAGAGAGGAGAACAACTGAACAAGAACACAGTTGTGTTGGAGGCACTGTGACGGAGTGGTGGACATGACGGTGATGGGAGTCGGCGGTTCATCAGGGATAGTTTTTTTTTTACCAGCGTAAGTGCATAACCCTTGGTTACCAGCGTAACACTGTTGTGAGGTTTTTAATCACAAGTCACAACCATTGAATATTTAACTGCCACATGTCAATCATGCAAGGGAAAGGAATAAAAGCAACCTCTAGAAAAGGAGCAAAGCTGCACTCTTTTTTATACTCATATTTTGCAATTGTGCAAGTCCTTCGACATAACAAATTGTAAATATCGATTCTAAACGCTTACAATTAACAATGTCAATATCCACTAGTTTGCTCATCAAAAAGGGAGAGTTCATTGGAGTTGGAATTATTTCTTCACTTACCATATGCTTAAATTCCACTTTCTCATTAGAAAGTGAGGGGAGCGGAGATCGAACTCTAGACCACTTAGTCATAGAGGCTCTGATACCATGTCAAATAACCAATTATCTCAAAACCTTAAGGTGTTATGATAGAGTCATATCAATGGTTTTATATTATTTCTAACATTTACCGTTAATTTCTAGGATAATACTTCATTTAGAAAGAGAGTGAAGTATTAGGGTAACTTTAAATACAAGTAATATATAATCCACTATACACTAGATGTACTATATATTGGATAATTAGTTGACCAACATTGTCTCTTCGATTTGTAAAAAAAATAAAATAAAATTGTCTCTTCGAAACCTTAGAACTAGATGGCAAAAGTGGTTATGTTTTATGCAAAGGATGTCTTTTATTTTCATTTACTTAAAGGACAATACTTGTGAAGATAGACTTGTCTTTCATGGTAATGTTATTGCTGTTTTATATTAGTGGGACACTATCCCTAATTTCTTTAGTAAATAATTCTACCATAATTAAGGGTATGTCTTCCTAATCTAAGTTCATAAAAAATCCAAAAAGAAGATGCATGGATTTTGATGGTTTCTTTGAAAACTTGAAAGTACCCATTACTTGTTACTAGGTAAACCTGTACGGGTTCGATTAAAATATATAATTAAAATATTTTTATAAATTAAAAATAATAATTGTGATAAGTATAATCACACATTCGATTAAAATACATTGTTAAATACTTTTTACGATATGGTTATATTCAATATTATATATGTGTAAAAACAAAAAAAGTTGTTCAGAATTAAAATAATTTTTATTGAAATGATGTATCATATTTTATTTTAATTGTGTTATCGTATAAAATTTTAGTTTTCATTATATGAGTTGCAATTTTAATCACAAATCACTTTGCTTTTTTATTAGTTTTCTTATAAAAATACATATATATATTCCCTATGTTCTTTACATAGTTGGCTCTTTTAATTGCTTTTTTAGGAGGAAAAGTAAGAGCATCTATCTTGGAGCTCTTGGACACGACACACCCTCTCCCTCTTCAATACTCTCCATCAAAGTACAACCATTGTTTTACTAGGTGATTGCTGACATTGAAAGAATTAAAAAGATGTACTTTTGTGTTTATGCTTTCTCTTTTCATAGAAGCTTTTCAAATTTTAAATTGTTGTTCATGTAGTAGCACTTAATTCAAATTTGCAAGCTTCTACATTTGGAAGCAATGGTCAAGATTAAGATAAAGTGATTGGGAAGAAGAAAAACCATAACTTTTGGCCTGCTGATTCATGCACAAGATTAAATCACACATTAAAGATATCATCCACATGACAATAGCAAAACATTCAAATTATTTTATGCATCACAAACCATATTAGAACTACGATCACACGAAAATGACTATAAAAAGTAGTCACCAAAATACAACAATCAGAGTTCAGGCTTTGGTGCAGACATCTCCATCACAAACCCATCCATCTTTGGGCTTCTCTTCTTCCTTGGTACCATTTACGCTTCCTTTGTCTCCTAGTGCACAATTTGGATGGAGATCATAGTCACATTCTTCACAGAAGTATGACCAAATATGTCCCTCTTTATTGCAATCATCACAATAATAAATACTACGGCGCGATAATACAAAGCTCGTGCTCATGTGTTTCATGTGTCACCTTCTCAGGCCACCCCTTTGCAATGTCATCATTTTTTGCCTCTATTTCTTTAATTCTCTCCTCAGTGAAAGGATATGCATCTGCCCCATATAGCCCAATCAGATCTAGAGCTTCTTTGGTGAAAGTCCGGTCACTTGGTCCAATCGCAACAAGCATGGGGATTCCAAATACCTTGAATTTGCTACTCAGGATTTCTTTCCTTGAATCACCAAAGGGAAGTGCCAACCATGGCATTCCTGCAAAGAATTCATCAAAAGAGTCTTGATCTCTGTCGCTTGAGAGGAAAACGACTTCAAGTGCATCCTTGTCTTGTGCCTTAATCTTATGGTATGCATCAATGAGTTTTGGAAGAAATGTTCGGCATGGAGGACACCAGTGGGCTGAGAAGTAGAGGAGGACAGTCTTCCCCTCTAATTCTGACACTGGAATCTGAAACGAGGATAAATGCTAACTGGTTAATATCGCATTAAAATGAGGGAATCACTCAACATAATTCAGTAAATTTACTTGATAAGAAGTTTTACCTTCTCCCCGCCATTCTTAATGACAAAGTCTTGATCCCCAGACGCCAAAACTGACTCAAGAGTTTGAATTGCTTCTTTAGCCTTTGCTATTTCATCGAGTTCGGCAAACTTTTCAGGAGTGAACGGATATGCATCAATTCCATGATCTTCAATGGCCTCAGCGACATTAGGATGAAGAGTTTTCCCATCTGGCCCAATAATAACTAAAGTCGGGAGTTCTGAGAGCTCAAAGTATTGAATTAGTTTTGCACAGGTTTTGTCCTTGATAGGCAAGGATAACCAAGGCAAACTTTCTAACTCTTTCTTCAATGACTCTTCCTCATCATCTAAGGGTATAAACACAACCTCGATGTTCTCCCCTTTTTCCTTCAGCTTCTTGTAAACGTCCTTAAGCTTTTGAGAAAATAACGCGCATGATCTGTTTGAAGTCGCACAGAAATACAGACCAACTGTCTTTCCCTCAAGCTCAGAAATAGGTATCTGTGTAAAGGGAAAGGTCATAAATGAACCACATGATTTGTAGCAAACAACTAGATAATAAGTAAAGGAAACTACTATATCATACAGAGTTATGTTACTAGCTTACTTTGTTTCCATCGGATGATATCACAAAGTCACGGGAACGAGATACCAATAGAGATCTCAAGGACTGGTTCCTCTTAGCTTCCTCTTCTTGATCTTTCAACTCTTGGACCCTTTCCGATGTGAAAGGGTATCCTTCAGCTCCATAATCACGGATAATGTCAACTCCATCTTCAGTAATAACTTTCCCAGTTTCATCAAGCAATGCAAGATGAGGAATGCCATTTACATGAAACAATTCATCAAGGCTGTTGCGTGTCTCTGTATCAGAAAATGGGATAGCCAACCACGGCATCTTGGAAAAGTAATTCTTAAAGGCCTCCTCATCTTCATCAGCTGAGACAAAAACAACCTCAAAGTCACCGTTTGGAGAGAGTTCATTGTACACCTCTGCCAATATTGGAGTGAATCTTTGACACGGACCACACCATGAAGCTGAAAAATAGAAACCGATTTTCTTCCCCTTCAAACTATCAATTCCAACCTGTGAATTCCAAAATATAAGAAATAGCACCACAATGTTCCCTTGGAATGAGTATAAATAAAATTACCACTTGAAACAATCATCTCTCATAGGCCACATACAATGCCAAATAAAAGAACACTAAATTAAAGTTAGTAAACTTAATTCAATTGAATAAAATGCTATATTCAACTACAAGAAAGTTTAATCAACTTATTCAATGTAATAATAATAACTTCAATCGAACAAAATGAATCACCACTACTTATATTAAGAACGAAACAACCGATGATTTCTCAATTCACCATATATAATCCTTACAGAGTGGGTTCTGTCGTTCTCGCTAGTGGACGCTGGGATTGGTGTCCTTCGGAATAATCGGTCCTGGGTACCACAGTCTTAAAAAAAATCCTTATTTTATTTTCCAATTTTTCTTTTTGCATTTCAACAACAAATACATAATAAAAAATAACTTAATCCAAAACAATGTTGTCTTAATTCAGCATCTGACTGAAGATTAGCACTTAATTACATATACGCTGCAATGAATACCAATTGATCATTCAGAAACAGCATAAGCAGAGAATCAGTTTCACTTTAGTCCCAAAATTTTAGTATCTCCACAATTTCAGAAGCAAAATTATAATTGAATAATCTTGTTAAAAATTGGTTAATCAAATACTTAAAAACCTTAAAATAAAATAAAATAAAATAAAAAAGAAAAAAGCTAAGAAGAAAAGGAATTACCTGATCAGCGTTGTTTTTGCGAAGAAAATGTGTACCGGGAGAAGAGAGAATGGAGAGAACATCGTGAGTAGTGACATCAACAGAATCTGCCATCGCTAGCTGTGTTGTGTAGTGAATAATAATTAGTGAGTGACTGAATAATACAAAGACTTGCAAAACAAGGACTGCTTATTTATACCATGGTTCTGTATTGTTCTTCTTCTTCTTCTTCTTCTTCTTCTTCCATATACCATGGTTCTTCAGTTTCATCCTTATCAACAGCAAAATCAAAATTATTTTCTTTTCTTTTTCCTTTGTCCCGTGCAAAGTTGGGTTCAAATGGCTCTTCCACATACTCTGCTTCTTCAGTTTCATTCTTATCAAAAACAAAATCAAAACTTTGGTCAGCAGAAGAACTATCCTTCACATCAGGTACAGTCAAATAATCTATTTGAGTTATTTATTGAATGTGCTGTTAGTTTATAATTCATATGCTGCAGTTTTACTTGTGTTACAAGCAATAGCTTGTTTTTAGGTGTTTTGTTATGTGTAACTAACTAGATAAAAGTTAGTTAGAGTGTTAGTTAGTGGTTATTAGTTAGCTAATAATTAGGGAGTTTGTTAGAAGTTACAAGTGTGTAACTTAGGGTGCAAGTATTATAGCTATATAAAGCACTTACATCTATTGTAATTGATTCATTGTGTTGTATGAATAAAGAAAACAAACTTTCCCTAAAGTGTATTCTCTATATTCTTCTCCTTCTTCAAAACCACTCCTCCATTGTTGATCAATTTCTGAGTTCATAGTTTCACAATTTTCTGTTTCCAGTTTAGGCTCATTGGCTCGTGCCGCAGCTACCAGTTTTGTGTGTGTGTGATTCATCGAGTGAAATTGTGTTCCAACATTTGCAAATTATAAAAATACTTTAATTATGTTGCTGTTATTAACTCCCACACCTAATTCTATTTTGATTATTGAGGAATGAACAGTATATTAATAACCAATTGTCTCAGTTTCAGGATATATACTTAGCAATAGCATATACAATTTCATGGTTTGATCATTTTCTTAGCTAACACAATTTAAGACCTTAGTTTTGATTAGTTTTCTATCTCACTATCCAAACAATAAACTAAATAATTTCGGCAATAAAAAATGAAGAAAAATAGTCAATATAAAGAAAAAATTTGTTAGTACTCCTAGTTAGCAAGGAAGAAAAGTCACCTGAATTATTCTTAAGCTTGAAGCAGTTTCGGGACAGTTAGATATGCTGAGTTTTTGAAGTTTAACGGCATGTAACTTACAACCATGGCAAATATCTAAAAAATTTGGTAGATCGGCCAGTGTTATCTCTGTCAAGTCCGGAAGAACAATTTCCCTTTCATTCATAATGCTGTCTCCTTGACTATGCCTAAAAACCTCTTGAAGTTGAGTAGCATGTGATAAGCGAAGAGTGCTTAATTGTGGAAGCATTGTAACCATGAAAAACGGGAAAAGGCTTTTCAACTTGTGGCAGTTGAAGACTGTTATTTGTTTTAGCTTTGGAAAATACAATTCAGCATTAGGAAGCTCCACGAGTTCTTCATTTGCGGCAACAATTTGTTCCAATTCTTGACAATCAGAAACAGAAAGGTACATCAACTCTGGTAGGTTTCTATGTTTTTCCATAGAGAACAAACATTTCAATTCTTCACAATCAGCCAATGTTAAACTCTGAAGACATTGGAGACTCCAAATCTGAAAGGGAATATCCAAAGGTAAATAACCAAATAATATTGAAATCGGTAGAAGGAAAATAATATAAAATATAAATGCCACAAAACTATAAAACATTTCAATACGAGTACTCACTTCATTCAAATTAAACCATGGTATAGCCAATTTTGGGCAAAACTCTATGGTTAGTTTCCTCAAAGACTGAGATGGCCACTTTGCTTGACAACTCTCTGGACACATCCCAGTGAGATTGTCAAGATCAATCAGGTTGAGATCTTCCAAATGAGGCAGCATGACATGGTTTTGGTGTGATGAAAGGCATTCATGATCACAGTCACCAAACACATATTCTAGCTTAGGAGCCTTTTTTATACTCATATTTTGCAATTGTGCAAGTCCTTCGACATAACAAATTGTAAATATCGATTCTAAACGCTTACAATTAACAATGTCAATATCCCTTAGTTTGCTCATCAAAAAGGGAGAGTTCATTGGAGTTGGAATTATTTCTTCACCTATATTAAAACCACCATGATCGCTTCCACTTGAAGAAATTATATGCTTCAGTTGATTGCAGCCTACTATTGTTAGTTGTTCTAGTTGCTGCATACTTTGAGCAACTGATTCTGAAAAGAGTACTTCATCGGTCTTGCAATATGATAAGCTGAGGATCTTAAGATTTCGCAATTTACATTCTGATTGAAATATGATCTGTAATTGCGGGCAACCATCTATGACAAGTAGTTCTAGTCTTTCAAAGTAATGTAATACTTGCGGAGGTGAACCATGACACAGTTCTCTCAAGTTAAACATAGACTTAAGGCGTAACTCGACCAACCTTGGAATCAAATCATCTTCCTTGAAATCACAGGTTGCATTGAAGATGCATTCTATCTCTTCACAAGAAGTGAGATGAAGAGTAGACAAATTATTCATGCCTCCTAAGCCTCCAGCCATATCTGGGATGATATTTTTACTTCCTCCATGGAGACCAAATAAAGAAATAGTTTCAGCTATTTGCAGAATATTTTTGTTGGATTTACTCAACTTTGAGATATTGAAATCACTTAATTGTACAGATTTAGTGCTTTCTGGAATGATTGGATCACCAAGTACAAACCTTTGTAGATTCGGAAGAATACCAATATCCAGAATGATCTCATGAACATACTCGTCTGGGTAGCATTTTGAAGCATATAACTCCTCTAGCTGTGAACATTTTCCTATTGCTCCATTGTAGTTTGTTTCAAAAATATCACATTCTGACAAATCTAGCAACTTTAGGCTTATGCAATTTCCTATTTCGATAGGAAGCTCGTTGAACTCACAACGTCTCAAGTCAAGAACCTCTAGTCTTGTTAAGCTTGTTATGAAAGAAATGTCACCAAATGTCAATCCATTTAGGCGCAGAGTTCGAACATTTGTCAACAATTGGATTGATGGCGGAAATGATATTGGTACTATTTTGTAATTGATGGTTATAGAAAATACCTCAAGCCCTTGTATTCCTTCAAATGTTAAATGTGATAAATCCAAGGAATTCAGTGATCTATCATGAGCATTAATATTTATCAATAGAATTTTAAGATTTGGAGCATATAATTGACAAAAAGAGGGATTTTCATTGTACCACCATGAAGATACTGCAAAACAATCTCTTATCATGTTATCGTCTGCCACAGTGCTAAGTGGTTTGTCAACGTTTACCAAGATTTTGCAATCATCTGATCTATTTGCAATCCATAAGGCTGCATCACGAACCACGTTATCCATCTTCACGGAACCACGTGTGAGCAAACAAGAATCTAGAAGTTCTTTTATGACTGTGCTGATTGAGCTCCTCATTGACTGTAACGATGATATTTCTCTCACACCCAGTCCAAGTGCATACCTCACCAAATCTTCTGTTGGGATGTGATATTCTTCTGGAAAAAGAGCGCACAATAGAAAGATTTGTTTTGCTTTGTGCGTTGGCAAATAATCATAGCTTAATTTAACGCATAAAGTAGCATTATCTTCATCATCAGATGTCTTTGAATCCCTTAACTTCTGAAACGCCTGCTTCCACTCAATTTCCTTCCTTTCTTTGAATAATGACCCCACAATTTTGATTGCTATGGGAAGTCCCATACATTCTTTGCATATTTTTCGTGGCACATCATCCAATATCTTGGAGTATTTGTCATCAATTCTTGCAAACTTTTGGAATAAATTCCAAGACTCATCTTCAGACAAGAGCTCCAAATG
This sequence comes from Trifolium pratense, assembly GCF_020283565.1. Taxonomy (NCBI): domain Eukaryota; kingdom Viridiplantae; phylum Streptophyta; class Magnoliopsida; order Fabales; family Fabaceae; genus Trifolium; species Trifolium pratense. The sequence continues at coordinate 45,854,302 of NC_060061.1, forward strand.
AATCTTATTTTGACAGTTCATTGATGTACAAACACGCTGATGACGAGTTGTTATGAGGATCTTCCAAGTTTTCTTGATAACATCATCTAAGTGAATCCCAATATCCTTCAATTTGAACTCTCTCCATACACTGTCTACTATGATAAGAATTCGCTTCTTTTGTTTTAAACTAATCCATAAACGTTGTGCTCTTCCCCTTTCACTTTCTTGAACCAGTTTCAATTTTAACATATCTGCAATTTGTCCTTGAATGTCTCTAATATTTGGAGTTCGCTCCACGGTGATTGATATAACCTTATCAAACATTTCCAAATCCTCAGCCTTCTTGCCAACTTCAGTTACAAGAGTTGTTTTTCCACATCCACCCTCTCCATACAATCCTATCATATGGTCATATGGATGGAGTCATCCTCAAGTGTCTCAAAGAGTTCATCATAAGCCTTTTTTGTTGATCTGAAATAAACGAAGTCTTCAGATAATTCATACTGAATACCTGGTAGTGAATCAAGATGAGAAAATTGTTCAATATCTTTGTTTTTGCCTATGACTCTTCCCATTGCCTTTATCTTCTCTACAATTTGGTTGCGGAAAAGATATTGTCCCCACAATAGCAACCATCCTTGAAAGTGATTAAAGCTTGTCTTCATTTTGTCTCTTACTTGTGGAAAGAGAGGTCTTGCCAAATATATAGCCGCTGCCGCAGTTGCAACGGTCACAACAATCACAATTATATTTGCAAGAAAACTGGTAGGGTCATACGTTCTGGAAAACGCAATCATATCTGCCATCACGTAAAGGCAACCTGATAATAGAATCATTTGTTATTATTAATTAAAACAAAAATACTTTATACTTTTAAAAAGGGTTTGTCGAACATGTGCAATATTGCATATGTTGTTAAACGAGTACCACATGAGTTACGAGATGTTCTGAATGTGTGTTTATATAGTAGAGACAATCCTCACTTTATAAGCTTGTTTTGTAAGGATGAGTTAATCTCAATATTCAATTCTTTTTTTATGGGAAATTAATCAAAATATCTTATCATTAAGCATTTTTGAAATTTTCAAACACAATAGTATGTGTTATTAAAAGAAATTTTTCCCAGCCAAATTTTACAATAATATATATATATATATATATTTATTGTCACCATCAAAGAAATTTCAAGCTCTATTATGGCCCCCCCTAATGTTTTTGTCTAGCTCCGCAGCCAGGCTGAGTCTGGTTGACGGATGCGGTTGAGTGAATCCCAAAAAAGCTCTCTGGTTGGAAGTGTTGGAACTTGTTAATGAGGTCGTCTTGTGTTACTTAAATTTGTTTTGTCATCGTTATCGGTCTACTTTCTTTTCTTCTTTAAGACTCCGACATATATTATTTCTTTTATTGAATCTCTATTTAAGGGTTTGTTTGGTTCAACGGAGGGGAGGGGAGGGGAGGGATTTTAATAAAGGGGAGGGGAGAGGAGGGGAAGGGAGGAGAGGTAGTTTAATTATTTATATGTTTGGTTCAAAAGACAAAAGGAGAGGGGAGGGGAGGGATTTTAATTGCGTGTATGTTTGGTTCAGAAGGGGAGGGGAGGAATTTTAAAACTAAATTACTTTTTTATCCTTATTATTTTACAAAAGTCTTATAGTTTTAAAATTATTCACTTTATAAATAATCTTATAATTTTAAAGTTATTCACTTCAAAAATAATTAAATACGAAAACTCAATTGACACGAAACCTCTGCAAATCAAATTATCAGTTGGTAACAATTTTTTATTTTGATGATTCATCTAACTTAATAAAATATTTATTTATAAAATTAAACTCTAATAATTTTTATATATATATTTATAATTTATAATTCAAAGAAATAGAAAAAATATAAAACAAAAACAAACAAGAAAAAACATAAACATATCATCACAAAAAGAGGCAAAAGAATTGCAACTCAACCATTCTAATAATTACTACTGTATATATCGTAACAAGTACTACTGTACGTATACGTAAAAAAATTTGCAGGTATTGATAAAAAAAAATTGCATGAAAGGACGAATACTAGTTACGTTAATAGCAAAAAGAATGAAGTTGCACTGTATCATAAAAGAACAATACACTAAATAGGAGTATATGATATAGAGAAATAAATAAGGCTGATTTTGGAATTATAAAATAAGATCGAGGATAATTTTGTAAATGTAATAAAAATTTAAGTAACATATTTTACCTCCCCTCCCCTCCCCTCCAAATCCCCCCAATTTGGGGGAATGCAAAAAATGAGTTTATGAGGTATTTTGCTCCCCTCCTCTTCCCTCCCCTCCCCTCCAAAAAATTGAACCAAACACATAAAATATAAAATATTCCCTCACCTCCCCTCCCCTCCCCTCCAAAACCCCCGAACCAAACAGACCCTAAGTCTTTTGTTTGAGTAGGAGTGAGGAAGAGAGGAAAATTCATTGGATTAAGCAGATATTGATGTTAGCTATGTGTAAACTTATATCTCTGGTTATATGTTTTACTAAGCTCACCATGAGTTAAAACTCTTATTGTTGAAATGATGTGAAATTCAATGAGAGTTTAATATTAAGGGGTGGTTGGGCTGCTTTATCCGGTTGTTTCGGGGCCAGGTGAGAGGTCTCTGTCGGGGTGCTTTATTGTTGCCGTTAAGTAGAGGATGAACAGATACCTCTTACTTATTGACTTATAGACAAGCATTAAAGTCATAGTGAGAGAAAAAAAATGTATTAACTTAAGTAACGGATTAAGTCAAATTTGATCTTTAAATACTTTTTAATTATTTTGTTTACAACTTTGAAGATATGACAATGTTTCCTTTTTTCTACCATTCTTGAGCAAATCAAATTCATCTCTTGGCTTTGGTTTAGTGGTAGAGCGGGGCGCAAAACAGGTTACTCGTTTTTCAATTGGTGTAGTAACCTTTTATGTTAATTACAAAGTCTTTGATTTAAAGCTTTATAACTTCATTTTGTATTGTAAGGATTGAATACTCCTTGTACTCCTTATTAATATAATTTTGCTTATAAAAAAAGGAGAATGTTAACTTGTGCCCTTAAGGCACATGTTAAGGAAGCAAAAATAGAAATTATTAAATGCTAATTTGTGCATTTTGACTTTTGAAGCATTAAATTTCTTATATCATTAAATGATGAATTTCTATTTTGGTATATCTTAACATGTGCCCTAAGGGCACATATTAACAAGACCCATAAAAAAAAACAATGTTTCCTTTTTGCTCATGGATTGAAATTTAATTTTGTTTGTTTAATGAAAAAGGTGCCTTAAACAATTCATGTGGTTACTTGCACATGTTTTAAGCGCAACACTTATCCCACCAATAAGACTCCCCCCTCGTTACCCAACAAGCATGATTAATAATAACTTTATTTCTATTTTTCATAAATCAACATTAAAAAAATTAATTACATTAAAATGATGTGTGTCAAAAAAAAATTATATTAAAATGATATCTTATTTTTTTAATTTATATTCTTAGTAAAATTGCAAGTATGAATACTTTCTATTTCTTTTTTTTTTTTTTTTGACATTAATACTTTCTATTTCTAATGTGAAGGTGAGAGGGATAATCATCAACCTAGATCTAAATCAATGGTTAAGATTAAGAGTTGCTTTAAATGCCACTTTCTTGTCTATTTGTTCTCCTGAAACTATTCAACTTTCTTAATCATAACTCTAATCATTTTTAGATCTAAGATGATAATTATCTCTCTCTTACTTTTCTTTATACAAAGGCGAGATCAAATTAATTTATATCAGTGTTACATTTGAGTAATTAATGTTATACCACTAAATAATATTTCAATGAATACAATTTTTAAATTTTTTTTTCTTGAATTGAAAGTTTATATTATATATGTTAAATTTTACAAAAATTTAATATCGTTTGATATGTTATTACGACCGATCAAGATTAACAGTTTATCCGTTTTTATTGAATATCGATCAACTTGTAAGATAATAATATACATGGAATTCTATTTTTTTTTTCCAACAATAATCATATTGATAATAATCTTAACAATCGAAAATAGTATATGTACCATAAATTTCCATAAATTTTAAGAGAAGTATTTTTATATTTCTTTAACATATGTTATAAGAGTATATATTGAAGACTTTGAGTAGTATCTAAAAAGACATAATAACACCACACGATATATGATTAATGCATATTTAGAATGGAAAAAGCCTCGTACCTTATCTTAGATCGAGTAGATGCACCACCAGCCGAGCTCAGTTGAAAATAATAGATGCAGAAGAGAAGGATACTTGAGCTTTTGACTCTAACCTTTGACACAATCACACAACAGACGGTTCTGTTTACTTCATTTATTATATTCTCCTCACCTACTCTCTATTCATTATTCTACTACAAATAGTTTTTTATGACAGAGTTATTTTAATACAAGTAGTTTTTTAATAATAATTTTAAGTATTAAATATATAAATTAAAATATTCATTATTTAAAAAAATATAAATAATAATTATTATTATTATACAAAATTAAATAATATAAATAAAGAATAAAGAATGTGGGGTATATGAAAGTGAGTTGGAAGAGAGAGTATTTGGTTTAAACTAAACCATCGTAGGAGTAAAAGTTGAATAATAGTTTAATTATTATGTGGAAGAAAAAAAAATGATGTGAAATATTGAGAAGTGAAAAAGGTGGGGGTTTAAACTTTAAACCATTGTTGATAGTCTTAGTTTTTTATGACAGAATTATTTTAACAAAAATGTTATTCAAACATGGAAAATGCTAAACAGTATCCCGGACACTGGTTATAAAAATGCAAAAATAGTAATTTGGTATTAGAGTTTGTGCAGTCAATTCCTCAAAAGTTTAAAAAATATTCTTTTCTTTTCAAAACTTTCTTTGATTTCTTTAACAAAACCCTTCAAACATTTAATACTTACGTACACATGGGACTCACTAAAATGCATATTAGAAATCTGGCACATCCGAGGTGCCTAGACCCTATGACCGGTCAAGATTTAGAGGTGCAGATCAAGAGGCTAGCTTCAATCAAGCAATTATTGAGATCGTGATTTTGAGTCAATAATATACATATAACTTTAAGGTTAATGATATGGTGGACCACCTTCATAAGTGGTCCACTGTGGACAAGTGATCTATCGAATTTGAATTGGGTTAATTAGTTTTTTGGTCACTTAAAGAAAAAAAGGCCCGAATTTGTCCTTTAAAGACACATATGTTTCTCAATTGGTCCTTTCCGTCAATTTTTTACAAAAAAACGTTAGTTTTAGTAGACTGAATTGTGGATGTCATTAAGTGTAAGTGGTCCACCAAAAACCTTATTAATTTTTAAAATTTTAACCATTGGAATTTTTTGTTATATTTGGAGTTAAAATTTAACGGAAAAGACCAATATGGCAAAAATATATGTCTTTAAGGGACCATTGGAAAACCTCAAATGTCTTTAAGGGACCAATAGACTAATTAAGCCATATGAATTTTACGAAATTCACTGTTTGATTGAAAGTTTATATCGTATAGATCATCCATAAAAAAATTTAAATTTTTTTGAAAATCATTTGATATATTATTGAGACCCATCAAGATTCACGTTATTTAATAAACCGTTAATTTTGATGTGTCTCGATAACATATCAAATGATTTTCAGTTTTTCTAAATTTTTCTATGAATGATCTATATGATATAAACTTTCAATCCAACAGTAAATTTTATAAAATTCGTATTCGTTATAATGTTATTCATGACTGATCCACCATGGACCACTTGATGAAGTGGTCCATATTAGAATTTACCTTAGTTTTAATTAAAATTGAGTTGAATGTAAAATAATTCATAATGTATAATGGATACTTTTGTACTTGCATCAATCACACAACACAGTTCCTTTTACATCTTTTATGATTTGGTCAACGGTTTTGTTTGCTCTTCCCCAAACCTAAGTAGTTGGTTATAGTTTATACTACATTTTAAATTGATTATTTTACTGTCGTGCATCATATAGGCTTCACTCCATGACACTGCTTTCATATGTTTTTTTTTAACCATCAGTATTCGGTCCATTAGACCACCTAATGTGATTCAGGTGTCAGTTATAGCAGTGATTGTTAGTTCTAGCATCAAGTGGTTCCGATTATCTCCAGATGTAATTTTTTGTTTATTTATGCAAGTCATGTTTCTTGTTTTACTATGAATTTTCATTTCAGAAAAATGTTTTTGACGACTTTTTACATAAGATTCCTAATTTTGATTCTATATAAGTTGTCATTATCATATTAACCTTCACACCCTATAACCATATCAATCAAAACAACAACATAAGCATTAAGCACCATACACCAAAACTAAAAAAAAAACAAAAAAAACAAGGGATTTATTTCTAAAAAGCAAAATTATAAAACCTGCTTACATCAAAAACCAATGGAACTTGCGTCGCTATCCAAAAACTCGCTCTCAATGAAGTCAGCCAATTGAGGATCATTGTTACGATCAGCAACCTGTTATTTGTGAAGAATATATGTTAATCTGATTAGCCTTTCAATATCAGTAACACAGATGTTTATTGCATGGCAAAAGAAATATTCAATCCAGAAAAAGCGAGAAACAGGGATTACTTTACACTTTGAAGATTCAGAAGTTTCTCATTCACCAACTTCTCCAAAGACAGTGCTAATACCATAGCTAAATCAAACAAAAAAGGGAAATATAGAAAAATTAGAGTCAACATCGATAATTAAAGGTTTTAAACTATGAACATGTAAATATCATTTAAGCAGCGCCGAAACTACACACTACACATCAAAGGCGTGTTTGGTGTCCAACATGTGATGGTTACGACACCAACATATGTGAATGTGATAGCATTTAATCACTTTCATGCATTTAAATATTATTGAAATCCACGTATTTGTGTCAGTGTCGTGTTTGTGTTTATATCGAAATCAATATGAAGAATCAAAACAGAGGACTCTTCATACAATTACAAAGCATCTCCCTATTCCACGTGATCAAATTCTGAGGGAGGACTCAAAATAGGGTACAACACCACTCTTCTACCACGAATATTCTAAACAAATCAAAGTCATAAATTAATATAAGTCATTACTATATCCATCATAAGAGAAAAACTTAACACAAAACATCCTAAAAAATTTAACTAAAGAATCATGATTGGTTTCATGATACCATGTTAAGAATAACAGTTAATTTCTATATGATATAATTCATATGCACAAAGATACTTCACTTTAATCCTATCTAACTTAAAAGTCACATAAAAAGCTGCATCAAAATTATTCTCATATCAATAACTCTGAAGTAAATTCTAAAATGTTTATAAAGTAACACCAACCTGATATTTGATAGCATGCTCTCTTTCTTCATCACTATATTCCTTAAAGAACCTATTAACCACAAAAAACATCACACAAGAATGATTCAAAACCCCATATTGACAAATAATTGGAAGAAAAAAAACTACAAAATGAATCTTATGAAGTGTATTACTTGGCAAGTCCCTTGAGAGGTACGTTGTCTCTGTCAAAGTATGCAAACAAAGAGTGGTACACATACGAAACATTGTATTCCACACTGCAATTACATCATCACAAAAACACAAAATAAATCATGATTCTCATAATAAAATAAAATAAATAATGATTCTCATAGTTATTCATGTGCAGGCTTCTGGATGCGCATAATCATCCTCACTATCATCGTCTTCAATGCACTCTTCTGAAACTGTGCACCCATCCTTACTCATAATACTATGCGTATAAGAAGGGTAAACGGGACATACACTTCCGCAGTCCATATTTCCACAATACACTGCACCTGAAAGCAATAACAAAACTTTCAGCATTTGTAGATGGGAAATTGAACTTTTTATTGAAAAGTTCACAATATACAATATACAAATGTGAACAAGTAACTATGCAACTGAAACATTTTAGAACTTACATTCAAGCCTAAGTAAGTAATCTTTCAAACTAGCAAATATGACCTAAGTAAGTAATCTTTCAAACTTACATTCAAGCCTACAACACATGACTTTTCATGTACAGTGACTTTTTACAAGTAACTATGCAACTGAAACATTTTAGAACATATATAGTGAACTAATGCGGCAGTTAGATCTTTCTGAGGTTCAATCGACAAAGACATTCATATATCTGCATCTTCCCATTGGCAGCAGTGCACCCACACATGTTCATCAGAAAACATCAAATTGACAAAATATGAGCTAACAACCGTTAAGAACTTTTATCAAACAGTTTACGTGCACACAATAAAACTCAAAAGAAGATTAATGTTTCTATATGTATATTTAGGATTTTATGTTATTTTTCTATGACTCTCTACTTTTGAAATCTTATTTAGTGATTGGGTCTTTTTTTAACCTTTGTTTTTGTTTGTTTTTCAGCTTAAGATGTAGAACATTTTTCATACGATGATCACACGAATCAGCTGAGGATAGTTTAAATTTTTTGTGTTTGGTTCAATTTTTAGGAAGGGATATGAGGGGAGAGGGGAGCAAAATTCCTCCTAAACTCAATTTTTGCTTCCCCAAATTCGGGGGATTTGGAGGGGATGAGAGGCGAAGTGAGATGTGTTATTGTAATTTTAATTACATTGACATAATTATCCTCATAATTATTTTTAAATGCCATAATTATCCGTGCAATCACAAATTATTTCTTACGGTTCTAACGTGCAATTTTTCATCACTTGTCTGCATATTTTTTACGGTTCTAACTTTCAATTTTTTTTTCAAGTTTTTGTTACGGTATTTTATTATCACGTATGCTATTTTTTTTTTAAAAAAAACCATTTTGTTTAATATAGTATTTGTTTTATAACTACGCAGTACTACTACGTACATGTTTGCTACTGCTCAAAGGTTTTTTTTTTTTTCAGGCCAATTTAGTTCCGTTTATATTTTTTACATATTCTATAATTAATTTGCTTCTATTTCTCTAAATTGTTTTACTCTATGGTCTGTTACTATTTTATTATATCTATTTATATTTATTAATATATTATTAGATACATTTTTTTTATAAGTAAATTATTATTAGGTACATTTGTATAGAATTTAATTTTATAAATATTATATTGGATTAGATGGATCATCATTGAAAAATTATGTATTTTTATTTATATGCATTATGTGTGGTCGTAAGATTATAGATATATTTATATTTATTTTTAAAATTGTAAGATTATAGATATATTAACTAAATAAAAATCAAACAAGATCATAGGGATAAAAATGTAAATGAATAATAAAACCTCTCTCATTCTCTTGTGAACCAAACATATATTTAATTAAAATCTCCTACCTCCCCTCCCCTCTCATCTTATGAACCAAACATGCATCTTATTATAAAAATTTCCCTCCCCTCCCCTCTGCTCCCCTCCCCTTAAAGTTGAAATTCATTTTTAGAAACACATGACTTTCAAAATGAAGTGAATTTGAAAGGAAAGTCTAAGACTGTAGCAGAAGGAAATCAAAAGAATAAGAAAAGGAGGGAAATTAGAGAGGATCATGACAACAATTAAGCAAAAAAAGATGATAAATACTCCCTCAAATCCTTAATATAAGAGGAAGATTATTTTTTAATTCATTGAAAATGTAATGTAGATACATTATATTTTCAATGAATTAAAAAATAATCTTCCTCTTGTATTAAGCACAGGAGGAAGTAAATTAGAAGAAATTCACGAAGAAAATATAGAACGTCAGGGTGATGACTCATATCACTTAGATGAATTTTTTTTTTGACAAAAATCACTCGGATGAGTTGAAGAGCCCAATTAGCACTCATGATGAAGATGACATGAAAAATTATTTTTTCCTTCTTTTCATCATTATATAATGCCGCCAAAAAAAAATCATTTACTATATAATATAATTATTTATTTTTATATAGACTATATAATATAATTTCCTTCTTTTCATCATTTACTATATAATATAATATAATTTACTATAAAATATAATTTACTATATGTAATTTCCTTCTTTTCATCATTTACTATACAATATAATTTATATACGAAAAATACTCTCCCTACGTAACTCCAAATTTAATTGGGCCTAATTCTATGAAAATTTAATTCGATTACGATTATTTTGGTACTAGTTTGATGAATTATTGATCAAAATTGAATTTTGTGTGAAGCTTTGAAGTTGGAGCTCATAAGTAGATTTTTTGCAGAATTTTGGAGGGGTAAAATCCCAAAAAGTATAAAATAGGGGAGTAAAATTTAGGATTTTAAGATAGGTGGATAAAATTTCGGATTTTAAAATAGGAGAGATAAAATATCTTTTCAAATCTATTTTTTTTTGGAAATTGGGTATCTCTGCGCCCAACTGCAGAGACTAATCCCTCAAGTCTTGTAAGACCCAAGTGGGTGGCAAACTCTCTCTAAGAGTTTTAACACTGCTGCATGCCCAAGTCAGGGATCGAACTCAAGACTTTGATGAAGGTGGAAGAGACTCGCGCCATCTCATCTAAGTGCTCTCGAGTATCTTTTCAAATATATTTTTTCTACATCTAAAAAAAGAAAATTCACAATTTTTTTTAAATGTGTATTCCAAATTTGCTTAGATCTAGAAAATTTTATCTTGTTGATTTTTTACTAACCCTCGATAATTTCAAGATATTTATCCAACTAACTTGTAACCAAATTTTATTTCACATACATGTAACTTGTTCTTATTGGTTGTTGGGTAAATAGCGCAAATTATCAAGGGTAGTTAGAAAACACCTTTTTAAAATAGGATCAAAATTGTAGTTTTTTTTTTGTCTTAGATGATATTCATTCCATTTTTAAGTATAAAATAAGAGTTGGGATCCTCTCCATTTTCTATTCTTTCCATTTCTTCCATTACCAAAGTTTTTAAATATTTTTGGGTGTATAAATGATATTTGGACCCACTTAATGTCACACTTTTGCATTTATATTCCCAAAACTATATAATAATGGAGGAAATGGAAATAATTAGAAATGGAGAGGATCCTAACTCATAAAATAACATCTAAATTGTCGTTTCCACTCAAACAAAAAAAATAAAAAATGTCAATTTCACTTGCCACATGTCTAACTTACCCCAATCCGTGTCAATGAACTCTGAATTCGGTGCTCAACATCCTCCTCCTCCTTGTCTCGCTGCTGCGTCCTCTCAATCTTCCCCTTACAACAGAGATCATAAGATGGCTTCTTCTGAACAACTCGTTTTCGAACTCAGTAACCCTGAGCTCCGTGAAAACGCTCTTCTCGAACTCTCCAAGGTATCATCACATCACAACCATTTTCCCTCTCATTTTTCTTCCAAATTGATACCAATTTCCAAAATTTTCATTCATTGTTTGTGATTAGGGTTTTTTAATTTTATGGATTGAATGTTTGGTTTGGTTTTTATGTATGTTAGTTAATTGTTGAGAAATGACTTCGTGTGTGTTTTGTGAGTTCATAAAGAGCGAATTTCTGACTTAAAAATGGGCTCTCTGCTAGTGGACGGGGTGATTAGTGTCCCTCGGTCCTTGAGCCGGATACCGAGTCTTGAGAAATGATGATGTTGTAATGCTGTTTATTTGTGTGGTTATTGGTTATGTGTTTGTAACTTTGTTCTATTTTCATTTTTTTAGTTCATTTTTTATGTTTTAAGTTTTTGAATTATACTTTTTTTTGCTGTTTTTCTGTTTAGTGCAGTTGATGATTTTGTTTTTGTTATGAATTTATAATGAGATCAATTTTGTGGGAGTGAGAATTGGTTTGAATTTCTTTGACATGTGGATCATTTACTGATTTGTTTTGTTGAAATTAGGGTTGCATGAGAGATGTAATCATTGTTTGTTTTATTCATGCTGATTCATTTAAGAGATGTACACTCTTGAAGTGAAAATTAATTAGATGTATATTTGTGGTTTAGTTAAACCTAATTTATTCTGATTCACTTTTTTGAGACTTGAGCTAGATTTTTTATGGTTTTGTTAAACCTAATTTATTCTAAACTCTGATATGGCAACCTTGAGATCTCAATAGTAGATATACTAGAGAATCTCTAGTAGAGATTTCCAGTTTCCCGTGTGAGAGCGCGTGTTGAAAATTACAGATTTTCAAAGGGTGTGTTTGTTAAAAAATGCATATATAAACCGGGTGTGTGTTTAAAATTCAAATATCCAGTCTCAGGGATGAGGGGTGTGTGTGTTAAAAACTACATATTTAAACAGGGTGTGTAAAAAATACTACAGATGTTCAGACTGCGCGTGGGGGACGCGTTAAAATGTGTGAAGTTTCATATGCACATTTACCAAATTTGTGTGTTTTTACGCCTTTTTTGTGCATACTGTTGTGATCTTTGATGTGATCTGGAAATGGTCAAATATAACCATGGTTGCGAAACACGGTATTAAAATTGACATAGTACGTTACATTAAATTGTTGTGTTTTAAAAGATGAAATAAAGCAAACGAGTATAGTAAGAAACCGAAACAGAAAATATCAACTGTTGACAAAAGTTACATGTTGAGCTTGACCTGTCCCTGTGTATAAATGGTGCGTCTGCTGGCGATGTTCCCCTACTCAGGGTGCCACTACCCAGGGTACATCAGCTGCCGAGGATGGCACAATGCCCTCTGCCCAACAGCTCGCACTTAAACTCAGCAAGACTATCCAGCACATTAAATGTCTCCACATCCTTTTGCTTACTATCTCAACCGCATTTACACGACTGTTTTTACTTATTTTTTTGTTAATGTGCAGTTAGGCTTTTATTTAATTAATTTTTTGAAGCTCTGTTGTTTGTTGATATAATTTTTATATTTTAGAGAAAAGTAGGAGGTATGATCAATTTTGCATGTGTTTTCCCGTTTGAGTGAGAATCTGTTTCAATGGCTTTGGTTTGTGTATTATTTCTTCCTTTTATTGAATTTGGGGTTATGTGGGAGATGTAATCATTGTTTGTTAATGGATTGATGCTGATTCGGTAATTAAATTTTAGAGTGCGCTAAAATTTATAAATACACTGAGGGGTATTGCCATTTCATTCATATGGGTAATTTATGTATTGTAGAAGAGAGAGCAATTCCAAGATCTAGCTCCATTGCTATGGAATTCATTTGGCACTATTGCAGCACTTTTGCAGGTATGCTATTGTACTATACTATATATTCCCTATCTGTAGTTTTTAGTTTATTTTGCTATAACTATAACCTTTTGTATGAATCTATAGTCAATAGAAGCCCCTAGTCGCTACGTAAAACCCTGCCCTATTGCTTTCCGTTTTGAGTAGCAGCGAAATATCATGGCCACTACAGTGAAGCTCCTGTAAAATTCCAAATATGCCCTCAACTTATAGATGCTCCAGTGTTCCTTTTGGTTTTTTTGAAACATTTTAGTCATTTCACCCTAAAACGTATTTCCTTTATGTTGGGTTTGAATATTGGTAACAATAAACTTTGATTATTAGTTTTGAATGTGTCTTTAATTTTGTGTATTCTTCTATTTTGAGCTTTTATATGTGTCTGATACTATTGTATAGATTTCTTGTATTGTTTCCCTATCCTTAAACGTAGTGGAGATGCCATTGCCCACAATACCGCTATAGAGTTTTGGAGGTCGGTAACTATGCTCCGCTATCCGTCATTGGCTACATAAATATTTACTTCCTTAGTTGTTTTTTTATTTTTATTTTTTATTTTTTTTTATAAAATAATCTACTTGGTTTTTAATATATTTGGGCATAAACATTTCTCTATTCTCCCCCTACTTCTTCATTTCGGTCTGTTACATCTTTTGCTGACCTGTTGTTATACTTGGTTCCAACTATTTTTCATGGACCAGACCAACTTTTTATTTTTATATTTTATAACTTGGTGGTGTTATGATTTAACCTCAATCTTTTTAAAACTGTAAATCTAAAAATTGGCCATCCTTAAAATTAGTTAACTTTAAAATGTTATAGTCTCCTCACTATCTGTATTTTTTATTTTCTTTGCGTTAATATCCTTGAACAAACTTATATCTCATTTCATTCTTGAAGCATTGGATTTTCTTAGTTTTTTTTTCCAATAGTAAGGTTCTTCAGTTATTTTCAACTTACTAGGATTTAATGTTTTATTTTCTATCAGGAAATAGTGTCAATATACCCTGTATTGTCACCTCCCAATCTCTCTCCTGCACAATCGAATCGAGTGTGCAATGCTCTTGCTCTTCTTCAGGTTAGATGAGTTTGTCTACTTCATTCCTTGTATTTGTTTGTGAATAACTTGATTATATGATTATTTATTACTCATATTTTAAGTCACCAAACTATGAATTTAGACTTCTATATCATGCTTTTAGTAAATATATCATGTCAAGGAGGCATAACACTTGAGTTTCTTAAATAGGAGAAAAGAAATCAATTGATTAGGAAACGAACCTAGCATATATATTATACTTTGTGTCATCCTTTTGTTTCATTATCTTTTTTAGAGACACATCATAAAGAAAATGAAAAAATGACGCGACTAAGTATTTTTTCTCCTTGTGTTTTCTTTCAGTGTGTGGCTTCTCATCCTGATACAAGGATGCTATTCCTGAATGGTAATGTTACTTCATTCATCTGATAGACTGAAATTCTCTCTGATTTTTTTAATTATCATCTTTGCATCAAATATTCTTATAGTGGTTGGACTAACACATTCTTAAAAATTAAATTTGGCATTTTGTATATTGCTTAAATGCTTTGGGAAATGGTGTTTGCTTCTCTAGATTTTGGTTGATGCCATTTTAATTCAAATAATACAATTAATTGGAAAAAGTGCTATGAAAACTATAGGATTGAGGTAATCATGGTGGGTACTCGGGACTTGATACACATTAAGTTGACGTGCTTAATCATAGACTGCATATTGATAAAGTATGTGCTGGGATGGATTGAATTTTCTATATTTTTTGGTATTCATGAATGGTCGATGTTACCCTTTTAATTTGGTCATTCTTTTTGATATATTTTTATGGCATAAACAGATGGCAAATTCTCTCCTTTTTCTGTCTAAATCTTTATTTGATAAAACATAGTCTGCTTAAGGTAATACATCTAACCAATAGCTTCTATGAGTAAAAATGAATGTTGGCCAATAAACTTTAAATGCGACTCGCATACCCTTGTTATTGCCTTACCCATCTTAGGACTTACCATTTTCTCGTCTGATTCTCTTTTTTCATAGTCATACTCATACCTTTTCTTTGCTTCTTTTGAATTTTTTTACTTCCAATTTCTATACTCTATAGACTTGTAAACCTGCTAAACCGCATGCATTTGTAAATTGGACGGTATAATACCTTTTTGTTTTATATTGAATATAAGGAGACTGCGTTGACACCATCGGATCCATTGGTTTTTATTAGTTAAAGATAATTCATAAGTGTGTTGTATTCTTTTAACAATTTTTTATTTGCTTTTCTTTTATTCAGCTCATATTCCGCTGTATCTGTATCCCTTCCTGAACACCACAAGCAAGTCAAGACCTTTTGAGTACTTGAGGCTTACCAGTCTTGGTGTCATCGGTGCATTGGTGAAGGTACTTCTTCCTTACTCATTCTGATGTTGGGTGCAAATAACTGTGTGATGAACTACATTTCATACAACATTTTTACTTCAATTTTTTTTTTAATTACTAAATAAATTGTCAAAAAGATTTATCACAAAACCCTTGACACAGCTCTTTACAATGGAGTGAAAGTCCAACTTGTTTGGATTAGTTCATAACTATGGCTTGGAAGAAATTAAAAATCTCCAACTATTTATATTATTATTATTATTATTATTATTATTATTATTATTATTATTATTATTATTATTATTATTATTATTATTATTATTATTATTATTATTATCATCATCATCTATACTAGTGTTTTTCAATTCTAACAATTTAGTCTGAATTTTTTGTTTCCCAGGTTGATGATACCGAGGTTATTAGTTTTCTGCTTTCGACTGAAATAATTCCCCTGTGCCTGCGTACCATGGAAATGGGGAGTGAGCTCTCCAAAACTGTGAGTTTACTGATTCTTGATTGTCTGTCTTTGGTAAATTTATGCAAACGCAGTATTTTTCTGGCGAATCAGACTTTATTACAATCTCCTTTATATTTATTTGAGTCACAATTTTCGTTCGATGTTTGATTAACATGTATGGATGCATGTGAAGTTGTTTTCTTATTTCAGTTCAGTGTTAGACATACATATGATAAATCTGCTTATCCATTCATACCTTGATTAATGGGAATATCACAAGATATTGTTAATATGAACTTATCTCTTACGAAGACTGCTTTTGATATTCTTGTTTTGCCTATTGGTTAGTTGCTCCCAATCTAAGGTGTTAGCCATGGTCATGGGACTGTTTAAACTTTGACTGGCATTTTAGTGTTATCGAGATGTTATTTGAGCTTTGGCATCTGTATGTATTGTATGGGTTCAAAGACTTTTCTTGGTCATCAGGATAAACTATTGAATATAATTGTTGGTCATTACGATAAGCTCTTGATCTTTTGCTGTTATAGATTTTAAGCCACCTGTTTATTTTATGTTGCCGCTCTGTCTGGTTTCCTTATTAATGCATATGAGATAATAATAAATTTGAGCATGATAAGTCTAATGAAGGCTCTGCTGTAACAGGTTGCGACATTCATTGTTCAAAAGATTCTGTTGGACGATCTGGGCTTGGACTACATTTGTACCACAGCTGAGCGCTTTTTCGCTGTAGGTCGAGTTCTTGGAAACATGGTGGCAGCTCTTGCTGACATACCATCATCTCGTCTGTTGAAGCATATCATTCGATGCTATCTTCGCCTGTCAGATAACCTAAGGTTTGTTAGTACGATTGCAACTTCATGCTAGTTCCTCCGCCCCTTCCTCCCTTTCCTTTCCTTCCAAGTTTTGAATACCGTTTTTAATCAAACTTTGGTCTTGTTAAAACAGGGCTTGTGATGCATTAAGAAGCTGTCTTCCAGACATGTTAAGGGACGCTACTTTTAGCAGCTGCCTTCGTGTAAGTACTTCTTGGGATTACCACTCCATGCATTCATTTTTAGGTGTCATTTTAGGATTATTTGTATCCACCAAGAAAACTAATAAATTTGGTTACTTCTGATGGAATTTTTTGTTTTTTCCTATATTATCCTTAACTATTTATTATCTCATTCCACTTACTTTTCTTTCTAGAATAAATAGGTAAGGATATTATTGACAAAACAGTAATTAATGTTGCATAGAACTTTGAAAATTATGAGTAAATAAAAACAATTTTTCTACAAAAATTACAAATTTAAAGGACGGAGAGAGTAATTTTTAATCAATCGAGTAAAATGCCATGATTGAAGAAATCATTAATATAGGTCCAAGACAAAGGTAGTAACTAAAATTGTCCATGCTCTCCAAATCTTCAATATTAGAGCTAGAGATTTTCCATTCACTGTCGCATGGAAATAATATTCATGCTTTTAATTTTCTTACATTACTTGGTCTTTGTTTAAATTATTCAGGAGGACCCCACAACTAGGAAGTGGCTGCAACAATTGCTTCACAATGTTGGAGGGAATCGGGTTCCTGCATTACAAGGCGGTGGAGGCTTCGATCATCTAATGGTGAATTGAGTGTAAACTGTTATAGTTCTTATTTATAGTTTCAATGCTGGAATTTGGTGTACTTATTTATTGGTGCACTGAAACTATAATGAAGACTTTTCTGTTTGTCAAATAATTATTTTAGGCTTTTAGCCAATTTGGTGGTTATTTTCACGCCACCAACAGTACACTCCACTTCTTTGGGGGAGTATGTACATTTACATATCAAATGATTAAATTTTAAGACATCATTGAGAAATGGCTTTTTTATATTAAAGGATTGTTTAAATACTTTTTTTAAAAAATAAAAAAAAAAGGTTCTGTTTTAGTTCTATGCATCCTAGAGCTGTAAAAAGGGCCTTAAGGGGCCGGCCCTTTAAGGGGCGGACCCACTTATTCCTGATTATTAATTTTATTTAAATTTTAAACACAGTTTTTTTATGGTGCCGATCGTGGACAGTGCTGATTGAAGAAAACGAGAATAAGTTCACGACACTAGAGAAATTGTTTAAAATTTAAATAAAATTAATAATCAGGAATAAGTGGGTCCGCCCTTTAAAGGGTCGGCCCCTTAAGGCCCTTTTTACAGCTAGTTGCATCCCGAATGATTACACGAGTGAAAGACAAACATGCAACAAGCTGCGCTGCTAATCTTGTTTTAAATACTGTTTTTATTTTAAGGCAATGAAATGGTTTTGAGGGTCTTTAGTAAGCACGGTAACATGTTTGATATTGCTATATTTCTAAGCTGTTTGGCAAATTCAAAATTGTATGCTTTGCTAATGTATAACATATGCGCCTCCAATTAACATTCTTTTTACCCTCATAAAGACCAATAAATCACCAATCATCATCAATCATGAACTCTACCAGCTGAATTATCACCATTAGAGATGAAGACCAATAAATCACCAATCATCATCAATCATGAACTCTACCAGCTGAATTATCACCATTAAAGATATTCATCTCTGAACGACTAGTTCAAAAATATTTATTTTTTTTAGAAAATAATTCATGCTAGTGTGTTTAGGCGTTACTTGATTTAATTAGTGGGATAAAAGTGTTGATTTTGTGTGAAAAAACATAAGATATAATTTATTTGATTTAGTAATTAAATTTGAAAAAGAAGAAGAGTGGAGATTTTTAGAAATTTATTTGATTTAGTAATTAAATTTGAAAAAGAAGAAGAGTGGAGATTTTTAGAAATATAAGAAAACACTCAGGTTGAGTGGTGCATACCAACTTTTGACGACACAGGATGGGGTATCTTTAGGCGATTGCGGGACATGTTACCTACCAAAGCAAACCTGGTCTCTCGAGGCATTTTATCACCAACGGCTCAGTTTTGTGTTTCTGGCTGTGGAGCGGTTGAGTCGGCTCAACATTTGTTCATTTCATGCAGCACTTTTGGCTCCCTTTGGTCCCTTGTCAGTTCTTGGATCGGCTCATCTTTGGTTACTGCTCAGACTCATTCAGCTCATTTTGCTCAGTTTACTATTTCAGCATGTGGTCGACGTTCTCTTATGCAACTCATTTGGCTTGCTAGCGTGTGGGTTGTATGGACTGAAAGAAACCACAGATTGTTTAGGGGATCATCAAATTCCTAACATCAGATATTGGACAAGATCGAGACTTTTTCCTATCGGTGGTTGAAAGCGACAAGTAACACTTTAGCTTTGAATTGCCATAGCTGGTGGTCTAGTCCTATGCTTTGTTTGAGCCTTGTAAAGTTCCTTTATGGTTTTGTTTTTGACTCTTTTGTAATTTTTCTTAGTCTTCTTTTGCACGTCTTGTGTTGAGGAGACCTATATATATATATATATATATATATATAGGGGTTTTCTAACTTAGACCCTAGTTGGGTCTAAGTTAGCAAGGTGCACCTTTTGAGTTGGACAAAAATACCCATTTTTTTTTTTTTGAAACAATAGAGCAACTGGGGCATGTATGTAATTTGCATCATAAAAATACCCTTTTTTTTTTTTTTGAAACAATAGAACAACTATTACATTTTTTAAATTTCTTCCAAATTTCGACCTCATTTTACGTGCGAATCGAACGCCGATTTCAAAAACTAATACCGGAAACCTTTGTAAAATTGAAAAACGATCAAAATCCATATAAGGAACGTCGAGTTTCGTTGAGTATTGAGGGAGATCGAACCGGGTCAAAAACCGGGTCGCACGACCCGTTTCTGCATAAAACGGGTGGGAGGGACGATGAACAGTGCGCGTCGCCCACGCCCACTCTCACCGGCGGCGCGTGGGGGCGCGTGCGGCCTCAGGGATGCTCTATTGTTTTTTTATTTTTTCATAATAAAATAGTAGATAATATTCTGGAAATTTTGGTATATTGTATGAAATTTTTGGAGACCCGAAACTATTTTTAGTTAATTAAATGAGTAAAAAGGTAATTAAAAATATTATAATTCCATAAAAAATTTCCAAAATTTTATGTAAAGTACTATGAATTATTTAGAACCCTCTTGTGTACCTCACTCTCCCTAGTTCAAGTCATGAAATTATTTTCACAAATTCCGCTGATTATTTAAAACCATTTAACAAATAATAATAATAATTTCATAGATTTGTACTCTGAAACCAATTGTTTTTTTATTTGTTTCTAATAAAATATTAGATAATATTCTGGAACTTTTGGTATATTTTATGAAATTTTTTGAGACATGAAACTATTTTTCGTTAATTAAATGAGATAAAACGGTAATTAAAAACTATTGTTTGCTTCTGAAACCATTTAGCTGGAAGAATGGTTTCAGAGAGTTATACTGTGAAACCATTCTAGCAGTAAAATGGTTTCAGAAGCAAACAATTAAAAATCAACTCCCCTGAAACCATTCTATCAGTGAAATTGTTTCAAAGTACAACGCTCTGAAACCATTGTACCAGCTAAATGGTTTCAGAAGCAAACAATTAAGAAATTACTCACTGAAACCATTCTACCAGTAAAATGGTTTCAGAGAGTTATACTGTGAAACCATTCTACCAGCTAAATGGTTTCACAGTATTATATAAAGATAATTAAAGGTAGTGAAAAATTTGAGTTTTTTTTTTTGTGTCCAAATCAAACGAACCAAGTCTCTATTTGTAGACAAAAAAAAATTATGAATTTTGGTATAAAAATAAAAAAATAAAAAATTAATTTACAACGAAATAATTGAGTTTAAAGTATTAAATGAAAAAAAAAACACGCCAACCACCCAGCAGTTGACACGTGTCCTGCTTTTTTAAAATGAAATTTTTTCTCTCCAGGCGCAGATCTAGTGTGGTGCACGCGCTGGCTTATCATGGAGATGGATGATCTGGACTGTCTGATTGATCTGACAGCCATGATGAGATCATCTCTTGGCCGTCTGATGGAAATCAACGGTCTGTAACGGTGGTCCTGCGGTAGGCGCGCGACACTGGATCAGCACCAATATGTTTTTTTTTTTTTTTTTAAAAAATGAAAGGGTATTTTTGTCTAACTCAAAAGGTGCACCTTGCTAATTTAGACCCAACTTGGTCTAAATTAGCAGCCCCATATATATATATATATATATATATATATCATTTTGCCTTGTTAAAAAAAAAAAAAAAAACGGGGCACGTAAGATAAAATAAGTGTATAAGTAACAAAAGTAAAGAGAATTTAGTAATTTAAATAGGAAGAGAAATGAGAGAAATTAGTTTTATGAAAAGTAATTAAGTGCAATTTTAGTAATTTAAATAGGAAGAGAAATGAGTGAAATTGGTTTTACGGAAAGAAATCTGTTAGAAGATGTGTTAGGAATGTATTTTGGAATTAAAGATGTGTTATAGAAATTTTAGGAATGTATTATGGAAAGAAATCTGTTAGAAGATGTGTTAGGAATTAAATTTGAAAATATATCTGTTAAGATTCCCCCACATTTTTAGGAAATTTAATTAGGATACATCTGTGAAATAGTATGTTTAAAAAAATATATTTTAGAGATATATTTTTAGAATTAATTAAGATATGTTTTAGATGCATATTTTAGAGATATATATCTTGTGAATTAATTAGGACATATTTTTAGAAATGTATCTTAGAAGTGTACATTTTATGTTGAAAACAAATATGTTAGGATTTACTTGACTTTTAAAGAAAGAGGCCAATTAAGAGATTGACATGAAAAATAAAATAAAACCAATTAAGTAAGAGATATGTTAGGAATTTATATCGGAAACAAATCAGATAAGGATGTGCCCTATTTTTAGGAAAAAGAAAACAAACCCTTCTCTATATAAATAGGTTAGTATGTGACAAAATTAGAATTTACCAAAAATTACACCTAGAGAGTGCACAATTTAGAACTTGAAACTAAGGAGAGTGAAGAACAACAAGGCTAAAATCAACCCAAAACTCATAGAGATCCTACGGGGGGGGACTGAGGTAAAGGCATTTAACGAGTTTACACTAATAGCCGAATTTTAATATAATTATGAGTATAGTTTTCCTCTCCTCTTTTTCCTTATTTGTGTCGTTGTTTGATTCCTTTTAATTTTCAAAAACCATGATTTGTTGTTACTAAGATTTTCGTATCTATCTTTGTTGATGAAATTACATGTATTTTCTTCAGCCTCATTTTAGTGATGTAAATGTTGTTCTTAGGTTTTGAAAAATCATAATTTTTTATAATTAACTTAACTAAAATTTGTAGCGAGATTGTTAATAAATTAGAATAAATACTTTAGCGTGTTGGGGAATGTTTATGAATGATAATATTAATAGCTGCTGGCGTAAGGACAATCAGGTAAATTAGCTAAGACTTATTAATATCAAGAATGAGGAGAGAAAATCATTTTTATATTAATTCTGTTTTCTACTTCCCATCCAGCAACCTTAATCTTAATCTTGCTTCATGTGATATTTATATTTGTGCGGATATTCACTCAATAAATATCTGCAGCTTCCCAAAATATAAGGTGTTTGCATAAATTCAAAAATAAGTTGATTCAAACGTGACCTAAATATATACTTTTGGTTATATTTTGGGACGGAGAAAGTATATTAATACTAATAACTAACATTGCTTATAAAAAATAGGTAAAATTATACTACAAGTCCTTTATCTTATTTTTTTTAACATTTTGGTCCTTTATTTTTTTTTGTAACAATTTGGTCATTTATCTTTTTTTTTGTAACACTTTGGTTCTTATCTTATTTATTTATAAAAAATAAAGGATCAAAGTGTTACAAATAAAAAAAGATAAAGGATCAAGCTGATCAAACTCTTACAAAAGAAGGGACTAAAGTGTTACAGATAAAAAAAATAAAGGACAAGTGTTACAAATAAAAGATAAAGGACCAAAATGTTACAGAAAAAAGATAAAAGACCAAAGTGTTAAAAAAAAAAGATAAATGACTTGTAGTGTAATTTTGCCAAAAAAAATATCATATAATAATAAAAAAAATTAAATAGTGATATTTGTAAAACATTTTTTTTTAATTATCTTTTTTTTCTATCCATTTATTCTTTTTAGGTTTAATTAGAACTATAGAATAACCTTATTATGATTAATGTAAGTGTTGAAATGCTGGTAAAGAATTTAGGAATTTGAATACCCATATTCTGTTAGAACCATATTTAGTAAAAATACTGTAATTGGAAGATGTTAGAGACTATAATTTTATTCATCTCAAATTTTGGATTAGAATTCTGTAACTAGTGTTATGGTAATTTCTTGAGTTAAAAAAAAAAAAAAAAACTTAATGGATAGGACATTGTTGGGAGTGTTAAGAATGCCTGAAATGATTAAACAAGTGTTCAGCCCTATTCTTGATTTTGGCATGTTTGAAAGTTCTAGATTAGATTTCATTCTGCTATATTGCTTTTCTTTATTTGAAGAAAAAGAAGAAATAAAGATAGATCAAACATGACTTTTTGTGATATATCTTTATGCACTGTTTATGTATACAAGAACTCTTTTAACTGAAATTGTGTATTGAGTGATCTTGCAGCCAACTGTGCTTGCGGCTGGAAAATAGGAGACGGGGGTAAGAAATATTGGACCTATTACTCGAATTGGTAATAAACTCATTCACTTTGCTCATAACCAAAGCCACACTCTGGCACGCCTTCAGGTTAGTTTTCTACACATTTGTGGAACAAGGTTCATGGTCATAGCATCTACCAAGTAATTTTTATTAATTATACAATCAAATAACTTTTATCGTAGGGTTATTTGAACTTTGATAACTGCGGCGACTTTGAGGGATGATGTTGCGGATACTGAACATGGATTTTTGGAATTTTGTAAAAGGGATTTATTTACAAATTCTTAAAATCCATTTTCAGTATCCGCAACCGCCGCATTCCTCAGTCGAAATTCAAACAACCCTACAATAAAAATTACTTGAATTATAATTAATAAAAGCTACTTTGTAATTGCTATGGAAACCATGAACCTTGTTCCGGATCGGCTAAAAGCCCAAAACTAACGAAGGCCCATCAAAATGGGATAAACATCGTGTGGCACCACGACGGCACGACCACAGAACAAAGTTACGAGCACGGACAGAGGCCAATCCAAGTGTTATATGTGACTGATCCTCTGTATATAGCATTCATATATATAAAAGCATTCATACATTAATCCCTAGCTAAGAAATAGCTGCGCCTCCATTTACTAACTCTTTATCACCTCATTCAAATATTGACTTGCGCGTCGGAGTGCTAATAAAAAAGAGGGGAGCACCACCTAGCACTTTGAGAAACTATGTGTAGACCAGGTCCTCTAAATCCAAAGGACAGTTCATGTTCTAAGGTTCCTGAAACACATCCGGTGCCTTCTAAATCCAAGAATGGAAAACCTTGCCTCGCTTTAGTCATGAGGTATTGTTTAGAGATATATTTGAATTACGCAGTTATAGGTTCTATTTTCTTTTTCTTTTGTTAATGCATATATTTTCATTATTATTTTTTACTGATGTCATTATATAATATAATGTTAAATTATTTTTTAAAAAAAATATTAAATATTGTTATAAATTATGAAACTATACCCAATAAAATATAAATATCGGATAAATTACTAAAGTCGATTAAAAACTATTTATATTAAAATAATAAAATTTTCAAAAAAAGGAAAATGATTTTTTTTTAACTAATAACTTAAACGTTTTTTATACGAAATAATGATTTAAAGCTAATTGTTATCTGATATTTATGTTAAAATGGTGTATATTTTAACATAAGAAAAAATGTAATTCAATCTTCTTTCAAAGGAGGGGAGTATAATTTACTCTAAAAAATAAGGTTATACACAACAAGATGAAAGATAGTTTTCTCAAAGATTATGCATGAATTGTTTACGTCGAGGATGAGATTATTAAAAACTTTACCTCAAAATATAATAATTGATATAATTTAACTCTGAAACAACGAGTACAATTTTTTTTTTTTTGGACTATAACGAGTACAAATTAAAAAGTAAAAGTTGGTTCATTTATGTTCGTTTGACAATATAAACTTTAGATATATCATATAAATGTTGTACAATTGACAATTTTTTGAAACTAAACTATACTTTTAAACTGTTAAAAAAAATACTATACTTTTTTAACTTGGTCCTCCATAGTGTTATTATCAATTGACACACAAGTATGCTGATCAAGCTCAAAAAATTATAAACAAATAAGTTTATAAACAAGTTATTTCAAACTTTAATAATTTGGTAGTGAAAGAACCTCATTCTACATACAAAACTAATAAGAGATGTGAACAAATTCTTTGTTGAAATGCACAAATTTCCGTTAATACGCTTCATTGATTCCATCAATCACTAAGCTTGGTAGGGGAGTTGAGGAGAGAAACATCTCTTGCAGATCCTTCAACTTCAAAATGATGCATTTAAATCATTGTCCACACAACAGGATTCAAACATTCAAGGTCTTGGAAGAAATGACCACAAAGTCATGCAAGGAGACTTTTCATAATGAGTCACTTGGTACAACATCCGTACCCTCATTTTGTTAGAGTATTCGAATCTAACTTGACTGATCAAAGAAATCACAGTTGTTAAATAAAATAATATTTTTTATGGGTGGTTCGTAAAACACATTTTAGATGACAAATACTTAAAAGTAGTCCTAGACATGCTAGACTAATTAGCTATTCTTTGGGTCATTGATGATTTAGGTCATGAGCATAGTCACATATTGAAAATCAATATATCCTATAGATTGTAGATCAAAGAGTGGTAATTGGCTAGTTATCAACAAGTGAAAGAATGAAAATAAAATTTATTCATATTTGACATTGGAATTTGGCAAAATAAATTGTGAGAGATAGAGTTAGTGAGTGAGGAGGGGTGTTAGGGGTGGGGTTAAATAGAAACGGATCTTTGCCAATATAATTTTTTAATTTAAACACTCTTTATCCAATGGTCAACAATTATTTTTTAATAAGAGGTCTCAATTAATTCTTACAAGTCATTTTCATTATTTAAAGATATTTGATGAAATAAATCCAATGAATTCAAAGTTTGAATTCAAAATTAGTCAAATCGAAAAAATATACAATTACATCAATATATAATTAATTTTTGGAATACATTAATTATTTTTCTATAAAAACACATTAATTATTCTTAGGTTTTCTAATTTGATTAATTGAATATTTCAACACGATTTCTTTTAAAATAAATTTTAGGCTTAATTGTAGTTTTGGTCCTCCTATTTTCACCATTTTGTAGAATTAGTCTCCTATTTTAAAATCTGACAGTTTTGATCACTCAACACATATTTTTTTTTAAATATGATGATTTTTTTTATAAGCAAAATTTTATTATAAGGGAGTACTCAATCCCTTGCAATACAAAGCATATTATTAAATGCTTTGGAGACATACAAGAGGTTTACTACACCAGTCATAAAAAGAGAAATAGGAGTTTCGGCCTTTGCGGCCCTTAAACCAGAACCAAGCAGTAGCTTTAATATCATCGATCAACAGAGAATCGTTTGGAATAAGTCCATTGAACACCACATTATTTCTCATCTTCCAAATACACCAAGTGGTAGTCAGTCATATCAAGTGTCTAACTCCGTTACCAATTTTTGATATAACATGATATAACAATGTTTTAAATTAACTTATGAAAGATTTTTCTAACAATGTCACCATTGTATTTTCTCATCATCAGATTATATACCACGTCCTTTAAAACATATCACAGTGTCAATTTATAATTAAAAGTTATAATAGGGGGACCAAAACTGTCGTATTTTAAAATAGGAGGACTAAATTTGCAAAATGATAAAAATAGAGATCAAAAGTACAATTAATCTTAAATTTTATTAAATTTTAAATGAGTATGCAATTTTTGATATGCATGGTGATGGAGCTCCAAGTGTTAATGGCTTTAGTGGTCATTTTTATCAAAGTTATTGGGATATTGTAGCTCAAGATGTGCTAACTCAATGTTTTTTTTCCACTAGCAAATTACTCTCTCCGGTCTTTAATATAAGAGAAAAATTACTTTTTAGATTCATTGATAATTTAATGTATCTAGTCCATTATATTAAATACAGGAAGGAGTACTTAATACCTCAGAAGCTATTAATGTCTTATCTAAGAAAAGCTTTTCAATTGAAGTTGTCACGGACAATATATAAGCACATCATCAATGAATCTTCTATAATATACTCCCTCCGTGACAATATATAAGCAAAAGATATATTGTCACGGACTGTAGGGTGTATGTTCTATGAGAAATGATACTCTCAATCTTATTTTTTTCAATTTTCCTCAATTGTTACATCTTAGTCATTGATTAATTTTTTTTCTTTTTCATTTTTTATAATTAAGATATTATCACATGTTTTTGATCCAAAGGTCTAAATCCACACATTATTTCCACAATTTATTTTATAATGGAGAGAATCCATTCTCATGTTCTACATAGTTTGGGTTGGTTTTAATTTTTTTTTTTTTTTTATAGACGAAATGACAAAGTTATTGAAAACTCACCCACGCAAAGTGGAGTGATCGGAGTTCGAACCCCGACTCTAACGTCCGACACTAGCAAATTCAGCATTTCTGCCAGTTGAGCTATAATTTGTTGTGAATAGATTTTTTTCTAAATTTATCGTTTAAGTTCTGGAAAATCAAGCAAGTGCTTTTGTTGTTGATGCTCCTATATCTAGAATAAATCTTTGCCCAAGTCTTCCACTACATATTTTTTAGATGATTCCTCCTCAATCAAGTAGGTTTAATAATGCTCGTGTTCCCTTGTTGCTAATAATGACAAAATGGGGAGATAAATTAGGATCTGCTTAGGTTGTTAAGTTGATAATTTAGGATCTTTCTTATTTAGTCACATTAATTAATCAGAATTTAGATAGAAATTAAACACATCATCTATTCCTATATATAAAGATGATACAAAAAAATTTGGTGTGAACTTTTCATAATACTAACAATATCCTTGATTTTTTTGTGCAACAAAAATCTTTTATTAACAAATTCACCATAACATAAGACATGTTTTTTGGCAATAAAAATATTTTATTAACAAGCTCATCATAACATAAAGCATATCTTTTTTTGGATATAAGTTTGCATAATAGACGCAGACAGACGCGGAATGCGCCATGTGTAGCCACTAGTTTTAAATGGAATCTATAATTTAAGACAAAAACTCACCATTGGAGATGGAGTTAACATACAGTTGGGTTTGTCTTATTGAGAAAATGGTTAAATGCAGCAAAGGACAGTTTTGGGTTTTCCACACATTTTCCTTTCTTGTGTCTCAGCAGTTGCAATTATGACTATTTTTGTGCAACACTTGGAGTGGCAAAGTGGGTCGGCCCGCCCTGCTTAGACTTGCCCAAAAGTGCGGTGGAACGGGGCGGGTCAACTTAGGTGTATGAGCTCAAACCTTAAGTCCACCCTGTTAATTGATATTGATGGGGTGGCTCCTCTTTTTTTCTTTTTTTTTTCAATGGTCAAACTCACCTCTTAGAGTCGTTTCTCACCAACTCCATTAATCAATTTCTCAAAATCTCACCACAAAACAAAATACTCTCAAACTCTCATTTCTCCTTCAATTCATAACTCACAGAGAACTAATGTATCCACTCTGGCGCTAAGCAAACAGCGTTGTAGTTGCTTTTATAAAAAAGAAAATGCTCCTCCTTGTTAGTGAAGTTTCAAGTTTCAAGTTTCAAGTTTCATTCTCATCTTATCTATCACATTCTCATCAAAGACTTAAACTTTATTATGAATACTATACTTCCATACCCATCACCATGATTTATCAACAATCATCCCAACTTTCCGAACTGCCCATTTTCTTAAACCCATTGCAAACCCCATTCAACAACCACCTTCTACTTGTTCTGTTTTTCAGCCAAAGGAAGAGTTTTCAAAAAGCCATTTCAATGCGTCGCGTTACCCACACAGAAAATGGCTTAGGTGTTTAATCAACTTAAATCCAAGTATCAATCACTATCAGTGTGGAAAAAAGCTGGAATCTTTGAACCTAGTATGAGTACTAAGAGCCGCATAATTAAAAATCAAGACTTGGTTAGGTTGCTGAGAAATGGTGTTCTGAGACAAATACATTTGTGTTTCCATTTGCGAGGCAACAATTACTCTAGAGGATGTTATTGTTTTCGTGGGTTACTCTGCCTTTGGTGATCCTGTTTTCACGTTACTTGAAGATAAAAAAAATGAAGGCTTAAATATCACATTCGTTAATGTATGTATGCGCTAGCGCTTTTTTGGTTTTAGTCCCTGTATCATTTTTTTTGTTTTAGTCTCTGTATGTCTAAATCTTGTTGATTTTCGTCTCTCCCGTTAAAAAACGACTGCGTTTGTAGCTAATTGGTACATGACGAAAATCAACAAGATTTGCACATTCAAGGATGTTTTTTAAACAAAAAATGATACAAGGACTAAAAAAAAGCGCGTACAAACAGGTACGAATGTGATATTTAGCTCATCATCACTCATGAACAAGAGAGGATTATAAACAGTATACCACCTACCACATCAAAGTGGATGGATCTTTTCATTGGTGGAGGTAGTGAAATTGAGCATGAAGCATTTCTTGCTACTTGGTTGTCTGCTTTTGTTTTTCCAGATAAACAATATGTGATGAGAAGTTGTTTGTTTCCTATTGCTATTCGTCTTGCTAGATGAAAGCCTGTTGCTTTGACACCTGCTGTTTTGGCTTGTTTATATAAGGATTTGAGTTTGCTTAAGGAAAAACATGTTGATTTGAAAAAATCTCCCAAGGTTAATGTACGATCAAGATTTATATTTTCCAAGTTTATATTTTCCATGGCCAATGTTACCACACGTTATGATAAATGGTGGAAGACAAGTGTAAGTTCATCAAAATGTAGAGATCCTAAACTTGTTGGCACTGTTGAAGTTCCTTCTGGTTTTATTCCTACACTTTTGATTCCTTCTGTTGCTCCTTCAAGTTTGTCTCCAAAACAAAACACTCCAACTCCTTTGATATTCGTTGTTGAGGATTGCAACCATGTCTTGGAAGATGTTCAGTTTAAAGACGCGGATGAGACCATAGAAACTATTTGTTCAAGTGGCAGAATATGCGATGGTGGTTCAAAAACTAGCAAGGGTGATAATATTGTTGACGATGTTCCTTCTGGTTCGATTCCTAGACTTTTGATTATCATGTCCTTTGAAAATTCTGGTTTTATTCCTTCTGTAGCTCCTTCAAGTTCACCTCCAAAACAAAACACTTTAACTCCTTTGGTATCATTCAAACAAAACAAAAAAAAAAACTCCTTTGGTATCCTTTGTTGAGGATTGTAACCATGTCTTGGAAGATGTTCAGTTTAAAGATGCATATGAGATCATAGAAGCTAGGCTGTCAAGTGACATAATACTTGACGATGGTTCAAAACCGAGCAGGGGTTATAATATTGTTGACAATGTTCCTTCTGGTTTTATGCTCTCTGATAATTCTGTGGAAGATGTTGAGTTTAAAGATGATGCAAATGAGAACCAAGAAGCAATGTTAAATATGTGAAATTGACATTGGAACCTATTTGTATGTAATAGTTATCATCATATCAAACTAAGTTTTCATTGTTTTGAAGTTTTTATGTGCATGGTAGTTAAAATCGATATTTTACACAAAATCACAAAGGGGAAGTAAAATCGTAAATCATGCAATTGTAATACCAATCGTAAGATTATACGAAATCTATAAACTCAAATACATGCATATAAATTCATATACATGCACATAAGTACGACAAAGAAAACCTTAAATCACATTTGAAAGTTTAAATTCCTAAGTAAGTGTGTATTACTTTACAGGTTGTTGCGCTGAAGCCACTTGACAGAAATGGGATTACAAAGGAATAGAGAATTTCTTGTGGAGGTTTTGAACGAGTCTTGCACCACACCCTAAACTTTTAAATTTAGTAGAATTAAAGATGGCAAGGTTTGGTCACATTTTAAAACATGCCTACTAGTTATATATGCTACATGGCAACTGAAACATGAACTATTAGGATATTAATGTTGGTGGTACTTAGTTCTGCATTTACTTAGTTTATTGTGTTTGTTTGGAAGAATATCCAAGTAGGTATTTTACATACTTAGTTCTAATTTTATGAATCTATATTATATAGTCCATATTTATTTACTATTGCTATGATATATTGTCATATAATGTGAGCTATAAGTAGCTGCTTGAAGTTAACTTTTTGATCATCTCTAGTATTTGGTTTGGTGCTGTCTGAAATAGTTTCAAGTCATCAATGGGAGGCTAAAATTTGTGAATCACCAAGTTGTAGTTAACATCATTTTACCTTGAGAAAATGACACTTCGTCGAACGAGAAATATCTCCCAATAAGATTTGTACTAGTAAGATTTACACTACCGAAAAACATCTTATCAAGTTGGGGAGAGCAACCGCCCGAGAAAATACTTTGTTCACTCATGTCATAACAAGAAAATGCAGTCAGAGCTCAAAGGAACTTTTCTCCCTTAGTTATTTGTATTGCTACACCAGATTTTTTTTGAGATAATTTGTTAGTTCAATTCCTCTAAAAAATTTGTACTATTAAATCATCAATATCATAATTTTGATTGCCTACAACTAAGTGTTGGTTTACCTATATTTTCCCTAAAAATTATTTTATCTATTTTTATTAATTATTAATGAAGTAACCAAGATTACACTCATATACTAATTTTGGTTAATAATCTTATAGGGAAAATAAAAAATTCCGAAGGATAAAATATTCTAATTTTGATTACACTCATATACTATTAAAATATTCTAATCAAGATTACACTCATAATTTTGATTTTACACGCATATACTATTAAAATATTCTTGTATTGTATTTTCATTTCTTAATTCAATGCTCAAATTCCTAAGATGCATTTTTTTACTCTGTTTATAGAAAATTGAAAAGGTTATGCAATTTCTTACAAAATACTCCCTCCATTCCTATATAAGAAATTCATTGTAAAATCAACGTATCTAGACAATATTATAGTTTAGATACTTCAATTCTAGAATGTATCTGAAAAGTCAATATTTTATTATATATAGGAAAAGAGAAAATAAAGAACCTTAACATACAAATTAATGGCTAAGATCTCCAAGTGAAACAAAATATTTACGACAAAACCATAGTGTCCCTTTCTTGTATATGAGAAAACCACTATACATATTCAGATTATCTCCAATTAATTATTTAACTACTACTACTCCATTTCAATTCGGGAAAAAATCATACAACTTCAGACTATTCCACCTTTCTTCATGAATAAGAATAACACAACTCATTACGCTGCAATTCAATTAACACGACAAATTGTTGTAACTCCTTAGATCATATATATGGAAAATCGCTAATCAAACAAACACAGCTTAATTTAATCAATAATCATACTTACAACAACAATAATAATAATTGGGTAATAATCAAATGAGGGTAAAAGAAAAATGCACACAACACAGATAATAATAATAGGGTAAAAAAATTTGAAACCAAAAGCATGTATTTTGCATGTGAACAAACAACAGATACATCATGAGAGCGATGATGATGACATACAACATGATACATACAAGTTGCATGCACTAACAAAGAAAAATAAAAACAAAATAGCTAATTTTTTTTTCTATCTCAAATTTAACAACAAACAAAAATAATAAGATCGGGGGAGAAATTTCAATTTCAATTTTCTCCCCTCTCTCTCTAAAAGAACAGAACAAAAGGAAGGAGAGCCAATAGGATCGCTCCACGTGTCTTCTCTCTCCCAATTGTACGTTAGATCATCAAAAGTCTAAGAAACGGGCAAGCTGAGTGGGGTTCACAATGCCGGGAAGGTGGGTCCCACCACCCTTTAATAAGGCCGTAACTTCCACATACCTTTCCTTGTCAATCTTCGTCTCCGGTCTCCGGCTCGGCGGCGCCTCCGTGGCTTCTCCTTCGGCGCCGCCACCAACGTCGTCCTCGTCTTCCTCCTCCTCCTTCCCTCTGGATGGGATCCATGGCTGGCCAAAGAGTGTTCCCTTGGTGAGAAACTCATGGGCCAGGTAGCCCGCTAGCAGCTGATTGGACGGTGTTGTTGTTGTTGTTGTTGTTGTTGTAGTGGCTGATTGAACCGGCTCCGAGCCGCTGAGTTTGGAAATCGGCTTATCCGGCTTGAGTAATTTTGAATTGGGCCCGTGTATGGGCTTGGGCCTTTCGAACGGGTCATCTCTCTCTTTTCGCTTATTATTACTTGTTGTACTGTTGCTAGATGTCAACACTCGACGAGGGGGTAAACGCATAGTTTTGGTATTCATGGCTCTCTATCCACATGCCACGTCACTACCAACCCCACGCTTTAATAATTAAAATAATAAATAAATATTATTTCAAAAAAAAAAACGATTTCCTCAACTGTGAAAACTGAAAAGGTCTAAGGAGGGTAAAAGGGTAAATAGTAAAAATTAAAAGGGTAAAACAGTAATTTGACGGAGAAATCGATGGTGATGTCTATGTTGGAAAAAATTCACCGGAGGAGAGGGTGATGAGAGAGAAAGTGTTGCCAGAATCTGGCAATTTTTCAAGAATTACCAAAGAAATGAGAGAGAGAGAGAGAGAGAGAGAGAGAGAGAGAGAGAGAGAGAGGAGAGAGGGAATAAATAGAGAGAAAAGAAATTGTGAAATTCACAAGCGAGAGAAGAGAATGCCAAAGGATTGGGGGCGTTTGGTATTTATAGGGGTGGTGCTAGTTAACTACCCTTGTGAACTTGTGTATATTACGTTAAATGCCATGGATCATGAAATGACTGTGTTACCCCTCGTTTAATATAGGTACCGGGAGTACAAACTTAAGTTTTTTCCTTTTATAAGCTTTGCCTTTGACATGTAGTTTTTTTATTTATATTCAGATTTGGAATATTTTTGAAATATTCAGCAAAATAAATATTTTTGGGCAGTAACATTTAAAATCAATTTTGTACCACAAAACAGACATATCACAAAATGTATCTACAAACTCAAAACTTACATAAATATATTTTCCAGATCTGTAAACCAAAAAAAAATAAAAAATTCCAGATCTACAAATTTATCTAAAATCTTTGGCTTTGCTTTACATGCATGATAAAGTGGTGAAGAAGATATCTTACCTATTTGTCTTCTTCACTTAGTATATCTCAAGATTTTTCTTTTGATTGGGCGAAGGAAAAACATGACCAAAATAACAAAAGTTTTGGGCGCTGGGAAGGGAAAGTGGTTATTGGATGAGAAGGGTTTTCAGGAAGAAGATAAAGAAAACAGTAATAATAGAAAGTAAAAAAAATAAAATAAACGCAGAGTGAGAGAGATAGAGAGTGAAAACTGAAAAGTGAAAGTGAAAGGGAAAGGGAAATTGAATTGAAAAGTGAAATCGGCCCAAATATATCTTCTTCTTACCGTTTATTTGTTTTTTCTAATTTTTTGTTTCTTTTTTTTTCTGAATATTTATTTGTTCCTTTTAATGGAAGGTGTACATTTCGGTACAAATATTACGTAAATATGTATCGGTACACGATTTAAGTGGGTGATTGTAATTGGTTCACAGATAATATTTAATATAGAAAATTAATAAATACTACTTGTAAACCAACCACAACCATCAATCTTAAAAAAATGTATAGGTAAATATCTACATAATATGTGCAGAATTCACCTTAATGTAAATGCAAACACTTTTAAATATTAATTTTATTGTTGATAAAAATTTAAAAATTACTATTACACGGGCAAGCTGTAAAAAAAATTAAATAATATGGGGAACAAGTTGTTGTTGATGAAAAATTTAAATTAATTATTATTCATTCTGACCTCATATATAAGATAAAGTTTACTTTTTAGATTCATTAAGAATCTAACGTATCTGATTCATAATATGATCTAGATACATTTGATTATTAATGAATCTAAAAAATAAACTTTCTGTTATATATAAGACCAGAGGTAGTATATACGGAAACAAGTTGTTGTTCATTAAAAAATTTAATCGACTATTGTACACGGGGAGACTAATAAAATAATCAAATATTATACACAGAGAACAAGTTATTGTTGATGAAAATATTTAATTAACTATTGTACATGAGGAAGCTGATATAAAAATTAAATAATACGGGGTACAAGTTGTTGCTGATGAAATTTTTTAAGGTCTATTTGGTAATAAAGCGTAAATTTTATTATTCGAGAGTTTAAAAAAAAATGTTTGAGATAATTTAAAAAAAAAAAAATGTACATACTATATAATATTTGAAAGAGTTTCTATAAAAAAAAAATATTATTTTTTGGTTTACAAAAAAATAATAATATTTGAAAAGTAGAGTTTCTACAAAAATAAAAATGTATTTGAGAAGTAGAGTTTCTATAAATAAAATATCTCCTTCTTTTTTGTTATGTTTCAATCTTCAATATCCATGTATGATTCATCAACAATCATTCAAAAGTATCATCCCGGAGATAAGGGAAGATTCCATGACTTCACTAGTTGGTGATAAAGAACTAACTTTTATAACCGTCTATTTTCTGGAACCTATTGCAAACTTCATTCATGATGAACACCTCAATTTACGTAATCGCACCTAATCACTATACTCGTACTATTTCTACCTAGGAACTCCTAGATATGAGATCTCTTTCGCTTCCCCTAAATCACACAAGCCATGATTACCATGGTTTCACACAATAAGGAGACAACTCCAATAAATCAAATATAATTCCGTACTTAAAAGCTTAAGAGAGGATCACAAGTACAACTCAACTAAATAGTCCTACTCTAGCAACAACTATCAAGGTGATACAAGAGAGAGGCTTACAAATAACAATGGATAGACTAAAATCCTAATGACACTTTTCTCAATAATAGCTTAAGTGATTAAATTAGGTTTAACGTCTTCTCCTTTAAATAGCATGAGCACAACATGGCCTTGATAAGCAATGGGGCTTCAAACAGTTGATCCAATGGTGTAATCAGCACACATATTTTAGAACCAAATCTTTTTTGGATTCCTTACATGTTTTAACATCTTAAGGAACAAGTAATCCCTAAACCCCCTTTTGTAGGTTCTAGAAATACCTGCGTCTTGACGCACAAGTAAGTGTGAAATAATTATTCAATCAAATCTTCAAAATATATTACGCGTAAATAAAACACGAAACAAAACACGCTGCGATGTCATACTCACGTGTCAAGACATTTGGTCCAACATCTTGCTAGAACATGTTTTAACAAAATGTAACCAATATATAAAATCTCAACATTTACTCACGTCATTTACATATAATGTTAAATGTTGTTTTTTTTTTTGACAAAAAATATTATATGATGTTATAAATTATGAAACTATACACAATAAAATATATATATTGAATAGATTACTAAAGTCGATTAAAAACAACTATTCATATTAAATTTATATATTAAAATAATAAAAATTTCAAAGAATGGAAAATTTATGTTTTTAAAATGATAAATTAAATGTTTCTTATACAGAATAATGACTTAAAGCTAATTGTTATCACAAATATATTTATTTATATTAAAATGGTGTATATTTTAACATAAGAGAGAAATGTAATTCAAGCTTCTTTCACAGGAGTGGAGTGTAACTTACTCTAAAGAAATAAGGTTATACACAACAAGATGAAAGATAGTTTTCTCAAAGATTATATGTTTGTATCGATGATGAGATTATTAAAAACTTTACCTCAAATAATAATTGATAATTTTAACTCTGAAACAACAACAAGCACAACTTAAGAAGTAAAAAGTTGGTCCACTTTATATTTGTTTGACTAGGAAAAACAAATTGGGGTGAATGTTAATTTGGCAAACTCTTGTGTGGATTATATGGAACTCCTGAAATGATGCTTTCCTTTCGGAGGGAACTTTTTCTGTTGAGTGTCTAATTGATAGGGTGAAACTTTCATCTTGAAAATAGTTCCTAGGTAAAAACCATGACTCCCCTATTCCTTTTACAAGTGAGGTAAGCACCCTATATTTTGCTTGAACTAATAGAGTCTGTCGTGGTGTTGACTCGAATCTTTGTGAGGTCTAGTTGATTGAAGATCTCTTGTGTTTGTCCTTCTTGGTGGATGATCTTTGTCTCTCGTTGTGGTGTAGCCGTGTATTACTGTAATGGACTAATGGTCCTAGCCTTTAGTTTTAAAAAATCACGTAAAAAATAATATAGCTTCAGCAAGAACCGAACCCGAAGGTTGACCTGCAAACAAAAGGATTATAACATATAACTTTAACTGAAGCATTTTGGTGAGTCTGTGGTTATGATAATGCATATACCTCCCTCTTTTCCCGATCAACTTTTCATTCGTTCTTTGTAGCGGCCACAATTATGACCTACTATACTTGACCAAGTATGCTCCTAGTCAGTAGCTCCACAACACAACCAAATGTACGGAAAAGAGAAATTTATTATAGTAAACAAAACTAACTCACATAAATTATTACATGGATACATAATAACCTAGGAGAAGTTGGAAGAGGATATATAATGCAAGAAAAATGAATACTCACTTGACTCCAAATACAAGTAACTAACCGGGGGAGAAGAATGATGGTTCTAATTTGGTTATAGCTAGGGCAAGCATTTTGGTGTGTTTTCCTTCTTGCATTATAGATTATCTTTCATATTCTCCTAAGTTATTTTACTTCTCCATATAATAATTTATGTCAGTTATATTAAATATATATTTTTTAAATAAGAAAAATACATGTGTCTTCTCAAGGGATGAAGTTCACATATCATATGAGATGAGTGTAAATTAGTCATTAGTAGGGCTAGATATTGGTTCAGGCCGGTACGTGTTCAAAACCAAACTACAGAACCTGCCAAATCGACAAGTGATATAATCATGCCAAATTTGAACAATTGGATTACTCGGGTTATTTGGGTTTCGGGATAATTATTTGGCCCAATAAAATTTCAATTACTTTTTTGTCCAAACCTTTATTTTAAAAAAATTTCAATTTCTGGAAGAGATATATATATATATATATATATATATATATATAGCCACAATGTCAAGCGTGATTTTATAACTATAATACCAAAAAAAATATTTACTATCGGTTCTTCAAATGCTTTTACTGTGCTCTTTATTTCATAGTTGCTTAAATTAAAATTATAATAATATGTTATGTATTTTTTATACCGAATTAATTAAATCAAAAACATTTTTTTATGATGAATAGGAGAATAAACTTACAGGAAAAAAATACACAAATTATAAATAACACCTAAAATACAGAAAAAAAATACAATAAACATAAAACTTCAAAAATACAAATTAAATAAAACCATAACCTTTTTGTTATCGTTCCAATATGGTTCTTTGCATTGTCATTCTTTCTAGCAATCAACAAATAGATCTAAAAAGAAAAAACTAGCGAAATTGAGAGAATGAGTGAGAGAGAGATAGATAGAGATGTATCACATAAGACAATTAAAATGAATGGAACGACCAACAATGATATAGAATAGGTTGCCGCTATTTGCTATGCTTTGCTAGGGTTAGGAATTGAGGAGTAAGGGAGAGTTTTCTGCCGTTTGCTATGCTAAGGTTAGGGGTGAAAGTGTAAGGGAGAGGCTGAAATGAGTCTTTATAAAGAAAAAAAAAAGTTTTGGTTTGGCCCAGGTATGTTTGGGCTAGTAATTTTTTCTTTGGAATTACTTTGGGCTAGTATAATTGGGCTTTAT
Source organism: Trifolium pratense (assembly GCF_020283565.1). Classification (NCBI taxonomy): domain Eukaryota; kingdom Viridiplantae; phylum Streptophyta; class Magnoliopsida; order Fabales; family Fabaceae; genus Trifolium; species Trifolium pratense. The sequence continues at coordinate 45,893,192 of NC_060061.1, forward strand.
TTATTTGCTTTTTAGGACTTGCAACATGCTCTCGGACCCTCCAAAAAATCCAAAATACCCTTGATTCATTCCTAGAAAATCCTTCCTTAGATTCGGAAGCTAATGTTTTAACTTTGTTCAATCACTCTTGTCCATTTTAACAATACGTGTCAAACAATAACATTTACATTATGTTGATTTCCAACAACTTTGCATATTAGCATTTGCAACGCGTCCAATAATAGCATTATTTCTTCAAATCCAATTTTCACTAAGTGGTGCAATGGGTTTGTAAGTTTAAGGATTGTAATTACTCAATGTTAGATTAAGTAGTCTCACCAAAGCTTTATTATGGTCTCTTCACACCAAACCGCAACTCCCTTTCTCTGTTTCTTCTTCTCAGACGAGCACTTTCACTTGTATTAGGAACTTTCTTTAATTTCGGAACTTAAGTACGAAATTTCGGAAGCTAAGATCCTAGAAGATAAATTAAGGGTATTGTTGGTATTATGAAAAGTTCACACGTATCCTCTTTATATATATATATATATATATATATATATATATATATATATATATATATATATATATATATATATATATATATAGTATAGAGTATAGATTAATTCATGATACAATTAGTACTCCTAGAATTTTTTTTTTTACCGAACTCCTTCTAGCCTTAATTATAGGTAAATATTCATTTATTATATAGTTAATGTATCTTATCTTTAAAATACAAATATATAAATTATTCAATAAATCTTCATATCTTCATAGTAAATATTTTCTTATAAGTAAAGTGGAAGCGTATTAAATAAAACACTGTTACTCTTGCCGGCCAAATTGAAAAAAAATGAGTAAAATAAATAAATTTTAAAAGGGTTTTGCTAACATGTGCCCTAAGGGCACATTTTAAGGTGCATTTAATTAACCAATATCTCATTTAATTTACTTTAAAAATAGCAATAATCAACTTTATTAATTAAAAGATATGGCTCACTATATTTATTACCAATTTAAAAAAATTGCATAGGCAAACTATGATACTTGCCAAATACTTATCTATGATCACGCGATTGGTCAAATTTTTTTTGCTACAAAGCTTTTTTTTCAAACTTTTTTTTAAGATGAAAAAAATTTTAAATTATAGTAAGTATTATAAAATTCTAAAACATATTAGCAATTCAAAAGCTAAAATAGTACTATCAATCGTTACCATTACAACATAATACTATAACACTCAGTCTTGTTCACCGAAAAAAAAAAACAAAAATCACAAGTTGACATTAATCAAGTATTACCAGGAGTACTATAAATAAGTCTGATTGTTAACAAACAAAAAAAAATTGGATGCATATAATTATGATCGTATTACCATTCGCGTGATCATAAATCAAATTTGACAGCATATCATATTTTGTCTTTCCAATTCTCTTAAATAGATAATAAATATAGTGGACTATATCTTTTAATTAATAAAATTAATTATTACTATTTTTGAAGTAAATTATATTAGTTAATTAAATACACCTTAAAATATGCTCTTAGGACACATATTAACATTTGCCATTTTAAAAAAAGACACGGAGTTGAATTTTTTTCTACATAATATAGGTATCGAACCAAACTCAGGATTACCAAAATGTTCACTTTAAAAAAAAAAATTATGCTATTACATCAATGACTAATCCATTTGGATACATTAATTATTTTCCTAAAAGAAGAATAAATCAATTTTTACTAAATTTTGTAATAAGTTTTTTAACAGTCGGGATATAAAGTTATTTGTTTAAATATTTATTATCATAAATAGTCCCTCTGACCTCATATGTAAATAAAAGTAACTTTTTTAAATTCATTAAAAAATTAATGTATTTGGTCTATATTTTAGACTAAAACATCCATTTTCTAACGAATCTAAAAAATCTATTTTTATTTACATATGAGGCCGGAGGGAGTATATCGAATAATTACATTAATTATTGTTAGATTTTGTGCTTATTTATATATAGATAAAAATAATTTACTATATAAATTTACATTTTCAATTTATTATAAAAAAGAACGGTCCGCTAGGGGTTTAAACCCAGCATAAACGCCGTTTACTTTTGACTTTGAGGCACAGTTCCATTCATTGCTGCACTAACAGTTCTATTCCATTGATTATGAATTTCCATCGCGAAGCTTCGGGCCTGGTTGTTATAGTTTTTTTAAAATGGATTATTGTAATGTTACATAATTTTGTGTAAAAAAAATTTACAAATAAATTTTTTATAAAAGCTTCAAATAAAAATTTAGTTTGAATAGTTATTCTTAAAATGTGATTTTAGGTATTTGATCATTTTATTGAAACTTTTTTTGGATATTAAAATTTTGAAAAATCACTTAATTTTGAAGCTATTTCAAATAGATTTTCATAAAAATCATTTTTGAAATACAACTTTTTTAAAAAATTGTGATTTTGACTATGTTTTTATCTTCAATATTAACGTGTGTTTATGTTATATGATGTCAAAACTAGTGTTTCAATTTAGAAAAAATAAATATAAAAAAACTTGTAATATTTTGAAAATCGATTTAAAAAAAATCTATTTTCAAAAATACAAAGAAAAAAATCCATTTTTTTAAAACTGAAACAAAAAGACCCTCTATGTCATCGTCCCACCATTAAGGTTGTCGTCATCTATCATTGTTGAGTTTAGTATATTCAATTTAGATATTCAGTTATTCTTGATTTACCAACGAACTTCAACTTTGGTTGTTTATAAATTAAATGTGCGAGTTATCGTGCATCAATTCAAGGTCTGTCGTGAACACCTGAAGTCAGTCGCCCAAGATAATTAAGTCCTTCGCTTAGTTACTTCACAACTAGGTGGCTGCTAATCATCTCTCTCTCTCTCTCTCTCTCTCTCTCTCTCTCTCTCTCATACACACAGTTGCTGAAAACCTTGTATAAAGGGTGATTCGGTCTGTGTAAAACTTACGTAGGATGTTCGTGTTGTGGAAGGTTGTCGTACTAATCTTCATGGGCCGGTTGGTTATGGGCAAGGGATACAAACCTCTCACTTCTCGAGACCTTGCTTCCAAGCTTGGCTCGATTTGGAAAGACTTCCAACTGTGGCGCTTGATTTCTCTTGGTAGTGGATTATTTGAATTTCATTTTGATAGTCCGGAAGCATGGTTTTAAATTGCGGTTGCGGTCACGGATATGTGGTTGTTGCGATTGTAGTTATTACAGTTGCGGCAACTCTTAAAGAGGTTGTTGTGGCCTCAAATCATTTTAAAATTTCACAAAATATATAGATTGACACTACTATGCCATTACACTGTTCTTCCACCATTGCAAAGTCTTAGATTATTCCATAATTAACGATTTGAATGTGCTTAAAATACACGGTTCAAAGATTAACTAAAAGTAAGATTTTTCATTAGATTTGACCCAAATTAGATTTGAGTTTCATAAATTTTATTTTTTGGTGAAAAAAATCGAACGAACATGGGTAAAATCATTTAATGCGGCTTCTGATGCGGTTGTACACATAAATTAAAACAACACTGTAATTGTGGTGTGATGTGGTTGCGAAGCTTACCGCATCAGCAATGCTGCAATTTAAAACCTTGTTTGGAAGATAAACGTAAAGCATGGTTACAACTTTGTCTCTAAAAATGGGAACCAAACTTTAATCCACATACTCAGAAGAGAACTCATGTGCAAGTTTGGATTTAGATCATGAACTTACCACAAGAATATTGTTGGCCTTGTGCATTATTTGAAATTGCACGTTTGGTGATTATGCTTGTTATGGTTGATTTTGACCTATCCAACCACATTTTTTATGATGTAATGGTTGAACGTGATGATTACACTTTATATGTTGAGATTGTATATTAGAGATTGCTAGAGTTTTGCTCTAATTGCTTTAATATTGGACTCTAGGTTTCGGATTGTAACAAGTTTCTGTCTAAGCCTGATGATATAGCTAGAAGTACTGAAAATTATGATACTCGTTCTAAGGGTCCTCCTCCTACTTATTCTCAAAGAAAGTGTTCTTTTGGAACATTAGAGATCACAATTGTGTGGAGGAGTTAACAAATCAAGATCATTATGTTACGAGTTTTAGGTGATGGGAAACCTTGCCTCACTTCTGTCGTGAAGAATTTTGTAGAGATATATTTTAATTACCTATTTATAAGGTGTGTTAACTAGCTATTTTCTTTTGTTTTTGTCATTTATATTTATAATTTCTTTTGTTTTTGTCGTATCAAAAGATGCTTCACATAATTTAAAATTTGGATTTACGACGGATAACATTGAACGCATTCATCATTTTATGTAGTCACATTAATAAATTTTATTCTCATATTATATATTTCAAAGAAAACCAAAATCTATGTTGAAATCTTAAGATCGCATGCTCTTAATTCAATCTAGGGAAATGCTTGATTGCACGACGCGTTTTGTCGTCTAAACTCTAAACACACGACTTGATACTGCAGCGTTATTTTTTTATCTACTTGCCAACCATTTATCTACTTACCAACCAAAAAGACCATACATCCAACCATTTTTTTATATAAAGTTTGTTAAATTTGTGAGGCTAAAATCTTGATGATAATGTACATATAGTAAAATTTATTTAAAATTAATTAAAATAAATTAATATAAAAAAATATTACTAATCTCAAGATTTCCTCATTCAAGATACAACTGATCTCAAAACTTCCTTACTAAAATACTACTTATCCAAAAAAAAAAACTAAAAATATTGTAATTAAAATGTAATATTTTTAATCTTCATTGACCAGCATTATTATTTTGACACATCTTTAATATTTGTAAATATGTTTAATATGTGTCTAAAGAAAGTATATACAAAGAAAAAAGTGTAGTGTCGGACAACGACCCAAAGAGTGTCGGAGTAACATAAATTTTATTTTTTTTTACATCTGTCTAAACTATCCGACACGTGTCGTACAAGTGTCATAAAAGTGTCGGACACCGCGTCACGGCTAATCATAGAGGTGTCCGTGCATCACAGGACTTAAAATGTTTTTTTTTTGTTATATTGGATTTAATAAAGATCAAACTTATCACCATTAGACCAAACTTAATGACCTAATTGTAAAATGTTGTAACTTTTTTTTATAAAGTAGCCTAGTAACTAAAAAATCTAGCTTAAAGGTGAATAAGTAGAGTGTCCGGATTCGAATCCCGACTCTACATATAAAGTGCGATGTTCCTGCCAACCGAGCTAAGCTCACGGAACAAACAACAAAGTACAAAAATATAATTTAACCTTATGAATTATTTAGTTTTATTTTATTATAATTAATTCGAAAGAGGCATTAAGTAAGGAGGCTTGTAAATGAGAAAACTTAAGTGGCGCGCTCGTGCATTTAGACGAAGAAACTAGTCGTGCTATATAGCACTGCTGATCTAATAACGACTAATGAATTCAAGAGAGGCCCCACCGAGGGAGCTGCAGAGTATCTTGTTTGATGACATTTTAGGGGCTTGCATGCCTAGAAATGTTCGTCTAATTTCGTAGTTTTTTTTTATTTGGGCTTGTTGCCCTCTTTATGTACCAAAAAAAAAGACTAATGAATTCCAAAAAATTATGTTCATCTAGAGCTTTTAATTTCTTGAACCATTTTGAATTTAGTTACAATTTAGGGTCAAATTTTCTAACTCCAACAACTTTAAATTTTGTCCAATTACATGATTATTTTTATATACAACATTACAAAACAACTCAAGTAGCTCAAAAAGAATTAGGAAAATTCTAAGGTGAAATCATTCAATTGACTTCATTGTTGAAGTCAAATTTAGTGTTACAAATGCAACTTTACTCTCATTTTATAGATGTGTGACATGTGCCAAACTTAAATGCAACGGTTGGTAAAATAAAAGTTTTTTTTTTACCGTAACTACAAAGGTTATTGCTTTTCTCTGCACATCTTTCTCAAATACAACAAATGAACTTCCTCCTCATCTCTGTCTCTCCCTCTTTCTCTCACAGCCGTCGTTTCTCTCCGCCACGGCCACCGGAAAAAATATATTTAAGTAAAACAGTTCTCTCGTTGCATAGCTACTCTCACCTCTCTCCATTCCGCCGCCGCCGGCCCTCTCCTTCCCGACGAAGACAAATTGCGGCGAAGAGAGAACAACTAACAAAACAAAATTAATTTATTTCAATTTCACTATAATATCCACTCTCATTGACCCAGAAATCTCAAAAACCCAATTCTAAAAACTTAAACTTTTTCCTCTATAACATCCACTCTCATTGATCCAATAACTGAAATCTCAAAAATTGAATCTGAAACACTATTCATTACCTAAGATTAATCAAATTTAGTGACCCCAATTTCATTAAAAAACAATTTATAAAATCCCAAATCAAGGTTGTTGTTCACGACAACAACGTTAAAATCTTGAGTCAACATTAAAATCTTTGAAATTATTTTAATTTTATTAAAATAATATGATATTTTATAGAGTTTAATTGTTGTGCACCGTCGGTGTAATTTTTTTTACACATACATCCAATGACGTGTTGCCACATCATTTAATGAATGTGATATATCATGTGTTTTTAATTACCATACATGATGTGTCGGTATATTATTAGACGCATGTGCAAAATAACTTTACACCGAGTGTGCATATAAATTAAATTCTATTTTATATTCTATTGATTTATTTTTAGCAAAAGTTGGATAAACAAGTACGAGTACTTAGGTATCCATAAGATATGAGTCAGATACAAAGGTTATTACTTACACATATAGGAGATGAATATGTGTATTTTTTTAAAGTGCGGGTATGAGAATAGGTATTGTAGTACTCTAACCATACCCTACCCAATATTGTCATCCCTACTTAGGTGTATGATAATTATTTATTCTATTAATTAAAAAGTTGTAAATTTTTCTAAAACCAAAGTAAGATAAACTATTAGATTATAGGTAAATTCTAATATGGTTTTTCTTTACTTGATAGACACTAATGTTTCTATTTTAAAACTATAGAGAAATCACATTATTAGAAATCAAAGATATTGGTAACTATAGAGAAACTTTTAAGGGCCTCTTTTTTTTTAGGCCCAACATTAAAGATATTGGTAATATATTATTTAGGAGACAAATAAACACAATAGAGTCATTGGTTTAGTGGTGTGCGCTCCAGTCTGGAAGTTACAGTCCCTGGTGTTGTGAGTTTGATTCCTCCCTAGGAATGTTTCTATTTTTCTTTACTTGATAGACACTAATGTTTCTTTTTATGCAAAGAGTATTTAATTTATATTATAGAATATAAACATAAATTCATTATAAAAGTCTTAAATAAAAGAAAACAAAATAAAACATTCCTAGGGAGGAATCAAACTCACAACACCAGGGACTGTAACTTCCAGACTGGAGCGCACACCACTAAACCAATGACTCTATTGTGTTTATTTGTCTCCTAAATAATATATTACCAATATCTTTAATGTTGGGCCTAAAAAAAAAGAGGCCCTTAAAAGTTTGAGTCCCTGGGCTGGAAGCCTGGTTGCCTTGGCCCAAAATCGGGCCTGCATAACCTTCACGACATTGGAATTTTTAATAGATACATGTATACATATTTTTGTTAACTATTATGGCATATTCCTCTTAGTTTTAATCACAATACTTCACGTGTCTCAGTTGCAATGTGTTGTGGACAGTGATCGAAGTACCGTGCGTTTGAATCTAGCAGGTTGCATCTTTTACTTTTATCGATAAAATACATGTAAAATTTTACCGAAATTTAAAATAATTTGATATGTTAACCTTAATGTAGCTCCATAAAATATGAATTTGTTTTAGATTTCCTTAAAATTTTATATGATTATATAGAAATTTAGACGTTATTTAATGATGCAACATTATTTGAATGTTAATGATCTATAAATTTTCAGATTTAATTTATCTTTTTTTTGAAAAAAATTTCACCAATCAATACTTTGGTATCTAGAGGACTAAGTTGTGGCCCACCCCAATATGTTAGTCTAGCTCTGCCACCGGAAACAAATAAAAGCAACACATTTGATATGGTTTATAAGCTTCTGAAGTTGGCTTTACTCTTACTGGTAACAACTGCGAGCATGTAACGTGTTTTTTCAGTTATGAAGTTTGTGAAGAGTCAGCTATATATGTAACAAAATAAGTGATCAGTGGATAATTGACCGTTTGTGAAGATCATGCATAACAATGTTGTCTCTCCTTAGGTGTGAATGTAGTTTTCAAAATGATTGGTTTTGTCATCCATAAAGAATTAATGGTGCAGCTTATTTACCTTTTGCACTATATATGTATAAGAGAACATCTTTTAACTGAAATTGTGTGATCTTACAGCAAATAGTGCCTGCGGCTGGATAACAAGTGACAGGGGTAAGAAAAATTTGGACATATTACTCGAATTGCTAATAAACTCATTCACTTGGCTCATAACCAAAGCCACATTCTGGCACGTCTTCAGGTTAGTTTTCTATTCATTCATGGAACAAGGTTCATGGTTTTCATAGCACGTACCAAGTAACTTTAATGGATTATACATAAATTCAAGTAACTTTTATTGTAGGGTTGTTCGAATTTCGATACCTGTAGCGACTTTGAGGGATGCGGTTGCGTATACTGAACATGGATTTTTGGAAATTTTAAAAAGGATCCAAATCAAAATTTTACTAATTTATAAGCTTGGGCCCTACTAGTAAAATTTGGATTTCGATCCTTTTTACAAATTCGAAAAATCGATGTTCAGTATCCGAAACCGCATCCCTCGAAGTCGTAGCATATTTCAGAATTCAAACAACCCTATAATAAAAGTTATTTGAATTTATATATAATCAATAAAAGTTACTTAGTACTTGCTATGAAAACCATGAACCTTATTCCATATAAATGTATAGAAAACCAACCTGAAGACATGTCAGAATGTGACTTTGTTTATGAGCCAAGTGAATGATTTTATTACCAATTCGAGTAATATGTCCAATATTTCTTACTTCTGTCGCGTATTTTCTAACAGAATATTACTTTCTGAACGCATGGTTCAACCAGTATTAACTATTAGATAGCCTTTGTATTATATATTGTTATTTATTTCTAATTGTACTAAAATTAAGGAACAATGTTAGTTAGTGCTAGTGAGATATCTACTAAAATTAAGGAAATGTGATTGTTATATTCTATTTAAAAATAGAATAAAATGTAATTTATAGATATATCCTTTTGTTCAAAACATATATTAATAAATACAAATGATTTTTTTGTCAATATATAATGGGAGTAGGTTCACTAACTTACTTCCACATATTTTTATGTGGAAGTAAATTAACAATCCACATACGCACACAAATGTGTGTGCGCACGGGTGTTTGCATCCGATAAAAAATGATATTAACACGCAGAGATAACATTTTGTTGAAGTGTAAACAAAAGGATTCAAACATATGACTTTTTTTAGTCTATGTGAGATATTAATTATGATAACGCAAGTACCTATAGAGATTCCTCTTTGCCCGCTCAACTTTTCTCACTAGCTCTTTGTAGTGACCATGGCTTTGACATGTTATACTTGACCAAGTATACTCCCTACTGGTAGCTCCACAACACAACCAACTGTACACACAAAGGGAAATTATTATAGTAAACACATAAATTATTACATTTGTAGAAGTGTAATAACCTAGGAGAAAGTTAAAAGAGAAGATATAATGCAAGAAGAAGGAATACTGACCAAAATGTTAGCCTGTAAATACAGCTACCCAAATTGCAACCACCATTCTTCTGCACCGGTTTGTGGCACTTTGGACAAAGTTATGAATGAACAATTATCCAATTAACAATTTCTGATTCATCTCAACATTTCTTTTCCTAAAGTTTCCACATCAAATATGAATAGGGAGAGTGTGCTTCAAATAAAATGGTGTTCGAGATCACTCTCCCTGTTCATGTTTGATGTGGCAATTTTGGGAAAAGAAGTGTCGGGATGAATCAAAAACTGTTAATTAGAAAATTGTTCATACAAAACCATGTTCAAAGTGCCAAAAACCGATAAAGAAGATAGTGATTGTTGTAATTTCGTTAGTTGTAGTTGGCGAAGCATTTTGGTGAGTTTTCATTCTTGCATTTAAACTTCTCTTAGGTTATTAAACAACAATAATTATTCATAGAGGCTACCCTTATGTCCGTGAACTAAACCGGTAACAATTAAGACATTATTTATACAAATCAAATATCAAGTTTTTTTTTTAAATATTCCTGTCATTGATAGCATCTCGACATGCCACGCAACATGGAAGAACCATGTGTATCTTCTACTAAAATAAAATGGTCCCTAAACGAATACTTTAGTTGGGATTGTAGAAAGGCATTAACTAAATTATCGGGACAGGCATTGAATTGTTTCTCATAGGTGTAATGTTAAAATTCACTTTAATACTTATTTATGTATTGGATTAGTATCAAAGTGAACTTTAACATTATACCCTATTAGAGACAATGCAATATTTGTCCTGAGAATAAAGTTAATGTCTTCTTTCTACTATTTTTATTAAAGTACTCATTTATGGACCATTTTTACTTTAGTAGCGGCTAAGACATATGATTCTTCCATGTTGCCTGACAAGCCTAGATGCTATAGCGACTGAAATATTTCTAAAACTCAGTACTGGATTATCTCATTACTATGCATTTGTATAAATAATATCTTAAATGTCACCGTGTAATTCACTGACACGAGTGTAGCTTCAATGAATAATTATTGTTGTGCATTGTCGGATGAGGATTCCCTGCAGTTTCATTTTGGTGAAGTTCCTGCATTTAACACAAAAGCAATTGTACTTTTTATTGTTTTTGTTGAAAAACTGTTTTCTCTCTCTTGTCAAAAAAATTTATCTCTCACAATAACACTAAATGCACCAAACTGCAGGATTTTAAGACTGCAGGAAATCCAATCTTGTGCATTGTCTACCATAAAGGTTCAATTACATATGCATGTACTGTATACCTCTCAGAGTTATATAAATATATATTTTTTTTAAATAAGAAAAATACACATGTCTTCTTAGGGGAGGAATTCAAATATTATTTGAGATGAGTGCAAAATACTGAAATAGTCTTTAGTAGGTTTAGATATAAATTCCGGTTGGATCGGGTTCATGTCAAAATTGTGGAATCGGTCAAAATAACGACAATTCGAACTGGTGTGTTAATCTTGTGGTTTAGTGTGGGTTGGGACAATTATGGGGTTGGTTTAATTTTTTTTGCCCAATAAAATTTCAAGTTTGGTTTTTTGTTAATGTCAACGTTTTTCTCCAAACCTATATTTTTTTTTTTCAATTTATGGGCTATCATACCTAGCCACATAAAATTTTCACCCCCACCCCTAAAAACTATACTTAATATTCCGGTTTGTAATTCCAAAAAACCTTGAACATTTCTAAAAAAAATGAAGGATTTTAGTTAATATATGAGTGTAAAATGGATAGTTCACTTAAAAATAAGAGTGAGAGCATAATTTTAGGATGTTTTCTCTCCCCACCCCCCGTGATTCTTTTATACCCCCAATATTCTGATTTTGCCCTTGTAAAAAACTTCGGTTCGCAGAAACCGAATTTTTTCTAGTACAAATTCAGAGTAAATTTCGGTATTCAAGGCAAAAAAACTTCGGTTTCTATAAACCAAAGTTTTTTGCAAGGGTAAAATTGGAAATTCAGGGGGTATAAAAGAATCACGGGGGGTGGGGAGAGAAAACATCTAATTTTAGCGGAGAGGAAAATGTTGGGCCATTATTTCAATTTTTTTTGTCCAAATATCTTTTGTCTAAATTTTTTATGACTATTTTTCTAAAATGTTTATACATTATTTTCTATTATTTTATAGTTGCTTAAATTCAAAATGATAATGATATATTATCTATTTTTATGCCAAATTAATAATTTAATCAAAAACATTATTTGATGATGAATGGCAAAATAAAATTTTGGGGAAAAAAAATACAATAAACGGAAAACCTCAAAAATACAAAATAAATCAAAACCATAACCTTTTTGTTATTGCTCCAAGGTTCTTTGCACCATCATTCTTTCCCGCCATCAACTATACTGCAACAACCAAATCAATAAAATCCAAAAGTGAGTTAGAACATAAAAAACATAGATCTAAAATTAACATAACTGAAAAAACCCGATGAGAGAGAGAGGGAGAGAGATTTGTATCACAACTAGATTAAAAGAAATGGAACGAACAACAATGGTAGAGAGGAGGTTGTCGTAGTTTGCTTTGCTATGCTATGCTAGTTTTATGAATGGAAGAGTAAGGGTGAGGTTGCCGCCGTTTGCTATGCTAGGGTTAGGGTGGAAGTGTATGAGAGATGCTGAAGTGAGCCTTTATAAAGAAAAGAAAAATGGTTTTAGTTTGGGCCAGGTATACTTTGGACTAGTATAATTGGGCTTTGTTCAGAATAGGAAAAATTTGCTTTCTACCCCTACACTTATATCTTTACCCTTACAAATAATTTAATATTCCAATTTTATCCTCTTTTGCCATTTCATTTTGTTCATCTCCACATTAAGTGTTTAGGTTTATCAAAAATTTACCAAAAAACTTTTTAAAAATGTTTCGGATTATGTTACTAGAATACTTATATATCATGTTATCAGATTACTTATATCGGTCCATTTTTTGTCAAGTAATCTAATGGTTATAAATTTTATCCTTAAAGTGAATAAGTGGAGTGTTCGGAGCTCAAACCCGGCCATACATATATAATGTGATTTCCTTATCACCTGAACTAAGCTTACGGTAACCATCAATTCACATTTTTATGTAGTCATATAGCATTATCATGGACATGGTCGAATGTCGCACGTAGTTTTATATCTTAGTTGTTAAATAAAAAGTGGATATTAAATTGAATAATGCTAGCAACACACTCTTTAACAAACACACTCCAACACATGTTGTATATGTCTCAATACTTTTTATAAATTATAAATTTTCAAGTTAAATTTTTACACAAATTTTGTCCCATTTTAAAAGCCTTTTATAAAACATTCATGATTTTTGTTTCTGTTTTTAATCGCTATAATAGAAAAGTAATTGACTAGAATTGGATAAAATTTAAGCATGGACTGTAATTTTTTTTATAATTAGAAGTACTGTAATTGAAAAAATTTGTTCTGTCTTTTTTTGGTATATAAATTTGTTTCGGTTTGTAATCAATATAATAGAAAAATTTTGACTAGAATTGGATAAAATTTATACGCTTGGACTATAGTAATTGAAAGAATAAACATTTGATCCTTATTTAATTTAGAATTTTGTAATTCTCTACTTAATTTTTGTCAAAATATTACTTTTTAGTCAGTTAAATTATTAAATATTCTATATGTATTTAATGATCAATTTTTCTTTTAAATATTTTTTTGACCAAAAAAATCATTATATTTGTATATACCAGATTCTTTAACCAATAATATTTTCTTGGTCAAAGAAAATATTTAAAGAAAAATTGACTAATAAATTTTTAATAAAACATTGACTACTCTTTTTTATTCTAAAGTGCATTAATTTTTAAATATAAACAAAAAATTCAATGTACTTGATTCAAATATTGACCAAATACATCTGATTTCTTAATTACCTTGACCAAAAAATCAAATGTACTTTTTTTTTGACGCGCAAATGTACTTTATTTATGTTCAATGAAAATGGTATAATATTAAAAATTGTCATTATTTATAACCCTCTGCAGAATCACATTCTTCTTCATCTCTGTTCTTCTAATATCATATTCTCAACTAAATGGTTTCAAGAATTCATTTCACGTTCAAATATTTCATAAATCAAACCTCCTTAGCTTGTTCCCACACTAGTTTTCATCTTTCAGGTACCTTCTTATTTTTCACTTTTAATTTAACATTTTATTTATTGTATTGAATTGATTATTTATGCACACAATAAAACCATGATATCATGCATGTAGTTTATGTGTTTGTGTTTAATTTACTAAAATTTCCCATTGTGTTGATTGTGAGGGGAAAGTAGAATAAAGCGTTGCTTTGAGTGGTGGCAGCTTGGCAAGGGTTGATGTTGAAAAGAGAAAAAGATGGGAGTGAGATTGTGGAGGGGAAATTATGCAAATTGTGATGAAAATTTGAGATTATTGAGGTTCCAATAGTGGAGACAAGTGAGAACATTGACGTTGAAGTGGGTGAGAAGGAGAATGAGGATGGAAAAAATAAAAATTGTAAAAGAAAAGTTGGGACTTTTGAGGTTCTAGTGAAGACAAGTGAAAATATTGACGGTGAAGCGAATGATAAGGAGAATGAAGAGAGAGAAAAAAGATGAAGATTATGGTAAGTTGTGACTAGATCAAAGTTCCAACATTGGAGACAAGTGAGAGTATCAAAGTTGAATTCGAGGATTTGATTAATGAAAGGTATGATTTTTCTGCAGATGATTTTGTTTGGGAAAAAATTAAGAATCATGGTCAGATCTAATTTATGATTAGAATGATAGGTCTGATTACCCTCCTAATCATAAACTAGATCTGATGGATGATTCTTAATTTTTCCCCAAACAAAATCACCAACAGAAACATCAGACATTTCATCAATCAAATCATCGAATTCAACATCGTTGCTCTCACCTGTCTCCACTGTTGGAACTTGGATAGTCACAATTTTTTCAACACAACTTTCATGTTTTTGCCCTCTTCATTCTTCTTGTCATTCACTTCACCATTGGTGTTTTCACTTGTGTCCGCTGGAATAACACTAGCATCAATTTTTCTTTCACAATTTTTATTTTTTTTTCTATTTCATACTTTCCGTCTCATCCACTTCAACGTCAACGTTCTCACTTGTCTCCACTATTGAAACCTTAACGGTCTCAATTTTTCATCACAATTGAATCTTTTTTTGCTCTCCACACTCATTTTCCTTCCCATTCCCATCTTTTCGCTGTTCACCATCAACACCGACCAAACTACCCACCACAACCACCACCATCACTCAAAAACATTAGACTACGTACTTTTCTATTGAAATCAAACTTTTTTAGAACGACTACATTTTCTAGGATTAAGGTTTTTTACCTTCAAATTCTACATTTTTTCATTTATATTATTATTTAGGATGGTTTTAATCTTTTCAACACTTGATATTTCTCTCTAAATTTTAGTCTTTTGGAAAAAAAATTCTTTCTCTATAAAATTTACACTAAATGTAAATGAATTTAGGAAATTTAAAAATGTACAGAATCCTAAACGATAGCATTTTTTCCAATTTTCAGCAGAGATACCTCATTATTCGATATAGAAAACACTTACAAACAACTTAATTTTATAAAAGGTATAGTATTAAATTAAAACAACCGGTTGTTTTAAAATGTTACAGTTTGGTGTGCCTTTTTGTATAACTATGTGTTTTTTAAAGTTTGTTCGGTGTTGATTGACGGAATGTACTTCTGATATCGTTTTATATTATGATATTTGTCTTGTTCATATTACGTGTTATATATATATATATATATATATATATATATATATATATATATTTTGTCATTAAAAAAAATAAGAGCAACTAAAGGAACCTCCTTTCCTGGATTATATACGACACACTAAAATGTAGTCTATTGTTTTAGTTTATGAAGCCTTAATAATCATAGTCAAAAAGCATATAGTTTATGGACCTAGTTGGAGTGAATGTTCTGAGGCTTATCAATATTAAGAATTGCTGAGAGAATAAAGTGGACGTGTAAAAGTGGGTGCAAATTAAGGAATATTTTTATGAAAGTTACAAAACTATCCCTCAAGTTACTAGTTTTAAATAATAAATATGAATGATCTTTTGGTCCAAAGTGAAAATGTGTGCATTGCTAAGTAAACACACCTTTTATGTTCCTTGTTACCTAATTTGTCCAGTCCCATAACCAATTTCAAATCAAACAGAGTACAACAAAAGTTGTCATGCCCAGTCCTCTGTTTTTTAGCAAATCAAACGCACCCAAAGGGTATATTCCCTCCAACATTTTGAGCAAGATGACCAATATTGCACTATCAAAAAAGGTGGAGAAATTCATAGTCGGAACCTTCCTTCATGATCAGAAAAGTAATATGCTACCTTTTAACTCAATATTTTTCCTTCGTTCCCTGAAATGTCTTGACCTTACATTTCAAACAAATGGATCGACGAAGGTGAAGCTTCCAAAAACTATATACCTTCCAGAGTTAGTAGAGTGTCATTTAAGAGATGTTGCAATTACTTCAAGTGGTGGCAATGATTGTGTTAACTATCAATTTTATAAATGTTATCTATATAGTTTTGAAATTAACTATATATTAGAAATAACATAGAGAAAATAACAACATAAAAATAAGGCTTAACACTCTATGAAGGGCTTAACACAATCATTGCCACCACTTGAAGTAATTGCAACATCTCTTAAATGACACTCTACTAACTCTGGAAGGTATATAGTTTTTGGAAGCTTCACCTTCGTCGATCCATTTGTTTGAAATGTAAGGTCAAGACATTTCAGGGAACGAAGAAAAAATATTGAGTTAAAAGGTTGCATATTACTTTTCTGATCACGAAGGAAGGTTCCGACTATGAATTTCTCTACCTTTTTTGATAGTGCAATATTGGTCATCTTGCTCAAAATGTTGGAGGGAATATACCCTTTGGGTGCGTTTGATTTGCTAAAAAACAGAGGACTGGACAGAACAACTTTTGTTGTACTCTGTTTGATTTGAAATTGGTTATGGGACTGGACAAATTAGGTAACAAGGGACATAAAAGGTGTGTTTACTTAGCGAAGGTGTGTTTACTTAGCGAGCCCCATATTTAGAAAACTAAAATTTCTTACGGAAGAAAGATAACATATTAATTTTATTTTTTTAACACATAACATATTAAATTTATTGAAAATAAAAAATGTGTGCAAAAAAATAATAATATATTGGTGGATTAAAATGTGAGTATAATAGAGAGAAAAAAAAAAGTGCAAAAACACATTTCGTTAATTTGATGTTACTATTCCAAAACGATACTTAAAGAGATACGGAGAGAGTATATAGAAATATTAAATAAAAATTACTCCTATGTTAATTTTAATTTCTAAAAAGTATGTTAATATTAGGATTTTTTTTCTTTGTCTATGATGAAAGGCTATAAAATAAAAATAAACAATATAATAAAATTATAATGAAAATGTAGTTAACTTCGAAGATCATTAAAAAATTTATATGTGATATTTACTAAAGTTTACAAGACCCACTCGGTGAGCTTAAAGAGATAAACTTGACCTATCGACGTATCTTATAGGCAATTTACAGAATTTCCAATTTTATTATTGCTTCTTTCAACATGAAAGTGCTAAAATCTATTTAAAGTGATCGGCCAACCAATTTTTAATATATTAGATAAAGAGTAGGAAAAATATGCCACAAAATCATAAGTTTGTTTATATTTTGATAATCTTTCTTTCTTTATCTCTTGGTGTAATTGGTGCTAAACATATTCTTAAGAAATGCCAAAAAAATGCAGATTGTCCAAAACATATGTGTGCCCCAGAGAAAGTGAAGTGCATTTATTTTACTTGTACATGCATGGGACCGTCAGGGCTTTCCCTAGATCTCTAAAAATTAAGGGTACAAAATAATTTATTTTAGGGGTATATTAGTATTATATATGTCAAAAAAAAATCGTCATTGTAAGATTATTCTTTTGTGTATGATAGTTCCTATCCATGAAATATTATAAATAACAAATATGTATCCTTTGTTATTTTTATATATCAATGATCAATATAGTTCATTAGTGTTGTATTTGTTTGTGTAAAATTATACTGTAGTTTTTTTAAATAAAACATTAATAATTTAAACAAATTTTTTCGAGGCTTTATTTTCATTGACAACTCAAATTCGTGATTATATTAGTATATGAGTTAAATAATTCTGGGCACTATAAATATCTAAGTTTTATTTTTAGTCACTCTAAAATAAATTCATTAAGTTTTGATCCTCTAAATATATCTAATGTCACAACTTTTAGTACCTGCTTTTAAGCAGTCCGTGTGTGTTTTTTACATTTTTTAATGAGTTTTGTATTCATATTCATAATATTGTATTCACGCGTT
Organism: Trifolium pratense; assembly: GCF_020283565.1. Taxonomy (NCBI): domain Eukaryota; kingdom Viridiplantae; phylum Streptophyta; class Magnoliopsida; order Fabales; family Fabaceae; genus Trifolium; species Trifolium pratense. Next base: position 45,911,342 of record NC_060061.1, read on the forward strand.
ATTTTTATATATCAATTATGAATATCAGTGTTGTATTTGCTTGTGTCTATCAAATCACATTGCACTGCCTTTTTATTTTAAAGAAAGTGCTAAATTAAACAAATTTTTGTCCATGCTTTTAAGCGTAAATACCATTATAAGGTTTTCTTTTTTTAACAGCAACAAACGAGATATATATTATAAATTACAAAGTATAAATAGTACTAATATAAATAGTACTACCAATCTAAATACAATATTGTATGCCCCCAACCAAAAATTACATAATGCCCCTACACCCCCTAAAGTTAAGCACCTTTAATAAAGAGGATTGACGTGATTCATAATACAAGCATAGGTGGCGAGATTTCTTTGCCAATAGCCATTACCAAGAAACTGTTTAATCTTTTCGACCGCCTCTTACACGTCGTGGGAATTTTGAGCAAAAATGATATCATTCCTTGTTATCCAAATCACCCAAAGAACACTTGCCAAATCATCACTACCCATTGTGGATCTTCTTTGATGACATGAAAGCCCCAAAAAAGGAGAGAAAAATTGCCCCCGCCTTATCTGACAATACCTCCACTAACCCAAACCAATTATACACCTCCAACCACACCACCCAAGCAAACGAGCAAAGCAAGAATAAGTGATCTTCCGATTCATAGCGACCGCTTCAACAAAACCCACAAGATTGCGCCCCAATTGGTATAACGCCTCCTGTAGCCAAATTCACTCTAGTCGGTAGGCGTCCAAGTAAGGCTTGCCAACAGAATACCACCACCTTTGATGGAGCCAAACCATCCCAAACACCCTCCATTACCCGACAAGTGACTGAATCCCAGGAAGAGATAGAAGAAGAGGCAAGTCTTTGGCATAAGTATAAGTAACCGAGTACATACCTCCTCTATCCGGTCGAAACTCCCATGAATCATCATTATGAGATAAGGATATAGACTCCAAGGCACACACTAGTTGGCCGTAAAGATTTCCTCCCACACAAAGAAAGGTCTTGACCACTCTAAATACCATTATAAGTCTCATCGTTAGATTAAAAAAAATGAGATAGTCTCATCGTTAGATAAAAAAAAAAAGATATAATAATGTACTAAACACGACCGCGAAAAAAATTATTATATATTAACACCTAACATATTTTATAGGAACTAAACAATAAATTTGAGATATATACCACAATTATATTTGCCTTTTAGGATTTAATTAAATTTGAGATATTTACCACAATTATATTTGCGTATAGGAACTAAACAATTTATTTAATTTACCACAATTATATTTGCCTTTTAGGATTTTTCTTTGTCTATAATGAAAGGCTAAAAGAGAAAGAAAAAAAAAAACTATATAATAAAATTATAATGAAAATGCAGTTAACTTTGATTATCATCAAAAAAATTATATTTAATATTTACTAAAGTTGACCTGATCTACTCGATGAGCTGAAGAGATAAACATGGCCTATTGACGTATCTAGAGGCAATTTACAGAATTTCCAACTCTTAAATCACATGTTAAGATTCTGCCTAACAATTTTTCAAACTCTTAAATCACATGTTAAGATTCTGCCAAACAATTTTAGTTGTGATATTGACTTTTTTGTTATTGGCAAAATATTTTATATATTATATATAAAATGCAATATAAACAAGAAAAAGTTCAAAGGTACAAAAGTACATCCTACCATCACCGAACAATCTTGACATCACCGAACAACCTCTAAAAACACACAAGCTATATAAGAAAGCATTCCAAAAGCTAAACATGTGTAACCCACCACCGCAAGAAGATCCAATGACCCATTTGAGGGAGAGACAAGAATCAACAACTAAGAATGACAGACATAAAAGACCTCTAATCAAGCAGACTTCACAAAGACTCAAATCAACACCCCGACAAACTCTACCGATTCAATAAAAAAGTGATATATTGGCTCTCTATATTAATTATAATAAGTTAGTTTCTTATTATGTTACATTTTTATATGGATTGATTTGTATAAATAGTTTCTTGTCTTCATTAATGACAATTCATCAAGTTTTCAATAAATAAGATATTTTCGTAATTAATACTCTATGAAGGTTGTAGTATCTAAATAGAAGTTTCACATAGATATTTTTTTTTCTTTCCTCAACCATCTTATTTGTAGAATAAGCAGGTTGTATATTATAGTAGTAATTTTGAGTTCGATTGAATGTAAGTAATGACCGATCAATATTTATATTAGTTAGAATACAACTATAATATTCTTCAAAACATATCATTGTCCATAACTATATACTATTTTCCTACATGTTATATTATATGTAATATTCTTATTAACTGAGTTATGCGTAATGAGACAATTTTCCCTTTCTATCCATTATTATATAGAAGTATTGCATAAATGTTGCTCCTATACTTTTCTCCAAGAAAATAATTTATTCTATATTAATTTTAATTTATAAAAAATTTGTTTCCACCTCTTCAATGCATTATTTTTACAACTGATTCATTTTTCTTCATAATTTATCACAAATAAATTCGCCTTTTAGGATTTTTCTTTGTCTATAATGAAAGGCTAAAAGAGAAATAAAAATATAATGTAAATTAATGTAGTTAACTTTGAAGATCATCAAAAACTTTGCATGTAATATTTACTAAAGTTTACTTGATCCTTTCGGTGAGCTTAATGTTTGGATTTTTGGGTCACAATTGTAATATTATATGTGTTAGGGCCATTATGTAATTAGCCAAAGCATCAGTGGTCTAATTAATAATATATAAGTCTATGGCTAAAAGCATAAATATCATGAAAGACAATTTATTGTGTAGATACCATAAGTCAATATCTAATTTGATGAGGGGCCAAATTAGAAAATTGAAAAATAGGAAATAACCCTAAGGTTATTTATAGGGGTTATGGTCCCCAATTGCACAATAACGTGAAAACGGCGCTCAGTCAAAAAGTTCTCTCTTCATCCCCATCAGAAGAGGTTTCAGGAGCCAATAAGGAATTCTGCGGTTGGAAGATCACACATACCCGTGACCTTTGATCATCACATATGGCGAACTCAAACTCAGGTACGCTTCCGCTTATGATTATGATTATGTTTTATTTCTTAATGATTAACATGATCGACTCTAGGGTTTATGAATCAATTTAATTCTAACACTTAAGAGTTAAACATGACCTATTGACATATCTTGGAGTCAACACAGAATTTCGAATTTTATGATTGCTTTCTTTCAACATGAAAGTACTAAGATCTATTTAAAGTGAACGATCAAACAATTTTCCATATATTACGTAAAGAGTAGGAAAAATATGCCACAAAATCATAAGTCTGTTTATATTTTGATAATCTTTCTTTCTTTATTTCTTGTTGTAGTCTATGCTGGTCATAAGGAACATTTGTATTCCCAATGCAAAAAAAAAAGCTGATTGTCCAAAATATATGTGTGCACCGTTTAAAGTGAAGTGCGTTGAATTCTATTGTAAGTGCATGGACCTCAGCTACATGGATCGCCTCCAATAGCAGGAACACATTGTTTTTCGCGGTAATTGATCTCAGTTGTTAATGACAGATTAAACGATTCAAATTAGATATAATAAAATTAAGTATAGATGGTTTCAACTATCGATTGTTGATCGAACAGTTCCAATCCATTACAGTAGGGCACTGTAATAGCGGAAAATCCAAATCCGTAAGTGCATGGGAAATCCAAATGTCCCGATCTGTTACAACCTCAAAATTGTCTTATTATAATTTATATCATAATATATACTACCTTCGTATTATTTTAATAATATATCAATGTAAATACTAGCATATAAGATTTTGTTCAATTTGTTTTGATGAGTATCTTCAAAATATTAAGTTTTTATAATTTTTACTAATAGACAATTAAATATATTAACGATCAAAATTGTGCATTGACGTACATGCAACGGTCAAACACAGTTTTATAGTTAGGGGTTAGGGAGAGATAGTATATATATGTTAATTAACCCACGCATGTTATTGTAGAAATGGAATGTAATTGAAATTTTTGATATTAGGATAGTAGTTTGTGATCGTGAAATGGATATAATTTTAAATTTTTTGAGTTTAAAATTTCAATGATTAAATTAACATTTTAATATTGTTAAGGATCTTGATTTTCTTAAGCATGTGGTCAGGGGTTGGATTTCTGGCTCATGCATATGGAGAAACTTCGGTTGAAAGAAAGGAACTCACCTTGTGTGTTCCATAGGTTTCTCAATAGAGATTAGTCATCATTAATGACGGTGGAATATTCGTAAAAAAAAAAATAAAAAATAACATTTTAATATCAATATAGCTCACATAAGTTCCTTTTTCGTCCATTAACCGGTCATACCGATCATTTCCATTAATTTTTGGCCAAAACGTTAACTTAAACAAACAAAAAAATGAAGAAAAATATTTTCATCTTCCCCGCTCTCTTACCCAGAACAAACACCAACCTAATTCCATCATCAATCAACACGCATAAAAATTTAAAATTAAAAAAAATAAATAGTTTGAATCCACAATTAGATATCCAAAAATTATGGGCAGAGACCATTGTGACTAATGATATCATATAATTAACGGACCAAAATAAAACTTTTTTTCTTTAAGGACTCTATGTAAAATAAATAAAAAATAAAAAAAAATTTAGGCCTTAATTTTATTTAATAAAATTGTGTTAGAGTGCTCCTTTCAGTAGGTTTATGAGCTCTCAGCCCTTTCACCCTAAATAGCTTTTTTTTTTTTTTTTGGCAATGATGAAGTTTTATGTGACTCATAATCCTTGAACATGTTGTAAGACAACATTAGAAAATCACTGATGTCGAAATAAAATGTAATTTTTCATGAGTGATCCAATAAACACGTTACATATTTTAGCCTCATCGACCGACATGTGGTGATTTTATCTCAAACATTAAACAAGTGGAGCTTAGGGTTATAATATTATAATTTTTTTTTTCTTCGATAAATAGAAATTTATTGAGTACGTCTAACCAAAAGATTAACTGAAAAGTCTTCAAAAAAAGAAAAAAATTAACTGAAAAAGTAAAGCATCAAACCAAAACAACAAATCAAAACAAACACCAAAAAGGATTCTCATATTCTAAAGAACGAAGCGAGCAAAGCCCATCAATTCATGTCATGAGGAGATAGGGGGGGCGAAGAGCAGAAAGTCCATTAACTCTCCTATTTTGACTGTTAGTAATAAGGGAGGGAAGAAAGAAGTGAGTGGGCTTGTTAATAAAAGTGGGCCTGCTGGAAAAAAGAATAGGTTGGTAACAGGATCCAATTCCAACCCATCCAAACAAACCAAGGCTATTGGGAAAACTTCTCTTCCTAACGTGAAAGCTTCTCTTCCTACCGTGAAACACCGCAAAATTGAATCCATTCCCAGCAACATCCCAATTCCTTCACTTCCTTCGTCGATGAGGAAGCAGAATCAATTGATATCAAGTTTAGAAAACCGAACTCCATCCAAACCATCTAGTCGACCGACTTCATCAGGGAAAGGAAAGGAGAAGCAATCGATTTCTAATAGCAATTCGTCGAGCAGTAGCTTCGCAGGAACAGATGTAGCAAAACGCAATCCTGTGGGTTGTTATAAGCCACTCAAGAAGACGGAAAGCTCGGTTTCTTCAGCGGGTTCGATTCTATGTTGTAGCTCTCTCAAATCGGCAGATATTTTGAATTGTAACCAACGATTTTGGGGCAAACATGAACAGGAGGTGGCTTCTAAGGTTTGGAATGGTGCGGCAGAGTTAGGTGTGGAAGGTGATGAGGCTGAGGAGAATTATGTGAGGAGAATTTTGATCAATGAAAAAAGAGAAGAAGAAGTCAGGAGACAGAGGGAGCAACAAAAACAAGTTAATTTATGAAGATTCTTTCTCTCAATATGCGTGGGTGGGGGAACACAGCTAAACGTAGAAGATTGAGTTCTCTTATTCAATCAGGTGCGTACGAATTGTGTTTTCTGCAAGAAACAAAACGATGTGAGTTTGATGATTTTATGGTTAACAGTCTCTGGGGTGATTCTAATGTTGAGTGGTTAGCGAAAGCTTCTTGTGGTTTATCAGGAGGGTTATTGACTGTTTGGAAGAGAGACTTATTTATTTTCCGTTTTAGTTTTACAGGAACGGGGTTCTTAGGTCTATGTGTAGAATGGAAGAATTCTGTGTTATATATTGTGAATATTTACTCACCTTGTAACATGTCAGGGAAGAGAAAGTTGTGGAGTGAATTGATTGCTTTTAAATTGAACAATGTGAAAGGAGAATGGGTGTTAGGGGGAGATTTTAACGCTATTTTGAATTCGGGTGAAAGAAGAGGATGTAACGGAGGAAGTATGCGTAATGAGAGAATAGAATTTGGTTTGTTTGTTGATTCTATGGAACTGGTTGATATTCCAGTTGCAGGAAAGAAATTCTCCTGGTTCAGTGCAGATGGCAAGACTATGAGCAGACTAGATCGGTTCTTACTTTCAGAAGGTTTCATTGTTAAAAGTGGAATATCTGGACAGTGGATTGGCAATCGAGATATTTCTGACCATTGTCCAATTTCGCTTATTTGTTCTAACACAGATTGGGGTCCAAAACCTTTTAAATTCAACAATTGTTGGATAGACCATCCGAATTTCAGAAATTATGTTTCGCTGTATTGGAGGAATTTGAAAGTTACAGGTCAAAAAGCATTCATCATTAAGGAGAAATTGAAACAGCTGAAAGAAGGGCTTAAAATTTGGAACAGGGAGGTCTTTGGATTGATAGATTTAAATATTGAAAATACAGTGACTGAACTGAACGCGTTGGAAGATGTGATCGCAAGTGGTGGAACAGTTTCGAATGTTTGTAATCTTAAGGAGATTAACCAGAAGTTTTGGAACCAAATTAATAGAAAGGAAAGTTTGCTTAAACAAAAATCAAGGGTGAAATGGGTGCAAGAAGGTGACTCCAATTCTCGATTCTTTCACGCTAATATCAAAGGTAGACAGAGAAGAAATCAATTAGGTGTCTTGAAGAAAGGGCAGGAATGGATACAAGGAGTGGAAAGTATTAAAAAAGAGGTGAAAGATCATTTTGCAAATTTCTTCTCAGAGGAATGGGACAATAGACCTTTCTTAAATGGTATTAGCTTCAACTCTATCTCTGCAGCGGATAATGCTATTTTGACGGAACCTTTCACGGAAGAAGAAGTCAAGGAAATCATTTGGAGTTGTGATGGGAACAAAAGTCCGGGGCCGGATGGATTCAACTTTAATTTCTTAAAATCGTGTTGGTCAATAGTGAAATCAGAGGTTATGAATTTTGTGGAAGAATTCTTTGTTACTGCTATCTTGCCTAAAGCAATAACATCATCTTTTCTCACTCTCATTCCTAAGAAAGATCATCCTGAACTTTTATCTGATTATCGTCCTATTTGTTTGATTGGATGCCTTTACAAAATTTTATCCAAGCTGCTCGCTAATAGATTGAAAAGGGTGCTGGGAAAATTGATTTCTCCTTGTCAATCAGCTTTCTTACCTTCTCGCCAGATTTTAGATGGAGTGGTAGTACTAAATGAAATCATCGATTTAGCTAAGCGGAGAAAGGACAGATGTATGTTTTTTAAAGTTGATTTTGAAAAGGCATATGATACGATTAATTGGAATTTTTTGGAGAGAATGATGATCAAAATGGGCTTCGCGGATGGTTGGATGAAGTGGATTCGAGCGTGCATTTTTAACAGTTCTATGTCGGTTTTAGTTAATGGAAGTGCAACAGAAGATTTTAAAGTTTGTAGAGGCCTCCGTCAAGGAGACCCGTTATCTCCTTTCTTGTTTCTCATTGTAGCTGAAGGTTTAACGGGTTTGATTAAAAGGGCGGTAGAGATTGGTAAATTCCAGGGTTATAAAGTCTCGGACTCGCTGCAATTTCAGATTCTTCAATTCGCGGATGACACGATTCTGGTGGGGGAAGATTCTTGGAACAATTTATGGACTATTAAATCTGTGTTGAGGGGATTCGAATTGGTGTCAGGACTGAAAATTAATTTCATTAAGAGTAAGTTATATGGCATCAATGTAGATGAAAGTTTTCTTAAGGCTGGTGCTTCCTTTTTATCATGCAGCTCAGATACTATTCCTTTCAAGTTCCTTGGCATTCCGGTGGGTGCTAATCCTAGAAGGCGAGAGACGTGGAGACCGGTGGTGGACGCTATGATGAAGAGATTAAACATTTGGAGTGGTAGACAATTGTCTTACGGTGGTAGAATCACATTAATTAATTCGGTGTTGGCTAGTTTACCCGTGTATTTTTTCTCTTTTTTTAAAGCTCCAAAATGTGTCATTAATCAATTAGTAAGGATCCAACGGAATTTTTTATGGGGAGGTGGTTTAGAAGATAAAAAATTGTGTTGGGTAAAGTGGGATCAAGTGTGTCGAGCCAAAGAACAAGGAGGTTTGGGAGTAAAGAATTTAGAGCTTTTTAATATAGCTTTGCTTAGCAAGTGGAAGTGGAGGTCTATTAATGAAAAAGATGCAATTTGGGCAGATTTATTGAATTTTAGATATGGTTGTTTGCCTGCTATATTATTAAGCAGTGAAGCAAATTTATATGGTTCAAAGGCTTCCTTATGGTGGAGGGATGTCTTTAGTGTAGGGGAGTCTATCATGCCCGGCTGGTTCCGATCAAATACAAGCTGTATCGTGGGTAATGGTGCTGAAATTAGTTTTTGGAATGCACAATGGCACGGAAATTTACCGTTACGAGAATTATTCCCTAATCTTTTTGCAAAAGAATTGCGGCAGAACTCTTTGATAGCGGATAGATTGTCTAGCAGCAGAGAGGGTGTGGTGTGGAAATGGGAGTGGCGTGATGTTCTAACGCAGGAGGAGGAACTTGATTTACTAAAACTTAAGGAACTGCTGCTGGATATTAATTTGAATATGAATTGTGCTGACAGATGGCGATGGATTTCTGGTGATGCAGGTTTGTTTTCGGTCAAGTCTTGTTATAATTTTCTGGTACAATTTGTCTCGGCTGAAAATCTTAATCCATCAATGTTGGAAGCTGTTAAAATATTGTGGAAGAATGATATGCCCTCGAAAGTGAATGTTTTCGGTTGGCGTCTTTTATTAGAGAAATTACCAACGAGGGATGCCTTAGCTTCTAAAGGTATTATCACAAACCCACATGAAACTTGCTGCGTATTCTGTTTTAGGCATGTAGAGGATTGTTCTCACATTTTCTATCATTGTAAGTTCTCTCAAGTGGTGTGGTCTGCCATTTTCAAATGGTTGGGTTGTAGTATAACCATAGGCGAGGAAGGGCTGAATCACTTTTTTAAGTGTGGTGATCTTGTGAAGGGACATCGCGTGCGACATTTGATTTGGTTAACTACCAATTGGTGTTTATGGAGATTGAGGAACAATATCATATTCCGAGGAGAGGTGGCTGATGTTTCTAAGCTAATTGATAATATAACGACAGTTTCGTGGATTTGGTTTAGTGGCAGAGCTGGTCGCAAGTCCACTTTTTCTTTTGCGGATTGGTGTACTAATCCTATTGCATGTTTACAAAGCATTTAATCTTTTGTCTTGAATTGTAAGGGTTTGAGTACCCCTTGTACTCCTTTATAATTCAATTTTGCTTATCAAAAAAAAGAAAAGAAGCACCTAAACTTGTAGATAAAAAGAAAGAAAAGAAATAGTATCTATATTCACGCCTAAAATAAAAAAACACCTATGGAAGTTTTTTTTTTTTGGTTACCAACTATTTTTTTTTTGGTTACTTACACCTATGGAAGTTAAAATACTATAACAAGAACAAAAAATCAATTTGTGTAAAAAAAAAAAGCAAGAAAAAATCAATTAAAACTACTAGAGTGGATCTTTTCCTTTTTCGCCGAAGTTTTGTTATGTTTTGAATTGCTTTAAAATGAAGACAATATACTATGTTTTAAACTGAGATATATCATTAGCCCATGTTTTAAAATGAAGATATAATATGACGAAAATGTACAAAAATTCGTTAATTTGGTGTTACTATTTCAAAATGAAATTTAAAAAGGAATAATGGAGTATGTAGAAGTATAGCATAAATTTTACTCCTATACTTTTAGGATTTTTTTCTTTGTCTATAATGAAAGGTTAAAAGAGAAATAAAAAATATAATAAAATTATAATGAAAATATAGTTAACTTTAATGATCATAAAAAAAATTATATGTAATATTTACTAAAGTTTACCTGATATCCACTCGGTGAACCTAAGAGATAAACACATATTAACTAGGAACTATTAGCGTTGGGAATTTCACTCTTCTTAATTATACGGGGCTAATTTATAAATATTGGAAACTATATTACTACAACTGAAAATTAATCACAATTTAATAATATTGTAAATGACACTTTTTTCAACCAATGTATTTAAGACATTTAGGATGGGCTAGTGACCCAATTTTAGAAGATGGGTAGCCAAGTTCCCACCTTCGATCTATGTATTTTATTGATTTATATATAAAGAAGGTTAAAAAGTTAAGGGAAATAGTGGACATATATAGGAGTATTTTTGGAAGACTAAGCAAAGGAGCCCATTAAACAATCTTACGGTTAACTTTAACTCAACTATATAAAATTGATTTGTACCCGTGGTGCCTCCGCCCCTGCATATAAATTCATGTTGAGTAATCTCAATCCGTTGTAAGAGTTTTAACAAATTTTATATTGAATTATGTGCTATTTGATGAAATATAATTAGTTTGTGCCGCAATACATAAAATCAGGGTCATTTCATACATAAGTCAATAACACTCTTTTCTCTCTTTAGAATATTCTTATGTTGAGAAAGTTTTCTGAATTTTTCAAAGGAAGTAGGGCCAAAGGGGGCCTAAGTCAATAACACACACTACAACATTTTGAAGATTAGGCAGCGGTAAAAAACCATTGCGTAAAGCCAAAAAAAGTACCTATATCCTAAGGCAACGGTTTAGCAACGGTTTTCATAGCGCACTCTATATGTCCGTGCCCTTTAAAAGGCAGCGGTTTGTTGTGATCCAGTTGCAATGGTGTTGGATATTTGAATTGGCTTAATTTTGCTAAAACAAATATACTAATAAGATGTTGGATAACATGTTACAACATCATATTTATTCAAGGAAATCTCGCGCATTTATGAGAGCATCTGCTATATATGGAAATCCACTTAAAGAGCACGCTCAATGGAGATTTGATCTGATCAGATATTTTAAGGATAAGATGAGACTTAATGGTACAACGGTATGATCACAATTATCCTATAAAGTCCTTAAACACTTTTGGAAAGTTTCTATACATTCTTGATGAAGATCAAAAGAGAATCAGATCATCCTTTATGATTCTCAAGGAGCGTCTGAGCATTTGTGAAGAAAGAGGAGCGTGCCTAATCATTATATATACGAAGACCAAGCTCAAGACTAAGTATCTCATTGAAAAATATTAGTTCACATATTGAGTCTTTGTTGAGTCTTTTATTGTTTGATTGTAATTCTTGCTTGTGGATTCTATAACACGAGTTAAGAAGTAAGTTTATTATTTTAAGGTGACTCCTAAGCTTTGAAGTACGGAGTTTACCGTGTGTGATTCACTTGAAGCTTTTAAGCAAAAGTGAAGTGTTGTCTTGGCAAGTTGTCGCCACATCATTCTTAACATTGTATAATCAACACAGGTTGTGTTGTGTGAGTGGAAGTGAGATGGGATCTCATGTCTAGGAGTTCCTAGGCAGAAGTTGCATGAGTAGTGTCGAGGTTATAAGGCGTAAACCAAGGGTTTGCTGGAGGTCTTAGTTTAAGGCGTAAATCCTAGGGTTTGCTGGAGGTCTTAGTAACTAGAGCTATTAGTGGATTTCCTTCCTGGATTGGTATCCCCCAGAGTAGGCAGTTGGCTGAACTGGGTTAACAATTACTTGTGTCATTTATTTATTTTCTGTCAGTTTTTATATGTTATAAGATGTGCCAACAATAGAAACAACATTATTCATAAAGTAGTTGTTGGGACATCTTCGGTAACATCATTCTAGTCATACCAGAATTTCAATTGGCATCAGAGCAGGCACCCTGTTCTGTTATTTTGGGTGAGCTCCAGGGAGAGTACTTTCTGGTACAATGGATAAAGAAGGAGGGTCAGTGTCTAAACCCCCCTTACTGACAGGTCCTGAGAACTATGATTATTGGAAAGCTAAAATGGAGGCTTTCATAAAATCAATTGACAGCAGGACATGGAAGACTGTGTTACGCGGATGGGAACCACCAATGGTTCTTGACAAAGATGGCAATAAAACTGATGTCAAGAAGCCAAATGATGAATGGACTAAAGATGAGGATGATCTGGCACTTGGCAACTCCAAAGCCTTGTATGCAATTTTTAATGGTGTGGATGCAAACATGTTCAGGCTTGTTAAGAGATGTATTACTGCTAAGCATGCCTGGGAAATTCTGAGAAAAGCTCATGAAGGAACATCAAAAGTTAAGCTATCTAAACTCCAGATGCTCAAAACCAATTTTGAGAATCTCAGAATGAAGGAGGAAGAAACCATTCATGACTTTCAGATGAATGTGCTTGACTTTGCAAATTCGTTTGATGCACTTGGAAAACCTATCTCAGATGAGGAGCTAGTTGGAAAAATACTCAGATCTTTGCCTAAAAGATTTGATATGAAAGTGACAGCTATTGAGGAGGCTCATGATCTTTCAAGTCTAAATTTAGATGAACTCATAGGATCACTTCAGACCTATGAAATTGGCCTAAACAGGAGAAATGAAAAGAAAGATAAAAATCTAGCCTTTGCTTCGAAAAGTGCTGCTGATGATTTACAAATTGAATCTGAAGGTGAAGAAAGCTTAGCTGAGTCTATGGCTATGCTTGGAAGACAGTTCAACAAGTTGATGAAGAAAGTGGATCAAAGGCACAAGCCAAATGGTCGACTCAACAACAACAAACAGTCCAGCTTTCAGAAAAAGACAAATGAAGATGAAAGAGGAGTGAAATGCCACGAATGTGAAGGTTTTGGCCATATCAGACCTGAATGTCCAACCTTTCTAAAAAGGCAAAAGAAAAGTCTTGTTGTTTCATGGTCTGATACAGATTCAGAGGAGGAAGAATCTGCCAAGTATGTTAATGCTTTAACAGGAGTATGTGAATCTGATTCAGAATCATGTGATGAGGAGGTAACTTATGAGGAACTAGCTGCTACTTATAAAGATCTTCATACTAGAAGTATAGAAGTTTGCAAAGCATTAGAGAAACAAAAGAAGATCAATGGTAAACTATAAGCTGAAAAAAATGACTTACTCATAAACATTGATAATCTCAATGCTAAGGTTGAAGATCAGAGTAGTCAAATTCAACAGCTGGAAATGGAGAAGTCTAACCTCCTGTGTAAAGTTGCTGAACAGAATGAAGAAGTAACCAAATTAAATGCTGATTTAGATCAAGTCACAAAAGTGGCTAAAATGATGACCAAAGGTACTGATGCCTTTGAGGAAATGTTACAGAGACAAAACTATGGGAAACCTAAGCCCATTGGTTTTGAACATGAAAGAGTAAAGCAGCAGATGAAGTTCAACAATGCTACAATACATACTCCAATCAGCAGCACGTTTGTGTCAGGAGGATTGTCGCAACATCTGATGGGACATTCTATGCCCAGGTTCTATAACTGGACATGTCATCATTGTGGCAGGAAAGGACACATTAGGCCTTTCTGCTATAGGCTGCACGGATATCCAAGGAGAGTACATCAAGAGTTCTATACTCCTGTCTTTCCTAATGTTACAACAAGACAGGAATGGAGAGAAAAGAAGAAGATCACAGGTCTAATAGCTCATACATCCTTGAGAGCTTCTTCAAGAGAAACCTGGTACTTTGATAGTGGCTGTTCTAGACACATGACAGGTGTTGAACACTATCTTGAAGACTTGAAGTCATATGCTACCAGTTTTGTAACCTTTGGAGATGGAGCCAAAGGAGAGATCAAGGGAGTTGGTAAACTTGCAAACCATGGCTTACCAAAGCTTGATAATGTGCTGCTTGTAAAAGGGCTTAAAGCTAATCTAATCAGCATAAGCCAACTTTGTGATCAAGGCATGAAAGTTAACTTTACAAAAGCTGAATGCCTAGTTACAAACGAGCAAGGAGAGCTGTTGATGAAAGGAGTAAGGTCAAGAGACAACTGCTATCTCTGGATCCCTAAAGAAGAAGATGTACCAACATGTCTTATTAGTAAAGAAGATGAAGTAAAATTGTGGCACCAAAAACTTGGCCACCTGCACCTCAAAGGGATGAAGAAGGCAATAGCTAAAGAGGCAATCAGAGGTCTTCCAAAACTCAAAATTGAGGAAGGAAGTATATGTGGAGAGTGTCAAATAGGGAAGCAGACAAAGATGTCGCATCCAAAGTTGCAACATCTTACCACAACAAGGGTTCTAGAATTACTACACATAGACCTGATGGGGCCAATGCAAGTGGAGAGCCTTGGAGGAAAAAGGTACGCGTTTGTCATGGTGGATGACTTTTCAAGGTTCACATGGATTGAATTCCTAAAAGACAAATCTGAAAGTTTTGATGCATTCAAAGAACTTTGTCTTCAACTCCAAAGAGAAAAGAACTCTGCTATTGTTAGGATACGAAGTGATCATGGTAAAGAGTTTGAGAATGCAAGCTTTCTTGAATTCTGCCTCTCTGAAGGAATCAAGCATGAATTCTCAGCTCCAATCACACCTCAACAAAATGGTGTTGTTGAGAGGAAGAACAGGACAATACAAGAGTCAGCCAGAGTAATGTTGCATGCAAAACATCTTCCATATCAATTCTGGGCTGAGGCTATGCATACTGCTTGTTATATTCACAATCGTGTCACACTCAGAACTGGAACTTCTACTACACTATATGAATTGTGGAAAGGCAGAAAACCAACTGTCAAACACTTTCATGTGTTTGGAAGTAAGTGTTACATCCTAGCTGATAGAGAGCACAGAAGGAAAATGGATCCTAAAAGTGAAGAAGGATTATTTCTTGGGTATTCAACAAACAGCAGGGCTTATAGAGTTTACAACCAGAGAACCAAAGTAATAGTAGAGTCTATCAACGTTGTAATAGATGATATGACATCTGCTGAAACATCTGACACTGAAGATGATGTTGCAACAACTTTGCCAACATCTGAAGAAGCTGTAGCAGATAAGGAATCAGATTCAGATGATGAATCAATCATCCCTACACCTCGCCCTGTGAGCAAAGTTCCTTCAATAAGAATACAGAAGAACCATCCCAAGGATCTCATCATAGGAAATCCTAACCAGGGAATTGCTACAAGAAGGACAAATGAAGTGGTTACTAATGCATGTTTTGTCTCAAAGGTTGAGCCTAAAAATGTAAAAGAGGCTCTCACTGATGAGTTCTGGATAGAAGCCATGCAAGATGAATTAACTCAGTTTAGGAGAAGTGATGTGTGGGATCTTGTTCCTAGACCCAATGGTGTTAATGTCATTGGCACAAAATGGGTGTTCAAGAACAAGTCAGATGAAAATGGTGTTGTAACAAGAAACAAGGCAAGATTAGTGGCTCAAGGGTACACTCAGATTGAAGGACTTGATTTTGATGAAACATTTGCGCCTGTAGCAAGACTAGAATCTATTAGGCTACTCCTTGGTATAGCATGCATTTTCAAATTTAAGCTGTACCAAATGGATGTCAAGAGTGCCTTTCTAAATGGGTACTTGCATGAAGAGGTTTATGTGGAGCAGCCAAAAGGTTTTGTAGATCCTGCTAATCCTGATCATGTGTACAAGCTGAAGAAGGCTCTTTATGGACTGAAACAAGCTCCAAGGGCCTGGTATGAGAGGCTGACAAATTTTCTTGTTAGTCAAGGATACAGAAAAGGAGGCCATGACAAAACCTTGTTTGTTAAAGAACAAGAAGAGAAGCTGATGATTGCCCAGATTTATGTTGATGACATAGTATTTGGTGGAATGTCTGAAAAGATGGTGCAACATTTTGTACAACAAATGCAATCAGAGTTTGAAATGAGTTTGGTTGGTGAGCTAACATATTTTCTTGGTCTGCAAGTAAAACAAATGGAAGACACCATATTTGTCTCTCAAAGCAAATATGCGAAGAACATGATCAAAAAGTTTGGAATGGACACTGCAGCACACAAGAGAACACCAGCTGCTACTCATCTAAAGCTAACCAAAGATGAAAATGGCATTGATGTTGATCAAAGCCTATACAGGAGCATGATTGGCAGTCTATTGTATCTTACAGCTAGTAGACCAGACATCACCTTTGCTGTAGGTGTTTGTGCAAGATATCAAGCCAAGCCAAAGATGAGCCATCTTGTCCAAGTCAAAAGGATTCTGAAGTATATAAAGGGCACCAGTGATTATGGAATTCTGTACTCCCAGACAAAGAATTCAACTTTGATAGGGTATTGTGATGCAGATTGGGCTGGAAGTGCTGATGATAGAAAGAGCACTTCAGGAGGATGCTTCTTTTTGGGTGACAACCTGATCTCATGGTTCAGCAAGAAGCAGAACTGTGTGTCTCTATCCACTGCAGAGGCTGAATACATAGCTGCAGGTAGCAGTTGTTCCCAGCTGATGTGGATGAAACAGATGCTGAAAGAATATAATGTCGACCAAGATGTCATGACATTATATTGTGACAACTTGAGTGCAATCAATATATCAAAGAATCCAGTTCAACACTCAAGAACCAAACATATAGACATCAGGCATCATTTCATTAGAGACCTTGTTGAAGAAAATTGTGTGGAACTTAAGCACATTGGTACAAGTGAACAGCTAGCTGACATTTTTACAAAGGCGCTTGATGCTAATCAGTTTGAATTTTTAAGGGGCAAATTGGGAATTTGCCTGCATGAAGATGCATAGCAGTTACAGCAGTTGAGGCGTGCAAAAAGAAACCGTTTTCTCTCCCATCATTCAATGCACGCTAATTTAGGGAAATCATTACAAACTTCCCTTAAATGTGTCTGTACACGCAATCAATACACTTTCATTAAAAACCTAATTTCTGATCGTGAACCCTATTCAACTGCTTCTCATCACAACCTTCATCCATTCAACTTCTCAAACTTCAAAAACCTTCGTTCAAACATGTCTGAATCATCACAAACTACAAAGACTGGCCGTTCTACTCGATCAAAGGCGAAGATCGATTCCTCAAAGATCATTAAGGACGCCGTTCCTGTTACGACTGTTCGTGCTACCAAACCCAAAGCTCAAACAAATGCCGCTGAGAAGAAAGGAAAAGAGAAATCTGTTGAGAAAAAGGAAGAAATCATCAAAGTAAGTGATGCTATCTCTCCTTTGAGAGTAATAAATCTAGTAAAGGAAGTTCTAAAAGGAAAAGAAGGGATTACAAATCTAAGTTTTCTCTGTCTATGTCTGATTTGGTGTTTGATTCGAATGTTAACACATCCGAGAAAGCAACCAAAGTAGAACCTCAGAACCCTAAATCTGTCTCCGAAGTTGTTGAAACACTTATTTCAATTGCTGGAAACCCTAATCAAGATAATTTGGGATCTGATGCTGAGAAGAGAGATCTGAATAATTTGACTATTGATACTGAGATGGAAGACACTCCTACAGAGGTTGATCCTAATATTGCTGAGAAATCACCAACAATTGCTGATATGATGGCTGAAAAATCTACCCCTGTTGTTACTGAAGAGGTTGTCATGAACGATGTTGAGACATCCCTGAATGAGAATGAAGATGCTAGAACTGCTGAGGAAGAACCTGTGAAGGAAACTGTTGCTGAAAAGGATGTTGAGCCAACTGCCACAACATCTGAGTCCACAGATGAGGAAACTGGAACTGCTGATGAGGATACCTCTGATAATGAAGGGGACACTCAATCTGAAGAAAGTAACCAGTCCATCCCTACAGATGAGCAAGAGGTTGAAGCTGACAAGCCTGCAGAAGCTGAGAAAGAAAAAGATGTAGTAGATGTTGATGATTATGTCACCACCAAGACTGCTGTAAAACCTACTGGTGGTATAACAAAAAGGTTGAGAAGCTGTACAGGGAAGGCTGTGGCCACTGCAAGCAAGACTCCTGCACCAAGAGTGAAAACAAAAGGTGTTGGACCTGTAAAAGGTTGGAGCAAAGTTTTCTCCCCTCCCAGCAAGAAGAAGGAAACACTGAAGAGAAAGAAGGAGTCATCTAGTGACTCAGACTATGATGTTGCTGAAGATGTTGTTAACATCTCCTCTGCCAACCCTAAGAAGACTACTGTGAAGAAGGCTCCACAAGGTGTTGAGGAAGCCCCCTGTGACAACATTTCCTTCCATCGTGCTGCTTTTGCACTGAGATGGGACTATATTTACCAAAGGAGATTGGCTGTTGAAAGGGAACTGACCAAAGATGCTCTCAAATGTCAAGACATCTTTGACTACATCAAGGAAGCTGGTCTGATGAAGACAGTCTGTGACTTCAGTCCCTGCTATGAGCTGCTTGTGAAAGAATTTCTGGTGAACATCCCTGAAGAATGTGATAACCCACTGAGCAAGGACTACCACAAAGTTTTTGTCAGAGGTAAATGTATCAATTTCTCTCCTGTTGTCATCAATGAATACTTAGGTAGGTCTGTAGAACCTAAGGCTGAATTAGAGGTTGCTAATGATATTGTGAGTACTGAGATAACTGGTGGTAAGGTTAAGGTCTGGCCTACAAAGAAGCTGATACCCACTAGTAAACTGAATGTCAAATATGCCATCCTCAATAGGATAGGGTCAACAAATTGGGTGCCAACCAAGCATGCAACCAATGTTGCTACAAACCTGGGTAGATTTATATATGCTGTAGGAACCAAGTTTGACTATGACTATGGGACCTTTATTTTTGATCAAACCATTAGGCATATTAGATCAACAGCTGTGAAGATGCCAATAGCATTTCCATCTTTGCTATGTGGAATCATCTTGGCGCAATACCCGGACATCAAGGTTGTGACTGACACACCTAAGAAGAGGGAATCTGGTTTTACTTTTCATCATAAGCTCTTTGGTAATCACAATGTTACTGATCATGTTGGGACATCTGCTGCTGGAGCTGGTGTTATGACCAAAAGGGAAATTATTGCTGGTTTGAAAGTTCAATGTCAGGACATTGATAAACAGCAGGCTGAGCTTGAGGAAAGGAAGAATGTGTTCTTGAAGATGATTGAAGGATTGGAAGCTGATGAGGTACCTATGAAAGCTAGTGCAAATGTGGCTGCTACAGGTGATCAAATCAATGCAGATGAGGATGAAGGTTATGCTACTGCTACAGATGAGGATGAAGCCTCTGACAGTAGTGATGATGAATGATTTTGTAATCTGTTTTAATGTTTTACTGAACTTTGTTATTTGATTTGTGGGTTGTTTTGTGCCCTGGATTTTAGCACCTTCTGAGTGCATGGTCTGTATTTTTAATTCTGCACTTTGGATACTTAACTTTCCTGTTTTGGCACATTTTGTGGCTAAAAAGGGGGAGTAGTACTTTGCTTTGTTTGTTTCTGCTACATGTTGTTGTGTCTTTTGTTATGACATGTTTTTAAGTAGCAGTAAGCAAGTATTCAGGGGGAGTAAAATTTTTTTTACCCTGAGATGATGCACAAGCTGATGAAGTCAGGGGGAGTTTGCTACTGGAAGGATGCTGCCCTGATTGGACGAACATGTGCTAGAAGTTGCGCTCCCATATGTCACAACATCTTTGATGACATCTGACATATGATATATGTTTTGCTCTGATACCAAGTTTTATTTTGCTCGAGGCTATTTGATGATAACTCCGCTGCTGCCGCCTCTGATGCATATACTTTCACCTATGTGAAATTTTGTTTAAATGATGCTCTAACATTCCTTCTTTTGTGTGACCATGGTGATTTGAAGGATTGCGCTCTTTATATCTCTCAAGGTAATGGCCTGAAATTGTTTTAGCCAAAAATTGCCAAAGGGGGAGATTGTTGGATATTTGAATTGGCTTAATTTTGCTAAAACAAATATACTAATAAGATGTTGGATAACATGTTACAACATCATATTTATTCAAGGAAATCTCGCGCATTTATGAGAGCATCTGCTATATATGGAAATCCACTTAAAGAGCACGCTCAATGGAGATTTGATCTGATCAGATATTTTAAGGATAAGATGAGACTTAATGGTACAACGGTATGATCACAATTATCCTATAAAGTCCTTAAACACTTTTGGAAAGTTTCTATACATTCTTGATGAAGATCAAAAGAGAATCAGATCATCCTTTATGATTCTCAAGGAGCGTCTGAGCATTTGTGAAGAAAGAGGAGCGTGCCTAATCATTATATATACGAAGACCAAGCTCAAGACTAAGTATCTCATTGAAAAATATTAGTTCACATATTGAGTCTTTGTTGAGTCTTTTATTGTTTGATTGTAATTCTTGCTTGTGGATTCTATAACACGAGTTAAGAAGTAAGTTTATTATTTTAAGGTGACTCCTAAGCTTTGAAGTACGGAGTTTACCGTGTGTGATTCACTTGAAGCTTTTAAGCAAAAGTGAAGTGTTGTCTTGGCAAGTTGTCGCCACATCATTCTTAACATTGTATAATCAACACAGGTTGTGTTGTGTGAGTGGAAGTGAGATGGGATCTCATGTCTAGGAGTTCCTAGGCAGAAGTTGCATGAGTAGTGTCGAGGTTATAAGGCGTAAACCAAGGGTTTGCTGGAGGTCTTAGTTTAAGGCGTAAATCCTAGGGTTTGCTGGAGGTCTTAGTAACTAGAGCTATTAGTGGATTTCCTTCCTGGATTGGTATCCCCCAGAGTAGGCAGTTGGCTGAACTGGGTTAACAATTACTTGTGTCATTTATTTATTTTCTGTCAGTTTTTATATGTTATAAGATGTGCCAACAATAGAAACAACATTATTCATAAAGTAGTTGTTGGGACATCTTCGGTAACATCATTCTAGTCATACCAGAATTTCAAATGGTTTTTATACATTTAGGGACAGTTTTGGATTGTTGCACGTTTTGTTTAGTAACTGTGTCACATATAAGTCTAGGCAACAGTTTATTCTTGTTGCTTATCTTTACAGGGAACGGATTTTTAACATACTATTGTAGCAACGGTTATAGTAATAGCAATGGTTATTGACTCGTTGTTAGTTCTGCATTTAATTTTACACAACGGTTATTTCGTGTTGCTTATCTGTTAGCAACACTTTTTCTTTTCAATAATTTTTTTTGGTTACTTTTAAATAAATTTTTTTATAATAACAATTCTTTTTTATTTTGAAAAAATAATAAATAAATAGCATAATTGATGTAAAATAAAATAAATAAAAACTCAATTTTAAAAGCCTAAATAAAATAGATAACATTGTTGCATCATTTAATATTCCAAGTTTGAAATATTAAAATAGATAACTTGTTCAAAAATATTCCAAGTTTGGATATCCAAAATATACAAAATTAAAATAACACATGATATGAGACCAAAAAAATAAAATAACACGTGATAGTTTGTTTTAAAAATAACCAAAAAGCATTAGTTTTTACATAAACTTGATTCATAACTCATCATCTTTATCAACTTCAAGCTCACCTTCCTCAAATGTTGGAAAAATGTCCTGCATTTATAAAAAAAAAATGATAAGTCCTTGCAAATTCTTCCTCAATAGTGTGTGTTAATGCATAATTATGTTTTTGAAAAGCCAAGAAAATTTTATTAAAATAGGCATGAGACCAGTGGCGGAACCAGGATTTTTTTCTTGGGTGGGCCGTTAAAAAAATTATATTGCGTATAAAAATTTAAGTCATAATAAGCAATAATTTGATAATTAAAAAATTAAATTATATACCTGAAAATAATACTCTGCGTATGTCACGTGGCTTGAAATCATCAATAATTGACTTTGAACTATTGCTTGCATAATTATACAATAAAAAATTTATAGATTGAAATTTATTCATTAATAAATATAAGATAATTACACATGGATTAATTAAATTGAAAATAGTTGTGTTTTATTTTTTTGGTAAAAATAAAAATTGTGAATCGATATATCATATGAAAACATTAATCTCAAAATTATGTCTTTACAAGTTTAAGACGATAATTTATCCTCAAGGATGTGTCTTAAAGTTAATTTTTAAAAGGAAAAAAAAAACAAAAAAGAAAAGAAAAGGAAAAAGAGAAAAGAAACACAAAGGCATGGTTAGAACTCATGACCTTCACCTCCTACACTATAGGCGTTGAAGCATCTACCAACTAGGCTATCACTGCATTATTTTTTCTATTTACCTTCATAAATATATATATATATAGTATTAGAAATATTTAATTTTATCAAAATATCAAGGGTATATTAGTAATTTCCTATTTTTGGGGGGAGGGCCGCGGCCCACCTCAGCCCTCCCCTGGTTCCGCCAGTGCATGAGACATGACTTAAATAAGTCTAATACAACAGAGCTACCCTGGTTTTTCACAAGTTACCTACTAAATCTACACAACTCCAACATACTAAGCTATTCTCCCAATACCCATAGTATGTTGGAAAGAATCTTCAAAGCGAGGTACTTTCCCCATTCCTCTCTTATTGATTATAAACTTGGTAATAATCCTAGTTTTGTGTGGCGAAGCATTTGGAAGTCTAGGCAAGTTTTGCATGATGGATGTAGATGGCAAATAGGTGATGGTAGCAACATTAGAATTATGAATGAACCGTGGTTAAGGGTAGACAATGAACATTGGGTTAGAGCTCCTCAAAAGCAAGAAGTGTACAATTTAACTGTCCAACAACTTATGCTACCTAACATAAAACAATGGGACAGTCGAAAAATTAATTCTTTATTTTCTGAGGATGTTGCTAAATCTATTCTTGCTGTCCCGTTGTTAGAAGTAGTGAAAGATGATAAGTTAATTTGGGAAGGGTAAAGAGATGGGGTGTACTCGGTTAGATCGGGATACCGGAAATTAATAAAGAGGAGGGGGGTAGAACAAAGGCCAATAGATAGAGAAAATTGGATGGAAGATACAAGCCCCACCAAAAGCCGCTTTGGAGAATTTGTAAGGAATGTCTACCGATGCGAACGCGCTTGAGAAGTCGTTATGTTCAAAGTCCGGTGGAATGTCCCTTATGTCAAAATGATAATGAGGATGATTGGCACTTATTATTTGATTGTGAACCTACTTTGGAAGATTGGAATACTATGGGAATGTATCAAAAAATACATTCACGAAAGCAACAGTTTCATAATGCTAGAGATTTGATTTTTGATATTTGCAGGAATGAAAGTATACAAACAGCAGGCAAGATGGCAGTTTTGATTTGGTCTTTGTGGCAAAATCAAAACAACTGTGTGTGGAATGAAAGCAAATTAAGTGCACAACAAGTAGGAATGCAAGCGCAACTGTGGCATGATAGAACAAAATTATTTTAAACCTTAGACACCATTGATAAGATGCATACGTTTTGCGCTGTTTTTTTTTTTTTTTTTTTTTGCTGTTTTTTTATATGATTATAATTGTTTGTAAATTATTGACATTGTCGGTCACCAAGTATATTGTTGAAGGTGGTTGTACCCTTTACCGATATATTTTTAATGAGAAATGTTATCTAGACATATTTTTTTAGACAAAAATACAATATTTAGGAGTAATTATTGTTGGGGAATTAATCCCAAAACAAAGAACCCAAAAGAATGAAAGATGAATGAAGAATAAAATTTGAGAGAAAAGATGAATTGAATAAGCAAAAATTGAATAAAGAAAAAATAAAATCTTATTCTTCCACAAAGGGCCTAGATTGTTTATATACAATAAGTCGTTACTTCAAATGCAAGTAACTGCATAACTACCTAAGACAAACAAAAAATTAACTGAATTACAACTGTACAAACAATTAACTAACAGAGTGCATGTACATTGTATGGTAGAGACATCCCAACTAGGTTGGCACCCCTCAAATCCATCAAATGTCATTTGTAGTACTCTATATATAAAACAATCTTGGGTGACTATGCCAAAACCCAAGGATACGAAGCGGCTACTGCCTCGTTAAAAACCTTACCAGAAAAACCTAAAAGGATAAAATCATGGTGAAGGAGAAAAGAGTGCAGTGCAATATATTCATTTCTTTTATCTGCTTCTAATAGCTTGACTTGATGACGACTGAAGCCAAACTTTAAGTGCTCCCGGTCTAACGTCCTCAAATTGATACCTGTATAATAACAAATAAATAAAGTAATGAAAATCAAAGTATTAATTATAATGTTCTCACTAATACATTATTATATATTAATTTTAATTTTGTACCAAAATATATTAATTTTAATTACTTACTTCTTTTGGTTAAGGAAACTTCTAATAATTGTTGGGAGTACCGGTTTCCCGCGACTGTGTTTGCCAACTCCTATAAAAATTCAAAAAGTAAAATGTTTAAATGACTGATAACATATTAATTAGCACTCATTCAACAAAAAATTCTCTCACAAAATAAACTCAGTTTCAAAATCTACTATAGATTGTTTCTTTTCAAAATAAACTCCTAATTAATATCACTAATTGTCTTGAAATATTGAAAATTAAGATTAACTATACAAAGAGTATGTTAGCTAGATTAACACACAAAAAAAGTAAAATATGCGATAAGTATTTACCTGTTATAACTTCCAATGAGTTTAACTTTCTGGAAACAGTGATGTCGATATTATCCAATTCAAGTTCATTTAATCTACTTTGAAGAGCTTGAACAGCTTCTGATCCATGGAGACCATGCAAATCTACCCTCCAGATTTTGTTTTTGCGATTATTGAATTTAAAAATTTCTTCAGCTGCCTTCTGATTTTGTTCTTGAGCAATACGAAGATTCTCTCTTCCAGCTAGAGAATGTTGTTGTGCTGACAGATGATCATGTATTTGATAAGCTTCTGCTGCCGCCTTAAAGTGTTGTGTTGCTAGGCTACAAAATAAAAACACAAAACAATATTATTATTATTATTATTATTATTTAAACATGTTACCACTAAAATCATGCAAAAAAGAGATATTGTAGGAATTCGAACTAAGGACATTGCACTCAAAACATTATAGGTTACCACTAATCGATTGATACATATTTGATATTCTATAAATATTTAAAATATATAATTATTATTATTATAGGGCCTAAAAATTTTGAGCCCTCAAATGACCTTAAAATTTTGAAGAGTCCAATTCCACCACACAGTGGACACATGGGTGTGGACCGACCCTATTCAACTATTGACATCTCATCAAATGAATATTTAATTTTCAAATTTTCATTTTCTGTTTTCAATAAAATACACGTATAAGAATATATGCATTCAATATATTTAAAGAAATGCTATCAAAAATAGATATCAGTGGTGCAAGGCGCAATAACATATTTGAAAAAGGTGAAAACAACTTTGTAGCATTTTCACCATTTCCAACTATTTGTAAATCATATCTTTGATTATTTGTACACTAGTATATATGTGTATTTTTTTTTTTTTTTGAAGGAGTATATATGTGTATCTTAGTATTAAAAAAAACGACAATATTAAAGGAGAAATAGTTTTTATTAATGAACTATGTCAAATATATATATATATATATATATATATATATATATATATATATATATATATATATATATATATATATATATATACTTTCGCCCGTACATCCGCTCCAATCCGTTATTAAATAACTTCTCACTAAACTAAGAAATACTATACTATATCTATCTTTATTTTCCTTTCATTTTATTTATTTCAAATATATATGTTATTGTTGGAACTTGAACAATTACTTATGATCTTCTAATATTTTGGTGCAGTTATCTTTTTCAGCAGGTAACTTACTTGTATGCAACTATTTTTTTTTTTTTTTGGATAGTGTGCAACTATATTTTTTTTTAAGGAAGTGTGCAAGTGCAACTATATATTTATATTTTATTGGCATTACTATACATAATTAGTTAGGTAAAAGACAATTATTATATGTCCCATAAATGTAGCTCAAATCGTAACTACCAGAGACATTATTGGAGTGGTCGGGGTTCGAACCTCGAATTCCACACTTCTCCACATTTAAATATGTGAGAATTTAACCACTAGGTTACTTAACAAAAAAAAAAGACATTTATTGCGTAAAAAAAAAAGGTCAAAAACATATTTATTTAAAAGATAAATCTCTTGTATTGGAACTCAAACTAAAGTGTCTAACCTAATAATAAGTCATTAATTAAATTAAGATTAAGATAACAATAACACAAATATATTAATTCAATATCAAATCAGATTAAAGAAGGAAAGGATTCATGGACACGTAATAACTCTTTCATATTGTTTTTGATAAAGTTTTTTAGCTATCTTACCTTTGCATCTCGAACGCTTCTTTTCTAAACATGATATATGTTTTTTCTGATTTTGATACTTTCATTTTTTCTTTAGAGGTGACATTTTGTTGACCGATGTTTCTAATTGAATTCTCTTTTGATACTTTCATGTTCTCTCCCATGTTATCTCTTTTTTAAATTACTTGTCTTTTGATAATTTAAGGCTATATTTTATCTATTATATACTTATATAAATTCCAAATGTTTAGGAAATATTGTTAAAACCATAAAAGATTTAGGCTTAAATACACTTTTGGTCCCCCTATTTTCAAAAAAATGAAGTTTTGGTCCCCCTATTTTAAAAACCAACTTTTTAGTCCCCCTATTTTCATTTTTTTTGAGTTTTAATCCCCCATCCTATTTTGGTTTCAATTTTGTTGACGTGGCCTTGTAACTAATGATGTGGCAACATTCATGTGGACAAATTTAATATCCATGTCATTATTATATATTTTTAAATTCAATAAAATTTTATTTATAAAATATTTTAATTGTTTGAATTATATATTCAACTGAAATAATAATTGTTAAATCTTATAAAATATGAAATTTGAAACCCTAATTATCAAACCTTCAACTACTAGAATTTTATTCACCGTCGTCGGAGAGAATCCTTCCTTATGGATTTCACTAATCCTATGGTTTCCGTTCAAACT